>NC_090296.1:56285000-57535000 GCF_039906515.1 Pseudorca crassidens | reverse complement strand
TAGTGGCTGTATCAATTTACATTCCCACCAACAGTGCAAGAAGGTTCCCTTTTCTCCACACCCTCTCCAGCATTTATTGTTTGAAGTCTTTTTTTTTTTTTTGCGGTATGCGGGCCTCTCACTGTTGTGGCCTCTCCCGTTGCGGAGCACAGGCTCCGGACATGCAGGCTCAGCAGCCACGGCTTATAGGCCCAGCTGCTCCACAGAATGTGGGATCTTCCCGGACCGGGGCATGAACCCGTGTCCGCTGCATCAGCAGGCGGACTCTCAACCACTGCGCCACCAGGGAAGCCCTGTTTGAAGATTTTTTGATGATGCTATTCTGACTGGTGTGAGGTGATACCTCATTGTAGTTTTGATTTGCATTTGTCTAATGATTAATGATGTTGAGCATCCTTTTATGTGTCTGTTGGCAATCTGTATATCTTCTTTGGAGAGATGTCTATTTAGGTCTTATGCCTATTTTTCAATTGGGTTGTTTTTTTGATATTGAGCTGCATGAGCTGCTGGTAAATTTTGGAGATTAATCCTCTGTCAGTTGCTTCATTTGCAAATATTTTCTCCCATTCTGAGGGTTGTCTTTTTGTCTTGTTTATGCTTTCCTCTTTTATCCTTTAGTTACGTCATTATGTCAGCTTTATCTGACTCTCATCCTCCTGCTTCCCTCTTAAAAGGACCCTTGTTATTACATCTGGCCCACCAGAGAGTCCAGGATAATCTCATCACTGAAAGACTCTTCATCACGTTCTCAAATTCCCTTATATAATGTAAGCTAACAACATATCACAGGTTCTGGGACTAGGATGTGAACAGTTTTGGGGGGTTGTTATTCAGCCTACTGTGTTGCTCTTCCTCCAGATACAATGCCAGAACTAGTACACATTCCTGCTCTTCCACAGGCTAAAGCTGTTTTTTTCCCATTCCCTTCTGACAGCTGCAGTGGATTTCCAACAGTGTATTCAGACTATAATTCCATTGCTCCTGACTATGTATATTAAGGATTTGTTATTTAGGGGAGATAGGTGACATAAATTTGGGTGAAGTTTTGGTTGTTGTGGCTCTGCCCCAAGCTGCTGTAGATAATCTCTTATATCCTCTGGAAACCATTTCCACTTCCTTTTCCCTCTGGAGACTTAAGTTTTGATTCTATAAATGGTATAGGGGGTGTGGAATATCATCAATAGCTGCTATTCTCTTCCCTCAGCCAATATCATGGGGACTATTTCTCAAAATTCTCCTCAACCTTCACTGTGAGCACTCACTAGTGTTCCTTGATGGAAAAGCCTGGAATAAGGTACAAATCCCCCTATGTTCATGCCGCATAGGTGTTTCCCACTTTCACTTTAGTCCTCGTCAATTTATTAAAATTGTCTAGCTTAGTCTTCTCATGGGGTTATACAGTGTCCTACAATGTTTGGCCCAGGTAAGCAAGTGATTCAATTCTAGTATGTGCCTGTCTCCCTTCAGTTTTCAGTTGTTTGCCCCATGACTGCAGTTCTCCATTGGCTTCAAAAAAATCTTTAATTTGAAATTTTTCTAGGCTTTATATGTTAGTTTATTTCAAGAGTGGAAATAATGCCCTTTCAGGTCTTACCACTCTGAGTTCAATACAGAATAACCTATTCTGACTTACTAACTTTTTTTTCAAAAAAAAGAAAAGAAAATGAATATCACAATAAAAAAATTTCTAAAGCAACACTTGAGGCCCTCAAACTTGCCGAGCAAAAAGTGAGCTGTGAAATCTGCTCATCTCTATAGCCCCCAGACATAAGCCCTAAAGATCATTTTCTGTCAATGAAAGTTCATGGACAAGAAAGTTTCATCCAGAAATAGATTCATTTTAAAAACAGGAGTATCTTCCACTATAATACAAGGGCTTCTCATAATTGTTTAACATTATTTCATCATTGCTGTAGATTTCTCACTCTTTACTGGATGGAATTTTTCTTGCACCTTTTCTGTCACTGTTCCTCATCATCATTTGCATGGAGGTCATATGGGTCACCCACTATGGGGATATGTGCCCTGAATTGACAGAGAAAGCTTTGCATATTACTAAAGAATTTGAAAGTCTTGACTATGTATTTATTACAAACTTTTCTCTCTAGTGGGGCTGTACTCGAATATCTTGTGGCTCTGTGTAGCCTCTGAAATCTCTGTGGAGAACTCTAGGCAACAGTGTTCTGCTGAGACATCTGGGTCATACCTTGAGTATGCAGAACTTAGGAGTTTGGCCAGCAACCAAGGGAAGTTCCATGCATATTTTTAGAACCCCTTTTCTGTGCCCCCATTCTATTACCTACTCCCTCAAATACCCTTGTCAACACCAATGTTTGATTTCTGCATTTTCTCCTCCAAGTCCCATCGTTCTCTATTTGGACTCTACTTCCCTGATCTCAGGTTCTGACAGTGCCCTGCAGGAGTGAGCTGAGTTGAATGTGGAGCTCACTTCCTGAGCTTATCCTTCTTTCAAAGATAGTAGAATGATTTTAATTTATGTGGAATGCCTCAAAAGAGACTTTGTATATAATTTTTTAAGCTTTTTTTTTAGCTTTTACTGTATTGAGCTACTCTATCATGACTGGAAAAATACATAAAACATTTTTAAAAGAAAGATAATATATTTGAATAATGCATAATTAACAGGTCATTCAATAAATGAGATAACTGTGGGAATTTATGGAAACAATATGACAGATCCTCATCACCTATAAATTCTAGTTAAACTATATCATTAAATGTAAAAACAGAGAACCGGAAATAACCAGTGGTAAATATTTTCCTTATCTTGTCTGGGGAGTGTCTTTCTAAGCATATAAACAACAAAAAAAATGAAAAAAATAAATTTCACTAGATCTAAGCAAATAAGCATTTAAAATTGATATACATCAAATTTTATATACATGCAATAACAACACCATAGTGTGGGCAAAGCATGCATAATTCAATAATAATAATTCAAAATATTTTAATATTCCAGAAATTAATAAAACATGTAATATTTTCCATGATAATCTTGGTAGACAAGTCAAATATTAGGAAGTAAAATGGTGTAAAAATGATTAACAATGAAATATGATTAAGAAATATGATTAACAAAGAAATATGATTAAGAAGAATAAACACTTAGAAATAGTTTTAAAACTCTTTAATATTCAACATTTATTATGGTGAGTTGAAAGAGTCACTCTAATTAAATGCTAGTGTGAGCATGAAATGACTTTTCTGGAAATAAAAATTTGTCAGTATTCTTTATGTCAACAAAATTCCAAATTCTAAATATCTGATAGCTAATATGTAAGCTAAGCAGTAATTACATGTAAATAAAGTGTTCAAACATAGATAATACTTATATAACTTATTCTTACTTTACATGAGAAAATATCATTAGACAATCGTGTAAACAATTCCCATGCCATACTATAATGATAAAAAGGATAGCATGATTCAAGAATTTATGTAGAAAATGAATCTCACAACATAAGTGAATTTATGATGTCTGAGTTTGTACATTTAAGATGGGAGGCACAGGAAGAAAGGAAATAAAATTCTAACAAAACCTAAAGTTCTAACAAAACCTATCATTAGGCAATAGAAATACAGGCTTTGTTTTCTTTCCTGTATTTTTCTCAGGATTTTTAAAGTTTCTCAAGAAACACATTATGAAATTTGAAAAATAATTTTGACTATATGGTCCACTTTAGATGGTATTTACTATAATTGCACATTTTCAACTTTTCAATTAATAACAAAAAGTAAATATGTGAAATGAAATAGATGTAAACTGAGGCTGAGAAGAAAATTTGTCAAACTTGTTTACAACATCTTATTTACCATACATATGTATATAGAGAGAGCACAAGAGCAAGAAAGGCAGTATATATAGTATATTTATTATACAATACATAGGTAAATGACTATGTATAAAGTATGTATAAAGTTGAGATAAAAATGTTCATTAGAGCATAAAAGTTAGAGGGAAGGGATACTGAACAGCATGAAAAATGAAAAAAGGATAGAGCATGCAAATTGAGTTTTTTGTTCAACTAAAGTACATTAACATCAAATCCATCTATAGAGAATGACTTTAGCACATGATATACTTTATGACAAAATAACATTCTCAGATGCTTGTACCAAATGGGTAACATCAAGCTTGGAAAAGTGGCCCAACATAATTTGAGCCTTAACACTTTTTCCAGAATTGCTACTGGGTCCATCAGCCACCTGGCCAGTGATTTCATCAACTGGTTGTGTCATAATAGAGATGCAGCTGTTTCTTTTCTTACTCCCTTAAGCATTAAAACCATGTGAAAACCAAGCAGCAAAATTTCAGGTTTATAATACATCAGTCATAAAGTTTAGATATAAACTCTCATATGTTCATAATCGTTTATTGAGCACCTACAATGTCTATAGCTGTATACTAAGTGTCATAAGAAAAATAAACAAAAAGGATGAATTGATTTCCTATACTTCAAAACAGAAAGTATGCACTTGAAAGTTTGAGATAATTTCTGTGAGATCAGGGAGAATATGTTTTGCTAAACTATAGCTATCAGAGTGTTTTAATCATAACTCAAGGCTGCCCTTAGCATGAGGAAAACAAGTATATTCAGAGGTTAAAACGTATTTCAAATCTTTAAAAAATACATATTCATTGGTGAATTTTTACTGTCACAGAAATGATGAAATTTGATGACTAATTCTATGAAAGTAAACTGGATACATCTGCTCTTTGCTTCTGCCACAAAAGGGAGTGAATGTATACATAGCAGAGCCTAAGAAGGAATATGTGCCCAACCACATCCTGGCAGCTTTGGGAAGATAGGATCTGCCCAAACTAAAATAACACTGGAATTGGGAGTAAAGAGCTATAAAACTTAATATTTTAGTAGCCTGTAATCCACTATTCTTGAACTAAAGTACAAGGTCATTAACTTTTGTAAAAAACTTTGAGCTAAGGAAATTACACTAGCCTCATTCTTTGTAATTTGCTGTTTTTACCTTAATAAAAGTAGCTTTTAAAAGTCAAAAAAAAAAGTTTGAGATCAGTTATATAGAGCATATATTAGTAATGAATAGTACAAATACATGAATTTGAGCTTTGTAGCTTTGTATTTCAACAGCAAAAATTCATGAATGGAAGGAGAAACCATTTTAAATAGCTTTCATTATTCCAGTGTTTGAATTCTTCAAAAAAATAAATTTCATAAAGTAATGGAGACTGCTGGCTTTCCAGAAGTCAAATCTCAGCCCAACAAAATTCACTTCATTGATATGTGGATTGACAACCAGTGTTTGAGGAAGTATTGAGGAAGACATGGTTTAAGTGTTAATTGACTCGATAGCCCAATTTAGAAAATGCAAACTGCTAAAACAACTAATCTTCTCTACATTTTAAAATCCTTTATTTCTTTACATTTTTATCCCTCTCCTTTTCAAAAACGTAACTTTGAATAAATCTACCAGTGACAGACATGAACCACCACTGCTGAAACTAAAATAGTTGCGGCTTTGGAGTAATGGCAGATCCCTGCAGCAACAGAGCTTTAAAATAATAAACAAAAACGTTGCTTTGAAATTTAAAATGGATCCAAGTTTGGGATGAGAATTATCCCTTGGAGAACCTTAACTCATGTCTGGGGCTTTCCCAGTCTGGCTTACCAAGTAATTACCTCATCTGGAGAGGTTTGATGTATCCCATGGCCCTAAAGTGTTCTCTTGCCTAGTGTGCCTACATTTTGAGAAAGTCACTCAATTTTTTTCACTTGTCTTTTTTTGATTCCTAAAAAACGATATAAGTGTGTGGTTAGTGACCCACTAACACTGACATTACTTGGCAGCTTGTTGAAAACAAAACATCAGGCTTCACACCAGACCTACTAAATCAGAATGTCCATTTTCTTAAGGTTCCCAGATGAGTCATATGCATAATGTTTGAAAAACACTGGACTACCTAATTACATGTTCTCTATTGGCTCAATATTTTTCCTGCTTCAAATGAGAGCAGTGACTACTTTTAATGGTAGCATACAGTGGCCCTTATCATAAATTTCCCTTTTGTTTCTCAAATAGCAAAGTAGCTGTTAGGTTTGTGAACATAGGATGTTAATATTTTGGTAGAGTTTTGAAAATTTGCAAAACCTTTGTATTAAAAAGAAAGGCATTGTTCTTGGTTTTGAGAAATTGATGGTGTTATATACATTTAGCTTCTTAACTTAGCAATTTATAATTTCTGTGTCTTTAGGGCAGACATTTTTTGAATAAGCAGGATTCATTTAAAAGAATGGATATTTTGGTGAAGATTCTGAGCATGTCTAATCTTTTTTCAATTTACATATAAAAAACAACCTTTTTGAGTAAAATATATATAGCTTAAGAAATTGGAAAATGATCTTTAACCTAGTCCATATATTTTGTCTTTCCTCTGTGATGAGTCAAGTTCTTTCCTTCTGCTCAGTCATCATTTTTCTGAATTCCATTGCCTCAGGTTAGTTTTGGCAGATATTATGTTGAGGATAATAATCATGAAAGTATATTTGAGAATAGTCTTTTAAAGATACATGTAATATTCCAATTATATGTTTAAAATAAATACTATAAATTCATTTTTGGAGTTCCTTTTCAAGTCTTCTCCACATATTATTCACACAGCAGGTATCTCTCTTGCTGATTTTCAGTTATTTATCTTAAGTAGGAAGTAGGTCAAAAAAACACCGTGGATTTTTTCCTTCTGCCAGCCAGCACGTTTAAAGTACTCATTTGGGGATCCATGATCAAAAATATAGTTGAGGGGCTTCCCTGGTGGCGCAGTGGTTGGGAGTCCGCCTGCCGATGCAGGGGACACGGGTTCGTGCCCTGGTCCGGGAGGATCCCACATGCCGCGGAGCGGCTGGGCCCGTGAGCCATGGCCGCTGAGCCTATGCGTCTGGAGCCTGTGCTCCGCAACGGGAGAGGCTACAACAGTGAGAGGCCCACGTACCGCAAAAAAAACAAAAAACAAAAAAAAAACAAAAAAAACAACAAAAAAATATAGTTGAGAATATCAACACTAAGTATTGGTCTTAATGCATATATAATTTCCTTCAAAATTTAATAGTTCCACAGTGATGAGCAATATTGTCTCAGCTATTAATAGCAGACCAACATTGTGGATTTGCTTGTAATAAAACAAACTGAAGGTAACAGTAGGTTTGGCCATACCAAAATCTTTGCTTGTTCTCAAGTTTTCCAGACTCCAAAATATTTTGTCAAGTTACTTTCCATCAAGCAGATTGAAAATGGCATGTAACCAAAGAGCAAATTGCAAAAGAACCAGGATATGGCAGTTTCTGGATCTTCCCACACCTGTGGATACAAAATTTTCACTGAAGTACTTAAATCAATTAATTAGTATAGAACTTATTCAAGTAATTAAAGTATAGAAAATATATTTACTATAGTAAAAGTTACTTTCATAAATTATTTTCTTATTTTCCTTATAATTTTACCACTTACGTATCAATCTCTAAACCTATGGCTAAATTTTAAATGTTTTTGCATGTATGGAATTATATCAGAGTTATGAGTCCCACAAAATAGAGTGTGTCACTGTTACCGAGTCAAAGCTCATACTGCTTGCCTCTTGACAGGCCAACAAATCAAGAGACAAGGTATTAGGGCAAGGAATAGTGACTTCATTAGGAAAGCCAGCAGACCAAGAAAATGGTGGACTAGTGTTCCAAAGAACCATCTTACTCGAGTTAAATTTAGTCTTCTTTTATACTAACAGGAGAGTGTGTAGCTGGTTGTTGCAAACTTCTTGTTGCTGGAATCCTTTGTTCTTGCAGCTATCCACATAGGGTCTGGTCACAATGTTCTTATAAATCTCCAGCAAGACAAATGCTATTATCTGTTCCATACCTTTTTTCTCTATATGAATGAAAAATGATATACCTTTAAAGGTCAAACCTGGGAGTCAGAGCCTTTGAGAATGGGCTATCATGTACATTTCAGACAATAGGCAACATTTTTTTACAAAAGTACAGAGCCAGCATAACTAAGCACATGCAACAGAGCACAAAGGTTAGATCTAAAGGAATAGATCAGATATGGAGTCAGGTTTGTTCTTCTCTGTTACATCACAGCTTGCTGAACAGATTATAGCACAGCCTGTTGGTTTGGGTCCCATTCAATGAATGCTGATTTGGAGTTTCACTGATATAAGGGACTAGGTAGAATGTCCAAGTGAAGCACATACTGTCTCAGGTGTCCTTCAAGGTCCTTTTTAGGTGTGTGTGTGGGGGGGTCTCAACAGGCAGCAATTATTTTTCCTTCCCTAACTGCCAAAAGGAATGACAGTGTGATCTGCCCACATAGTCCCAGTAAACTTTATGTGGTGACCCCTGAATTTTGTCTGGTATTTCCAGCTAGCTCTGCAGATGGAAGTGAGATAGTGCCGTCAGTGCTGTTGATATGGATGCTTCTGACTTGCCAACCAATAAGGCATCGTTTTTTGGTGAAAGTTTTTGACATATGACAGTAGAGGTACTTGCACTAAATCCTGTCCTAGGTTCTGGAGGCAAAAGGCAAGGAAGTTTAAGTACTCCTGAGAGAGTTCTGCAAATGTATATTGGAGGCCTTGCCATACAAATGTAAATTGATCATGTTTTTATGTGACAGGAGGGCAGAAAAGAAGGAGCTGGAAATGTCCATGATAGCGTATCAAAAATCATCAGCTTTTGCAGTGGATTCAGTTATCGCCTTGATATCTGGAAAAACCAGAACTGCCAGATCAAAATTAAAATTAGTTGGTGATAATCCTGTGTAAACTTCCACCTCCATTTCTCTTTTCACCAACTGTAGACCATATGGGGCTTTTATATTGAGATATCATGTTACTTTACTACATCTGTAGAGTTTAAGTTCTAAATCAAGGCTGTGATTTCCATTTCCCCTACTGAAATTCTATGTTGTTTTTCTTGGACTGCCTGAGACTGAACTGGGAAACAAATTTGGAGCTATCCATGTGTCCCACTGGCACTTCTATACATGAATTCTTCCTGATCAAAATAATCCTTTCTATAATTTAATATTTTCAGAGAACAAGCAAAATAATAACATTATGCATTCAGAAGTGGCTAAAACTATAAATTTAGTTGGCACAAAGGGCACCACGCACAAGGTCACGTTAGCTTCCCTTCCCCATTGGAACCTCATTTACACTTCGCCAGTTAAATCTGGGTTCCCCCTTCCTTCCACAAAACTGAACAGGTTGATCATTTAGACACCTGAATCCAACAGGTTGATAAAAGCTTGAGTCCATCCCCTTTCTGGAGTTTCCCACATACTAAAATGTGTGAGTTCATAGCACTTTTGGTCCCTCTTGGCGACAGCGAAAACTTGACCACATCTCTCTCCACCCTTCTCTCCTACCTTCCCCTAAAGAATTTAAGTTCATTAGTAAGGAGGGAAAGATTAGAGGACATAGGAGAGATTGAATCCATTCCATTAAACAAGATGCATTTACATTTGGTTTCCAATATTGTAGCAACTGCTTCTATTTCAACTAAATGAACTTCTGTTGTTTTTTGTCTACCCAAAGCTTTGAATCATATGGTATGGTTGTGACTACTAACACCATTTATTTAGCTTTGGGAACCCATTTACTAAGCAGCCATAGACCCATGCTTTTGGACTAGGGCTGTGAGATTTGCACCATTTGGCTCGCTTCTGCTTGACGCATGGGGTGGCAACGATTTTTAAGGAGGCGTCCTTAATATGGGGCAACTGCTGCTCCATTTCCAAGAACATATCTTTCAAACTTTCACCCATTTTCTTTTTTTGAATGTTTGAATTTTATTTATTTTTTATACAGCAGGTTCTTATTAGTTATCCATTTTATACATATTAGTGTCTATATGTCAATCCCAATCTCCCAATTCATCACACCACCACCACCTTCCCCTGCTACTTTCCCCCCTTGGTGTCCATACATTTGTTCTCTACATCTGTGTCTCTATTTCTGCCCTGCAAACTGGTTCATCTGTACCATTTTTCTAGGTTCCACATATATGCGTTAATATACGATATTTGTTTTTCTCTTTCTGACTTACTTCACTCTGTATGACAGTCTCTAGATCCATCCACGTCTCTACAAATGACCCAGTTTCATTCCTTTTTATGGCTGAGTAATATTCCATTGTATATATGTACCACATCTTCTTTATCCATTCGTCTGTCGATGGGCATTTAGATTGCTTCCATGACTTGGCTATTGTAAATAGTGCTGCAATGAACATTGGGGTACATATGTGTGTTTTTTTTTTGCGGTATGTGGGCCTCTTACTGTTGCGGCCTCTCCCATTGCGGAGCGCAGGCTCCAGATGCACAGGTTCAGCAGCCATGGCTCATGGGCCTAGCCACTCCGCGGCATGTGGGATCCTCCCAGACCGGGGCATGAACCCGCGTCCCTTGCATCAGCAGGCGGACTCTCAACCACTGCCACCAGGGAAGCCCAACATGTGTGTTTTTGAGTTATGGTTTTCTCTGGGTATATGCCCAGTAGTGGGATTGCTGGGTCACATGGTAATTCTATTTTTAGTTTTTTAAGGAACCTCTCTCTATAGTGGCTGTATCAATTTACATTCCCACCAACAGTGCAAGAGGGTTCCGTTTTCTCCACACCCTCTCCAGCATTTGTTGTTTGTAGATTTTCTAATGATGCCCATTCTAACTGGTGTGAGGTGATACCTCATTGTAGTTTTGATTTGCATTTCACCCATTTTCAATATAAGGGACAATGGAATTTAGATTTTTTTATATCATTTTCTCATTCTCCGGTAAGTCACCTTTATTAACATTGTAAACCCAATCCAGAGCAATAAGAACTTGAATTCTAGCCAGTCCTTCTGTTTTTCTGGGCTAGTTTGTTTGTCTCAAGGGTAACTCCCATAGAGGGCAAAAGATCCCTTATGCCAACTAGGATGAGACCTTGCCTTGCTATCTCCAAATTGATCAAAATTTGGCATGATAAATGCAGCATAAGTAGGGTCATGAGACAATACAGCTGTTGCCATTGTTTCTTAGAAAGCATTACATATCTTTACCTCTTATCTAAGTGGACCAGCCACAGTTCTAACCATTTACTTGATTCACATCCACAATGCTTTTAAGTTTCCTTTTTACCTGCTCACTGGTACTGTGTTTCTGTAACTGTTGTCTGAAAGGAGTCATAATCTTATTCCTATCCAAGATGTATCTTAGTGCTATTTTAGTTATTATAAAGGAGCAAGCTGGAGGTTGATAGATTGGTGAGGAAGCTTTCCCACATGGAGGAGAGTCAGCAACATTCATGGCACTGTTCAGGTAACAGTAATTTAACTTATTTCCTGGTATCCAGAAATGGGCAATAAATAGACGTGATTTATTGCCTAGGTGACCTAGAGTTTGGTCAGTAGGTTGACTGCTGAATTCCATGAGCTTTTCACATTTTGTGTTAAGCAGTTGTGAGGCCTTCATTCTTCATTTTTGGAAAATCATGTTTCTTTTTTTTAATTGAAGTATATGCAATTTTCAATATTTTCAGGTGAAGAATATGGTGATTCAATATTTTTATAAATTATAATTCATTTAAAGTTATAAAATATTGACTGTATTCCCTGCGCTTTACAATATATCCTTGTTGCTTATTTATTTTATACATAATAGTGTCTCTTAATCCCACATCCTTATCTTGTCCCTCCCCCTCCCTCCTCCCCACTGGTAACCATTAGTTTGTTTTCTATATTTATGAGTCTTTTTCTATTTTGTTTTAGACATTTATTTGTCTCAATTTTTAGATTCTACAAATTAGTGATGACATAGAGTATTTGTCTTTATCTGACTTATTTCACTCTATACTCTCTAGGTCCATCCATGTTGTTGCGCATGGCAGAATTTCATTTTTTTTTTATGGCTGAGTAACATACCATTGTGTGTGTGTATGTGTGTGTATAATACCACATCTTCTTTATGCATTCATTTGTTGATGAGCACTTAGGTCACTTCCATATCTTGGCTATTGTAAGTAATGCTGCTATGAACACTAGGGTACATGTATTTTTTCAAAATAGTGTTTTTGTTTGCTTTGGATATATACTCATATGGTAGTTCTACTTTTAGTTTTTTGAGGACCCTCCATAATGTTTTCCACAGTGGCTGCACAAAAGTACAAAACACCCACAGTGTACAAGGTTTCCCTTTTATCCACATCCTCTCCAACATTTGTTATTTGTAGACTTTTTGATGATAGCCATTTTGACAGATGTGAGATGATAGCTCATTTTGGTTTTGATTTGCATATCTCTGATTAGTGATGCTGAGCATTTTTTCCATGTGCCTTCTGCCTATCTGTATGTCTTTTTTCAGAAAAATGTTATTAAGGTCTTCTGCCTATTTTTTAATCTTTTTTAATATTGAGTTGTATGAGCTGTTTATATATTTTGGATATTAGCCCCTTATTTGTCATATATTTGCAAATATTTTCTCCCATTCAGTAGGTTGTCTTGTCTTTTTGTGGATGGTTTTCTTTGCTATGCAAAAGTTTATAAGTTTAAATAGGTTCCATTTGTTTATTTTTGCTTTTCTTTTGCCTTGGGAGACAGATCCAAGAATTATTGCTACAATTTTTATCAAACGGTGTTCTGCCTGTGTTCTCTTCTAGGAGTTTTATGGTTTCTGGTCTTACATTTAGGTCTTTAATACATTTTGATATTTTTATATATGATGTAAGAAAATTTTCTCATCCCATTTTTTTTACATATAGCTCTCCAGTTTTTCCAGCACCACTGATTAAAGAGACTGTCTTTTCTCCATTGTATATTCTTGTCTCCTTTGCTGTAGATTAATTGACCATAAGAGTGTGTGTTTATTTCTGGGCTCTCTATTCTGTTCCATTGCCCTATGTGTCAGTTTTTGTTCTAGTACCATGCCGTTTTGATTACTGTAGCTTTGTATTGGGTTGGCCAAAATGTTCATTTGGGTTTTTCCACAAGATCTTATGGAAAAACCCAAACGAAGTTTTTGGCCAACCCAATAGTATAGTCTGAAGTCAGAGAGCATGATAACTCCAACTTTGTTCTTTTTTCTTAAGATTGCTTTGGCAATTATGGGTCTCTTGTGATTCCATATGTATTTTAAGATTATTTGTTCTAGTTCTGTGAAAAATGTCCTGGGTATTTTGATAGGGAATGAATTACATCTGTAGACTGCTTTGAAGTATAGATACTTTAACAATATTAATTCTTCCAATTCAAGTATAAGGGATATCTTTATATTTCTTTTTATCATTTTCAAATTCTTTCGTCAATATTTTATAGTTTTTAATATATAGGTCTTTAACCTCCTTGGTTAAGTTTATTCCTAGGTTTTCTTTTTGATGCCATTATAAATGGGATTTTTTCCCTTAATTTCTCTTTCTGATAGTACATAGAAAAGCAACAAATTTCTGTATATTAATCTTGTACTTGCAACTTTACTGAATTCATTCATTAGTTCTAATAGTTTATTGGGAGAGGCTTTAGGATTCTCTCTATATAGCATCATGATGTCTGCAAATAGTGACAGTTTCACTTCTTCTTTGCCAATTTGGATCCCTTTTATTTCTTTTTCTTTTCTGACTGATGTGGCTAGGACTTCCAATACTATATTAAATAGAAGTGGTGAGAATGGGCATCCTTGTCTTGATTCTGATTTTAGAGGAAAAACTTTCAGCTTTTCACCCTTGAGTGTGACGTTAACTGTGGGTTTGTCATAAATGGACTTTACTATGTTGAGATGGATTCACTCTATACCAACTTTGATGAGAATTTTTTGTCATAAATAGATTTCAATTTTTTTCAAAAACTTTGTATATTTGAGGTTATCATGTGATTTTATCTTTTCTTTTGTTAATATGGTGTATCACATTTATTGATTTGAGAATACTGAACCATCCTCGCATCCCTGAAATAAATCCCACTTGATCATGGTGTAGGATCCTTTTTACATATTGTTGAATTCAGTTTGATGATACTTTGAGGATTTTTACATCTATATTTATTGGAGGTATTGCCATGTAATTTTCTAATTTTTAGTGTGCTGTTCTGGTTTTGGTATCAAGGTAATGGTAGCCTTGTAGAATGAATTTGGGTGCTGTCCATCCTTTTCAAATTTTTGAAATAGTTTAAGAAGGATAAGTATTAGCTCTTTATATGTTTGTAGAATTCCCCTGTGAAGCCATCTGGTCATGCACTTTTGTTTGCTGGGAGCTTTTTTAAATTACATATTCAATTTAAACTAATGATCAGTCTGAGAAGATTGCCTATTTTTTCCTGATTCAGTTTTGGAAGGTTATATATTTCTAGAAATTTGTCCATTTCTTCTAGGTTGTCCAATGTGTTAGCATATAACTCTTTACAGTACTCTATTATGATTTTTGTATCTCGGTGGTATTGATTGCTATTTCTCCTCTTTCATTTCTTATTTTGTTTATTTGGGCCCTCTATCTCTTCTTCTTGATGAGCCTGGCTAAAGGTTTATGAATATTTATGTTTTCAAAAAAGAGATATTGGTTTTATCTTTTCTATTTTTTGTTTCTGTTTTATTTCCTGTCTGATCTTTATTATCTCTTTCCTTCTGCTGACTTTGGGCTTTGTTTGTTCTTCTTTTTCTAATTCCTTAGATGGAAGTTTAGGTTGCTTATTTAAGATTTTTCTTGTCTCTGAAGGTAGGCCTGTATTGCTATGAACTTCCCTTCTAGAACTGCTTTTGCTGCATCCCATTGATTTTGGAAAGTTGTGCTTTCATTTTCATTTGTCTTGAGGTATTTTCTGATTTTCTCTTTGATTTCTTCTTGACCCATTGCTTTTTTTTAGTAGCATGATGTTTGGTCTCCATGGGTTTGTTCTTTTCCCATTGTTCTTTCTGTAGTTCTTTTCTAGTTGCATACCATAGTGTTCAGAAAAGATGCTTGATCCTCTTAAATTTGTTGAGACTTGTTTTGTGGTCTAGTATATGATCTATCCTGGAGAATGTTCCATGTGCCCTTGAAAAGAATGTTTATTCTACTGTTTGGGGATGGAATGTCCTGTAGATATCTATTAAGTCCAACTGCTCTATTTTGTCATTTAAGACCATTGTTGCTTATTGATTTTCTTTCTGGATAATCTGTCAATTGATGTAAGTGTGGTGTTAAAGTTCCCTACTGTTATTATATTGTTGTCAATTTCTCCCTGATGTCTGTTGATATTTGCTTTATATATTTAGGTGCTCCTGTATTGAGTGGATATATGTTAATGAGTGTGGTATCATCCTCTTATATTGATCCCTTTATCATTATATAATGCTTTTTTTCATCTTTTGTTACAGCATTTGATTTAAAGTCTATTTTGTCTGATACGAGTATTGCTACCCCTGCTTTCTTTTCATTTCAATTTGCATCAAATATCTTTTTCCATCCCTTCACTTTCAGTCTTTGTGTCTTTAGCTCTGAAGTGAGTCTCTTGTAAACAGCATACAGATGAGTCTTGTTTTTTCATCCAATTGGCCATCCTATGGCTTTTGATTGGAGCATTCAGTCCATTAATATTTAAAGTAATTATTAATATTTTTTACTTATTGCCATTTTATTACTTCTTTGCTGGTTGTTTTTGTAGTTTTTCCCTGTTCTTTTCTTCTTTTAGTGTCTTTGCTTGTGGCTTGATTTTTCTTCAGTGTGTGCTATGTTCCTTTCTCTCTTGTTTTTGTGTGTCTGTTGTAGGTTTTTGATTTGTATTACCATGTGGTTCATAAATGTTGACTGATAACTATATCTATTTGTTTTAAACAGGTAGTCCTTTAAGCTCAAACACTTTATAGAAGATCTACATTTTCCAATCCCCTCTCCCACGTTTTGTGTTTTGATGGATGTCATATTTTGCATCCATGTTTATCCCTTTACTGATTATTGTAGTTGTGCTTGATTTTACAATTTTTGTCTTTTAATCTTTGTACTAGCTTATTTAAGTGGTTGATTCTCAGCCTTTACTATATATTTGTTTTTACTAGTAGGATTTTTCCTTTACTATAGATGCTTACTCTTATTATAGCTTTTTCTTTTCCATTTAGAGAAGACATTTTAGCATTTCTTTCAGGGTAGGTTTAGTATTGATGAATTCTCAGTTTTTGCTTGTCTGAGAAGTTCTTTCTCTCTCTGATTCTAAATGATAATTTTGTTGGTTACAGTATCCTAGGTTGAAGGTTTTTCACTTTCAGCACTTTAAATATGTGTCACTCCCTTCTGGCCTGCAATGTTTCTGCTGAAAAATCAGCTTTTAACCTTATGGAGGTTCCCTTGTATATGACTTTTGCTTTTCTCTAGCTGCCTTTAGAATTCTCCCTTTAACTGTTGCTGTTTTAATTATGATATGTCTTGGTGTGGATCTCTTTGGGTTCATCTTGTTTGGGACCCTTTGCTTCTCCTATACCAGGATGTCTGTTTCCTTCTTCAGGTTTGGGAAGTTTTCAGTCATAATTACATTAAATACATTTTCAACTCCCTTCTATCTCACATTTTGGGATCCATATAATGTGAATGTTGGTATGCTTCTTGTTATTTCAGAGATTCCTTAAAATGTTCTAATTTTTTTTTAATTTGCTTTTCTTTTTGCTGTTCTGATTGGGTGATTTCCATTATTCTATCTTACAGCTCACTTATGCATTCCTCTGTATCACCTAATCTGCTGTTTATTCTGTCTAGTGTGTTTTTCTTTTCAGTTATTGTTTTCTTCAGTTTTGACTGGTTCTTTTTTTTTCTTTTTGTGGTACACAGGCCTCTCACTGCTGTGGCCTCTCCCGTTGCGGAGCACAGGCTCCAGACGCGCAGGCTCAGCGGCCATGGCCCACGGGCCCAGCCGCTCCGCGGCATGTGGGATCCTCCGGGACCAGGGCACGAACCCGTGTCCCCTGCATCGGCAGGTGGACTCCCAACCACTGCGCCACCAGGGAGGCCCTTGACTGGTTCTTTTTATATTTTCTAGGTCCTTGTTAAAATTCTCAGTGTATTCATCTGTTCTTTTCTCCAATTCAGTTAACATTCTTATTACTAATTCTTTGAATTCTTTATCTGGTAAATTGTTTATTTCTCTTTCATTGGTTGTTCTTTCAGTTGTTTTTTTCCTTGTTCTTTCAATTGAGATAAATTATTCTGTCTTCTCATTGTGCTTAACTTTCTCTGTCTCTATGAAATTAGGTGAAACATTTGCCTGTTGTGGTCTTTAAGTGGTGTCCTTGGGTGGGAGCATCCCTATATTGTCTGTGGCCAGTGGTTTTGGTGTGAGATCTGGATTTAAGGTGGACATAAGTCACGTCTTTCCTTGGGGTGAGCTGGCAGCTATCACTGGTAGGAAGTGAGGCTGGAGACGGAGGGGCTAGGGCAAGAACCAAGAATGAGCCAGATCTTTTCCTATGTTCAGTGGCCATTACTGCTCCATAGGAGGCAGGGGTAGGTCCCAAGTTGCTAGAGCAGAAGCCCTGAACTTCTGGTCCAAGCTGGCTTAGTTCCCTTCAAGTGTGTGCTGTCACTCCTCCCAGCAGTGTCACCCTCATTGGTATGGTACTCAGGGAGGTCTGGGGGGCAGGCTGTGGCACTCTGGCTGCCATAAGATATCTGAACTGCCTCTGATGCACCACCTGTGTAAACACTGGCAATGGCTGCCCCTTCTCTGCTTAGATACCATTTTACTGCCTCAGTGTCTCACGCCAAGGTGTTTCTGTGGTCATAGCAGCTCTCATTCCAGTGTGGAGCTACAATGTGAGGTAAGCAGGGCTGGAGAATTTGCTTGGCTCATGCATGCACAGGGATGGATGTGGGAAATCAGTTAACAATGCGTGTTCTCAATCCACTCTCTCTGCTCTGCTTTGGGAGTAAGCAAACCATTGCCTGCTCTTCACAAGTGCAGTCCAGGCTTTCCACAGCTCTCCTTTTAGTCCCAACAGCCCTCCAAACAGCCAAGGGGGCTTGTCTTCCTTTTGTCGGACCCCAAGGCTGGGGCACCCTCCACTCACTCCCCATGGAGGATCTCTGCCCCTGTAATCTCCCTTTTCTTTTGAGTCCCCTCCTAGGGGCACAGGTCCCAAACTGATAGCTTCTCTTCCCTTCCTACTTAATTTCATGTGGATTTTTGTTACAACGTTGGTTGTACAGGAGTCTTTCTGCCAGTCTCCAGTTAGTTTTCAGTGAGAATTTTTCCACATGTAGATGTATTTTGATGTGTTTGTAAGGGGAGGTGAGTTCCACATCCTCCTACTTTGCCATCTTCATCTGAGTTTTTAGGAATCTCACCATTTCTGTAAGTCAAAAGTCCAGTACCACATGACTGGGATATCTGCTCAGGGTAAAACAGAGCTGACACCAAGGAATTGCCCAGGTTGATCTCTTATCTAGGGGCTTGGGAAGAAAGTCCACTTCCAAGTTAAATTCCAGAGCAGTTAAGTTCAAAGCAAAATTCAGTTTTTTGTAGTTTTAGGACTGAGGTCACTGTTTCCTTTCTGATTGACTGTCAGCTTGGGCCTACTCATAGTTCCTACATTCTACCAGCATCATTTGCCCCAAGGTGTCCCCTTCATTTTCAAGCCAGAAAGGGTACATAAATTGTCTGATTTCTCATGTCTCTGGTCTAGATCCACATTTAAAGATTTTGTGATTAGGTCAGGCATACCTGAAAGTCATGTTTCTTTCATTATTCTATCCTCATAATCAAAAGAGTAACATATGGTGAAGAGCATGAGATTTTAACCAACATGGAACCTAACAGATTTGTCATCCATTATTCATCATACTGTGGTAGACTAAAAGCACAGGATGGACTTCAGGGTCAAAGGACAATTTATTACTCTCAGCATTAGCAATAACCACAATATCATTATTTTGGCATCACTTCTTGCTATATACTGAATATTTGTGTCCCCTCAAAATTGATATGTTGAAACTTAATCCCCACTGTGAAAGTATCTGGAGCTGGAATTTTGGGGAAGTGACTAGGTCAGGAGGATGGAGCCCTCATGAATGGGACTAGTACTCTTATAAAAAAAAAAAAAAAAGACTCCAGAAAGCTTCCTCTCCCTTTCTACCATGGAAAGACACAGTGACAAAAAGGCTATCTATGAACCAGGAAGTGGATCCTCACCAGCCACTAAATCTGCTGGTGCCTTCATGTTGAACTTCCAGGCATCAGAAATGTGATACATTTCTGTTGTTTATAAGCCACTTAGTATATGGTATTATAGCAGCCCAAACAAACTAAGACAGTTCTCCCAGCCCCAGTTCCCAAAGGCCAATGGAAAGAAGACAGGTGGCACTGGCCATGCAGTAAGTTGTGGTACAAGAGAGGACACATGAGCCTACGGAATCCAAATCTTTAATACTAAACAATATGATTGTTAGACTGCAGTTCCAGAGGGAAACACTATCTTTATCTTCCAAGCAAATATGTCCTTTTCTCTGGGAAGGAAACATTGTATCTTTCAAAGATGTTTTCTGTACAAATATTCTTGAATAAAAAGTCCAGAAAATAGTACCTTTGCTCACAAGATATTCAGAAATGCAAGAGATCCATGAAGAATGGTCTTCTAAAAATATATTCTTACTGTATTTGTCTTTTTGCCCTCACATGTCCTGAGAGGTGTTTGTTGAAATCTCTCATTACATCATTGGTCATTTGCATATTTTATTGTTTAGTTCTAACAATTTATCATGACCCCACCCTAGTCCTGCAATTACAGTTTTACATTAGATAAAACAGTCCTTATACCTGTGCTACTAGCTTACTTATAACCACCTTCCCCCAAGGAAGAAACAAAGGAGGACTGAAATTTTAAAAGATTATATTTTTGTAGTATATGCTTCTAGAGTGTACTATGCTTTATGTATCCTCTATCACTCAAGTCACAGAATGATCTATATGTCAAGTTTTATTTTCCTTGGAGATGAACAGCCTGACATTCAGAAAGATAAAATAATATACATATGTTATTCCACAGCACAATTTGGTTTTAATTTGGGCCTATTAATCTAAAAATTTTCTGTGTAATGTCATATCTTCAGGCAGAAATTCTTTGCTTGCTTTTCATTGATAACCTTGCTTTTATGGCTTATTTTTCTTTTTTTTTAATATCAAAATTTATTTAGTGCTGATCTTGACTATAGCAATACATTGTTATGGTCTTTTTATAACAAGTTTTGGAGTTAGAAAATTTTGTCATCTAATAGAAGAGCTTATTAAAAAAGACAAACTATTGAACAATACTAAGCCTCAGTTTCCTCAGATGTAATATGAGACTATTCCCTAATTCCCAATATTTTTTGTAAATATTAATAAAGCAATACATAAATGACATACATGGTTCAGTATGTGGGGCATGGTATACCTTCAGCAAATAGAACTTACAAATGTCACATCAAAAAAAATGTATAGATTCCAATATCTACAGTATAAAAGTGCTATCTACAGCTGGTTAACTGAGAGCTTTATTATCCAGAATAGCAAATAAGTTTAAGAGGATTTGTTTGAGGCTAATAATGTGCGTTAAAACTGAATTATATTTACATACCAGGATTTCTAACAAGCCTATGTTGGTACCATTAAGTATAATGGCAGAAAAATATTTTGCCTTCCTATAGTGGGGGTGTGGGTGCAAGTGATACCTTGAAATACATACTATGCAAACACTACATGATACAAAAAAACTAATGAACCCCCCCAAATCATGTTATTCATTATTTTAACATAAGTATCTGTATTTTTTTAAGTTATCAATTCACTTGTTTAAGAAATTGCTAAATAAATTTGTTCCATCCCACTCTCTTAGCACATAGAAAAATGGCAAAATCGATTAATGTTGCCTTTATTTCCTTATTCATAATATGCATTTTAAGTACTCAGTTGTAAAAATGCAATAAAATGTTTCCTTCCAAGTAATTTTTATAAGTGCTTCTGTTCATTTCAATTATTTTCATGGGCATGCCAGTAACAATGTGTTTTAAAGTTGGCATAACATATAGAAATGAAGAACAGGGCTTACTCTGCTAGACAAGATATTTGTCTGCATTTTATTCTCAGATTATCATCCATAAAGGGTTCATCTGCAGCAGTATCTAAAATATTCTGCATAAGTGCCAGTTAAGTGCATTTGTTTCCTAAATCTACCCAGCATAATATTAGACATTATATTTTTGGACCACATAAGTGAATGTTTCCACCAAGCCATTTCAATCAGTTGTAACTATTTTGCAATTTTTCCTCTACTGCCAGTTGAAAATGTATATGCTCTGCCATCTCCATTAAATTCTTATATCCATTAAAACATGAGATTAACGTGGAAGCCAAGCATTTTAACATAATTTTCATTTGCATGAATTTTTTTGTGTTTAAAGCACGTTAAAAATCTCAAATTTTTCCATTATACCTTATAGCAAGGTTTTAGTAATTTTAATAATCGATCACCTAATCGTTGGAATGACAGAAAAGTAGGGTACCTATGAGAACTTTGAAATAAGAATGATACAGAAATAAAAGGTGATTGTAATGGGTCTTTGCTTAGCTCAGAATAATGGCCTATATTTGAAAATATGGAAGAAAAATAATTAGAGATTGAAGTTAGTTACCAGAAATAGTTTTAGTAATATTTTTCATATAACTTAATTTCCTTTATTCTGAGAAATAATTGAAATTAAGGCAGCTAACCCACTATGCTTTTGCTATATTTTTTATATTTAATTTAATTTATACCTTAAAAAAATCACCAACAGACTATTTTAAGGCATATGAAAGCTAGAGTTTTTATTCTGGTTGTCAAAGTATTCTAATTCAATAAAAAGTAATCAACAGAAGATTTGCTAAACAGGTTAAGACATTATAGTTCATAAATAATAGGGAATATGGAAGCATTTGGTTTATTCCAATCAACTGGAGAAACTTAAAGAGAAAATATCTGTAGATTATCAAATTTTAAAAGAAGTGGACAGTTTTCTTCATTTTGTATAGCATGTGGTATATAACATGATGCTTGGCTCATTGATTTATCATTGGATATTATAGACACAAATTCAAAATTAGACCAATAATACATTTAATTTATAAATATGCTCTATAAAATAAACTGAATTTAAGTGCTTTTTGGCTGGTGCAGTACCCCTGGGAAGTAATGTTCATTGTTTTAAAAGACTATTAACATGCCTGGTTAGAACATATTTTTAATTTTTGTAGAGTTACAGTTCTAGGACAAACATTTGGAACTTTTTGACACTGAGATGTTTTACTGAAAATGCCTTATTGAGCTAGATAATATAATATAGTATTATGGACCTTTTGTAATCTGGATCTACAGGGTGTATTATAGCTAATGATAGTACATAGAGTCAAACTAGGCTTTTTTTTTTTTTTCCTGCCAGATGGCAATACAAAGGGTTGGAATGTGAATCAAGGTTAAGTCTGATTACTCCTACTACATGTGTTCTTTTTGGGTTTATCGTCAGTCACTGCCCACCTGAGGTCCTGAGACTTGTTATGATTTGTCATGGACTAATTCTGTAATTAGTCAGCTGAAGGAATAAATTAGTATCGATAAGATTTAGAACCAGAAAATGGAGAGGAAGATGAGTTTTATGTGCTAATAGATGGGAATTTACTACTGGACCAAACAGGATGATCATCAGCCATCCAATTAAACAATCGGTATAGTTTATTTGGATTATTTCTAAGCGTTCTAGTACATAGATCACTCTCTAAACTTAAGGGTGTAACCATTTTGAGGTGATCCAGAAGAGCAGCTTGGGAGGCTACCCCCTGATATTTGCTCCAAATAACTTTACTCAGCTGAAAAATTTGATTAGCCCTGGACATTCAAAGCCTTTTAAGTTCCATTTTTTACTTTTGGGGGAAAATAATCTCTTTCAAAATATGCAAGATCCTAAATTTCTGGATCTTTTTTATTGCCTTTCATTTGTTTTTAATTGAGGTGTAATTTACATGTAACATTGGTTTCAGGTGTACAACATAATGATTCGATATTTGTATATATTGCAAAATGATCACCACCATAAGTCCAGTTAACATCCATCACTATACAGTTATATATCTTTTTCTTGTGATGAGAATCTTTATGATCCACTCTCCACAACTTTCATATATTCAGTACAATATTACTAACTATAATCACCATGCTGTACATTACAACTTCCTGATTTATTTTATAACTGGATGTTTGTACTTTTTGGTCCTATATAATATAGTAATATGGGCCTTTTGTAATCTGAATCTCCAAAGATGTATCATGTCTAATAATTGTATATAGAGTCAAAATACACTTTTCAACATGAGTTTATATGAAAATTTTAGAAGATGATGAATATTACCATAAAGTTAATTTAGGTACATTTTCACATATGGTCAATCAAGCTGTGTGTTTTCTATCTATTTAAATCTCAGTGCTATAGTTGGATATTTGTGTCCTCCAAATTATATGTTATAATCTTAACCCCCAAAAGTGATGGTATTAGTATGTGGGGGCCTTTCAGAGGTGTTTAAGTTATGAGGGTAGAATCTTGAATGGTTGGAATTGGTGCCTTATAAAAGAGATCCCATAGAGCTCCCTGGTCCCTTCTACCATGTGAAAATAGTCTAAGTATTTAAGTAAGAAGTCTATGACCAAGAAGAGGGCCCTCATCCAACTGTGTTGGCACCCTGATCTTGGGCTTTCAGCCTCCAGAACGATGAGCAATAAATTTCTGCTGTTCATAAGCCACCCAGTTGAGGCATTTTTTTTTTTTCCTAGCAGCCAGAATAGACTAAGAGACTCAGAAAGATCAGTCAGAAGTGTCTTACTCAGTCCTCTACACAAAATATTCCATACCAAGTGTCTTACTCAGTCCTCTGCTCAGTACTCTACTCACAAAATATTCCATACCAAGCATCAAGTATTACATGTCCTGTGAGGTAAGCAGTATTATTACTATATTGAGTGAGAAAAATAGGGTGAACAGGGGGAGTTTAATGTAAAGAATTATTAACTAATAATGAGAGATTAACTACTAATGGCTAAAGATAATTCTAAAGGATATAAGGAGAGCAGATACAGGGATCAGCCACTACCTCCAGGGCTGAGGCAGAGGACCCAAGGCAGAAACAAATTTGGAAGAGCTTCCTCACTTCCCACTAAGGCTGATGTTCAGACCATAGTGAAGATAGTGTTGGCATGGCACACTGGAGAGTGGAAAACTTCACTGAGGTGCTGTGGACGGGGACTGACTGGGGTGCCAAATAAGCTCACCTCTAGCAAGCTACTTGCTGGGGTGCTGATGATATTTGTGGGAAGTTGCCCAAACACTATGAGAAGCTGCCCTCTGGGTTACTAGTGGAATTTGCTGGGAAGCTACCTGTACGAATGCCACTGAAAACTGTGGGAGTGCTCAGATTCACTGAGGGGTGAGTACCTTTGCGTGTTCTGCATACCATTGGCCACTGTGTGCTGCAGAGCCAGAAATGAAACTCATTAGGAAGAGGAACCCCTCTGCCCTGCCGTGTACCTCTAGCACATTTTATCGACAAATCCTAACACTACACCATCCGGCAAAAGCAGAAATGTTTACCGGGTTTATTGCCAGAACAGCAAAGCAGGGCAAAGAAGGCTGGATTTGGAGCAGAGAGGAAATACATTTATAATTGGCATACTTTTGTATTTGTAATTCCTCTTAAATGTTAGCAACATTGTAAGCTCCTTGGGGGCAAGGGCAATGTCACCCTTCTTCCCCCACCCCCATGGGTATATGGCAAAAACATGAGGAAAATCATGCTAAGAGAGGATATATTACATATTCAAATCATTTAGCTTCTTTCAGTGTATTGTTTCTTCAGAGGACTGTAGCCTAGTATTTCCTCTTTTGAAGAAGCAGAAGTGGTGAATAAGGGATAATTAGTGACAATCAGGATAAATAGCTTGATTAATTTCACTCAACTCTTTGAAGCATATACATTAAATAATTTTTATTTCTTTATTTAATGCCACCTCTATGCCCTTGCAACTTATCCCCACCCCCACTATTGCACCTGAGTCTCGGGCTCCCTCAATGATATCTCAGTAGAAACCTTTAAATTTTCAGTTGATTTTGGTTGTTAAATTCTCTTGTGGCTTTCAAAATTTAGAGTAATTCAGTTTAAAGCATATGTTTTATATTGGATTCAAAGCTGTTCTCTCACTAATGTAGGCTGTATGTGTGTCTCCAGTGGTCTGAGAGGAGAGGTCAGGGGCCTGTGAAGCTCTTTCAAAGTCACCTCTCTTGCCCACCAATTTATTTTCCTTGGTGAAAAAGGCTAAGAAGAACGGGAAAATGTTCAATAAAATATATTTCTTTGAATGAGTATTTGAGTGTGTGTCAACTGGCCATCTTTTCTGTCATAACAAATCATACAAAGGTAGGAGAGATGAAGTTGCTGTCCTTTCCACTCTTCTTTTTGGTCATAACTGATCTTTCTTCTTTTGGTCGTAACTGATCTTCCCACTCATTTTTTTGGTCATAACTGATCATTGTCTTTAGTCTTACAGTGGCAAAGTGGACACTTAGAAGTGTTGACTTACTCAATTTGATACCTAGGAGGGAGGCCTAGTGGCATGTGCCTAATATGCCTGAAACTCTGAATCGCACTCTGGCAGTCCCAGCAAAATATTGCCAGGTAAATGTGTAATCTGTCCTCCAAACCTCTAATCATGAGCCTGTTCTTATAGGCAAGGGTAAAGTCCATTTTCTGTACCTCTTGGGAAACGTACATTTAAGGGTTTTCCTTACCTAATCTTGGCCTGGCCACAGCATTTCTCCTCAGTCCTCCTGCCTTTGTTAATTCAGTATCACATGCGAAAGCCGTTAAGGCCAGTGGCTAAGCAGATATCCTATTTGGGATGTAAATAATTAAGCCTGCCTTACAAGCAATTTTCCAATGACTACTACATGCCAGGGTGGTAATGAAAATCGGTCAACATCCCCTCCTAGAGAATAACTTCTTTTCATCATCTGTCCTCCCTCAAAAGACCACCTTTGTCCCTGTATCTCAACAGTTCTCTTAAATAGGGAAAGGCAAGTGGGAGAGGATCTTAATGACAGTTTTCCTGAAACTGTGCCTTTCTTTGGGCTCTGGTCTCACAGCTTGCTGTTCTCTAGACTCAGAACGTAGGATACTGATAGGTTGGTTTTTCTCAGTTGTTGGCTATACTAGTCAATTCTATGAAAACTAGTCAGTTTCTCCAGCTTGACAATTTAATCTACCATGTTCCAAAAACAATGCATTCTGTCATTAGAATTATAAGGAATTGTAAAGATAAACATTTCATCTGCTTCATGCTAGAAGCAGAAGTCCCTAGTCTAGCAGAAGGCCCTTCTCCTGCTAGACTAGGAGAAGGGCCTGAGAATTAAATAAGAAATATCATACTTGCCCTTTTTATTTTTGCACATTCTTTGAAGTTCATGGAGTAATAATCTCTCTCATCATATTTTAAACTTTGCTTTATGTTTTCTACAGAGCAATCTATCTTGTGAAGAACTAAGTTATTTTAAGGAAATCTGGGAAGGAATTTTCAGAGTTTTCTTAAGCTTTAGTGTTTAAAGAGTACTCCCTTATGCTGTAATGCTTGTTAAAAAGGGATACAAGAGTGCCATGCAGTGATCTGATACAGAGAGACTAAGGGAATACAGGGAGACCAAGGGGGGGAGAATAAGGTGGGAACAAGGATCCATTTTTTAAAAGCAACTTAAACATTTCTAATGAAGAGTAATAGACTATAATGTAATAAACAAGGTTTTGATGTGTTTTTAATAAATTTTAGCATATTTTATAGGATATTGAAACTTTCACTCTCAGTAAATTTAATGATCTCTCTAGAATGATATTCACAATATTCCTGCTGTTTTATCTTATGTACACATTGTAGAAAAAACTTGAAAAGTGTTAGTGAAAAAAATTATAAACACTTCCATAAGGATAAAACATAACTCCATGTAAATAAAAATAGCAATTAAGAATGCTGCTTTCCCTAAAAATTACTGGCAAATTGCAATACTGAAAATACTATAATTCAAGAATTAAAAGTAATAAATTTAAGGACACGAAAAATGATATTCAATATGAGTCAGTGACTTGATGATATGAAATCTGAAAATTTCCCAAAGTCAAGAAGAGCTTCTTGGCATAAATGATGCCTATTACAATATTTTAAGTAACTTTCATGCATGTTGTACCCTTTAGGAAACAGTGCAGTGGAGGGCATTTGTTCTTGTTTTTTTCCCCTGGGAGTAGTTCTCTACATGAGTTTTGAAAAATTCATAGGTAATAAAGTTAATGGTCTATGAAATAAATACTTTTAAGTAGTTTGAAACATTTTAAAATTAATTAGATTTTAATTAGTTTCAAAAAACTGATGTATAGTTGTATAATATTAGTTTCAGGTATACAATACTGTGATTCAAAATGTTCATAGATTATACTCCATTTAAAGTTATTATAAAATATTGGCTATATTCCATGTGCTGTACAATATATCCTGTAGCTTATTTATTTTATACATAGTCATTTGTACCTCTTAATCCTTTACCCCTATCTTGCCCCTTCACTCGGCTCTCTCCCCACTGATAACCACTAGTTTGTGTTCTTCATCTGTGAGTCTGTTTGTATTTTGTCATATTCACTCCTTATTTTTATATGTTGTAAGTGATAACATAGAGTATTTGTCCTTCTCCCTCTGACTTATTTCACTAAGCATAATGCCCTCTAGTTCCATGCACCTTGTTACAAATGGCAGAATTTTGTTCATTTTCATGGCTGAATAAAATTCCATTGTAATGTATATACGACATCTTTATCCATTCACTGTTCATGGGCACTTAGGTGGCTTCCATATCTTGGCTATTGTAAATAATGCTGCTATGAACATGTTTAAATAGTTTGAAACAGCATTTTTCTTTTCAACATTTTGACTATTAAAAAATTTTTTAGTCTATATTTCCTTATTACTCACTTGATCTAAGTTTCTGTAGAATCAGTTCTAGTTTTATTTATTTTTTTTGTTGGTGGTGGTGGTATTTGGTTTTGTTTTTATGTGTAGAATAGATTGAGATATCATCATAGATTAAAGAGAGAATTAGGAAGTATAAGAACTAATTTCTGGACCTGCTTTTTCAGGCTTATACTATATAATGCTGTGTAATAAATTTAAAAAAAAACTTGTTTATCTAATTTTTCAGTTTATAAATCCACTTTACATACATTGTCTAATTTTATCATCACAGCACACCATAAGAGATGAGGCAGGTATAACTGGTGTTATTTTCCTGAAAAGAAAAATGAAGTTGGAGAGAGAGATTGGTTTTTGTTTCCTGGTCAAAAATATGAGTATTGTTTTATTAATATTACCTCTTATGTCTCTGTCCTTATGATTCCACATATTTATAGGTCAAAAATGATTTTTCCTCAATTTTTCTGATATATTACTCTGCACAACAGAGCATTTAAATGCTTAACAGCATGTAATCAATAAATTTATCATAATAGTCCTTAATGGGCAGTAAACTGGAGACCATCCACAAAGTGCAAATGTTATAATAATCTGACTAGAATTTCCAGAATAGATAAAAAGATACAGACCTCTAATTGAAATAAAATTGCAGCTACTTTTTAGTTTTCAGTGAGTGTTAAATTGTGGAGCCAAGCTCCAAGTTCTAGGAACCACAAAAGGTGGCATAGCAATTTCAGTAAAATGTTTCTCTCCTTGAAGGTTGATATTCATTTTGTTTATTTTCTCTAAGATAATTCACATGGAGATGGGGAACAGAAAATAAGCCTCACTTTGCTCTTTAGGTCACAGGAAATTGCACGAGTCAGAATAATCAAGCTAGAGGCAAGATATTAAGTCAGGAAGATGGAATATTAAGTTAGGAAAATGGCATAATATTCCAACTACATCACAACGGTGGTACCTGTGTATTTCTCAAAACCTTATCTTTATAGAGATTTTCTTAAATATGTGAATTATTTGTAATAGCTCCTATCAGGACTTACTGAAAAGATAATTCTCTGTGGTCTTTTCTTTTGTCCTTCCAGTTGGATAAATCAAATATCTTTCTGAACACGTTTCAACCATTCTACTCTAGTATACAAAATGTGAAACCTCTGTTTTTGACCTTTTGATCCCCCAATTCTGGAAGGATGGATATTGTTATTTCTTCATCTGATGAGGCATTTAGTTTAAGGGAAAGATTTTGATCTTGTCTTATTTCTCACCAAGGATTTATTGGGTTTAAATCAGTGACAGCTGTAAAGTTCACCTTTGCCCAGTGCAAGCTGAAGAGTCAGGTGATTCTTATCTGAGACCAATTAGCTTGCAAAAATTACAAATGGACAGGGCATTCCATGTACAAGTGAGTACAGGAAGAAAAATTACCTGAGATAGTGAAAAACATTTTATTTTTAATTTTTTAGGAACTGACAAAAGAAATCTCCAACATAATACTATCAATGAGTTCCATAGGTAAATTGAGCAAAACTCCCACAAAACACTACTATCAGAAAAATAGGATAAATAAATTCACAATATGGAGTTGTCACATCTTGGTGAAAGAAATGAGCTCTAAAGCATTGTTGTTCAAAATGTGATTCATGGATCTGAAGCACTGGTATCACTCAGGAGCATGGTAGAAATGCAGATTCTATGCCCCACTCCAAACTTACAGAATCAGAATCTTCATTTTATGAATGCAGATTCACAGTTTTCAGCATACTAGTCTTTTATCTTTTTTAAGTTTATTATTAAGTATTTTATTTCATTTTTGATGCAATTTTAAATGGGATTATTTACTTTCTCTTTCTGATATTTCATTAGTGTATAGAAATGCAACAGACTTCTGTATATTCATCTCATATCCTGCAACCTTGCTGAATTCATTTATTCTAATAGTTTTGTGTGAAGACCTTAGGAATCTCTATATAGAGTATCATATCATCTGCAAATAGTGACAGTTTTACCTCTTCTCTTCTGATTTGATATCTTTTATTTCTTTTTCTTGTCTGATTGCTGTGCCTAGGACTTCCAATATTATGTTAAATAGACGTGGTGAGAGTGGGCATCCTTGTCTTGCTCCTGAATTTAACAGGAAGGCTTTCAGTTTTTCAGTGTTGAGTATTATGTTGCCTATGGATTTAACATAAATGTTGAGAGAAGTTCTTTCTGTACCCACTTGGCTGAAAGTTTTATCATGAATGGATGTTGAAATTTGTCAAATGATTTTTCTGCAGTTTTTGTGATGATCATTTGGCCTTTGGTTTTTCTTTTGTTAATGTGGTGTGCCACATTGATTGACTTGTGTATGTTAAACCATCCTTGTGACAGAGGAATAAATCCCACTTGATCATGGTGTATGATCCTTTTTATATATTGTTGAATTTGGTTTGATAATAGTTTCTTGAGGATTTTTATATCTATATTTATCAGATACATTGCCCTGTAATTTTCTTTTTTTGCTGTGTCCTTGTTGGGTTTTGTATCAGGGTAATGATGGCCTCATAGAATGAATTGGGGAGCATTCCCTCCTCTTCAAATTTTGGAGGAGCTTGAGAAGGATAGGTATATAATTGCTTTATATATTTGGTAGAATTTCCCTGTGAAGCCATCCAGTTCTAGACTTTAGTTTGTAGGGTTTTTAATTTTTATTATAGATTCTGCTTCACTTCTAGTGATGGTCTGCTCATATTGTCTGTTTCTTCTTGACTCAGTCTTGGCAAGTTGTATGTTTCTAGAAATTTGTCTATTTAAGTTGTCCAATTTGTTGGCATATGACTGCATCTTGCATTCCATTGACATTTAAGGTAATTATTGATAGTTATATACTTATTGCCATTTTATTCCTTGTTTTCTAGTTGTTTTTATAGTTCTTTGTTGATTTCTTTCTGTTTTTCTTTTTGTTTGGTTTCCTTTTGTAGTATACTTGAGTTCCTTTCTTTTTGGTGTTTGTATATCTATTGTATTTTTTTGATTTGCAGTTACCATGGAGTTTATGTGTGTTGACCCATAACTATATCTACTTGCTTTAAACTGTGATAGTCATTTAAGTTCAAACACATTCTAAAAAATCTATGTCCCTCCCACCCCCACCACATTTTGTGATTTTGATATCCTATTGTACTTTACATCTTCAAGCTTATCCTTTTACTGTTTATTTTAGTTATATATATTTTTTTGATTTTTAAAATCTATATACTGGTTTAAGTGATCTTCAGTCATTTTTTATACTTGCCTTTCCTATTGCCATTTTTCCATTTCCTGTAGACTGTAGATTCTTTTCCATTTAGAGAAGACCTTTAAATATTTCTTTTAGGGTAGGTTTAGTATTGCTGAATTCTTTTAGTTGTTTTTGTTTGTTTGTTTTTTGTCTGAGAAATCCTTTATTTCTCCTTCTATTCTAAATGATATTCTTGTTGGGTAGAGTCTCCTAGATTGCAGGTTTTTCCTTTTCAGGACTTTGAATATATTATGCCACTCCCTTCTGGCCTGCAAAGTTTCTGCAGAGAAACCAGTTAGTCTTACTTGTGTTCCCTTGTAACTGACTCTATTTTTCTCTTGCTGCCTTTAGAATCCTCTATTTAACTTTTGCAATTTTAAATGGGATTATTTACTTTGGGATTAAATGGGATTATTAAATGGGATTATTTACTTTATTGACAAGACATTTTAATTATGATATGTCTTGGTGTGGGTCTGTTTGAATTCATCTTGTTTGGGGCCCTCTGTGCTTCCTATACCTGGATATCTGTTTACTTCAAGTCTGGGAAATTTTCAGCTCCAATTGCCTCGTATATATTTTTGATCCCCTTCTCTCTCTCTCTCTTATTCTGGAACCCCTATAAATAGGTTTGCATGTTTTATAATATTCCATACATCTTATTTGTTGCCTTTTTTTTTTTTTTGTCTTTTTGTCTGCTGTTCTGATTGAGTGCTTTCCATTATTCTATCATTTGGATCACTTATTTGTTCTTCTGTGTCATTTAGTCAGTTAGTCATTGCTTCTAGATTGCTTTTTATCTCAGAAATTGAATTATCTATTTTTGATTGGGTCTTCTTTATAATTGTTAGTTCCTTGCTACAGTGATCTGTGTTTATATCAATAATCTTTTTTAATTCAGTTAGAATTTTTATTACCATCTTTTTGAACTCGGGCTGGTTGACTGGCGATCTATGTTTCACTATTTATTCTTTCAGGTTATTTCTCTTGCTCTTTTAACTGGGAATTGTTCCTATTTTCATTTTACTTACTGTCTCTGGTTCTATGAATCCAGGAGTAACAGCTAGCTATGGTGGTCTTGAAGGTTTTTTTTTATTATTTTGTGGGAGCATCTCTGTGTAGACTGTCCAATGTCTTTGGTGCTTGGGCTGGTTTTGATGGGGATGCCAGCCATGTCTTTTCTCAGGGTGTTCTGGCCCCTATCACTTTTATAGGAGGTGTAGTTAGTGTTGGGGGAGCTAAAATCTGTTCAGGGTGTGAGGCGGGACATCCTCTCTGCTCTGTGGCTGTTCCCACCCTGTTAGGGTCCATGTTTGCTCCTCAGTTGTTGGAGTAGAGGCCCTGAGGATTGGATTCAATCAGGCTCCATTCCCTTTGAGTGCATGCCCTATCCAAAGGAAGGGGAGTCCTGTAGCAAGTGAGGTCTGTCTGTTCATAGAGGTACAACTTGCTACCTGTGTAGCCATCCACAACTCAGCTTAGATGCAACAAAAGGTTGTGTCCCTTTCCCTGTTGTGGTCATCCTAGATCTAGGGAAAGGTTATGACATGGAATGAGCTGGGCTGGAGCCTTTGCTAGGATGGAGCTGTGGATTGGAGCATTGTGGTTACAGAAATTGATGGAGCTACACTGACACCAGAGATCTGGACTGCCTCTACAGTATTCTTCTCTCAGAACCTGTCTGCTCCAGATCCAGCACAAAGCTGTGGTATGGAGTGGGCCAGTGCACTTGCTCAGCTGGGAGATGGACTGCCACCTGCTGATCACGGTGTTTCCCAAGGTGCTGCCTGAATAAGTGCTGAGATGGCTACTGCCCCACCCAGACCACATGACAGGCCCCTGGGCCACCTCTGCATCCCTAGATCAGTCTTTCCTCCAGGCCTTGTATGCTTCAGATCTAGCCCCAAGCTGTGGTGTGGAGTGAGTGGGGCAAGGGTGTTTCCCCACTTGGATTGGGGAGTGCAGTGAGGTGGTATCTACCAGTGCAGAGCTCTCTCAGCCCTGTTTGTTGCAAGCCAGCACTTGTGCAATCATCATGAGTAGAATGTAAGCTTCTCTAGCCCTTCTATCTATCCCAGAAGTTCTCCCAGCAGCCAGGGAGGCTTGTCTCCTCTGCATAGGATCCCAGGACTGGGATGACCAGTCTGTGGCTCAACCCACTCCCTCCTCAGGATAAGAGTCTGCTTGTGTGGACATTCTCTTCCTTTTGGATCCCTCCCAGGGGTGGACATTCCAACCCTATGCCTTTTACCTTCCTATTCTGTTACATGGAAATCTTTCATGTAGCTTTTTTTATATAGGTGTTCTGACAGTTTCCAGTTAATTTTCCGTGAGAATTGTTCCACATATAGATGTATTATGGATGTGTCTGTTGGAGGGGGTGGGGAGGTAAGCTCCATGTCCTCTTACTCTGACATCTTAATCTGATCCATAGATATTTGAGGTTATTGACATCATTTATCATTTGTTTAATTTTTATTGGCAGTCTCAAATTACAATTATTGTTTTGTCAATATATTTCCTTTAGTAACAATGTTAAATTTGCTAATCCTAATTTTTTTCAATAAATTTGCTTGAATTTTCTATACATATAATCATATCACCTATAAATAAAAATGTTTTCTATTCTTTACTAATTCAATTATTTTGCTAAATATATGAGGGAGATTGGGCTATAATTTCTTTGTCTTATGAAAAGAACTTTTACTACCATTGCAATTCTGGTCTCAAAATACAATTTGGGAAATATATACTTGTTTTTCACTTCTGTAAGAGATAATTATAAGATTGATATTTTTGTTTAATCTTTTAAAGAGTTGACTTTGAAGATATTGAGATTTCTGACACAAGGACTTTAATAATGATTTACTTTATTTAAATATATGACCATTCAAATTTCTTATTTCTTCTTGAAGAAATTTTGGTTTTATATAATGGATTATGTATGTATAACATATATATTCCATTATATAAAATATATATATTTAGTAAATATACTATATGTGATATATATATCCATTTAGTTAACATGATTAACCAACTATGATAAAAATGTTGTCTACTCTTGGGACCTCTACAAATTTGCTTAAAAATGGAAAACTATGGGACTTTGGACTAGACTTAGTGTGTACAGATGAAATAGAAATATGGAGTTTTCTATACAGCAGCTGTATTTGTGTAAGAGTCTCAGTTTCAACTTTTTGCCTTCTGATGATAATGTATTCATCTCCTATCCTTGCATGTGTTTTAAAAATTTTGGATTAACTCCCTCCTCTCACATCCTCAGAGTTGCTGCAGCATTAGCTTACATGCTCAGGATTCTGGTATTCAATGCTTTCTTTATTACTGACGCTAAGTCTTCTGTTTCTCTTGTAAGCCCAGAACATTATTTTCTAAATTTCTTTTTTTTATTGAAATAGAGTCTTTTACAATGTTGTGTTAGTTTCAGATGTACAGCAAAGTGATTGCTATACATATATATATAAGCATATATATTATTTTTTTATATTCTCTTCCATTATGGGTTATTACAAGATATTGAATATAGTTCCCTGTGCTATACAGTAGGTCCTTGTTGGTCATCTATTGTATATATAGCAGTGTGTATATTTAAATTCCAAATTCCTAATTTACCCCCCCCCCCGCCTTTCAACTTTGCTAACCATAAGTTTGTTTTCTATGTCTGATTCTGTTTCTGTTTTGTAAATAGTTCATTTGTATCTTTTTTTGAGATTCCACATATAAGTGATATCATATGATATTTATCTTTCTCTGTCTACCTTACCACATTTAGTATGATCATCTCTAGGTCCATCCATGTGGCTGCAAATAGCATTATTTCATTCTTTTTCTGGCTGAGTAATATTCCGCTGTGTACACATCCCACATGTTCTTTATCCATTCATCTGTCGATAGACACATAGATTGTTTCCATGTCTTCGCTATTGTAAAAAGTGCTACTATAAACACTGGAGTGCATGTATCTTTTCAAATTATGGTTTTCTCCAGGTATGTGCTCAGGATGGGGATTGCAGGATCATATAGTAGCTCTATTTTTATTTTTTTAAAGAAACTCCATAGTGGCTTTACCAATTTACATTCTCACCTACAGTGTAGGAGGGTTCCCTTTTCTCCACACCCTCTCCAACATTGATTATTTGCAGAATTTTTGATGTAAATTACCTCACTTTAGTAATGATTTGCATTTCTCTAATAATTAGCAGTGTTGAGCCTCTTAATGTGCCTTTTGGCCATCTGTATCTCTTCTTTGAAGAAATGTCTATTTAGACTTTCTGCCCATTTTTTGATTAGGATTTTTGGGTTTTTTTGACATTGAGCTGCATGAGCTTTTGGTATATTTTGGAGTTTAATCCCTCATCAGTTGCATCATTTGCAAATATTTTCTCCCATTCTGTAAGTTGTCTTTCTATTTTGTTTATGATTTCCTTTGCTGTGCAAACGCTTTTAAGTTTAATTAGGTCACATTTATTTTCGTTTTTATTTCCATTACTCTATGAGACAGATACAAAAAATATTGCTACTATTTATGTCAAAGAGTGTTCTGCCTATGTTTTCCTCTAAGACTTTTATAGTATCTGGTTTTATATTTAGGTCTTTAATCTATTTTGAGTTTATTTTTGTGTCTGGTGTTAGAGAATGTTCTAATTTCATTCTTTTACACGTAGCTTTGCAGTTTTCCTAGCATCACTTTTTGAAGAGACTGTCTTTTCTCAATTGTATAGACTTGCCTCCTTTGTCATAGATTAATTGACCATAGGTGCATGGGTTTATTTCTGGCCTTTCTATCCTGTTCCATTGATCTATAGTTCTGTTTTTGTGCCAGTACCATACTGTTTTAATTACTGTAGCTTTGTAGTATAGCTTGAAGCCATATAGCCTGATTCATCCAGCTCCATTTTTCTTTTTCAAGATTATTTTGGCTGTATGGGGTCTTTTGTTTTTCCATACAAGTTAAAACAATTTTATTCTGTTTAAAATGCTGTTAGTAACTTGATAGGAATTGCAATGAGTATGTAGATTGCCTTGGGTAGTGTGGTCATTTTAACAATACTCAATCTTCCAATCTAAGAATCTAGTATATCTTTCCACCTGTTTGTGTCAACAGCAATTTCTTTCATCAGTGTCTCATAGTTTTCTGAGTCCAGGTCTTTTGCCTCCTTAGGTAGGTTTATTCCTAGGTATTTTACTCTTTTTGATGCAATGATAAATGGAAATGTTTCCTTAATTTCTCTTTCTGATAGTTTGTTGGTAGTGTATAGAAATCCAACAGATTTCTGTATACTAATTTTGTGGCCTGCAACTTTACCAGACTCATTGGCGACCTCTAGTCATTTTCTGGTAGCATCTTTAGGATTTTCTATGTACAGTATCATGTCACCTACAGACAGTAACGGTTTTACTTCTCCATTTCCAATTCTATTCCTTTTATTTATGTTTCTTCTCTGATTGCCATGGCTAGGAATGCCAATACTATGTTGAATAAAAGTGGCAAGAGTGGACATCCTTGTCTTGTTCCTGATCCTAGGGGAAATGCTTTCAGCTTTCCACCATTGAGTGTAATGTTAGCTGTGGGTTTGTCATACATGGCCTTTATTGTGTTGAGGTAGGTTCCCTCTATGCCCACTTTCTGGAGAGTTTTTATCATGAATGGATGTTGAATTTTATCAAAAGATTTTTCTGCATCAACTGAGATGATTATATCATTTTTATTCTTCAATTTGTTAATGTGGTGTATCACACTGAATGATTTGTGGATATATAAAAATCCTTGCATCCCTGAGGTAAATCTCAGTTGATCATGGTGTATGATTCTTTTAATGTATTCTTGGATTTGGTTTGCTAGTGTTTTATTGAGGATTTCTACATCTATGTTCATAAGTGATATTGGCCTGTAATTTTCTTTTTTTGTGGTATCTTTTTCTAGTTTTGGCATCAGGGTGATGGCTGTCTCATAGAATGAGTTTGGGAGTGTTCCTACCTCTGCAAACTTTTGGAATAGTTTCAAAAGGATAGGTGTTAACTTTTCTCTAAATGTTTGATAGAATTCTGTTAAGCCATTTGGTCCTGAATTTTTGTTTGTTGGGACTTTTTTTTGTTTGTTTCTTTGTTTGTGGTACGCGGGCCTCTCACTGTTGTGGCCTCTCCCGTTGTGGAGCACAGGCTCCGGACGTGCAGGCTCAGTGGCCATGGCTCACGGGCCCAGCCACTCCGTGGCACGTGGGATTTTCCCAGACCGGGGCACAAACCCATGTCCCCTGCATCGGCAGGCAGACTCTCAACCACTGCGCCACCAGGGAAGCCCTGTTGGGACTTTTAAAATCACAGATTCAATTTCAGTACTTGTAATTAGTCTGTTCATTTTTTCTATTTCACCCTGGTTCAGTCTTGGGAGACTGTACCTTCCTAAGAATTTGTCTATTTCTTCTAGGTTGTCCATTTTACTGGTGTATAGTTGCTTTTTGTACTCTCTTATGATCCTTTGTATTTCTATGGTGTTGGTTGTAACTTCTCCTTTTTCATCTTTAATGTTATTGATTTGGGCCCTCTCCCTTTTTTTTCTTGATAAGCCTGGCTAAAAGTTTATCAATTTTATTCACTTTATCTTTTTGAAGAAAGCTTTTAGTTTTGTTTTTTAATCTTTTCTATTGTTTTTTAGTCTCTATTTCATTTATTTCTGCTCTCATCTTTATGATTTCTTTCCTTCTACTAATTTTTGGCTTTGTTTGTTCTTTTTTTAGGTATAATGTTAGGTTGTTTGAGATTTTTCTGGTTTCCTGAGGTAATCGTATATCATTATAAACTTCTCTCTTAGAGCTTCTTTTCTGCATCACATAGGTTTTAGATCATCATATTTTCATTTCCATTTGTCTCTAGGTATTTTTGATTTCCTCTTTGATTTTGTCAGTGATCCATTGGTTGTTTAGTAGCATATTGTTTAGCCTCCATATGTTTGTGTTTTTTGCCATTTGTTTCTTGTAGTTGATTTCTAATCTCATAACATTGTGGTCAGAAAAGATGTTTTATATGATTTAATTTTCTTAAATTTACGGAGGCTTGCTTTGTGGCCCAGCATGTGATCTATCCTGGAGAATGTTCCATGTGCACTTGAAAAGAATGTGTATTCTGCTGCTTTCAGGTGGACTGCTCTATAAATATCAATTATGTCCATCTGGTCTTATTGTCATTTAAGGCCTGTGTTTACTTATTGATTTTCTGTCTGAATAATCTGTCCATTGATGTAAGTAGGGTGCTAAAGTCCCCCACTATTATTGTGTTACTGTCAATTTCTCCCTTTATGGCTGTTAGTATTTGCCTTATATATTGAGGTGCTCCTATATTGGGTACATATATATTACAACTTTTATATATTCTTGGATTGATCCATTGATCATTATGCAATGTCCTTCTTTCTCTCTTAACATTATTTATAGTCTATTTTGTCTGATATAAGTATTGCTACTCAAGCTTTCTTTTGATGTTCATTTGCATGGAATAACTTTTATCCATCCCCTCAGTTCAGTTTGTATGTGTCTCTAGATCTGTTGTGGATCTCTTGTAGACAGCATATATACAGGTCTTGTTTCTGTATCCATTCAGCCAGTCTATGTCTTTTGGTTGGAGCATTTAATCTGTTTACACATAAGGTAATTATAGATATGTAATTTTTTACTGCAACTTTGTCAATTGTTTTGGATTTGTTTTTTTTAGGTCTTTTTTCTTCCTTTCATTGTTTGTTCTTTTTTTGTGTGATTTTTTGACTTTTATTACTGTTGTGTTTGGATCCCTTTTACTTTTTTGTGTGTATGTCTCGTACAGATTTTTGGTTTGCAGTTACCATGATGTTTTGATATAGCAGTCTATATATATACATGGTTATTTTGAGTTGCTGATCTCTTAATTTCAAATGCATTCCAGTTACCCTGCGTTTGTACCCTCCTCCTCTCATGATTACTGCTTTAGATACATTTGTGTGTGGCTGCCTCCCTTCCTTTACTATATGTTTACCTTTAACAGTGAGCTTTCCCATTTCATAATTTTCTTGTTTCATTTGTAGCTTTTTATTTTCCACCCAGAGAAGTCCCTTTAGCATTTGTTGTAAAGCTGGTTTAGTGGTGCTAAATTCTTTTAGCTTTTGCTTGTCTGTAAAGCTTTTGATTTTTCCTTCAAATCTGAACAAGAACCTTGCTGGTTAGCGTATTCTTGTCTGTAGGTTTTTTCTTTTCATCACTTTAAATATATCATGCCACTCCCTCTGGCCTGTAGAGTTTCTGCTGAAAAATTAGCTGATAACTTTACGGGGGTTCCCTTGTATGTTTGTTATTTGTTGCTTTTCCTTCATTGTTTTTTAATATTTTCTTTTTATCTTTATTTTTTTTCAATTTGATTACTATGTGTCTTGGCATGTTTCTCCTTGGGTTAATCCTGTATGGGATTTTCTGCTCTTCCTGGACTTGGCTGTTTCCTTTCCCATGTTAAGGGAAGTTTTCAGCTATTATCTCTTAAAACATTTTCTCAGGCCCTTTCTCTCTCTCTTCTCCTTCTGGGACCCCTATAATGTGAATGTTGGTGTGTTTGACATTGTCCCAAAAGCCCCTTAATTTCATTTCAGTTAGTGTATTTTTCAACTCTGTTTGGTTGTTCTTTATATTTCCTAACACTTTATTAAAAACTTCTTTTAACTTTTTGTTCTGTTCATCCATTATTTTCCCAAGTTCTTGGATCATCTTTCAATCATTACTCTAAACTCTTGGGTAGACTGCCTATCTCCATGTCACTTAGTTCTTCTGGTGTTTTATCTTATTCCTTCATCTGGAACATATTCCTCTGCTGTTTCATTTTGTCTAAATTTCTATTTGTATTTTTATGTACATGGAAGGTTAGTTATACTTCTCGACCTTGGAGAAGTGGCCCTCTGTAGGGATATCCTATGTGTCCCAGCACTATACTCTCCTCTCATCACCTAAGGGCCAGGGACCAGCTGGCCCTAGGGTAGGTTCTGACTCAGTTCCACAGGCTGTGGGATTTTAGCTTTCTTTGCTTCTGGTGTCTTCCCCCTGGTGGATGAGGCTGTTCTAGAATCTTGTGCAGGCTTCCTAGTGGGAGGGGCCATTGCCTGTCCACTGGTGAGTAGAGCTGGGTCCTGGCCCCTCTGGTGAGCCAGGGCCATGTCTAGGGGCATGTCTAGAGGTGACTGTGGGTTCAGGAAGTTTTTAGGTAGCATGTCTGATGATGGGTGGGGCTGTCTTCAGACCATTTGTTGTTTGGCCTGAGGTATCCTAGCACTGGAGCCTACAGGCTATTGGGTGGGGCCAGGTCTTGGTGATAATGACCCAAGCAAGATGTCAGCCTTCAGATGAATACTCCTGTATATGTTCACCACCAGCTTTTATGTCCCCAGACAGCTACACAACCCCCTGCCTGCCCTGGAGACACTCCAAGACAAGCAGGTAGGTCTGCCCTATCATCCTTTGTTGTGACTGCTTTTGTCCTGAGTCCTGGTACATAGGAGACCTTGTGTGTACTCTCCAAGAGTGGAGTCTCTGTTTCCCCCAGTCCTGTGGAGCTCCTGTGATCAAGTTCTGCTGGCCTTCAAAGCCAGATGCTCTGGGGGGCTCCTCCTCTTGATGCCAGATCCCCAGGCTAGGGAGCCTGATATGGGGCTCAGAGCTCTCACTCCCAATGGAGAACTTCTGTGATATAATTATTCTCCTGTTTGTGGGTTGGTCACCCAGGGGTATGGAGTCTGATAATTTCACAAGCGCACCCATCCTACTGTCTCATTGTGGTTTCTTCTTTGTCTTTGGATGTAGAATATCTTTTTTGGTAGATTTCAGTCTTTTAATCAATGGTTGTTCAGCAGTTAGTTAGTTAGTTAGTTGTGATTTTGGTGTTCTCGTGGGAGGAGGAGAGTTCGAGGTCCTTCTGCTCCACCATCTTGTCCCCCCAGAACATTGTTTCACATTACCCTATATTTTGAAAGAGAGGCATTTTGCTTTACCTTTATATAAAGTATACATTTAAAACTTTTAAAATATTTATACACATTATACATTTATAATATTAAAATAGAGAAAGATATATGCAAAACTGTAACAGTATGAATTCCTGAGGAGAAAATAAATATGAAGATCAGCATGGGATCGTGACTCTATTTCATATGTTACACTTCTACATTATTTAAACTGTTTGTTTATAGATGAAAATACTTATAAAATTTTAATAATCAGTACAGAAATTATAATCAGTACAGAAATACAACTTTATAAAACTGAATTATAAATACTTTGAAGACAAAATGTGTGAATGCCACCATTTAAAGACAGTATTTTAATTACGTTTGATAAAATAGTCATACTTGGAAAGGTATATAGATATCATCAAATATAATACGTGATTTACAGTCTCAGGAATTCTCCTGGATATTAGATATTTGTCCCATTCCCTTTCAATTAGCACAGCCACACTTAATCTCCCCCCCCCCACCCCAAGTCTTCTATTATATACTACTTGAAGAGCAAGATTATGGCTAAACTGGAGTTTGCAAATCATTTACTTAGACCAATGTAAGACTACCTTCCTTTCCTCTTTGGATTGATATTTCTACTTTTACAATGCAAGTTTTGTTTTAGTGTGATGTATATTTCTTAAAGTCTGACTATGTCCTCTTATTTCTCTACAACAAAAACATGCATATGCATTAACATCTTCTGTACTTATATTGTGCTCTTAAGTCTAATTTTTTAAAATTTTTCTGACTTTAGTCATCTTTATAAATAGCAAGCAATTGATCAACACATTATAAATAGAACACATTTAGATAATTTGCAAATATATAAAGTGTATGTTTATTGGAATGCCCAACTTAATGAAATGGATGTTTTGTATTATTTTCATCAGTTTATGTATTTGGATGATAATTTCTGAATGCTACAATGAGTAATCACTGAAAAACATTTTCATAAAAATAATTACATGGAGGGACTTCCCTGGTGGTCCAGTGGTTAAGACTCTGTGAGTCCACTGCAGGGGCACAGGTTCAATCCCTGGTCAGGGAACTAAGATCCCACAAGCTGTGCAGCCAAAAAAAAAAAAAAAAATTACATGGAAATAATTTTTCTATAGCAAAGTCACTGAATACTTCAATCTTCTTCTGATTTACATGCCAAAAAACAAACAAAACAACTCACAAGGTAATTTATCATCAGAATTTGTTGTAACAATATCTCCATGGATAACTAGATTAAGTCATCTTCAATTTTATTGAAAACAATGCACTGGTAACTACCTGACCTGAACACAAGTTTTCAAGTAAAATTAGACACCAATATTTTTATTTGCTTTTTTTTCCTTTTTCATCCCAATGGTATTTAAAGTGAGAGAAAAATGATAAAAGAGATCTTGAATTCTGTATTAAGGGAATTCCTTCTTTTAATGACTCTAATTAAGTGATTCCTCTTACTACCAAGAAAGGCTTTTGTTTGTTTTCTAATATATATTTTTCTTCCATGTTTCTAATTTTGTTTTGGAGTTTTGGTGTATGAACTCCCCTTTCTGCATGTGCTTACACATACACACCTAGTTCAGGACTATATAATTCATAACTCTTTTTGTTCTGTGATTTTTATAATCAGCCATTTCTGTTTGTGGGTAGTCACTTATAGTTTGTTCCTAGGTATTACTCTTCATATCTACTCTTAATTCTTGAAAATCTTTAGGAAATTTTTCAGTTCAAATTCCTAAGTAAGTGGGTACACTAAAGATAAAAGTATTTTTGTGATTAAGAATGATTGATTATATTTATTTTTAGTATCAAAGGTGCAGATAAAATAGGTTATTTTTTCTTTAAATGCATATGCCTTAAAGAGACACAAATTCAATTTCTTGGAATATGAATAAAATCTAAACCAATTTTACTGCTGCTAATCATCTTCCAAACACCTAGTAGAGAGGAAGGGAGAGTGCAGCCCAGTGTAGTGGGGAGAGGTGAGGGAACAAGGGTAGTCAAAAGTAATTGTTGGAAAATATGGTTTCTTGATATCCCAGGAAGGATTTAATAATGCAGAGATAGGAACAGTTATGTCTACTATCTATGTGTAATCAAAAAATAATGGTTTGTGATAGTTAATTTTATGTGTCAACTTGACTGTGCCACAGGGTATCCAGATATTTGGTTAAAAATTATTCTGGATGTATCTGTGAAGGTATTTCTGGATAAATTAACATTGGAGTCAGTAGACAGAGCACAACAGATTGCCCTCCCCAATGTGGACAGGCCTCATCTAATCATTGGAGACTTGAGTAGAATAAAAAGCTGAGTAAGGGAGAGTTTACTTTCTCTTCCTAATTGTCTTTGAGGTGGGACATTGGTCTTCTCCTGCCTTTTGACTCAGACTCATATTGGAACTTACGCTGTTGACACGTACTTTGGACTTAGACTGGAACTTACTTACGCCATCAGTTCTTCTGGGTCTTTATCTTGGGACATCTCAGCTTTTCAGCCTCCATAACCACTTGAGACAATTCCTTACAATAGAAAAAAGGTATGTTTTATGTATATATATGTTCTGTTTCTCTTAAAAATTCTAATATATGGTTACTATCCAGTTGCTTAGAAAAGAAAAAGTGTTCCTACATTATATGGAACAACCAAATGTGAATTTTATTGGCCTCCTTTTGGGACCCAGCTGGGTACAGTCTTTACAGTCTTACATATACCAGGAGGGAGGCAAGGTATTTAGCTGCTACACAATCCAAGTAAAGTGACATAGGCATTCAGGTGTTGAACTGCCCAAGAACTAGTAATGTAGTAATGAGTTTCAAACATGGCAAAACACACACCAACATTTACATATCAAACAAGTAGTAGTGTTTAAATGAAAACCTGCCAAATTATTGTCAATTTCATCTAATTATTTGGTAATTATGTGATTCAAATACTTTAGGTTATATATGAGGAAATAAGAAAAACAAAACAAAAAACCTCATTGCAAAATGAGATTTACTATGACTCCTCAGGAGTGAGAGAGAGTGTAATAGATAATTTGTAGAAAATAATCTTTGTATCCATGTACCTTCATGTGTAGTTCCTCCCATGAAAAGGTATCTATTTCCCAGCCCCTTGAAACAGAGCTTCAGCCTTCTCTCTTAGAACACTGTGACTACCATCTGAATAAGTTCAGCCTAGCTTACTGGATCAAGAGAAAAGTCTTGGTTATGCAGTGCTATTAATGGCAATAGATGATATAGAGGGATGTTCTACTCACCTGGTACCAATACATAGGCCTTATTAAACAGAGGTCAGAGGGAAGAATATGGCCCACACACTATTACTACGCATTTAGAAGGACTAGGTACACCTTTTTTCAAAGACTTCTTCAATACAATAAATAATTTGATTTGAATCAATAATTCAAAGAATAAATTTAATTACAAATTAAATAAGGAATTAATTTGATATAATGAACAAATTGTTAAAGGTATGAAAACTATGCAAAAACATTACCGCAAAATCATGAGAGAGATAGAAAATAGATATAGATGCCAAGGTGGATAAAAATATCATAGTTAGGAAACAGCAATTTTATATTTCAAATAGAAAGCCTTCTAACATAATAATTATAATAAATATTGTTCTGGGAATTCTAATTAACTCCATTAGATAACAAAGATAATAGTATAAATATCAGAAAGAAATATAAAACATCATTTTCAGATAATATGATTAATCTACAAACATTACAGTTAAGCTATTGTAAGCAGTACAAAATTTTAAAAGACAATGATATGCAAATTAATATGCCAAAATTTGTAACATTTATACATATAAACTAATTATAAAATAAATTGAATATCGTATAATATTTGGTGATGTTAGACAGTATCTGTTCTAGGTGCTGAGTATAACTCATAAGTCTTACAATAGGTATTCTTATTATCCTCAAGTTACAGGTGAAACTGAGTCTCAGGGAAGTTAAATGGGCCATCATCACATAGCTATAGAGGTGACAAGATTCCTATCCCAAGCATACTGATTCTAGAATCTATTCTCTAAACTTCTTATATTGTCCCTTGATCTAAACCATAGAACAAACACAAAATATAAAGAACTTTGCAGGATTAATGAAGGAAACAAATAAAATTGACCTAAAAACATAACTGGAAACATGGAAGGCAGAAGCCTTATTATTTTCCTGTTCTTACAATTAGTACAATGCTGGGCACATTTATTAAGCACTTAATGAATGTTAGGGAATACATAAACTAGTAACAATATCATAGAGATGTAGGATAACATGCATTCTTATTTGCTGTTTGTAGAGTGTAAATTTGAATAATTTTTAAAGGAAAATTTGATATTGTTTATAATTGAAATTCTATATAACATTTATTCTACATAAATATTCTATACTGTGTATAGGTGCTTCTGACACAAAGAACTGAAAACTTGATAAATCATGCCTTTAAAAATAGAGTCTTTTGTTTTCCACATATAATTGGACATAGACAGTGTTTGATGTTGGCAAAGAAGTTCAACAATCTAACCCGTTTGGGGACTCTCTTATTCTTCCCTGACATCCTTAAAGCATCTTGTGTTTTTCTCCCTGTACTTGTTTCATCATGGTTTCAATATGTCAAACTCATCAGAAACCAAGTCTATTCCAGGAAGAAAGAAGGAGAAAGGGACAGAAGCAATGCACACTCTCTTCACACCTGTCACTTATCAGAAAATAAGGTATCCTTGAGAAGCCCCCCACAGATTTTATATTGCCTATTTATTTACAAACGAGTTACTCTAAATATAAGTGACTAGAGGAAAGAATCTGGCTTTCAGTACTCAATCGACACTTTCACAATCATTGCTGAAATACATATGTAAAATAGGTAGGCATGTACGACCTATACGATAAGAAAAAAAAGGCTAGAAAAACACTAAGTAACTATCAGTAGGAGATTAATTATCACAGCCATGTAAGGAATAAAGGAGGAGAATGAAGAAGTAGGAAATGCCCCTCATCATATACCTTAGCTTTGGGTGAAGTATTGAAAAAGCTAGTCATTCCTCTAATTGTTATGGTGTTAGGAAAAGTCTAAATTTAGGAGAATATTGAAATGCATAAACTATGTTCTCATCTTAAATTTTAAAATGTACTCTTCTGCTAAACTGAAGACATTCACATTTTAGATCTCAAGACTGCAAGCATCAAAATCTAACAATCTGGGAACAACTTGGTCTAGCCTTCAGTATACGACCCAATGACCCAGTGTCACAAGCTTCTGAAATAGGGGACTGATACCATTAATAAAACATTAATTCACATACTTCTTTTTCTCTCCTCGTCTTCCTTGTCCCCAAAATTGTTTTTTTTGTTGTTGTTGCTGTTGTTTAGACAGGTTTTCTAGGTTGACATGCTTGCCTGCCTTTGTATTTTCATTTCCTAGTTTTAATCAACAATATTTATGACTTCAATATTTATAAACCAAATAAAACAAAGACATGCAATGTTCCATTGCTGCAGTTTTTTAAAAAAATTAAAGCTATTCTCCCCATCCATAAATATTTCAACACAAATTGAACTAGTCATAGAAAGATAGATTCCTATGTCCATATTTTAGCATCATAAATTGGTGGGAATCTGAATCATGGTCCATTAGGTGTGATTTATGCTTCTCATTAAATATAGCTATAGCAACTTTTTTTTTTTTGCAAAGGACAGTTAATAGTAAACAAGTTCACTTGGAAGAAATTTAGATTCTCCATAAATAACACTTCTGTGGGACTTCATCACTTCTGTTTCTATAAAGCTAATTAGTAGACCAACTCATGGTATATGTTGAAATCTCTAACAAACTTGTTTAATATTCTTTGTCACAAACTAAAGCAATGCAAAGAAATTATAAAAAGCTGTTCAAAATCTTATTAAAATACTGAAATCAAAAGAGCCTAAGTTTGGGGAAAACAGAAACAAATGTTTCTGAAATATAATATTTCCTAATTCTTTTTTATGTAAAGCACAAACTGAACATTGTAGGTACTTTTTCATAAGGAAAATTTAGCCAACTTTGGAGTTGTACTTACATAATATGGTATACTTTGTTATTCAGAAAATATTAATCTTTCTTACCCACTTCTAGGGGAGTATTTTATTTTCCCACCCTGTGAGTGTTGCATTTGACTATGTGATTCCCTCTGGCCAAAACAATGTTAAAGGGTATGACACATGAGCATATCCAAAGAGAGGCTTTATCTGTGCTTGCATGGATTGGTTAGTTCTCTCTTGTGCCCCTGTCCACAGGTGTGAGAATTTCATATCCCAGATAGGGTATGCCCTTTCAGCTTGGATCTAAACACACATTTAGAGCCAACCTGCATCTTGGAGGTGAATCTTACTGAACCCGGGACAGCCTAGCAGAGTCAAGCAGAGATGCAGCTGATTCATATACCCATGGACACAAAATAAGTGGTTTTGCCTTTAAGCCACTTATTTCCCATGCTGTTTGTTTGCTATGAAACATTGCTACAGCAAAAAGATAAGATATACAAATGGTTAACATTCCAGGTTGGTTAATAAGGGATAGTCAAAATCACTCTTGAAAATTCTTTGGTCACTAATAAAACACACTGTAGTTACTTTTGTGTAAACGTCTCTGTGATATGTCCAAATAAATGTATATTCCAAATATATAAAATGTATATGTAAACAATTTTATAGTACTACATTTTAAATATTAAAGATGTTCAACCTATGGAAGAAGCTTAAAATAATAACCATTGAGGAATAACTTGACTTCTCTCACATGAACACTCCTGGGCATGTATTCATTTAATAGGACTGCCTCCCTAATAAAATGGCTATTTTCCTTTCTCCTATTTCTTTTTCCTGAGTAGGCATTATATTAGAACTCCTCTATATAACTCTGCAACCAACATGAGATCAGTATATATACTTATATTTTCATCATGTTTTATAATTTTTAATTAAATAAAAACACTGAATTATGCAAAGTTTTAGTAATTGATATAACTGCCAACATTATAATCCAATCACAATACTATTTTAGTTTTTATTCCCCAAAACATTTGTATTTGGATATTTTTCCAATCAATCAACGTGGCCTAGTCTCTGGTAATTGCCCCTCCCTCATCATAGAATTCAAATGGCTGGTTCCATTCATGTATTCATTCATTTACCCATTTGACTACAAAATGGAGCATTTGTGTGATCTAGGGATAGAACCTCTATAGTTAAGCACTATCAGGATATCTGATATTTGTAAATTTTATATATAATTTTATTTAGAAAAACCCAATAGCCTATTGGGTTATAATTTTGGGGTTATAATTTTGGGGTTATATCAGTTAATAAAACTATATTTAGTTGAGTATACATATATTGTTTAATTAAAACAAAATATGAAAAGAGAAGTGCATATATATTAAGTCATCAAGAAGTACTTATCGAGTGGTGATATGTGCTGCAGAACTTACAGCAAAGAATATAATATCTTCATGTAACTTTGATCCAAATGATATAGTCAGAGCATGTTATATGTTTTATATACATATATATACACATACATATATGCATATAAGCATATAATACATATACATGTATAAGTATGCATCTATGTTCATGTATACATATATATACACATTGATGTATACTATTAAAATGGATAACAAGTACTATAACAAAGCAAAACCTGGCAAAGACTATACAGCTGATGAAAAATTAGTGACCTGGAAAATATATGTGAAACACAGATAGAAAACATGTAATAGTGATTGAGATGGAGGATTAATTAAATGTTATAACAACTATCGATTGAAGTTTAGATGTAGAGAAGACCAAAAATGAAGAAAACATAATAAAGAAATAATGATTAGAACTTATGAAAGATATAAATCCAAATAAATTATTTGTAAAAATTTCTAGCAGGATAAATGAATATAAATTCATATGCATATTATCAAATGTCGAAGAAAGAAAAAGGTCTTAAAAACAGGCAGAACAACAACAATAACAAAAGCAGGTTACCTAATCACACTGGACAAAAAGAAATAACAGAATTTTCAACAACAAAAATATAATTTAAATGAAGTGAACTAATATCTAGCTGTCAACCTAGAATGCTGAACTCAGAAAATAAAATAAATATTACAAATGAGAGTAAAATAAAAATATTCTTAGTTAACTAAAATGGGAGAGCTGCTTATCTGGATCTCAAATGTATCTACATATAGAGAACACATTGAAAGAAGAAAGGAAAAAGATAAATGTAAGCTGACACAATGAAATAAGAAATACATTTTATAAAACAGTTTTGGTAAAAAGGAGCAGAAAGCATATTTTGTTATCAAACAATAGGTGAGAAAGATGTTTAGGAAAGAAAAATTAAAATTCTAAATACATTAAAAAGAATTAAATGCATTGAGTGATATTCCCTATTTATTATAAATATATGCAGTCTCCCCAAACTGATCCATAGACACAATATAATATGAATCAAAATCACATTGTGATATTTCATGGAGCTAACAAGTTGACTCATATGTATATAAGGATCAAGAGTAGGAAGAAAACAAAACAGAATTATATAATCATTCAAAATGAGCAAGTTTCTGGTAGAGGAACTCTTTATAGGATATAATGATATTATAAAGTTCTGGTAACTAAGGGAAGGTGGTATTGGCACAGAGCATTAAACATTAAGCAGTCTAAACCAGACCTTTTCATATATGTAAATTTGATGTGACAGAGAATCCATTGTAGATTGGGAGGAAGGGATGGACTATTCAATAAATTTGCAGGGTAAATTGGTTATCCATAAAGAAATAAAATGAATTTTAATCTCTATATTTTATCATACAGCTTAAGATGGGTATAAGTGAATATGGAAGGCATAATTTTTTAATATTTAGAAGAAAATATAATAATGACACAAAATCATTAACCAAAAATATCAATGTGGGAGATGTAAACTAAAAAATTTCTAGAGCTCAAACAGGGCATGGAGATATTATAAGCTCTAGACAGCCAAAGTTAGTTAGGAGTGGAAATTCTTACTGATCTCCTGAGGCATTCAATAGGGAGAGCACACACACAGATCACACCTTAGTAGCAGAGCTAAACTATCCCTAGATTAAAGCTAGGGAAGGCATAGAACTCAAGTAGCTTTAATTTTTTTTATTTTTTATTTATTTATTTTTTTTGCAGTGCGTGGGCCTCTCGCTGTTGTGCCCTTTCCCGTTGCGGAGCACAGGCTCCGGACGCGGAGGCTCAGCGGCCATGGCTCATGGGCCCAGCCGCTCCGCGGCATGTGGGATCTTCCTGGACCGGGGCACGAACCCGTGTCCCCTGAATCAGCAGGCGGACTCTCAACCGCTGCGCCACCAGGGAAGCCCTCAAGTAGCTTTATTAAAGGGTTAATTTTTTGCCATGTATCATGGAGCTATGCATCCATTGTTTGTTTATTATTCTGTAAATACTAAAAGGAATTGCTATGCAGATTTCTGGTGCACTTTCCTGTATAGCTTCCTGTTTGGGGAAACATTGTTTGACAACATCCAGCCCCCTCAGCCAACTTCAGCTCTGATCTGTTTCCTCATCTCAACAGCACCACCATACTGGAATTCTCATCCTTGCATTGTAGTCCAGAATGTGTTTATAAGAGAATAAAAGCAGGGCAGTCACTAAGCTCATCTCAATTGTCATCTTTCTCTCAGAGTTCACAGTTCTGCATGGACTGCTATCCAGTGTTCAAAAACCAGTGTTCCATATATTTCATCAGCTTTCTAAATTGTTTTTTGGTGGGAGAGTGAACAAAGTTTCTACAATAATGATCACCTCTGAAGGAAAAGTAAGGTGAGTTTTACACAATAGATATAATAGTAATTTGATGATGGGTTTATTGTATTTTTATTTTCAAAACTCCTATGTCATACACATAAACACACAACACTATCTTTTATCAAATATTCAAAAAACTGAAAGAACAGAAACAGAATAACAAGTTAAATGATTACTACAATATTAATTTGGACAGCCTAAAGAAGATGGAGGTGGTACATGGTCATTAGTTTCACTGCCTACTTTGAAAGCAGAGTTTCAGGATTGGCTAATGGGTTAGTCCTAGGATGTGGAGAAAGAATTTAGAGAAGGATAACTGCAAGTCTTCTACCCGCAATAAACTGGGTTAATGTTTGTGCTCTGGCAAAGATGTGAAAAAACTGAGCCATGAGCAAATTTGAAAAGGGAATTAATAAATACTTAAGTTTGACATTGTGAGTTTGAGATGCCCATGAGACTTCAAAGTAGAGCTATAATAGGCATTTCATGAGAGAGTTCAGGGTAAAACATTAATTTGGACATATCTGTGCATATATGAGATTTAAATCTATACACTTAGATCATCTAAGGAATAAGAATAATTAGAGTGGAAAATGTCTGTAGCCAAGGCCTCTTGTGCACTAAACCATACAGAGAGAGTTTCTGTAGGGTAAGGAGTTAGGAAAGGAGGCTGAGGAAGAACAGAGGGTCATATAAAAGAAAAACTAGGAGAAGGCAGTGTATTGGATGTTTGAAGAGAAAAGAAGTTGTTAGTCATTTCAGAAAATGGATAGTAAGGAGAGATTAGGAAACTAAGTAAACTAGTCCTCACTCTATGTCAGTCAATTTGGCCTATCTGGAAAAAAAGAGAAAAAAAAAAAAAAAAAAGAGAGAGAGAGAGAGAAAGAAAAAGAAGAGGAGGAAGAAGAAAGAGGAAAAAAGCCTGAATAAGACATTTGACTAAAGTGTCAAACCTGTTTATATGAGGTGATAAGACAGGACAAAAATTGAGTGTTTTGGAAACCATGTAATATATTATGTCTATTAGAGTTTAATTTTGTAAACATAATTTATTGCTGATGGTGCTTAAATGTATTTATTTATCATTTGGAACTTTGTAAAAGAAGCCAATTATTCACAGAGACATGCTCAGTGTTTTATTATATAACTTGTCCCTTGTAATGTAACTTTGTAAAATGGAGCTGATGATTCAGGTTGCCAACTTATGCACCAGCATAAAATTTGTTTCCCTTGGTAGTGCTAATAATAACACAACAACTCTCCTAGGGACCCAAACAGATTGTGCAAAGTTGTTTACTTCTGCTGCTGTTAAAGGATGCTACAAAAACGATTATCCCCTACCTGAAATATCCTAAAGGAAAAATCAAATCACCTGGTGATAAATATTTTAATTTTTGAGTCTAAAGCAACATTCCATTCTCTTTTATCTACATGCATATATGGTTCCCTCTCCCAAAAGCCTCTTTATTTTGGGGGGAAAAATGGCTAAAATTTATTAATCTACAGATAAATTTCAATCCTTTTAGTGGTCACCTTCATGCCTAATTGCAATGTTCATCACAAAGAACAATAAAAGGGCTTTGACCTGAGCAAGTAGAAAGTTACTTTCATTCATAATAGCATTCACTCATTGTGACTAAAGGTCAGCTTTACAGCATTTGTAATTAGATTTTTCTGTTTTAAAAGATGCTTAAAGATATTACCTTACAAAGAGTTAAAAATCAAAAGGGAAGTGTAATATATACCAATAAATTTGTTAAATGAAATGGACAATTTTTGAAAGACAAAAAAACGAAAGAAGAAATAAAAAAATTCAAATAGTGCCTTATCCATGAAAGAAACTGAAATCATAATCAAAACCTTTTCGTAATGAAAATTCCTTCCTAGAGTGTTTTGTAACACATTTAAGGAAGAAACTATACAGATCCCACACAAAAACCTTTCTAAAAATGAGGAGCGTACAGTTTGTTGTATGATAGCAGCATAACCCTGACTCCCGAACCTGACAAATAAGAAAAATACAAATCAATTTCCTCATAACTGTAGATACAAACGTCCTTAATATAATATTAGCAAGTTGAGTCCACTCATATATAAAATAATAATATATTGTGTAAAAGAATAGTTTTGCCATGATTATAGTATTAACATTCAAAAAATTTCTTCAGTTAAATAATACACATTACAGAATAAAGAAGGAAAAATAAGTGATTATATCAAGACGTAGAATAAGAATTTAATAAAACTTAACATCCACTCATAAACTGATAATAAGTTTCTTAAAATTAAATAGTGTCATACATATTGGTGAAATATGAGGACATCTCTGGTGAATTTCACAAAGCACTAAAAGAAGAATTAATACTAACTTTTCACTAACTCTTCCAGAAAATAAGGGAGGCAAGAACACTTCCAGACTCATTCTATAAAGTCAGTATTACCCTTATACTAAACCCAGACAAAGATATCACAGGAAAAGTAAACTATATAATAACAACTGCTATGAATATAGACATAAAATTTCTCAACAAAATACTAGCAACCCCAAACCAGCAATGTTAAAAAGGATTATACATTAGGACTAATTAGGTGTTATCTCAAGATGGCAAGATTTTTTTAACATTCTAAAATCAGTTAATGTAATTCATCATATCAATAGAATAAAGGGGGGAAAACACCTGCTACTCATAGAAAGAGCATCATACAAATTACAACACCAATTCATGATAAAAACACTTAATACACTAGGACTAGAAGAGAATTTCCTCAACTGATAAAGAGCATCACCACCAACAAAAAATATCCTACAAATAACATCATATTTAATGGTGAAAAACCAACTGTTTCCTCCCAGCCAAGACTGAAAGCAAGACAAGGATATCTACTCTGACTACTTTTATTCAAGGCTGTACCAGAGCTTTTAGCAAGGAAAATTATGCAAGAAAAAAATTTTAAAATTCAGGTTGGGAAGAAAGAAGTAAAACTATGCTTATTCACAGATGACATGATCTTGTACATAGAATATCCCAGGATATCCACTAAAAATCTACTACAACTAACAAATAAATTAAGCAAGGATAAAGGATCTAAGAGCAATATACAAAAATCATTTGCTACACTAGCAGTGAACAATAAAAACATTTAAAAAACAATCCCATTCATATAAATATCAAACATATGTAGGGATGTGATTAATAAAAGTATAATATTTATACTTAAAACTATAAGAATTTGTTGAAAATAAAGATATAAATAAACAGAAGGCATTTCAAGTTCATAGATGAGAAAATTTAACATTATTGAGATGGCAATATTCCCCAAATTGGTTACCTGATTCAATACACTCTCAATTAAAACTCTCATCTGACTTTTTTGTAGAAATTTAAGAACTGATTCTAAAATTTATATGGACATGAAAAACCTAATGACCAAAACAATCATGAAAAAGAACAAAGTTGGAAGGCTCACACCTGTGAATTTCAAAACTTACTATGACACTATAGTAATCAAAACCATGTAGCACTTGCATGAGCATAGATATAAAGATAAATGGAATAGGATAATATTTATGATCAATTGATTCTCAGCAAAGCTGTCAAGACAATTTAGTTGGGGGAAGCATCGTCTATTTGAACTGCTAGATATCCACATTCAAATGGATGAATTTGCACCCCTACCTCACACCATATTTTTAAAAAACCTCAAAATGAATCCATAGATCTAAATATATGAGCTAAAACTATTAAACTCTTAGAAGAGAATGTTTGAGTAAATCTATGTAATCTTGGGTTAGGAAGTTATTTTTTAGATATGAAAGTAAAGGTATAAGTAACAAAAGCCAAAATAGGTAAACTGTACTACATGAAAAAAAAAAAAGTGCTGAAAGAAAGTAAGAAGAAAACCCACAGAAAGAGAGAAAATATTTGCAAATATAGATCTGATAGTGGGCAAGAGTGACTATACTGAGACAAAATAGACTTTAAGTCAAAAATTGTCACAAAAGACAAAGAAGGTCATTATATAATGATAAAAGGGCCAATTCATTGCATAAATATATACATCACCCACATCCGAGTATCTAAATATATAAAACAAATATTCATAGCTCTGAAGGGAGGAATACACAGCAGTAATAGTACAGTAGGAGACTATTGCCCTACTTCCAACAAGGACAGCACGTCCAGATAGAAAATCAATAAGGAAACAGAGGACTTAAATGACACTATAGTCCAAATAGACCTAACAGACATACACAGAACATTCTACCCAACAGCAGCAGAATACATTCTTCTTCAAGTACACATGGAACATTCTCTGATAGATCATATGTCAGGTTAAAAAACAAGTCTTAGCAAATTTGAAATAATACCAAGTATCTTTTTTGACCATAATGGAATTAAACTAGACATCAGTTAAAAAAAAAAAAGAAAAAAGAAAAATTGGAAAATTCACAAATATGTGAAAATTAAACAACACACTTTTCAACAACAGTTGCATCAGTGTGGCTATGCCAACATCTTGATTTTAGTCCCATAAAACAATACCAGTTTTTTGACTTCTAGAACTGTAAGCTAATACATTTTTTAAGCCATCAAATCTGTGGCAATTTGTTACAGCAGTAATAGGAAACTAATATAGAGTTACTAACCATTTATTGTCATGTTCCTGTGTTATGGAAATTTTCTCTAGTGAACCTGGAATACTATCACACTGCAATCAGAAGTCTCTACCATATAAAAACTAAGAGAGCTCCCATGATGTATTAGCTCCCATCATGGAAGGATGGGATATTCTATTTAAAAGTTTTACTGGAAAATTGTTATGTTTTTAAAAGAGCTTTAAGGGGCTTCCCCAGTGGCTCAGTGGTTAAGAATCTGCCTGCTCTTGGAAGGGACACGGGTTCGAGCAGTGGTCTGGGAAGACCCCACATGCCACGGAGCAACTAAACCTGTGAGCCACAACTACTGAGCCTGTGCTCTAGAGCCCGCGAGCCACAACTACTGAAGCCCGCGTGCCTAGAGCTCATGCTCTGCAACAAGAGAAGCCACCGCAATGAGAAGCCCACACACTGCAACGAAGAGTAGCCCCCACTCCCCGCAACTAGAGAAAGCCTGCACACAGCAATGAAGACCCAACGCAGCCAAAAATAAATAAATAAATAAAATTTAAAAATAGTTTGATAAAAGAAAATATGAAAATAAAGAGCTTTAATTTCACAAATCTCCAATGTATTCGGAAATAAAAATAACAGTAAGATTCATTATTCCAAATGCAGTGTACCAGAGAGTACAGAACATAATTCTATTTTGGCAAGTGTTCTAGCCAAAGTACTTTGGGCCATTGTATTAATTAACAAATTAGGCAGGTGGCTATTTTGCATATTCTTACACATATTGTACCTATATGATATACTGAGAACCTCAGAAGTAGCCTTTGAAGCCATTCCATATAAAAATAGACGGTTGTATATCCCATACTTAAGGTTCCTACCCAAGAACTTCACTCATATCTTTGTTTAATCACTACTGGGCATTGCAGCTGGTGAAGAAAAAAGGAATTTGTCTTGAAGATTTATAATTGCCCAGTGTCTTGCATGACAATCTCTTTCATGGGCTCATACCAAAACATAGGAATGCTGCAAAATAATGTGTGGCATAAGATGCTTTAGAAAAATATGAGGAAGTTTACAAGAATGAGATAGACTGAAAAACCAGTACAAGACTCCTACTGTGTGGGAGATTTTCCATTGCCAGCCTCCTGCAATTTGGACAGTGGCTTGCTGGCTCCTTTGACACATGGCATGCAGCAGCATCTACTATCATCTTTCACCAGCAATTCTCTCGGTGCCTCTGGTAAAATATATCCATTTTAGCTGTTTCTGTAGCAATATAGAGTGTGACTTTGCATCAGTTTCCACTGGTGTGGCACCACGGTGATGTCTCTGCCTTTCAGTGAGTCATGGTTATGCCTTCACCATCACTGTCTAGATCTCAGCCTGGGGTAGAGAGCTCTTCCTCAGGCATCCTTTAAGCCCTAGTGTAGCGGATGCTCTTTATATCTGCTGTTCCCACGTTCTCTAGATCTCTCTTTACTTCTTACTAGTCAATTAATTATTACTCCAATCCCGTATTAATGTTAACAGTTCTTTAAATTAAACTTTCTCTGTTCAAATCACTGTGTAGTTTGTTTCAACTGGACCATAACCAATAAACTGCTTGAGTGCTTTTAATCCCATAGAAGCTCAACTGACATTAGTTGAACAAGCAAATGGATGAATGAGGAATGTTCACTAATTTTCAAAACCACCAGTGGAGGGGATAGGGGAAAACAACAAAAATCTCTTGAGCATAATTAGAAATGGCTCATGAACAGTTTGGCCAGTGTGGCATATTGTACAAGTTTAAGTAGCTATTTCTGAACAGAATCAGGGAAAGCAGAAACTGATAACATCATTGCTACATAATGCTTCTTTTTAGCCAGACTTGGCAATAATCTCAGTCAATTTGTGAGCAGAACTGCTACCAGTTGAAAACCTGGCATGAAAATTTATACCTTAGGAAGGGTCATCTGTAGTTCTTGAATAAAACCATTATTACAATGCAATCACTGAAACTGATCTGGGGGAAAAAATGCTTACCTGACTACACCCAACAAACTATGTTTGAATAAGCTGTTAATGATTTAGTTACTTTTCCAATTCTGTGCTATTTGAAGTGCGATCTCAACTGCTGTTCATAATTTTGAAACATCCAGTTAGTTGGCTTTAACCACAAAAGAGTTATCTGGGCATCTAGAGGCCCCCTGATATTTCCAGAGCATGTTGAGCATGTTGAGCATGTTGCATACTCGTTGGTCTCAGGCTTACCAAGAGGAAGATCTCCCTAACCTCTTGCAGTGCCAATGCTTTGCTCTTTGGTGTCATTTTGCAGCATAGTGTAATTTGAAAGCTCTGTCTGTAGCTGTATTGAACACTGGTTGATCAAGGTACATCCCCCCAGTTATTTTTTTTTTGTATTTTATTTTTTTATTGGAGTATAATTGCTTTACAATGTTGTGTTAGTTTCTGCTGTACAGCAAAATGAATCAGCTATGTGAATACATATATCCCCTCCCTTTTGGACTTCCTTCCCCCCACCCATCCCACACTTCTAGGTCATCACAGAGCACACCGTGCTATATAGCAGGTTCCCACTAGCTATCTATTTTACACATGGTAGTAAATTTATGTCAAACCTAATCTCCCAATTCATCCCACCCTCCTCTTCCCCCGCTTGTCCACATGTCCGTTCTCTACGTCTGCGTTTCTATTCCTGTCCTGCAAATAGGTTCTTCTGTACCCTTTTTCTAGATTCCACATACATGGGTTAATATACGATATTTGTTTTTCTCTTTCTGACTTACTTCACTCTTTATGACAGACTCTAGGGTCCATCCACATCTCTACAAATGACCCAATTTCATTTCTTTTTATGACTAATATTCCATTATATATATGTACCACATCTTCTTTATCCATTCATCTGTTGATGGACATTTACATTGTTTCCATGTCCTGGCTATTGTAAATAGTGCTACAACGAACAATGGGGTGAATATGACTTTTTGAATTATAGTTTTCTCAGGGTATATGCCCAGTAGTGGGATTGCTGGGTCATATGGTAGTTCTATTTTTAGTTTTTTAAGGAACCTCCATACTGTTCTCCACAGTGGCTGTATCAATTTACATTCCCACCAACAGTGCAAGAGGGTTCCCTTTTCTCTGCACCCTCTTCAGCATGTATTGTTTGTAGATTTTTTGATGATGGCTATTCTGACCAGTGTGAGGTGATACCTCATTGTAGTTTTGATTTGCATTTCTCTAATAATTAGTGATGTTGAGCATCTCTTCATGTGTCTCTTAGCCATCTGTATGTCTTCTTTAGTGAAATGTCTGTTTAGGTCTTCCACCCATTTTTCGATTGGGTTGTTTGTTTTTTTGATATTGAGCTGCATGAGTTGTTTGTATATTTTGGAGATTAATCCTTTGTCCGTTGCTTTGTTTGCAAATATTTTATCCCATTCTGAGAGTTGTCTTGCACAGCAAAGGAAACCATAAACAAAAAGACAACCCCCAGTTTGTTTCTCAATACTTAGGGGTAAAATATCTCAAAGTCAAGCAACAAAAAACAAGAGAAAAAGATAGACTGATGTGCTGTGTACTTTTTTAAAAAGTAAATGAAGTCTCTTCAACATATATAAAATTAATATGTCATATTATATATTATATATGTGTATATATATATTATATGTATATATATAACTGAATCATTTTGCTGTACACCAGAAACTAACACAACATTGTAAATCAACTATACTTCAAATTAAAAGAAAGAAACCAAATGACTATGTGTTTCTAATTGAGAGCTGACATCAAGCTGACACCATGGGGTATGCGTTGACAGTTAAAAATTATCTAAAATCTATGCATGCTTTTCTTTTTTTTTAAGTTACATATCTTAGACACATAGAGAATCACCTGATATACTCTTAAAGACTCTGTAGTAAACTCTTCATTGTTATGTATTGATTCACTGATTCCTTCTTCCCATTAAGGTAGATTATCTGAAATAAATATTTTCTCTTAACTAGGAAAAACTTTTTTCCTGGGGTCAACCAGAATTTGTATAAATTCAGAGGGGGGGCATTTATCATTAAATGTACATTTTATATTAATAATTCAGGAGAACACTCAAGTTGCTATCAACACAGATATCCTTTGAGGGCCTAAGGGACATAATTTTGATGTTTACTCTTACATTTACATTATAAAAAGGAAGAAAACAAGAAGGAATTATTAGGAAAAAGTGTTATTACTCAAGATGGCAGAAATTTATATCTATATCTATTATATTTATACCTATATATGTGGTTTACAGAGGTATGACATAAGGAGCCTGTTAGAAGCTATTATCTTTTTCTCTAATCATTACTTTCAACTATGGTCATTAGGTTTCTATTTCCTGATCAACAAGAATATTTCAGGAAGATCCCATAGGTTATTGATCACTCTCTCATATTAAATGTTAAAAACAGTTATTTAAAAAGCCAATCTTATTGCTAATTAAATCCTATGTAAGACACACCCAGAGTTGTTTCTTACAGTAGTCGGAGTGGAACTTCTTATAGTAGCTGGAGTGGCATTTGCCACTCTTATTTCTTCCCCTACCCCAGCACCTTGCACAGGAAGAAGAAGGTTATTATGGTCTGATTCTTAGATAGTCTTCCTCTCTGTTTTGAAGATTCTTATTCTGAGACTGAGAGATTGAGGCTAAGAAGAACAATGAAATAGGCAGGTAACTTCATTTATAATCTGTTCATCTTTGATAAGAAAGAATCTACATTTTCATTTTGGCTTGCTTTGTTTATGTCTCCTCCTAGTGGCTTCAGACGACAATGTTCATAAATTTCTGGGAGACATGTTGAGCTTTACCCTATTTCCTGCTTTCTGTGATTAGCTCTCTGCAAAGGAGAAGCTTTGTCTCAACATGGCTCCAGCAATGGTCCATTATAAACTATCTTTGAGTAGTACGACACTTTTACAGGTGCAGCAGACCCTTGGGCAGTCCCATGTCCATCTCTAACTTCCATGTCCAAATATGGAGCCAAAGGAACCACTGAGTGCCCCTCACTGTCTTCTTCCCAGGCATAGATGCCATAGATTCTTGTTGTTCCTCTGCTTAAGCTTCTGTCAAGTTACACCACCTCAAAAAAAGCACTAAACACCAAATACAGGAACATGTATCAAGTTGTGCAGAGCTCATTATGTTATTATAACATAAGGGAGATTCTGAAATTCAATGGCCCAGTAAACTTCTAGTAGGAAAATGAGATACCAGTCTCCTACCCTGCAGGAAGCTCCAGTGTCTATGTCTCTAAGAGTAAAGCTCTACCTGTAAATTCTCACTCTGCTTGGGGAGGAAAGAATCCTACTTTTTTCCCAAATAGGCAGGGAAGTAAAATCATTTTATTTCTAACATCAATTTCCTCATCAGTGGTAACCCACATTTTTCTTCTTTTCTCCTTCGCTTTAGTTTTTTTCATTATATACCCTAGTGGGGAGTGCAATGAAGTAGGAGCAAGGGAGTAGGAAAAAGGGAGTTCACTGAGGAAGAGAGGGTTTGGTCTGGTTTTGTAAGCCCTGGAAGATAGTGTCTGACCCTATTTATGAATTAACGTTTTAAAAATATGGAGCATCTAGTATCCATTGTTTATTACAGTGGATCCTAGCACTGTTTTGCAGGGTCATCAGTAAAATTCTTCAGTCAATATCCAGTCAAAAACATATCACTTCAACTCATGCTACATTCCATGCTTTCAGGTGTCTTCTGTCACTGCTCCCTACATTGCCTTCCCTATCTTGGTGAATAGCAACTTCACTTTACAGTTTTTCCAGCCAGCTTAGAATTATTATTGATCCTCCCATTTTTTTATAGTTCATATCAAAATTAATGAGCAAATATTCTCAGCTGTACCTTCAAAAATGTCCAGAAATTGAATATTTCTGACCTGGAACACCACTGCTATACTGGTTTAAACTATCTTTAACTGTCTTCTGAATTATTTCAATAGCTTCCTAACCAGCCAGGGTGCTCATGCTTTAGCCTTCCATCCTTCACGCCAATTCTCAACAAAGCAGGCAGAGTAATTATTTTAAAAGATAAATCTCGTATTTCATTCCACAAATACTTTAAAAAATCCTCCAGTGATTTCCCATGTAATTTACAGTGACTCTAAGGCCTTTAGATCTGTCTCCCTGCCCTACTTACCTCTGCGCTATTCTTTAAAAAAGGTTGGCACATTCTGGTTTCAGGATTTTTGCTCTTACCAGTCTGCTGGCTTGAAATTCTGTCCCCACAGATATGTACATGGCTCATTTCCTCAACAACTTGCAATATCATCATTATTATGAAACCATTTCTGACTTCCTTATTTAAACATTTAATTCTACCTTATCATCCTCATTTCTATGCCTTATCACTAACTTATTTTTCTCTATAGAATTGATTATCTCAAGGCTCTCTACTTAGCAAAAGGAATATTATCTATTAATGATTGCTTAATAAACAATCATCAAATCTCAGTGGCATCTAACAATTAGATTTTCTTTTTCATGTATCTATGGGTCAGCTTCAAGTTAGCTCTGGCCTACTTTTGGTTGCAGCTTGTAGTCTAGTCTACTCTGATTTTTAATTCTGAGGCCCATGTTGGACAGGCAACAGCTACCTGGAGGAAACTCTTCTCTGTAATGGCAGTGACCAAGGGGGGCATACTGACTGCACACACACATTTTGAGCATCTATTTTCATTTTGCCTACCAACATTGCATTGCCTAAAATAACTCATGTGGTTAAGTCCAAAGTCAAGAATGGATGTGTATACAGTCTGCCCATGGAGATAGAAGAGTATGAAATTTTTTGTTAAGTATTGAATGTATCATATATGTGGAAATAGAATTTAACCAGCTGTAACGGGTGAAAAGATTTAGATTGGACAATTACAGAAGTATTCTAACTTCTAATATATACATCAAATTGTATTCAATTAAATTAGACAAATATAAGGATTTTCAAGTGGAAAATTAGACTCCACTTTGATGTTGGCTTTGGCACTTAGTGTCAAAGGATGTGTGTGATTCAGATAAGTGAAAGAGAAGGCAGAGGAAAGTCTTCAGCAAGAAAGCTAGTTAAGCAAAAGTTCAGAGGAAGGAAAAAACAAAGTTTTCAAGTAGTGTCTAAGTTCTCCTTTACTCTCACTTCCCAAACAATTCAGTCCAAAACCATTAAGTGAGACTGGGTGGCCCAGGCCTTGCAGAAGCCCCAGTAGGGGGAGAAGAAAGACCATATGTTAAGATTACTTTTGTGGTGTAAAATAGCTAGCTACTGGGAAGCAGCTGCATAGTCCAGGGAGATCAGCTCTGTGCTTTGTGACCACCTAGAGGGGTGGGATAGGGAGGGTGGGAGGAAGATGCAACAGGGAGGGGATATGGGGATATATGTATACATATAGCTGATTTACTTTGTTATACAGCAGAAATTAACACAACATTGTAAAGCAATTATACTCCAATAAAGATGTTAAAAAAAAAAAGATTACTTTCGTGAATATTCCATATTCCATCCTGGGTTCCTAATTTTAGTTTCCTTACTGCCTCTTCCTTCTTGTCCCTATTATTTGACTCACTTCAATATATTTCCTGATGAATTCTATCTGTTGCACTTTTTATTTCATACATTTTCCGATTCATAGTTTTCCTTTAACCTCCTTTGGAATACAAGAAGTTTTACTCTTTTTGTTGTGTTTAGCTAGTCTATATGAGAGCCTGGGTGAACCAGGGCTTCCCTTGACATTCTGAATATTCACAGAGATGTCATTTTTTCCATTCTCAGTGCTCTGATTATAAATAGCCAACCTCATGATGTGAGAAACTTATAATGTGAGACTATATTGTAAGACATCACAGGTTTTAAGGAAGAATGAATAAATCCTCCATTATTAGGTCCTTTCTCCATCTGCTACTTATTCTAACTCCATGATGGATTAACTAACCCTTTCTTCTCTACTCACATTTAAATTCTGTAACCAAAACATGTCCTTAACTTAGCTAGTAACTATCCTACAAGGCAACTCAATTGCAGGACCATTGTGCAGGCTGTTGGTCAGAGTAGATGTGGCTGTTTTGAGATCCAACCACATTTCCTAGTCTAATCATTATACTGTGGTAAGATAATTTGGTACAAATTGCATTATTCATTCATAAGGAATCCCTCATGAGAGAGTTACATCCATGCCAGGCAGTCTGAGGCTTCTAAATAAGGAGGGTACTTGCCTGGTACATTTCCACTTCAGAACATCGGCAAACAGACTCTCCATTTGCACATTCTACAATTCTGAACTATCCCCTCCTTCTGCTGTTCCTCCCATGACTCACCACACAAACATTTCATTGTTGTTGTTGGTTTTTAACAATAATATGGTTACATCTCTCCTGAATGTATGAGTTTAAACTTTTCCTTTATCTTTTAGTTTGTTTGTAGTTTATGTCCTAAATATACTTCAACCACTAAAAATAAAGATCCACTAATTAATGTATGAAAATAAAAAATCGTTACCTTTGCCCATAGATCAAAGAGATCAGAAGTACATTATTTAGAGGTATTTAACAGATAATGTAACTCGATTATATTCTCATTTTACAGGTGATTAATGAAGAATATTGAAGAGGATTCAGGAGATGTTATTTCAAGTTGATCTCTGTCTCCAAAGTGTCAATATTTTAGGGGGGGGGGTGGCACATTTTAAGACTTCTCATCCAATTTTGTACATTTTATAATAAGAATCACAGAGTATAAGTTACTTGCCCTAGAGCCTTGACTCTCAGACTTTCTACTATAGTACTTATGTCATTAAATAATTGTTTTCTCATAAAAGTCATAACATCTGATCTGTAGCTTATAAGGAAAAGTCTAATTTGATTTTTACTGTCCCTTCTTAAATTATATGATTCTATGAACTAAATTTGTTTATTTAATCCTCTCCTAGACCTCAACTGGATATATCCGCATTTGGCATATTCTTTAATCCCTTTCCTCTCATATGGAGAATAAGGAAACTTTAATCCTTTTCCTCTCATATGGAAAACAGATGCACTGAAAACACCCTAGAATCCATCCCAGCATAGTTGCTCCTGCTCTACTGCCAGTTTCCTTGGTTAATGCTTATGGAGATTTGCTATACTTGACATCTTTCAAGAGTGTATAGAGTAAGTACATCACTGCCTATAGTTTTATATTAATGAATCCTTATTAATATTTCTATGTGATGTGGTATCACATTTGTGTCAACTTTCTTAGGTTGCTTTATCTATTTCCTTTTTTCTTTGTCAATTTTCCCATATTAGAGAGAAAAGCATTTCTCATCTAGGTTGGAAAACCTCTATAATTATATGTCTAACCCCTATCACTTTTCTTTAGGTCTATTACAATATTCTTTCATTTGTCTTGCCAAACATCACTCACAGCATTTGGGGTATAGTGACTCTTAGAGTAGCCAGTGAATAAATACATGTTTCAGAGGGTTTGTTTGTTTGTTTGTTTTTAATCATAATAGGTGGAAGTGAAGCAAGTACCAGTCTCAACTCTCCCACACATTTATCATCATTTTCATATTAAGCAAATGAGAACAGACATTTAAATTGTAATAAAGTTTTATAGAACAGCAAAGTAAAACATTCATCTAAACTAAATGTTATTTCCTGATCAAATGTTAATCAATGGGATTTCATAAATTTAAATTTTATTCTGGTAAGATATTTGTAAAACTACAGCTTACGTTTTCCTTGCAATGCATGAGAATATTTAGCAGTAAGGAAAAGTGACTTCTGCTGCTAGTCAGAAAAAGACCCAGAGGACTTCCCTGGTGGTTCAGTGGTTAAGAATCCACCTGCCAATGCAGGGGACACAGGTTCGAGCCCTGGTCCGGGAAGATCCCACATGCCACGGAGCAACTAAGCCCATGTGCCACAACTACTGAGCCTGCGCTGTAGAGCCCGCAAGCCACAGCTACTGAGCCAACGTGCCACAACTACTGAAGCCCGCACGCCTAGAGCCTGTGCTTCACAACAAGAGGAGCCACCACAATGAGAAGCCCACGCACCGCAACAAAGAGTAGCCCCAGCTTGCCGCAACTAGAGAAAGCCTGCACACAGCAACGAAGACCCAACGCAGCCAAAAATAAATAAATTTATTTTAAAAAACCCATATATTAAAAAAAAGATGCATTTATTAAAAAAAAGAAAGAAAAAGACCCAGAGACTTATCTCTCACTGTCTCACTGATAATAAGCCAACGTTTATATAACTCATAGCACAATAGAATTTTAAGACAACAGATAATGTTAGAGATTAATAAGTACAGACCCTCATGTTACTGGTAAAGAATATGAAAACTACAAAAGTGAAATAATATTAACAGTAAAATAATTTTGAAAACTAGCATTTGTTGAACACATAACACAATTATGCACTTAGTTTGCATTATACCATTTTATACACAGAACAATCCTTGAGGTAAGTGCCATTATTAAAGAATTGCACATTAACATAGAGGAAGAATTAGAAAATGTGTTTTCAAATCTCAGTGCAGGGTTATTTTTAACTGAGTAGTCTACATCTTAATTGTAAATATTTTTTAATCATTAAAATATTTTCCAGTTTCTGCAGATTGCATGAGGCATTTTATGCTGAATAAAAATAGCATATATCATATTAAAACTAAAGCATAAACATGATTTACTATGGGGTTGATTGTCAAATACAAAACCATAAAGACTAAATCTTCTTTCTAATGAATTTAGTAGAGGAAAACGATTCCAAAAATTCCCATTCAAGCTTACCAAAAAATCCAGCCTACACTTAGATCAGGCATAGCCACTCACATTTCTGGTAACTATAATAAAGTTTGTGACTCATCAGTAAGAAAAGTCTATGAAAAAAATGCTTCAGTATATTCATGACAGCTTCATAAACTTCATACCAATGATATTTTAATTAACCATGGAATAATTTGGCAACTGATAATTTTGGGAGCATACAATACAGATAATTTTTGTTCAGCCCAATCTATTATAATAATTGACTCATCCAAGAGGTACTACATTTTAAAACCCATAGTTAAATTTAATTTAGGGTTCTGTAATGTGTTAGAAAGAAGAGAGCAGGTATACGTATAAAATAACATTTCTAAAAATCCAAAGCAGAGCTTTTAGATTTCGTTTACTTCCATTGAACTTATTCAAAGAAAGACTTATTCTTGTAGTTTTATATCTACTAAATCAAGTTAACAATAAATCCTCATTTTTAAAGATAAATCTAAAAGATAAAATGACATGAAATATGATATACTTTGGATAGTAAATACCATGGAAATAATTTATACCTCTATTTGTTCAACATTGTTTGATGAAATTTCTTATGAATACTAGAGCATGATATTCATAGAGTATGTGCAGTATGGGGAAAGGGGCATTGAAAGGAAATGGGTGTATGTGGGGCAGTGTACATAGGTGAGATATAGTTTATGCCCTCAAGAAGCTTACATGAAAGAGAATGGATTATGTATTCCAAAATCCAGGAGTCCAAACAAAAGAAAGCCCTACTCCCATGCAAAATCTCTACAGAAATAAAAGAAGTAAGAGTTCTGCATTTCAGGGTCGGCTTGTTGAACCAGCAAAGACATTTGACTATATACTTCCAAGATTGGAAGTGTTTTTCTTTACTATCAGTTGTGTTCTTTCCAATAAATCTCTTACAGAAGTCTCTACGTCAGGCACTAAGTGTTAGATATGGTTAGCATATTGATACTAAAAAATCTTAGCTAGGACTTCCAACTTTTTAAGATAATTTAAATGTAAAATTCAACTGTTAACCAGCAATTTAATGTCATGTGATGTGCAGTTTGGATATTGTATGAACAGCTAAGGAGTTACCCATTCTAGTGCCAAAGATCACTCTGCTAATTTTGTTGTGTACAGTTGATGTAAAACTTTATGGTGGGGACAGGCTCTGCTCAGGGCCTTGTCTCTAGGAAGATTTTGTCAGCTCCAAATACAGTTTAGAAGATTCAGAAAAAAAAGAAAGAGAATGGGTTAAAATAACTATGCAGATAACAATTATACAAGTTTAAGAGCAATACCTGGACTAAGCTATAGTATAATACAAAAAATGTAGAGAAAAAAGGTCTGCCTCCATCAGTAGCAGCTCCAGAAATTCTATGTAAGAAGAATTTAGTGGTGGGGCTCTGTGCTTAAGGAAGATGATGAGGCAAGTTTGGATTGGAGGCTGATATCAGAGCTCTGTTTTCTACCGCCAACAGTGACAAGTATCTGAGGGAATGGTAGCTATCTGAGGTACTGACTGGAAAGAATATGGTGGTGAGAAACAAAAGGCAATACTTTAGGAGAAATAATTTCACAGAGGAGTACAAGAAATGCTCCTTCAACAAAAGAAATTAAGTTTCTTCCATCGTGAAAAAAATATATAAAAGGCAGTTCTAATCCTAACGTTTGCAGGGACTTGGACAAGACCACAGAAATAGATTCATATATCATATGGCCAAATATATAAATGTTATAAGTATAGCAAATTGTTAAATAAAGTATGTTCTATTTTTGTACCTTGATAAATGTACCTCATATTCTATTTAACAGTTTGTTAGATTTATTTATTTATTAGACTCCTCTTTTTTCATGGAAGCAGGGAAGGAAGAACCATTTCCTAACCCTGGCCCATACTGAGTCTCTGCTTTGCCTCATATGGATCTCACATAAATGTCTGTAGACATCGCAGCCCACATGGGTAAATTCCTTCCAAATCCCCACTGCTTGAGCTAAGGAGTGCCCATACCAAGACTAATTATGGTCTTTGGGAAGATAGATCTGTGGGAAAGAACTGAGCAGATGCTAGACATTGAGCTGAAATAAAATGAGAATATTGGGACTATTTTCTTGCCCATATCCAAAAATGAGTGTATACACTGGATGACAGCTAGAAATGATACAGGTGTAAGATTAGATATTCTGGTAAAGATATAACCAATGTAACTCAGGGTGGGAAGTGTTCAAATGTCAGCACATACAGTGGAGTTTTGGCAAAATCGAGTGTTGTGACTTTAATATAAAATTAAGTTTATACCACCTATGAGGGGTCACTAATCATAAGCCATATTTTTTTTCTCATATTTTTATTAGTCAGCCATTATCCCTCTCCCATCAAACTCACTGAAGCTATCTTGAATTAAATATGAGTATTAAAATAAAGCTAATTATTATTTGAAACAATGTATCTCAACTGTTGAAATAAAATTATCACTATTGCCGATAAATTTCCAGTTAACATATTGTTTTATTAAAGTACCTTAAAATATGGTTAATTAAAAGGCCATGGATGTCTCAAATGTCTGATTAAAATTTTTCCATCTTTATGGGAACATAATTCTAAATTCTATAAATACATACTAACTTAAAAATCTTTGATAGAAAAGACACTGGTTGGAGGTGCCTCCACGAGAAGACACACTGTGACAAGTAATTCATACACAATTTCTTTATTTTTCATCCATTTGTATAAAGAAGATCACAGGATGAAAATTCAAGTAGAATTGAATTCCTACGTCCAACTGGACACATTCTATGTGAAGTAATTGAGACTCTTAGCTATTCTTCACAGCCCATACTATTCTTCTCCAATAATATGTATGTAGCAAAGGCTGTTGGCTAAACTATATTTAAAATTCTTCCTTGTAGTTGTTATATATGTATAGCCATGCAACTAGTTCTTGCCAAACAATTGTGAAAGAGAGGTGGTGCTATTTATTTTTCCAATACATTTAAAATAGCAAGTTTGAGAGGACCTTCAAGTTGGTGGAGGAGTAAGACATAGAGATCACCTTCCTCCCCACAAATACATCAAAAATACATCTACACGTGGAATAGCTCCTACAGAACACCTACTGAACGCTGGCAGAAGACCTAAGACTTCCCAAAAAGCAAGAAACTCCCCACGTACCAGGGTGGAGCCAAAGAAAAAACTGAGACAAAAGAATAGGGAAGGGATCTGCACCTCTGGGAGAGAGCTGTGAGGGAGGAAAAGTTTCCACACACTAGGGTGGGCAGAGGGGGAAGTTTTGGAGCCACGGAGGAGAGTGCAGCAACAGGGTGCAGACGGTAAAGCAGAGAGATTCCCACACAGAGGATCGGTGCCAACCAGCACTCACCAGCTTCAGAGGCTTGTCTGCTCACCTCCTGGGGAGGGTGGGGGCTGGGAGCTGAGGCTTCGGAGGTCAGATCTGAGGGAGAGGACTGGGGTTGGTTGCATGAATACAGCCTGAAGGGGGCTAGTGCACCACAGCTAGCCAGGAAAGACTCTGGGAAAAAGTCTGGAACTGCCTAAGAGTCAAGAGACCATTGTTTCGGAGTGCGTGAGGAGAGGAGATTCAGAACACTGCCTAAATGAGCTTCAGAGATGAGCGTGAGCTGCGGCTATCAGTGTGGACACCAGAGATGGCATGAAATGCTAACGCTGCTGCTGCAGCCACCAAGAAACCTGTGTGCAAGCACAGGTCACTATCCACACCTCCCCTCCCAGGAGCCTGTGCAGCCCGCCAGAGTCAGGGTCCTGTGATCCAGGGACAACTTCCCCAGGAGAACACATGGCGCGCCTCAGGCTACTGCTATGTCATGATGGCCTCTGCCACTGCAGGATCGCCCTGCATTCAGCTCCCTCCACGCAGCCTGAGTGAGCCAGAGTCCCATAATCAGCCGCTCCATTAACCCCATCCTGTCTGGGTGAAGAACAGATGCCAGAAGGCGACCTACATGCAGAAGTGGGGCCAAATCAAAATCTGAACCCCAGGAGCTGTGCAAACAAAGAAGAGAAAGGGAAATTTCTCCCAGCAGCCTCAGAAGCAGTGGATTAAATCTCCACAATAAACTTGATGTACCCAGCATCTGTGGAATACTGGAATAGACAATGAATCATCCCAAAATTGAGGCAGTGGGTTTTGGGAGCAAAAATAGACTTGGGGTTTGCTGTATGTGACTGACTAGTTTCTGATTTATATGTTTATCTTAGTTTAGTTTTCGGCACTTCTTGTCATTGGTGGATTTGTTATTAGACTTGCTGCTCTCTTCTTTTTTTTTATTACTTTTTTATTTTAATAATATATTTTTTTAAAATTTATTTCATTTTACTTATTTATTTTTTCTTTCTTACTTTTTTTTCTCCCTTTTCTTCTGAGCTGTGTGGCTGACAGGATCTTGGTGATCCAGCCAGGTGTCAGGCCTGGGCCTCAGAGGTGGGAGAGCCGAGTTCAGGACATTGGACCACCCAACACCTCCCGGCCCCGTGTAATATCAATCAGCAAGAGCTCTCCCAGAGACCTCCATCTCAATGCAAAGACACAGCTCCACTCCAGCAAGCTGCAGTGCTGGACACCCCATGCCAAACAACTAACAAGACAGGAACACAAACCTACCCATTAGCAGACAGGCTGCCTAGAATCATGCTAAGTTCACAGACACCCTAAAACACATCATTAGATGTGGTCACGCCCAGGAAAAAGACAAGATCCACCCTCATCCACCAGAACACAGGCACAAGCCCCTTCCAACAGGAACCCTACACAACCCACTGAACCAACCTTACCCACTGGGGACAGACACCAAAAACAACAAGAGCTACGAACCTGCAGCCTGTGAAAAAGAGACGCCAAACACAGTAAGTTAAGCAAAATGAGAAGACAGAGAAATAAGCAGATGAAAGAGAAACGTAAAAACCAACCAGCTAAACAATATGCTACTAAATAACCAAGAGGTCACTGAAGAAATCAAAGAGGAGATAAAAATAATCTAGAAACAAATGACAATGAAGACATGACGGCCCAAAACCTGTGGGATGCAGCAAAAGCAGACCTAAGAAGGAAGTTGATACCAATACAATCCTACCTCAAGAAACAAGAAAAATATCAAATAAACAACCTAACCTTAGACCTAAAGCAATTAGAAGAAGAATAACAAAAAAAAAAAAAAACCCACCAAAGTTAACAGAAGGAAAGAAATCATAAAGATCAGATCAGAAATAAATGAAAAAGAAATGAAAAAAACAATAGCAAAGATCAATAAAAATAAAAGCTGGTTCTTTGAGAAGATAAAATTGATAAGCCATTAACATGACTCATCAAGAAAAAAAGGGAGAAGACTCAAATCAATAGAATTAGAAATGAAAAAGAAGTAATAACTGACAGTACAGAAATACAAAGGATCATGAGAGATTACTACAAGCAACTATATGACAAAAAAATTGACAACCTGGAAGAAATGGACAAATTCTTACCAAACTACAACCTTCTAAGACTGAACCAGGAAGAAATAGAAAATATAAACAGACCAATCAGAAGCACTGAGATTGAAACTGTGATTAAAAATCTTCCAATAAAACAAATGCCTGGACCAGATGCCTTCACAGGTGAATTCTATCATTTAGAGAAGAGCTAACCCCTATCCTTCTCAAACTCTTCCAAAAGATAGCAGAGGGAGGAGCACTCCCAAACTCATTCTACAAGGCCACCATCACCCTGATTCCAAAACCAGACAAAGATGTCACAAAAAAAGCAAACTACAGGCCAATATCACTAATGAACATAGATGGAAAAATCCTCAACAAAATACTACCACGCAGAATCCAACAGCACATTAAAAGGATCATACACCATGATGAAGTGGGGTTTATCCCAGGAATGCAAGGATTCTTCAATATACGCAAATCAATCAATGTGATACACCATATTAACAAACTGAAGGAGAAAAAACATATGATCATCTCAATAGATGCAGAGAAACCTTTTGACAAAATTCAACACCACTTATGATAAAAACCCTCTAGAAAGTAGGCATAGAAGGACCTTACCTCAACATAGTAAAGGCCATATATAACAAACCCACAGCCAACATTGTTCTCAATGGTGAAAAGCTGAAACCATTTCCTCCAAGATCAGGAACAAGACAAGGTTGTCCACTCTCACCACTATTTTTCAACATAGTTATTGAAGTTTTAGACATAGCAATCAGAGAAGAAAAGGAAATAAAAGGAATCCAAATAGGAAAAGAAGTAGTAAAGCTGTCACTGATTACAGATGACATGATACTATACACAGAGAATCTTAAAGACATTACCAGGAAACTACTAGATCTAATCAATGAATTTGTTAAAGTAGCAGGATATAAAATAAGTGCACAGAAATCTCTTGCCTTCCTATACACTAATGATGAAAAATCTGATAGAGCAATTAAGGAAACACTCCCATTTACCATTGCAACAAAAAGAATAAAATACCTAGGAATAAACCTACCTAAGGAGACAAAAGACCTGTATGCAGAAAACTGTAAGACACTAATGAAAGAAATTAAAGATGATACAAACGAATATAGAGATATACCATGTTCTTGGATTGGAAGAATCAACATTGTGAAAATCACCATACTACCCAAAGCAATCTACAGATTCAGTGCAATCCCTATCAAACTACCAACGGCATTTTTCACAGAACTAGAACAAACAACTTCACAATTTGTATGGAAACACAAAGGATCCCGAATAGCCAAAGCAATCGTTTTTGTTTTTGGTTTTTTTTTTTGGTGGTATGTGGGCCTCTCACTGTTGTGGCCTCTCCCATTGTGGAGCACAGGCTCCAGATGCACAGGCTCAGCGGCCATGGCTCACGGGCCCAGCTGCTCAGTGGCATGTGGGATCTTCCCAGACCAGGGCACAAACCCATGTCCCCTGCATCGGCAGGTGGACTCTTAACCACTGCGCCACCAGGGAAGCTCAGCCAAAGCAATCTTGAGAAAGAAAAACGGAGCTGAAGGAATCAGGCTCCCTGACTTCAGACTATACTACAAAGCTATAGTAATAAAGACAGTATGGTACTGGCACAAAAACAGAAATACAGATCAATGGAACAGGATACAAAGCCCAGAGATCAACCTAAGCACATATGGTCACCTTATTTTTGATAAAGGAGGCAAGCATATTCAATGGAGAAAAGACAGCCTCTTCAATAGTGGTGCTAGGAAAACTGGACAGCTACATGTAACAGAATGAAATTAGAACACTTCCTAACACCATACACAAAAATAAACTCAAAATGGATTAAAGACCTAAATGTAAGGCCACACAGTGTAAAACTCTTAGAGGAAAACATAGGCAGAACACTCTATGACATAAATCACAGCAAATCCTTTTTGACCCACCTCCTACAGAAATGGAAATAAAAACAAAAATAAATAAATGGGACCTAATGAAGCTCAAAATCTTTTACTCAGCAAAGGAACCCACAAAGAAGATGAAAAGACAACCCTCAGAATGACAGAAAATATTTGCAAACGAAGTAAATGACAAGGTTTAATCTCCAAAATATACAAGCAGCTAATGCAGCTCAATATCAGAAAATCAAACAATCCAACCCAAAAATGGGCAGAGGACCTAAATAGACTTTTCTCCAAAGAAGATATACAGATGGCCAACAAATACATAAAAGGATGCTCAACATCACTAATCATTAGAGAAATGCAAATCAAAACTACATGAGGTATCACCTCACACCAGTCAGAATGGCCATCATCAAAAAATTTACAAACAATAAATTCTGGAGAGGATGTGGAGAAAGGGGAACCTCTTGCACTGTTGGTGGGAATGTAAATTGATACAACCACTACAGAGAACAGTATGGAGGTTCCTTAAAAAAACTAAAAATAGAACTACCATATGACCCAGCAATCCCACTACTGGGCATATACCCTAAGAAAACCATAATTAAAGAAGAGTCATGGGGCTTCCCTGGTGGTGCAGTGGTTGAGAGTCCGCGTGCTGATGCAGGGGACACGGGTTCGTGTCCCGGTCCGGGAAGATCCCACATGCCGCGGAGCAGCTGGGCCCGTGAGCCATGGCCACTGAGACTGCGCGTTTGGAGCCTGTGCTCTGCAACGGGAAAGGCCACACCAGTGAGAGGCCAGCGTATCACCAAAAAAAAAAAAAAAAAAAAGTGTCATGTACCACAATGTTCATTGCAGCTCTATTTACAATAGCCAGGACATGGAAGCAACCTAAGTGTCCATCAACAGATGAATGGATAAAGAAGATGTGACAAATATATACAATGGAATATTACTCAGCCATAAAAAGAAATGAAATTGAGTTATATGTAGTGAGGTGGATGGACCTAGAGTCTTTCATACAGAGTGAAGTAAGTCAGAAAGAGAAAAATAAATACCATATGCTAACACATATATATGGAATCTAAAAAAAAAGGTTCTGAAGAACCTAGGGGCAGGACAGGAATAAAGATGCAGATGTAGAGAATAGACTTGAGTACCCGGGGAGGGGGAAGGGTAAGCTGTGACGAAGTGAGAAAGTAGCATTGACATATATACACTACGAAATGTAAAATAGATAACTAGTGGAAAGCAGCCACATAGCACATGGAGATCAGCTTGATGCTCTGTGACCTCCTAGAGGGGTGGGATAGGGAGGGTGGCAGAGACATGCAAGAGGGAGTGGATATGGTGATATATGTTTACCTATAGCTGATTCACTTTTTTATACAGCAGAAACTAACACAATATTGTAAAGCAATTATACTCCAATAAAGATGTTAAAAAAAATCGGTGCTGGATCTAAAGGTTCATTTATGGATAAATATAGGTACATGAGAAAGAAAATACCAATCTTATCCTTTTTTTATTCTATAAACATAAATCAATTGAAGATGTAAGTGAAAAATAAGACAATAAAACATAGGTAAGATAACTAGAGAATATCATCCAACCTTGAAAATAATTTCTTTTAAAAGAACAGAGAATTCAAATAAGAAATTGATAACTTGGACTGACTACATCAAAATTGGGAAGGTCTATTCATTGACACATATCCCAAGAGAGTGAAAAGGCAAGGACAGAGTGGTAAAGGACTTTTTCCATATAATACATTCAACAGTGGACTCTTATCCTGAATATATACAAAGAAATTCTAAAGAAATAAAAGGAATCCAAATTGGAAAAGGAGAAGTAAAACTGTCACTCTTTACATATGGCATGACACTATACATAGAAAACCCTAAAGATGCTACCAGAAAATTACTAGTGCTCATCATGAATTTGGTAAAGTTGCAGCATACAAAATTAATACAAAGAAATCTCTTGCATTCCTATACAGCAACAATGAAAGATCAGAGGAGAAATTAAGGAAACAATATCATTTACCATTGCCAACAAAAAGAATAAAATACGTAGGAATAACCTACCTAAGGAGGCAAAAAAACTATACTTAGAAAACTATAAGGTACTGATGAAAGATGGTTAAAAATCCACCTGCCAATGCAGGCGACATGCTTTCAAGCCCTGGTCTGGGAAGATCCCACATGCTGCAGAGCAACTAAGCCCATGCACAACAACCACTGAACCCGTGCTCTAGAGCCCACAAGCCACAACTACTGAGCCAGTGTGCCACAACTACTGAAGCCCATGCGCCTAGAGCCCGTGCTCTGCAATAAGAGAAGCCTCTGCAGTGAGAAGCCAGGACACTGCAATGAAGAGTAGTCCCTGCTCACTGCAACTAGGGAAAGCCTGCAGGCAGCATCATAAACCCAATGCAGGCTAAATAAATGAATATTATAAAAAAGAAAAGTTTGAGACCTTACTAAATAAGTTAAAGAAAAAAAAAGATACTGATGAAAGAAATCAAAGATAACACAAAGAGATGGAAAGATATACCACATTCTTGGATTGGAAGAATCAATATTGTCAAAATGGCTATACTACCCAAAGCAATCTATAGATTCAGTGCAACCTCTATCAGCCTACCAATGGCATTTTTCACAGAACTAGTACAAAAAATTTCACAATTTGTATGGAAACACATAAGACCCCAAATAACCAAAGGAATCTTGAGAAAGAAAAACAGAGATGAAGGAATCAGGCTCCTTGACTTCAGACTATACTACAAAGTTACACTCATCAAAACAGTATGGTACTGGCACAAAAACAGAAATATAGATCAATGGAACAGGATAGAAAGCCCAGAGATAAATCTCCACACCTATGGTCACCTAATCTATGACAAAGGAGGCAAGAATATACAATGGAGAAAAGACAGTCTCTTTGATAAATTGTGCTGAGAAAACTAGACAGCTACATGTAAAAGAATGAAATTAGAACACTCCCTAACACCATACATGAAAATAAACTCAAAATGAATTAAAGACCTAACTGTAAGGCCAGACACTATAAAACTCTTAGAGGAAGACATAGTCAGAACACTCTTTGACATAAATGGCAGCAAGATCTTTTTTGATTCACCTCCTAGAATAATGAAAATAAGAACAAAAATAAACAAATGGGACCTAATTAAACTTAAAAGCTTCTGAACAGCAAAGGAAACCATAAACAAGGTGAAAAGACAACCCTCAGAATGGGAGAAAATATTTGCAAACGAAGCAACTGACAAGGGAGTAATCTCCAAAATATACAAACAGCTCATACAGCTCAATATAAAAAAAATAATAACAAAAACAACCCAATCAAAAGATGTAAATAGACATTTCTCCAAAGACGACATACAGATGGCCAAAATGCATATGAGAAGATGCTCAACATCACTAATTATTAAAGAAATGCAAATCAAAACTACAATGAGGTATCACCTCACACCAATCAGAATGGCCATCATCAAAAAATCTACAAACAATACAGGCTGGAGAGGGTGTGGAGTAAATGGAACTCTCTTGCACTGTTGGTGGGAATGTAAATTGATACACCCACTATGGAGAACAGTATGGAGGAGCCTTAAAAAACTAAAAATAGAACTACCATATGATCCAGCAATCCCACTCCTGACATATATCTGGAGACAACCATAAATGGAAAAGATACATGTACCCCAGTATTCACTGCTGCACTATTTACAATAGCTGAGACATGGAAGCAACCTAAATGTTCATCAACAGAGGAATGGATAAAGAAGATGTGGTACATATATACAATGGAATATAACTCAGCCATAAAAAAGAACAAAATGATGCCATTTACAGTAACATGGATGAACCTAGAGATTGTTATACTGAGTGAAGTATGTCAGACACAGGAAGACAAATATCATATGATATCACTTATATGCAGAATCTAAAAAAAACGGGTACAAATGAACTTGTTTACAAAACAGATGTAGAGTCACAGATGTATAAAACAAACTTATGGTTACCAGGGGATGGGATAGGAGGAATAAATTGGGAGATTGGGACTGACATACACACACTACTATATCTAAAATAGATAACTAATAAGAACCTGCTCTGTAGCACAGGGAACTCTACTCAATACTCTGTAATGGCCTATACAAGAATTAAAAAAAAAAAATTGGGTATATTTATGTGTATAACTGATTCACTTTGCTGTACACCTGATACTAACATAACATTGTAAATCAACTTTGCTCCAATAAAAATTTAAAAATTAAAGAATTTAAAAAAAACTATACTCCAATAAAAATTTTAAAATAAAAAAATTGGAAAAATAAAATTAAGATTGGTTACCAATTTTTAAAAACTGTCAAAAGATTCTGAATTCTCCCCAAAAGTGGATGCTCAAGGTTTCAAAGCACTAACCAAGTATTCAACCTTATTAGTTATCAGGAAAAAGAAATAAGTAATTTAAAACCACCATGAAATGACATTACACACTCACCAGATAGTTTATATAAAATACAGACAATACTAATTATTGATGAGAATTTGGAAAAATTGGAAGGTCTATAAATTAGTACACCAATTTGTAAAATGTTTGGCGCTACTAAATCTGATCATATCCATATATAGAAACTGACCCAGTAATCCCAATAAATATGTGCATTTCTGTGAAAAAAAAAAAACGTGTATTAAAATATATGTAGCTGTTATATTTGTACTAACAAAATCTGGAAACAACATAAATGCACAATAAAATGGATAAATCCATTGTGGTATATTTACATAAAAGAATATTATTTGGAAGAAAAATGAAAGAACTGCTGCTATATGTAATTTCAGTGTATAATATTAAAAACACACATAAGAATATTGGAGCAAAAAGACATACAAAAACATACATATCCTATGGTTCCATTCATATTCAAATGCAGGTAATATTATATGGACATTATTAGCAAGCATAATATATATCCATATATCCATAACCTTTGAAGAAGTTGGGAGTAGTGATTAGGAAGGGACATACATTGGGAATGCTAGATATATTTTATTCTTAATATAGGACACAGTTACACGTCTGTTCAATTTGTTATAATTATTTGAAAACTAATGATTTTTATACTTCAATATATATGTTATACTTCCCTCAAATATATTTAAATAAGTATATTTATTATCTCTTTCAGTAAGGTTTTATATTAAACTGTTAACCTGTAGTTATATTTTTCTATTAAGGGGATCTTGCAACATCTGGTTCTAAATAGACCCTATGCTGTATGTGACAAAATTAAATTGTTTCATATTTTTTTATAAAAATATAACAATATTAATTAGGGTACAGTTGCCAGTGAGGTGCCTGGAAACAGCGCTGTTCTCCCTTTTGGTAAACAGCCATATAACTATGAAAATTTTAACTTTGAGAGTGGGTTTGGCCTTTGGAACTTCTAGATGGATCCTTGCCCAGTCCTCTATTCTCTTCTTGTATTTAAAAAAGTATTTCAATATTTTATCTCACGAAGAGAATCTTGAAATAATGATTTATACCTTACAATTACTTCATACCATGACTTCACTTTTGTTCTCTCCAACTTTTTATTACTTTATTTTACTCTTTTCTTATTCTTCATCTTTCACTTTTTTAGAAAATAATTTACTATTTATCTGCTTTTCTGCCTTATAAACCATCTATTCTTCTGATTGCCAGTAATCCTATTGTACCAGGCTTTAATATCTCAATTGGAATTCCCAGAACTAAAGATAAGGCAGACAGGCACAGAGGGTGTTTTATTTTAACCTAGGTTTTAGTGTGTGAGAGAAACACCAATTCATTAAACCTTTAGAAAAATGGGAATACTAGAAAGTCCTTACAAATAAGGAAATGAATAATTTCATTTTACAATTGTGAAAGCTAAGAGGAATGTGACAGGCTCTGTCCATAAACTATAGACAAAGCTGTCTGATCTTTGCTAGTTATGTAGTTTATACTTTGACTCTCATTATAAAAATCATTTGTAGAGACAGAAACAGAGTCAGAGACAGAGAAACAGAGAAAATGTGAGAGAGAGAAAATGAGAGAGAAAAAGAGAGAGAAAGAGAAGGAGAAAAAGAGAGAGAAGGAGACACCCAAGGGGAATAGCAAACTTGGCTGGCAACCTGCTCTATGTTGCCTGAAATAGTCCTTTTCACCATTAGGCAAATCCCTGCATAGTTGCATTAGTACATAGGTATAGCATCAAGCCCACTCAAATTGTATTAATCAAACACTGGCTTGTTCTCCAATTTAATAGTTAACAGTCATTATTCAAATATTGAAAATACTTTCCGAATCTGAAATAGTCCCACTCAAATGTGATCTTTTGCTAAAAACTTAACCTTCAAGCATACTTGATGCCAAGCAGGGCCCTGTGGGGCTCCTGGGCACAGAGGCCTTTTTGTCGCCTGTTTCTTTAGGCAAGACTCCAGCCTCCATGACCTTCCCTGAGTTACAAAGGGCAGATTCAAACAGTTGCTAATCAAGGGATGAGCAGCCGTGAAACCACCTGAGGCAAGATTAAAGGGGACCAGAGAAGCTCATCAAGATTAGGAGACCCAACAACCTGAAACCCTGCACACACCCTAATCTTGTCAGCAACTCCACCCTTTTGAAACTTTGCAGAAGAAAGAAGAATGCAAGACTGTTACTGCTTTGATCCTTATCACATACCTCTGACCAAAAGTCCTGACTATATAACCTCTCCCTATCCCCCAGGGAGGAGGCACAGTTCTTAAGGCACTAGCAAACTGTGTTCCCTCTTTGCCTCACAAAGAAATAAAGCCACTCTTTCTCTCTCCTGCAGAACTTTGTCTCCATATTTCTGTTCGGCATCGGTACACAAAGAGCCAAGATTTTGGCAACATAGTTTGGTCAAATAAACCAGTTTCACAAATCTCAAAGAAATTTTGGTAATAGAATGATGTTTCCTGTTGAATTCAATAATCATCAATGCACCTTTATTTTACCTGTAGCATTTTTTCCATTTGAGCAATAGCTTAGAATTTACTATTGTTCCTGATTACACTATTTCCTTTTTTAAAAAGTATCCTTAAGTATAAGCAGAAGAGGCAACTATCATGTAAGAGTATATAAAAAGTAAACAACAAAAAAAGAAAAGAAAAAGGTAAGCCACACTCACTTTTATAAAAATTGTCATAGACAACTCTATAAACAACACTGCCCCAAATAGATTCTCCAATAGTATGTGCAACAGTGCCTGATATTAACGACACATTTTTGGAGAGTCATTTGTTTCCAAGAGACCATATTGAGATAACACTTGAAAAATTCAAACTGATATTTTAAAACTTAGTTTAGCCTAGCTCTCTCTGACATGGAACATGCCAGGTACCAAGGTCAAGACACAATTTACATTTTTAAAAGTCCTGCATCCCCAAAGATAAGCAGGAATTACAATTAAAAGCTTAATATCAAGAAATAGGACACTGCAGTTTATTTCTCTTTGTTTGTTTGTTTTAACATAATCAATCCCAAACATTACCTGGACAGAACTTATGACTGTCATGTAATAAAATGGATTATAAATAAAGCCTTTTCTCTTTTATCTGAAATCCTGGGTGTCCCAGAACCTGGATCTCCTTGCATTATGCCAATAAATTATTTCATGAGATTTTATTGTATACCTATACATATAACACTCAGTCTCTGTGTATCAGCATATAATTTTGTTCTAGTTTTTTTATTCTGTTCTTTTTTTTTTTTTCTTTTGGCTACACAAGTATAAAATCTCCAGTAACTGATAGCATCTATTGTTAAAATTTGATAATAAGATGAGCAAAGAAAATGTTATGGACACTGCTAAGATAGATATTATCTTGGAGGTATGTCCTCTCCATGCAGAAAAAATATATATAATGGCACTGGTTGTCGATGGTCTAATATTAAGAAAAAACATTTTAAAAATAAGGCAAATACATGTCTTTATGGTTTTATTAGAGCGTTGTGTAACAAGTTTGCCAAAGAGTAATCTTTTTCTCCAAGGGAGTATAACATTGTGTAATTTATTATTTACTACTGATTCAGGTCCACTCTTTAAAGTTAGATGTTAAATTGTTGAAAACTGACAAGATACAAATAATTTTTGTTGAATGAGGTTTCAGTGATTTTTGTCAAGTGGAACTGATAACCCAACAATTATGTCTTTATTATCCTTTAGAAAATTAAGTTTTTTCTCTCATTTAACAATCATATTCCAGCATTCTTTTTTTATTGAAAATACGTGAATTTCTCATATCTTCCTTTGGACTAGTTTTGCCATCATGTTGATTTCCTCACAGAGTTAATTTTTTTTTAACCTGTGCTCAGTGTAAAGAAATTATATTTCAACATGTTAAAAATTATACTTTTAGGGCTTCCCTGGTGGCGCAGTGGTTGATAGTCCGCCTGCCGATGCAGGGGACACAGGTTCGTGCCCCGGTCTGGGAAGATCCCACATGCCGCAGAGCGGCTGGGCCCGTGAGCCATGGCCGCTGAGCCTGCACGTCTGGAGCCTGTACTCCGCAACGGGAGAGGCCACGGCAGTGAGAGGCCCGCGTACCGCAAAAAAAAGAAAAATTATACTTTTACATTGGGAGTATATTAAAGTAGAATTCTGAAGGAGGACATTAAGAGTCAAACAAAATTTTGTATTGTGATATATGAATAAATATATATATAAATCAACATTTATCCACGTTTGGTTCTCCCATATATTGTATATCATGAATATATCTACCACTGAAAATATTATTTGATCATTCAAGCCAGTAGTAGTAATTTTTTAGTTAATTTCACATAATTTCACTACAGATTTTTGTTTGTTTTTGCTTTGTTTTGTTTTTCTCTACATATAGCCATTCAGTGGGAATGGAGGGCCAAAATAAAACAAGTAAATGATAAGGAATTAGGCACTGTGACAGAAGCACTTCAATTATAAAAGACACATAATTCAGTAAAGATAATCTGACACAGTTCAATGAAGCAAATTGTGCTAATAAGTGGCATTCTTCTAACTCTCAATAATTTATCCTAGGTATTCATTAGAATATATAGTTTGAAGATCACCAATACTTGACTCCATAATGTTTAAGATTCACTTAAGGTGAGAAGAAATTCCAGCCTGAAAATTATAAGTTCATCCCATGTCTGTGGGGTTCCAGCTTGTCCTAATCTTCCAGTCCTTACAGCTTTCTGTATAGATTTCAGACTTGCTGAGCCAATCTTCACAACTGTGTAAACCAATTCATTCTAATAAATGTCCCATATAGGTAGATAATATGATAAATAATAGAGAAAAGGAGACAGATGTGTACATATGCATTCACATATATATACATACATAGATTAGATATTGATATAAAATTGATATAGGTATAGATATATCCTACTGGTTCTGTTTCTCTGATTGAACCCTCTCATAAAGATTTTGGTACTAGAATTGGTTCTATAGGAACAGAATATTAAGCAGGAGTTTTCTAAATCAAATCTGGGTTTTCTGGAATCTAATCTGATTAAATTTAAAGGCACTAATTACTCTCTTTCCTATAATAAATAAGACTAATATTTCATGGCATAATGCAGCAAAGAATTACTAAAATAATCAAACTTTGATACCTGTAATTGAGTATCAGTAGAAGGCAAGTCCTGACTCACCAATATTAGCTCACTTAGACTATTTGTCAAAATAAAGAGTAAAATGGGGTTGGTTGGTTGTTTTTAACTGCATGGAAGAAAGTGAGGAAGGAATATCACAACATTAAATTTACCATATTTCTTTGCTTTGTAAGGTAAAATTCTGCAGTAGTACTACAAAGTGTGTGTATCTGTGAAGTAGGATGTTTATGGATACAAACTATCTACAATATTTTTTTGAATCAAGAATGCTAGTGGTACCCCAGTCAGAATGGCCATCATCAAAAAATCTACAAACAATAAATGCTGGAGAGGGTGTGGAGAAAAGGGAACCCTCTTGCACTGTTGGTGAAAATGTAAATTGATACAGCCGCTATGGAGAACAGTATGGAGGTTCCTTAAAAAACTAAAAATAGAACTACCATAAGACCCAGCAATCCCACCACTGGGCATATACCCTGAGAAAACCATAATTCAAAAGAGTCATGTACCAATATGTTCATTGCAGCTCTATTTACAATAACCAGGACATGGAAGCAACCTAACTGTCCATCAACAGATGAATAGATAAAGAAGATGTGGCACATATATACAATGGAATATTACTAAGCCATAAAAAGAAATGAAATTGAGTTATTTGTAGTGAGGTGGATGGACCTAGAGTCTGTCATACAGAGTGAAGTAAGTCAGAAAGAGAAAAACAAATACCATATGCTAACACATATATATGGAATCTAAAAAAACAAAAAATCGTTATGAAGAACCTAGGGGCAAGACGGGAATAAAGACACAGACCTACTAGAGAAGGGACTTGAGGATATGGGGAGGGCGAAGGGTAAGCTCGGATGAAGTAAGAAAGTGGCATGGACATATATACGCTACCAAACGTAAAATAGATAGCTAGTGGGAAGCAGCTGCATAGCACAGGGAGATCAGCTTGATGCTCTGTGACCACCTAGAGGGGTGGGATAGGGAGGGTGGGAGGGAGGGAGATGCAAGAAGGGAGAGATATGGGGATATATGTATATGTATAACTGATTCACTTTGTTATAAAGCAGAAACTAACACACCATTGTAAAGCAATTATACTCCAATAAAGATGTTAAAAAAAATGCTAGTGGTAATACTGAATTACTTTCCTAGTATCTATATAGAAAAGATATTATGAAATCTTTGTCCTATAAAGAGGTGATCAAAAATAGTGAAGTTATACATCTTAGGTGGCTATTAGGCAGTTAATTAGTAAACAGATTGTTATTCTGAATTTTGTGATGTTTTTGGCATTTTCAGCTTAGTTTGCTGTGATTTCTTTTGTCATTTTAACTATATATTTATTTTCATAACTAATATAATATTTACAATTTTGTATTCCTTTTCTTAAGGATGACCCACCAAAATTGTATCCTTTTCAGGCCTCCGCAAAATCTGGATTTACTCCTTTCTATACTTGTATGTGGAAAAATGGGAACTAAAGAAACAGTGTGTGGTAAAGTATAACAACATGGCCTAGACTGCCTGAGTTTGAAACTTGTTTCTGTCATTTATTGGCTGTATGTTGCTGACAAGTGATCTAACCTCTCTGTATCTGAATTCCATTATCTTCAAACTCAGGATAATAACAAAACTTACCTTGTCAAGCTGTTGCAAGGATTATATAGAGCACTTAGGACAGAAGCGCATGGCATACAGAAAATATTTGCAGGAATTTATGACTAGCCAGGGTTCAATTAAAACAAAATCTATGACAGGAAATAAATTGAGAAAATATGGATATTATTTTTATTCTGAAATTCTGAGAAATCTGAAAAGAACTATTATGGATTATTTTCTACATTTGCTTACATGTTCTTACAGTCTATAGAAATACAAGGTAGGATTGAATTTCAAATATTTTAATGGAACAAATGTAAAAATCTCACTTCAAATGATAAAATAGTGGACTAACACAATACCACTCTCTATTCTGTGCAGTACAGTTATTGCTATATATTTTTCACTTTAATTGTGTGCTGTGCATGAGACTAACTTTCATGTTCATGCCTCTGTTCTAGTAGAGCATAGCTGTTTGCTATCTCAAGTGTCGATATGACATGAAATCAAAGCTCTATACTGAAACTACTGTGACAACATTGGGATGTAGGCAATATACTAAGATAGAGGACATCTCGTTTTAAATAATTACAAACAAATTGCATGTTGTTTGGTAGTGTAGAGAAAGTTGGGCTTTAGGGGAAAAACATTAAAACTACACAAATGAATAATTCAACTGAACTTTATGCTTCTAATTTCTGAATATGTTATTCTTAAAAGTTTACTTCAAATAAATTGAAAGCTATATAAAACTATATTACAATTCCATTAATTTAGCAAATTAGAGCAATTAGAAAATGTCAATTAATATAAAAAATACTAGATTTCCAATTCAGAAAAGTGCTATCTGCAAAGCTATATTTCTATCCTAGATACTTTTGTAAGTAGTATGAATTGATATTATAAGAGTAATTGTAATTATAGATAGATAAAAATTAGCTAAGGTATAAACCCTAAGGTCAATTGATATTTTTGATTAGATATGTGTCTTGCTTTTTGTAGAAACCTGTTTCTGGGGAGTAGAACTCCTAAAATTGCAGGATTATTAAACCTGATATGACAGAGTATACCTTCAGGATTGAAACTGTACTCATCTTTTATACTGGCTCTCTTCCCAACACCCGTTCCCTCTCTTCAACTAGAAAATAATTACAGGCATATTTCATTTTATTGTGCTTCACTTTATTGTGCTTCACAAATATTGTGTTTTTCTACAAATTAAAGGTGTGTGGCAACCCTGTGTTAAGCAAGTCTATCAACGTCATTTTTCTAACAGCATTTGCCCACTTCCTGACTCAGTGTCACATTCTGGAAATTCTCGCAATATTTCAAATTTTTTCATTATTATTATATTTGTTATGGTGATCTGTGATCAGTGACCTTTGATGTTGCTACCATTACTCACTGAAGGCTCAGATGATGGTTAGCTTTTTTTTTTGCAATAAAGTTTTTAAATTAAGTTATGCACATTTTTAGACATAAAGCTACTGCACACTTAATACACTGGAGTATAATGTAAACATAACTTTTATATTCACTAGGAAACCAAAAAATTCACGATTCTCTTTATTGCAATATTTGCCTTATCATGGTGGTCTGGAAACGAACCTGCAATATTTCCAAGGTATACGTCCTTGAGAAATATGCCAATATTGATAAAACCTAATTTTATAGTGTACAATTAATTATAACATTTTACCCTGAACTATATTCATTTATAATATAATGATTTTCAAAATGTGTCCCCCATCAAAATTCCTTAGATATAAATAGATAATAATTCCATATATATATGATTCTGCATACTTATATTTGAATAACATTGTTTAAATTCCTAGAATATCATATGAAAACCTTACAATGAATGTAACTTGAACTATTTTTCCTTATTTTTCTTAGTGGGAAGGTAAGAAGCACCGAAGACTAAATTATTTTTTCTCTGATATCTGACACATGAGAAAAATGGAAATATATTGCTGCCTTTAAGATACTTGGAAAGCACTAAATGCTCTTTAGAAAGCATTGATAGTTTCTTACATTCAGTGTTTTTGTTTGAAATTAAAATTGTCATCAAGTTTACAAACCTCACTGTCATTTCATTAATTACACTTTCAACTTTGGATTAAAACTGTGCATTTGGTGGCAGGTGTGAGGCTTTAAGACAATTTTGCAGAAGTGTCTTTCATTTGTTAATTATCATAAATTCTCAAATAATGGTCTTATAAACTTAATTACTTTATAATTAAAATCCTTAACATAACTATGTTGTAGTGTAGCTTAAAAAAGGAATTCCACAAAAATTCTAATTTATGGTTTTCCTTTTCATACTTTAGTTTCCAGTGTTAGAGATGCCAAAACTGACAATGTATGTATTCTGTATTCTTTCTGAAATTATTTATCACACACTACCTCAATTATTTGTTATAATTACACATATTCTAAATGTTCTATAGTTCATTAAAATAAATATCTTTGAAAGTTATTAACAGTCTAGGAAAGCAATTCTTTTGTTTGGAAATACTGCTATTTTTTATTTAGAATTCCTTTTAACCATCAAACCTTAAATGTTTACATTTTATTTCATTTTTCTTCATTTTCTTTCCCTTAACTTTTTCTTCCTTTCATCAGATCTATTTTTACCATTCCTACTATGTGACCAACACTATGATAGGCATTCTCTGCCCTTGATCTGCTCACAGTAGTGGCTGGATGCATGTATAAAATAATCAGGATGCACACATAATTCCATTAAAGCATAATTACAACATGATTAAATTATAAACCTGAAAAATATGTATCCTCTCTTTTTATATATAAAGACACAAGGGGCACAAATAATATTGCAGTGGAATTAGAAAGACAAGCAATATTTTATGCATGGGGAATGGTATCTAGAACTATGTACATATGCAAAAATCACAACTTTCTGCATGAAAATGATAAAGATTAGATGGTTAAGTGAGTACAAACTATTACATTCCTATTCATTATGATATGATCAGGAGAAATGAGGGAGATTATTGATAATTATTCCTGAATTCACCCTCTAATCTTCCTCTTCCCATTTTGCCCTTTACACATATGTCTCAGTCATAACTAAGCCTGATCACTTCCCCAAGACCCTGGCACCTTTTGACTAACCTCATGGTATGACTGCACAATAATAGAGTCACTAAATAAAAGGAGATACATTCAGTATATGTCATAGAGCATTTAAATATTTGGTCATATCTAATAAAGTAGATTATTAATCTCTTTCTGAGCACTGAACTTCAATTGGAGAAGAGTTTTATTAAAAGGAGGCCTCCAAGCTTTAGCATCCGAGACTCATGAGTTTTATCTAGGCTTTTTCCTAGATACTTTCTACTTTTGCCACTTTGGGTATGTTTTTAAAGGGAAGGATTCTGATTTTTCTTCATAGAATTAAAAATGCAACTCACACATTTGTTGAGAGTATTATATAAGATACATGTGTAATATCTAACACTGATGTGAGAAATCAATGATTTAGTGTCTAGTGCTGAATATAATACATGACACATTCTAAGTAACCAATAGCATTTTTAACTTCCTTTATCTCCTAACATATAGTAGAAAAAACACTAAGCATATTAATTAAATTTTTTTTTAATGAATGAAATATGGAGTTTATTGGTTTTGTGGGCAAAATAGTGCACTTAACTGGTTTACTATTTATTCAGATATTTTGGTTTCTCTAGGCCATTCTTCGGTTTAAACTTTTGTATTGTATGTCATTGTTGCCCTTTGCAGCTGTTTTTGCTTGGACATTAGATGAACAGGGAAGTATATGTCTAATGATCTGCCTGTAATCTTTGGTATTGTTTGTGTTTATACCTATTTAAATCAAAATAGATATTTAAATATATTGAAAATATTTAAGAATCTTAATATCTTTTCTTGGTTTTGGTCCTAAAGCTTAATGTGGCTAAATGATCTGTGGAAATGAAAAATTTGCCACAAAAATATTCCCATACTACATATCAACATCTTAAATAACGTATAGCAAGCCTAGAAGAAAAGTAATATAATCTGCCTTATTTTTAAGGCTTAATTAAATATAATGTTAATACAGACATTCAAGAAGCTTTGAATCATCTCTTAAAGAGTAGTCCAAGTAGAGAAGGAAAATTTATTTGATTTTTAAAAATAATTGTATAAGTGTACTCTCTTACAAATGTATCCACTATCACTAATAAGGATAGAAGGCAATTTGGACCATAATTTTGGTATGTCTTACACCTTTCAATTTTTAGCAAGAAATAGGAGTTTATAAAATAAGGTGATTAGAAATGTCTAGTGCTTTCAAAAATAATCATGATAATGATAGTTAACACTTACTGGTCATTTTCAATGTATCTAACTCTAAGCAAAACATTTTACATGGCTTATCTCAGTTAATCCCCCCAACACCCTAGGGAGATAAATCTCTAGTATTACGCAGATTTTAAACATTAGGAAACTGAGAATTAATTTTGCAAACTGTCATGGCTAATAAGTTGAGGAGCTACAACTCAGACAAAGGCAGTAAAGAAGAGTTTAATTGGAAAATATTTATGGGTTTGCTTTATATTGACAAGTACATTACATTCTGATTTTGTATATAGAAAGAAAACAAAATAACCAGTTTTATAGACAAATATGTGAATGTGGTCCTGTTTACATTGTGTTTATTTATCCTACAATATCCCAAGCTTGTTTTCTTGACCTAACACTATTTTTGTAAAACCAACTAGGAAATAAGCATATTCTCTGTTCATTTTATGTATTAACTGATTTGCAATGCAGAGTCATTAAATCATTTAGAAGTATTTACTGTATATTTTAAATGAAATACTGACAGAAAATTCCTTCCTCTATGAGAGTATTATGCTATTTGAAGTAGGCTAGATGAGTGGTGTTAAACAGCTGGCATTCAACCTCACTTTACTGTTTTCCCTTATCCAAACAACATTCTGCAGAGGGAACTGAATACTTTAAACGCTTGATGAGTAAAAATAGCATCCAAAAACATGAGAATTTCATTATAATAAAATTTTACAATAAGTTTTAGGTTATCATCATTTTTTATTTATTTTTATTTTATTGTTTTTGCAGTACACAGGCCTCTCACGTTGCGGAGCACAGGCTCCGGACGGGCAGGCTCAGCGGCCATGGCTCACGGGCCCAGCCGCTCCGCGGTATGTGGGATCTTCCCAGACCGGGTCACGAACCTGTGTCCCCTGCATCGGCAGGCGGACTCTCAACCACTGCGCCACCAGGTAAGCCCTATCATCATTTTTAATCAGATGAATTTGCAAGATTTTGCCCTTTCTTATGCAAAAACATAAATATGTTTCAAATAGAGCAATGCATCATTAAGCTGATACTATTACTTTTCTAAGAGGAGGCAAAAGTTATTTATAAAACAATAGACCAGTCTTCCTTCTAGGACTGTATAACATTAAAAATAGAACACATGTGAATGTATACATAAACATAGATATGTTTATCATATGCATATGACTAGCATAGAGATCCTATAATCTTTTTTATCACTAACTAGTATAGCCAAATTTGCATGTCTAAGATTAAACATGAGAAAAGATATTTACAGACTGTGATACAATTATTTTAGATAAAAAAATTATCTCAGATAATGATATGGTACTAAAAATTAAATTTCCCTTAGCTTTACTGCCTGATGTGTGATTTAAAATTAACTAATTAATGACATCTTTTAACCATTGGTTTTGAACCAAATGCAAATAGACAAAGGAATCCAGAATGGTAGATTTGATACAGGAATGCACATGATGTAACTTCCTGTGAATGAACATAAGGCATCCCTCTGGCCTTTGCCCTGCAGGCCATAGGTTTTGGAAAGTCAAGCTTGGGCTATATTTCAGCCTTTAGTGGCGCCTATGACAGATACCTTTGTGCGGGGCAAAACAGCACAAAAATATGTGACTGTTCTGCTTCGCCTTAAGGCCAACATGGGCTTTCTACTACTCCTTACCCTTGGTAAATGAACTTCTAGTGCTACAACTGTCACAAATAGAGAAGTTGGGAAAATGCAAGCTTTCCTAGTAGTCTGGAGAAGCCAATATCATTGACAGTGATAGTAAATAACAACAAATATTGTTTTAAGAAGGCAGGTCCTAGTGAATGAAGTGGAGGAAAAGTCTGAACCTAAGAGGTCAATGGGGACTTCCCTGGTGGCACAGTGGATACGACTCCATGCTCCCAATGCAGGGGGCCCAGGTTTGACCTCTGGTCAGGGAACTAGATCCCACATGCATGCTGTAACTAAGAGTTTGCATGCCACAACTGAGGAACTGGCAAACCACAACTAAAGAGCACACGTGCTGCAACTAAGGAGCCGATGAGCTGCAACTAAGGAGCCCACCTGCTGCAACTAACACCCAGCACAACCAAATAAATAAATAAATAAATTTTTTTTTTTTAAAAAAAGAGGTCAGTGGAATTCAGGCTCACTACAGTTATCAATATTTCTCCAATTTGGGGTGGAGCATGTTGTGGATGTAGAGAAAAATTAAGGCAGGGAATAATCTTTCAATATTGCTCCCTAAGGGGGAGTACAATTAATCATCCATCTATGAAAAAAATTAGACATAAATATCCATCTAGTAGGAACAAGCACACGCAAATATGGGAGTGACAAGATTTATCTTTTAAAAAGTTCACAGTTTCAAGGAAATAATGTTTTTTAATTAAATAGGAAAAATTATCATCATTGTCAACTACGGACAATTAGCTTAAAATGAGCTATCTGAAAAAAAGGATAATTTGCTAGAATATAGTAAAAACCCCTTCAGATTAATCTTTACTGACAAAATCATTTTACAGAAAGGATAGTGACATTTCATTGATATACTTGTTAGTCAATAAGTTATTCCCAAGAATTCATTGCAAACTACACACCCATCATTCTGGCATGCATTCAATAAATATTTGATGTGCATAAATGCTGTCTGTGTTTTGTGCTGGGCCTAAGAAATTCACAGATTTGATTTATAGTCTTTGTCTTCAAAGAGCTTATATTCAAAGATGGGGAGACAGACAAGTTGATAATTACCAGAGGATGCCTTAAGTGTTCTCACGGAAATAAATCAGTGTATGGGAGGAAAGAAGTGGAGGACTCAACAGAGACTTAGTAATTCAGCTAAGTTTCTAGAACAGATGTTAGCTATGGTGAGCTGTGAAGAGTTAGTAGAAATTAGCCAGGTAAAATAAGAAAGGCTAGAAAAAGAGACAGTAAAGAGCCTGGTAATATGGGAAAATATTTCAGAATACTTCAAGGTAAAGTGAGGAAAAGGCAGTGATAAAGTTTGAGAGAGTGAAGTCAAGATTATGAACGTGTACTAATTTTCTATTTCTGCTGTAATAACTTATCACAAATTTAGCAACATAAACAACACAAATTTATTATTTCACAGTTCTATAGGTCAGAAATTATGGTCGGCTTGATTGGTTTCTCTGCTCTGAGTTTTTACAAAGTCCATTCCAAGGTGTTAGCCTTCTGGGCTCTTATCAAGGAAAGATAAGAAAGATAAGAAGATCTGGAACAAGGATCTTCTGAGTTCATTCTGGTTGGCAGAATCCAGTTTATCATGGTTATAGGACTGAAGTCCCATTTCTTTGCTGTCTGTCACGCTTTGTTCCTCCCTACTGCCCGCATTCCTTATCATGTTTTCCATATCACCCCCTTCAGCAATGGAGGGTTCAGCTCCTCTCAAGATTTGAATCTCTCTGACTTCCCCTTCTAACTGTCGACTTAAAAAAATATTCACAACCTAAAAGTTGAGAGTTGTTTTATTTGATGGGAATTTTTAGGACTTCAAGACCGGGAGGCAGCATCTCAAGTAACCCTGAGAAAACTGCTCCAAGGAGGTGAGGTGGGGAGCCAGGTTATATAGAAGTTTTGCAACAAAGGGCAGGTAGTTGGAACATCAAAAGATTATTGTAAATTAAAGAAAACCAGAGGGCTTCCCTGGTAGCGCAGTGGTTGAGAATCTGCCTGCTAATGCAGGGGACACGGGTTCGAGCCCTGGTCTGGGAGGATCCCACATGCTGCGGAGCAACTAGGCCCGTGAGCCACAACTACTGAGCCTGCGCATCTGGAACCTGTGCTCTGCAACAAGAGAGGCTGCGATAGTGAGAGGCCCGTGCACCACGATGAAGAGTGGACCCCGCTTGCCACAACTAGAGAAAGCCCTTGCACAGAAGTGAAGACCCAACACAGCAAAAATAAATTAATTAATTAATAAACTCCTACCCCCAACATCTTCTTAAAAAAGAAAACCAGAAATCCCAAGTTAAGGAATTTAGCGCTTTTCTATGTGTGGGAAGATGCAAGAGTCTGGGCTCACTGCAATCATTCCTTTGATATGTACCTCAGCTATCTGGGGCCATCATCCTGTGTTTTTACATCCTGAGTTACCTCTGTGCTCACTGTAGAGAGTGGCTGCAGTCTGATGGCTGCTAAATGGCAGGTATTCTTTCCCTTCCTGAGTTCCCTTAGGGCTCACCAGCTCACCATTGTGGTGGCTGCAGTTGCTGATGACTGTGACATCCTTTGTTTACTGATATGACGGACAATATTCCATTTCTCATACCCTTTCTCTATGACTGATTCTATCTGTATCTCCCTTCTGCCTTCCTCTTTCTTTAAAAGCTCATGTGATTAGACTAAGCCTGCCATTATAATCCAGGGTATGACCAAAATCCCTATTTTAAGGTCAGCTGAAAGGTAACCTACTCCCTTTACAACAGTACCTAGATTAGTGTTTGATTGAATAGCCAGAGAATAATCTTGGAAATAGCTTTATAATTCTGATTGCCACAGAAGGCTATTTTTTCATGTAAAATTAAAAACATCAGCTTTATCTTGAAGAAAATAATTCTAAGAAATGATTCTGTGCATAGAAGTAACAGAATCAATGTCACATTTTAGAAAGATCCCTGAGTACAGCTTGAAATATTAGAGTGGAGGAGACTGGATGGCTTCAGAGAGACCAATTAAAATGCTCACCTTGCAATTAAGTTTAGAGCTAAGTGAACAGCAAAATAAAACAATAAGAGCAAGGAGATTTCAGAGGGGATAGATTTGGATGGCACTTAGGAAGTAAAATCTGCTGTACTTTGTTCCTGATTGACTATAAGAGAAGAGATTCAAGGATGACTTTCCTTTTTGGCTTAAACCGAAGAAGAACAGAATTGAGTAAGAAGGAAATATTAGATACAGGTTTAGAGAAAACAGATTCATTCTCATTTAGAAATGTTGATTTTCATATGCCCATGGGATTAGACAATTTCTAATCAGTAATCATGAGATTTGAATGCAAAAAGTGGATTGAATTGTCTATGGAGACTTGTGAGTAATCATTGACTGGTACTGCAGAAATTTTATACCCATTTAGAATAAACATCAATCTTATAATTTTAAGAAACATTAGCAGAAGTAAGAGCATGCGTAAAAGAAATAATGGGGGCTTCCCTGGTGGCGCAGTGTTTGAGAGTCCGCCTGCCGATGCAGGGGACACGGGTTCGTGCCCCAGTCTGGGAAGATCCCACATGCCACGGAGAGGCTGGGCCCGTGAGCCATGGCCTCTGAGCCTGCACGTCCGGAGCCTGTGCTCCGCAACGGGAGAGGCCACAACAGTGAGAGGCTCGTGTACCGCAAAAAAAAAAAAAAAAAAAAAAAATGAGCATAGTAGAAGATGGGAAGTGAAAAATAGGCAAGTAGTTAATAAAGTATAGTTTGGGAATATTATACAGACGTTAGGAAATATTAGTTACTTTGTACATGTAAAACATGTAATGTAAAATTATCAAGAGAAATCATTTAATTGAAAACAGTAATGTTCATCACAGGGCATATATTTCTCTATTTGTGTTGATAAGAAGGGGATTATATCAACTTATACACATATGTATTCACAAGATACTTAACTCTGTAGAGTGGGAAGAACAGTCACTTTTCATTATACTTGTGTCTATTTGAAGCAAAAATAAAAGAACTTGCATTATTTTCAAAATGTTATAAAACGAAAAGGGATATATAGGCATCCATAAACTGTAATTCTCTATAGAAGTGCTCATGTATTAAAAGGATATTTATGACCTAAATTCATACTCTATACTGATAAAACCTGTTTATACAACATTATTTAGAGTATGATATGAACTTTGTAAGATGTTATACTCACATATAACAAACATGTTTTCCTTTCCTCTATTTTATTCTTAAAATATATTACTTGTAAAAATAGGGGAAAAATCACCAACCTTATTACCAAAAAGTGAGGCAGAATATATTGAATAGAAGATAATAAATGAAAAAATTTAATTAATGGTATAAAGTGTCTGAAAAAATGGGAGAAGATGGGACTCAGATGACACTTGTAGTTGTTGCTATAAATGGCAGTAACATCTCCTCTACTAAAACTGGAAGAAAGGTTATAAGGATGATTGATGATGCTGATAACTTTGGAGGTGGAAGACCTGGAAGCCATTATGTTCTCGATTAAGTAGGATTCAAGGTGTTCTGCTGAATATAGTGGGGAAAGTGGCCAGGCAAGGGCTTTGAGAATGTATAGTAATGATTAGAAATAACTATTGTAGGGGCTGGGAGAGAAATGTGATTGGGGGAAAGGACTAATTGTTCTCTGAGAGCTTTATATGGTTTCAAGGACCATTACAGAGTTATAGTAATTGAGACAGTTTGAAAATGATGCAAGAATAGACAGATAAAACATTTCTACATGATAGAAAGCCCAGAAAGAGACTCTTAAATAAACACCATGCATGAAAGAGGTGCCACTGGACAATGGGTAAGGTTAGGCTTTTTGATAAATGATATTGGGACAAGTAGTGATCCACAGTTAGAAAAATGAAATCATATCAATTTCAGGGATATCAAAGATTTAATTTGAGAGGAAAGCTGTAATTTAGAATTTATTATGGAAGAATTTCTACCTGACTAAATTCTACGAGTCTCTATCCTATGTGTAACATAACAGGAGGAAGGGCAAATAATATTCACTGGTGGGGGGGGGGGTCACTCATGTGCGAGGCGTGCACTGTTAAATGTCTCTTGATATTCCCTCATTTTGTCCTTGCAAAAAATATTAGGTATGTTTTAAAGTCATTTACTATACACAAAGATAAAAAGTAAATAATATTAAATAAATTCTGTTAAATTACATAATTGTTTGGCAAGAGCTAAGAATAAGGTGGGTAGCTAATAATTTAGGATTCTTCTTGGCCTAACTGCAACAAGCTGACTCGAAGCCATTGTTGTCAATGTGATACTTACAAGAACAATGCAGCTAGAATCTTTCTGGAAGATCAAAAGTAGTAGACATTGAAATCCAATATGGTATTTTCCATATGTGTACTAGAAGTCTGAACTCTCCTTTTCTCACATATGATCTGGTAATTGTAGTCCTGATAGGATAGAAGAGATGTTTCCACTTTTCCCACATCTGTTAGTTTTGCCATTTTAAAGTTGGGAAGAGCCAGAGATGAGGGTCTAGAGTTACTTCAACCTCTCCTTCTCCAGTTCTTGTGGAAAGAATCAAACAGCTTCTTATCAAGAAATGTTCGCAAATTATTTTTTCCTACATTCTTTGGAAAAAAGAAAATTAATAATGTTGTTAGATACTGCCAACAAAAGTGATGCATCTTTTAATCTTTACAATATTTTTCAGATCAGTTTACTCAAGTTCAAGATATTCATTAGAAATTCAAAATTAAAAAATCATATCTAGACTATTAATATTTAATCTACTGAGATAGTTTGATAATGTATAAATGCTATCTAGAGATTAATCCATTAGAATGAATGCAGAAAGTACTGATAACTGTTAAAGCTGAATAAGGGACCTTTAGGGGATTAAGCATGCTTTTCTCTTTATCTGAAAAATTTCACTATAAAAATTTAATGAAAGGATATTGCCTCTGAATATAATATGTGAGTATTCATATTTACATCTGAATTTATGCATCTCTCTTTCTTTAAACTTGTGTCCACAGCCGTGTAAGTATGATGTATAATCTAAATGTATCTAGATGTATAATCTAAATGGTAATACAATCCACCCACATGAGGCCTGATAAGGCTATTCAGGATATCCCACACAAAAATGTTTAAAAAGGAAATCTAAGTGTGTAAATAACACCTGACTAAATGACTGGTTCTCTGGAACATCCATCATGGAAAGGTACATGTATATCTTGAATGTTACTGCTATTTTAAAATATCAAGTATGACAAGCTAAATAAGAAACTTTTAAAATATTGTGATTTTTTCATATTCTTGATGTTTACTAATTTAAACCACTTGTTTCTTCTTATCAAAAATAATTCAGATTTATAAGTATCAGTCTTTTTTTTTTTTTCTTTTTCTTTTTTGCAGTACGTGGGCCTCTCACTGTTGTGGCCTCTCCCGTTGCGGAGCACAGCCTCCGGACGCGCAGGCTCAGCGGCCATGGCTCACGGGTCCAGCTGCTCCGCGGCATGTGGGATCTTCCCGGACTGGGACATGAACCCGTGTCCCCTGCATCGGCAGGCAGACTCTCAACCACTGCACCACTAGGGAAGCCCTATCAGTCTTACTTTATTTCATTTTTAGGCATTCCCTAGAAACTGTCACTAACATAATGCTTCTAAATATTTACATAATTAAAGGCCTCTCACAAGTGGCCTTGTTTAAATTCCTCTAAATTATGCTAGATTGCACACTTCAGTTATTAAAGTGTGATCTTTTGGAAAAAATAATTTTGTAATTGATAATTATGGCACTAAAAAACTTAAAATGGAAACGTATATACAAGTTTTAAAAAAATATATGCACCTTGAACTGATTAGTATATCAGAACTTTCCAACTTTTCAGTGGTATGATAAAATTTATGTGCACTCTTTGTGCCGGGAACTCTCTTTCCTGGCACTTCTTTTCATTTTTAAAGACATTTTCAATGAGTTTCTTTATTCTTTACAAGTTCTCTTTTAAAACTTGAGATCCCCAAGAAGGACATTACAGCTTAACCAGTTATTACAAAAAGAGGAGGTCTGTTTCTTTCTCTCCCCCTCCCTCCTAGCTCTCCTGAACAGAGGAGATAATCCTAATATCATGCCCCCTTAAACATGTAGTGGGCCAGTACATGTTAAAAGTTCACATATTTTTGTCTCTGTTGTCTCTTCATTTAAGAGGTTCCTTATCCTGTCTCCGTACATGTTAAAAGTTCACATATTTTTGTCTCTGTTGTCTCTTCATTTAAGAGGTTCCTTATCCTGTCTCCCTTTGGCTCCCCCTTATCCTCCCTATCTACCCACTAATGAGTTGCTCATCAATGTTTAAAGTTTCTATTCTAGCTGATGGCATGAATTAAATCTGGCAACGGGGAGTGTATGGTCTCACTTAGACTGTGAGCCCAAGTTGTTTGGCCCAACTCAACACTGAGCACTGGTGTATCTGTCATTGTAGCACTTGGTTTTCCTTTAGTTCTTATTCCTTGTGTGTAAAGATCTCTTAGAAAAATAATTGGCCAGGGTGTTTTTGTTTTTGGTAGAAAACAACTACTATGAAATGTTTCACATTTTTTTCCTCAGGTCCTCTTGTGGTGCCACTATTGGCAGAACCTACACATATGCTTGCTCTTCTGGAGAGCCTAAGAAATGCACTTTTTTCTTTATTCCACATTGTATTGTATGACAAGCTAGTTAGGATTAAAATCGGCAATGAATATGCCAATGTGCAGAAAGTTTTGTTGTAGGCGGGGCAAGATACAGACACCCCTGTGTTCCTTTACTACATATGATTAAAAATTCGACTAACAGCCATATCATATTATCTCACAACATACGGACAGAGCATAGCACTTGGAAGAAAATTGAATTCTTATTTATCTCACTGTGAAATGCATTCTTGGTCATGTAGTGAAGCATGATGGAAATAATCCTTAGAATCATGTTTTGGGTTTCAGTGTATTCAATTGCAGTGGGTATTTTAATAAATAGCTGAAGGAAAATTAGCTTTCTTGTATATAGACCTATATCATTTTCTCTGAAAAATATGGAAAGTAAAGTTTTAATGAACATTTAATTCCTAAAGCAAGAATTAAACAGGAAAATGAGAAAATAATGCTCCTAAAAATTCTAGCTCTAAGAATAGAGCTATGGGACTTCTCCGGTGACACAGTGGTTAAGAATCCGTCTGCCAGTGCAGGGGACACAGGTTCAAGCCCTGATCTGGGAAGATCCCACATGCCGTGGAGCAACTAAGCCTGTGCACCACAACTGCTGAGCCAGCGCTCTAGAGCTCGTGAGCCACAACTACTGAGCCCGTGTGCCACAGCTACTGAAGCCTGCGCACCTAGAGTCCATGCTCCTCAACGAAAGAAGCCACCGCAATAAGAAGCCCACGTACTGCAATGAGTAGCCCCCACTCGCTGCAACTAGAGAAAGCCCGTGCAGAAACAAAGACCCAACGCAGCCAAATATAAAAAAATAAATAAATTTATTAAAAAAAAGAATAGAGCTATGATAACATCTTAAAGGAAAATGAATGTTTTGTGGTTAAAATTGCAAGATTTGCTATATAAATGGAAAATTAAGAATGACTCCAAGATAGAAGTCAAAGTTGGGAACAATTTCTTTTGTAGAAATATCCAAGTTTTGAGGCTAGTTGTTTTGATCTCACATCTCTCTTTTTAATCCAGTAACACCTGAAATACTTTCCTATACTACGTCCGCATGTAAACAGAGCTAGCAATGAGATGAATATACCTCTTGTCGTCATATTAACCTATACTTAATTGATTTTAAAGATTTGGTTATGAAAGAGGGGTATTTTCCCATTCATTTTAGGTCATGGAGGGGTACAGGAACTAGAACTAAAGGAGAAGAAAGATACATTGAATGAAAAATTTGAATAAACCCCATAAGGGGATATGAATTAAAAACTCAGTGAGTGGCAACCCCTAAAATGTGCAGGAAGGAAACCAATAAGAACAATTAAGGAAAGTCCCTTATATTGCAACAACTAATCTTGTGGATAAATTAAAATGTAAACATATTTGAAATAAACACAGAAGGAACATATTTAAAATAAACATATATTTTACCATAAAAGTCTTCATTAACATGCTGGCCATTATTTGGTTTCTTATGTCATGCAGGTGGCTGAAAATTGGTGAGATTTACAATCAGGCATAGGCAGTCATTTGTTCTAGCACTGGCATTGACCCAGCTTTAAAAGAGAAATACTATTTTTCTTTCCTCTTACTATTATACTTTTATTCTATAACTTCTATCAAAATTTTATTGGGCATGATGGGGATGAGGTCTGGGAAGGGTCAGTGGAAGATTATGACACGTATTTTATTTTTGGTTTCCTGAGCCAAATTCCATTAGAACTGCTACAATTGTCACCTTAATCAGTGTCTTTCTGGGTCAACCAGAATTCTCAAAATGGATTGAAAAGTAAACAGTTTACTCTTCCCATAATTACTGCTCAGTCAGACTACAACCAGATCAATAAGCTGACTGACTTTGGACCGACTTACTTTCCTATATCTGAAAGGGATCTAAAAAGAGGAATGAGATTACTCCGATTGGATGTAGGGGTGAGATCAATCCTAGCATCGTGGAACAGCAATCAAAATGTCACTTGTAATAAAGAGAGAGACTCCATTACTGATGTTTGGCCTCTGAGAGTTTTCAAGTCCTCAAATTTCCCCTTGTTCTTTGCCCCACATCTGTGCAATCTGAAAGAAAGCCCATTTTTTTCTCTCTCCCCTTGGCATTCCTTGAAATTTCAAATCACATGAGACCCAGGTTACAGGAGGTCACCCCAAACCATGCTCTACCCTTAAACACAATTAAAAATGCAAAACCACTTGCCTCCTTATGACTCTACCACCCTGCTCACTCTGCACTCCTCATCTTGTTTCACTCCTGACTGAATCTGAGCCCTTCTCCCTGGGGAAGCCTTTTGCCATTTACTATGAGAGCAATAGCTTTATTTTACATCTCTTGGTGCCTGTGTATCATTCATACACATCTATAAATTCCTGGAATGAGAGGAGAGGGATTGCCCAGCAGTTAGCAGAGAATGCCCAATAAAACACTGCTGCACCAAACAACTGTAACAGATGGACAGATGGACGGATGGATGGATGAGTGGATGGTTGGATGAGATAGAAGAAGATATACCTCTGAATACAAAGAAAAGAAGGAATATAGGTGTGTTAGTAGAAAGTAGACAGCAGAAACTAGAAACCTGACAATTATACAAGCCTAAATTATGAGTGTTCTTTTTTTTTTTTTGCGGTACACGGGCCTCTCACTGTTGTGGCCTCTCCCGTTGTGGAGCACAGGCTCCGGATGCTCAGGCTCAGTGGCCATGGCTCACGGGCCCAGCTGCTCCATGGCATGTGGGATCTTCCCGGACCGGGGCACGAACCCGTGTCCCCTGCATCAGCAAGTGGACTCTCAACCACTGCGCCACCAGGGAAGCCCTATGATACTGTTCTTAATTCATAGTTTTAAAGTCACCTTGGCTCACCCCTCTGAAAACCATACCACAAATATACAACTCCTATGAGTAACAATATTGTTGCAAAGTTTATTTTATAGGATTTATGTTTAAAAGGCTGTTTATTAGTTCATGTTTTTGCACAGACACCATTTGGGCAAACTGAGATTTGCTGTCCTGGCAAAATGCCTATTTACAGGTGAAGAAATCCATTTTAAGTTACAATAATTTTATGTTAAGAGTCCTTACCAGGTCACTTAGAGGAGAGATTTAATGGAATACGTAACATATACACACATACATTACACACATATATACATATATATAATCTAAGATGCTTATGTATATGAGTATATAAATATATAAATATCTGATATTATAAGATGTGCATTTAGTTGCCTCTTCACAAAGCAACCACATTGAAAACAAATAGAAAGCAGAAAAACTATTCTGTCAAAACTGATGAATAAAAGTTAGATTTTAAAATGATTAGACCTTTTATTGTTTTTAATTTTCTTTGTGCATATTTTGCTTACTTTTTCACCTAGATATCTTCCAGAACTTTAAGCACTTACTTCTTAAAATATTGTTTAAAGCAACAGTAAATCTGCAAAATGCTTCTGGGAAACTTAAGACTTCACCCTTCTGTGCTTTGTACTGGGAAAGAGAAATGCTCAGCAGGATAATTTTTGAGAGCAATATAAAATCTTTGTTCTTTGCGATTTTCTTCCATTCCTTGTCCATAGATATAAGTAAACGTACAGCACACAAAACCTAATGGCCTTAACCACCTCCCTCACCCCCAGCCCCACCCCACACAAAACTATTAAGACTGAGAGGGTACTATGTACTCAGCATTTGAAAACTGTTAAAACCTAAGAAGAAAAAAACAGCAAAAACATGTTTCTCAACCTTAAAAGTGTTTGGATGTGACGGTACTGACTTTTTTGACATCAAAAAAACTGTAATGTCTGAATTCAGTTTGACAATTGATTTTTCCCAGGCATTCCACTTTTGCATTCAGCATAGAGTGCTGTGCAGCATAAATAAACCCCAGCATTCAGAAACAAGTCAACAGAGAAAGCTGGCCTTGTAATAAATTTTAAACAGAAACTATCAACCAATTAATTGCAGATGCATTTGTTCCCCAATTAGACATGGACTGAAGTATAAAAATATTTTGCCCATTAATTTTGACTGCATATTTGCCACAACTGCAGTCTGACTTTGGTTTCCTTTTTTCAAATTTAAACAGATATGGACTCAGATACAGGTACAGATAGATACAGATATCAATTTGTACATATAGACAGATATAGAGGTAATTGTGGAGGTAGAGGTAGAGATAGTAGAGATAGAGAGATTGATATAGATTCTTGCCCTCTTGTTAGAGGATATTTGATTATGGACTCACATCAATGATTGATGTTAATATAACTCATCAGATAATCCAGGAAAGAACAAATTTCTGGGACTGATTTTTGAATTCTATCTTTTCATTTTCTATAAACAATAAGACATACGTAAAGTTTAAACTGGAAAAGGTTACTATTGCTCTATGACTCTGAAGGTGTTAAAACTGTTCTTTTATTACTACTAGAGTTTTCTAATCAGCCCATGTCAAATAATACATGTCATATTGCACATTATTTACCTAGCTGTGGAAAATGTAAGTGCTAAGACCAATCAAATCAACCAATCATCAGGCAATTATTAAATAGTGAAAATAAACCAATTTACATGAAAAATTATCTTTTCAGATTTTACATTTATGTGATGTTGATGTCAGGAACATCTTAAATATTTAAAAATGGCTAACAACGTGGAATTACTACATATATTTTTTTATAATCATTTTTTAAAATATCAATTTTATTGGAATTAAAACATAGATATAGAGATGTTCAAATATATTTTGCATTTCTTTCTTTGGACTATAATAAAATTCCTTTACAACTGTATTTTATATTTTTTCCCATATATGTAATTTTCTAACAGTAAGCAGAACATGTCCGTGTGCTCATTTGAGCATAGAACTACTCACACTTAATAGGTCACAACATATTTTATTGAATAACTGAGAGAGAAAACACTAAATTATCTTGAGAGAAATCTAGGAGGGATAGAATGAAAAGGGCATTTGGATGGAAAGAGAAAGAATCCAATAAGAGGAGGAGAGTCTGATAATGTGGTAAATCAATTATACTCCAACATATAATAAAATTTTTAAAAATTAAATCAAAATGAAACCAATCCCAATCAAATGAGATCCCTGGACAGAAAAAGGACATTCAGTAAAAATGAAGGCAATCTTAACAGAGCATTGACTTTAGTTAATAATAATGATGTACCAATATTGGTTTTTTAATTGTGACAAATGTACTGTGATGAGGTAAGATGTTAACATTAAGGAAGATAAGTGATGATATGGGAGCTCTCTGTACTATCCTTGCAGCTTTTGTAGAAATCTAAAATTATCCCCAAATAACATATTTAAAAAAAATAATGTGGAATAGCATATACACAGTTAAATTATTTGCATGCTGAGATAGATTCTCCCTAGCTCCCTATCATAGGTGAAGTGTGGATTACTTGTTCTCAATTATTCTGTGCCCTTCCATAAGGAGGATCATATTTTCCAACACTGTCGAACTCAGGTATGGACATATGACAGGGCTTACTTTCGACAATGCAATATGAGCAAAATACTGAATCATTTCTGACTAGAAGTTACACAAACCAAGATGTGCTTCACTCAGCTCTTTTTCTTCTGCCTTTTGGAATGTTCTTGGTAGGAGGTAGTCTGGCAGCTTGTGTCTGGGAAAAGAAGAGGGTGTGGAATAGAGCTGCAGCTAACCTGAGATGTGCATTCAGCATGAATTAGAAATAACTTTAGTTTTATAAACCACTGAAGTTGAAGGATCACTGTTCAGGACAGCAAAATATGTGATGTAGAACACAAAGACTTGGTGTATATTTTGTTATTTGTTTGTTTGCTTCTTATCAGTTGAAATTTACTAAACAGTCTCAGTATCGCTTTTTGGCAAAAGTGGTAGGCAAGAAATGAATAGCATTAGCAGGATGATGAGATGATCCACAAACTAGAGTAAACACATGGAAGTAAGAGCACAGAATCCAAGATAATCATGAGAGCACAAGCCCCACACCCCAGTATCTTAGATAATTATTCAGAAAGGAATTGGAAGTTTCATAACTTATGGAAATGGAATTGGAGTCATTCTTACTACTATTAACATTATACACTAAGATATAAAGATTATTGACTACTTAATTATTTTAGCTTGATTTGAATGAAACTATTTCTTTTCTTTTTTATTTTGGCTGCACTGCACGACATGTGGGATCTTAGTTCCCCTACCAGGGATCAAACCCATGCCCCTGCAATGGAACCACAGCATCTTAACCACTGGACTGCCAGGGAAGTCCCTGAATGAAACTACTTTTGATATATCTCTTTAAAAATTCTCGCAATTGCAATATTGTATCTATTTTTTTTCTTCTGGTGTGGTTATCTGATCATCTTAATATCCATGAGTAAATCAACCTTCCTTATAAATAAAATTAGTGGTTTAGAGTATTTGTGAGTTCCTTCTGGTAGAAGAGTTATGACATATTTTCTGGGCATCAAGTCATAAACCATGTGAGATGTTCTTTCAGGATTCCGGGTAAGTTTATTAAAAAGATTTTTGGTATATTAATGTTATAATCATTAGAAAAGATGCAAAGTGTTTTTTAAAAAGCAAAATTTTAACCTCCTTAGAAAGAAGTTCTATAATTTTTTTGATTAATTCTTTACCTTGCAAAAAGGTTTTGTAAAAATGTAAGAATGATAAAAGTGGGATATAAATTCAGAGAAGTTTAAATAATCTACTAGCAGAAGAGCTTCCAGTTACCATTATTTATTTTTATTTGAATATTCATTGATCTCACATATAAAATGAAATTATATTTTAAATATTCTATTAAATTATAGCACATACATTCCCTATAGTGATCTTTAAAGCAACAACAAGGACATTAAAAAAACCAAGAATATTTATAGCCAAATACGATATTTAACTGGAATTAGATAAAGCTAGTGATAGGATTAATTCCTCTACATAACTTGTTTACAGCAAGTTGTAACTATCAAGCATATTCTATGCTACAACATGCTCTGGTTACAATTTCACCAAACAAATGTAGCATTAGAAGAGATCTCATAGATAAAGGGGAAAAGTTAAACCAAGAGTTGTCTTATGCCTTCTTTTCCAATTTGAATTGCTTTTATTTCTTTTTCTTCTCTGACTGCCACGGCTAGGACTTCCAAAACTATGTTGAAAAAAGTGGTGAGAGTGGGAAAAAAAAATAAAAGGAATCAAAATTGGAAATAAAGAAGTAAAACTGTCACTGTTTGCAGATGACATGATACTATACATAGAAAATCCTAAAAATGCTACCAGAAAACTGCTAGAGCTCATCAATAAATTTGGTAAAGTTGCAGGATACAAAATTAATACACAGAAATCTCTTGCATTCCTATACACTAACAATGAAAGATCAGAGCAAGAAATTAAGGAAACAATCCCATTTACCACTGCCAACAAAAAGAAAAATACCTAGGAATAAACCTACTGAAGGAGGCAAAAGACCTGTACTTAGAAAACTATAAGATGCTGATGAAAGAAATCAAAGACAACATAAGCAGATGGAGAGATAGACCATGTTCTTGGACTGGAAGCACCAATATGGTCAAAATGACTATGTTACCCAAAGCAATCCACAGATTCAATGCAACCCCTGTCAAATTACCAATGGCATTTTTCACAGAACAAGAACAAAAAAATTTACAGTTTGTATAGAAACAAAAAGAATGCCAAATAGCCAAAGCAATCTTGAAAAAGAAAAATGGAGTTGGAGGAAGCAGATTTCCTGACTTCAGACTATACTACAAAGCTACAGTCATCAAAACAGTATGGCACAGGAGCCAAAACAGAAATATAGATCAATGGAACAAGATAGAAAGGCCAGAGATAAATCCACACATCTATGGTCAATTAATCTATGACAAAGGAGACAAGAATATACAATGGACAGTCTCTTCAATAAATGGTGCTGGGAAAACTGGATGGCTATATGTAAAAGAACAAAATTAGAACATTCTCTAACACCATACACAAAAATAAACTCAAAATGAATTAAAGACCTAAATGTAAGGATGGATACTTTAAAACTGTTAGTGGTAAATATAGGCAGAACACTCTCTGACATAAATCACAGAACTATTTTTTTGATCTACCTCCTACAGTAATGAAAATAAAAACAAAACTAAACAAATGGGACCTAATTAAACTTAAAAGCTTTTACACAGCAAAGGAAACCATAAACAAAACAAAAAGACAACCCACAGAATGGGAGAAAATATTTGGAAACAATGCAACTGACAAGGGATTAATCTCCAAAATATACAAACAGCTAATGCAGCTCAATATCCAAAAAACAAACAACCCTATCAAAATGGGTGGAAGATCTAAATAGACATTTCTCCAAAGAAGACATACAGATGGTCAAAAAGTACATGAAAAGATGCTCAACATCACTAATTATTAGAGAAATGCAAATCAAAACTACAATGAGGTATCACCTCACACTGATCAGAGTGGCCATCATCAAAAAATCTACAAACAGTACAGGCTGGAGAGGGTGTGGAGTAAATGGAACTCTCTTGCACTGTTGGTGGGAATGTAAATTGATACAGCCACTATGAAGCACAGTATGGAGGTTCCTTAAAAAACTAAAAATAGAACTACCATATGAACCAGCAATCCCACTCCTGGCTTACATCCGGAGAAAACCATAATTCGAAAAGATACATGCACCCCAGTGTTCATTGCAGCACTATTTACAATAGCCAAGACATGGAAGCAACTTAAATGTCCATTGACAGAAGAATGGATAATGATGTGGTACATATATACAATGAAATTTTACTCAGCCATAAAAAAGAATGAAATAATGACGTTTGCAGCAACATGGATGGACCTAGAAATTATCATACTAAGTGAAGTAAGTCAGACAAAGACAAAGGTCATATCATCTCACTTACATGTGGAATCTAATAAAAAATGATACATATGAACTTATTTACAAAACAGAACCTGACTCACAGATCTAAGTCAAACTTATGGTTACCAATGGGGAAACGTGGAGGGAAGTGACAAATTAGGAGACTGGGATTAACATATACACACTACTATATATAAAATAAATAACTAAAAGGACCTACATTATAGTACAGGGAACTCTACTCAATATTCTGTAATATTCTATATGGGAAAAGAATCTAAAAAGAATGGAGGTATATATATATATATATATATATATATATATATATATATATATATATATATATATATAAAACTGATTTGCTTGCTGTATACCTGAAACTAACAACATTGTAAGTCAACTATACCCAATAAAAATTTTTTAAAAAAATTGTAGTCTTGTTGACCATCAGAGGTTTCCATTTTACAATGACCGAATGCATCTTGGTTTAGAATTGAATGCTATCTAGAAATATTAGAAAAAGAAAGCTTCATGGCGAAGTAGATGTAAATATTCTAGAAAACAGAAGTGTTATAAGTTTCAGATTTACATATAACTATATTCAGGCATAGATGAAGATAATATAAGCAGAGCCTTTAAGAAATGCAAGGGGAGTTAAGAGCTAGAGTTAAAATAATGGAAATCCTTGAGAAACAGATGAACTTCTTGATTGCCATAAAACTTAACTTGATCATCATAAAACGATCTCTTTGGGGGATCTGTGGAGAGCTAAATAAATATAGCTGTTGTTTAATGTGTCTGTTAAGTAGTAATTTTTCAACTATTTTTAACACATTTCTGTTTAATTATCCAACACTTCCTTATAGTTCCGATCTTGTCTGAACACTCCACCAAAGCCATTTCCATAGCTTCTCTAACTCTAAAACTGTACCTTTCCAAGTAGAATGGTATTTTCAGTAGCACATTGGTTTGAAGTTTTCGTATAAAATGTGGCTCCACCAGAATTTCACAGTGGCTGATTTTAAAATAGACCATATATTTGTTTGCTCTGTGTGCTATACAGAGCAATTAATTTTGATTCTAGAAAAGATTAACCTCCATTCACCTGAAAAACACATAAATTTAAATGGGTGAATATATCAACACGTAAATTAATCATATCAAAATACTTTTAGCAATACTGCCTCTTAAAATAATTATTATGTTGTTTTACAATTTAAGTAATTGCTGTAAGAATTTGGATGATTTTCTATTCCTTACTCAATCTGATATAAATGTTAAATATCAATGAAAAGTCACAGCGGAGACCTTAATACAGAAGATAGTTAAAATTTCAAGCGCTTTAAAATCTCTAGTATGATACAAAGTATACAATGTAGTTCTTAACTGAAGATTATTTTTATACTAACACCTCACATGTTTTCTATATAATGATAATATGTTTTTGAACAACAGAAAACCACCAAATCATGCTATAAATATTTGGTAAAATATTCCATCTGGGGCTTCCCTGGTGGCGCAGTTGTTGGGAGTCCGCCTGCCGATGCAGGGGACACGGGTTCGTGCCCCGGTCCGGGAAGATCCCACATGCCACGGAGCGGCTAGGCCCCTGAGCCATGGCCACTGAGCCTGCGCGTCCGGAGCCTGTGCTCTGCATTGGGAGAGGCCACAACAGCGAGAGGCCCGCATACCGCAAAAAAAAAAAAAAATTCCATCTGTCCATGTCAAATATATACTTTTTATGTTTCTAACCAGTTCTCTTTTGGAAAGTAAAATTCAATGTTTAGGTTGACGGTGAATTTATGAGTGTAACTCAGGTTTTGTTATTATTGGAATATGCCAAAATTTTACTCTGCACTAAGCACCAAGCTCACAAATTTTCATACCTTCTCACACATCTGATCTAAAATTGGATTTCCTATGAATTTTCTTACAGTCTCATCACTGATGAGAAAACATCGAACCAGAACATCTGCAAGTTTCCAAAAGTATAAATCTAAGTGTAACTCATGAAGCATTTTGGAAATAAATTAAGAAAAAAATTCTCCTTTCTCAGCATCTTCCCTCTATATTCACTTTTATTTACATTCTGTTTTGTCTCTTTGTTTTCTTTCTCCTTCTCTTTTCCTATAAAGAAGAGTACTCTTTTCCTGAAGAGTAATGTGCTATTCTATTTGAAACTAAATCCAACTTGGCATTTCTATGTACAAACCTTTTCAGGTGTTTATGGGTGCACTGATCACATTATGTCCAGGTAGCTATCACCAAACATTATCAGCAGCAAAAGTATATGGAGCAGTGAATTCTAAGTACGGGACTCTGCCCATCTAAATGTACTGTACCTGATGTACAGAAGTCACCATCTGGGCAGCAAGGGCATGCCTCCTGATTCTTAGTTTTACAAACATTAACAGCCTCTTGAACTATTAGCTGACTAGGCAGCAGGAAAATTAGCCCCTGGGAATAGGGACAGGTGGTAACCATTTCCACCAAAGTATGTTGAAGGAAGAAGTGCCTACGTTAAAATAATTTCTGAATCTGAGCCAAGAACTGCCTGCTCCTCTTGCCAGCTAATCGTTCACTATTCAGCCTCTTCACCTGCTTCATTCTCTTGGGAGCTATACAAGCAGTACCCACCAGCTGCCCTGATGGAGAAGGCTCTGCTGTGACACTAGAGAAAAGCTGGGCTGAGAAAGCAGTGAGTACAAACAACCAGGTAAATCAGTGTAAAGGTAAACAAAGTCTTCTTTGCTCTTTATTTTTTATGCTTTTTTAGAAAGAAACCAATGTATGTAATGGATGTGAGCAAAAGTCCTTTAAAACAGAATCTATTTTTCAAGAGCTTTATTGTACACATTTAAAAATATAGTGAAGGCTAATTAGGGTAACAATTAATCTCCATATCCAGTAGACATTCATTAAATAAAGTTGGTAAATTCAAATACTAACACTGATCAATTTTCTTTAAAGATTGTTCCTGTCTCTGCTAGCTCCTGCTTCCTTTTCCTTGCTTTTTCCTTCTTCCTTGTTTTTCCTGATTACATAGAGATTAGGAGCTATCCTCTTTCTCAGCAACCATCTCTATCCTGTTTCCTTGCTACATGAAGTATGGTTCCTGGACCAGCAGCAACATCATCACATGGGAACTGATTAGAAAATACAAACTCTCACACCCAACACTAGACCTACTGAATCAAAATCTGCACTTTTATCAAGGCATCTATGTTTGCCCAATGCATGTTAATATTGGTTAATACGGTTTGGTGTTAGTGATTATCAGTACTGGGATCACATTAAAACTACCTGAGGAGTTTAAAAACTACTAATGCCTGGGACACACTACCCGACTGTGATTTAATTAATCTGGGAAAGTGCCTCAGAATCAGTGTTTTTCAAATGTCTCTGAGGTCGTTCTAAATCATATTTGAGAAACAAAGCTATACATGAATTCCTAAAATATATTCTGAAAAGCTTAAATTTAAACATACATTAGGGAATTGAGTTCATACAGAGTTGTGAAAATAATGTCTGGACCTAGAATAGAATTATAGGAAAGAGGAGCTGATTTTAATAGAGGAAAATACCTTTGGTAGATAACAGAAGAACTGTACAATAAAGGGGGGGTTTAACTGTAAATAATATAAATAATGATATATTATTTATATGACTATAAATAATGATATATGTTAAAAATCAGTTGTGCTATAAGACTTGGATTTTGAAAGGACATATTGAATTGATAATATTTTTGATAACTTATTAATAACTACACATAATAAATGGATTTTTTTTTTTTTTTTTTTTTTTTGCGGTACGCGGGCCTCTCACTGTTGTGGCCTCTCCCGTTGTGGAGCACAGGCTCCGGACGCGCAGGCTCAGAGGCCATGGCTCACGGGCCTAGCCGCTCCGTGGCATGTGGGATCTTCCCGGACCGGGGCACGAACCCGTGTCCGTTGCATCGGCAGGCAGACTCTCAACCACTGCGCCACCAGGGAAGCCCCCTTTTTATACTTTTTTTGAACTCAAAATTTTGTCAATTGACATTTTAAGGTAAAAAAATAATTATAATTTCCAAATTGCATATAGACGAAGTTAGCCACAAAATGCATAGTTCATTTTTATAGCCCCCATTTGTAAATATCATTATATTTACAAATGCTGTGGTTTTAATATATATAGTGCTCAAAAACATGTATTTAAGCTATAGCTAATTGCTGTCAAGAAACAGATTTCTTGCCACATAATTTGCTACATTTATTATACTTTTTTCAATATATATTCAGCCTTGAACAGAACATTGTTCTCTTAAAAACCTTAGCTTTTGGCAGTTACTAATATAATAACGGGTGGAAAAATGAGAAGAGAATATTATTGAAGGTAATGCTTAGAAGAGTCAACTTTCAGCAAATCTCATAATGAAGCTTTGTTAAGGCATTGAATCTATCTTGAGATTAATTCACCTGAAAATTACTAAAAAAAATATCCTTACCAGGAAATGTAGCTGCTTAGATCACAATTCTATTCCATTACAAGAAAAACAACAAAATAATCATCAAACAAAATTATAGCTATGAAGCATCTGTACATACACTCAAAAAATAATTTTTGCAAAACTACTATGTGCCAAGTACTGTTCTAGGCACTTGATAAATAAAAATGCAACGAGGTATAAATTCTAAGGAGCCAACATTCTCCCAGGAAACTCAGAAAATTACAAAATAAGTTAATTTCAGAGAGTGGTAAGTGCTGTGAAGAAAATAAGACAGGTGATAATGCTAATGTGCAACCCATGGATTTCTACAGATTTCATTTGTGGTAAAACTTTCATCATTTGATGAAGATTTCAGTTGATTCCAATATTGGACTATTATAAAAATATACAGCTGCTAATATTTGTGTACATGTCTTTATGTGGACATGTTTTTATTTCTTTTGGCTAAAAACCTGGGAGTGGATTGCTGAGTCTTATAATGGGAGTAACTAATATAATTTTTGCCTTAAGGATTACACTCTTAAAAGATATATAAGCAAAGTCTGAATACAGACTTCAAATAAGTCTTAAATGACTTGGTATAAATATATATCAAAAATATTAATGATAGTAGATCATATTACCTGTTGGTTTTAAAGGGAAGGTACAGTTCTTTCAGAAAAGGAATATAGACATGATTTGTCATTCCCACATGTTAGAGAACCAAAGAATCTTTTAACCTACAAGAGTCATCTCAAGGTGACTAATGGTAAATTACCTCTATAATTATAATTAATTACAACATATATAGCAAATATTATGTTAAATTCAGTCTTAGTTTTGCATCATTTTATTTTAGTGATAGACAACGTATAAAGAATTTAATATTTACTTAAATATTTTAAACCTTCAACTCTGACTTTTCCTTATTAAGGAAGTTGTTAAACTATACATTATTACTCTAATTCTTATTACATTATTAGTATTTTCGCATATCAGATACTAATCTTCTAAAGGGAAATATCAAACTTCCCAAGAATGAACAGAAGAGTAATATTGGAGAAAAGAGAAGCTCATAATAATAGGAATAGATACAGAATGGAACAGAGGTACCAGTATTTAAAACTTTCTACAGTATTTTGTGGAAAAGGTCTAGACTATTTATAGGCTATGTTGAAGATCTAAAAAATATTTTACAGGAAGAATTAATAAAAAGTCTGGAGACCTCTTCTTGATGGAAGGTTTGCTGTCGAGAGTAGACTGTGGAGCCTGCTTTACAACAAAAGAGAAAAAAGACTTTGGACCTTCAGGGCACTCTTTTTTCCTTTTTCTTTTTCTTTTTTTAAATTTAACCAGTATTGGAGCATTCTGAGAAGTTATCTCATTAGGTAGTCCAATATTTTCTTTTACCTTCAACTTGATTTATTGAGTTTCTTGCATTCTAAGGAGTGCTTAGTTTCCTTATGGGGGGCGGGGGAAAGGCTTTCACGTTGATTTGTTTCAGTTCTCCCCTTTTGTCTCTGTAGGACAAGTTCTTTAGCCAATTAGGCCTGCTTAGATTACTGAGAAATACAACATATGTGGTTCTGCAATAGCCCTTGAGAATCAAATCAATGCTACAGTTTGACATGCACGTGAAATCATAACTATTGTGCAGATTTAAAGTTTGCTTCACTTTCCTACCTCATTGACATTTGCCCAATTACAAGGAGTTCATTCTACGAGCAGCGGGGAGCCTTGAGAAAACTGTGTCTGAATTTTTTAACAGACTTTTATTGCAAGCTGTTTTATAACACAATATTAGTTCAGATCTCTCTCTTCTTTTTAAATTAGGAAACAATACAAATACCTTAAAATATAATTTATTATTGATGTGTATAGCTTAAAAGAAGTTTCATTAGTATTATGTGCAGAGAAAATACTTAAATCTTTGTTAATCTATTGCAAAGTATATATTAAAAATTTCTTTGATGATTTAATTTTGGTATAATATAAAACACACAAACACAGATTTCCAAAAACCAAACTGGGTAAACTTAATAAAAAACAGGGTTATAGAGATCACATTGAAAATAGAGATGATTTTAGAATTATTTTAAAGTAAAAATCAACAGAAATTAGTGACTAATGAATCATAAAGTTTAAAAGAAAATCAGGGGCTTCCCTGGTGATGCAGTGGTTAAGAATCCACCTGCCAATGCAGGGGACATGGGTTCGAGCCCTGGCCCAGGAAGATTCCCACATGCTGTGGAGCAATTAAGCCCGTGCGCCACAACTACTGAGCCTGTGCTCTAGAGCCCACGAGCCACAACTACTGAGCCCGCGAGTCACAACTACTGAAGTCTGTGTGCCCTAGAGCCTGTGCTCCACAACAAGACAAGCCACTGCAATGAGAAGTCCGCGCACCTCAACAAAGAGTAGCCCCTGCTTGCCACAACTAGAGAAAGCTCACGCGCAGCAACCAAGACCCAATGCAGCCAAAAATAAATAAATAAAATAAATAATTTTTTTAAAAAATTAGAAAAAAAAGAAAATGAATACTTAATATCCTGAAGTATAAATGACTGAGATATCAGTGAGACTTCTAATAAAAATTATGATTCTCAGAGGTAGGCCATATTTGTAGAATGAGATTGAGAAGTTCATATTATTGTGATAAATTAGCAATAAGTAAACTGTTCGTTAAGCGGTGACTTTCTGTGTTTGTGTGTGTGTGTGTGTGTGTGTGTGTGTGTGTTCCAATATAGAATTAGAAATTAAATGCTAGGTAAATGCTAGAAATAGGGCATGTTTTTGTATTCATGTTAACTATTCAATAAAAAAAGCATAGATCTATGACGTAATTTTTAAAATTATGTTTAGTTGCAAGGCCAATAGTTCCTACAGCAAGAATGCATGGTTAGGAAGTGAGCCACAATACTCTCCTTGTAAATAAAACTATTCTAGGTCACAGAATTCATATCTCAACATAGTTTTGTTATTCTTTACCCTGTTATTAGTAAACAGAGCCTCTTGTGAATGGATAAAAATGGTATTTCTCTCTGGCAGACAGTCCAAGAGATAAAGTAAAAAATAATAACAAAAAAAATCACCTATCAGGATATAAGAGTAGGAAATATTGCTAAGAAAATATTGATTCTTAGCCAGATAATGGTTTTATATGCATTGAAGGTGGAATGTCCTTAGTGAATCTAAAGTTATTCTACAATGATGACTTGATAAGTAGAGAATATGCTATTATTTTAAAATAATGAAAATTATAAAGTGACCTACCAAGTGTAAAAATTACTCACTGAGTAACAGATGAGAGTTTAGTAAAGGCTGAAAAAGCATTAATCATGTAAGAGTATATGCACACATGGAAACTTGAATCAATATGATTGACTTTGGGAAAAAATACAAATCTTAGACACCTTCATGAAGTTTCAGGCAGAGATGAGGCCACTGAAGTGAACATTACTTTGAGTAAATGTTGATTTGAATATGTTACAAAAGATCTTTCTTCCAATAAACTAAAATATAAGGGAAATGGCATTAACTGACTATGTGTCACAAAATTATTTCCAACAGATCTAAGCATGCCCATAGGTGAAAAGGATTATTGGCTGGAATAAATGTTCAAATCAATGAAAATAGCCTTATGGAATATAATAGTTCCTTGAACATATATTAATACAAGGAGGGGAGGGAATGTCATAACTTAATTTGGCAAATGACATTTTCATAAGTTACAATCTACTAATTAAATGGAACATGCATGAAATAATATTGGCCTTGGATCTCTACATGGTAATTTTGTAGAGACTATTATATTTGTAAAAGACAACTACCAGTCATTGTGCCTTAAGAAAGAACGTATGATATGCATACATCATCCCTCACAGGTACATCTGATGAGCCAGAAAGTCAAGTGAAGGAAGACTATGCCACCTGGGTGAAATCACCTGTGTTCTATGACTGGTAAGTTTTATCATGACACTCACTCAAAACTACTGATTGTTCTATATTTTTATCTTATTTTCAGGTTTCTAGATACAACATTTAATAGTAATGTTAATATTAACTACAGTCAATATTACTACAGTCATTCTACAATGCCCACTGTTGAGTACATTTAGAATCTTTCAACCTCTGAAAGTTTTATCTTAATTTTTATTTACAGTCTCATTAAGTGTAAGATGTGTTTTATTGTTTAATGGGGGGAAATATAAATATGTGATTTGGAGTATTTGTGGTTTTTGGAAATGTTCATGGAGTCAAACATATCCTGATAAAAAGACCTTTAACCAAATGAGTTCAGTGGGTTGAGGAGTGCAGAGAAAGAGTAAAAAATCTGTGGAATGCTCAGAATTGTGGGTTAGATTAACAGAATCATAAGAAGTAGTTGAGGAAAAGCAAGATAGATAGATGACAGATAACAAGCCAGCCAGCCTGCCAAGGTCAATACAACTGTCAGATAAATAGCATAAAAGTTAATAATGGATAGTGAGGTCATAAAAATATCTTATATAACATTTTTATGTGAAAGCAAAACCTTAAAATTTAGATTTTGATTTGAAATCATCTCTGTATCTAAGGGATCCATGCAGAACACTTATTATGATAATTTAAGTGTTTATTCTGAGAAGCTGTGAGCAAAATAAAAATCATTAACTTAAACTATAAAATATATGTGCATCTGAAAGTACAAAGAAAAAGTGTTGGTCTGAAAATGAAAACGTGGCACTACTGTCAGCAGTTAGTGTTAATTTTGATACCAGTTTTTCATTTGAGTTTACATAAATTTTTTTCAGTTGGCATATTTTGCCAAGTCGAACATTCTTGCTTGCAGCTTTATGTATCAAATATTACTAAGTGCAAGCTAGAGAAAAAATAAAAATTAAAAAAAAGGAACTATCCCCTGACTCAAGATGCCATGAACAAGGTTCTTGACATCACAGAGAGATGACTCAAAGGATTTCAACTCAATGCCCCACCTCTGTACACCAATTTACTCTGAAAGATCAGACACCTCCTATTTTTGCATAAAGCAAGCAATTTTAAGATAAGTGCTTTCTTAAGTGTCCTGGTAATTTTGAGCATAGTTTTCCTAGAATTTCTAACATATACAATTATAAAGTAATTATGACATAACTATATGAAGTCTACTTATGGTTGCGATTAAAAGATTTGTTCATTTTTGATACAAATAAAATAATGTAGGCCAAGCTGCTGTAATGAATTTATAAGCATAATGAAGTCAGAGAGAGATCAAGTAAAATATTATGGACACTTTTCTGTCAGTGCTCATTCTCATTGGTAACAATATGCAGGACCAAAATAAGAACCACTGTCTCTTGACTAACTATACAGCTATTCATGTAAATATCCTCAATAAGTCAATTTTATTTTTTCTAAATATCTATAAGGGAAAATATATGTATATTTCTATTATTGTGCTGCTATCCATCTAGATAGATAAGTAGATAAACAGATAGATGTATTCCCCCAAATTATTGTTTTTGTGACTCTAGCAAGTTATATCCCTTCCTTAGGAATTCTGAGGTCTCAACACTGGCTAACTGAAGTTATAATTATATTGTGCCTGTAGTCTTGCTGGGAAAATTTCTGAAGGGGGCTTTGGGATTGACAGCACTCAGAGCAAAGAGATTAAAACTCTGGAGGAATTAAGGGTCAGAAAAAAATAATGGGTGCTGAAAAAATTGCCCTTACAGATATGTTAGTAAAGGAAAATTTCAGTTGCACTTAGTACCAGTTATTCAAATTTCTTGTTCTGCAAAATAAAATGGGAAAAACTGAAGTTTTCTGGAAATAGCCCAGATAATGAAAAACCATAGACTAGGGGAAATGAGGGAGAAGGGTCCTGTAGTCTTAGTGGATAAAGAAAACTCATAATTATGGTGACAAATTGGCAGGTGTGGCTGTTAAAGAGGAAATCTAAGCAGTGAAAATTACTATAAGGAAAATAGCCATCCCCTATTACTGTAGGGAATAATCTGTTTGTTGTAGGACCAGGCTCTTTCACTTGTACAATGTAGCCTACACCGGTTTATGCCATAATCTCTAATTATTTCCTATGAATTGTCAATGGCTGATGCTAAACAGTACTACCTTTTGTGAGATTATCTTGGTTAAATTGAAAAAACAAAAAAAGAAGCCGTATTTCATGCTTGTAGTAACATGTGTTGAAAAAAAGGTTGAAGAAGTCAGAGGTTAGGTGAAATCAAGAATTTAGCAGAAATGGAGCAAAAGCTCATGAGAAAAATGTAACCTCTCCAAGAACTTGAAATCACTGGAATTTTCACAGGGTTCCCCTTGGCATATGGGATAGAAGTTCTTGACATTATTGCACTCATGGGGGTTGTATGTTTTGATAACGAGGGAAAGAGGGGTCACAGAAGTCTGGAAGTTTGGGGGATTTTGCCAGGAGGTTAAACTTTAAGTTAAAACAGAGGTTGATACTTCGAAGGAGGAGTACAAGGAATACCATGGAATACAATTGAAGCCACTGTTTTTCAGGGAAATGGGAATATCACTCATCATGTGTTTTCTCTTTCTCTCTTTTTACTTCCCTCTGTTCTCTCACGTTCCGGATTCTCTCTGCCTTTAAAACTACATTCTCAGTTTCTGACTCTCTTTGTCACTCATCCTTCTATGATTCTTTAGGTTCTCTCCCTCTCTTCCTTCTTTCTCTTTCTCTCTCTCTCCCTTCCTCTCATCTTCCCTCCCTTCCACCCTTATTCACTTTGTGTGTTTGTGGGGGGTGTTTGTGTGTTTCCTCTGTCCACGATCTCTATTATCAGCATCTCTGCAGATTTGCTCTTCTGTAACATGTGGACCAGGTTTTTAGTTTCCACTACTGTCTAACCTCAGCTTGAGGATAGTTTTGAATTGTCATGGCTCCATTTATCACCCCAATGAATTGCGACTGGGCTTCCCTTGCAGCTGACACATTTTTTAAATGTCCCAATTTGAAGTTCTCACAAAAGAGCATTTGACTAAATCAACTTGAGTTTGGTGTACATCACTGGTTATATCATATGTAGGAGAGGAGGCAAGGTCAGCTGTTCAAATTGTTACCCAGGTCCACCCCTTAGGAGCAACCACAGGTGGAGAAGCATCATTTATAAAAATGTATGCTTGAAGAGGCAGTAGCTATTATCTTTACTATAGCCCGTGATAATTTTGAATTAAAAATTTTTGTGTGAGATTCCAGAATTGTTGGATTTCAACACTTCTTTTTTCTGGAGATTCTGAGTTGGCATGATATTTTGAAGTAACTTATGAGTTTGGAGACCCCAAAATGAAAATGAAGTAGTGCTAATTACCCATTTGGTTATCAACCAAGTTTATGATTGTTCCTGAGGGTAACTTAACAAGGAAAAAACACAGACTACAAAATATTACATACGTTTAAGAACTCATATTATTTCCTACTCTACTATGACTCTTCTGATAAGTAGGAAACCTAAAATCATCAGGGAATGAAACAAAGTCAGAAGGTAGACATGTCTGGATCTTTATGCTTTGGTAATCTTATATGTGGGACAGTAAGAATTGCTCATAAGGAAAAGTCTTAGAATCCTTGCTTCATTGATCACAAGAAGACCATTCAGGATATTTCCCATTCATTATATTCTTAGACCATTGTACAAATACAATGTAATAGTAGCCATATTGCCAAATTACATATACACATGAAATCATGAAATTAGCTTTTCATGTAATTCTTTGTGAAAACCACACTGTTTTGCTTTGAAGGTAGCTAAGATTATTGTATAAGGTTAGGATGACTAAAGGATCATTATTGGGATCAGATGAGTCTGAGAATAAAATTTCAAAAGACTTTTAAGTATGTGGAGGAAATCATTAATTAACTAGCTAGCAGTGCAGTTCTATTCTCAGACACTACAAGAATAACTGATGACCCTGCCATCATCTTCAACAATCAGCCACCTACCCACTTGACCTTCTACACCTTTGCTCACATGCCAGGCTGAAATGATAAGAAGAACATCTGGGCATCTTGCCTACCCAAAGTCTCTAGGGCTCTTGTTTCTGCTCTGAGCTTAATCTTTATTTAACCTTTGTTAAAGATTGTCTCTCTGTCAGCACTTCTCCACCTGCAGTGCACTTTTTTCCCTGGTTCCCAATTTAAACACTTGGGGATCAGGAAGCATGACTTTGCCAACCTATGTGATTTTTTTTGTTTGCTTTCTTCCTAAAATTCCAGTAAAGCTTAATCTACTGACCTTAAATATGAGATTGTTGAGTCAGATTCTCCTTGTGCATTAGATACTCCCTTGGCATAAATTTGGAACCATAGGAAGCTGCATTAACTTTTAACACATCAATATGTCCCTTATCAAATCACACATCAAAAATTGTGAATGTTTCAACTTTCAGAAAACTGCTGATGGCTCATTTCGAGATGCTAATGAACAGAAAACTCCGACTCGCTGTTTTAGTTGAATCATCAGTGTACTTAATAACATATATTTTTAAAAGCATGAGAGAAAAATCTTAAGTAAACAACCTAACCTTACATCTAAAGCAACCAGAGAAATAAGAACAAACAAAACCCAGAGAAGAAAAGAAATCATAAAGATCAGAGCAGAAGTAAATGAAATAGGGACAAAGAAAACAGTAGAAAAGATCAATGAAACTAAAAGCTGGTTCTTTGAAAAGATAAACAAAATTGATAAACCTTTAGCCAGACTCATCAAAAAAAAAAGGTAAAGGGCTCAAATCAATAAAATTAGAAATGAAAAAGGAGAAGTTACCACTGACACCACAGAAATACAAAGGATCATAATAGACTACTATGAACAATGATATACCAATAAAATGGACAACCTAGAAGAAATGAACAAATTCCTAGAAATGTACAACCTTCCAAGACTGAACCAGGAAGAAACAGAAAATATGAACAGACCAATCACAAGTAATGAAACTGAAACTGTGCTTAAAAATCTTCCAACAAACAAAAATCCAGGACCAGATGGCTTCACAGGTGAATTCTATCAAATATTTAGAGAAGAGTTAACACCTATACTTCTGAAACTCTTCCAAAAAATTGCAGAGGGAGGAACACTCCCAAACTCATTCTATGAGGCCACCATCACCCTGATATCAAAACTAGACAAAGATAGCACAAAAAAAGAAATATACAGGGCCAATATCACTGATGAATATAAACACAAAAATCCTCAATGAAATACTAGCAAACCAAATCCAACAGTATATTAAAAGAATGATACATCATGATCAAGTGGAATTTATCCCAGGGATGCAAGGATTTTTCAATATCTGCAAATCAATCAGTGCAGTACACCACATTAGCCAATTGAAGAATAAAATCCATATGATCATCTCATAGATGCAGAGAAAGCTTTTGAAAAAATTCAACACCCATTTATGATAAAAACTCTCCATAGAGTGGGCACAGAAGGAACTTACCTCAACATAATAAAGGCCATATATGACAAAACTACAGCTAATATCATACTCAACGGTGGAAAGCTGAAAGCATTTCCTCTAGAATCAGGAACAAAAGAAGGATGTCCACTCTCACCACTTTTATTCAACATAGTTTTGGAAGTTCTAGCCGTGGCAATCAGAGAAGAAAAAGAAATAAAAGGCACCCAAATTAGTAAAGAAGAAGTAAAACTGTCGCTGTTTGCAGTGATGTGATACTATACATAGAAAATCCTAAAGATGCTACCAGAAACCTAGTAGAGCTCATTAATGAATTCAGTAAAGTTGCAGAATGCAAAGTTAATACACAGAAATCTCTTGCATTTCTATACACTAAAAAAGAAAGATCAGAAAGAGAAATTATAAGGAAATTAACCCATTAATTAATAAGGAAACAATCTCCTTTACTATCACATCAAGAAGAATAAAATACTTAGGAATAAATCTACCTAAGGAGGCAAAGGACCTTTACTCTGAAAACTATAAGATCCTGATGAAAGAAATCGAAGATGACACAAACAGATGGAAAGATATATCATGTACTAGGATTGGAAGAATCAATATTGTAAAAATGACTATACTACCCAAGCAAATATACAGATTCAATGCAATCTCTATCAAATTACCAATGGCATTTTTCAAGGAACTAGAATAAAAAAAATTTTAATTTGTATGGAAACACAAAAGACCCTGAATAGTCAAACCAATCCTGAGAAAGAAAAATGAAGCTGGAAGAATCAGGTTCCCTGACTTCAAACTATACTACAAAGCTACAGTAATCAAAACAGTATAGTACTGGAACAAAAACAGAAGTATAGATCAACGGAACAGGATAGAAAGCCCAGAAATAAACCCAGGCACCTATGGTCAGTTAATCTACAACAAAGGAGTTAAGAATATACAATGGAGAAAAGATAGTCTCTTCAATAAATGGTGCTGGGAAAACTGGACAGCTACACGTAAAAGAATGAAATTAGAGCACTAACACCATACACAAAAATAAGCTCAAAATGGATTAAAGACCTAACTGTAAGACTGGATACTATAAAACTCTCAGAGGAAAACATAGGCAGAACACTCTCTAAGACATAAATCACAGCAGTATCTTTTTTTTTTTGCGGTACACGGGCCTCTCACTGTTGTGGCCTCTCCCGTTGCGGAGCACAGGCTCCAGACGTGCAGGCTCAGTGGCCATGGTTCATGGGCCTAGCCGCTCCGCGGCATGTGGGATCTTCCCAGACCGGGGCACAAACCCGTGTCCCCTGCATCGGCAGGCGGACTCTCAACCACTGCGCCACCAGGGAAGCCCACAGCAGTATCTTTTTTGATCCACCTCCTAGAGTAACGAAAATAAAAACAAAAATAAACAAATGGGCCCTAATTAAACTTAAAAGCTTTTGCAGAGCAAAGGAAACCATAAACAAAACAAATAAACCATCTACAGAATGGGAGAAAATACTTGCAAACAATGTGACCAACAAGGGATTTATCTCCAAAACTTACAAACAGGCCATGCAGCTCAATATCCAAAAAACAAACAACCCAATCAAAAAATGGGCATAAAACTTAAATAGACATTTCTCCAAAGAAGACATACAGATGGCCAGAAAGCAGATGAAAAGATGCTCTACCTCACTAATTATTAGAGAAATACAAATCAAAACTACAACGAGGTATTACCTCACACCAGTCAGAATGGACATCATCAAAAAATCTACAAACAATAAATGCTGGAGAGGGTGTGGAGAAAAGGACTCTCTCCTACACTGTTCATGGGAATGTAAATTGATACAACCACTATGGAGAACAGTATGGAGGTTCCTTAAAAAACTAAAAATAAAACTACCACATAAAATTACTACCAGCAATCCCATTCCTGGTATATATCCAAAGAAAACCATAATTCAAAAAGATACATGCACTGTAATGTTCATTGCAGCACTATTTACAATAGCCAAGACATGAAAGCAACCTAAATGTCCACCAACAGAGGAATGGATAAAGAAAATTCGGTACATATATACAAGGGGATTTTACTCAGCCATAAAAAAGAACAAAATAATGCCATTTGCAGCAACATGGATGGCCTAGAGATTATCATACTAAGTGAAGTCAGTCAGTCAGAGAAGGACAAATATCATATGATATCACTTATATGTGGAATCTAAAAAGATGATACAAATGAACTTATTTACAAAACAGAAACAGACTTCAAAAACAAACTTATGGTTACCAACGGGGAAATGTGGGAGGCAGGGATAAATTAGGAGGTTTGTATTAACATATACACACTACTATTGAATATATATAAAATAGATAATCAACAAAGACCTATTGTATAGCACAGGAAACACTACTCAATATTCTATAATAACCTATATGGGAAAAGAATCCAAAAAAGAATGGGTATATGTATAACTAACCAGTTTGCTGTACACCTGAAACTAACACAACATTGTAAAGCAACTATACCCCAATATAAAATAAAAATTAAATTAAAAATAAAAGAATGAATTAGAGAAACAAAGCCTTTTTGGTGCACGTATCATAAAGTTTAGGTATCAGATACATTTCCACAAACCAGAATGATGCAAAAGCTAAGGAAAGTACCGACTGGAGAAAAATAGGAGGCAACTTGGCAAATCACTTTTGCAGATACTGGAGTTTGTTAGGTATTCTTCAGTGAGAGGCGAACGCATGCTGGGTTTTGCAGCTCATGTGGAGAAATGAAATGTCTATTAGTAAGTATTTAAGGAAACTAAAAATGATTAAAAATTTTTTCCAAGAAGTGAAAAAAAATCTGTAACAAAGCTGTAAATGATTGTATATAGTTATGTTTTTTCTTATTATGTTAACAGCCAGAACATCAGCTGGAATAAATAGCACTATGGTATGTTTACCTTGGGCAGAGCTTGTACATGTTCCGCAATGGTAAGATCCTCTGAGAAAATAATTGTTTCACGTCAGATAACTCACAAGTGTCAGTCTGCTTAGCACCCAGACATAAGTGCCATAACCTCTACTGATTAATATCAGTTCACATTATCATCATCAGTTAAACAACAGTTATTTTCAAATTCATGCATGTTAACAAAGTGAAATGAAAAATGTCTCTAATCTGAATTTCAATAACAATAATATAAACACATCAGCCTTTATATAAAAGGGTTATGATAAGAAGGAAAAACACATGCAGAGGATATGGTATCACCATGGAAGTGTTAACTGGGATAAAAATGATGAAAGGTATCAATCCAATACATTCCTATCAGGCTGTAAAGTTACCTCCAAATACCTCTTTGAAACACTTCGTTTTCTTTCCATCCAGATGATTCTCCTTCTCATTCTCCCAGAAGAGAACCACTTGCTCTACTTATAGTTCAGTATTTATTTTAGTCCTTCAAAGATCTACTTATCCTAACCCCCTTCCCTGAAGTTTGGGTGTTTTTTTTTATCAAAGTGACGTCTCCCGGATTCAGCTACTAATCTTGCAACACCACCTATTCTATCCTCTTCATGGGTAAACGACCACATCAATCCAGTCCCTCAAAAATGGTTAGTAATTCAAACAAGTACAATATTTAACAGGAAATTAGGAAAGGGATAGAAAATTCTGAGAGTTTGTAGAGCTGTGGCCTATTTGATTGCTGCTGAAATGGATTTTCTGTGATCAGTGGCCTGATTTTGGTCCGGAGGGTTCTAACACTATGTGTTCCAATCTGTATTTTGGGCTTTGTGCTTTTAATAACTGGAGTAGGGGTGGGAACTTATTTGGGTCTTTCTCAAGTGTTACATGCATAAGGAAAAATAGTGAATTAACTTTGGTGCACCAAGAACTGAAGACAAGATGCCCAGCCCTACCCCGCATCTTAGAAAACTTGGCACTGCATAACCTCCTTAGAACATAGATGTCACCTAAAGAAAATCAGGAGTGAGATTTAAAATTTTGTTGAATTAAGTTTTCAAATGTATTTAATTTTGTCAAATGAGGGACTTTGAAAGGCTTACGAACTGAAGTTTCATCACTGGCATACTTACACTTTCAAACTGAGATTTATATTTCCTCTAAATTGATAACAATTAGCAGACATCACTTTGTAATCACTATATTTTTCTTGCTTTTGAAAATTATACTGGATCATTGATGTTAATCATCACAATAAAAATCCATTTTCAGATATAAGACAACTTTTCATTTATTATTTTTTATTTAAAAAGTATTATTTTTTCTGGATATCTACCACAGAGATTTCAAACCTAATGGATGGATACTTATGGCTTCAAAGATCTGTTTCAAGGTAAATTTCTAGGTACATACTCATTATAACCCTACAGTCTTCATTCCACTTAGAGGCTAACTAACCAATTTCTAGCTTAGTTTTGGCTCCTACTTTTTCTTTGATGGTGAATACATTTCCTCCACTTCCAAAAACGTGGAATTCTTTTTACCTTCAAGACATATGGGTAGCTTGATGCTAGTTAGAATTTTTTTAAATATGCATTTATACAAACACATTTATTTCTATTTCTATATCACTCTCTCTCTCTCCACAAGTTAAACTGATACTTCAAATTACAATCCAGCTCTGCAGAATTTATTCTAACCTTCTCTGTTTGTAACTCCCTTCTCTGAAAGTGAGAGCCTTGGCTCTCATTACCTCAATATATCTACTTACTTTTGGGAAATTTATAATCCTTGAAGATTTATAAAATAATTTTGGAATTTCTAACACATACTTCTATGGAACACAAACTACAAACTAGAGTTCAACATTTGTGTACAGTATTTTCTACTGTCTTTAACCTTAGAGTATATAACCCAAATACTGCTTTTCCCATGTTACTTTTTCCCAGACTGGTAGTGCTTTTCTTCCCCACCCCGGTCACTGTGACTATGTGATTCATTTGTTATTGTTTATATTGCATGTGGGTCCTATTATGGGTTGAATTGTGTCCTCTCCAAATGGTATCACCCTTCATACGTTAAAGTCCTGATTCCCATTGCCTCAATTATTTGGAAGCAGGGTCTTTAAAGAAGTGATTAGTTAAAATAACACTGTTAGAGTGGGCCCTAATTAACCTGACTAGTGTCCTTACAAGAAGCAGAGATTTTGGGCTTCCCTGGTGGCGCAGTGGTTGAGAGTCCGCCTGCCGATGCAGGGGACACGAGTTCGTGCCCTGGTCCGGGAGGATCCCACATGCCGCAGAGCGGCCGGACCGGTGAGCCATGGCCACTGAGTCAGCGCGTCCGGAGCCTGTGCTCCGCAACGGGAGAGGTCACAACAGTGAGAGGCCCGCGTACCGCAAAAAAAAAAAAAAAAAAAAAGAAGCAGAGATTTGGACACACAGAGAGACACCAGGGATGTGCACACACATAGAAAAGACCATGTGAGGATGAGACAGGCTGCGACCTGAGACCCTTTGCTGCAATGCTTGCCCCTGGACACACGTTTCCTCAAGCAACAAAATACAAAGAAACTGTATGGGACTAAAAATAACTGTGCATGTGCAGTTGGGGAAAATTCTGGACAAAAGATACAAGAAGACCAAAAAACCCCAACTGCCACTTCTGGAGAGCCGGGATCATTTCTACCTACTCACTGTAGATTAACAATATTATTAGTATTAGTTTTTGGTTTATCCTTCCCTCATTTCCTTCTCTCTCTCTCTCTCCTTCTCTCTCTGGCTTTCCTTCCTTCCCTTTTTCTTTCTTCCCTTTTCTTTCCCTTTTCCTTCCTCCCTGCCTCCCTTTTTTCCTTTCCTCCCCCCTCCCACCATTCCTCTCTCTCCCTTCCTTTCCAAAAATGTTCAAAAGACACAAATACTATATATTTCCTTACTTCTTCCTCTTTTTTACACAAAAGTTGCATATCATATATAATTTTTGCACATTACTATTGCCAAATTCCTTTCCAAAAGTACATTTTTTTATTCCTACCAGCAATGAATAAGAGTGACTGTTCCTCCAAATCAAACATTTCTTACCTATCAAAGCAGCAAAAATCAGAGCTGGAATGAAGTGAAGTATCTACAAGCAACTCCATTCCTATCAAGGAAACTGCTTTATTATTGCCATGGCCACATTGCTTACTGACTAGGCATTAAGTCAACTTAAGACCCTCCCACTGTGCCTTCACTTAGTTGAAGAAGAATGGATGTCTAACTAAATATATCTAGAAGATGCTGTGTGAGCCATCACTGTTTTAGACAAGCAGCTATAATTGAGGAAACCAATCAGATTCTCTTTCAGGGACTTTTTACTCTTAAAGACATGAAAAGAAAAAAATAGTTGGGAGCTATAGATATAGAGACAGAAGCTAAAATATTATTCAGGAATATCATTTTACTGTTTCTGAAAGACCAATTACTTAAGGTCCAGTTGATCCCCTAGAATTGCTGATGGACTTTTAGAATTACTTCTGTGACCCAAACAAGCTTCTCCTTGGAAGAGACATGGCCGGGTGTTTATTTCTATCTATCTTACTTCTCTAAGTAATCTTGGAGAGAGGGCACTGTAAGTTAGATGACTGAACGTGTCTCTGTTTCTTAAAACTTAAAATAGCTGAATACCACTATTCCATCTAAGAAAATAATTCCTCATTTGCTTCATTCTGAGGGAAAAAATGTTTATATTGGCAGAGTCAAGTGTAATTTTGTCATTGTAAATTTTTTGAGAGAAGATAAGAAAATGTAAATTTTATGAGACAAAATAATAAAATGTAGTCTATAATCTGTCAAATATTCAAACAATGTGCTCAGGGAATAAAAACATTCAAAAAATTTCCTCTATGTTTCTTATCAATTAGAAGAAGTGTCTGATTTTTTTTTTTCAGTTTTAATATGAACGAGTCATAAATTCTCTAAAGCATCTACCAAGAGGAAGCATTTTGAACAGGATCTGAGGAGTGAGTTTAAGGTTGAATCTGAATTTATCAAAACTAAGTTAACATCTACCTATTTTAGTCTGATCCCTATTTTAATAATCATAGGTGATGATTTTAAAAGATAATGTCTGATGTTCCTGACATAAAGCAAGGGCTCAAACCCAGCTATTATTACTATTTTTAAAATGACAATATTTACTTCATATGATTTCTATACACAATAATAGAAATAATGTAGTTAAAACTCTAAAAGCAATGCCAAGCACATATTAAATAATTGGTAAATATTTAAACTGTATTTTATTTATGTAATCTATTTTATAGATTACAAATGCTCTAGGTGCTAAGTATTTATGTGTGCTCCATATCAATAGAGAGATTTTAAAAATTAAAAACTTCCCCTAAGAGTGAAAATTTTAGAAGTTTAGCGATTGATCCATTTTGTAGATAATCTGTATTGACTTAGAGAAACTTAGTAAATAGATAATTGATCTGATTTTTATGTAAAATAATTGTATTTCTCTATATAAATTTGCCATCTATACTACTGAGAACTCAAGAGAATCCAAAGTTTATTTTGGAATATAAGAATTAGCATCTTGGGACTCCCCTGGTGGCGCAGTGGTTAAGAATCTGTCTGCCAATGCAGGGGACACGGGTTCAAGCCCTGCTCTGGGAAGATCCTGCATGCTGCGGAGCAACTAAGCCCACGTGCCACAACTACTGAGCCTGCGCTCTAGAGCCCACAAGCCACAACTATTGAGCCCTCATGCCACAACTACTGAAGCCTGCACGCCTAGAGCCCGTGCTCCTCAATGAGAGAAGCCACTGCAATGAGAAGTCCTCTCACCGCAACTAGAGAAAGCCCACGTGCAGCAACAAAGATCCAACACAGCCAAAAATAAATAAATTAATTAATTTTAAAAATTAGCATCTCAATTCTCTCACGTTTTAATAATCTTCAAATATACAGGGAAAGTAACTTCATCTTTAGAGTAGATTATATCCCTTTACATACTATATATATATATACATATATATACACACACACACGTATACACACATATATGCACAGTAACATCTCTTTTTAAGTTTTTGAGCACAATTAAATTTTAGACATAAATATACATTCACTTGGGGTCAGAGATATGAGTGAAAATTTTTATAATGACTTTATAAACTTAAAAAAATAATGCTATACCTTCCAGTATGATTTAGGCTTGACTGCTACCTAAAGGAGATGAGCAGCTAAGAGATACCTATCTTCAAATAAAAATTGAAATTAAGAAATATAGATGTACTCTGTTGCACTGTGGTGGGGAAATGCTGTTTCCTTTCCAATGGTCTGGAGCAAGAGCTGTGTACCTCCAAATTTCACATTTAGCTGCATTATCATGGTTGGCTTCAACCCAGCAGCAAAATAATCTGACAGGGTCATTTAAAAAAGGGCTAGAAGTGGATGGTATGACAGCAATTTGCTAAATTCAAATAATAACATGATTATTGGTATGGAAAAAGTGCTAATAAGGTGTCCTGCTATCTGACTCTGTGCCTTATTTTCAGTGATCTGTGGTTGGATTCATCATAAGCCTTATATGATGATGAACATTGTGGTACATTTATGAATAAAATGACTAAAAAGTCAAAACCAGATCCATTAAGCAAAGTGACTTTAGATGCTAAAGTGCTAAATCAAATTAAAGGATCTTATTTGGATTCAAAAACTACCATTAAATGGACCGAAGCTGTTGTATGAAAGAATGAGGCAAAGCACAACAATATAATAGGCACTAATCCTTGCTTTTATAAAAATCAAGGACATATTGTATCTGTGTACATTTTGCTATGATGCTAACATAGAATACAAATTAAGCCTGACTTTAAAAATTAAGCCCAATGATAAGTATAAGAGAATAAGAAAAACATTTCAATAATAGGAGTTTTTAAAATGACAATCACGTTTATTGTTCTAGTTGGATAAATACAGTAACAATGAAAATGTCCAAAGAAAGCCTTTTCAGGTTTTTAATTGAATTTAAAACAAAAATGCCCATATCATAGCTTTATACCTGATATTTTATATCTGTTGAACTTTGCAAGAAGTAGTAATTTATCTTTCAGCTTTCACTTTATTTTTAAATGATGTTAATTTATAGACACTTTTAAGAATTAAATATGATTTAAATGGTTATTATAAAAGGCAACTTTCTTTTCTATAAATGTGAGGAAAAAAGAAAACAGATTTTAACAAATACCAAAAAAATGAAATGAAAGATTTTTCTTAAAGTTTTTAAGTGTATAATAAAATACTTTATTATTGGACTGAAATTAGTATGTTTGAATCATAGAGAATGACAGAGAGAGAGAACTAAGAAGTTTTTTTAAGAGTGACCTAGACCTACTTGTCTTTAAAGGAAAGTGAGTTGTCATGAGCAATGTAAATTCAATACCCAAGATCTTGTTTCTTAGTCAGTATTTTTTATTTTTCTACTTTTCTATCTTTGTTTACTGCTTCGTAAAACTGAATTTTTAATTTTATCATTTTTACAAATGTAGAATGGATACCTTAATATATGCATCAGAGGTAACAAAATACCTATTTTATAGAACTACATATACATAATTTTTTATACAGCAATATTGGAATGGTTAATTTTAGGTCAACCTGGCTGGCCAACCGGTGTCCAGATTAAACATTATTTCTGGATGTGTCTGTAAAGGTGTTTCCGAATGAGATTAGCTTTTGAACTGGTGGACTCCCATAAAGTAGATTGTCCTCCACAATGTGAGTGGATATCATCTAATCCAGTGAGTTCTTGTAGAGAACAAAAGACAGAGGAAGAGGAATTAACCCCTTTTTTCACCCTGACTGATTGCTTGAGCTGGAATATGGATCTTCTCTCACCCTCTGAGCTCCTAGTTCTCAGGTCTTCAGATCTAGACTGGAATCTACACTATCAGCTTCCCTAGGTTTCTAGCTCACAGAGTGCAGAATGTGGGACTTCTCAGACTCCATAACTACATGAGTCAATTCTCTAAGATAAATCTCTTCATATATATATATATATATATATATATATATATATGGTTCTGTTTCTCTGGAGAACTCTGATTAATAAAAATGTTTAAATCTGTTTAGTAATTTTTGGCTATGGTGTATGTCTCCCTATATATAAGTATTCAGTTATGATAGGTAAGGGTTTTTGGCTGTTGTTGTTTAGTATGTGGGCTTATTTTTTGCAATCCAGGTATAGTAGTATACCTCAAATAAATGCATATCTTTAAGTATCTCCTCCAAATTCCAGATATTTTAAAATATTGGTGTGAACTAAATTTAGGCTTAAGATTGGTTTCCTGCTGCATTAAAATTTTAAATATTTTAGAATTTTATCTGTTTAAAGAAACCAAAGTAACTAGTTTTCATCAAACAGACAAATACTACAAGCTTGAATTATTTAAGCATTGAAGGGTTGGAGAATGAAGAAATGCTTTAAATAAAACACAGATTTCTTATTGAAAATAATGTGCAGACAGGAGAAACATTTTTGGTCTCCTAGAAGCCCCTGGAAACCATGGTAATACAAGGAAATTGACACAGATAAGGATAACATCGCCACAGGCATATTGACTAAACCTATGCAGCATATGGGAGTAGATCTGGTACTGGTATTCTCATTATATTCCTTATTTGAAAGGAGTAAGACTGAACAGTAGATTTTAGCTGTGATGCACAGAAATAAAGGTTTTTCTTTCTGAGTCTTAAGATTGAGTAAAGATTTTCTCAGAAAAGACAGTTAACCTAAATACCAAGGTAAGGACTAAATTGAAAACTTGATATCTATAAAGAATAAAAATACAGATTTATTTTCAACATATAAGAATTGCTTCTCTTTAAAGTAGAGGAGTAGAACTAACTGCTGAACAACCATCGATAGGAAGACACTGGAACTCAACAAAAAGATACCCCACATCCAAAGACAAAGGAAAAGCCACAATGAGACGGTAGGAGGGGCGCAATCACAATAAAATCAAATCCCACAACTGCTGGGTGGGTGACTCACAGACTGGAGAATACTTATACCACAGAAGTCCACCCAGGGGAGTGAAGGTTCTGAGCCCTACGTCAAGCTTCCCAACCTGGGGGTCCAGCAATGCGAGGAGGAATTCCTAGAGAATCAGACTTTGAAGGCTAGCGGGATTTGATTGCAGGACTTTGATAGGACTGGGGGAAACTTAGACTCCACTCTTAGAGGGCACACACAAAGTAGTGTGCACATCGGGACTCAGGGGAAGGAGCAGAGTCCCCATAGGAGACTGAACCAGACCTACCTGCTAGTGTTGGAGGGTCTCTTGCAGAGGTGGGGGGTGGCTGTGTCTCACCGTGAGGACAAGGACACTGGCAGCAGAAGTTCTGGGAAGTACTCCTTGGCATGAGCCCTCCCAGAGTCCGCCATTAGCCCCACCAAAGAGCCCAGGTAGGCTCCAGTATTGGGTTGCCTTAGGCCAAACAACCAACAGGGAGGGAACCCAGCCCCACCCAACAGCAGACAAGCAGATTAAAGTTTTACTGAGCTCTGCCCACCAGAGCAACACCCAGCTCTACCCACCACCAGTCCCTCACATCAGGAAACTTGCACAAGCCTCTTAGATAGCCTCATCCACCAGAGGGCAGACAGAAGCAAGAACTACAATCCTGCAGCCTGTGGAACAAAAACCACATTCACAGAAAGCTAGACAAGATGAAAAGGCAGAGGGCTATGTACCAGATGAAGGAACAAGATAAAACCCCAGAAGAACAACTAAATGATGTGGAGATAGACAACCTTCCAGAAAAAGAATTCAGAATAATGATAGTGAAGATGATCCAGGACCTCGGAAAAAGAATGGAGGCAAAGATCGAGAAGATGCAAGAGATGTTTAACAAAGACCTACAAGAATTAAAGAACAAACAAACAGAGATGAACAATACAATAACTGAAATGAAAAATACACTAGAAGGAATCAATAGCAGAATAACTGAGTCAGAAGAACGGATAAGTGACCTGGAAGACAGAATGGTGGAATTCACCGCTGTGGAACAGAATAAAGAAAAAAGAATGAAAAGAAATGAAGACAGCCTAAGAGACCTCTGGAAAAACATTAAATGCAACAACATTAGCATTATAGGGGTCCCAGAAGGAGAAGAGAGAGAGAAAGGACCCAAGAAAATATTTGAAGAGATTATAGTCGAAAACTTCCCTAATGTGGGAAAGGAAATAGCCACCCAAGTCCAGGAAACGCAGAGTCCCAAACAGGATAAACCCAAGGAGAAACATGCTGAGACACATAGTAATCAAATTGGCAAAAATTAAGGATAAAGAAAAACTATTGAAAGCAGCAAAGGAAGAATGACAACATACAAGGGAACTCCCATAAGATTAACAGCTGATTTCTCAGCAGAAACTCTACAAGCCAGAAGGGAGTGGCATGACATATTTAAAGTGAAGAAAGGGAAGAACCTATGACCAAGATTACTCTATCCGGCAAGGATCTCATTCAGATTCGATGGAGAAATCAAGAGCTTTACAGACAAGCAAAAGCTAAGAGAATTCAGCACCACCAAACCAGCTCTACAACAAATGCTAAAGGAACTTCTCTAAGTGGGAAACACAAGAGAAGAAAAAGATCTACAAAAACAAACCCAAAACAATTAAGAAAATGGTCATAGGAACATACATATTGATAATTACCTTAAAAACGTAAATGAGCCTTATAATAAGTAGAATAAGCCAGACACAAAAGAACAAATATTAGATGATTCCAGTTATATGAAATACCTAGAAGAGACAAATCTATAGGGACAAACAGTAGATTAGTGGTTACCAGGAGCTGGAGGACAGGGGGAATGGGGAATGACTTGTTAATGGTATGAGATTTATTTTGGGGGTAATGAAAATACTCAGTAATTAGACATTGGTGATGGTTGTACACCTTAGTGAATACACTAAAAAGCACTATAATTTACACTTTAAAAGTGAGTACTATGGTATGTGAATCAAATCACACACACAAATAATAATAAGGGGTGAGGCAAAATGCCTCAAATAGGATAACTCCTTATGGAAACCAAACTCTTTCATATGTTGATAATCTGAAGAATTTACACAGACCTCTTACTTAGGCAGGACTTCTGTGCAATATATGGACTCAACTTGGAGCCCAGTGAAACATTTATTAGGAAATCTGCTGGGAACATCTTTCCCAGACTTCTTCTATTGTATTTATAATTCTCATTCCATGGTAATCAAGTTCCTTTTAGTGCTTATATTTGACTGAAACTTGGTTCTCTTCTGTACTCCTGTAGCCATCTTATGGGGAACAAGTTCTTGGGTTAGAAGTAAGGTTTTTATTCTCCTAGTTACTGTGACCATGCCCCAAATACCATTCTTACTATCTCATATAAATAAAACCAGAACTTATCCAATGAAGTTCTTTCTGGTTAATTCTCCCTGATGCCACCTTGTTACGGTCAATTATAGATACTCTTCCAGCAAAAACCCCCTTATTAAAATGATTCAGTCTTCCCGGATCCCACCTCTAGGCTTACCCGATGAAATTTATTTCAGGAATTAGTTTCTTCCTGGTTACAATCTTTTCTCTTTATTTTTATCTTTACTCATATTACAAACATGATGAAGGTTCCCAGAATGTGGCTCCAGGTTTAAGAGACTGAGCAACAGTTCTCCAAAAAAGAGTATGGATTTAGTAATTATCCCTACTAGCACCACAATACAAGCATACCTCAGAGATATTGCCAGTTTAGTTCGTGACCACTGCAATAAAGCAAATATTGCAATAAAGTGAATCACACAAATTTTTTGGTTTCCCAGTGTATATAAAAGTTATGTTTATACTATATTGTAGTCTAAGTGTGTGATATCATTATGTTTAAAGAAATGTACATACCTTAATTAAAAAATATTTTATTGCTGAAAATGCTAACCATCATCTGAACCTCCAGGGAGTTTTGCAATTGTAACATCAAAGATGACTGATTGGGCTTCCCTGGTGGCGCAGTGGTTGAGAGTCCTCCTGCCGATGCAAGGAACACGGGTTCGTGCCCCGGTCCGGGAAGATCCCACATGTCGCGGAGCGGCTAGGCCAGTGAACCATGGCCGCTGAGCCTGCGCTCCACAACGGGAGAGGCCACAACAGTGAGAGGCCCGCGTACCGCAAAAAAAAAAAAGATGACTGATCACAGGTACCATAACAAATATGGTGCCAATAGACTTGCTTGACCCAGGTTGCCACAAATAGAATATCTGTGAAGCACAATAAAGTGAAGTGCAACAAAATGAGCCATGCCTGTATTTTTTTTTAAGTTTTTTTTTTTTTTTTTTTTTAATGTGGACCATTTTTAAAGTCCTTATTGAATTTGTTACAATATTGCTTCTGTTTCATGTTTTGGTTTTTTGGCCATGAGGCATGTGGGATTTTAGCTCCTTGACCAGGGATTGAACCCTCACCCCCCTCATTGGAAGGTGAAGTCTTACCACTGGACTGCCAGAGGAGTCCCCATGCCTGTATTTTTTAATTAAATGGGATACTTAGACATGGCTGAGCCTGAGATTTAAACATAGGTTAAAATGACCCTGTGCTCCATTTGACTAAATTATATGGCTCCTTGAATAACTTAATCAGCCATATTTGAGTGCAAGAAACAGACTCCTCAAACTACATCAAATAAGGGGTTACATTTTTAGGATACACATAAAATCTCACAGAAACATCAGATTAACTACATGAAAACTGAAGTGGAAATATGATTCTAGCAATTGAAGCTGGAACTTAATGCTGAATTCAAAGTAATTCTAGGGACCTAGTCAGTGGTTCTTATCGCTTCGCTCTTCTGTTCTGCCACAGATAGATCAGCGAGCTTCACGTGGCCACTCCTAACATCTGTTCCTGTATAACTTCAATTTACAAATCGTTCCTCATGGTCCCTAAAACATTATATATTGCATTTATACACTATTATGTTTGGCTAACACTTTTTTTTACCTGGTTCTTTTACAACTTTTGAGAGAGAACAATTAGTTCAAGTCCTATTAAAAAGTAAATTCATATATAAATATGGAATCTGTGCCCTTGGGTAAGTTTTAAACCTCTTGAATTGTTACTAGCTCTCTCTGTTACCAAAAGGAGTACAGTTTGGGTTGTGAGTGAGGCAACAATCCTTAGAAGATGGTATAAGCAGCATAGTTACCCTGAGTGACACAATTAGTACCATTATTCTTGAATGTCATGCCCCAACAATGTTTTCTCTCTATATATATTTTCAAATGTTTTTCAGCTAAAATGTTCAAACTTTCAATGGGCAATATCAAAAACTCTCTTTCTTTCCCTCACTGGGAACACCTCCAAGCCATAGCCTAAATTTTTTCTAGAGATGGTCTTTTAAGCTCCTTTGTGGCAGTGGTTCTCAACCTGGTTAACACATTACTGTAACCTGGAGAGATATCAAAAAGCACTGATGTCTGGACCCCATCCCAAACCTATTAAATTAGAATCTCTTGGGGTAGAACACAGATGCTGACATATTGTAAAAGCTCCCCTGATGATACAGATCCATAATTTTCAAACCCTGTCAATCTCAAAGTCCACAATCTCTAGGTGATGACCATTTCTTTTCAAAACCTATAATGACTTATTCCGCGGTTTTATTTACTCTCATCAGTGGGAAGCCAAACTACCACAAAGTGGCATAGGTATAGATGTGGAATAAAGTACCAAATTACACAGGTTCAGTTTCAGCTCTAAAGTGCAAAGTGCTTGATCTCATCACTCCTGTTCTTAGAACAAGATAAAGCTACACAAACTAAGAATCAATGGTTTTTCTTGGACACTAAGTTTGCAGGGCACACAATTGCCATAAAGCCTGGAAAGACAAGTGCATCCAGAGAGATAGAGCAAGGTGGGTCTGATTACCTGAAGCAGAAACTACAGGATCAATATACTGGTAGAAACACTTAAATGGCGATTTTGGTGAGTTGCTGGAGGCAGAGTATGGAATAGAGAGTGAGAAACTTCTGAGGGGAACATTCTTAGGGATTCCCTAAACTTTCATGAACTTCCCCTCTAGGAACCTGACCAGGTTCTCAATTTTAGGGTTCAGTAAAATCCTCTGGGGGGCTTCCCTGGTGGCGCAGTGGTTAAGAATCCACCTGCTAATGCAGGGAACATGGGTTCAATCCCTGGTCCGGGAAGACGCCACATGCTGTGGAGCAACTAAGCCCGTGCGCCACAACTACTGAGCCCATGTGCTGCAACTACTGAAGCCTGCATGCCTAGATCCCATGCTCCGCAACAAGAGAAGCTACCGCAATAAGAAGCACGCACACTGCAATGAAGAGTAGCCCCTGCTCACCGCAACTAGAGAAAGCCCACTGCTGGCTCTGGAGGGGGAGGAGGAGAGTAACTATTATGAAGTGTGGCCAAAGCATTTTCCATAAGACAAGCCTAGTCCCCAGGTGAAAGGACTTTGCCAGAGCTCAATTCTGGAAACAAACTCTGGCTGGGAGAGAGAATTTCTCCCCGTTCCAGCACTCTCCAGCCTTCCTGTTTCACCTAAGGGGTGAAAAAGCATTGTCAACAAGAGACACAGCTTGAAGGACATAGATTGTGTATGTTGCAGTCAGGGAAAGAGTAGGGGACAGGAAAAAAGCTATACCACTGAAGGAGAAAAAGAAACACTTGCAAAAACGAGGATAATTGGAACTACTGTGGGGACGTTTGGGTGTGCTAAATAGCACTTTGCCAGGCAGCCACATGAAAGATTAGTGAGGCCTGTTTTACAAGTCAATAGGATAATGCAGTAAAGAGAATTATAATAAATCAGTGGACAAATATACATCTAATTTGAATACAGTGACCCCAGCCAGTGGTTAGCTTGACTTTAAGGATTTAATTCTAGCCTGTTCAGCTCTCCATATCTCACCAATAAGATAACTCAATCCATCAATGGGAAGGAATAAATAGAGGGTATAAAAACACCTAGATTGCTCACTCTAATATTATACATTACTGAGACTGAAGCAAAGTCCCCTCATTGAAAAATGAGGACAGATGCCAACAATACTGGTGACTTCTAATATGTTGTGCCCACATGCCATACTTGGAATAGTCATCCTTCTGTTTTTCATTTGTACAATCAGTAATTTGTTTTGGTAAATTTCTCTGTAAAGTGATCTGTAAAATATTTGAGGAGTGGAGAACCACTGATATATTGATCTCAGTGTGAACTAAACAGGCTTTTGTATGGTAGGTTGATGTTTTCCTGGCCATATATGTGAGAGACCTTAATGTTCATGGGAATATCATGGTTTATGATGAACTAAAGACAAAACACCAGAGGATTCCCATCCCCAATGTGCGAAAGATATTAATACTCAGTTTTAATTGATCCTACAAGACCAACGGGTCTACCTCCTTCTTACAATATACATTCCCCATTAACTCCCCTTCCCATAGCCCTGTCAGAATTGGCCACTGCCTGAGAATGTTGATGAAAGACAAGAATGCTTATTATAATATAGAGTATTCATTTACAGGTCTTAATCTTTATTTCTTTACAACCTTTTCAAAGACTCCTCTCGTATGGAAAGTGTTTTCATGATTGTATAGCTGGGCCCCTGCCAGAACCCAATCACATGGCCCCAACTGCAAGTTGGCTGAGAACTGTGGAAGTGCTCATGAATATTCAATGATTGTTAGTTGTCCGCCACCGACTTCCAGGAGCAGAGTCCTAATATGACTAGGTTCTTCCTAGTTGAATTCTCTCAGGGAAACTAAATTTGGGATATTCTGCTTTGCTCTCACTTTGCTAAAGCCCAGCAGATATAACCAACTCAATGCACAATTATTAAATTTTTAATCACTTTTAAATTATTTTATGATTTTAACTATGCAATTCCACAAAGTATTCTCAGGGCTTTAATTGCCATGTACATGTAGCATTGCAAAGATCAACAAATCCATATCTCTAGTCCATCCACTTCTGAGCTTGAAGCCCCCATAGTTCCCCTATTGGATATTTCCACCACAAGGCCTGAAATATGTTTCAAGCTCAGCATATCCAACAATAATTAAATCCTTCTCTTGGCCTCAGACCTATACCTTTCCTTTTGTTTTTCATCTTATTAAAATGGGATTGACAGTTTCCTAGTAGTTCAAGCCACAGACCTGAACATTATTGTTATTTCTTCAATTTTTTTTCTCTGCCTTTCCCCATTAAATTTGTCAGCAAGACTGGCTGATTTTATCTTATGCTATCTTATTTCCAACTCTATTTCTCCACCCCCCTGTCTCAGATCAATAGTGTCTCTTTCCTTGGTTGAATGATCTCCAATCCATTTCTCACTCTACAGTCAGAGTGACCTTAATAAAAGACAAATCTTATATCAGTTTCTTACTTAATGGAGTCAAAGACTCAAAGACTCTCATTACCCTTAAATGTGTTTCAAAATACTTAACATTTACAGAGTGCTGCAAGGTCTGTTCCATGTCTAACTCTCTGGCCTTATGTCTCATTTATTTCAGTCATTACTGACCTTTTTCCCTTCTCTCTTTCCTGTTTGATTTGCTATTCATACATACTGGTTCTGTACTTGAATGATTCTGCATCCTCCTCCCCATACACTCTCAACCCTTGTCAGGTTAATCCCTAACTTTCCTTCAAGTCTCACCTTAACTGTTTTTCCTCAGAAAGCTTTATTTCATTCTTATATACAAGTTAGGTATTTTACCTATGTAGTACTGCAATTCTTCCATTATAGATCTAATGTATATCTAATTATAATTATCTACTCAAATGAATAAGTCTGTTTACCTTGCTCACTCTGCTTGACATTGAACATGAATTAATTTTAATCTACATTTTACTTAGATTTAATATTTTAAATTTGATTTAGTTTTATTATTTCATTAAAAAAAATTTTTTTACGTCTTTATTGGAGTATAATTGCTTTACAATGGTGTGTTAGTTTCTACTTTATAACAAAGTGAATCAGTTATACATATACATATGTTCCCATATCTCCTCCCTCTTGCGTCTCCCTCCCACCCTCACTATCCCACCCCTCTAGGTGGTCACAAAGCACCGAGCTGATCTCCCTGTGCTATGCAGCTGCTTCCCACTAGCTATCTATTGTATGTTTGGTAGTGTATATATGTCCATGCCACTCTCTCACTTTGTCACAGCTTACCATTTTTGATGGAAATTTTTGATACTGTACATTTTCTAAACTGAAATCCCATACCATAATATTCTCATGTGTTGAACAGCTGTATTATGTTGAACAGTTCCTGAGTATATACTATTGAACAACTGCTTTTACCTATATAGTTCTGCAGTAATTAGTAACAAGCATCATTGAAAGAAATTTACGAGTACTCATTAACTGTTCCAAAACTCCTGCTCTAATTATTAGCATTTTAAAAATTGCTGTGTCAGGACAAATAAAAATTAATGTATATCATATGATCAATAACCCTGAAAAATAAACTTTACCTTATCAGTGTTTGTATAAAAATGAGAAAGCAAAACATTCTATAAACCCTATCTTTAAAACTGCCTCTCTGAATATGTAACAATGGGGAAATTGTGCCTACTATATTTCCTAGAATATAAATGAAAATGTTTTTCTAATAAAAATGTGGTTTATGCTTTACCTAGTTAATCACTGTAAATTTCATGAATATTTATGACACTATACATAGGTCCATCCCAATAGTTATTGTGATAAAGTTTAAAAAAATATTTTAACATGAAAAAAGCCAGTTATATCTTCTGAAATTTATAATGTTCATGGTGCTGTTTAGCTTGCAAATGAGATTCTATTTCTTAATATACAATTATTCAAAATTGAGAGATGGCCTTAGCTAAACGTTCACCTGAAAGAAATTAAAATCAAACGAATCTCATGCATAAAAAATCTCACACATGTAGAAAGTTTTCAGTCTTTATATTTCACATTTACAGAGTTTTTTCTCAGGTATTACTTTATAAAGTAATTCCTGCAGAGTTTACTAAAATATTGTTTAAAAGAAACAGTTATCAGACAACCACTGTGACATGAGTGGACTGTATAGCTCGGAGAATCAAAAGGAGGTGACCCAAGTGGAGGGATGGCATAAGCCCAGTGAAAGTGTTATCTCCTGGACAGATTGATGCCTTCTCTGACTGGGCTTTTGGTCCATAGTGTGGACACCTGGGCGCCAATAAAAATTTCACTCAGTATCAGTAAAATTTACTCTAAGGAAATGGAAGCTCAGCATTTTACAGTAGACATATTCAACTTGATTCTGAAAAACCATTATTTTGTCAATTGATAAGAGAGTTCAAATAAGTTAGAACACTTGAAAAGACATAAGTGAAAGAAAATGGGAAGAGTTAGGAGATAAAATTAGTATTTCTAGAGGACGAATGATAGAGCTAGGTATTTGCCTTGTGACTTTATAAAATGTTAACTGTAGACTTAAAAGTGGGAGTAAAACAGGCATACTAGGGCTTCCCTGGTGGCGCAGTGGCTGAGAGTCTGCCTGCCGATGCAGGGAACACGGGTTCGTGCCCTGGTCCGGGAAGATCCCACATGCCGCGAGGTGGCTAGGCCCTTGAGCCATGGCCGCTGAGCCTGCGCGTCCGGAGCCTGTGCTCCTCAACGGGAGAGGCCACAACAGTGAGACGCCCGTGTACCGCAAAAAAAACCCAAAAAAAACAAAAAAACAAAACAGGCATGCTAATATGCTTAGTGCAGCCCGACTGGCAGGTGCTCCTTAATTTCCAGATAAGACAGGTTTAATCCTGCCATAAATCCTCTGTGAAACTAAGTGCTTTCTCATTATCTGTCAAGAACTTTCTTTTGATTGCTATTTTCTATTTACACCTGGCTGTGATTTTCAACTTTTGATGAATTCTCATACTCCATCTATTTGCAGTGGTCTAATGCTGATCCAGTTTCAAAGCATGAAATCTCTTTGTTTCCTCTACCCTGTGCCACAAATAATACTACAGAAAATAAATTATTGGCTGGAGATTTAAGTATAACTAACTATAGGAGATGCTATATGACAGCATGCTATGGAAGATAGTTTTCAGATGGCCCCCAAATTTCCAACTCTTAAAGTCTTCAGTCCCATCCATCGACCCAGCTACCAGCCTCTGACCCTATTGTTCTGCCTTCTCTCCTCTTCCCACGTGTCACTGCCTTTTCTCATTTTTGATCTATTACATCCCTAGATGCCTGTTCACTTTTTAGTAGACAACTTAGCTAAACATTTTACTATCTCCTCACAGCTCAGGTTCATGAACCTTCAGCTTGTATTGATGAGACAAAAAATTTTCCCTAAACAAAAGGAGTTACTTAACAAAATTAAACTTTTATGTGAGTTTTTACTCCAAGTAAACTAACTCTCTCCCTAGTAGGCACCCTTCTTAACTCAGCTTTTTAACCACAGTAAATTAATTACAAGAAATTCATCCCAACTCTGTTTATTTCTGTTCCGCAAGTATATATCACAATGCCTGGCACACAGGTGATGCTTTAAAAATGTTAGGAAGATGGATGGAAGAATGAATGATCAATTGGTTAATAAGAAAGGCATTAATAAATATCCTTTGGGGATATCAGAGTCATTCATTAGAGTAAAAGATTACAGTACATATTAGTTGCAGCCCTTCCAGGAATCAGAGAAAATGAGAATAGCTATTTTGCTAATAATGCTACATATGTAGATGCAGCATAGACTGTATCTTTGTAATGAAAACTTTTGTTAATAGGAACAGTAATTTCACTGAGTACAGAAATCCAGCTCAGTTTTTATGTTGATTATATAATACTTTAGGTAGAGTGCCTACATTAACATATAGATACTAATATAAAAGAAATGTGGGACTTTATTTTGGAAGTTTAGGTAATCCTAACTTGTTCAAGATAATAATTTAGGAGAAAAACACATTAAAGTAGCTATGTAGCCTTGGAGAAAGCTTTGACTTGTAGAAGTTTTATGAAGTTTTGCCTTCTTCATATCCAGAATACAAATGACAAGGCCCATTTTAGGACATTCTCAAAGGAATTAAACTTATTGTTGATTTATAAAACATTATGGCATAATGCATACTTTTGAGCTCAAAATATTATAGATTCTAAACAATACTGTATTGCACTCCCCCTAAAATGCCACTTGACTGATTATTTTTCTTAAATATATTTCTTTATCAAAACCCTTTTTATTGTTACATTTGTGGACAAAGTCATCACTGCAGCCTTTAACAATTACTCCCTAAGACACAGATTTAGGAACAACATTTGAATAAAAGTATTTTTAACATTATAGTCAGTTAGTGTATTCTGAGCAGAAAGGTCACACTCTAAAAGGCATTTGACACACATGCAACCATTGGTTATGACGTGTTATTTATTAGGACTAATATCACATAAACATCAGAAAGTCAATGAGTACGGAAGATTTTCTTTAATAATGTATGAATATTACTTCATAATGGAGAAAAGAGTTGCAATAATTAAATACCAGAGAATATGATTTTTTAAGATATCGAATAATGTAATAGCAGCAGAGGGAAATTTACCCAGAGAGAAATTTAACACAATATTTTGACCTCACCCGTCTTTCATGACACTGACTGTTTTCAGAAAATGATTCTAACTTAAAACCAAACTGTCGAGGGAAGCCAAAGGCTTACACTATTTGGTTTACTGTTCTAAGAGTATCTTTAAACCAAGAAGGTAAAACAGGAAACACTTTATTATTTTCACTAAGTCCTCCAATCTGTATCCACTGGAAATAAAATTTGATCCCTCTACTGCCTGGCACAACTCATTTTCTTGACTAAAGTAAATCTTTACTCATCAAAACTAATGCTTAATATCAATAAATGTAGAATAACACGGATTGATTTTGCCATTCAAATGTAGTTCCAAAAATTAAATGTTAAAATCCATATTAAAATGGTCATTGCTTTAGTTTACTAAATGTTTTTGCTTATTCTGTATTTTCAGTCATGTGAACTTTAGTTCACTCTCACACTTGTTACCTAACAATTATAGTCTACAGTTTATATTATCTTTCTATTTTTAGAGACAAAACTCCCTCGAAAATCAGAGTTGTGTGATATTCATAAAGCTACATACTGACTGACCTCAAATGCAATTCAGCCCATTTGAGAAAAAAAAAAGTGAGCCTCCTTTAGTGTCTTATACCTAAAAGTTCATATTTCAGATTTTAAGTAAATACTGCATTATTTTTATTACCACCACATAGTTTCTTATCTTCATACCCCTACTTTACAAAAAGTGAGTCCTATTTTAGCATCTTCTTTTTTTAATAAATGTGTTTAGGTAAGTGGCAATAATACATATTTAATAAAGGTTACCCAAATTCCCACTAAAATTTTTAAAAGGGGGGACCATATTGTTTTTGCTAGAAATACAATGAGGTTAACAGCTAGAAACTGAAATTATCCTTCATTTCACTTGAATTAATTCAGTTATTTCCACTTAAACTACCATAACTGTTTAAGCTTTTGAACACAGCACCTGCTGGTGATAGAAAAACTGAATCTGTCACATTCTGTTGAAAAATCTTGTTGAAACATATATATTAAAAGAAAATTAAACTGGGTCAAATACTTTGTTTCTAGTTGTCCCATTCAGCTCATTTAATGACTTAAAATTTTTTTTAAAACCAAGACATGTCAGTATGCAATGACTATTTAGATAAACAAATAAAGCAAATAAAGTCTGTTACATTTGACTGTGAAGTCATATTTCTGTGTTTGACCAGCAGTAAGTATCAATTTAGAACTATGTATCAATGACGACCTTTAGGAGGAAGAAATTTTCAGAAACTCAAAAGAACTACTGAAACTACAGTGGTCTCTATCTGGCTTTTAACAGTTGCTTTTCAACTGCAAGGCATTTAGCTAATTAGTTACATGATACCAAGAATAAAATCTGAAATCAAAGAATTTTACTCTCAGAAGCTAGCCTTTATATATTACCCAGTAATGAATATTTCAATCATTTCCGATAGAAATGTTGCTTGTTGAACTGCGTCAACTAAATTTTGTTGTTTGCTTTAAGTTTTAATTTCATAAAATATTCTAACCTAATAGTTTGTTTCTATATTTTTAATGTATAAATATTGTACTAAACATTTTGTACTTACTTTTTTATAAAGTATATATGACCATTTGTATATTCCTATGGCAGTAGGTACACTTTGAATGTTCATGTGATAGTGGCTCAATATTATAGGGAATATATGCCACACACTTTGAAAACCTATTTCTTAAAGTAATCATTCCCTTCTCTGGATGCCTGTAGTGATTATGGACTTCAGTATTATTTTAATTCTTTCTGTCTCTGATTCTATTTAACTATTCAAGTTTATAAATTACCTGTCTTACCCCCCCGAAAATAAATAAAACATTTAAGTAATTGAAGAACCATTTACTCCTATATATATTTTATGCAAAATATTCTCTCATTAAGATACCTCACTAAGTATATTGCACAAAGTATGTAATCCTTAAATATTTATGCATATGTTTATGTTCATATTTGAAAACCAAACCCCAATGGTGGTAGTGAATGGCATTTTGCATATTTACTTGAAAAACTCCATTATGTGATAACTATCTTTTCCCATGCTAGAATGAATAGGTTTCTTCTTCTTTATAAATGACAGGTTAAGTTGCCACACTCTTAAGTTCATATTTTACTGATCTTTTTCCCTAAAAATATCATCATCCTCAATGCCACAATTATTCAGTTAAGTAAAACAAAGCTGTGTAACTATGGAGGAAATGCAACTATGGAGGAATTCAGGATCAACAACAAGGTTGATTCAAACAATGCTGGAAATTTGTATTTAGAAGAGAATTGCATTCATTCCTATAGGCCCAAGCTTAGAACTGCTTCTACTGACATAGAATTTTATTTATTAGACTGTATGTTTCTTTTATTAAGGAATGGGGGTCAATTCTATATTACCAATAGGTCTACTTACTTTTAACACTCCAAGGGAAAGAATCTTGGATTTTGAACCTTGGATCTGAACCATATTAGTCCACAAAACCATTAAATATTCATTTTACAGGGATGATGCTATCTGCTCTGGAATAAAAGTATCAGGAAAAAAAAGCAAAGTAATAGAGATAATAAAAACATCCAGTGACTGCCAGAGGTTTGTGTTTGGTGTGTGTGGTGGTGGGGTGGCAGGGAATGAATAACAGAGCACAGAGGATTTTTAGAGCAGTGAAAATACTCAGTATGATACCATCATAATGGACACAAATCATTATTCATTTGTCCAAACCCACAGATTACACAACACCAAGAGTAAACCCTAGTATAAACTATGGACTTTGGGTAATTACGATGTGTCCATGTAGGTTCATCAACTATAACAAATGTACTACTCTGGCGAGGGACTTCGATAATGTGGGAAGCTAGGCATCTGTGGGGCAGGAGGTATGTAGGTGTAAGGAAACAAAATTTGTCACCCCCAAATGTCTCACTGGTATGAGGATTATTTCAGGTTGATTTTTATTAAGAAACAGAAGGCTCAAGAATTCTTTCTTGTTATCCCGCTCTTAGCTCCTTAAATAATTTAGATAAAGGGCTATCACCAGAGACATCTGCAAAGAATATGGGCTAGATGTGGTGGGAGAGACTAGGCAGTGCCTAGAGATCAGAGTTCACTCTGTGTCTGATTGTCTCTGAAAGGCTCAGCAGACATTTGTTTACCAAACATTTGCTTTTCCATCTCCAGGTGAATTTATTCCTCCCCTTTGAAGTCCCAAACCATTACCCCCAACATCCTTTTTTTTTTTTTTTTTTTTTTTTTTGCGGTACACGGGCCTCTCACTGTTGTGGCCTCTCCTGTTGCGGAGCACAGGCTCCGTACGCGCAGGCTCAGCGGCCATGGCTCACGGGCCCAGCCGCTCCGCGGCATGTGGGATTCTCCCGGACCGGGGCACCAACCCGTGTCCCCTGCATCGGCAGGCGGACTCTCAACCACTGCACCACCAGGGAAGCCCCCAACATCCTTTTTTGTCTTTAGCTGAAGATGATGTTTAAGGTGAGGGCTTTGGCCATCTTGGTTACTCAGTTTTCCTGGGTCTCTCCCATGTATGTATGTTATTAAATTTTTGTTTGATTTTCTCCTGTTAATCTGTCTCATGTCAATGTAATTCTTAGACCAGCCAGAAAAACCTATATGGGTAAAAGAAAATTTCTTCCTTCCAGATATAGGAAATCCCTGTACTGTCTCCTAATATTGCTGTGAACCTTAAACTGCTCCCCGACCCCCCACAAAAAAGCCTTAATTTTTTTTTAAAAAGCAAAAAACAATATCAGACAAAAAAGAAACAATATAAGCTGAGGTTGGCATAGACTATGTCATCCAATCAACTAAATCTATTCTCCAATTACTCTGATTTACAATGAGACATTAAATCATCATTTTACATTGAATAGAAAAAGAGAAACTCAGTTTATCTTTATGATTCTAAAATTATTTCATTAAATAATATTGAATCTCGTGTATATACCAGGCTCTTTTCTATTAAATGTACATGTACTTTTGAATTAATAAAGTGCTATCTTTAGTATTTATTATTGTATTTAGCTACTTGTGTCTTTATGAGCACCATATTAGTCCCCATGCCTCAAATCAAAAGCCAGTTAACTTGCGTGTCTTAAATGATTTCTTAACACAAGAACCCTCCTCTTTTCCCACCACTGGGCTTCTATGCTGTCAATATAAGGCAGCAGGATCTAAGACTGAAAATTCTGTGTAGAAGCCTATGACCTGCTCCCTGGAGAGGGAATAGCTTCTTAAATTTAACAGTATCTGTGTTCTAATTTGTAATAGCTCATTCATAGCAAATTTGTAATTATTTACTTAAACTTCAAATAATTTAAAGTTTTTTATCTACTTTAATTCCCGTTAACCCATGGAGGATGGAGTAAGAGGGGAACTAATTACGTAGTTTACACAAACAAAAATGCTGAATTTTAATTTCCTTTAATGTTCCAAGAAAGTGTATTTAAATCACATACTTAAGACAAGTGAAAATATTCCATCAAATATCTCTACAGATCGATATTATTCATCTTGTAAAATTGTTCCATTGTCTTCCTTCTCAAAAATTTTTTAAAAAGCACAAATAGCCAAACAAAAACCTCTTGGACATAAGCCCTTCTTTAATTCTGCTATTTCTCATTCCTTCCCCTTATATTTTTACCTCCTTGAGACAAGTGTTCATATTCAAGATATTCAGTCTCTATTCTCAATGAACTGAAATCTATTTACCTTTGTTATTAAAAAAAATAACTTTTTTTTTATTTGGTCAAGAACACTATGATATCCTAGTTGTGGAATGAAGTAAATGACTTTCAGTACTTTATGATGTGATGTTTCTAGAGCGGTGTACATGATGCTTCTTTTTGAAACATTTTCTTTCCTTCTCTGGCACCAATCTTTTTAACCCACTGGCTCTCCTGCCACCCCCACCCACCCTGCTCTGTTTGTTTTTTTTTTTTTTCCTGCAGTGGTAAATGCTTGTGAATAGAGATGAATTTTGTTGCAAATATGTATATAAAGTTCATAGGTTTCTCTATCCTCTTAAAAGCGGTTAACTTCAGGATTCTGTTCATGGTACTGCTGTAGCAGAAACTAGTTGGGGCACCCCCATTATGTTAGCCCTTATTCAGCCCTTATTCTTTCCACCCATGCAACTGGTCTCCTACTGATTTTCTTTCTTTTCTCCTGCTCTTTCTTGCTTAATTTCCCTGTGAAAATGATTGCCCTCTAGCTAAGGTTGTACTATGCACCTGATGTTTACTTCTCCAAGACAACACTCCCTAACTCTCCTTTCCTTTGTGAGCATTCTTCATTCCTAAAAGAAGGTCACAGAATGACAACCTTGAGGACCACCAGAACCTATTCGGGAACCACCTGATGCCAGGCTTAATGATCTCAATGTCTCCAGAAGGAAAGAAGAATGCAAGACTACATCAGCCCTGATCCTTATCTACAGCCCTATTTTCCACCCTGAAACTATAAGACCCCTTGCAGCTTCCCAGGAAAGGGGGCACAGTCTTGAGAGCATTAGCCCCCTGTTCCCCTCTTTGCCTGGCAAAGTAATAGAGCTACTCCTTTCTACTCCTCCAGAGCTCTGTCTCCAAGTTTCTATTTGGCACTGGTGAACAGAGGCTGAGTTTTTTGGCAGCAGTACCAGTTCTCTTCTACTTTTTAAAAAATTCTCTTTTTCTCTCTTCTCAAGCTGTGTTCTTTACTCTTGTCCTCTTCTCTCCTATTCCTTCCCTTTGTGTACCTTTCTTCCATTTTCACTCATACACATCCTAAGAAATCTCACTTCAGTGACTTCAACTACTAACTATATTTTGAGGATTCCTAGACCATTGTTATTGAAATCTGAATTATATCTTGACCTCTATATCACCTGCTATGTATCTTGAAATTATCAGATCAAAGGCAGATTTCAACACCCTCCATCTGTATTCGACATTTTCTGTTTCAGAGTGTGAAATCAACATCATCCAAGTGACCAAAGTTAGAGGATGAGGAATCACCTGCATTTCCCTCTCCCTAACTCCTGCATCCTTATGGCCTTACAAGGCATGCCTCAATTATAACCCCCAATTCTCTCATTTCTTCATCACTGTAGGATCCTTCTTCTTTGATGCAGAAACATCAAATGAATGAATGATGAACTTAGTCCATGGAGTTCAGAGAGCCTGATGTGCAACAGAGTAATCCAAAGTAATCCATTTGTTCGATTTAGCTATGTATGGAGTGTGAGTACTCAGGGAAAAGGCATTTCTTAAAGTGTTATACAAATGAAAAGCTAGGATATTAAATAAAATTGTAACCAAACACAAAGATAATATAAATAAGTGGAGATTAAAAATGGGACCAAACAAAAACTGGTCAAAAGACCATGAATATACAGAAACAAAGAGTAATAGAATGGACAAGAGTTAATGGATCTAAAGAGGAAATCATGTACAGTAAGTCCCCTACATACAAACCTTCAAGTTGCAAACTTTCAAAGATGTGTGCGTGCATTCACATGTTCAATCACATCAGTTAGTTCACATATGTGATGTGCATTGTCAAGTGCGTACATCCTCTACAAGTGGTTGTGCTTTTGTGTACTTTACTGTACAGAACTGTATAGAGTACAGTAGTACAGTATATTTACTTCAAGCCCAGGATGTCTGGAAGCAAGCGTAAAAGCTGTGGTGATGTAGCTGGTACTGCTAAGAAGCACCAAGCAATAACGATGGAAACAAAAGTGAAAATAATTAAAAGAGTGGAGAGAGATGAAAAGATGGTAGACATCACTTGTTCTTACAACATGAATCATTCAACCACTGGCACACTTCTAAAGAAAGAGGACAAGATCATGGAACACGTGAAGTCTGCTGTGCCAAGGATATCGACAATAATATTGAAGAAGTGTGGAAAAGTGATGGAGGAGATGGAGAAACTTCTCAGTGTGTGGATGTAGGATCAGCCTCAGCATCGAGTCCCACTCAGCTTAATGCTGATTCAAGAGAAAGCTAAAAACCTTTAGGAAGACCTGAAGAAGAAACACGGCGAAGAATCAGAGGGCACACCTTTTAATGCCAGCCATGGCTGGTTTCATTGATTAAAGGCTAGAGCCAACCTTCACTATGTAAAAGTAAATGGGGAGTCAGTGAGTGCAGATACGGTAGCTGCTGGGGAATTTCCTGAACCGCTTTGAGAAATTATTGATGAAGGCATGTATTTACCCAAGCAGGTTTTTAATGTGGATGAGACACAACTGTACTGGAAGAGGATGCGAGACCGAAGTTACATCAGTAAGGAGGAAAAGCTGATGCCAGGCTATAAAGCAGCAAAGGACAGGCTAACTCTGTTGTTTGGTGGCAATGCTTCTGGTGATATGAAGCAGAAGCCTCTCTTAGTTTATCATTCAGAGAACCCAAGAGCCCATAAAAACACAGCCAAGGGCTCTCTTCCTATTGTGTGGAAGAGTAACCCCAAAGCCTCGGTTACACAGGCCACTTTCCAGGACTGGTTTTTCCACCACTTTATCCTGGAGGTAGAGAAATATTACTTGGAGAAGGATGCCCAGTTCAACATTCTTTTGCTGCTCAACAATGTTCTGGGTCACCCCCCATTCATGGACCACTTTCATCCCAACATCAAAGTAGTGTATCTGCCCCCAATACATACTGTACTATGTTGCTCATCCAACCTATGGACCACAGAGTTACAGCAACTTTCAAGAAACACTATTTATGTCACACTTTTTGTAAAGACAGTAAAGGTGAGTGATGAATCAGGAATAACCTTGCAACAATTTTGGAAGGACTATAACATCTACAAGGCCATAAAAAACACTGACTTTGCTTGGTGTGAGGTTAGGGTCATTACCATGAATGGGCTTTGGAAGAATCTTTGCCTGCAGTTTTTTCAAGATTTACGTGGATTTGAGAAGGTGGATGAGGAGTCCAAAGAGGTCTTCAGCAACTTAGCAACACTCAGTGAGAAGCTGGACATAGATCTGCAAGAGGACAACTGCATTGAACTCCTTGTTATGCAACGTGAGTTTACTAGTGAAGCCTGGATTGAACTGGAGGCCCAGAGAAAGGATGAAGAGAGACAAGAGGAAGAAGTAACTGAAGAGATTCACAGCACAAGAAATGGCAAGAGGATTTTCTTCATTTGAGGAGGCACTGTTAGTTTTTGAGGCACAGGACCCGAATGTAGAATGGTACACAAAGGTTGCAGCAGCCATTCAGAATGCAATCCAGTGCTACCATGTCATCTATGATGAGAAAAAGAAGAGCTACTACCCAGGCATAACTGGATTGTTTCTTCAAGAGGGTAGATAGAATTGAATCCAGCAAGGAATCAGAAACTGTGCCATCACCATCAGGCGTGACTGAGATTGCAGCTTGCCCTCCATCTCCTATTGCTGACGATCCTTCAGCTCTACCATCTCCCACCTCCTCTCCCTCCTCCAGTCAGTAACTCTTCTTGCCTGTTCACTCAAAGCCAGCCCCTGTATGCCAGATGATGTACTGTACTACTGTACTTTTCAAGGTACTGTACTGTAAGATTAAAAATGTTTTATTTTTTGTATTTGTTTTTATGTATTATTTGTGTGAAAACTATTATAAACCTATTACAGTACAGTACTATATAGCCGATTGTGTTAGTTGGGTACATAGGCCTAACTTTGTTGGACTTACGAACAAATTGGATTTATGAATGTGCTCTCGAAACAGAACTCATTTGTATGTAGAGGACCTACCGTAAAGCAATGTTTTTAATGAACGAAATAAAACTTTGCATACTGGAAATTATTTTAAAGTTATCAGATTAAAATGGGCATCTATAAATAGAAAGTATATTAATCTATATCTCTCTAATTTCCTCCTGGATTTTTGTAACATGTTTCTAAGTGGTATCCTTTCCCTGATGTGTTTCATTTTTGATTTTTTTAATTGGAGTATAATTGCTTTACAATGTTGTCTTAGTTTGTGCTGTACAGTGAAGTGAATCAGCTATATGTATACCTATATCCCCTCCCTCTTGGACCTCCCTCCTACCACAACCCCATCCCACCCATCTAGGTCATCACAGAGCACTGAGCTGAGCTTCCTGTGCTTTATAGTTTGTTCCCACTAGCTATCTATTTTATGCATGGTAGTGTATATATGTCCAACCTAATCTCTGAATTTGTCCCACCCTCCCCTTCCCCCACGGTGTCCACAGGGCCATTCTCTATGTCTACATCTCTATTCCTGCCCTGCAAATAGGTTCTTCTTTTCCATCTTTCTAGACTCCACATATATGTTAATATATGATATTTGCTTTCCTTTTTCTGGCTTACTTCACTCTGTATGAGAGTCTGGGTTCATCCACATCTCTACAAAGGACCCACTAATATTCCATTGTATATATGTACCACATCTTTATTCATTCATCTGTCATTGAACATTTAGGTTGTTTCCATGTCTTGGCGATTGTAAATAGTGCTACATTGAACACTGGGGTACATATGTCCTTTTGAATTATGGTTTTCTCAGGGTATATGCCCAGCAGTGGGATTGCTGGGTCATACAGTAGTTCTATTATTTAGTTTTTTAAGGAACCTCCATACTGTTCTGCACAGTGGCTGTATCAATTTACATTCCCACCAACAGTGCAAGAGGGTTCCCTTTTCCCCACACCCTCTCCAGCATTTATTGTTTGTAGATTGTTTGATGATGGCCATTTTGACTGGTGTGAAGTGATACCTCACTGTAGTTTTGACTTGCATTTCTCTAATAATTAATGATGTTGAGCAGATTTTCATGTGCCTCTTGACCATCTGTATATCTTCTTTGGTGAAATGTCTATTTAGGTCTTCTGCCCATTTTTTAATTGGGTTATTTGTTTTTTTTTTGATGTTGAGTTCCATGAGCAGTTTGTATTATTTTGGAGAACCTACCTAAGGATGCAAAAGACCTGTACTCAGAAGACTATAAAACACTGATGAAAGAATCAAAGATGACATAAACAGATGGAGAAATATACCATGTTCTTGGATTAGAAGAATCAATATTGTGAAAATGACTATACCACCCAAAGCAATCTACAGATTCAATGCAATCCTTATCAAATTATCGATGGCATTCTTCACAGAATTAGAACAAAAAATTTTACAATTTGTATGGAAACACAAAAGATCATGAATAACCAAAGCAACCTTGAGAAAGAAAAATGGAGCAGGAGGAATAAGGCTCCCCAACTTCAAACTATACTACAAAGCTACAGTAATCAAGACAGTATGGTAGTGGCACAAAAATAGAAATATAGTTCAATGGGACAGGATAGAAAGCCCAGAGATAAACCCACACACATATGGTCCCCTAATTTATGACAAAGGAGGCAAAAACATACAATGGAGAAAAGACAGCCTTTTCAATAAGTGGTGCTGGGAAAACTGGACAGCTTACATGTAAAAGAATGAAATTAGAACACTCCCTAACCCCAAACACAAAAATTAACTCTAAATGGATTAAAGACCGAAATGTAAGACCAGATACTATAAAGCTCTTAGAGGAAAACATAGGAAAAACACTCTTTGATATAAACCACAGCAAGATCTTTTTTGACCCACCTCTTAGAATAATGAAAATAAAAACAAAAATAAACAAATGGGGCCTAATTAAACTTAAAAGCTTTTGTACAGCAAAGGAAATCATAATGTGAAAAGACAACCCTCAGAATGGGAGAAAATACTTGCAGATGAACCTACTGTCTTTCATATTGCTTCAGGTGTAATAGATGTAAAAGACAAATTTTTAATCCTGTCATTTTTATTTCAAAATCCATTATATACTGCTCTTTTTCACTCAGACTAAATACCAATATCTCTTTCATACCTTAGAGTGTCCTTCATGATCTGAAAACTATAGGCCACTTTAATTAGTCTCTTGCCACATTTTCCACTTGGAACTCAATCCTAATTATATAAAAATAATTCACTTTCCCAAAATTCCATGCTCTTTCAAGTTACCTTCTTAGTATGTGTTCGATACTTCTGTCTAGAAAGTCTGCATGTACAATTCCTTCAAATCATAGCTTATATTTTTAAGGAAGAGTTTCCATTTCTTCCACCCAAAATATCCAACACTATTATTTTATTGAAATACTTATCTGACTACATCTCTTTTTCCCCCCAGTATCAATTTTTTTTTTCAGATATCAAAAAGCACTTCTCCCTATAAAGGACCTAGAAAGGGGTAGGTACTTGGTAACTGTTTATTTTACTTCAACTATAAATAGAATTATAAGAAAGTTTTATGAGGCATAATAAAATACTGATAATATAAATAAAATAATTGAAATAAATTATAGCTTGCTTGTCTTGCTATTTGTACAGAGAGCAGTACATATAACCAGGGCTGTACATTTTGCCTTTTCACAAACTCTTGAATCTAGAAAGAACTAAAATTTAGTTGTAACCTAAATTCCATAAATCAGTTAATAACATTATATAAAACACAAAATTAGCCTTATATAGTTTTAAGAATTAATTTAAAAAATAACCATACTATATGCCTACAGAAATTGCTAAGGGAAAGAATAAATTTGAAAATGTTGAATCATTTTCAATTGAGTCACTTGTTATTACAAGCATGCAAAAGAAAATTCGTAATATTCTTCATGTTGTCATTATTATCTGGCTTCCAATTTACTAAGGAGTTGTCAGTTGTCACTCTATTACTGACTTAAAGGAAATCATTTTTCTTTTTCTATTAGCATTTATGATTTGTTTATTTTTAGTGATTTTCAATTTTATAAGTATGTATGAACTGTTTTAAAATTATTTATTGGTGTTCATCAGTGAATTTTCAGTCACTGTCTTCTGAATATGCCTGTCACATTCTCTTTATTATATCTGGACATATCTACATATATCTATCTATTATCTATCCATCCATCCATCCATCCATCCAGGCTAGTCATTCTCATTCTAAAACTTCTTATTCTAGTTTATGTTTCTTAACATTATACAGTTTTCCTTCAGTATCCACAGGGGATTGGTCCAGAACCCCATGGATAACAAAATTCACAGATGCTCTAGTCCCTTGTATAAAATGGTGTAGGACAGTCGGCCCTCCAGGGCCTCTGTTTTGACAGTGCTGAGCCCTTGGATAGGGATATGAAGGACAGACAGTAGTCACTATTTCTTTATATCTTTGTATGTATTATGGGTACTTTATATTTATTTTTCCCCCTAATATAAGAGGTTTTAATTTAACAATTAACATATTTCCTGAGATTTACTTTTGTACTTTTACAAATCTACTTGTATTTCCTTACTCACATTTTCATCCCCACTTTTATTTCTTCATACTTATTTTACACCCAAATCTGATGACCTGGCTGTCTGTTGAAACTGCTGACTCATCTCCTTATTTCTGCATTGCTCCCTTCTTTCTTCCCTCCCTCTCTTCCTCTCTCCTCCTCCTCTATTTCCTCCCTTTCCTTCCTTCCTTCCTTCTTTCCTTCCTTCCTCCCTCCCCCACTTCCTCCCTTCCTCCCTTTCTCTTTCCCTTCCTTTGGGGGATGGGATTAATATGTACTATATTATATATTTTATATATACACTACTATATATAAAATAGATAACAAAAAGGACCTACTGTATAACATAGGTAACTGTATTCAATATTTGTAATAACCTATAAGGGAAAAGAATCTGAAAAAGAATATATATACCTGAATCATTGTGCTGTACACCTGAAACTAACATGATGTTGTAAATCAACTATATGTATTTAAAAAATTAATTAACTAATTTTAAAAAAGATGAACTCCATAGTTTTAGATTCCACATATAAGTGAGATCATATGGTATTCATTTCTCTCTGACTTATTTCACTTAGTATAACACCCTCAAAGTCCATGCATGTGTTGCAAATGGCACAACTTCCTACTTTTTGATGGCTAAATAATACTTTATTATATATTTCTAATATATAATATATTTATTCTAATATATATCACATTTTCTTTACCCATTCATATATAAATGGACACTTAGGTTGTTTCCATGTCTTTGCTATTGTGAATGGTGCTGCAATGAACATGGGGGTACAGTTATCTGAGATAGTGATTTTGTTTCCTTTGGATATATACCCAGAAATGAACTGTTGGATTATATGCTAGTTCTATTTTTAATTTTTGAGGAAACTCCATACTGATTTCCATAGTGGAAATTTACGAATTATACTCCCAGCAACAGTGCACCAGTGTTCACTTTTCTCCACATTCTCACCAACAATTGTTATCTTTTATTTTTTTCATGGTAGCCATTTTAATGGTGATATATCATTGTGGTTTTGATTTACATTTCTCTGAGGACTTACTGATGTTGAGTACATTTTGATGTACTTATTAACCTTTACATGTCTTCTCTGGAGAAATAACAAGTCCTCTATTCATTTTTTAATCAGATATTTTTTTAATGCTCATGAGTCCTATGAGATATTTATATATTTAGGACATTAACCCCTTACTAGATATATGGTTTACAAATATTTTCTCCCATTATGTAGATTGCCTTTTAATTTTGTTGATTGTGTATTTTGCTGTTCAGAAGCTTTTTAATTTGATGTACTCCTCTCTGGATTTTTGCTTTTGATGCTTGTGCTTTGGTTTCATATCCAAAAAATCATTTCTGGAACTGATGTCAAAGAGCTTCTGCCCCTAAGTTTTCTCCTAGGAGCTTATGGTTTCAGGTGTTACAATTAAGTCTTTGTTTCAAGCTAATTTTTTGTGAATGGTGTAAGATAGGGGTCCAATTTCATTTTATTGCATGTGAACATCATTTATAGTATAATTTATAGATGTGACTATATTTCCCCATTGGCTCCTTGTCAAATATTTTACCATAGTTTACCATATATGCATTGGTTTGTTTCTGGGCTCTCAATTCTGTTCCATTGGTCCATGTGTCTGTTTTTATGCCAGTACCATACTGTTTTGGTTACTATAGCCTTGTAATATAGTTTGTAATCAGGAAGTGTGCTGCTTCTATCTTTGTTCTTTCTCACGATTGCTTTGGCTATTCAGTCTTGTGTTTCTATACAAATTTTAGGGTTTTTTCCTATTTAGTGAATAATGCCATTGAAATTTTGATAGGGATTACATTAAATCTATAGATGGCTTTGGGTAGTATGGGCATTTTAGCAATATTAACTCTCTGATCCATTAATATAGTATATCTTTCCATTTACTTGTATCTTCTTCAATTTCTTTCATCAACACCCTATAGTTTATGGTGTATAGATCTTTCACTTCCTTGGTTAAGGTATGTTTTCTATCTCTTTGTTGAACTTCTTATTTTGTTCCTGTATTTTTTCCTCATTTTGTTAAATTTTTATCAGTGTTCTTGATGTCTGAGCATGTTTACAACAATTATTTTAAATTCTTTGTTGAGCAATTCATGCATCTCCATTTCTTTGGAGTCAGTTACTATTAGTTTACTGTGTTTCTTTGATGGAGTCATGTTTGATTCTTCCTGATCCCTGTAGCCTTACATAGGTATCTGCACATGTAAAGAAGCAGTCTCCTCTTCACCAACAGGCGGGACATGCTATGACCCCAGGTCTACCTGTGTAGTGTGCCAAGTGCAGGACTGTATGGCAGCTCTGGGCCCTAGGGGAATGTAATGTCTCATTGGCTCAGGCCACTGAGACTCATCACATTGACAACTGCATGGACCTTGACAAGCACTGCAGGAGGTTCTTACTGGCTGCAAGGCTGTTGGGTTCCTCAGCAGTGCCCCCAGTTTCAGCAGCTAGGGACCAGGGCATGTAGCCATGATGGCCAGAGTAGGTGATGCGCACACACTGTGCTGCGGGGGCCAATTGTAGGTACTGGTGTAGTGGCAGGGGTCAGTTGCAAACACATATGTAGTGGTGGGGGTCAGGGCCAGAAGCAAGTGCCTGGGCCAACTGTGAGCACACTGGCAGCTGCTGAGGACTTGGCTGTTGGCGTGTACTACTGTGGCAGCAGGATGGCTGTCCAGCAGTAGAGGGCAGTAAAGAGACTCAGCCTAGTGGTGTGCAAGTACACAGCTAGATGGGTTAGTCCCAAGCACACTCCCAGCAGTGGGGGTCAGTCGTGGTGTTCTAGGCTAGTGTACTGCACTCACCCAGACACAGAGGTCTAGGATAGATGTGGGTATGGATCCCCTATTCTTGTGGGGGCAGGACAGGGGCTGAGGAAATGGAGAGGAACTCAATTGACTGGCATCTGCCAACATGAATACCTGTGGGGCAAAACCAGTGAAATCTGCAGGGGGTTGGTGGCAGCTGTGATGGCCATTGGTTCTTCAGTGGTGAAAGCAGATAGTCCTCTGAAGAGGACTGGGGACGATGGCTGCTCATGCTCCATAGCTGATATTGGTAGTCCCTGCTCTTCCTGCTTGTTCCTAGCCATTTCTATACATCTCAGCTTTGCTGGTCTTTGGATGGGATGAAGCTAAAGTAGGTCCATTGTGCACGGCCCTGAAAAGTTGGGGAAGCTGGTTATTTACCCTGCTCTCCACTTGCCAGTGAGGGGAACTCTTTCTAGCTGGAGAGTTCCCTCTTGGCACTGAACAATTCTGGCCTACAGGATTGGATGATGCAGGCAAAATGAAACTCTTCTTCCTTTCCATTTTATGTAGTTATTCTCAAAGTTTTTGTTCCACTGTGTTGCTGAAGTTTCTTAAGTGCACTCCTGAGCTCTCTCTGAGCCATTTGATTTTCTGTGGATAGCTATTTAATTGTTGATCTCCATGGAGGCACAGAGGTTGGGGTCTCCTACTTCACTGTCTTAGAGATGTCACTCCTCTAAAATAAACTGTTTGCTTGAAGGTTTTTGACAGTAAAATTTCATATATTTCCATGCTAAACCCTCATGAGCACAGGCTTAGAGGTTAAAGTTTATTTTCCATTCATCTTTATAATGTGGATAAAGCCCTTTGGCATCCCAAGTTTATCTTGGATGCTCTTTGACTTGCTGCCTTGGGTAAGCCTTAACCTTTAATTCAGCTCCAGTGTCCTCTGAAATATTTAAAGCAAAAGCCTAAGCACATTAGGGTTCAGAGCATAATGTCAGATCAAGAACTAGATTTAGTATTTGTCTGTCTTCACACCTTTCAGCCTCCACTTTATTTTTGGCCTCTAAAGATTTGCTACTTTTTGTCATCTGGGCATTAGATTTGAAATACTAAGTATTTAAATATTTTATCCTATGTTTTTAGTTGTTTTCAATAGGAAGTTTATTCAGTGTTTCTAATCTGTGATATTGCGGGAAACTGAAATCTTATGTACCCATTCATTCTCTTAATCACTTAGCAGTTTCTGGCTGTGAAACTGATTTTCCCAAATTTGTTTTATATATTCCTTTAGCCAAGTTTCTGTTTTTAGAAGATATCTAATTAGAATAATTTGAATGAATTATCCATCCTTAAATCTTTCCACAGGTAAAATATAGACTTTTTCTAAACCAGTTATTAATCTGTGGTTATATATTATAAATATGAATAGTTCATTTTGAAATATCATCCTTCTCTTATTTATTATGGCAATTTGGTACATATGTTTATACATTTGACTGGGCATTTATTTCCTACAGAACATCATTTTCCAACTTCTCTGGGTACAGCCCTTCTTTCCTTTGGCACTGTCATACATTAAACCATATGGGAGGAGATGACTAAACCCAAATTTGGGTAACCTCTACACCAAGCAATAGTCTTAATGTGTCACAAGCTAAATTATTCAAGTCCTCTTTTGGTAATTTGTATTTTGAGTGAATATACCTATAGTCAAAAGATGTTTGAAACTGAATCGCCTGAGGTTTGTGCCTGAAAGTGAGATCCCAGAAGTGTCATGGTCACTTGCCATTATTAAGCTGCCTTCAGTATGTTAGCAAAGCAGTAATCTGCCAGTACATAAACTTTAAATTTTTTAAATGTCATTTCCTTTAGTAATAAGAATTCTTTGATATTGATAGACACCTCATCTTAAAGTAGCTTAAATTTGAAAAAAGAAAGAAACGATTAATAGGGAAGAAGGAAGGAAGGAATGTAGGGAGGGAGGGAGAAAATAAAAGAAAAAAAGTAAGAAAGACATTTGTTCACTCATCCATGAAAAGTTCCAGACATGGATGGACTCAGGGCCCCAAACTACTGAGTATGGTACAGATTCTCTCTTTCTCTTGGTGATGACCTTCTCTGTGTTGACTTCATTTTCTAGGCATCTCTATACAAGCCATCATTAAGAAATATGGCTACAGCTCCATTGTTCTGTCATGATCTACATTTCAGATGGACAGAAAATATGTCTCCGGTTAAAACCAAAGAATGTCCTGGAAAGATATCATTAGAGAAAGAAAAGTAATTTGCAACCTAAACAAGAGTGAAAGGGGGCTCTGAGAAAGTCTAGGTTATGAGGCCACCTCAGGAATCTAGAAGGTGGAGTGAGCATCACTCAAAATTATGTGGACCAATGTGGTATGAATAGTGGTTCTTCAAAAGGAAAAATCAAATTCAAATGGAAGAAGTGATACAATGTCAACCAAATAGCACAAAGGCCATTATACTTTTTCTTGTTTTCCATCCAAATAACACTAACTGAAAAAATGGAATACAATAAAATAAAACTTCATATCATTTGCATTTCTTTTGAAATACATCCATGTGAAGATGTACACAAAGCTCAATCTTTACTGATACTTAATCACTACTTTTTTAAAAAAAGAAAAGTAAGGACTTAAAGTGCAAAATATAAGATGCATTCTATTTTATTTACAGGTATGTGCTTTTTCTCAAGGGTTGATCTGAATTAGCATCATGAAAATTTATGCCATTTTTTAAAAAGACATAAGATAGTAACAAGTTGACTAGATCAATGAAAATATATAACTTAAGTATACAACACAATTCAATTCAGGAGAGTGCTTTTATCCTTGTATTTAGAGGATGGTATGTTTTTATCATCAAACCTGGCACTGACTACCATGAATTTGTTTTTGAAGAGAATGTTGCTGCGTGCAGCTCATGCTATGAGTTTTTTTTTTTCAATGATATGTTTAAAGTGATCTATTGTGCTTGATTTTAGAACTGAAAAAATTAAATCATTTTTTTTCTTGTCTGAATGATTAACTGAGAAACTCTTGTCTTAATTTATATCCTTCTTTATAGATATATATATATGTTATTACATATGGAGGTTCAAACTATCTACCTTCCTCCATAATCAGAGTAGGCATTATTACATAGTCAGAAGTGTGTGTCCTTTGGAAAGAGGCTTATTTTTGAAACCTGAATCTGTCTTTTAAAATTGTGTCATGTTGGACAGGAAATGTAACTTCTTCATGGCTCAGTTTCTTCATCAGTAAAATAAAAATCCTAAAATCTGTCTCACAGAGTTGTCAGAATAAATTGGATGATATATTTAAAACACCTAATAAGTCTACCCAACTGAAATTATTAAAACGTTTGTTCCTTTGCTTTAAGTTATTACATCCTTGCCCCTTCTTCTCACACATAAGTGCTCAACAGTACAAAGTTCAACTATACCAGGTTGCTCACCATTATCTGTAATTTCTGATCTCTGTGGTTTGGATCAAATATTACCTCACAGTAAAACAGAGACAACTCTTGCTTCTCCTTCAAGGCCCAGATTAAAAGTATTTATACAGCATTTCCACTCCCTACTCTTCAAAAATTGAATTAATCACTGTCCCCTTTATCCTCCATAACCATTTTGAGCACTTATAACATTCTCATGTATACTATAATTATGGTTATAAATTTCTCTCTTTCAGCATATCAAATCACTAGAAGGACAAGAGTTGTAGGAAAGAACCAGGGAACGCACATTCTTATACAGGAGCATTAACTGTAATTTGTTTCTCTTCCCTCCCTTAAAAAACACCAATAAAGAGTTATTATTATTTTATTTACTGTTCTCAATATGTGGCACACAAGCTTTTAGCACTGTGCCAAGTATACAGAGAATGTTCAATAAAGAAAATTATCATTTTGTGGTCAGTAGAGCCTATGGGAGGCAACATAGCTTAACACTCAGGAGATGAGACTCTGGAGCTGTCTACATTTGAATCTCAGTTCCTCCACTTTCTGAAAGTGTGAAATTTAGTTAATCGTAAAATGGGATAATAATACCTTACCCCATTGGGTTATTAGGAAAATTCAGTGAGTGATTTTTTTCAGTAACTGCAATAGCATTAGAAGAATACTTGGAGCATAGTAAGCACATATTGAATAGAGAATACCTAAGAGTTAAGCTCCGGGAATCATATTTTTTGAATTGGTGGTATACCTTCTCCTATCTGGGGGAAATTGTGGCAGTTATGTAGCCTTTCTATACCATTACTTTTCACCTACAATGTGTGAATACTATGCCATAATTTAACCTGGAGTATTAATTGAGACAATGCTTATGTAGGGTCTGGAACAAAGAGATCTCTGAATACATGATAGTTACCATCATCATTTGCCATTTCTTAAAAAATATGTTCTTGACTGCTCCATATTCTTTATTTTTGCCATTGAACTCTTGGAGAAAACACTTCACACCATTGTGTCTTATCTTCTAGCTATCGGAATATCACATAAATTATAAGAAATAAGATCCCTTTTGGAAATATCTGTTAGTACCTGAAATTTAGCTACTCAGAGACATATTTTCATAATTAACTCTGTTCAAAGTAATTAAAGTGAGGTACCTTAGGCTAAGTAAATTTCCAGAAGAGGCACTATTTTCTCATCATTAGTCACCTGAAAATAGGCAATGTATGTATAATCCTTAAGTAAATCAACACCTTAAAGGCAGGTGTAAAGCAGCAGGGAGGGTGTTACTCTTTTAATTATATCAGGTTAATGTCTAGGAAAGAAATCACAAATAAAAATATAAACAATTTTGACATATAAAAATTGAATTCTTAAATAATCTGTACTAATTGTGGCAGCTGTACAAGGTTCAATTTCCGATCAAGATTCACAGAACCATAGATAAAAATGTTTACAAATCCACAGTTCACTGCAGAAAAATACAGTATAGCAACAGCATTAGTTGACACATGAATCACAACCAAGGGCTGCCTCACAGCAAGGAGTATGAACAGATCTTGTGTGATTCCCCAATTGCCTTACCTCCATAGGGTCTGTACCAGATATTCTTCTTTCTCAAATCAGGAACCAGTATTTTGGCCATGAAACTTTTTGGAACTAAGACGGAGTTGCTGTAGTCTGCTGGTCACCTCAGCATATTGTTTTTATGTAACCAGCCCTAAAGACAAAGCCCTCTGGGAGTCTTAGAAGGACCAGGTGCAATTCACAAATCTCACTGCTATTAAAAACAGTGCTGTTAAATTGGTGCAAACTGCCCCCAAGTTCTTTGAGTAAATGGTTAAAAAGCAACACTATTAACCAGTCTATTTGAGCCAGACAAGTATATATAGTATAATAAATCTCATGAAAACCAGTTGGAAGATAACCAAACCTCAATAGACAAATGAGATGTATAATACATACACATTCAGAAAAGGATAAACACACAGGAAAATTATATTCAGATTCAAAAAATTAAACAAATCAACATAACAATTCAATTTTTCTCTCTTCATGTTAATTTTTATCACCTTTCAAGAAATAAAGTTTACAAATATTATTATGATTAGCAAGAATTAAGTGGGACAGGTACTCTCATACCCTGCTGATGGGACTATAAATTAAAACAGGTAAATTAGCCTGAATTTGGTAATCAGATGTCCATATTAGCTGTTTGGCTCAAATATTTGTCTAGAATGGAAATCAGGAATTTGATCTATCCTTCTACTTTCAAGCTCATACACTATCTGTTTGAACTTGTCACACATAATTTTAAAATATCATCAAGTTAGATTTCCCTTCTTTTATTTCAGTAGAGTGAATATGAGTGATAGGTATACTGTAGTTTCCTCTTATGTAAGATATCACTGGTACTAAATTTTTACCCCTTTAATGCCTCATCATATATATTAAACAAATGACATATCCATATCTCCTAAAACATCCCCTTTTGTTTACTTCATATTTAAGTTTAGTACTTATCTGAGGGGAATTGTAATATTATTTGTATTTCAAGTCTGGAGATTCATATTCTAATTGTGTTTTTGTCCCAAACTGGCTATATATTATAACTAACTTGCTCTTCAGTTCACTTCAATAGTTAATTCAAAATTCTCTCACAATTCCCAGACTTTTGATTCTTTCTCCTTCCTCCTCCCCTTTTCACACCTCACCTCCCCATCTCCCTCCTCTGCTTCCCTGAGAATACAAGAGTCATCACAATAGAAAACACCACAACTTTCTCAGTCCACGGCCATGTGCATCTGCACAATCCTTCTCTGCTATCGTTGGCTAGTTCCCAGGCAGGCCCTCTAGCCTTCTGGAAGAATTTTAGTCACTGAGTCTCCCTGATCTCTCATATAATTTTCTAATTTCCCATTTAAATCTTATCTTTCTTTCATTATTTAAAGTATATAACTAAAACTTAAACAGAAGTTTTCTACCCCTTTACTTTACTCTCCAAATAATACATTATACCACCTTACGCTTTCATAACAAACTTTTTGAAAAATGATTCATATTTATTATACATTGTTAAAGAAAAAAATATTCAATGACACTTTTTAAAGCCTGGTAAGGAAGACTTTATTTGGAGACGTGTCATTATATTAATAGGTATAGGGAACACTATGATGAAATTTTGCAGTGTGGGAGAGACTGGGTTTAACTCTGAATACAGTATGGGCAAGTGGGAATTTATAGCCAAAGAACTGGGTCGTGGTCAGTGTATGGAAAATAAGAGAAAACATCAGGGATATGGGGGATTCTGGCTAAACCAATCTAATAGATCTAAGAGGATTCTTGCTAAAGATGGGTAGGGTAATCAGATATCACGTGGGGGACTGTGGAGAATGAGAAACCTGATCAGATATCAACATGATCAGATATCAATGGTGGGGAAGATACTGACTAAAGTGACTTAGCAAGATTCTTGCTAAAACTGGGTTTTATAAGGAAGTCCACAGACGGGCCTAGGAGAAGGTTCAGGAGCCTGAGTAAAGTTTAGTCAAGCAAAGAATTTTGTCACTATCTCCTTAAGGTCTCCTCACAAGAGCTTCCCTAATAAGTTCCAGCTATAGTTTGCTCCATCAATCTATAGAAATCACTCTTTCTAATGACAAAAATGACCTACATGTATGCAAACCTAATATAAACCTAATGGACATTTTGTACTTCTTATCTTACTCATTCATTTTATTGTCTGCTTCTTGAAAGTCTTTCTTCCTTTGATCTTTTCTGGATATTTTCCTATCCAGATACTCTGTTTACATCTCATAGTGCTATTTGTATTCTTCTATTTTTATCCTGCTTATTAATATTAGAGATATTCAAAGCTCAATTCTATGCCATTTTCTCTTATTATATTTCATTCTCTATGGCTACAATCACATTCTATATGCAAATGTATATCATACATTTATATTTTTAGATTATCTCTCTCCTTTAACACCCTGGTACATAATAATCACTATATCAGAGTTTTCTAGTATCCTTGATATATGATTACTTTCAAGAGTATCAGTCCTGAGCGTCAGACCAACAGAAGCAGTGGAATACGGTAGAGAAAGCTCTGCAAAGGTATCAAAGAACAGGTATTTTTTCCATCCTCAAACTAATTATGTGACTTTACACAAGTAATTCAGCTTCTACTGACCTTATCTGTTCCCTTATCTATATGCAAATGCAAGATCTGCATTATTAAATAATCTTTAAGGCCCTTCCAACTCTGAAGTTTTATTATTCAATTTCAGCCTGGCTAGCTCAATGATCTTGATATTGATATTGATAAGTAACGTCACCTTTTATTGCAGTGTTGTAAGTTATGGCATTTATATAGATAACAGAAAAATGCATTTAAGGTCATGAAATAGTTTATAATAAACTTTGTTCTCCTATAAGTATACTTAGACATGAACTTTTTAATAAGACATTATTTAAAGGAAAAAGGAAGAAAGATTAAAAAAAGAAAGAAAAAAAGGAAGAAAGAAAGGAATGAACCAAGGAAGAAATCTTAAAAAAAAAAAAATGAATTAGGTTAAAAAAAATTAAATACACACAAAACTATGGCCGGATATACTAGAAAACAAAATACAGAATTAGGACTTATGAAGTAGAGAGATGAAAACAGAATACTGGGAACAATGTAGGTAGATGGGAAAATTGCCCAGGAAAGAACAAGGGTTGTAGAGAGAGGTTCTTCTCCTGTGTGTGCCTATGCCAGAAGTAAGGGCTGGACATCTTTAAAGGACAACTGATGATAAAGTTTCTTACTTCACAGTGTCCTCTAAGATAGTTTTGTCCACTACAAATCAAAATCTCCTGGTTGATACAGTTTAGGAGAAAGGAACACTCTTTAAAAACAGAATCTTCCTAGTCATTGTCCCATGGTAGGAATTTTATTGTCTAGGCCCTAATATATAGATCATTTTATACCAAACTCCAATTAAAAATTAGGCATATAACTGCTTCTATGCAAAAAAAAAAAGAGATATAAAAATATAAAACTACAAAATTCACAATTTAAACAATAAATGATTATCTAAACAATGACTGATTTTAATAAATTAGGGAACACAATTTTTATAAAATCAAATAATGAATAATGAATACACAGTACACTAAATTGAGAGACATAAGTAGACAGAACATGTGACCAAACAAGAATCTAGTTCAAAATATTCACTTCATTCATTGATTCATTCATTCATAGTTGTGCTGATGAATAAATATGTTAGCCACTAATTTTTAAAATATGGTTATATAATTTTGCTCAAAAAATTGTGTTTCATAGGGAACAGAAATGTGAAACAACTAATTACATTGCAGTGAATATAAATAAGAAAAATAGTGAGGACACAATGTTTTAAAGAGATTTAACAAAGGAGATGAGACTTTGAGAATCATTCTTCCAAATCAGGTGGATGATGTGAAGAGAAAGAGATTATGAGATTAGAGTGCACATTTTAGGACACAAAACAAGAGTCAATAAGTTTAAAAAGACAGAAATTGCATGAAGCATTTTTTCTAAACACACAGTAAAAGACTAGAAATAAACTACAAGAAAAAAACAAACTCATGGAGAGTAAACAATATGCTACTAAACTACCAAGGGATCAGTGAAGAATCCAAAGAGGAAATCAAAATATATATATATATATATCTGGAGACAAACGAAAATGAAACACAACAATTCAAAATCTATGGATGCAGCAAAAGCAGTTCTAAAGGGGAAGATTATGGTGATACAAGTCTTCCTTAAGAAACAAGAAAAATAATCTCAGATAAACAACATAACCTTACATGTAAAGGAACTAGAAAAAGAAGAACAAACAAAATCCCAAATTAGTAAAAGGAAAGAAATCATAAAGATTGGAGCAGAAATAAATGAAATAGAGACTAAAAAAAAAAAATTGAAAAGATTAAGGAATCTAACGTCTGGTTCTCCGGAAAGATAAACAAAATTGATAAACTTTTGACCAGACTCATCAAGAGAGGCAAACAATTGTACGCCAATAAAATGGAAAACCTAGAAGAAATGTATAAATTCCTAGAAATATACAATCTCCCAAAACTGAATCAGGAAGAAATAGAAAATATTAACAGGCTGATTACCAGTAATGCAGTTTAATCAGTAATAATAATAAAAAAAAAACTCCCAACAAACAAAATTTCAGTATCAGACAGCTTCACAGTAGAGTTCTTCCAAACATTTAAAGAAGAGCTAGTACCTATTCTCAAACTCTCCCCAAAAATTTAAAAGGAGGGAATAATTCCAAACTCATTCTATGAGGCTAGCATTACCCTGATATCAAAACCAGACAAAGACACACACACACACACACACACACACACACACACACACACACAAAAAAGAAGAAAAAAGAGAGAAAATTGTAGGACAAAATCCCTGATGAACATGTAAATATCTTCAACAAAATATTAGTAAACTGAATTAAACAATACATTAAAATGATCCTACCTCATGATCAATGAGGTTAATTCCAGGGAAGCAAGAATGATTCAATACCCACAAATCAATCAATGTGATACACATATTAACAAGATGAAGGATAAAAATCACACAATCATCTCAATAGATGCAGAAAAAGCATGTGACAAAGTTCAACATCATTTGTAATAAAATCTCTGAAGAAAGTGGGTATAGAGGGAACATATCTCAAGATAACAAAGGCTGTTTATGAAAAACCCATTCTTAACATCGTACGCAAGTATGAAAAGGTCAAAGATTTTCCTCAAAAATCAGGAACAAGGCAAGGATGCAACTCTTATCTCTTTCATTTAACATACTATTGAATTTCTAGTCAGAGCAATCAGACAATAAAAAGAAATAAAAGGCATTCAAATTGGGAGAGAGGAAGTAAAACTGTCACTATTTGCAGATGACATGATGCAAATAGTGTATGATGCAGATTTTCTATATATAGAAAATCCTATAGATTCTACAAAAAAACTATTACAACTAATAAGTTTAGTAACTTTGTAGGAGACAATATACAGAAATCTACTGCATTTCTGTAGACTAATAATGAACTATCAGAAAGAGAATTCAAGATAAAAGTCCCATTTTACAATCACTTTAAAAATAAGATACTTAGAAATAAATTTACCAAGGAGGTAAAAAGACTGTACTTTGAAAACTAAAAGACATTGATGACAGAAATTGAACACAATACAAATAAATGGAAAGATATATCATGCTTGTGGATCAGAAGCATTAATGTGTCTAATCTTTGAACAATACCAGAGTTAGGAGCACCACCCTCTACACAGTCAAAAACCCATGTATAACTTTATAGTGGCCCTTTGTATCCACAGTTCCACATCTTCAGATCCAATCAACCATGTATCTTGCAGTACTGTAGTATTTACTATTGGAAAAAAAAATCCACCTAAAAGTGGACCCAAACAGTTCAACTCCATGTTGTTCAAGGGTCAACTGTATTTTTAAAATGTCTGTACTACCCAAAGCAATCTACAGATTCAATGAAATCCCTATCAAAATACATTTTTCACAGAACTAGAACCACTAACACTAAAATTTGTATGGAAAACCAAAAGACCACAAACATCCAAGCAATCTTGAGAAAGAACAACAAAACTGTAAGGTATCATGCTCCCTGATGTCAAACTACATGACAAAACTATAGTAATCAAAAGAATATGGTAGTGGCAGAAAAACAGACACCTATATTGATGAAACAGAAAAGAGAGGCCAGAAATAAACCCATGCACACATGGTCAATTAATCTATGACAAAGGGGGCAAAAATATACAATGGGGGAAAAGTTTCTTCAATAAGTGGTGCTGGGAAAACTGGACAGCTACATGTAAAAGAATGAAACTAGACCATATTCACACACCATATACAAAAGTAAACTCAAAATGGCTTAAAGACTTAAATGTAAGACATGAAACCATTAAACTCCTAGAAGAAAACACAGGCAGTATGCATTTTGACATCAGTCTTATAAACATTTTTTTAGATGTCTCCTCAGGCAAGGGCAACAAAAGCAAAAATAAACAAGTGGGACCACATCAAAGTAAAAAAAAAGGCAACCTACTGAATGCGAGAAGATATTTGCAAATGATATAGGTGATATCCAAAATATATAAAGAACACATACAACTCAACACCAAAAAATCAAACAACCCAATTAAAAATGGGCAGAACTCAATAAACATTTTTCCAAAGAGGAAATGCAGATGGTCAACAGACACACGAAAAGATGCTTAACATTGCTAATCATCAGGGAAATGCAAATCAAAATCACAATGAGATATCTCACACCTGACAAAATGGCTATCATCAAAAATAACACCAGTAGGGCTTCCCTGGTGGTGCAGTGGTTGAGAGTCTGCCTGCCGATGCAAGGGACATGGGTTCATGCCCTGATCTGGGAAGATCCCACATGCCACAGAGCGGCTGGGCCCATGAGCCATGGCCGCTGAGCCTGCATGTCTGGAGCCTGTGCTCCACAACAGGAGAGGCCACAACAGTGAGAGGCCCACGTACCGCAAATAATAATAATAATAACACAAATAACAACTGTTGGCAAGGATGTGGAGAAAAGGGAGCCCTCATGCACCACTGGTGGGAAAGCAAATTGGCACAGTCATTATGGAAAATGGCATGGAGGTTCTTCTAAAAATTAAAATAGAACCACCATACCTCCCACCAATACCACTTCTGGGTATTTTTTCCTAAGAAAACAGAAACACTAATTAAAAAACATATATGCATATGTATATATATAAAATGGAACACTACTCAGCCATAAAAAGAATGGACTCTTGCCATTTTCAACAGCATGGATGGATCTATAGGGTATTATGCTTAGTGAAATAAGTCAGTCAGAGAAAGACAAATACCATTAAGTTTCACTTATATATGGAATCTAAAAAAATAAACAAAAACAAATGAACAAACATAACAAAACAGAAATGAATCAGAGACTGAGAGAACAAGCAGGTAGTTGCCAGAGAGGAGGGGAGAGGAATGGGAGGATGAGTGAAATATGTGTGGGAGATTAAGTGGTACAAGCTTTCAGTTGCAAAATAAATGTGCCATGGGAATAAAATGTATAGCATGGGGCTTATGGCCAACAAATTGTAATAACTTTGTAAAAAATGTTGTTTGAATTTAGCTGTGTCTGTATTGATTCTTCATTTTAATATACAGTAACATTTTCAGAAATGTAAGCAGTTTGTACAGAATGGTAAACTTGCACTTGGGTTTTTTTGCAACTCTACAATAAGTTGTTAATTTTTGGGAAATTATATCAGCAATGACTACACTGTTCCTGATATTTCATTTACCTACCAATTCAACATCTTTGTAATAGTCTATGTCACTGATTATGATGCATTACTGTGCCTTCTTGTGTAGTGGTTTTTCAGGGAATACTTATTGAAATGCATATTACTTTATTTTTTGGTTTTTCCTTTATGTTAGTATTAGTATACTACATTAGTACTTCAAAATTATTTTATGTTATATTCTATTTTTTCTATATATTTTGTTTCAGAAGAGTGAAGTGAGCATTAAAAATGGCTTGTTATAAAAATGGAATTTCAGTTTGATAGAATTGAAAATCACTTAGTTTATGGTAAAGGCTTAAACTGGGCCAATATTGGTATAAATGTAAGAGAGAGGTTTGAGTGAAATGTATTACACAGAATCAGTCCAATTTGCTAATTTTTAGGTTGAGGGACAGTAGGTGTTGTCAAAGCCCATCCATACCCCACTGGCCTACATCTGAAAACTCATTTTCAGTACTGTAGATATTTTATATACACTGTCACTCCTGTCTTTTAGTTTCTCTGTGAGCAATTTCTCTAGCCCTTAAAAAAATCAGTCCAAACTAAAGAAGAATTTGGTGGATAAATACTGAAGCTTTTTCACCCCTCAGTGAGATAATTCTGAGACACATTTTACCCAAATGTAGAGGGTCCTCAGTTGCACACAGTGTAACCTGCTCTGCAGTTCACACTTTACTGGCTTTTCTCCCATCCCTGTATACCTGTCCCACATCCCACTCCTGCTCTCTATGATTATTTCCAAATACAATATCTCCACTCAAATTTTTTTCTCAGGTCTATTTGGGATGGGAGTGGTGAAACCCAAGCTTAGACAAAGAAGAAACATATAAATAATTTTAAACTTTGTAGTTGCTATTCTACTGCCTGGACAAAATTTCCCTCAGACATTTTCATGGCTTGCTCTCTTTCTTCTTCAAACTTTGGCTCCAATGGCACTCTGTTAGTGAGGATTTCCCTGATATCCTATTTAATATAACATGCACCCACAACAAGCACTTCTTATAATCCTTCCACGTTGTATTTGAGTTTTCTAGAGGATGCAAGAGTGCATACTTTTAGGTGAAAGTTGATTTATAACCTCTTGCCTGGTAGATAGGTCCAGGCAGGGAGAAAGACGTAGGAATCACCAGATTGCTGATGGATAAGACTGCACAGGAAGATGAGCAAAGTGGGAGGGATTCGTAAAATATAAGGATTTCCTACATCAGGAAAGATTTTAGACAATAAAAGGGCACAATTTACACATCAATTTCTCTCCAGGAAAGAGAAAAAACACTCACATGAGCATTTTAATGTTTAGCCAATCTAAATTTATATTACAACCTAAACTTACAAGTGGTTTCTGTCTCAGGTTTCTATTAAAGATATAACTTGCTTTTATGTAGTTTTAGTTACTCAAAAGAAACTTCATTTAATTTCTGTCACCATGGAGTAAGTTTACAGTCAAATTAGCATCAGACTATTCAACTAAAAATACTAGTATTCATTTCTCATAACTAAAATGAATTTTCAACAACTGTTGTCATTAAAGAAAAGTTATCTTCAATACTTATTCATTTTTAAGATTTTTTCCCAATCACTTTTGAAGATAAGCCTGCTGTGAATAGGCTCCCCTTAATGCCTCCTTCTAGAATATCAAAATATACTTCCTTATAGATGTTTTTACTTTAGATATGCACATTGAATAAAAACTGGCTTTTGATTGTACTTCCAAAGATTAAATTCATCATATAAATGTAAGTATTAAGCTTTAGAAATAAACTCATAACTAAATTCTCAGAGTTTACAGTGAATACACCTTGGTTTATAAAGAGAATTTCTTAATGCAAAACTGTGAATGATAATAAAATTTTTAGACATTAGTCCAAAAACATGTAAAACAAAAATGTACTAATTCAAATGAAAGACAATTTTTCTGTAATAGATTATTGCAAAAGAGACAATAAAGGATTATGTAGTGTGATGGTTAACTTTATGTATCAATTTAACCAGGTCATAGGGTGCTCAGATATTTGGTTAAACATTATTCTGGGTGTGTCTCTACGGGTTTTTCTAGAAGAAATTAACATTTAAATCAGTAGTCTGAGTTAAAGCAGATTGCCCTATCCAATGAGGGCGGGTGTACCCAATTCACTGAACATCTGAATAGAGCATAAAAGGCTGAGTAAGGGAGAATTAACTCACTACGCCTGATTATCTTCAAGCTGGGACAGTGGTCTTCTCCTGCCTTCAGACTCAGACTTGAACTTAAATGTTTAAATGTGCTAATTTCTTTTTAAATTGAAAAATACAGGCAATGGGAAGATAAAAAGTATTTACACATTGTCTCAACATCTGGGGATAAATAATGTTATTTATAATGTTATTATATTTCTAGTTTATTTTGTGACTTGGTATGTTCTATAAGAACACAAGTGCATCTACAAGAAAAACTTTTGGCGTTGGAGATACAAAGAGGCATTCCATAGAATCGTTTTGCTAAAGAGACAGTAAAGCTTCCAAAGCATTTGGAATACATATATGAGACTATTATTTTGTGTCAACTTGCCTGGGCTAAGGGATGCCCAGAGAGCTGAGATGAACATTTTCTCCTGCCCTCAGACATTGGTGGCGCTTGTGATTCTTGGGCTCTCAGACTCAGATAGGGTCTTATACCACCAACACCTCAATTCACAGGCTTTTGGACACTGACTGATGTACAACAACAGATTTCCTGATTCACCAGCTTACAGATGGCAGATTATGGCACTTCTCATTTTCCATAATCCCATGAATCAATTCCTATAAACATCTCCTCTCACATATATCTATATATCACCTATTGTTTCCCATACGTAGTAAACTCTAAAGTTTCAACAAATATTGCTAGAACAAACAAATTCAGCAAATGGTAGCAGACACAAAGTTAAGACACAAAAAATAGTTCTGTTTCTATACACTAACAATTAACAATCTGGAAATAAAATTAAGAAAACAATTCTATTTACAATAGCATCAAAAAAAAAAAAACTTAGCTAAGGAAGCAAAAGACTTGTGCAGTGAAGACTACAAAACACTGCTGAAAAAATTAAAGACATACATAAATGGAAACACATCCCATATTCAAAGATTGGAAAATTTAATATTGTTAATACTGTTAAAATGTCAATCCTATTCAAAATGATCTATAGATTTAATGTAATCACTATCAAAACTCCAAAGAAGTATTTTTGCAAAAATAGAGACACCATTCTGGAATTCATATAAAAACTCAAGGGATGCTGAATAGTCAAAACAATCTTGAAAACAAAAACAAAGCTGGAGGTCTCATATTTTCTGATTTCAAACTATGTTATAAAGTATAATAATCAAAACACTATGATACACACATAAAGACAGACATGTAGACCATTGGAATAGGATAGTGAGCCCAGAAATAAAACCTCACAAATAAGGTAAAATGATTTTCGATGAGTGCCAAAATCATTCACTGGGGGAGAGGGCAGTCTTTTCAACAAATGGTGCTGAAAAAACTGATATACGTATGCAAAAGAATGAAGTTGGACCCTTACCTAACATCATGTACAAAAATTAACTTAAAATTGATCAAATACCTAAATGTAAGGGGTAAAACTATAAAACTTTCATAAAATATTGGGCAAAATTTTCACTACATTGGATTTGGGAGTGATTTCCTAGTTGTGACACCAAAGACTGAAGCAACAAAAGAAGAAACAGAAAAATTAGACTTCACGGAAAAGAAAAAAAATGTGCATCAAAAGATACTATCAACAAAATAAAAATGAATGGGAGAAAATATTTGCAAATCATATATCTGATTATGGATATAACACAGAATGTATAGAGAAATCCTAAAACTCAACAATAATAAAACAAACAACTGATTCCAAAAATGGGCAAAGAATATCATAAACATATCTCCAAAGATTTTTGGATGGCCAATAAGCACATGAAAAGATGCTCAAAATTCTTAATCATTAGGAAAATGCAAATCAAAGCTGCAATGATATCACCTTAGACCCATTAGGATGGCTATTATCAAAAAACAAAAATCCAGAAAATAACAAGTGTTGGAAGATATAGAGAAATAGGAACTCTTTTTCACTGTTGATGGGAATGTAAATATTATAGCTGTTGTGGAAAACAGTTTGAAGTTTCCTCAAAAACATTAAAAATAGAATAATCACATGATTCAATGTTTCCATTTCTGTGTATATACCCCAAAGAATTAAGAACAGGGTCTTGGATAGATACATGCCACTTCATTTTTATAGCAGCATTATTCACAACAGCTAAAACATGGAATCAAGCCAAATGTTTATGGACAGGTGAATGGATGAGCAAAATGAAATACACACACATATATATCTGTATATATGTATATATGTTTAGACACACACACACACACACACTGGAATACTGTTCAGCCTTAAAATGGAAGGAAATTCTAATATATGCCTCAACATGGATGAATCTTGAGGATACTATACTAAGTAAAATATTAATCACAATAAGACAAATATTGTATAACTCCACTTATTTGAGGTATTTAGAGTAGTCAAAATCATAGGAACAAGAAAAAGAATGGTTGTTGCCAGGAAATGGGGGGAAATGGAATATTATTGTTTGAGTTCAGAGTTTCAGTTTTGCAAGATGAAGGAGTTCCATTAGACGGATTGTAATGATGTTTGCACAATATTAATGTACTTAATAGCACTGAACTGTACATCTAAAAATGGCAAAAACAGTAAATTTTATGTTACATGTATTTTACCACAATTTAAAAGAAGAAAAAAATGTTTAGAAAGGCTTACTCACAGAAGGGTGGAAGCATATTCTGACTAGAAATGTTAACTGACTTAAGAGTATAGGAAAACAGTTACTTTGGTGTTTCTGGTGCTTTTGGAACTTTGTTTTTTTTTTTGGTGTTTCCAGTAATCCATGAATTTCTAATTGTGGGGTAAGTTTAATATCTATTTTGCCCAGAGAGTCTTGGTTTATCCTCAGTTAGCCTTGTACCAAGTATAAATATTAATAGAATCTCTTTAAAAAATTATTTAATGATATGTTGACACTAAGTAATAGACTTTTGGGGTCATTTAAAAGGTAAAAATGAGCAAAGTTTTGCCTGATAATGTATTATATTATTTACACTGAACAGATTGTGTGCAGATTTTGTTATTCCTTTGAACTACAGAAGAACGTACACAGATCTATTTCTCTGAACTGGTGTATCTATGTATAGTTTAAACATCATATTACTTATAACTTTTAACCAAAGAAACTAACTTGTATTTCACAGAGAAAACTGGGATAGGGTGATGTTGATAATTGTGCGTGATCATACAGCAAATTTGCAGAGCTCATGAAAACGTAACACAGCTGTCTATAGCCATACACATCATTTATACAGTTCTCAAAGGGACAGAAATGAATGCTCAGGATATACCTAAAGATATAGTTTTTCTGCAGCATATAAAAATAAAAGGTGGAAGTATATAAAGTTAAATTAGGCTTAGTAATCAATGTAGCATTCTCTTACTTAGAAATGTTCTAGATATCTTATGAGTATCCATTAACTCAACCTACTATCAGTCCAAGTATGCAAGTTACCTAAAGTTTTTTGAAATTATCTTCTGACACACTATAAAATACAACTATTATTGTAATAGTTTGTCAGAATAATGATTCAATTTGGTTTAAAAATTTATATTTTCATAATTATAAGTAGAGGCAATATTAGCCTATTTAATCAGTAAATCTGTATAAGTTTAGGGAGAAATACCCAAGTAGAATAAAAATGTATATGTATATTATATTTAATACTGACAAATCAGAAAACGCATAGCTGTTTTTATTAAACCAGAAGTATTAAACTAATCTTGGAACCAAGCAGAACCCTGCCTGCCCCCCCGCCCCCCAAACACAAAGGCCCCTCCATGTTTCCTGCCTCTTGTTTTTAGAGAAGCTGAAGTCTCCCAGGTCTTCCTGAGTCATATAGGAGCAGGCTCAAGCAGCTAATGATTAGGACTATAGAGTCACAGACAGTGTCTGATGCACATTCCTGAGTTGTTTTACATATACTGTAACTGCTACCAGAGGGGAAAGGCTGACTGCATGGTGACCAGACTGCAGCCATGACATAAACTGCTCTATTTTGAGCAGTACTGAGTCTATGGCTGACACAGTTCCAAGAACTGGCCTTAAGAGAATGGGATTAACACTATTGCTCAAAATAATCTATATCTTTGTGGGCATCAAAATAATTGTAGCTTGTTCTGCCCATGTATGTAAACAGGCAACTATAACTGTCAGCAGAGAGATGCTACAGACCCCCGTTGACATCTTTCACGCTAAGAATATGGCACCCTACATTAGCATGAAGAAGTTACAGAAGAGGGACCATTGCCCATGATCCCATAAAAAAGGAATGATGTTCTGACAAGTGGGGATTTGTAAGCCCCTTCTGGCAGGGAAGAGCTCTCTGCAGGAAAGAGCTCTCTGCAGGAGGCCCCTTTGTTTTGTCACAAACCTTAAAACCAGGCACCCCCATGCTCTACTCATCTCTGGCCCTAGCACACTTTTTAAATCTTTTGACCACACAATACCTTGCCTAATTTGTTGGTTCTTTCCATACATCCAAGAAGTAGAAATGAAGAATAAGTAATTAACAGAAGACCAGATCTCTTTCCTAGTTTCCCCTTTAGTAATCTCACAAACTGTGCGAACAAGAGAGCATCTAAAGAAAAATCACAAGAAGTTGACAAGCCGGCACACAAGCCTGCAAACAGTGGGGGATGGTGATGACTCTGACCCCCATTTTAATGATTAACTGAGATTACTTCCCTTTTTCCCTTTAAAACCTTTCATGGCCAAGCAGAATCTTCGGAGATGGTTTCTGGGGGACACTGAGTCCACCGCCTCCCCAGATTGCCAGCATTGTGATTAAAAGCAATTTTCTTTCTACTAACATTTGTCTCTCTCACTTGAGTACTGATTTTTTGAGCAGCAAGCAGCCGAATCTGATTAGGTAACAATCTCACCTATCAAAGATTTACCTTAATTATGTGAACTTGAATTCTTAAAAAAATCCAAATTGGTTTCTTAAAGGATACTTTTAAAATCTCAGAACTGAAACTCTCAGAAGTTACTTCAGTTTTCTTATTTTCTATAAAAGAAATTGAGAATATTGTATTTATGTAAGGTCTATCTCTAATCCAATCAGAATATAGTTTTTTAATGAGATTCTACAATCTAATTTGGTATTACCATCTGGCGGGAGGAAATATTACACAATTAATGAGTGGGAAAGACTTCTCTGAATTACAGACACAAAAATGTACATACAGACACATATCAGAGCTTATAAACTCAATTCTAAAATCCCATCCCTGGATCAGGAGTAAACACAGATATATAACACTCACACGTCCACATCAAAGATCTGTTCTCTTCTCAGTGGAGACACATTCTTAATTGATTTGAGCTCAGAACAGAAAAAAAAGAAAAGAATAATAAACCAGATTACCTGTTGTCTCTTATCCAATAATGCTAAGAGCTCTATAAGCCATTAATCTGTTTATAAAGATCACCAAAGTGTTAGACCATAAAACCAAATTCCCAATGGGAAATAACTTATTGGCTCTAAACAAACCAAAAATAAAACTCAAAGCAGAAGAAATCAGCACTAAAATCAAGCCAGTACTCAAAAATAATCAAAATCAAATTCTTGCCCTGCTACACATGAGCAAGACTCAGAAGCGCAAGATCAGGTGTTAAACTTCCTGTCTGGTCCCCAGGTTATAGCCAAGAAAGGAGCAAAAAAGACTCATTTTTAAAGGGAATTTAAAAATGAGCCATGGCATGAAAACTGTAAAAGAAAAAAAAATGCATCGGACAATTAAGAAGATTATTTTATTCAGGCTATTTTAATAGGGAGAAAGTTCATTTCTGCAGGAAAATGTCTTAGAGAAAAGGAAGTAAGCCTTAAGTTTTATAAAGGCAGTTAAACAAGGGACTCACAGGGAATGGTGGGCAATGACTATCTTAGTCATGAGGAAAGGTGGTCCCTGCAGTTAACTGTTTCCAAAGATAAAGTGATGAGGAACTTTATAGCCATCACTGCTTTCCAGGTTTACAGGGATCAGGCAAAGTTCAACATTGTTATGAATATGCATTGTTCTCCATCCTTGCTCCTTGGCAAGGAAATTCTCAGGGCAGTGACCAAGATGGTCTTAATGTTCCTCTCAGCTGGACTGTACTTCAGACAGGTTCATTTCTGGACATGGTCCTGACATCCCTTTTCCCAGAGCATTTACGTTGAAATTTTATAACTGCAAACTCTTCTTCTGCCTCTCTACAATGCACGTAAATCCCCACAGAAGCCTCTTGACCACTTGAGGACCCAGGGAATGTCTTTCTCAAGGACCTGAGAACCATGTCTTTGAAATGTAAACATCAAAGTAGATAGGGCCCCAATCTCCCAGTCCCTATGGGAGGTAGGAGCCAGTGGGCATCCGTAAGCAAACAAATGGCCAAATCACAGAGAAAAACATTTGCAAACTCAGGAATAACTTCTATTAATTCCCATTAACTCACAAATAACATTCCATTGATTGACCTTCTCCCTAAAGTCCCCCTCCAGTACTTCTCCAAAAGCCCAACCCAGCAATGAACAACCCTCCAGCTCTTTTTTTTTTTTTTTTACCCCAGCAGAATTGAGTTCAAGTCTCTCTTCTCTATTGAAATAAACTTGAATAAACTCTGCCTGTTGCAATCTTTGCTTTGACAGAAATAAATGAGGCAGTCATAAGGCTCACACTTCTTGTTTCTCATCTCTCAAGTATCACTGTCATTCACTGCCTGAAGTACTAAATCTTGGCTGGAAGCAGAAATATGTCACACAAATTAGTTTCAATTATTAAGAGAAAACAACTGTCAACTGAGAGCAATAATACTGAATTAAGCTGGAAGCTCATTGGTTAGATTCACTCAATCACATATTGAATAGATTGAAAAGATTCGTTCCATAAACATAAGAAAACTTAATAATTGAAAATAATATAAAATGTTTAGGTTTTTTGTTTTTGTTGTTCAGACAATCACACTAATGTTAAATCCATGAAGGAAAGAAACGCTTTTCTTCCTCAGTCCTCTGACTGTATCAAGTTCTCTCTGCTTTTATGCATAGCTCCAAGCCAATGTTTCAGTCTGAAAGTTTTCAATTCCTCAAGTGATTGTCTTTAACTTGCTTTTAAGATTTCACCGTCAAAGGAGTTTGAGATCACGTACAGCTTTGTCCGCAGTAATTCAAGTTGGAAATAATTAGAAAAAGAGAACTAGAACTTTGGAACATCAAAGGACACAAAGCTGAGATGACAGATCAGGAGCAGAGGTAGAGATAAAAGGCAGATGAGACAAAGCCAACCCCTTCAGAACTATTTGCAGCATTCTCAAAAAGAAACTGAGCTAAAACCTGTGAGACACTGAAGGACTGAAGTTAAAATGATTTACCCTATTCTAATAGATAAGTTTGTGCATAAAATTGTCATGGGTCGAGTAAGATTAAATTGTGTATTTATACAATTGAATGGGAAATGTGGAGTAAGAACTTCTCTGGTAGGTAAAGATTTGTTTAAATACAGGTTTGAATAATACGATGAATTTAAAAAGAAGTCTCAGTGCAAAGAAGAGAAAAATGTTACACGTATCCTCTGAAATGGCCATTTTAAAACAGTAACAAATTTTGCAGAGAAATTGACTGACACTAATTAATGAGCCTTATAAATCACAGATTTATTTGGTATTTGATAATACACAAAATTATACCAAATTTTTCATGAGTTTATTTCAATCTCTTTTTCTCATTAGGATCATAATATTTGTGTATATGTGGGACCAAGAGAAGATATTGTGTTTGGGTATGTATGTTTTAACGGTCTCTTTCTCTAAAACATGAGCTTTTTGGGAACGGGACAAATTATTAATCATCTGTCTATTTCCAATGGCTAACCCAGAAATACAATTGAATTTCAGTTGAATCAAAATTGTAGACTTAAAAATGTGCACATACGTGTTCAACACGACATCAATGAAAGCCAAAAACAACAAAATTAAAGCTTCTATGGGAGAGTTTTCATATTTTAGAGCATCTATTAAAGGTACATAATACAGATGGTGAAATTAGGCTTATGAAAACTATTCAGGAACATGGCTAACTATTTATCTTATAATATTAGGCAAAGAAATGTGATGAAATATTACAAATAAATTATGATTTCAAAAGATTTTTAAAAATATGTATGTAAAACTAAGTGAAGGAAATCACACAACTTTACAATGGTAGCATTTTTGGAAGCATCCAAGATGTATATTTTGCTATTATTTTATTCAATTTTCTTTAAATTGTTTTTAATAATTCCTTGAATCACGTCTGAGAACATATGTGTTACCACTAGGGAATTAAAATCATACTATCAAAGGGATGAAAAGCAGCAAAAAATATATATGATAGTATCCCAACAGTAGTAGCCAAACGAAACTCAGCCAGCAGATTATGGGATTGAAAATCAAAGTTGCACAGTATAAAAATACAGCAGGGACAACATAACAAGCTTAAGTCATTTTGCCTATATATTTCAATGTCTTTGTAAAAAAATACTGGCCAAACACTCTGGGAAATGTACTCTATTTCTCAAATGTACACATGTACAAAAGGCCTTTAGTTGTCATTTTGGTTTTAGAGTAAATAGAATGTGTGGGCTACTGAAAGACTGAAACAGTTCAGTGAACAACAATAAATTAGAACTTGTAAAGTATACCTAGGTGCCACAGATAACCTTTCATTGTAGTTTTTAGCTGTCTTTTTTCAATGTTCTCCAACAACTACAGATTAGCACTGGGCCTAGACATCAAGTACAATTGATAAAGCACAATTCCTGTCCTTTATTTTGGCTGACTCTATTAACAACCTCATCACACATTTTTCCCATAATAATTTCTGATAAAATATTCTCCTTCATTATCTTCTTTATCCCAATCTATAGCTATGTTTCCATTTAGGAAGGACAAAGCATTATCACTCTCTGATTTTTCTTTTTTACCAGAAAACATGTAATTTTCTTTTTCTTTTGGGAACTAGGCTTTGTTCCTATGCTAATAAAAAGGATATTTATTTAAAAATATATTTTTTTAATATCTAGTTGAGAAAATACCCAGTGTACCTTCTCAATTTTATGCTTTCAATACTTTGTTTTGAGACTGTATAGACTTACCCTGATTTCCACGCTTTTCTGAAGAGTCACACAAGACCTGCTTAGCTTTGCAAAAGATTACAAAGAAGCAACAAACATTTACTTCCTTTACGTTTTAGGTTTTGTGTATGCGTGTGTATTTCCTTATTGTTTGTTGAAAATATGATATGTAGTGACTGAGTCCTAGCCATCTGCATCTCTGAGAATTGAAATCTAACATCAACCACTATGTTCATATCAACCACAAAACAATCTAATATTAAACCAGCAACTTAAGTGGACCACATAAGAATTGATGCAGGATAATCCATTTGAAAATTAGCATTATGCCTTATGCAATATTTTCAAATTAAATAATAAACATATTAAACACGTACCTTATGATTCTCATATGTAATTCTTGAATCACTGAAAGGCATCTTTTCAAATGTGAAGTAAACATTTTTGGTGTACAGTTTTGTTCTTTGTTTTTTGTTGTTTTTATCAAGAAGAAGACCCCATTACTTAATTTCTTTAAAGGGACTCAAATGTTAATGAAACTTCTCACCAGTTAAAAATATATACTTTTATATAAATTTTAACTCATATGGTTTATATGCAGTCTCAAAATAATTTTAAAGAGGAAATTCATGACAGACACATATAAGTGAACATAGGTCAGCAATTTCATTTTACTTATTAATTATTGAGGAAATCAGAAAGATCTTTTAAAAAATGTTTCAGAGGAGAATGCAAACGACAGACACATTTATAGGCAATCAGGACTACAAAATTGACTTATTCCACAATGATGTTAATAAATTCTCTCTTGAGCTAGAAAACAGTTCATTTGCATTTTGTGGAAATAAACAAAGACCAAATTATTTGCACTGGTCTGTGAGTCAGGCTTGAACAACAGGATTATAAGGCATATGCCTGTGTTCTACGCTATGATTCTCCTTCTTATGACAAGAACACTTTTAGACTGCATAACACAAAACAGTTAACAAGGACAGCAAAGAGAGATGAGAAAGAATGCCTGATTCCAACAAGGATACCAAACAAATAGGAACCAATAATAAAATCCAAGTACCAAACCAAATAATAAATAGCCCAGGAACTCAACATAAAGACAATGAAAAAAATGGATTTCAGATCCCCATGCTGACTTACTACATCTTCACAGACTAGACAACCTGCAAGTAGCAAGGCACAAGGGACCCCTGTGGATACTGTACCTGGTCGAAGGCTAGGACCTGCGGTGAAGGGCAGTGCAGACTGGTGGGCTTTAGTGGGACTTCCACTGTATCTGTGAAAATAAACAAAGGCCAACCAAATAAGAACAAGCAAAGGCTATTTATTAGAGCTTGCTTTAGCAAGAAAGTCAGCCACTGTCACTTGTGTTTGGTACAGACTCAAAATCAGGCAGAGCAGTGGAAAAGATTTATAGGGAACAAAAAGAGAAAGCTTTAGGTGTGCCTTGATTGGAGATCATTGGTATGGGGAAGCTATCAGCAGGCTAACTAGAAGGGGAGCATCCTATATGATTGGTTAGGGATGCATATTTGGGCTTTCTCTGATTGGCCGTAAGTTGGAAACTGGTTCAGAAATCAGGGAAATGTTCAGTTATTAATCAAGCCCTGGCCATGTTGAGCTGATTGCTATAGAAGTTATTGTTTGACTTCCTGGATTGTTACTAGAGACAGCAGTCTGACTTCTCACAAACCTTATATACAAGACTTAGAGCAGCCTGGCTTCCTGCTAGGTTGTTTTACATAAGGGATTGGTTTCCAAAGATATTAATAAATATTAACATCTACCATTTATTTATTTAAGTAATTAAGACTCTATTAAAAGGTATCTAAAATATTTTTTGTCCACTTAAAAATCTATCCTAAATTTTTATGAGAGTAAATATGGATTTAATATACCTAACCTATATATGTATGTAGTAAGACCATATATAATACATACTTATCCTATATGTGTTCATATATGTATGCATACATACGTATGTGTGTATATATACATTTTTAGCCATTAAAATTGCCACTTTTAATTTCCCACCATAGATTTCAAACAGAAAATCAGCATGTAAAGTTAAATTTCATGTTCTTACTAAGTGATTTATTCTTTCCTTTGATCCAAATACTTAGTACACATACCTTCAAACTGACAGTCTGCATTGGGGAGAGAGAATGGGGAAAGATTTGAACTCTACCAGCTGGGTAATAGTAGTTGTTGATATTTTTCATCGCTGTGACAATTAAAGGTATTCATATAATGTCAAATAATTTTCTTTACAATTTTATATTTTCTATTATTTGTTTTTATACTGGAATTCTAAGAGTATAATGTGTTCCACTGAGATTCAGGAAAAAAAAAAGCTGCAATGGATATTAGGTAATGATAATGAAAGCTCTCATTTACAAAAAGCCATACCCTGTGCTTGTAACTATTCTAAATGTATTTCATTAGCTGATTTCATCCTCACAAAAACAGTAAGAATTATTATCATCTTTCCTGCTTTACAGATAATAAGATGACTAAGAGTTGTAGATTCTCTTAAAGTCCTTAGAACTATCTCTGAAATGTAGTCATAGAAAGAGATAGCACCTCTATCTCCCAGGCTCTGAGGGAGGGTATGAGCCTAATTTCAGTGGGCACAAATTAGCAAACATAGATGGCCTGATCACAAAGAGAAACATTTGCAAACTCAGGAATAACTCACATAATGCTTGGCACATCCATTGATCAACCTTACTCCCACTCCTTTCTGAATGTCCTCCAGTGCTTTTTCACTAGCTTACCCAGTGTTTAAATCCCCAGCCTACTCCCAGCCTTTCTGTTCCCACAGTGAGGCTGGGTTCTGTTTCACTCCCCTACTGCAGTAGTGTAAGAATAAATTCAACTTTTTTCTCCTCTTGTCGGGTGCCATGTTTTCTTAATACCTAGAAGGTATTTTAATGTGATGCTTACCTATAAAACAGTTTCAATACAAAGGCTTCTGCCTAATTACTAGTAAATTATGTGAAATACATTTTGAAAAACAGGTACATCTGCTGTGAGGATCATTGTTTACAGTCTGGAGCTTCAAGTTAGATACATAAGAATGGGAGTTGTCTTTGCAGCACATTGTGTTATTGCATTTTTAGGACCCTCTTCTGCAGTAACAAGCTCTAAGGTGTTTTCTAGAGTAATAAAATATTTAATAAAAGTAAGAAAAAGAGGCACAGGAGACCTTAGCAGCTCTTTTGCCCTTTGAAATACATTACTTGCCTGAAAGCTATTAGCTTAATACTCCCTTCTAGTAAAAACTATAATTCATCCTCTAAAAGCAGAGATTTCACTAGACCTATAAAACTTCTCTTCATTCATTCAAGGTCCTAGACCTGATCTAATATAAAATCATCTCTTTGCATGCACACGGTGATAATGTGAGGGACAAGATATTACAGTAATGTCATTTTCCTTATCAACTAACAATCAACAAATCTTCAGTGCTAAAAGGACAGTGGTAACTTGGTCAATTACCTCCCAATTCTGTGCACTGAGGTGAAGAAATCTTAGATGAGCCTGTCACTGACCTTATGAGGTTACTCTCCCATGAACTGTTAATGATTATCTTCAGAGAGTGATAGTATCCCTGGGTCATCCATTTCATTTTTCTTAAATAAGAGCTAAGGTTCATGGGCTGGACAAACTCTGCCACCAAAGCAAGCTCTCCAAAATGAAGAGACATTATTAAAGCCACGCTTGTGTACAGCAGTTAATTTTTCTTTTAACATTCTGTATTTTCACAGGGCCTTTCTGATATTGCATAAGAACCCAGAAAAAAATGTCTAAATATTGTCTCTTTTTGAAGAAGAATATATTGTCATACTACAAAACCAAATTATGGAATGAAAATAAGGAAATAATCCCAAGAATGAACTATGAATATTTACTCTGACTCTTCAAAACAATTGATAAATTTTATGATGTTAAGAATTTTTAAATGTGCTGACACTTGTTTAAAATGCTTATTGACTTATAAATAATTATCTTAAAAGTTATAGTAGGTTGGGTGAGATTTCCCTTTTGAAAATTTGATAAGATTGTTAAATGCAGCAATGACAACAATGTATTAAGCATCTACTATATGCCAGTAGTCAAGCATGCATTATCTAATTTAATATTCAAGGACCCTATGAAGTATTCACTATTATTATTCATCTTTCACATATAAAGAAAAAGTCAGAGTAGATTTATATAATGTAGCAGAGCTAGTGAGTAGTGAGCAGCAGAGCTAGAGTTTGGAACTGACCCATCTGCATCTAACAACAACAGTGCTTCATGCTTCTCAGGGAAGAAAATGCTTCCATAGAATTTCTATTTAATTTTAAAGAAGTGAATACTGTCATTTCTTTTATCTCCTTCTTTGTGTGACATTCCAATCAGTGATACTAGTTTGGGTCTTTGGCTTTCCCATTAGTCCCGCTAATTTGAAATGTTTTTACAGTGGAAATATAGGCTTAAATCATCTTTATTACAGATGATCCGTATCATCTATATCATGTTGATTCCTATGACATTTTTGATGAAGTATGTAATCCAAGCTCTTTTATAGAAATGGCTAAGTATTCACCCACTGTTTGATATTAAAAACCTAGCAATGATCAGAATGGGAGGATGAGGTGTCTGGTCCTGTTACAAACAGGTCTGAAGCAATATATCTAACCCAGAAATTCCCAAGTGATGAATGATTTTTCTCATGGTGAATCTATATTTGTAAAAGAATTATTTATGATGACAGAGACAGGGACACATTTTCCCTGCAGGAGAAACTCAGACATAAATATGGCCAGAGGAGACCTAAGGGGATAACCATACAAGCAGTCAATTATAAAGGAAGCTTGATATGGGGTGATGGGATCAGTAAGATAGCTTCTGCTACAGAGGTCAGCATAATGTGATCTCCTGGTAACAGTTCTGAGTTGCAACTCAAGGTGGGCAGTTTAAGAGCTCCAAACTAGGAGGTATTAATAGGATAATGATGCAATTTCCCATCCTAATTGAGGTGCTTGTCATATTTAAATGAATCCCTATGAATAATTAGGCTGGAATAACAGAGACAAACTGACAATCAAAGGGACAAACCAGGGCATACTATCTCCTCAAATCTTTGAATCTGAAGTCATAGAACAATGAGTATAAATTTCAGCTCTAATATAACTCCCTGTAAACTTTGAAAAATTACTTAGTCATTCTGCATTTGATTCCTCAGGCACACAATGATAGAAACTATTCTCAGGGGGTTGTTTTTGCAGGTTAAATGTGTTAAATGTTCACACAAGTGCCTAGCCCTAAGACCTGGCCAGTAACTGAAGCCTCAATGTGTATACACCTTTATTCCAGTTTTAACGAAGTAGACTTTGAAGCCTGAAGGCCTAGGTTTTACTACCTGCTCTGCTAAATACTAGCTGTATAACCTTGGATAACAATGTTGCCTCAGTTTCCTTATGGATAAAATTGGAATAGAGTAGTATGCTTTACCTTAGAGCATTATTATGGCGATTAAATAAGTATACACACACATTTAATAAAGTATGTTATCAATATTTAACATTAAATTATTGTTATTATAATTAGTTGAAATTCTTTACAATATTTTTAGTACATTGGCACATGGCCTTCTTTTTGTATTTTGGTTACAAGAAGAGAAGAAGGAATAAAAAAAGGAAGAAAGTAAAATTGTCATAAAAAATGAAAAGCATTAATTAATCATATTTTTAAACTACATGTATATTTAGCAAGACAACTAGATAATTATCTCTCTTCTGACGTTCTTGAAAAGAGGTACCAAAAAGAGTTTGGCTTTTTTTATATATCTTCACAAATTTCAAATTATTATTTATGCAAAATTATTTCAAACTGTGAAAATGTGGGAAGTTTAGGGTGACATTTCTAAAAACCCTAATTTTTGTTTTGAAATATCATGTAATTATTTTTTAGCTTGATTTTTATTTCTCTTGACAAACTGATTTAATATACAGATATTTCCTCACTTTTGATACACATTTAGCAAAGGAAAGTTATCCATGAATACTGAGCCCTCCTTATATCATCTCGGATTTGAAAAACCTTAAACTCTTTACAGAAAAAAAAAATTACTGAAAGAAATGTGGATACTGTTCACTATAAACAACTATGTAAGTGACTAACTTAAAAACTCATCAGTAATTAAAACGAAAGGTAAAATGCAAATCATAAGAATTGTCAGGTAAGCACATGAAAATGTGCCCAACTTCACTACACTTCATATAAATGAAAATAAAAAGACAATATGGTGCCAAAATTCCTGCCAAGGACAGGAATTTTAGCTGTTTTGTTCATTACCAAATTCTCAAAACCTAAACTAAGACCTAGCATATAGAGGCAGGCACAAATATTTGTTAAAGAAGTAAATTTTTACCCAACAAACATGCAAAAACTTACATTTTGATAATATTAAATGTTAGCAGAAATATGTATCTGGTGCGAGTATAAATTCATATAATTGCATCGATAGAAAGTCTTGTAGCCATTAAAATTAAAACTGTATGTCATCTATTGAAAAAATACATTTAATAATCACTATTCTAAAGCTCAACTTGCTCACCATCACAAAGATATTTGGTTGATGCATTGTTTATTAAATGCAAAATAACGACAATTATGATTTCCAAGTGGTAAATGCTTTTGCAGTTTTAACATTACATTGAGCTATCTAATTTTAAGAAATTTAAGAGCACTATAATACTTAGTAAAAGGATTTATTTTGTTATGAAATGAACCATGAATTAGAACAATTATGACACTCATTCATAAGGTTGTGAATTTCAGGATCAAGCTTTTTAGAGACAAAAATTTATTACAGAAGGTGTTACCCATTCTATCAATTATGCTCCCTCTTCAAACTAAACCTAAACAGTAATGCAAATCATGTCTTAATCACTCTTAAATTAAAGCATCTACTGCCACCTCAAAGAGAGTTACAAGGAAACTTTAATATCCTTTATGGAAGTACTTAATTTAAGGTAGAAAGCTATATTCCTCTCCCTGTTATAAGGCTGGTTTTTCACTGGGTGAGGCATGTAGGGGGTGATTTTTCCCAGGAATTTCTTCCAACTTTTCAGATTAGATATAACAACTTTCTGAATTAAGACATATATACAATTAAACTGTGATTATCTGTACCATCTGCAATTTGCTATGTAAGTTATGGTAGAATATGTTTACAGCTATGGACACATAACCCAACTGAAATCAACATCTGTTTTAGGTTTACAAATGAAACAAATGATTCCCTTTTGAAAGACTTGCTCATTAAAAGGTTTGCCTCAGAAGAGGACAAGACACCATGGTGAGGCCCACTGGGGCAGCCAGTCTGAAATGATGATTCTGGATCCTTTGTGAGCAGGCCCTGAGCTCCCCCAGTGCCGACTCCTCTGCTGGATGGAGCTTGGAGTCTGTATCTCCACAACTTCCTCACAAACCCCAGCCTCCTATTGCCTTGTCCCCCAACTAACGTGGCCCTGACATGTGCTAACTGCCTCCTGGCCTCAGTGACAACCAATCTCTGGCAGAGTCAGCCCTAATGCTCCACCAAGTCTCAGGTTTCAGTTATCCAAACAGTATGGTACTGGCATAAAAACAGACACCCAGAACAATGGAAGAGAAATGACACTCAGAGATAAATCCACACATATATGGTCAATTAATTTAAGACAAAGGAGCCATGAATATGCAATGAGGAAAGGATAGTTTCTCCAATAAATGGTGTTAGGAAAACTGGACAACCACATGTAAAAGGATGAAAGTGGACAACTATCTTATACCATGTACCATAATTAATTGAAAATGGATTAAAGCTTTGAATGTAATATAAAACTCCCAGTAAGCACTTTGTCATTGGTCATGCATGGTGATTTTTTTTTTTTAATTTGACACCAAAAACAAAGGTAACAAAAGCAAAATAGACATGTGGGACTACATCAAACTAAAAAGCTTCTGTATAGCTAAGGAAACCATCAACAAAATGAAAAGGCAACTTATGGAATGGGGGAAAATATTTGCAAATTATGTGTCTGATAAGGGGTTGATATCCAAAATATATTAAAGAACTCATACAATTCAATTGAAAAAGAAACAAACACTCATTAAAAATAGCAGGTAAACTGAATAGATAATTTTCAAAGAAGACATAGAAATGGCCAACAGGTACATGAAAAAGTGTTCAACATCACTAATCATTAGGGAAATGTAAGTCAAAACCACAATGAGATATTTTCTATACCTATCAGAATGGCTATATCAAAAAGACAAGAAATAAGAAATACTGATGAGGATGTGAAGGAGAACTCTTGTACACTGTTGGTGGGAATGTAAATTGGTGCAACCACTATGGGAAACAGTATGAAGGTTCCTCAAAGAATTTTAAATAGATCCACCATATGATTCAGCAATCCTGCCTCTTGATACATACCCAAAGGAAATGAAATAATTATTTCTAATAGATAATCTGTACTCCTATGTTCCAAAATATGGAAACAATCTTAGTGTCCCTCCACAAATAACTGGAAATATGGAGATATCTGTATCTATATAATATTTTCTCTATCTATATTATACATATAGTACACAATAGAATGTTATTCAGCTTTAAAAAAAGAAGAAAATTCTGTCATTTGAAACTATATAGATGAAACTGGAGGGCATTGTGCTAAGTGAAATAAGCCAGGCAGAGACAGACAAATAGGACACAGTATAACTTATATGTGGAGTCTAAAAAAGAAAAAAAAAAAAACTCATAGAAACAGAGAAAAGTGTTTGCCAGGTGTGGGGGGTGAGAGAAACAGGGAGAGGTTGGTAAAAAGGTACAAACTTCAATTTATAAGATGAATAAAGAGTGAGGATTTAATGTATAATATTGTAACTATACTTGATAACACTGTATTGTATAATTGACATTTTCTAAGAAAGTAGAACCTAAATTTTCTCATACACACACTGTAAATATATATGAATGGATGTGTTAACTAACTCACTGGGGGAATTCTTTCACAATGTATACCTATACCAAATCATTATTGCACTGTACACTTTATCTTATAAGTAAGAATATTTGTTAACTGCACCTGAATAAAGAAAAATAAATTTAAAATTTAAAACTAGAAAGTGAGGTCATACTTGGAAAAAAAATCACTTATTTATCTACATGCTTGAAATAATATATCTGTCCTTAAGGAAATGCTTATTCATTTATAATAATAAATCACATCAATATGAATAGCATTAAGAAAAATGATAGATCAAATCAAGATACATCTACTTTTATTTATAGCTTTGGTTATCTTAATTAAATGAAAATGTTTATTAATAAAATATCAACAATGGAAAGAGGGCTTTCCCAGCCTTTAGAAAAAGGATGTATAAACAACCACAATTTTTTCTGAATTGTGATTACCAAGGTCTAATATTGGAGACTTATCAGCCTTACTGAATTTAGTTACTTTATTTTACTATGCAGGTTAAAAGCAATTAAATGCAGATTGTTTTCACAGTAAGTGAAATATAATCAAGGCACATTTAAAATGAGGCAGCATTAGAGGAAGAGCTGTTATTTAAACCGTGTGTATCTCCTTAGGACTGCCCATGTTATCAGAGTAGCTAGCTGTTACTGTGAGCTTCAGGTATCAGACCTAAAAATGGAAAAGCAGACTTAGTCAATCCCATTGGGTAGTAATAATCCCTGGATTTGTGAAGAAAGCAGTGCACATGAGTCCTGATAATAAGACACATCAGAAAAGCATTTTGGGAAAAGACACATTAATGAATAGATGCATATATATGTGTTGTAGTTTCTAGGCTGTAATTGTGTGATCTGAAAAATAAAGTGATTGTAGAGACTACTAAATTTTCTATCAATTCTAAAATTCCACAAATTAAAAATGGTGGCTAACAAATCTAAGTAATTTTATGAAATGTAAAACAAGGATGAGAAGTCATGATTTTTATATATACTCTAATTCCATATAATATCAGGGTTTTTTTGTGTTATAGAAATGATCATTTAATTATTCAAAGAAATCAATTATTAAAAGGTGACTGACAAACTGAATTGTGAAAATGTTTAACATAAAATTATAATCACCTATTTGAAAAATTGTGGAAGTCTGAAGAGATGAATTCTAAGTAAACTTATCTGTAGACATTAAACCAAACCTTTTAAAAGAATATAAAATGAATATCATTTTGTGTCCTACTATTATGAGTAAGTCAAGTGAAATTTCATTTCCAAGGAAGATAGAGAATGACATGTAAGACCTTTGCTCTTGTGATAATATGAACTTGACAAAATAAAAGCCATACTTTTCAATGGGACTAACAAAATGGAAAGCAAGATTAAGGAAGCCTTGATGAATTAAATTCTAGAGACAAATAAAGAATGACGTGTTCATAGAATATCAGAGCATCCTGGAAGTTGTGGACCATGGGGGTGGAAGGTTACCATGGGCTGAATAACCATGCAGGGATGAAGGGGATCAAGCACGTTTTGGATCTCACTGTGGGATTGTGAAATTGGCTGGAGTCTAGAAAAGCCCCAAACACTGAAGTAGATTCCTTGGCTCAATAACCCTTATCTCAACCACGTCAAAAAAGTAGCATTAAAAAGAGGGGAGAAGTGAATGTAACACTCTTCCAGTTTAATTACTAAAGGAGAATTATAAAGGCCACCACTTGGTGATTGGGAGTTGGTATAATTACAAGGGAACTTTATCCTATTAAATCTGAAACTCTAAGCTAGCTGAACTTTACTGCACAAGGAGTGAAAGTGATTAGCGCCCTCCTCTACCCACATGTACACACTAACTCCCAGAGGTGAAAAGACCTACACTTTCTGGGAAATAAAAACAAAACAAAACAAAACTATGCTTCAGTTTCCAATCAACTTTTATACACAATGTTGATAATACAATAAAAATTGTGAAGAGATAGGAAATTTTAGGGGACTATATGGATAATCATAAAATATATAGTTAAATGTAATATCTAAAATAAGAAAGGTACTAGATAGGCATACAGCACATTAGACATTTAGAAAAAATATGAATAAACTTGAAAATTTGGAAAATAGGAATTTTTCTAATTAAAGCAGAGAAAGAAGGGAAAAAAAAACCCCTGAAAAACAGAAATCAGAGAATATGTTCTCCTGAGAGCCTTCAGCTATCCATTTTTCTTGGTAACTTCTAACCTAGAGAATGGAATTTCCTGTATTTGCATACCCGATGCCACGTACTTATGAGAATTTCTAATGGAGTACTACCTTGCTGCAGATACCACATTCTTGTTTCATTTTTCTGTATCTAACTTATTTGCTGGTACAATATAAAAAGACTGCTAGTTATCTGAATGTAGTTGTGACAGGAGCCTCTGAGATGGCTCCCAGTGACCTCCAACTCCAGGTAGGCGTTCCTTACATAACTTCTTCCCTTCCAGAGAGGACCGTGCCTAGAAACTTGCTTCTAACAAACAAAATATGGCAAAAGGGATGGAATGCCGCAGGCAAGGAAGATTTTGAGGAGCACATAAGGGTAACCCTAAACTGATTTCAACAGACTGTTAGTAGAAATCTGGTTTTGAGGATGCTGTCTAAAAAGGAGATAATAAAAATGACTAAAGAGGAAATAAGAAAAATGTCATCAGAAACTGGAAAAAAATAGAGATCCTTTGTTACGAAGTGGCAAAGAGCTTAATGAAACTGTTGTCTGCAGTTATGTGGACATTTAAAATATGTCTAATGAGTTTGATTATCTAGCTAAGGGGACTTCCAAGCAAAGCACTGAAAGCACTGTCTGGTTTCTTCTTTCTACTTAATGTAACATGTCCTTGAATGGCTACTTTAGAGCTGAAAAATTTTACCTCTCTGGAATAGAAGCAGAATTCTTCCGAAATCTACTCAACCACCATGCATGCATATAAATAAGCAACAAACTGGTTTCTTGATGCACTGCATTTCTCTAGTTTCTGAAACTATTATTTTAAATTCCTTTAGAAGCCAATATTTTATTCCAACAATCATTGAGTTCTGAGTGGTCATTATTTATTTTTTGATGTGGAATGAAGAAATGTAATCTAGGTAACAACATATGTGATGATACAACAAACTTAAAAGGAGTTTAAATTAGAAAATCATATTCAACACATAAATAAAAACAGCTAAAACTAAAGTTTTCTTTATAAATATGTTGATTTACAAGGTTTGATTTTGAAGAAACAGAAAGAAAAGCAATTATTGACCCAAATAAAATCAAATTGCTAATAACCACTCTTCAGCACACCTCCATCTTTCCTGCCTCTGATCAATCTCCATCGTGGCCCTAAGCAATTCACTTAACCTCCATGAGCTACAGTGTGTCCTGGGCAGTGATAACTGCGTCAAAGCACTGTCATTTAATCAGCATATTATTAGTGATTACACTTTGCACTAAAACTTGGCAAATAGTAGGAACTGAGTAAAGGTTAATTGACTCTAAATCTGTATAACTGCCATAATATTGAGATGTGACAATCTTAATTCTTCAGATGAGCATCAATTTGCATTGCTTTTCCACTGATTCACTGACTTGAATTTCCCTTAGCAAAAAAAAAAAAGAGAGAGAAAAGAAAGAAATTAAAAAAATTATGCCAGACCTAATCACCTCATTTAAAAATCCAACCTCTATTCTAAACCATCTTCCACTCCTTTTAGATTCCCCTTACCAGGCTCTAGTTTTCTTTTTATCTGTAGATTTTATCACCATCTAATTTAAGTTTACTTGTGCATTATGATTATTTGCTATTATCTAACTCTTCTAGAAAGTAAATCCACTTCTATGTGTGTAGATTCTTTGTCTATTTTGTTCACTAATGTAGTCCAATTACCTAGAAACAACCTTGCATATAACCGGAACTCAATAAGTAACTGTCAAATGAATGAATAAATAATTCTCCAATTATTCCCTAAAAGTTAATAATTGTTCAAGGTATGTTGCCTATGAACTAAAAGGAATTCAATACCTCTCAACCAACTGGAGCTGACCAATTACCCACCTGTATCCTAAATCCTGCTTCACAACTTAGCTTGTCTCTAAGAGAAAATCTTGGAAACAATTAAGTGTCCTAACTGTACTGTGATTAGAATTTGGCTCAAGCAAATCTTTAATGACTGATACTGAAGCCACACAGGGCAAGTGACAGTTTTAAATTTTGATATAAAAACATTCAAGAGAAATGAAAAAAACTGCTATATTTCTATTATGCAGATTCCATTTTGCAAACAGATATTTGTTTCTTTGGAAGACCAACATCTTTCAATAATATGAAATCATTAATTTCTTTAATTGCCTGAATTTCCAGGGTGGGTTATCTCCATAAAACCATTTTTGAAATTAGAAAATGCTTCTTTAAATGAGAACTACAGTTGTAAGCCCTTCTTTGTTACCCCACTGCAAATGCAGGCAGTTCTGTTATATCCAGCCAATGTGGCTAGCAGGTGCTATGTTGGTTGCTGTGGAAAATAACAAAAGCTTCTGGACTTCTACCATCCAGCCGTTCTTTGACAGTCTAACTCAAACACACAGCAACACACTGCTTCTCCACCCTGCTGCTCATGTTTCTCTGGTTACTGCCTAGAAACAGATTTGTCTTCAGCATTCAAACTAACACACTGTGTTACTGAACCCCAAGCTTTTGTTTTATTCCAAATAGTTTAGAAAAACACTAAGCTCTTCTAGTCCTTTCCCTGAAAATTCCAGATCATACATATTCCCTTACTTTGGCTAAATTCCAAAGTCCGTTTACCAGGAGAAAAAGATGGTGTTTATATCAACTGAGTAGTTAGTTAAATGTCTACCAAATATTTAACAGTATTTTAAATATTAAAATCATAATGAGAACAAAATTAGAAAAATGTATATATTGATGGCAGGTATATTACTTTTTTTTGGATTTTATTTTAGTTTTTAACATCTTTATTGGAATATAATTGCTTTACAATGGAGTGTTAGTTTCTAAGTTATAACAAAGTGAATCAGCTATACATATACATATATTCCCATACCTCTTCCCTTTTGCATCTCTCTTCCTCCCACCCTGCCTATCCCACACCTCTAGGTGGTCACAAAGCACGAAGCTGATCTCCTGTGCTATGCGGCTGCTTCCCACTAGCTATCGCTTTTACATTTGGTAGTGTATATATGTCCATGCTACTCTCACTCCATCCCAGCTTACCCTTCCCCCACCCTGCGTCCTCAAGTCCATTATCTACTAGGTCTGCATCTTTATTCCCATCCTGCCCCTAGGTTCTTCATGACCTTTTTTTTTTTTTAGATTCCATATATATGTGTTAGCATACGGTATTTGTTTTCCTCTTTCTGACTTACTTTACTCTGTATGACAAACTCTAGGTCCATCCACCTCACTACAAACAACTCAGTATCATTTCTTTTATGACTGAGTAATACTCCATTGTATATATGTGCCACATTTTCTTTATCCATTCATCTGTCGATGGACACGTAGGTTGTTTCCATGTCCTGGCTAATGTAAATAGAGCTGCAATGAACATTGTGGTACATGACTCTTTTTGAATCATGGTTTTCTCAAGGTATATGCCCAGTAGTGGGATTGCTGGGGCATATGGTAATTTTATTTTTAGTTTTTTAAGGAACCTCAATAAAGTTCTCCATAGTGGCTGTATCAATTTACATTCCCACCAACAGTGCAAGAGTGTTCCCTTTTCTTCACACCCTCTCCAGCATTTATTGTTGGTAGATTTTTTTGATGATGGCCATTCTGACCGGTGTGAGGTAATATCTCGTTGTAGTTTTGATTTTCATTTCTGTAATAATTAGAGATGTTGAGCATTCCTTCATGTGTTTGTTGGCAATCTGTATATCTTCTTTGCAGAAATGTCTATTTAGGTCTTCTGCCCATTTTTGGATTGGGTTGTTTGTTTTTTTAATATTGAGTTGCATGAGTTGCTTGTAACTGTGCTTTCCTCTGTGGCTCCAAAGCTTTCCCCCCGGCCACCCGCCATCTCCGCCAGTGAAGGGGCTTCCTAGTGTGTGGAGATTTTTCCTCCTTCACAGCTCCCTCCCCGAGGTGCAGGTCCCATCTCTATTCTTTTGTCTCTGTTTTTTCTTTTTTCTTTTGCCCTAACCAGGTACGTAGGGAGTTTCTTGCCTTTTGTGAGGTCTCAGTTCTTCTGCCAGCGCTCAGTAGGTGTTCTGTAGGAGTTGTTCCACATGTAGATGTATTTCTGATGTATTTGTGGGGAGGAAGGTGATCTCCACATCTTACTCTTCTGCTATCTTGATGGTCTCCCTCTACATTTTTATTATTCATTTATTTTTAAAATTATATGAGTCATCCTATAAGTTCTAAGGGAACATACAGCATGGACCAGACTCTTCAACAATGTTTATATAATTCGGATACTTCTACACAATTCTTAGGAAGTAGTAATGTGCAATTCTTGTTTTTTTTTTTTTTTTTAAGATTTGTTGATGTGGACCATTTTTAAAGTCTTTATTGAATTTGTTACAATATTGCTTCTGTTTTATGTTTTGTTTTTTTGGCCACGAGGCATGTGGGGTCTTAGCTCCCCGACCAGGAATGGAACCCACACCTCCTGCATTGGAAGGCAAAGTCTTAACCACTGGACCACCAGAGAAGTCCCAATTCTTGTTTATATATACTTATTCAATCATGTTTGTTAAGTTTTCACCACTTAATTGAGTGTTTCTTTAGGTGACTAAAAATAATTTCTTCCCTTATAAATATTAACAGTAGTCATTTGACTTATGGATATTATGTGGTTTTGAATACCTGAGTATTTTATATTGCAGTTGTGAAGCTTATAGGTATTTATTTTAAAATAAAACTATTTCAATTATTCATGTTTCCTATTCTCTTTGTGGTGGTAAATATTCTACACTTTCACTTAGTTTCTTTTCCCACCCAGCAGTCAAGCCCCAGGTATTCAATTAAAACATCTCAATCTACTAGCCAAAATAAGTGATTCTTGGTTCAGAAGAGCTCTGGTGTTCTTAAATAGAAATTTGTTATGACATTAATTTACTTATACAAAAAAGTACAGGACTGATTAATCTGTAGTGTTTGTATGTATGTGTCTATGTTTAACAGAAATTAATCCCTTAATGTTTATTGATTATGATTCAATTTATGTGAAAGTTTATTTTCAAATATCTGAGAATATTTTCAGTATGATGCCTAGAGACCAAACACCTACTATTCTCTCAAAATGTGAATAAAATAACCCAAAATAAATTTTTATATAAAAGTGAATTGTAACACCACAAAACAGGTACCACCAGGAAGTCAGCATTTTTAAGTGTATGGAAATATTAATCTTATGAGAAGTGATTGAAGGAAACATCAACTAGCTCCTACTAAATTTTGACTGATTCCATGCAAAATAGAAAAAAAGTTGGTAAAGAATTTGTTGGTCCTTTCTAAATACACAAAGTTCAAGTCAGAGTGCAAAATGCAAAAGCCATTCATGAGACAGTAAGAAGGAAATCATCAAGATTTCAGGAAATGCTGGAGTATCCTGCAAATGTATTTGTGCTTTATTGGGGGATTCAACCTAATTCATATGCAATGAAGAGCAATCTAAGGAAAGCGATGATTTTGACACAGCTAGCCATTTTTATTGGTGAGGGAACCAAAATAAAGACCACTCCCCAACTAATTTCAGGGAAATAAAACATATAAACTACAAATGATTCAGCTTATCACTAGATTTCTGTGGTGTGCTTGGCTTCTCAGAAAATCTTTCCATAGTGTCAGATGAGTGCGAAAGGGATACATGTGGGGCACCAGCACCAGTTTTCTATGCCATTTTCTTAATTACCTGAATGGGTCATTGTTAACTTATCATGTTGAACTTTGAGGGAAGTCTTGTAGTAAAACTGCTCTTTCACATGCTAGTTTTGGACTAATTGAAAAGTAAGAGGTAAATAATACAGATAGAGATTAAAAACCTCTTAAAAAGGACATTTGTAAGTGAGGCTTAATCGTAAGGTCAAGTGAGCTTCTGAATATCAGAATTAGGCAGTGACTATAGAACAGGTATTCATACTAGACCAATACACACCTCTCCCATAAGCAAGGCCATATCTCTAAGCTCACCTCATAACCATGAGTGATTGAAAGAAAGCACATTCTCCAGACATATCAGCTTCTAAAAAATAACATGGTTGGGTGATGCATTCCTGATTCCTCCAAATGTGAGGAAGAAGCATTTTTCCCCAACATCTCATTTCCACCTTTGATTGCAACAATTATTTATTTAACTTCTGTATCCTCAGTTTGTCAACAATATACAAAACCTAGCAGGTGCCTGAAACAGAGCAGGACCCTGCAGGGCCCTCCCAGCTACAAGCCACTCCATGTCCCCCACCTCTTTTTTGTAGAAAAAGCTTTTTTCTCCTAGGCCTTCTCTGAGTTCCCAAGAGCAGAATCACGCAGTTAATGATGAGAGAAGTGGAAAAGGCAGAAACAGAGGAAAACAGTCAAGTAAGAAAAGTAATAATAGCTTGAATAATAGAGTCAGAGAACTCTTAGTTCTTCCTGAAGGGATATAGATAACAATCTGAAGCATATCTTTGAGTTGTCCTGCAGAAATTAAGACTCCTATGCAGTGAAGGATGTTGACTACATGCTGATGAGAAGCACATAGACCCCAGACTCACTGGAACCAGAAGACTGATGATTAAGATTCCCAAAACATCACCCTATTACCCACAACCAACCAATCAGAAGAATGTCCAGGAGCTGATCATGCACTCTGCAACCCTCACCCCTAATGTTGCCTTTAAACCCTTGCCTGAAAGCCATCAGGGAGTTTGGGTCTCTTGAGCATTAGCTGCCTGTTCTCCTTGCTTGGTGCTCTTCAAATAAATGCTGTACTTTCCTGAGTTTGGTTCAGTAACATGGTCAATATATTTATTTCATGTTAATGATTGATTATGAAATTTAATATTAGTTAAACTTAAGCATCTTTATTTTGGTCTCCTGGGCTCAACAATATTTTCTATGACCCTATTAGTGTGTTTGTTATTGTAGAACACTGAGTGGCTCTTTTCCCTAAACACAGGAAACCAGAGGTAGCTGAGTCCATTATTCATTTAACAAAACAATGATATCATAGCCTTATATCACCTTCTTTTTTGATACTCTGCTTATGTTGCAAACTGCCTACAACAGATCCAAGCAACATTTTCAGTGAATCGAAACATCTAAATAGAGAAATGGAGGGAGGGAACTTCTTTTTTTTTTTTTTTTTCTTTTCAGTATGCAGGCCTCTCACTGTTGTGGCCTCTCCCGTTGTGGGGCACAGGCTCCGGATGCTCAGGCTCAGCAGCCATGGCCCACGGGCCCTGCCACTCTGCAGCATGTGGGATCTTCCTGGACCGGGGCATGAACCCGTGTCCCCTGCATTGGCAGGCGGACTCTCAACCACTGCACCACCAGGGAAGCCCTGGGAACTTCTATTTTTACATCACTTTCTATTATAAGGGACGGCAAATTTTTCCTAGAAACACAATATATAACATGAACACATTCCATTTGTTCACACAGGCCAGGATTTAACCACATATGTTATTTTACCTGCAAAGATAGCTGGGAAAGTGAGTGCCTGGCATTTTCATATATACAGAGGGAGGCAGTCATTCCTAGAAAGGAGGAAGGGTGGGAGGTGGGCTCTGTAAGCAAAAAACAGTACCTGCCACTGCCTTTGTCTATTTTGTATGTAAAGTAATTACCTACAAAGGTATTTTTTGCTCCTGAAAAGTATCATAATGTATATCTAACAAGCACATACACATACATACATTTAGAAAACAGATCATTTGTCTGTCCTTAGTGCAGGGTATGGTATGTCCTCAAAAGAACTATGCAAAGAAAGGCCCATGTATTTGACTGAGAGGCAGGGCCAAGAAGAGGAAGTCTAAGAGATGCTTTTAGGAAAAGCCTTCATAAAAGTGGAAAAAACTTGGGAGAAAAGGAAGAAAATAATGAGATAACAGGCAAAATATCTAAAATTTCTTTTTTCCCATAAAGCAGCCTGCCAGCTTCTGGTGTTCTATGTGTGACATAGCCTCCAGGTCCTGGAAGGGGATGAATTAGTCTATTTTTCAGAGAAAAAGAGCCAGCAACAGAGCTGGACAGTAAATATCATATGTCTGAGGGCAGGTGTTAGAGATTTAAGGACACAAACCCAAAAAGATATAAATGCCACATACTGAGTTATTATGAATAAAATGTTTGAGTTAGTATCCTTAAGATCTTTCACCCAATTATTTCTGCTCTTTGTACTGTTTTGGATACTACAGTAAATGAGGTATATGTAACATTTATTCTTGAGCTTTCTCTTCAGTCGATTGACAAATTTACTCTGTATCTAGCTTACATAGTATTTGATCCACTCTTTAAGTTTCTAACTATGTTAAAGGTCTCCAAGACTACCTCAGACGTTGTGACTCACTAGAATGGCTCATAGGACTTAGAAAAGCTTCATACTCATGGCGACAGCTTCTTACAGCAGAAGGATACACATTAACATCAGCAAAGGCAAAATGCCCATGGGATGAAGTTCAGGAGAAATCAGCCACAAGCTTCCAAGGGACCACACCAATGGAGTTTCACAGATGCACTTAATTTTTTTAGCAACAATGTTTGACAACGTGTGTGAAGTATTGCTACCCAGAGAAGCTCATCTGAGAATTAGTGTCCATGGTTTTGATTGGGGGTCACTCAAATAGTCATGCAGCACCCATATGACTGACCTCAGTAACTGAGACTCCAAGTCTTAGAACAAAAACAGGAATTCACCATAAACCACATTGCTAGCCTATTAAACTGCTGATGTGTAGGTCAAGGTATCAGGCATAGAAAAACATTCTTATCAGGCAGAATATTCATGAACTCAGCTTAACTTTTAGGAGCCATCCAAGGACCAGTCCTGAAGACAGGCCTTTCTGGGAGGGTGTGCAGAATTTAAACAACTCAGGTCTGCTGAATTAACCCTTTCCTTCACAGACTACCTCTCTATTCCATGGCCTACATTCTGCTACAGCAAAATAATCAAAATTTTCTAGGCATTTATATTTAGTGAAGAATTTATATTACATACACAGCAATAGTATGAGCACGAATATGCCTAGCATTGGGGCAGTCAGTGTAGGGTAGGGATGGATTTAAAGAAATAACTAATCCATTTTATAAAGCCATTACATACATTTAAAAAATATTTTTGTACTAATTTAGTTATTTGCTTCCTCTTTCGATCGACAGTTACTTGTACCTTAAGATAAACTTGCATGGAAGTAGCAAGCATAGAAATCAACTTGTGGTTAGCCAAATTCAGTTTTTACTCAGGCAAGACAATTTTCATCAGTACTATATCCTAAGGAGGATTTAACTTGACTTCCCACTACATTTGATCATTCATATCAGAATTATTATAAAGCCAATTTGCTTAGTTTACTTGCTTAGGTACTTGAATCTTTCCAATAATGCCGGTGTTATACCATATTGCAGTATCCTCATGGTAAATTTCAGTTTTATTATAGAACAAATCAATAAGAATTACAAAAGTATTTGTTATACCTTCCTAACAAAATTGAATTGTCTCCATATATCAGAATTTATTATGGAATGATGTCATTACAACTGGCCATGATTCAATTATTTGGGGGTTTTAAGTCAGTTGAGGACAAAACTAGTCACCATTCATTAGTTCATAGTTTGTATTGAGACTGGTTTCCCTTGTGTGCGGTGAGTAACCCATCTCTGTATTGATGCACCTCCCCCATGTCTCCTCACTTCAGAAACCCAGGTGGCCACTTCAAGCAACTGCACCAGGATATCCACTGGGTTGTTCTAATTAACTTTCAATCTGTGACTGGGTTCTGATGGGCTTTGACATGCCTTACTAAAATCCTATTGGAATTTAAGGAGCACATTAAAGTAAGTCTGTAACACTTAGAGGCATCCCTTTAATAATTCATTTTTTTATTGACCATCTGCCTGACCATATGGCCAAGCCACTGGCCACCAGCCATGAGTTAGCATATACCCAAACATCAGGGCTTTTATTGGTTTTCAATTACTCCATCACTGCAATCCAGTCCACTGAACTGATTTGTTTACTATCTTCTTTAGAGTTTTTCATTAGTCTGTAGTAATGTGTCAGCCTTCAAAATAGGATGCTGTTCATCCACCTTGGAACTGCCATCTGTAAACACGGTGTTTTGCTGGTCAGTTGAGTGCTTTATAGTGTCCTTTGGGAACGGTTCATAGGGCAACACACTTGTAGCAATAGGATCTAGCAACTTACTTAGGTGGTTTCGAAGCCAACCCTAGAGGAAGAGAGGTTACCTGCTCATGAATACAGTGAGCACCTCCCTTCAGCAGGATGTTTGCATATAAAACTTTTCCATCTTTTTATAGAACTTTTCTGAATACTGCCTTAGTAGAGTGTTTCTGACATAACTCAAGACACTGTAGGTATTTCAGGTTTCAAGATTATCTTAAGTCCTTCAGTAATAGGGGCAGTTTTAATTAATGCAAAATAATAAACCAATTATTGTCTCTCAAATGGCATGTATCTTACCACTGTGTTTGGAAATTTTCTGGTCCAAAATCCCAGTACTTGCTATTGGGCAACACTCACAGGCTTTTGCCATAAGCTTCCACCTGCATAAGTTCAAACTGCACAGATTTCCAAACCAAGTTGGAGTGGGGTTATAAGGGCTAGAAGGCATGGAATGAGCCACCACTTTTTATAATTCAGACATAGCCTGCTGCTGCTGTTCAGGGCCCCATTCAAAAATGACTTTCTTTCAGGTATTTTTGTAGATAGTGTCTAGCAAAATTCCCAGATATTGAAACTGAGAAGGACCCTGTGGGACTCTTGAGCATGGAAGCCTTTTTTGTCCCCTGTTTCTTGTAGGCAAGACTCCAGCCTCTATGACCTTCCTTGAGTTCCAAAGGGCAGATTCAGGGAGGAGCAGCCAAGAAACCACCCGAGGCAAGATTAAAGGGAGCAGAGAAGCTCATCAAGATGAGGAGACCAACCACCTGAGACTAGATTAAGGGAGTGGAGGCCCTGCACACACCCTAGTCTTGTCAGAGACCCCACCCTTGAACCATTGCTATAAAACTCTTCATCAAATTCTCCTGGGCTGGGACACATTGTTTTTGAGGGCAGGAGCCTGCCGTGTCCCCCTTTCTCTGGCAAAGCAACAAAACTATTCTCTTCTACTTCACCCAAAACGCTGTCTCTGAGATTTGATTCAGGACTAGTGCAGAGAGGCTGAGCTTTCAGCATCCACATAGAATATGAATCCTTCAAATCCAAACAAGTCCACCAGGCACTGTGCTTCTTGCTTAGTTATGAGGGTAGGCAATGACAGTGCTTTATTTTTAGTTGCCTATGAATGTCACAGGTAGCTTCTGCCTGTTATTCATAAGAATTTTCCTGTTTGGATGGCCCTTGGATACTTTGTTGGATTTATCATCCAGCAACTCTTAGTCACATGTGTCACCATTGAAAATTATCATTATGTCATCAATGTAGAATATTATCCAACTGGGGACCAGCATTAATCCCTTCTAACCAAATCATTACAGTAAATTGGTGAATTCAAATAACGTTGGGGGGAATAGAGTAAATTCAAATTTTGATACTTTGCATGTGAAGGCACTCTGCAGTTTTTTTCTTTTCCAAGACTGAAATCAAGATAAAGCAATTGCAAGATCTATCACTGAGTACTGGTCTCCTTTAGGTTTCTCTTTTTTCCTGTTAAAACCAAATCAGGAACTGCTGACAATAGAGGTGGTAGTACTTTATTCAAGCCTTAATTATCTTCTGTTGGTCTCCATGAGACTTGCACAGTTTTCATGGGTCACATCGGACTACGGTACTGAGAATTTGTTGGAAATAGAACTCTACATTCTAGCATGTTAGTAAATACAGTAATATCTTTTTATCCACCAGGTATCTGACACTGGTACAACTGAAAATCTATATGACCACTATGGAGAACAGTATGGAGGTTCCTTAAAAAACTAAAAATAGAGTTACCATATGATCCAGCAATCCCACTCCTGGGCATATATCTGGAGAAAACCATAATTCGAAAAGATACATGTACCCCAATATTCATTGCAGCATTATTTACACTTGCCAAGACATGGAAGCAACCTAAATGTCCACTGACAGAGGAACAGATAAAGAAAATGTACATATATACAATGGAATATTACTCAGCCATAAAAAAGAATGAAATAATGTTATTTGCAGCAAAATGGATGGACCTAGAGATTATCATATTAAGTGAAGTAAGACAGAGAAAAACAAGTATCATATGATATCACTCATATGTGGAATCTAATTTTTAAAAATGTTACAAAAGAATTTATATACAAAACAGAAACAGACTCACAGATTTCAAAAACAATCTTATGGTTACCAAAGGGGAAAGGGGGGTGGGAGAGGGATAAATTAGGAGACTGGTATTAACATATACACACTACTATGTATAAAATAGATAGCCAACAAGGACCTACTGTATAGCACAGGGAACTCTACTCAATATTCTGTAATAATCTATATGGGTAAAGAATCTGAAAAAGAATGAATATATGTATATGTAGAAATGAATCACTTTGCTGTACACATGAAACTAACACAACATTGTAAATCAACTATACTCCAATAAAATTAATAATAAAAAAAAGAAAACCTGTATGAGCTTGGAAAATTATGTAAGTTCCTTTTCAGCATGTCCAAGTAATAGTTAACAAAGAACAAATGCATGCCTTCTGCTTTATTATGCAAGATAGGGGAAATGTTCCCCAGTCAGACATAATATCCATTCCAATAATCCTGGGTATAAGAGCCACAATCACGTTACATAAAGTCAGTCCAAATATTCCAATTTTCATCCAAATTTTCACCTTAGTCCCATCAACCATTGCACTCTCATATACTACTAATCTAGACTCTATTAGGACTTCACCAACATATTTTGGAATCATAGTGCATTGGGAACTCCTGGCAAGAAACCTCAGAAAGTTTCTTTTCCAATCCCTGGCCATTTCACTCACATATGTGCATATGGCTTTAAGTCCCCAACTGAAGGTCAGGCCAGCAGACTGTGGCCCTTTCATCAATACTCATTCTGATTAATTTGTCCCACTATCACCCCTGACATTTTGAGGTCAATTTTCTCATTACCTTCTTTGCCTTCTGGCATCATAAATTCCTCCAAACTAGAGTAAGTAGAGTCATTTGTTTAGAAGCCTTCAATATTGGGGGATCAGCAGAGCCTGTCATCAGTCCACCCAACAACTGATAGTACAGAATTAAGCCCCTGTGTCACTCCAGTCAGGGTCTGCCAAGTTCATCATGTTCCTTAGTCTTCCAACCTCTAGTGTGCATCCCTTGACTATCTTTTGGTCTGTCCATATAGTCTTGTAGATCACTCTAATTTTCTTACCATATGTAAAATTCATAAGTGGAAGCTGAAACAAATCTGATACGGCTTCTCAGAGCATTACTTGATTTTGTGGTAGTAAGGTTACATGGGGTGCCCATGCAATAGAGCCCCTTTAATTGCAGCATTTATTATGACCTGAGTAAGGGGTATATTTAGGCGGGTGAACATCCTGATCATTGTAAAGCCAGTCCAACAAGGCTTACATACATAGCCCATCAGTCACTTCGTCTGTAAAATTCCAATTCTTGTGGAAAACAAGCTTTAATGTGGCTTTTATCCAATTTATCAGGCTAGCTGTCCCCTCAGGAATAACCTGCTATGTGTTTGGGTCATCTATATCCATTCTTATTTAATAGTAAGCTGTGGGTCCTGCAACAACCCAAACATGCTCCTACATTCCACAGTATGCCAAGCTGAAGAAACTAACCCTAAGTTAGTCACTTTCACAACCCATTTTATTAAATGTTCATAAGGAAACTGATATTGATAGTAAATATATAATACATATTTGTTGAAAAACTGAGTCTCTGATTCAATATAGCTTGCAAGTAATGGTAGATAGGAAAAAAATAGTATTTTTCTTGCCTTGCAATATATTTTATAGTTAGACCATGTATAAAATCTGAATATTTTATGGCTTTTTTTCTCTCTCTCCTTATATCAAGAGATATACAGATGCTTATGGATATAGATTTAGACAGAGGTACAGACAGAGATATAGATAAGAAACAGATATTACTGCCAACAAACAGACAAGAAACAGATACTAAGAGATTGTAACTTCAAATTATTGGGGTTTTAATGATTTCATTTAGGGGTTGAAAGCAATTTCTGACCATAGTTGGAAAATCAGTCTTTTTATTTTTAAATCTGGAAAGGACATGTGCATTTTTCATAGCTATTCCAATGAAAAGTTCCCCTTTTTCCCCTCCAGCTACAAATCTGGACTTAACATGCTCAATATCTAAACACTATAGATTTTTCCCCTCTGTAAAGATGTATGCATGAGATACTACTTGATTTGACTGCTTTGGAAAGCAGGAATACAGTAAAAGAAATAAGAAGACTTGATCCTTCATTTACATTTCACTGGAATTAAGATTAAGAGTCTTAACCACATGTTAGCACAAACTTATCTGGTACCTTGCATTTTTAGATGCTTAACATATATCTGTTAAATGAATATATTAACTGGCATCATGCAAGAGATCATCATACACAACCACTTTTGCATCACTATGTATTGATAGCTAAAGTTTTTAAAATACCATCATTTAAATACTTTATTTAATAATTCATTCATACGATATTGACACACTTCTTGCAACAAACTGTTCGAAAGAGCAAATATGTATTTTTATACTATGTCTTCCTCTAAAGGATTATAAAAGTAAATCAATTAAAATAAATCAATTCTTTCTTCATTTCGTAAGATTGATAGCATCCAGATATATAAATAAAATTTGATGTCAATTAATATGTAAATAAAAGAATGAAGAGAAATGGTTATGTAAATCTGTTACGTTGCCATTGATTTAAAAATAATAATTTATTGAAAATTTATAGTAAGGTAGGGAAATGTTATTTTGCGAAGTATGCCGTTAAAATATAAAAAATTTATTAGAGCATACAGGTGAGGAACTAAAGTCATTTTTGTTTACAGTTTTATCTCTTTTATGGTTTTAATTTTTTCTGTAGGCTGTAGGGAAGAATCCATTTCCCTTCCTTTTCTAGGTCCCAGCGGCCAGCAACCTCCCTGGGTTCATCACCTCCTCTCTCCATATTCAAAGACAGCACCTCCTCTCTCCATATTCAAAGACAGCAAATCCTGAGCGCATAGAATTACTCTGACTTTTTCATCTCCACATTAATTTCTCTGACTCTGACTCTCCTTTTGCCTCCCTCTTCCACCTTCAAGAATTCTTGTGATTATGTAGTGCCCACCTAGATATTCAGGATAATCTGTCTTCTGTTTAGCAACTTTAATTCCATATGCAATTGTAATTTCCCCTTGCTACTTGATATTATATTGATATCAAGTATTATGTATGTATCAAGTATTATGATATTATGTTACATAATCACAGGTTCCAGAGTTTGGAATGTAGGCATCCTTGGGGGCTATTATTTTGCCTACCACCACAAGATAGAATTTGGTTTTGCTTTTTGAATCTATTGTTAAAATCTCCATCTTTAACTGAAGAGACTGAACACTCATTTAATGTAATTATATATGCAACCTTAGTTTATAATCTTGCTATTTGTTTTCAATTTCTCATTGTTATTTTTTCCACTTTTATGCATTTTTGAATAAACTGCATATTTTAATTTCATTTTATCTCTTCCAGTGTGATATTACATATAGCTTTGATGTTTCATTTTATTTATTTACTTAAGTTGTTGCATCATTTACATTGCCTAATTTTCTCTTGCTATGGGTTACATTTGGAATACTAATTTTCTGAATGCCTAGATTTTGTTATGTTCATTTAAAGTGTTTTGATTTTTGTTTTAACAGGAAGTTTAGTTGCATGTAGATCAGCATGATATTTTCGAACCTCGTTTTTAAACTTCATTTTCTGGCATGACTATGAAGATTTTGTTTTTGAGCTAGTTTAGCTCAACTATTCAACTGATCGAACCACCTTACTCATTATTAGTCTGTTCAGGTTTTCTATTTCTTCATAATTCAGTCTTAGTAGGTTGTATGTTTCTAGGAATTAGTATATTTATTCATGTTCTTTACAGATTTCCTACTTAGTAAACAAAGTTTCTTTACTCAGGTTGATCAGGACTAGAAAATCTCCCTTCCCTGCGTGACTCTAGGAATTGTTCTACTTAAACTTTGCAGTTGTTGCTCTTCAATAGTGAGTCTTTGCTTAGCTTCATGCATTCTTGCCCTGTGCATGAGCAGCTTAGTTCTCAGCCAAATATACCACCTAATGTGGAGCCCTATGTACATTTCAGGAACTACTTTTCTGTATAGTTCCCTCTCTGTGGTCCTTTGCTCCACAAATTCCAGTTACTTCAGCCTCTCCAAACTTCAATCTCCATCTCCTCAAATCAGCCAGACTGTCACAGTCTGTTTACTTTCCCACATCTTGCATCTATGTCGTGGTCTAGAAAGTGCCTATAGCCAGTAAGTAATATGACTGTCAAACTCACCTTGCTTGTTGCCATTCTTTCAGATCACTGTCTCGTTCTGTCTGTTGTCTAATGGTAAAATAATGCTTTCATTTATTTTTTTAAGTTCTCTTGTTGTTTACTAAGGAAGGCAAATCCTGTTGCAGTTATGCCATTGTGAACACAATTGTCTTATGATCCAGTCCCTTCTAGTATATTAGTGAAAATTCTCAAAGTTTTTCTACTATTTTCACTAAAATGTGGTGCCTTCCAGAATATTTACGTATACTCTGAAAACTGTGTTCCTTGTGGATCCCAGATATAAAAGCAGAATTGTCTATATGTTTTACATGTTATGTGTTTACAGAATAACTATAAAGCCATTAGTGTTTGATAAACTGAATGTATAACATCTATTAAAACTTCTTGCTAATGTAAAAACCTTGGGCTTTAAAACATACTTTCATTTTATGCCTAACAGGCACATGACAAAAATCTAAATTGTCATGACATTAATTAAATGTAAAATGGAACAGACAAGTTTTCAAAGTGAAGATGATAGCCTTGCAAAACAGACAGCTATACTGTACTCATTTATTTAATAATGATTTTTAAAGTGCTCTTTTAATAGCATGCTCCCAGCCATCACCAAGTTTCTGTTGACACTAATTTAATCTACTGATTATTCAGAAAGCAAGACTGATCTTACTTCTTAAGGAACAGAAGTAGTTAATCATCCAGCAGCAATGAAGCATAGATTTGGAAAGCATTTCCTATTTGGTTATTTTTCCTAAGAGAGTTTACAAATGCACACAGATAACAGTAGTAAAATGCCTACTAAAGTATTTATTGAAATAAGTGTCAAGAATCAAAAATTGTATCAGGAGGCAAATGACTGTAATTAAAGTAGTACCACTGATTCTCTAATGAAATAGAACTACAGAAATTCCCCAACTTACAATGGTCTGACTTAAATGATTTTTCAACCTTATGATGGTGCAAAAGCATATGCATTCATTAGAAGCCCCGTACTTTGAAGTTTGAATTTTGATCTTTTCATGGGCTAGTGATATGCAGTGTGATGCTCTCTCCTGATGCTGGTCAGCAGCAGTGAGCCATAGCTCCCAGTCAGCCACGTGATCATGAGGTTGACATATTGATACTAACAATCATTCTGTACCCATACAACTATTCTGTTTTTCACTTTCAGTACAGTATTCAATAAATTACATAATTTATTCAACACTTTATTATATAATAGGTTTTGTGTTAGATGATTTTGCCCAATTGTAGGCTAGTGTAATTGATCTGAGCATATTTTAGGTAGGCTAGGATAAGCTATTATCTATAAGCCTTCTCAGGACTTAACCCCTTAAGCTGAGGAAGACTTGTGTGTTTAAAGATTTTCAAATCAAAACTATCTCAAGGGGGCTTCTCTGGTGGTGCAGTGGTTGAGAGTCCGCCTGCTGATGCAGGGGACACGGGTTCGTGCCCCGGTCCGGGAAGATCCCACATGCCGCGGAGCAGCTGGGCCCGTGAGCCATGGCTGGGGCACGAACCCATGTCCCCTGCATCGGCAGGCGGACTCTCCACCACTGCGCCACCAGGGAAGCCCTAAAATCTCACAAAACTGAGGTGTATGCAGCAATTGCACAGTAGGAGGTCTTTGGTATCTTCCAGATTGCAAATTATACAAACTGCAGAAAAATATGGTGATAGATTTGTAAACTGAAAACTAATTCACTAATCCCTCTGCCATAATGTTTATCTTATCAACGGCAAACTCCAAATGTCCTCCACAATTTTTTAAAATAAGTACAGCCTGCCAAACTACCACCAGTCCATGGTTAGATTTTTCTAAAGAATTCTATTACTGCTCTTTATTTCTGCAAAAACAGTGTTACTGAGGAAAATGACATGTGAAACGCTAGATGAAACTATGTCTCTATCTATCATCTTGATTTTGTCTGTACTTTCCACATCACCCTTCCAGGCACAAGTCTGAATAACAGGGTTACTGCTATCTTAGAATTAATCTCCCTCAACTTCAAGGTTTCTTTTAGCCTGTGAAACTCTCTCAAAATGTCTTCATCCTTAGATTCCATTGTTATTAATTTTAAAATGGGATTCCAATGAAGTTTTATTTTTCAATTCAAACCCAAAGTGACCATTACAAATAACCATGGGTTATAAAGAGTTATTAATTTCTATTTTAATAGTATTTTGATTAGACTATCATCTGTACAAATTCTGATTTTGAAATAGAATTTTCTTTGAATTCTTTATTTAGAAATTCTTTTATAACCATTTTGTGTTATAAAGAAAAATAAATGTATGTGGTATCCAGATTTACATTTTTATTAATTACATTAATCTTGATAATTATCTTATGTAAGACTGTTTTCCCTCAATTTTACTAAATTAAATATTTAAAGTCTAAAATTAGTATACTAAGGATATTGACCAAATTGGTGGATTAGGAGGACATGGAGCTCACCTCACCCCAAGAACTCAACAAAAATACATCTACATGTGGAACAGTTCTCACTGAAACTGACTGGAAACTGGCAGAAAGACTCCTGTACAACCAAGGCTGTGAGAAAGATCCACAAGGAATTGTGAAAGAAGGAAAGAGAAGCGATCAGTCTGGGACTTGTGCCCCTGGGAGGGGAGTCAGAGGCAAAGGGAGATTACATGGGTGGAGATCTGCCCTAGGGAGTGAGCAGTTCAAGCCACATATTGGGTGCCCCAGTCATGGGATCCAACACAGGGAAGAGGAGTCCCATTGGCTGGTTGAGAGCCTGCTGGGATCAACAGTGGGGATGTGGGAAGCCTGGACCTCACTCCTAAGGACATGTGAGAATTGGCTTGCTCCTGAGGTAGGGCAGAGAGGGGAGGATTGAGGACTGCTCAAGTGGCTGCCTAGTTTCCAGTGACTACCTCAGGGGGTGTCCCAGCCTGAGCCAAGCAAAGCTCCAACCGAGCTTATTTCACATGGCAGGTATGCAGGGGACCAAAGGCTGCCATGACCAGGGATCTACCATGGGATGCAGAGGTGACTCAGATCTGGGTCGGGGTCTGAGTGGGACTAGGGTGGCCATTGCTGGTGCTTTTAAAGGCAGCAGATCGGGGTGGTACCAATCTCTAAAGGAAGCCTGACCTCCACAGCCCACATGCCAATACATGCTGAGAGCCCATTTAGGCCCCCACCTGCCTTGAAGCATGGTTCCATAAGAGGGCAGGGGTAATGGAGGCTTGGTGTAGTGGTTGGCTGTAAGGGAAAAAGGAGAATCAGACCAGAAGCTGTGACTAAGCAGGGTGGGGCATCCATTGCTGGTGCTTGCACAGGTGGCACATTTCAGGCAGCCTGGACCTCTGTCTGTGGCTGGCCAACTGCAGTTCATCTCCATTATACACAACCCCCTCCTGCTCCAGCACTGCTCACCTCTGGGGCAAGGGTGCAGGTGCCAGGAGAAGGGAGAGCACACAACTAAAGGGAATAGAGCCAGAGCAGACCTGATACTCAGCGCTTCTGCTCCAGCAACTTGGGGTATGCCCCCATCCCCAATAGGGTGGTGACAGCCACCCAGCAGTGGGGAAGCTCTGCTTCACACTTGGCTCAGGCCCTAGTCCCTCCATCTCCAGCCCTACCTCATACCAAGGTTATAGCTGCCAGCATATCCAGGGGAAAGACGTGACTTGTGTTCATGTCAAATCCAGCTTTTTCACCAAAGCCACTGGGAACATGCAGAGTCTATAGGGACACCCCCATATAAGGATACCCCTTCAAGACTGTAGGAACTAACTGTTTCGCCTAAATTCATAGAGAGAGAGAAAGTTAAGCAAAATAAGAAGACATTGGAACTGGTCTCAATTGAAAGAGCAAGACAAAACTGAAATAATAAATAATGGAACAAAAGTAAACAATTTATCAGATAAAGAATTAAAAGCATTAGTAATAAGAATGCTAAGTGAATTAGGGGATGGAATAGATGAACACAGTGAGAATTTTAACAAGGAACTAGAAAATACAAAAAAGAACCAATCAGAAATGAAGAATACAGTAACTGAAATGAAAAACTTACAGAAGGAATTAAAAAACAGACCAAGTGATACAGAATAATACATAACTGCTCTATAAGACAGAATAGTGGAAATTGCCCAATAAGAAGAGCAAAAAGAAAAACAAAATTAAAAAATGAGAACAGTTTAAGAGATCTCTGGATAACATAAAGCATACCAACACTTGCACTATAGGGGTCCCAGAAGGAGAAGAGAGAGAGAAGGGAGTCAAAAATGTATTTGATGAAATTATGGCTGAAAGAGTCCTAATCCTGGAGAAGGAAACATATCTAGGTACAGGAGACACAGAGGGTCCCAAACAAAATAAACCCAAACAGAACCACACCAAGCCATACCATAATTAAAATGGCAAAAGTTAAAGATAAAAAGAATTCTGAAGGCAGCAAGAGAAAAACAAAGAGTCAAATACAAGGGAACCTCCATAAGACTATCAGGCTGATATTTTGCAGAAGGTTTACAGGACAGAAGGGAGTGGCAAGATACATTCAAAGTGCTGAAAGGGTAAAGCCTACAACCTAGCATACTCTACCCAGCAAGATTATCATTTAGAATTGCAGGAGAGAGAAAGAACTTCTCAGACAAAAACTAAATGAGTTCATCAATACTAAACCTACCCTAAAAGAAACGTTAAAGAGTCTTTCCTAATGGAAGAGAAAAGGCTATAACAAGAAGTAAGGATCTATAGGAAATGAAAAAATCCTACTAAGAAAAGCAAATATATAGTAAAAGCAGAGGATCAACCATTTAAATAAGCTAGTAAAAAGATTAAAAGACAAAAAATTGTAAAAGCAACAATAACTACAATGAGCAGTGAAGGGATAAGCATGAAGATGTAAAATATATCAAAAATACAAAATGTGGGGGAGGAGAGTAAAAAATGGAGATCTTTTAAAATGTGTTTGAACCTAAATGACTACCAGTTGAAAACAAGTAAATATCATTATAGGTCAACATATATGAGCCCCATGGTAACCACAAATCAAAACCCTACAACAGATACACAAAAACAAGGGAGACAGGAACACAAACCTACCACTGAAGAATAATCAAACCATGAGCAAACAAACAAACAAAAAATGGGAAGAACTACACAAACAACCAGAAAAGAAGTAATAAAATGGAAATAAGTATATACATATCAATAATTGTTTTAAATATCAATAGACTAAATGCTCCAATCAAGACGTAGGGTGGTAAATTGGATGAAAAAATAAGACCCATCTATATGCTGCTTACAAGAGATTCACTTCACACTAAAGACACACGAAGATTAAAAGTGAGGGGATGGAAAAAGATATTTCATGCAAATGGAAAAAGCAAGAAAGCATGGGTAGCAATGCTCATATCAGACAAAATAGACTTTAAAAAAGTCTATAACAAAAGACAAAGAATAGCATTATATAATGATAAAGGGATCAATACAAGAAGAGCTATTACACTTGCTAATATAACAAAGTATGAGGTATCACCCTCCCCGACTTCAGACTATAGTACAAAACTACAGTAATCAAAACAGCATGGTACCAACACAAAATCAAACACATAGATCAACAGAACAGAATAGAGAGCCTGGAAATATACCCACACATTTATGATCAATTAATCTATGACAAAGGAGACAAGAATATACAATGGAGAAAAGACAATCTCTTCAATAAGTGGTGTTGGGAAAACTGAACAGCTAAATGTAAAAACATGAGATTAGAACATCTCCTAATACTATATACAAAAATAATCTCAAAATGGATTGAAACCTAAATGTAAAACCTGAAACCATGAAACTCCTAGAGGAGAACCTAGGCAGAACACTCTGACATAAATCATAACAATATTTTTTTGGATCTGTCTCCTAAGGCAAAGGAAACAAAATCAAAGATAACCAATGGGACCTAATTAAACTTAAAAGCCTTTGCACAGCAAAGAAAACCATGAATAATATGAAAAGACAGCCTACTGAATGGGACAAAAAATTTGCAAATGATATGACCAATAAGAGGTTACTATCCAAAATATATAAATAGCTCATATAATGCAACATCAAAAAAACAAACAACCCAATTTAAAAATGGGCAGAAGAACTGAGTAGACATTTTTCCAATGAAGACATACAGATGGGTAACAGGCACATGAGAAGATGCTCAATATTGCTAATTATTAGAAAAATGCAAATCAAAACCACAATAAGATATCATCTCATACCTGGCAGAATGGTTATCATCAAAGCCTCTACAAATAACAAATGTTGGAGAGGATGTGGAGAAAAGAGAACCCTTGTACACTGTTGGGAATGTAAATTGGTGACACTATGGAAAACAGTCTGGAGATTTTTCTCAAAAAACTGAAAATTGAACTACCATATGATCCAGCAATTCCACTCAGGAATATAGCCAATAAAAAAAGGAAAGAAAATAGAATTCAAAAAGATAAAATACACCCCAATGTTTATAGCAGCATTATTTACAATAGCCAAGATATGGAAGCAACCCAAATGTCCATCAATAAATGAATAGATAAAGAAGATATGGTATGTATATACAATGGAATACTACTCATTCATAAAAAAGAATAAAATTCTGCCATTTGTAACCATGTAGATGGACCTAGAGTATTATACTTAGTGAATAAGTCAAACAGAAGACAAATACTGTATATTATCACTTATTTGTGGAATCTAAAAAGTAAAACAAACAAATGTATATAACAAAAGAGAAACAGACTCACAGATATAGGAAAAAAACTCATGCATAACAGTGGGGTGAGGAAAGGGGGATTTTTGATTTAAAGCATAATGCATACTGTGATATTTTTAATTAATAAATGCATTGGAACCTAGTAACAGGCATATGGGTGGCAGTCTTTTTACAAGTACCTGAATATGCTCCTAATAAATATATAATACATAAATATATTCCTAGTTAATACACAGACACTGAATCATAGTAATTATTTTTACTTCTACATAGGATTACTAATTTTTTTTTGATTTGTCAGTGTTTATAAGATTATTGATCTTAAATTTAATAAATGAAAGATGACTCAAGATAAAATGCTGATAACATCAAAAAGAACCAGTTATTTCTACTATGCTTTATTTTATAAGCTGAAGGAACAAATAATTTTTTTTTTTTTTTTTTTTTTTGGTTTGCGGGCCTCTCACTGTTGTGGCCTCTCCCGCTGCGGAGCACAGGCTCCAGATGTGCAGGCTCAGCGGCCACGGCTCACGGGCCCAGCTGCTTCGCGGCATGTGGGATCTTCCCGGACCAGGGCACAAACCCGTGTCTCCTGCATCGGCAGGCAGACTCTCAATCACTGTGCCACAAGGGAAGCCCCGGAACAAATAGTTTTTATGTGTGGTCATTTTAGGAAACCTTGTTTAACTTTTGTGTTGAAAGACAGTTTAACAGGGTTTTTGTTTGATTTTTTAAAACTCCAACTGAGTGGCCTAAATTTGGGACAAACAAAATAAAATAGGATTGTCAAAGGAGGCAAAATACAAACAAAAATCATACTCTTCAAGAGTAAAAGAATTGATGTACTTGACATTTTGATAATATACAACTAAAATATATATGTTAGGAATATAATGTTATTTTCAAAATTAAGAAACTGTAAAAATGAAAGTTCAGACTTAACAGAAAATCTTGGTGATAAAAAATAATCTCTGTAACTTGGCCACAGGGAAACTTAATGATTTTATAAAACGAAAACCAAAATTCTAATTTTAATTTTTTTTCTTTTGGCTGCAATGCACAGCATGTGGGATATTAGTTTCCCAACCAGGGATTGAATGCACATCTCCTGCATTGGAAGCACAGAGTCTTAACCACTGGACCACCAGGGAAGTCCCTCTAATTTCAACTTTTTAAATATCTGGCATGTAAAAATTTACGGTTTAGGATCCCTAAGTTCTTTTCTTTCTTAATATATGCATTAACAATGAACCAACTAAGTCATCATATTTAGGCATTATAAATCCAGATTCCACATTCCTCAGATACTTTGTATTTACAAAATGTCCATAGGTTTGTTTTTAACTATTATTTATAAACTAAAATATTAAGATCAATGATCTTAATATACTTTTATATTTATATATTTATACAAAAAATGTACATATGTAAATAATAACATTTAGTCATTTACATTATGCTTAAAATATAATTAAATTTTTAGCATATTAAATAAAATGATGCATGTATTCACATTTATAACAATTTACTCTCTTAATAGAGTATAATTGTTTCCTAAAAAGCCAATAGACAAACATACTTAATATCTTGTGTTCATTTTCAAATTTATTTGTAATCATTATACTGCGTGTTTTCTGAACCATTTATATTAATTACCACCTTGAACCAAAGTAATCAATTTTTGTTTTGTTTTTCTGGACAGAAGCTTACATTTATATCAGTTTATGTATCACTTAACAAATTTTAAAGTAAATACATGTAAATATTGCTTAAATTTCACCTGTTTTTCTATAGCATGTCTGTATAAAAAATTAGGAACATGGGTATGTATAGTCTAATAACTAACACTTCATCTTTTTTTTCCATCTGGAAATTGTCTAGGTATCCAAGTACTATATATTAATTAATTCAATTTAATATTACAGATATTGAAATAAAGTTAACTAAGGATCTAGAAGTTACAATTTAATGCAACAAATAATTTCCTTTCCTTATTATTGTAGTATGCAAATAATTTACAATATTGAAATCTTTTAAAAAGATCTCAATGCAATTTCGAATTAAACATGTTTATATTTTACAGTCTTAAATAATTTGTAGAAACAATGGTAACTACTGGGCTCATAGAATTAATGTAGAAATCATATAAAGTTTAAATCATAAGTAATAAAACAAAAATCTCTTAAATATCGTGCAAAAATTATTTTTATATGGTGATATCTTTAGGAAGAGAACAAAGAGTATTTTATAAGTTGAACTATAAAAGACTGTTTCAAAGAGTAAACTAATTATCAGGAATATTACATGAATTATTTTATGTATATTTTATGTATTTTATGTAAATCTCTATGTATATACCAAAAGAGTCTATCTCTTGAATTTATACTAAAATCTTTAATTGTATACTATTTCTTCTTGTCTAGGAACCAAAACTATTTTCCAAACTTACAAGCAATATTTCTTCTAAGTTTCAGTTTTGCAAGGAGAAAACATAGAAAAGATGCACAATGAATTGTTTCCTCTTTCTTTTAGAAATTATTAACCATTTAACTTGAGTAGATACTATTAGAGTGTACACATAATGGAGAGAGAATTCTTGTTTATTGAAGTACTCTTCATAGTTTTCCCAGAGAAGATAAAAAGAGATGCAATGGAAGGGAAAGAGAAGAATTAAAATAGGTATGAAATTATTACTGTAAAAAGGCTAACTATAGTCCCTTTTCAAGGAGAGGAGGTGGCATTTGTGTAGAAAAACAAATTTTAAAACATGTACATGTACAAGAGAGGAAATTGCTGTACTTTAACCAATAACTTGAACTCTTAGTAATTTCATCAAGAGTATGATAATACTCTTGTATAATTAAAAAGCTCTTACTAATGCAGATGTCATTTTTTTTTTAGATGGAGAAGATAGAGAATATCCTCACAAGTTTTTCTTCCTTTGTTTTTCTTTTTCTTTTTTACTTTTTCCTAATTTGACTCAAATCCTTTGCATGGTAAAAGTTCCTGAAGTTATCACTATGATTTCAATTTTTTTCCTAGATTTCATATGAAGGAAGCAGGTCTTTGCCCTGTTGTACCAAGTAGGCTGAAAACACCCCATAAAACGGTACCAGTTTGTAAGGATAGTGCCTGTGCAAATTCTCATCTCCAGCAAGTTATTTCCTGGAGAAAATAGCTAGATAATTTTACTTGTTTTTAGGTTCATTTAAGATAGGGAAGGAAAAAATGCACACTCCAAAATTATTTAACATGAGGACAGGAAAGAGTGTTTAGTCCTATCTAAAACAGGGACAGGAAATTATGTTGTTTCAGTTCTTACAAGGTTGGGTTATAAAATTTTTCCATGCCTCTTTTGGTATGTGTGGCAGAAACTGTTGATCTCTAAAGTTCATTTTTGCCTCTTTCATAGTAATGGGGTTTTAAACTGGTACATGGTTTTGGGGGTACTGAAAACTACATTATTAGCATCTCCAGTGGTCTGATATAAACATGGTCAAAGAATTGTGGAAATAAAAGAAGAATGAGAAGAAGCAGAGGTTATGGTAAAGGGGTCAGTCACCTGCACTTGCATTTGGCAGAGACTCAAAGACATGCAGGAGAGTGGGAAATTTTTTAGTGAAAAAACTGTTAATGCTTCAGATATGCCCTGATTAAAGGTTGTCTGCAGGGGCAAGCTCCAAGAGGGCTAACTACATGAGGGAAAACTTACAAAACTGGGTTGAGGAAAATATTTTACTTTCCTGGGTTTGTTCTGAGATGCAGGTGGTGGCAATAATTAGGTAATCAAGGAAGCACTGATCAAGTCTTGATTGTTTTCAACTGATTGATGAAGAAGCCGCGGTTTAGCTTCCTGGAATGACTACTGCAGAGGCTGTGGGTCAGAGCTCTATGCTCATGTATGGTCAGGCCATTGTCTCTTGTATATTCAATCTCTCAAAATGAAGTATTGATAGATGTATCCTGTGCAAATGTCACCCAGGGGAGCAACCAGAGGGTCCCTAACCTGTGCCTAAAGTGTGTCTATAAAACACAAGTACACCGGCCTTAGACAAGGAAGCAAGGAAGCCCCCCTTATCCCCATTTCTAATAAAAACCTCCCTCTAGGCAAACTTGCAGAAAGCCAAAACTGACTGTGTCTCCAGCTGTGTTTACATGATGGGAACAAAAGGGCTTAACCACAAGAAAATGGTATAGGCTGGCTGAACTTCAAAACTGGGACAAAGGTCACTCTAAAGCTCATTATCATCTCATTTTAATGCTACCCTCCCATCTCCGTGGCTCCATGTTAGTTCAACCTCCTTCCAACCCAAACCCTGAAGGACCATAAAAGGGCAGAAAAGAGGCATGGACCCCATTCCAGGAAATTTCCACCCATTTCCATGAACTTAAGTGATAATGGTCTCTGCCCCATACCACCCCATACCTATAAAAAGCTTGTCCTTGCCTAGACCCAGGGAGAAGGTGCTTTCAGAGCATGAGCTCCCCTTCTCCATTCCTTGGCCAATTAAGTTTCTGCTGGCTGCTACGAAAAGGAAAGGCTACTTCTTATTGACGCAGATAATAACTGGGTAGGGAAACAGTTAAAGGAAGGGTAGGTAACACAAACTTCCGAGGACCTTTTCTAAGAGACAGCTGAAACACACACACACACACACACACACACACACACACACAAACTGTATCTCTTCTTTATCTTTCTTTTGGTTTGGTTGCCTGAAACATGAATATATCTTAAGTCATGAAAGCCTAGGCTATATTTGGAATGATGGAGGACAGGCTGAAAGTTGTCTGAATCCCTAAGGAACCTGGAGAGTAAAGGTACCTAGGGAGTAAATTCACACCATGACTGCTTTTAACCCCTTTTATGTGAATAATAAATTTTATTTTGAGTAAGTCAAAATTTTTGGCATTTCTGCTGTTTGTAGCCAGATTTTTTTAAAAAATTAGAAATGATTATTTTTAGTGGAATCACTACAATATCTGCAAAAGAGGCTGATTTCTACTTAAAGATACAGAAAATCTTTAGAGTAAATGTGAAAAATTGTTACCCTCCCCCAAACACAAAACAGAATCGTATTCTTTGATCATTTTCATCATATATTTTAAAAATTGAAGCCTGTTGAATTTAATAATTATATGTTATCTAAGGAAATATTTTTGGACACACAACTAGTATAAAACTTTGAATTGGGGCTTTGCTTGTAGACAAACTTGCTTATTGATCAAACACCCATGAACACTGGTGGGATGGACGCACATTGGGACACACACAAGAGAAGGTAGCACAGGGCTGGCAAATTTTTAATTTGCTCACAGTAAAAAGTTATGTCCAAATTCTCCCTCCTATTTAAGAATATTCAAAATTGAAATCCCCAGATGTGGGATAAAATTGTCCCCCAGGGGAAATAAAAAAACTAATCAATTTTATTTCTGGAATATCATTTATCTTTGAATCACTTTGCAAGAAATTTAAAATCGCTGCATTTTATATTCCTATGGGATTTTTTTTTTTAATTGAGGCTCTTAAAACAAACTGCTCTTAATGCTTCAGTATGTAGTTTGGAGCTTTTAAAGGAAAACTGAGCCTCGTGTTTGTTAGGTATTTTTCTAAGTTTCTGAATAGCTGTGCCATTCATATTATTTATATTATTCCTGTGCACCCTAAATAGTTATATCAGAAATATATAGGTACCTAGTCTCAAATTCTAAGGAAATGAAGTATAGAAAGCTGTAAATTAATGGAATGGTAAAAAGCATACAGAAAGAGGCTTCAGCTCTTTTTATATTTCTAAAGAGCCAACTTCAAGTGACAATGGCTCCAAGTACTGGACTTAGGAAAATTAATGTTGACCACTTCTTTTTGCCCTGTTCATGTGTCATAAGTTTATTTATTTCCAATAATTCCATCTTCTTAATTATGTTTTCAGTCTATTATATGTTTGCTTTGTTTTTTCTTTGCATGAACTTCCTGTAATGGAGACAGATTTGTTAATATCTCCCATTATGGTAGCAAATTTTCCAATATCTCCTATAGAGCTTTCAATTTTTGTTCTCTATATATTTGTGCATAAAATCTTCCCAATCAGATACAAAAGTCCTAAATTTGTATTCAGTCAGTAAGAAAATTCAAAATATATTAAAAAAAGTGTTAACAAAAATGGAAAGATAAACACATTTACAATCAGGGATGGAGACCTAACATACCTTTGAGTTATGGACAAAAGAGGACAGAAAACGTCATTAAAGATACAGAAGATTTACATTTTACAACTAAGAAATTGAAATATATAGAATATATATAGGACTTTATACTCAACAAATTCAGAATGTGTATTATTTTCCAATGTCAGTGGAAAATTTACAAAATATACCCTATGCTGGACAATAGTTAAGACAATGATTTCCAAAGGACTGAAATAATACAGAGCATGTTCTCTAACCATAGTATAAAGTAGGCATTAATAATGTAAATGTGATTAGAAAATCCCCCAGATGTTTAGAAATTGATTATTAGTAAAAGAAGTCACAATGGAAATTAGACCATAATGCATGATCATGAACATACAATATATCAAAACTCCCCTAGGCGGGAGTCTTAAAAGTTGGGGCACTAGATGTTGGGTCCCAACCCTTCACTCTGCAAAGGGAAGGTTGGGACTGTAAGTTCCCTGCTGATTGTATGTTGCTGTGCCAGGTGGGGTTTATGGCAAGAGTGTGTCTCAGCCTTTTCTACCCATTTCAGTGTGGGGTTTTTTGTTGTTTTTTTTTCATTCATCAATTCTGTAGAAGTTGCTGCTCAGCTAGTTTCTGGATTTCTTTCAGAGGGAATTGTTCTGTGTATGGCTGTAGATTGTGTGCATGGGAGGAGGCCAGTTCATTTTACTTAAATTGTTGATTTTTTTAATGTAAAGTGTTTCATAGTATCCTCTTTTTTTCTTTTCAATGATTGTAGAATCTGTTGTGATAACTGTTCTTTCATTCCTGATATTGGTGATTTGTATCCTTTTGTTGTAATCAGTTTAATGAGGGCTTTTTAAAATATATTTTTGTTGATCTTTCCAGAAAACAGCTTTGGGATTTTAAAATTGTCTGTGTCATTTGTCTATTTCCTATTTCATTTATTTCTGCTCTTGATGATTTCCTTTTTATGTTGTTCTTCTTTTGCAGGTAGAATTTTAAGTCTTAGTTTTTTTTGACCTTTCTTATTTTCTAATATAAATGTTTAAAACTTTATATTTTCTTTGAGATACATAGATTTTGATATGTATTTTTCACTATCATTCTATTCAAAGTTTTTTAAAAATTTATTTCCATTGTGATTTCTTCTTTGATCCATGGATTATTTAGTAGTCTGTTGTTTAATTTCCAAATTCTGTTTATATTATATATTTTCTTCCTATTGATTTTTAATTTAATTCTCTTGTGCTGAGAACATACAAACATATGATTGCAATTCCCTTAAAGTTAAACTTGCTCTATAGCTTAACATATGGTATAGCTTGGTTAATGTACTATGTACTCTTTAAAATTATGTGTATTTTGAAGTTCCTAAGAGTAGTGCTCTTTTAAATAACAGGTCAAGGTTTTGATGGTGTTGTTCATGGTTTTTATATTTTGCTAAATTTTGCCTAGTTGTTTTATTAGTTTTTGAGAAAGAGGCATTAAAATCACCAGCTATGCTTTGGTCTTGCCTATTTTTCCCTTTAATTCTGTCAATTTTTGCTTTATATAGTTTAAAGCTCTGTTATTAGGTGTATATTCATACATGACTGTTACTTCCCTTTTTAAATTGACCCATTTATTAGTATTATTAAAATTTTCTTTTTGTGTCTAAAAAAAAAAAAAATCTTCCCAATCATTAAAAAATCTGTATCGTTATAGAGTAACCTATTCTTTCCCTAATATTTTATGCCTGGAAGACTATTTCCACTAATATTAGTCTATATTCTAGTTTTATACTTGTTAGTTTTTTCAGTATATGCTTTACTATTTAATCGCAATCTTTGTTTTAGATGTATCTTTTGTAAACAAAACAAATTCTGAATTTCATTTTTAATCCAATCTGACAATCTTTATTTAAAAAATTAATTTAATACTTTTATCTCAATCATGATGTTCTTATACCATATTTTTACTTTTCTACAATATTATGTTGTTTTATACTTATTCTTCTTTTACTGTTATCTTAGAATTTTTTTTTTCTTTTTTGCGGTACGCGGGCCTCTCACTGTTGTGGCCTCTCCCGTTGCGGAGCACAGGCTCCGGACGCGCAGGCTCAGTAGCCATGGCTCACGGGCCCAGCCGCTCCGTGGCACGTGGGATCTTCCCGGACTGGGGCACGAACCCGTGTCCCCTGCATCGGCAGGCGGACTCTCAACCACTGCGCCACCAAGGAAGCCCTGTTATCTTAGAATTTTTGACTTTTAAAATTAATTTTTTAAAAAATTGTGGTGGTTTGATACTATTTATAACATTTCATTTACTAGGATGGAAATTTTATAATTTCTTTTCTTTTAAAAATGTCATTTAAATATTGCCTTGACTAATTAAATGGATGATTAAATATCTTGCCTGTCCTCAGGAACATTCTAAAACTTGTATAAAAACTAGTTCAAAATAGCTCCCCTCCCACATTCAATGCTATTGTTATCCAGAATGGTATTTCTTAATTTTTCTAGTTCCAAATTAAGCAACATTATCATTGCTATTACTTTATTTTTCACACACTATATCCTACCTACTTTACTAGTGGATTTAGCTTTGTTTTGCCTAATTTGTTTCTTCTTGAATGTTACCCTTTTTTCCTTCCTTCTTCTCTTCGTCCAATTCCAGATCATTTGCCTTCCTGTTTAAATACATTTTTGGAGGTCAAAGATTTTATGATCATGTCTGTTAATTAGCAAACTCTTTCAATTTCTATTCACCTGAAAGCACTGTATTTACTGTACTTTTTGAACAATAAATATACTGTATGTACAATTCATGAATGAAGTATTATATTGCAAACTTTAAATAATAATAATTGCAAACCTGTTTAGCATTTAAAATTTACCAGAGCCTGGGAACATATAGTTTCTAAGCCTGGGAACATATAATTGCTGCTCTGTGCCTACTCTAACATATGTATTAGTTATTATTGTTAATCCCTCTTTTACTGGTGAGGAAATAGATGCACACAAAATTTAATTATCTTGCCTATAGTCATAGAGTTAGTAAATGACAACCATGGAATTTAACCCTGGCACACCTGCACTAGAGTCTGCTTTGTTAAGATTTGATCATCTAAGGTCTACTGTTTTTGTTGAAAAGTCAGCACAGTATAATTTTTGTTCTTCTCTTGAGTAGGGGATACTTTTAATATCTTCTCTTTTCATTTTGTATTCTGCCCTTTTAATAAAATATGTCTACAAGTTAATTTATCCTACTTAACACATAATTCCTATATCAATAAATTTATGGCTTTCTTCAGCTCTCAAAAATTCAGTTATTACTTTTTCATGTACTGTCTCTCATCTATTTCTCTATTTTATTCTTTAGAAGTCCTGATTAAATGTATGTCAGAATTTGTCACTATATCTCCATATATTTTGACTTCACTTTTGTAAACTACAGCTGCTTTGATTTCTGCTGCATCCTTTGTAGTTACTTATGATCCAGTTCCCAAGTCACTAATTCCCTGTTCAATTCTGTCTAATTTATTGTTCAACCCACTCACTAAGTCCTTTTTATTTTTTTGAGTTTTAACAAATATATTTCTTTCAAACCTTTTTTTTTCAAAAGAATTAGTCATAGATGTAGCTTCTTGTGATGTGCTCATGATTCTCATCTTGTATTCTTTAAGAATTTCCCACATGAATATTTTATACTCTTTATCAGATAGCTATGTTAGCTTTAGCTTTTGTGTTTGCTCAGGAAAATATTCATTCAATATTTAATATTGCTATTGCCTCAAATAATAACTTCCATTATTTATAAATAAGAGCAGAAACATTTGGCTATCCTAAGTTAAAAAATTTTATAAATATCATTTTCTGTGAGAACACTTCTATAATTTTTATTAATTTTCTCAAGTTAAAGATGAGTCCTGAGTTTATTATAATTGGAAAAGCATGCTTAAGTGTGGGGTTCATATAATGACTACCTACCTACCTACATAGACTTGTCTATAAACTTGACAGTTCAGTTGTCCATAGGCTGACATAGGTCACACAGTATTATCATGCATAGTGAAATCATCTGTTCATTAATTTGAATGTATCATATATACTCTCATATATACCTTATAAGGTGATAAGGACTAGACTACACGTCTTACAGACTCAGACAGGATATCAGATAGCTAAGAAAATTTATGAATGCCCCTTCAGACTTGGGGGTTCTCCCTCAGTCTTAAACTGCCTCATATAAGCCCCTGTCATCTGGTTCTGTAAATCAGAGGGATTAAATTTTGTCACACATATCACTGTGTGTTATTTCAATCAAATCTTGTTACATCTCTGTATGTATCTCTTTAAATAAACTCTTTGCCTATGGTGATACATGTGAGAAGGTTGAATTTTAGTATTTTTAAATGTTTAGAACATGTATTCTCAGTGAGCATACATATATACAAGTTCACACAGCTCTCATATAAGCAGAGACATTAACCTTTGCATCTTTTAAAATACCATCTCTTTTAGGTAGGTATAATGATGTATTTCAATAAAATCACATCATTTTTTAGAATTTTGTTATTTGTTGCAAAACATATATTTATTAAGCACTCATAAATAACTTCTTGCTCTTCACACATTAACAGAAGATACTGAATTACACTGCGCAGAAGAATTACCTACATTTATTGACTAATTTCCTTTTAGCCCTTCTACCTGGATTGCTTAAGAAACCAACTGGGGTTTCATTCATACACTCATCATTAGATTACATTCTCTAAGAGTGTACTTTCTTCCTAAAATTTTATTTTCTTGATTTTGCAGCTGAACCTCTAAATACCATTACATTATTATTAACCATTGTTTACAGGAAAGAAAAACATGGTATTATTGGTAGTGACTTTATGTATTATTTTGGAATCACTTGTCCTCTTCAATGTCTCATCAAAATATTTTATTAGAACAAATTTTTTGTTTCACACACACAAAAAAATTTTCTTGGGAGACACTTTATAATTGGTTGTAAAAAATAACCAACATTAGTAAGGTTTATCTTTTGTACCCTTACTAATAAACTCCTTTGTTCTATGTATAGAAACAATAAGAACGTGAGTATAAAGGCTGCCAAAAATAAAGTAATGGAATGACTTAAATCCCATTTGTGTCGAGTCAAGGAAATATGGATATAATCAGGAATTTTTTGTTTTTAATATTTATTAAATCTATGAAAATTTTAATCAAATGCTCAGTGATTTGAAGTCTATTCATCCAGACACTTATGAGAAATTAGTTTAATAAATGAACTTATGTATATAGAAAAAACTAATGTGTATTCTAAAGAAAAATAAAACATGTTTATTAAAAAGGGATACAACCTCTGCAAAATGCTGCAATTCTAGGGAATGTGAGGTCTTCCTGCTTAGACCTCCTAGTCCGTCTCATCAGTACAGTGTAAAGAAATGTTAAGAGTATATAACGTCTGTCCCCAGTCATGAAGTTCGTAGAGAAAAACTGTTTTATTCAGAAAATTACATTCTAGCCCAAGTCCCAGAAATTGAAATATGTTAGGTCAAGTTCATAATTCTTTAAGGGTCCCTAAATGTTGTATACAAAAACGTGAAGACTATATTTATTTCCATACCAATTTACATATGAGAGTTCGTAACTCTTACTGTCACCTGCTATGCTCTCCTTCATTTTTCTTTTAAAAAACAGCGAAAAAAATTCTATTAAGACACCTTCTAAACCATTTTGTAGATTTTAATATAAATCTAGATTTCAGTAATAGTACTACATAAATTATTCAAATAAAGAGCATAAACTTGTAGTTTATTACTGTTAAAAGTAATAAATTTGCTCTGTTATACAGGCTCACAATGCTGAGAAGAGCATTATTATTGTGGGGAAAGATGGCAATATATAATGTTATTTAAAATTCAGCTTCTTTTCCTGCTAAGTTTTCTAAGTAGATATTAAGTATCTACACCAGTATTGATAGTGTATTGGGTGCCTGAAAGAATAAAAATAAAATAGAAAGTAGAAATTAATGTGTAGAATTGAAAGAAGCTTTTCTAAGTCTCAGTTTCCTCATCCATAATTTGTGGAGATTGGACTAGATCTTCTCTAAGGACATTTCTGCCTGTTAATTATTATGATACATATTTAACAGTATAGGAGAGAGAGAAGGAGTCACTCAGTTTTGTCATGCAGAAAGAATGGCTCTATTTAAACTAGATGGATGTTCATTATCATTACAACTTTTCAGTGTAAGAAAGAGAAGCTTGCCCTAAGTGGAAATACAGTTCCCTCTTGACTGTAAAAATTATATAATTATGGTTGTACCCAAAACACAATCTTTCTCATTGGTGAATCACAAAGGGACTATAAATGACAGTTGTCCCTGTGTTGTCAGATGTAAGAAAATGATATTATGCTCAGACAGATGTGTACACTCTACATTTACTTAGTACGTGCTGTGTGAAACCCACACCATTATTTGGACTGAGGAGAAATATAAAATTAAAAGGAAAAAGAACTGAGAAAGGAAAACAACATTCTTGGGACCTCTGAATTTAATATTGATTAATTTCATTAATTCCCCTCTCTTTTCCCTCCTATCCATTCTGTAGTCCTTCTCTTTCTAAAACACAGAAAAGAAAATATTATTTTCCTTCTCTAACAATAGCAAGATGTCAAAAGCTAAACTTCTTCACACAAATATAAGTTTCTAATCTGGTCCCTACGCAATCTACCTATAATATTTCCCATTCCCAATCCATCTCCTCCTGGGATTAGCTTCCTCCTTTTAGACTCAACTCAAATGAATCATCCGTCAAGAAACATGCTCTAATTTCCTCAGCTGCAAATAGTTGGTCTTATTTCTTTTTACCACAGTATAGTATACTTATTTTTCAAGTTATATTCATTTCAATTTTTCTTTCCTTATACCAATGTATTCAAATAACTGTCACCCTCCCCTGCCCTGCCAATTAGGTATTAAGCACATTAAGGTTCTCATTGGTTGTGTTTATATTTGTTTGCTTATCTCTGGAAACAGAGTAGGTACTCACTAATAGATGTACTACTGAATGACTTGATCATTAAAGAAGTATATTGGGCAAAGTTGGGGGAAAATGAGGGAGTATGAACTTAGTTTCTGAATGTTAACCATATTAAACAGAGCATCTGCTAAATTGTACTTATACTCTGACTCAGCTTGTGATTAAATAAGAAAAAAAGGCACAAGCATGTGTTTTGAGATGGTAATAAGCATATTCAAAACCTTACTACAACAAAAGCAATCATTCAGTCTAGATGAAGCAGACACAGCTTCAGTCAGTTTCTTTATTGTAGCACTTATAAAATCCATAAATCTTGAGAATGAATCAAGTAAGGATGTTATGCTACAATGAAGTTTCCAAGTTAAAAATCCATGCTGTTAATCAGAATGAAATTTTACAAGCGGGTCACACTCATACTGCTTACACTCTTAAACTGTGTTTTAAGAGTCTCCACTTGAGGTTAGGGGGTGGGGTAGAATAGCAGAGAATCTGTTAAAGTACTGTCTATACAGGTTTGCCTGAAGCACTATTAAAATATAGCAAAAAAAAAAAAAAAAAGTCTCTTAACTGAGGGAAGTCCTGGGGGAGAACTAATCCTGATGAAAGAGAGAACCAAGCTTGATGAAGTTACTCACTTAACATGCTGAATACAAAAGTAGAGGTAATTTGGAGAACAAAATCAGGACTAAATCAAATATGTATGTGGTCCAAGTTCCTACACAAATGTCTGAAATCTTGAGGGAAAAGGGGTGTAAATAAACCTAAAATCTCTGGTCTCTAAACTCTAAAAATTATCAAAGCATACTTGCAGGACTGAATAGCAGACAGAAGTGATGAATTCTCCTTCCGTAGAACTCTGTGCTCTTAACAGCACAAGTGATCAAAGCATTAGTAGTGGGCTTCCTGGAGGAGTATCAGGCACCAGAGAAAATGCTGACCCATAGGAAAACTTCACTCCTTAGTCAGGAAATGGTAAAGTTGCAGCTTTACCCAGAGAGATTCAGAGACAGGGAAGAATTTGATTCTCAAGATGTATGCAGGTCTTTTGAGTAGGAGAGGGCAAATATCAGGGGGAAAATGCTGATGATTCCATAAAATTCCCACTAGTTTTATTCAAAGTAATGACATTCATTTCAATATACCATTTACACTAGAATCCAATAGAAGGCTGAAGGTGTTAAGACTACAGAATTTAACTTGAATGCATGCCCTTTCCATTTTTAAAACAATGAAATATTTCAGATTTACCAAAAAAATGTGTAGAATATAATGAACAACCACATACTCACATTTATTAAAAGTAAATCAAAACAAATTAAGTGCTGCAAACAGCCATGGTCTGAACGCACAATCCACAAAGTAAAGTGGAGGGCACAGGACCAAGCACACTGGCAGTACCAACACTTTCCATCATCTTACACTTATTTCAACCCCTACATTTTAATTTTTGCCATTTTTTCCAAGTCTTGGCCAAAACATGTTTATATGGGATTTAGACTTAGTCTCCCAAAAGTAGGCACACTTAGTACAGGGCTGCTTACACCGTGACAGCCGTTTTCCATAGCATGGCAAATCAGTCAAGACCACATGGGAGGGTAGGTAAAGGGGAGGACACAAATGAAAGCTTTAATGCTTGGTATACCTTAACAATCTTGAAAGTAATATACCATCACTTCTGCTATATTCAGTTGACCCATCACACAGAGTAATCATACAATGTGGATGGACAATATACAATGGTGTTAATACCACATGGCAGGGATCATTGCTGACCATTTTGAGGCTAACTACTGACAAAGATTTTTTGCTTAATCAAACTTTAATCAGGCTTCTGAACCTTCTTCTAGGCTCATCTGTGCACTTTCTTAAAAAAGCTAATTTTAACGAGAACCCTGCTAGGTCTGATTAACCAGAATCCCTCACCCTCCATATCTGATCACCCTCATTATCTGATCAGGCCTTTCATCCTTCACCATCCCCCAGGTGATTTCTGATCTCCCTGTCCTGTCTTCAGCAAGAATCTTTCACCAGAATCCCCATTATCCTTGATATGTTTCCTCTTAGTAATTTTTCATCCACTGTCCTCCATCCTATTCCTTGGCTATAAACAAATTCCCATGTGTCCATGCTATATTTGGAGTTGGATCCAATCTCTCTCATCTACTGCAAAATTCTATCTTAGTTGTCCCTATACCTATCACCTATATCTAATAGTCCTGAATAATGCCTTACCATCTTTAACAAGTGTCACAAATAATTTTTTCTTTATTACTACCTGCATTGCAGCTGACACTAACTACCCAGAGTGAGCACAGATATTACAGGCTAATGGCCCAGAGCCCACAAGACTGTCCTCACTGCAGACTACAGCTGCAAGCTCCAGGTTTCTCTGACCAACTGTGTTCCAATCTGTGAGTTCCCACTACTTTCTCAAGTTTGGTAATTTGTCTGAAGGATTAACAGAACTCAGGAAAGTGCCATATTTATGATTACATTTTTATTCTAAAAGATAAAAGACAGGACCAGTCAAATGAAAAGACATATAAATTAAAGTCTGGGTGGTTCCCAAATGTGCAGCTTCCATTGCCTCAGTACTCATCACTCTCTTAGCACTCCATTTATGATTACCAGTGAGTAAAGTTCACTGACCTTCAGGTGTGCAGTTATTTTATTGGAATTTCATCTTGTAGGCATGATGGATTGAGTCACTGGCCTCTTAGTTGAACTCAATCTCTAGCCCCTCTCCCTTCTCCAGAGGCCTAGCTGATATCACTCAAAGGCCTAACTGTCTAATCATCACATGGTCTTTCTCACATGTCCAGCTCCCATCCTGAAACCATCTAGGTGCCCAACATTAATAAATTCCTTAGTGTAAACTCAGGTGTAGTCTGAGGAGCCCATCATTAATAAAAAAAGATACACACGTGGGGAAATTCCATGGATTTAGAGTTTCTCTTCCAGGAGCTCAGAACAAAGACCAGACAAATTCTTTATAACACAGTATTATCCCACCCTGCCTCTTTCTTTTCCTAAAGGAAGTAAACTGACTACAGAGTGAACATGCCATTATGGCATATGGAACTCTTTCAATATGAAAAGAAGTACATAATAGTAGAAGATAAAAGTGTTCTTCCTCCCAAATCAAATTGATCAGGTTATCATAACTCAGAATGCATTTACACATAATGTGTTTAAATAATATCTTATTGCAATATCTCTAAAGAAAATAATGCAGATCATGATTTTTATTTTCATTTTAAGATGAAAAGAAAAATGATTGAAATACCAAACAAGTTGTATGATAGCCAGGACTCATAACTGTTAAAATGAAGTATTGTAATATGTGTTCAAATTAATCTCCAAACTAGTACTATTTAATCAATAATGTTTGGACTTAATCCAGCCATTTTGTTTTATCATCTGTAGTATACTATTATCAAGGGAGTATTTAAAGGCAGTAAAATTTTCTTGGTCTACTTGTCTAAACCTTAATTGGCAAATCTTTATTCATTCAAGAGAAACAATGTGATTGTTTTTCACTTTGTTAGTATATAAAGTTGGTATGTTGATTGATTTGTGTACTTGCTCAGCTTTTATTCATATATCTTTTATATAATTTAGGGTTACTTGTTTGATATGAGTTTCTAGAAAGCCAAGTGTTATACATTTAATTCTCTTTGTCATGCTGCAAGAAGAGCTACATTTGGATTTTTTAAAAAAATTGTAAATGCCATTACATGATAACAGCATCTCAAACTCACTAAGCAGTTTATGCTTTTCCATTTTGAGGCATTAAATTTTATCATGTAAATATTATCTGTAAAATTCAAATATTTTAAAAACAATCAAATGAAGTACAAAATTAGAGGTGTTTATTGACCAACAAAACTATGGTGCTTTATTTTGTTGTTTTTTTTAAAATCTCACACTTTTATCTTCCAGTGAACCCTGAAGAACTATGTTAACTTGCAAGAACTGAACTTTGATATATATGTAATATAAATTAAGCCCAAAGTCATTATATCTTTTTATTTTCTTCTAGTTTTGAAATGGAATCTATTTGAGGGCGCTTGAATAACTGCAGTGACTCCAATGCAGTTAAGCAACTAGTTGGTCCAGGTCATTCTTTAGATGTACTATTGGATAAAATTATGAAAAAAAGCACATTACCTATTATTTATTTGAAGGTTAATACCATGATGCCCTTATCTGTACCATGATCTCTTTCAGGAGGAAGAATTCTTCAAATGTGTAGAGCAAACAATTATTCATCTAGTTATTTGTGAATAACAAATAATAACTGCACACTTTTCTAAGAGGCAGTCTATTAATGAACATTTTATTGAGATATAGATATGAGTGATTGACAATTACTATTTTAAATAGTGTTATTATTAAATGCAGGTCATAAGAACTATGATAGTGAAATACCTGATAAAATAGAGGTACGAAGATGATAAAATATGAAAGAATCATTATGGAAAAAATAGTAACTGATTTAGATCTACAAAAATGTAGATGGGCTTCTGCTTCCAGGACACAGAGTACTTTTCCCTATTCCACATGCTAAGTACAACTAAAAAATGTAGACATTACATATAAAACAAAAATAATACTCTAAGGAGTGACTAGAAGAAAGCAGACTTGCTGGGTTACTTCAGGACACAGGAAACAACATGGTGGGGGTTACTTGGGTTTTCTTTTTGTCTCGTATATACCAGGCTGGGTGTTAAAAAGACTGCTATTATGGAAACTCAAAAAGACAAAAAGAACTACATCCAAAACCTATTATCTCTAGCCAGAGTAGTAAGAAAGCTTTCTAGAAAGAAAAAAAATAAAAAACAACTTTACATAATAACTGCTCTACTCCAGCTAAACATCACACACACACGCACACACACACACACACACTCACACACAGAAATATAATCCTCTATCCCCACACATGTAAGCAAAGGCAATGTGACAATCCTAGACTTCCACCATAGAGAGACTCTATGAGGTACACCCAATATATAATGCTGGAAAAGACCAAATAGAGAGCTAAGATTCTCACCTCCACTGGACGTAGAAGCACAGTGCTTTCAGTAAACTCCACTTGAGTAGCCTGGATTTCCTTTACTTGCAGTAATGAGGTGCTCCTCCCTCTCTCTGCCAGAGTGATATCAGAAAAGGCCTAGAGAAGAGCCATGGCTTTCACATTCCCTTAGCAATAATGAAGCTTTCCCACCAGTGTTAGTGGAGACCACTAGGGAAGTTAGAATTCCGATCCCCATCCAGCAGTAATGAGGAGCATGCCCTTGTTGGCTAATGGAGGCCCAATGAGAAACCTGATGTTCTACCTCCATCTGGCAGTAGCAAGGTGGTGCCCTATCACTTGCCAAAGTAGTATCAGAAAATTCCAGCTAAAACAGAATGTTTAATTAAGATCTATTCTCATAATACTCAAAATGTCTAGTTTTCAGCAAAAAAAAATCACTCATCATGCCAAGAACTAGAATATATCTCAAACTAAATGAAAATGGCAATGAATAACACTAAAATAGCAGGCATGTTAGAATTATCTGACAAAGATTTTGGTACAGCTATGATAAAAATGCTTCTGTGAGCTATTACCTACATGCTTGAAGCAAATGAAAATATACAAAGCTTCAGCAAAGAAATATAAAGTTGTAAGCAAAGGAAGAAAAGACATGACTAAGAACCAAATGGAAATTTTAGAACTGAAAAATACAATAACCAAATAAAAAGCTCAGTAGAAAGGCTCAACAGCAAAATGGAAACAATCAGGAAACTGGGAGATCAAAACAAACTACCCAATATGAACAAAGGAGAGAAAACAGACTAAAAAAAATTTAAGAGAGCCTCAGGGACCTGTGGGATTATTTTTTTAAAAATCTAACATATGTGTCATTAGACTCCTGGAAGGAGAGGAGAGAAAGAGGGCAAGTCTGAAAAAGTACTTAAAGAAATGATGGTTGAAAACTTCCTCAAAATGACAATGAATATAATCCTACAGTTTCAAAAAGCTGAACAAACTCTAAACAGGATAAATTTAAAGAAACCCAATCTAAAACATATGTTAGTCAAATTTCTAAAAGTTAAAGAAAAAGAAAAAAATCTTTGAAGCAGCAAGAGAGAAATGAAACCTTATGTAGAGGAAAAAAAACAATTTGAATGACAGAAGACTTCTCATTAGAAAGTGGAAGCCATAAAGAGGTATCACAATATTTTTCAAATATTTCAAAAAGAATTTCCAACTCAGAATCATCTACCCAGTGTAGTATCTTTTAGGAATTAAAGGGAAACAAAGACATTCTTAAATTATTGAAAAATAAGAGAATTTGTCCCTAGGAGGTTTACCTTAAAAGGATATATAAAAATGTTCTCTAAACAGAAGGAAACCAACAAAGAAGGAATCTTGGAAGATCAGAAACAAGAAAAGAACATGATAAGCAAAATATGCACAGATAACTAAACTCTCCTTCTCATGCATCTTCTCAATTATTTTTGGCAGGTGAAACAAAAATTAGAACACTGCCTGATGAAATTATAAGTGTCTGTACAGAAATTATGTAAGAGGATTATATTACAAATAGGGGAGGGCGAAAGAACTTAAAAAGAGCTAAAGTTGCTGCACTAGACTTGAACTGGTAAATGTCAAAATAGAATTTTATTTAAAATAGAATTCTATTTAAAATAGAATTCTCAAAAATGTTTGCTCAAGTAACTAAAGAGAAAGTAGAAAAAGTCAAAAGATATGCCAAAAAAGACTAGAGAGACCAAAGAAAAACCAAAAAAATAAGTGGCAGAATAAACCCTAATATATCATACTTGTATTAAATGTAAATAATCTAAATGGGTCAATTAAAAGGCAGATACTGCAGAGTAGGTTAAAAATATGAATCAAATATATGTGGTCTATAAGAAACCTGCTTTAAATATATTGAGATAGGCAGGTTGAAAATTAAAGGATAGAAAAACATGTATCATGAAAATATTAATCAAAAGAAAAAAGGAGTAGATAATTTAATATAAGTAGAATTCAGTACAAAGAAAGTTAGCAGAGAGAGACTGGAATAATATATAGTGATTAAAGGGTCATTATACAAAGTAGACATACCAATCCTAAATGCATATGCACCTAAGAAGGCAGCAAAATAGTGAAGCAAAAACTGATAGAATTCTAAGAAATAGATAAGTCCACAATTATAATTGGAACCACAAATACCCTCTACCACTAATTAATACAACAACTAGACAGAAGACAAAGAAGGACATAGAAGGACTCAAAAACAAAACCAACCAACAGTATATAATCTACACACATTTTAAAAAATGTGACCCAGCAACATCAGATATACCTTCTATATAAGTGATCTTAAAAGTATAGCAAGAATGACCGCTTTCTAGACCATAAAGTGCACATACACACAACAAATTTAGACGAACTGAAATTATACAAATTACCAATCTCAGAAATGAGACAGGAATAGAAGGACGTGGAGTTCAGAGCTCCTCAAAAGTACATCAAGAATACATTGGAATAATTCTCACAGAGCACCTACTGAACACTAGTGGAGGACCTCAGAATCTAAGTGGACAAGAAAAATCTTCAAGAAACGAGCTGTTCTTTTAGTTTGCTTTTTCATTTTTTGTTTTCTGTTTAGATTAGTTTTGTTTTTATTATTGGTTTTGATTTTTGGATTCTCTTGTTTATTTGTGTGTCTTCTGTTTTTTGCTTTCCTTTGTTGTTGTTTGCTTGTTGGTTTGTCTTTTGTTTGCTTAGATTTGTTTTCATTATTTTTCTTGGGTTTTATTTGTGTTTTATTTTTTTTGTTTGTAGGTTTGCTTTTCTTTTTGTTCAGTTTTATTTTATATTTGCCTTGGGCTTTGTTTGTCTGGGTTATTTTTTGTCATACCATGTGGCTTGGCGGGGGGGAATTTCGGTTCTGAGGCTGGGGATTGGGCCTGAGCCCCTGTGGTGGGAGGACTGATTCTGAGCTGCCAGACTACCAGAGAACTTCAGGCCCCGAGGAATATTTATCAGTGTGAGCTCGCCCAGTGGTCCTCATCTGAGCACCAAGAACCAGATCAATCCAATGGCCTGCAAGCTCCAGTGCTGGATGGCTCAGACCAAACAACTAGCAAGACAGGAACACATCAACCATCAACAACTATGAGACAACAGAGAAATATGTTACAGATGAAGGAGCAAGGTAAAAACCTACAAGACCAAATAAATGAACGGGAAATAGGCAATAGACCTGAAAAATAATTCAGAGTAATGAGAGCCAACATGATCCAAAATCTCAGAAACAGAATGGAGGCGTAGATAGAGAAGATACAAGAAATGTTTAACAAGGACCTAGAAGAACTAAAGAACAAATAAACAGTGATGAACAATAAAACAACTAAAATGAAAAATACACTAGAAGGGATCAATAGCAGAATAACTGAGGCAGAAGAACGGATAAGTGACATGGAAGATAAAATACTGGAAATAACTGCCAAGGAACAGAATAAGGAAAAAAGAATGAAAAGAAATGAAACTCTCAGAGACCTCTGGGACAACTTTAAATGCACCAACATTCGAATTATAGCAGTCCCAGAAGAAGAAGGGAAAGAGAAAGTGTCTGAGAAAATATTTAAAGAGATTATAGTCAAAAATGTCCCTAACATGGGAAAGGAAATAGTCACCCAAGTCCAGGAAGTGCACAGAGCTCCATACAGGATAAACCCAAGAAGAAACATGCTGAGACACATATTAATTAAATAAAAAGAAAAAATATTAAAAGCAGCAAGGAAAAGCAAAATAAAAAACATACAAGGGGGCTTCCCTGGTGTCGCAGTAGTTGAGAGTCCACCTGCTGATGCAGGGGACACGGGTTCGTGCCCCAGTCTGGGAAGATCCCACATGCCTCGGAGTGGCTGGGCCCGTGAGCCATGGCCACTGAGCCTACACGTCCGGAGCCTGTGCTCCGCAACGGGAGAGGCCACAACAGTGAGAGGCCCGTGTACTGCAAAAAAATATATATATATACAAAAAAACACACACAAGGGAATCTCCATAAGGTTATCAGCTAATCTTTCAGCAGAAACTCTACACGGCAAAAGGGAGGGGAAAGACATATTTAAAGTAATGAAAGGGAAAAACCTACAACCAAGATTACTCCACCCAGCAAGGATATCACTCAGATTCGATGGAGAAATTAAAACCTTTACAGACAAGCAAAAGTTAAGAGAATTCAGCACCACGAAACCAGCTTTGCAACAAATGCTAAAGGAACTTCGCTAGGCAGGAAGCACAAGAGAAGGAAAAGACCTACAATAACAAACCCAAAACAATTAGGAAAATGGTAATAGGTACATACATATCAATAATTACTGTAAATGTGTACAGACTAAATGCACCAATTGAAAGATACAGACTGGCTGAATGGATACAAAAACAAGACCTGTATATATGCTGTCTACAAGAGACCCACTACAGAACTAGGGACACACAAAGATTGAAAGTGAGGGGGTGAAAAAAGATACTGCATGCAAATGGAAATCAAAAGAGAGCTGGAGTAGCAATGCTCATATCAGACAAGATAGACTTTAAAATAAACACTATTACAAGAGACAAGGAAGGACACTACAAAATGATCAAATGATCAATCCAAGAAGGAGATATAACAATTATAAATGTTTATGCAACCAACATAGGAGCACCTCATTACATAAGGCAAATGTTAACAACCATGAAAGGAGAAATCGACAGTAAACAAAAATAGTAGGGGATTTTAACACACCACTTACACCAATGGACAGATCATCAAAATAGAAAATAAATAAGGAAACACAAGCTTTAAATGACACAAATGACCAGATAGACTTAATTGATATTTATAGGACATTCCATCTGAAAAAAGCAGATTACACTTTCTTCTCAAGTGCATGTGGAACATTCTCCAGGATAGATCACATGTTTGGTCACAAATCAAGCCTTAGTAAATTTAAGAAAATTGAAATTGTATCAAGCATCTTTTCTGACTACAACACAATGAGATTAGAAATCAATTACAGGAAAAAAAACTGTAAAAAATAGAAACACATAGAGGCTAAACAATACGCTACTAAATAACCAAGAGATCACTGAAGAAATCAAGAAGGAAATAAAAAAAAATACCTATAGACAAATGACAATGAAAATGCAATGACACAAAACCTATGGGATGCAGCAAAAGCAGTTCTAGGAGGGAAGTTTACAGCAATACAATCCTACCTCAAGAAACAGGAAACACCTCAAATAAACAACCTAACCTTACACCCAAAGCAACTAGAGAAAGAAGAACAAACAAAACCCAAAGCTAGGAGAAGGAAAGAAATCATAAAAATCAGAGCAGAAATAAATGAAATAGAAACAAGGAAAACAATAGCAAAGGTAAATGAAACTAAAAGTTAGTTCATTGAGAAGATAAACAAAATTGATAAATCTTTAGCCAGACTCAACAAGAAAAAAAGGGAGAGGTTTCAAATCAATAAAATTAGAAATGAAAAAGTAGAAGTTACAACTGACACTGCAGAAATACAAAGGATCATAAGATACTACTACAAGCAACTATTTTCCAATATAATGGACAACCTGGAGGAAATGGACAAATTCTTAGAAAAATACAATCTTCCAAGAGTGAACCAGGAAGAATAGAAAATATGAACAGACCAATCAGAAGTAATGATATTGAAATGGTGATTAAAAATCTTCCAACAAACAAAAGTACAGGGTCAGATGGCTTCACAGGTAAATTCTATCAAACATTTAGAGAAGAGCTGACACCCATCCTTCTCAAACTCTTCCAAAAAACTGCAGAGGGAGGAACACTCCCAAGCTCATTCTATGAGGCCACCATCACCCTGATACCAAAACCAGACAAAGACATCACAAAAAAAGAAAAATATGGACCAATATCACTGATGAACATATACGCAAAAATCCTCAACAAAGTACTAGCAATCAGAATCCAACAACACATTGAAAGGATCATACACCATGATCAAGTGGGATTTATCCCCAGGATGCAAGGATTCTTCAGTATATGCAAATCAATCAATGCGATACAGCATATTAACAGAGTGAAGAATAAAACCCATATGATCATCTCAATAAATGAAAAAAAAAGATTTTGACAAAATTCAACACCAATTTATGATAAAATCTCTCCAGAAGTAGGCATAGAGGGAACCTACCTCAACATAATAAAGGCCATATATGACAAACCCACAGCAAACATCATTCTCAATGGTGAAAAACTGAAAGCATTTCCTCTAAGATCAGGAACAAGACAAGGGTGTCCACTCTTGCCAATATTATTCAACATAGTTTTGGAAGGCCTAGCCACAGTAATCAGAGAAGAAAAAGAAATGAAAGGAATACAAATTGAAAATAAGAAGTATAGCTGTCACTGTTTGTAGCTGACATGATAATGTATCTAGAAAATCCAAAAAAAATGCCACCAGAAAGGTACTAGGGCTAATCAATGAATTTGATAAAGTCTCAGGATAAAAAATTAATGCCCAGAAGTCCCTTGCATTGCTATACACTAATAACAAAAAGTCAGAAAGAGAAATTAAGGAAACAATCCCATTTACCATTGTAACAAAACCAATAAAACACCTAGGAATAAAACTACCTAAGGAGGCAAACTACCTGTATTCACAAAACTATAAGACACTGATGAAAGAAATCAAAGATGACACAAACAGATGGAGCGATATACCATGTTCTTGGATTGGAAGAATCAATATTGTGAAAATGACTATACTACCCAAAGCAATCTACAGATTCAATGCAATCCCTATCAAATTACTGTGGCATTTTTCACAGTATTAGAACAAAGAAATTTACAATTTGTATGGAAACACAAAAGACCTCAGATAGCCAAAGCAATTTTGAGAAAGAAAAACGGAGCTGGAAGAATCAGGCTCCCTGACTTCAGACTATACTACAAAGCTACAGTAATCAAAACAGTATGGTATTGGCACAACAGAAATATAAATCAATGGAACAGGACAGAAAGCCCAGAGATAAACCCATGTAACTATGGTCACCCAATCTATGACAAAGGAGGCAAGAATATACAATGGAGAAGACAGTCTCTTCAATAAGTGGTGCTGGAAAAACTGGACAGATACATGTAAAAGAATGAAAATAGAACACTTCCTAACACCATACACAGAAATAAACTCAAAATGTGTCAAAGACCTAAATGTAAGGCTGGACACTGTAAAACTCTTAGAGGAAAACATAGGCAGAACACTCTCTGACATAAATCACAGCAAGATCTTTTTAGACCCACCTCCTAGAGTAAAGACAATAAAAACAAAGTAAACAAATGAGACCTAATTAAACTTAAAAGTTTTTGCACAGCAAAGGAAACCATAAACAAGAGGAAAAGACAACCCTCAGAATTGGAGAAAATAGTTGCAAATGAAGAAATGAACAAGGGATCAATCTCCAAAATGTAAAACAGCTCATGTAGCTCAATATCAAAAAAACAAAGAACCAAATCAAAAATGGGCAGAAGACCTAAATAGACATTTCTCCAAAGAAGACATACAGATGGCCAAAAGCACATGTAAAGATGCTCAACAGCACTAATTATCAGAGAAAGGCAAATCAAAACTACAATGAAGTATCACCTCACAGCAGTCCAAATGGCCATCATCAAAAAATCTACAAACAATAAATGCAGGAGGAGGTGGGGAGGAAAAGGAACCCACTTGCACTGTTGGTGGGAATGTAAATTGATACAGCCACTATGGAGAACAGTATGGAGGTTCCTTAAAAACTAAAAATAGAACTATGATATGACCCAGCATTCCCACTACTGGGCATATACCCTAAGAAAACCATAATTGAAAAAGTCACATGCACCCCAATGTTCATTGCAGCACTATTTACAATAGCCAAGACATCAAAGCAACCTAAATGTCCATTAACAGAGGAATGGATAAAGAAGATGTGGTACATATATACAATGGAATATTACTCAGCCATAAGAAGGAACAAAATTGTGCCACTTGCAAAGACATGGATGGACCTAGAGACTGTCATACAGAGTGAAGTAAATCAGAAAGAGGAAAATTTTATTATTTGTCTTCTCTCATTGCTCTTATTTAATCAAGCTCAAGATTTGTCAATTTTTTTAATCTTTTCAAAAATATCCTTAGTTTCACTGATTTTTTATTGTTTTTCTGAACTCTATTTCATTTATTTCTGCTCTGATCTTTGTTATTTCTTTCCTTCTGTTAAATTTGGGCTTAGTTTTTCTTCTTTTTCTAGTTCTTTGAGATATTAAGTTAGGTTGTTTATTTGAGATCTTTCTATTTTCTTAATATGTGCATTTATCACTATAGACTTCCCTCTCAGAACTGCTTTTGCAGCATCTCACACTTCTTGGTGTAATGTCTTTTCATTTTCATTTGTTTCTAGAGAGTTTTTTATTTCCCTTTTGATTTCTTTTGACTGCTTGCTGTTCAGGAATGTGTTGTTTAATTTCCACATGCTTGTAAAATTTCCATCTTTTCTCTTATTGCCGATCTCTAGTTTTCATATCAGTGTAGTTGGAAAAGACACTTGGTACAATTTCAGTCTTCTAAAATTTTCTAAGACTTGTTTTGTGACCTATTATATGATATATCCTGTAGAATGTTCTATGTGCACTTGAGAAGAAAGTATGTTCTGCTACTGCTGGCAAATACAACACCCTTTCATGAAAAAAAATCTCTCAACAACTTGGGTATAGAAGGAACGCACCTCAACATAATAAAACAACAAATCCACAGCTAACACTATATTGAACTGTGAAAGATTGAAAACTTTTCCTCTAAGACCAGAAAAAGACAAAGGTGGGGGCTTCCCTGGTGGCGCAGTGGTTGGGAGTCCGCCTGCCGATGCAGGGGACGTTGGTTCGTGCCCCGGTCCGGGAGGATCCCATGTGCCGCGGGGCGGCTGAGCCCGTGAGCCATGGCCGCTGGGCTTGCGCGTCCGGAGCCCGTGCTCCGCAACGGGAGAGGCCACAACAGGGAGAGGCCCGTGTACCGCAAAAAAAAAAAAAAAAAAGACAAAGGTGCTAACTCTCAACTTTTATTCAACATTATGCTGAAGTCTTACCTAGAGCAATTAGGTAAGAAAGTAAATAAAAGTCATCCAAACCAGAAAGGAAGAAGTAAAACTGTCACAATTTGCAGATGATATAATTTCATACACAGAAAATCCTAAAGACATAACCAAAAAACTGTTGGAACTAATCAATGAATTCAGTAAAGTTGCAGAATATAAAATCAAAATACAGAAATTTCTATATGTTAACAAAAAATATCTAAAAAAGAAATAAAGAAAACTATCATATTCACAATACAATTAAAAACAATAAAATACTTAGGAATAAATTTAAATCTAAGGAAGTGAAGTATCTGTAGAATGAAAACTAGAAGACTTTGATGAAAGAAATTGAAGAAGGCACAAGCAAATGGAAAGACATCCCATGATCACGGATCAGAAGACTTAACATTGTTAAAATGTCCATACTACTCAAAGCCATCCATATATTTAATGCGATCCCTATCAAAATTTCAGTGTAATTTTTCACAGCAATAGAAAAAATAATCCTAAAATGTGTATGGAACCACAACAGAACTTGAATATCCAAAGCAATCTTGAGAAAAAACAACAAAGCTGGAGGCAAAAGACTTCCTAATTTCAGACTATATTATAAAGGATAACAGTCAAAACAATATGGTATTAGTGTAAAAACAGACAAATTAATGGAACAATACAAAGAGCCCAGAAATAGACACATGCATATATGCACACTTTATTTTTGACAAAGGAACCAAAAGTATACAATGGGGAAAGAACAGTCTTCAATAAATGGTGCTGAGAAAACTGGATAGCCTCATGCAAAACAAAACAAAACAAAAAAACTGGAGCTCTATCTTACAGTATACATAAAATCAACTCAAAATTGATTGAAGAATTGAATGTAACATCTCAAATTATAAAATTTCTAAAAGAAAATATAGGGGTAATTACCTTGATATTGGTCTTGGCAGTGATTTCTTTGAATTTTACCCCAAAGCCAAAGGCAACAAAAGCAAAATTAAACAAATGGGACCACATCAAACTAAAATGCTTCTGCACAACAAAGGAAAACATCAATAAAAAGAAAAGGCAACATTTGGAATGGGAAAAAGATATTTGCTAACCACATACCTGGTAAGGGTTGATATCCAATATACATAAATAACTAACACAACTCAATATTAAAAAAAACAAAAAAAAAACAGTTTAATTAAAAATGGTCAGAGGAACCAAACAGACATTTTCCACATACGACAATAAACAGGTGCTCGACATCACTAATCATCTGGGAAATGCAAATCAAAACCACATGAAATATTACCTCACACATGTTAAAATGCCATCATCAAAAAGACAAAGGAGGGGCTTCCCTGGTGGTGCAGTGGTTGAGAGTCCGCCTGCTGATGCAGGGGATACAGGTTCGTGCCCTGGCCTGGGAAGATCCCACATGCCACGGAGCGGCTGGGCCCGTGAGCCATGGCCGCTGAGCCTGTGCATCCGGAGCCTGTGCTCTGCAACAGGAGAGGCCACAACAGTGAGAGGCCCGCATACCACCAAAAAAAAAAAAAAAAAAAGACAAAGGATAACAAGTGTTGTTGAGGATGTTCAGAAAAAGGAACCATGTGCACTATTGGTAGGAATGTAAATTAATGCAGCCACAATGGAAAACAATATGAAGGTTTGTCAACAAATTAAAAATAGGACTACCAAATAATCCAGCATTCTCCCTTCTTGGTATACAGCCAAAGGAAATGAAAACAGGATATTGAAAAGATATTTGCACGCCCATATTTATTGCAGCATTAATCACTATAACTAAAATATAGAAATAACCTAGGTTCCATCAACAGATGAATAAATAAAGAAGATGTGGGATATATATACAATGGAATATTATTCAGGAGTGAGAAATGACATCCTGCTGCCTGAGACAACATGGATGGACCTTGATGGCATTATTCTAAGTGGGATAAATCAGACACAGAAAGACAAATACTGTATGAGCTCACTTATATATGGAATCTAAAAAAGCTGAACTCATAGAAATAGAGACAAGAATGGTGGTTACCAGGGGCTTGGGAGTGGGGGGAAAGAGGAAATGGTGGCCAACAAGTTCAAATTTACAGTTATAGGATGAGTAACTTCTGAGGATCTAATGTAGAGCATAGTGATTATAGTTAATGATATCTTATCATATACTAGAAAGTTGCCAAGAAAGTGAAGCTTAAATGTTTTCACCACAAAACGTAAATGATAATTATGTAATGTGTTGTAGGTGTGGCACTATGCACTAAAACTATGGTGGCAATAATTTTGTAATATATAAGGGTATCAGATCAACACCTTATACACTTTAAACTTACATGATGTTATATAACAATTATATCTCAATAAAGCTGTGAACAAATGAAAAAAAGGAAGATCTAAAATCAATAATCTCAGCTTCCACTTTTAACTAGAAACAGAAGAGTAAATTAAGTTCAAACTAAAATAGAGAAAAGAAAAAAATAGAGCAGAAATCAATAAAATCAATAGGTGAAATCAACAAAATTTAAAGCTTGTTCTTTGAAAAGATTAATAAAATTGATAAACCTCTAGCTATGAACTAAAAAAAGAGGGAAATGTAGGGCTTCCCTGGTGGCTCAGTGGTTGGGAGTCTGCTTGCTGATGCACGGGACACGGGTTCGTGCCCCGGTCCAGGAGGATCCCGCATGCTGCGGAGCGGCTGGGCCCGTGAGCCATGGCCACTGAGCCTGCGCGTCTGGAGCCTGTGCTCCGTGACGGGAGAAGCCACAACAGTGAGAGGCCCACGTACCGCAAAAAAAAAAAAAAAAAAAGAGGGAAACATAAATTACTAATATCAGAAATGAAAAAGTGGACATCACTACAGACACCATGAACATTAAAAGAATAATAAAAGAATACTATGAAGAAAACTATGTTCACAAATTTCATATCCTAGATAAAGTGGACCTATTACCTTAAAAGACAAGATTTGCCTAAACTCACGTAAGGTTAGTTTATCTAAATCAACCTATATCTATTAAACAAATTAAATCAATAATTAATAATTTTCCAAACCACAAAACTTCATGCTCAGATGGGTACACTGGTGAATCTAGCAAAATTTTAAGAAAAAAATTAAACCAGTTCTCTACAAACTCTTTTAGAAGATAAGGCAGAGGGAATAGTTCCTAAATTATTCTATGACCCAGGCATTATGCTAATACTAAACCAGACAAAAATATTACCAACAAAAAAGTTACAGACCAATATTTCTCATGAACACAGATGCATAATTCAAACTGACAGAATTAAGATTAAGCATCTCTGGTACAACAATAAACACAAATGCTTAAACCTGTACATATATTGTTGGTTATATAACAGGAATAGAGGTGATTTCATTCATGCTATTTCTTCTTCACATAGTACCTTTAAATGTTCATGCTAGTATATTTAAACTAACTTTTTATGTGAGTGTCTGATACATTCAAAATAATGCTTTCATAGTCACCCCAATCCTTAGATTTGAATCCTAAGTGCTATATATGTACCATATGCTTCTCTTGATTTCATACCCCATCTAGGTTCTCAGCAATAGGTGACTGGGCCACTTGGGCATTTGGACATTTGGCCAAAGAAAGAACAATCACATTTTCTCTGTTGGGAATATTAAACTGATCTAAATACCTGATAGTTTAGTTTGAACCATAATGAACATTGTAAGCTTGGTTAGCCTGGAATGCCACTTTTCATTCAGTGTAGATTGAGAAACATAAAATGTTGATATGCAGATTTTTTTAAAGTAAAAAATAACAGTACTTCTCTATAGGAGAAGTTGCCTAAATTTCTGATGGATGTCTAAATTCGTTTTAGCCCTTTCCTAAGGCTTGTCTGGAATGTGTGTCGTTAAGTTCACAGAGAGATAATTCATGTAGCTATATACATGTATTAAATATTTGAAGAACCTACTATGTGCCGAACAGTTTAAAATTGTGGTGATAAAACAGTAAACAAGAAAATGCCTCTGCCTTCATGGAGCTTCCCACCTAATGAGTGACACAAGTATTAATCAAGCAAATAGATAAATACTGTGATTTTAGGTAGTACTGATAGGAAGAAAAATCAAGGCATATTTGAGAAGAGTATGCGTAGCTGTAGGGGACCATTTTGGGTGGTCTTTGAGGAAGTGCCTTTTGAGCAGAGACTTGAATATTGTGAAAAAGCAAATCCTACAAAGATTAGGGGAAAGTATTAAGACAAAGTAAACATTTAATATAAAGAGAAATGGAAAGGAAGAATTAAAAAAAAAGATAAACTACAGCAAAATACCATCTTAAAGGACTTTAACAACAAGAATGCATTAATATATTAACATTTTAAAATATGCATGAAATGATAAAAATAAAATCAGAATGTTAGGTGATATGTGTGTTGGAAATGAAGAAATTAGATCTAGAAAAAATATACAGTACACTACAATGTTAACTTCAATTAGAACTGTGGGTTCTTGGCTGCTTCTTGATTTGTTCTCTGTATCTTTTGTGTATATTTGATAAAACTCATTAAAAGTATTCTTGACAGGGAATATGCTCAATTTGTTTGAGAAGAGCCAGAAGGCCAGAGTAAATAAAGTGATCTGAGCAAGTAAATGAGTAGCCAAAAATGAGGCAGAATAAGTAAACAGAGGCCAGGTAAGGTAAGGCTTGTTGCATTGAGCTAAAGAGTTTGGCTGTTATTCTATTAACTGGGATGGGAAGACATTGGTTTTAAGCAACAGGAGATATATTCTAGATTATGTTTTTACAATATCAAATAAATCGAGGTAATTGTTATGAGTAGTCCTACTCAGATGAGTGTCAGTCCATGAACCGTTTTTACCACTCTAGGATAAGCACAAGAATGGAGAGTAAACATTTGAAAACTTGTGTAACGTGACATAGTGGCAAGATAAATGTGTGTGATTTTTTTTAAGCTCATTCACTTTCATTGTATTTTTTAAAAGTGACAGTGTAAGATATATTGAAAACAAACAAAAAAAGCTGGTCATTCACCACAAAACACTTGAGAAACACTTCCATAATACACGTGCAAAAACACAGAAATCAAAGTTTTATTGCAGTAGATCCAGAATGGTAGATATATTTTGAAAATTAAGCCAACAGAAAGAATTGGTCAAGTGGTAAGAGGGAAAAGAGAAATCGTGGAGAGACTTTATATCTTTATAATAACTCTGTTTTTAGTAACTATATTGAATAAGTTTAGGTTTCTCCTACTTGAGCTGGAAGAGCTGTGACTAACACAGTTCCTATTTTATAGATATTAATACAGGAACTTAGAGTGGATGAGTCACTTCTCAGAATAACACAAATAGCAGGCAGTAGTGCTATGACTTAGACCCAAGTCTATTTTAAAAAACAAAAAAAATACCCCACAGACTTCTGCCATTATTTTCATAACTTTGTTTAAAAATCTTACTATAAGAAAGTAATGTGATTTCCCCTTTAGATTTAATACTATGTTGAATGATATATATCCCCTAACATTGAGCTACCTAGGAAAAAAAATGCTAAGGCAGGATGTATAATGCCCAGTTAAATTGTTTCACTATTTTATTTAGGAATTTTGTGTTTCTATTCATAATTTAGATTGGTCTGTAATTATCTTTTTTAATCAATGCTTATCACCTATAAGTATCTAAGTCACTGTTTCATAAAGGTGCTTGGAAGTTTTCTACCTTTTTCTAGGTTCTGGAGTAATTTAAATTGATTTGGAGATATCTGATTTTTGAAATTTTAGTAGAAATCTCCTAAAATATTATCTTGACTTCGTAGTTTTTTGTATTATTGTTTGTTTTGAGAATAGTTCTTTGATTTTTTAAAAAATTTCTTCTTTAGAAATTAATTTGTTTAAATGGTCTATTTCTACTAAAAACACTCAGACGTACTACAGAATTCATAAACTGAATCTATCACATAGTAAGAATATTTGTAAAAATCTGAAGCATTGCCATTTATCAGAAATCATTAATTAGAAAAAAATAACATTAAATAATGATATGGCTTATGTGTAGAATCTAAAAAAAGACACAAATGAACTTATATACAAAACAGAAAGAGACACAGGCACAGAAAACAAATTTATGGTTATCAAAGGGGAAAAGGAAGGGATAAATTAGGAGTTTGGGGTTAACACGTACATACTACTACATATAACATAGATAAACAAGGACCTACTGTGCTGTACACCTGAAGCTAACACAATAGTGTAAATCAACTATACTTCAATTAAAATTTGTTTTAATTTAAAATTTTTTAAAAATCCCAATCATAACATTACAAAACTATAAGGTACCAACAAATAATAATGTGTAAAATTACAAAACACTGTTAAGGGTATGCAACTGAATAAGTAGTGAGACTTACTTTGTCAATATTGTTTTCATTTAAGTTTCTCCCAAATTAATCTATAATATTACTTTTATTTTATTAAATTCCCAATAGACTACTCATAGATCTAAACAAGTTGACTGTAAAGTTAATTTAAACCCAAAATGAACATAAATATTTAAAAATATAAATGAAGATAAATTTGGAAATTAACATCAAGAAAATGGCATGTTATAAAATTTACATTAGATATCAGTGAAAAAATAACAAACTATTCAGTAATATTGAGAAAATTGCCTTGGTAAATGAAAAAAATTGAATTTTCACAATATTTATCAAGTAAATTCCAAATGATTTAAGGACTGCATGTGAAAAAATGAATTAAAAAGCACCTTTAAAACTATTCAAAGAAATTTAAAAAATTCATTTGTAGGGTCAAGTAAAAAAAGAACTCTTTATACAGGAGGCAGAATATCATAACTAATAAAGAAAATATTGATAAAGTTGGTAAACATTAAGCATATTCACATGAAAAAATAAAATTTTACACTTAAAGACTAAAATAATTTAAAATAATATGGAAATATACTAAATGTCTCTACAAATCAATAAGACAAAAGATAAACACTCAATGGCAAAAGAAGGTAAGAATTTATGCAATCTGCATAATCAAAATCTTGAATAGCTAATAAGCATACAAAAAATATTAATTAGTAAATAAATACATGTAGTTGAAAATAAACGTGAAATACAAATTTATACCTATCAAGAATACAACATGAAGGAAAAATTGATAATGCTAAATTTTAGTGAGGGTGAAGCACAGACTCTCACACTGATGTTAGAATTTTAAGTTGTATCTCTCTTTGCAAAGACATTTGACAATATTTAGTGAAGTTAAAATTTTTGTTATCACTCAGCATTTCAACATTTAGATGCATGTTCTAGAAAAGTGAGTATGTGTAACAGAAGTGATGTTCATTGCTTATAATAATTTTTAAAATGTGAGAAACCAAATATCAATCAACAGTAGACAGATGAGTATGTTGTCTACACATATCAATGTATAGAGATTATAAATAATCTTGAGTGAAAAATAAGAGGAAGAGAAGAGAACATTTGCTCATACTTTCAAAGAACATACAAAGCAATGTAGTGTTACATAATAAATAAAGTATAAATATAAAATCATGAAGTAGAAGGGAACATATTAAATATACACAGTTGACCCTTGAACAACACAGGGGTTAGGGGCACCAACCTTCCCACCCAGTGGAAAATCTACACATAACTTAACAGTAGGCCTTCTGAATCTGTGGTCCCTCCACAAGGTTCCTTGGTATCCTTGGTTCCATGTCCGCAGATTCAAACTACTGTGAATTGTTTAGTATTGTCGTATTTACTATTGAAAAAAAAAATCCACAGATAAGTGGACCACTGCATCTCAAACCTGTGTTGATTAAGGGTCAGCTGTAGTTGGTTACTTCTTTGGAGAGGAAATTGGTCATAGAATTGGAGGGAGAGAAATATCTATTTTATTTTCAGTATACTATTTGTTTTATATATAAAATATATTATAAACTAGTGCATCTGAATATTTAAAAATTCTGGGTATTGACGTCCATAACCTATTGAAGTAAAAAAAAAAAAAGACAAGTATGTAGTACACAAATCAAGCATTGGATCTTGGTCAAAGAGTACAAAGTAGCAATTACGTAAGATGAAAAAGTCTAGAGATCTAATGTATGGCATTAAAATCATCGTTAATAATATTATATTGTATACTGAAAAAATAAAATAAAATGTTTTATATATGTGTGTAGGTACATATAACAAAAAACAGTAGAAAATTAATAAAATTGCCGAAAAAGAAAAGACATAAATTACAGCCTGAAAAGAATTAAACACAGGGACAAAAACTCTTCCCCATTTGTTTTGTGTTGGCTGTTTATTGTTATGACGAAAGCATTAGTATCATAAAAATGGAAAGTATCTCCTTCAGTGGAAAATAATTTTTTTAAAGATTTACCACTGTGAAACCACCTCATCTGGGCCAGGTGCAGCTCATCAATCTTATTCTCACTCCACATGAAATGGCAAGGCGCAATACATTCAGACATAAAAATCCATCCTTTGCTCTTCCCCACCACCTTCCTCTGGTCCTAATTCATTCCTGAAACTGGAGTGAAACTCATGTTTAGGAGCCCTTAGACCAGCTAGATTTCTCATGCTGCCTTTGTTTGTACATCCTGAAGTTGAATTTAATTCATACCAGCCTGAATCATTACTCTGGTCTTTCTAAAATAGCTGAATCCATCAATGCCCAAACCTCATTTATGAGAGGGTATAAAATTTCTGCCTATTTTTGTGGCGAATTACTGTTATTAAATGAATAAATATAAACAGGCATGCACACATTTCATAGCAGAAGACCTTCACATTTTTCTCCACTGAAGAATTTCATTATTTTAATACAGTTTAATATCTTAGGTGAATAAATATTTTTAAAAGCTTAAGACAGTGTTTTGTAATTATGCATATCCACCTGCTCTGAGTCATGTGTTTAGTTTAGAATGCTAAGCCTACAGACGTACAGTTTTTCCATTTAGACTCTGAATTCTGGCCTGAATCTGTCACGTAATTTCTAAGTAGTTTTATACACAGAACAGCCTGAACCACAGTCCAAATCACTAAAAGCAAGCCACCAGGTGTGATGGAGGCTAATGTCTCCAAGTCAGAGGGCTTTTATCTGCTATTTATATCAAAGCATGTCCAGCGGCTGAGTCAATATAATAGTGCACTAAAAGTGAAGTGGATAAATATATTCTATTTGTTAGATAATGGTTTTCATATGTATAAATTTATTTTCAACCACTTACTGAGGTGTAGTTATTCTATTTCCCTTGCAAAATACAGAAATGAAGCTTGAGAAAACTGTGAACAGAGAAATCAATTATAGCTTTACTGCTTGGTCTTTAGCCACTAATATATCCTGAAATTTATTTATTTTAAAAATAAGTTATTAACTAGGAAATATAATTTTGAACATCATGTATACAGATAATATGAGTGCAGAAATGTGGGTGATAAGCATATGAACACTTCTAGCTTTACAAGTCTGTTACCTTTTGTAACAGCAAATAAACCCTCAAATTGCTTTAATTAAAATAGTTTCCTTTCTTTGCAGCATTTTACCCAAACCACTGGAGCTGAAAGTCAAGAACACCTCACCAGTTTCAACATGCTGAAGGTTGATGCTAATATTTCAATCTTATCTTAAATGCTATTTCAATGAAAAGGTATTTTTAACTGAACATATAGGGAAGGTGAAGTGAGTTGATGATTTCTTTTAGTAATGTGACAGAAAATAATAAAAATATATATGATCTCGATTCTTATGTAAGCTGAGCCTCCCATTTTTGGCCAAATATACTCAATCTGATCTCAGAAAGCAGCACTAACAAGTCAGTTTCTAATTTCATACCACAAAGATAACCATAATCCTTTATTTTAATGTACTCTGTGTTAAAACTTAATGCCATCTGTAACTTTTTTGAGAGTAGAAATGTCATTGTTATTTGTTCTCATCCAGTTCCCACCTGCAATGCAGCATTATCTGTGAGTGATGCTTATATGTGGTGTCCAGGATATTGTAGTCAGATGTAGACCTGTGGCAAAAAGGTAATCATATTGATTTTTCACTACTGCAGCACATACTCTTGTGTCCAACTGCTAAGCTTTGGCAAAAAATAAATAACACCACAACTCTCAGATCTGCTGTTGAAGCAAGATTTCAAGTGCCTCCAAATCATCTGCTGCAAGGTCATTTCGGGCAGTATTGCCCTCATTAGTGGGATGCATTGGATATTACTTGCAGCTCTCCAAGCTTTCCACTGACCGGTTATTTTGGGCTATTTTCTTCCCGACTATTTTTAAAGGTGTCAGCAAAAAATGTTAAGGAACAACTTGTTTTATAAATGAAGATATAAGCAATATGTGTGCATGAATAAAATATAACTTTGAAGGAAGGAATGATTTTTAAAAATGTTTTAAGAAAGGCTTGTTTTAAGTGTGGTCAGTGAAGAAGTTTTTTATATGTTGATTCTAAATGTTTATTTTGTTCTGGTTTCTGTTGTATTACTAGTATTTCTGTTCAGAAATACAGTAGATAAAATTATCTGATTTCCCTCTGACTGAGAATTATAAAATAATTTGCAGTTACTGAATTCTTCCATTTAGTATACCTACCTTGAGAAAAATGTTTTTTATATATAATATTAGTCTTTGTTCAGGCCTTAAGTAGGGATATAAAACTACTCACTAATTTATTAGTTATAGAACTCTATTTTAAAGCCCTTGAAGTTATTTTCATTCATTTCATTTCTTCATTCAATCATTCCCTTGTTCAAAATGTACACATTGAGTATATAGGACTCTCTCTGCCCTCAAGGAGCATATGTGGGAGGAAGCACAGACATGTAAAGAAATTAATGCAATATCAAGTCAGCTCCAGAATAGAGATATGTCATGATGATGAAAGACCCTGTCACTTCCCTGTTTAACAACCTCTAATGGTGTTCTGGTGTATTAAAGTCCAGTTTTCCTATTAGGTTCTGCATAGTTCTACGTGATCTGGCATCTCTCTTGTTATTGCTACTGTCACTAGAGTCCAACCACACTGACGTTTCTTCTCTGTCTTCTCCTTGTTCTTATCCTGGACCTCTGCCTCTTCCTATCCAGCCTCATTCTTTCCCTCCTTCTCTTTCTCCTTCTTCTTCCACTTTAATCAAAAGTAAATCTTTGATTTCTTGCTTAACATTTGGAGCTGATTCCTGTCAACTTTGCCCGAATTCCCAGAGCCGTGTGGCTGACAGGGTCTCGGCGCTCAGGCCTGGTGTCAGGCCTGATCCTCTGAGGTGGGAAAGCTGAGTTCAGGACATTGGACCACCAGAGACCTCGTAGCCCCAATGCAGGGCAGAAATAGAGACACAGATGTAGAGAACAAACGTATGGACACCAAGGGGGGAAAGCAGGGGCGGGGTGGTGGTGGTGTCCGTACGTCCATACATCTCTCCCCTGCCCCCCTCTCTCTCTCTCTCCCTCCCTGTCAAATATTATCTCTCCTCCATTGAAATGTACTCTATCTAGAATGTCCACAACTACAGTGCTCTGTTCAGAGTTGGTAATCAATAAATATTTGTTGAATGAATAGGCAATATTTAAAAACAATTCTTTGTATCCCTGGTGCCAATTTTAGAACTTTTTAATTACAGGTACTCATTAAATGTTTAGCAAATTATTGAACTCTATTTTCATAATATATATGAAAGATACGCCAACATTTCAGGTTAGATAGGTATATTACAGACAGAAGGTAAACAGACATGACAAAAGATAACATATATAGAAATATAGAGCCATGGATGATTTATGTAACTTGAAGCTATATGTAACTTTATATGGTTGGGACAAATAGTCCAATTTCAGGGTAAAAAAATGCTGAATAAGTGTGATGTTAAAGAGTTAGAGAACATGAACGTGGAAATTTGCAGTGAAAGCAAATTTGGATTTTGTCTATTAAATGATAAGGATTTATAAACAAGTAAAGAACAGATGAGAGTCATCAGAAGTTATGATATATTTTGAATATTATTTTATTTCTTATACAGCAAGTTCTTATTATTTATCTATTTTATACATATTAGTGTATATATGTCAATCCCAATCTCCCAATTCATCCCACCACCACCCCCCGCCCCTGCTTTCCCCCCTTGGTGTCCATACGTTTGTACTCTACATCTGTGTCTCTATTTCTGCCCTGCAAACCAGCTCATCTGTACCATTTTTCCAGATTCCACATATATGTGTTAATATACGATATTTGTTTTTCTCTTTCTGACTTCACCCTGTATGACAGTCTCTAGGTCCATCCACGCCTCTACAAATGACCCAGTTTCGTTCCTTTTTATGGCTAATATTCCACTGTATATATGTACCACATCTTTTTTATCCATCTGTCTGTCAACAGGCATTTAGGTTGGTTCCATGACTTGGCAATCGTAAATAGTGCTGCAATGAACATTGGGGTGCATGTGTCTTTTGGAATTACGGTTTTCTCTGGGTATATGCCCAGGAAGTTGTTAACGATTCTTGACATTTTTTCTGATTAAGAGAATAGAAATATCATCCTACTGGCAGTGTAGAGGGGGATGAGACTAGGAGAAGTGAGCACAGGTAGAAATCTAGTATAATAATTAAAGAAAAAGATGGTGAAGGTCTGAACTAAGGCATTGTCAGAGAGGAAAACTTGGATTTAAGAGATACTTCTGAGAGAACATTAATAAAATACAGAGAGACTATTGTGAAGTAACAGAGGGAGAAAAAAGTAAAAGATGAAGCCCATGAATTTGGCTAAGTTACTGGGTATGTAAGTTAGCAATGAAAGGAAAATATTTAGAGAATAAAGGATAATGAGTTTGATCTTCACAATTTGGAGTTTAAGTATCTGTTGTCATCTCAAAATGAGGATGTCTAGATAACCATCTCAAAATGAGGATGTCTAGATAAAACCAGTAGGTACTGGACACATTAGGAATTAGATTTCAGGTGAAGAGCAACATGGTCTGCATTGACTCAATAAGTATTATTTTGTGTGGTTAACTAATAGATTTTGCAAGGGTAAATAAATTCACTTCATCAGATCATATAGAGTGAAAAAGGGAGAACCATGTAAACCTTGAAAATGTCTACATCTATATGTAGGTTCACCACTGTCTCCTACCAATGGTAATTGTTGATCACCATATTTGGCAAAAATAAATTAAAGAGTGAATAATTTTATCAAGTTACTGTATGAACTTACTTTCCCAGTAAAACACTTACAGACATTTTTCTGGCTAAGTTAAATATGTAAAATTTAATGCTATTAGTCAGTTTAGTCAAATGCCACCATACAATATATAATTTATCACTTGGTTTTACTTAGAAACATAGTTAATTAACTGTCTCTTAATTCTCAGTGTGTCTAGATTTGATATGGATGAAAATATATCATAATGAGATAGAAAAGACACATCAACGTGTAAGCAAGACAGTTACAGGTTACGTTTTCAGCTTTGTTGCCTATATTTTGGAAGGTGATCATTGGCTAAATGATGAGTATTTCTCTTTAGGAGAGCTATCCCTTTTTTATCCAGACATTTTCAACTGGCTCAAATAATGAGCAGAATAAACTAACGTATAGGTCCCTGAAGGAACAGAAAAAATTAAAATATATGGATATAATGCAAATATGATATCTATACTATGCAAATGATGTGGTAAAAAATAAAATATTTCCCTTAGAACCCTTTAGTTAACTTCTGTGTCCCATATCTACAAATCTAATAGTGAAAGTCGGCTCTACTCATGCAAGTCTCCTGAAGAAATGTCAATGAAAAAAGTAATAGCTTTGTAACCCTTAGTCAGAAAAGAACTTTGCAAACAGAAAGCTACAAGGTAAATTTCACTTGATGACCCTGGGTTGTGTTTGTCTCCTGTTACACCAAATCAAGAAAAGTGTTGCCAAAAGAGCATTTGGGGTAAGGAAAAAAACAAAAAACAAAAATCCTACAGACATTCTTGCCAAAAATATAATTCCTAATACTAGTCTCTACAGTGAACAGTTGTTGGAAACTTGTGATTTATTGATTCAATTACAATTAATTTAGTAGTAGTAACCTCTGAACCATTTGACTGAATTGAGGTAAAGGCCATAATACAAGTGTCTTATTTTATTTTATACTTGCCAAGCTTCAAATTTGCTTTGCATTTGATGCAGATAGAATGGAAATGTACTATTATGGAATACTTTAACATAAGAATAACAGAAAAGTATACCAAACATTTAAAAAGCAAAAAAGACTGTCTCTAGGTCTATCCACATCTCTGCAAATGGCACTATTTCATTCTTTTTTAGAAAAACAAATATCGTATAATATTGCTTATATGTGGAATCTAGAAAAATGGTACAGATGAAGTTATCTGAAAAGCAGAAATAGAGATACAGATGTAGAGAACAAACTTATAGCAAGGGGGGAAGAGGGGTGTTATGGATTGGGAGATTGGGATTGACATATTTACACTACCATGTATAAAATAGATAACTAATGAGAACCTACTGTATAGCACAGGAAATTTTGCTCAGTGCTCTGTGGTGACCTAAATGGGAAGGAAATCTAAAAAAAGAGGCAATATGTGTATGAATATGGCTGACTCACTTTGCTGTACAGTAGAAACTAACACAACACTGTAAAGCAATTACACTCCAAAAAATTAAACAAAAGCAAAAGAGCATCACATTATAGTATAATTTAGTCATGTGTTCCATCGTCAAATTTCAATGAGTTACTGCACTCAATCTATTCTCTTTTTGAGCTTTGTTGTATTTCATCAGGATGGGGGGAATAGCTTGGAGAACTTATGCAGGTAGAAATGTTAGTCCTCAAAACTCATATCTTTCAGAAGAAGATGTGAAGGGAGCCACTGCTGATTAAAATTACACCAGTATTAACTGCAAAGATAGATTGATAGATGCATTCATTTTTGTATAAACAGAGAAAGAGGGAACATACCCTATTGTGAACAATTCCACTCCTGAATATACTTTACAGATAGGTGTGCTTATGTGTACCAGGAAACATATACAAGAAAGATCATAGGGTAAACTGTTCACTGACAGTTAAATAATGTGTGCTATAATCACCAATGGCATATTATGCAGCAATAAACATGAGTGAAAGAGTTACATACAATTATATTATTTTTATGGAATAAAGTTTAAAAAATAAGGGAGACATACAATATAATATATGCTCTATGATCCCATTTATATACAATTTAAAAACTGAGAATACTTAGAAAAATTTGTGTCTCCCCAAAATTCATAGGTTGAAACCCTAATGCCCAATGTGATGGTATTTAGAGATAGGGCCTATGGAAGGTAATTAAGTCATGGGAGTAGAGCCCTCAAGATGAGATTAGTGCCCTTGCAAGCAGCGCTCTCTGCCAACTGAGAATGCAATGGGAAGACAGCTGTCTGCAAACCAGGAAATGGGCTCTCACCAAGAACCGAATCTGCCAGCACCTGGACTGTAGACCTCCCAGCCTCCAGAACTGTGAGAAACAAATGTTTCTTGTTGAAGCTACTCAGTCTATGGTAATTTGTTACATCAGCCTGAGCAGACTGATACAGTACCCTAAAATGAAAAGCAAGAAAAATTGCAATAAGGTCAGTTAGGAGAGTTAATTTTTTTTTTTTTTTTTTTTGCAGTACGCGGGCTTCTCACTGCTGTGGCCTCTCCCGTTGCGGAGCACAGGCTCCGGACGCGCAGGCTCAGCAGCCATGGCTCATGGGCCCAGCTGCTCCGCGGCATGTGGGATCTTCCTGGACCAGGGCACGAACCCGTGTCCCCTGCATCGGCAGGCGGACTCTCAACCACTGCGCCACCAGGGAAGCCCAGGGGAGTTAATTTTAGAGGAGAGGCTAATTATTAGGAAGAGACACACTGGGGGAGAGGTTTTGTGCTGTTGACAGTATTTCATTCCTTGATCTTATATAGTTGAACATTTTTTGATAACTGGTTAAGCAATACATTTATGGTTTCATGTATTCATCATGTGTTGTACTTCACAATAAATCTGGTTAAAAACAAAAAGAAAGATCAAAAAGAAAATAAGAAAATAAATAATTTTAAGATACTATATAAGGGGAGAAAGTAAATTCAAGGAAGGTTACACTCAAATATGATAAAGTAGAACTGAAAATGATCTGTGCGTGTTTTTCATCTATCAGGAGGCTTGTCTTGCCAAGTTGTGCTCACTCTATTGCTTTGCATATAAGCTAGTTAGCTGAAATATAATGCATGCTACAACTATCAGGATGCTAAATACAGAGTCCTTGTAAGATAAATGGCTGGCAAATCTAAAACAAATGAGTTACTTTTATTAAATTAGTGAGAAAAAAATTTTAAAACTATAATAGGACGGTAAAGGGAATCAATCAGAAGAGAAAATGCCTGCTTTAAAAAAATTAATAATAAAGTTGAGTCAAAACTAATTAATGTAGTTTACCTCTAAAATTAAGAGTAATTATAATTCCCTTAATTTACAATGTTTAAAGATTTATGAGAACTTTCTAAGAATCTAATTATGTTCAAATACCATGATACATGTTTTTGCTAATATAGATTATTAATATCACGGATATCACATGGTTAGCACTTCTTGCATATCTGAACAGAGAGGGAAAAATGTTGCGGGTTGATGTTTTACTAGTATGTGTTTTTATTTCTTGTTATGAGAAAAGTAATTTCTTGATTTCTTAGTGTTCAGATTTATTTCTATTGTATGAGACAATTTACCAAATTAATTCCTAGAATGACTCTGAATAATGTGGCCATGTAAACAATTTGCCTCCTTCTTTATTTCTTGTGCAGTATTAAACTTACCAGTTAAGTAAATAGAGTTTCTAAATAGTATGTATACATGAAACTGCTTAGTGACTTGTGACAGAAAAAGTATGATTAGGGAGAAAGCCAATGAGGTGTTGTTGCCATAGCTAAAGTGAAGTGAAGAGTTTAGGTAATCACTTGCTTAATTCAAGCATTAAAACTGTTTTTGCTTCAATTGCCTAGATAATCAAAATCAAGCTGCTGGGAATTTTGCCTAAATTTTCTTAGCACTTTGTTCCATTTTTAAGTGGATTTGGCCATAGAAATGTAACTTCGGAATTTTGTAGTGTTATTATTTATAGGGAAATCAATGTAACTGGCTACTCTCATCACTCAAATGTTTGGGTAACTCTGGATTAAATGCAAAAATGAAGTTTCCAAACTTTGTTTTGAATTACTCAGGTTATCTTCTGTTCTTTGCCTCTACCACTTGTTCCTCCTTTGTTCTTCTCCTTGTTTCTTATGCACATACACACAAACACATACACATGTTTGTGTACTACCTAACTCCTTCCAAAAAATTTAAGTCATTAATGTATACATTATATTATATTTGAAGGTATGCATAGCTTAGTGAAAGACTGCAAGTTCAGTGACAAATTCCCTGAAGAATCAAGAAGTATTAGAAGTCAGAGCTGGAGTTACTCAAGAGAAGGACAAGCAACTTTCAAAGAACATCATGATATGTTCAAGCATATCATGTAAGACTATCATTGTGAACAGAATATAGCGATGATTGTAGCACAGGGGTAGACAGAATACAAAGTAGAATGTCAAGAGATGGTCATAGATAAACGTAGAGGCTTGAGAAGGAGCTGTGTGGACCTCCTGGTCTGTTCAATAGATCACCACCAAAGTTCTTTATGTGAGAAGGGATATAACCAGAGTTTTGAGAGGATCACACAAGCATCACGGAAAATGGACTAATGTAGAGAGAAAAGAGTCACAAGGAGATCAATTAGAAGATGGTTAAAATAGCCGAGACTTGAAATAAGGGAATAGCAATAGGTACAGGGCAAAGAGTGAAGATTTTTGGAATTCTGAAGGATAATAGACAGAAATTGTAATGTATTGGTTATAGATGATCTAGGGAAAGCATATATATATTAGCAAGAAGAGAAGCAGAGCAAGAGCAAAATTATTGGAATCAGAAAATTATAAGGAGACAACAATGGCGGAAACACTAATGACCTAAACTGCCAATAAACAGGGAAGAGAACCATAGGGAAATTAGTCTTTGTCCATGAATCTTTTCTTCAAAATGGACGCATGATTAAAATTAGACTGTTCAGTAATTATTACTCAATATTTTTGCTTGCTTCAACTGAGAACTATCAAATGAATGGGTCAAATACTTAAATGTGCAATAAAACCTAAAAAAGGCAAATTGTTAATAGTCTTAAATATATCAATTAGATATTGACATTTATTTCCTATTTACATTTATTGGAATTTCCTGGGAAAACTAACCACAATTATTTTTTTTTGATTTATGGAAAAGTTTTTGCAGCATTTTGGTGTAAATGTATATAATTTTCCAAAATCAAGAATTTTGAAAATTAGAGTTATCAAAGGAAATGAGAACTTTTCCTCCAGGCAAACTTCTAATCTTTTACATCTCAGTACAAGTGTAACATTTGTTGTGAATACTATCTGATATCCATCTGTACTTTTGTACTTATATGGTTCCACTTTTTTTTCTCTACTATAATGCTCATTACATGGTAGTATTATTCTGCACATCTATCTTGGCATCCTGTAAAACCAGCACAGTGTCTGGTGCTCATATAATATAGGGAATAGCTAAAATATTTTTAAAAAACATACTAACAGTTTTGCCAGACTAGTGATGACTCTTAGATAGTATACTATCAAAAACAGTACCCAAGTCAAAAAAAAAATTGCTATCTCTAGCTTTCCTAATAAATTGTTTTTTTAAAATTATTTTGAATGTATGGTCTTTAAATAATTTGTTTTTCAAAATGTATTTGATAATCAGAATGAGAGTGTGGCTTGCCTAGTAACTCAGTAGTTACTAGGTCCTTAGGGGACTTCAATATCCAAGTTAATTCTAGACTTAATATAGTTATTACCTCATAAACAGGAAGCACTTACCCACCCCCATTATCATTTAATTCCTATGGTACCTGTACTGAAAAGGTTTCAATTATAAATAAAAGTTGCTGCTGATCAAAGCACAAACAACTTTGCTGGCAAAAATTCAATAACAAAATGAGTGAACCAATTGCTAGCATAATTTCCCTAAGGAGCAATCCTTCCCATGAAGCTAGCCAAAGAGCTCATGTCTTTTTCATGTTGCACCTATATTACATAGAAGAATATTGATTTCTATATTAACTCTCAGAGAGCCTGACCTCCTTATACCAGTGCACGTGTGTTTCCATCTGAAGTGCCACTGAGAGGGGCTGTGCACTTGAATCATTTTCCCCACTACCCTCAGGCTCTCCTTGAGAATAAACACACATACATATTTATGATGTGGTTTCATTTATTTAGGAATCAAAAATAGCTGCATAATAAAAGCAATGAGGTATTTTTAAATGAATAGCAAATCTTATATCCTTAATATGGATGCATGCTGTTAACCCTCAATCCCTAAATTTTTATGGAAGCAGCCTCCTCTCATCACCCTTAGGATAAGATGTTTAAATTTCTGCTTACAGACCTGGATTTAGGAACACAGGATATAAGAAACACTACATTAAGATGGTCCTGTGACATATTTAGCTCTGAATTCCGACGTTTTGTCTCCGGCAGTTGTACATAGTGGCATATTTTCAGGAAAGTGTGGGAACTGAATCCACCCTTGGCCAGAAATGTAAACTTGGTCATCTTTATATTCAATTCCCTTTCCCCCGTTCTATGGCTCTGTGATTCTGTATGACTATCTCTTCCTGCAATAAGTATGCAATGACACCAGGCTCTCTCTCTAATTCCTTAATCTCATTTAAGTGTTGTATGAATTTAATTTAATTTGAAAATTAATTAAGGGAAAGTCTTATATGATTTCCTTCACCAAGTTATTTCATCTCAATATAGGCAAATTCTTACTAACAAAATAAACAAGAATGGTTGAATTTCAGTCTTCAGGGGCAATTCTTTTTTTTTTTTTTTTTGGTGAGCTACTCTCAAACAATTACATGTATTTAGACATATACCCTAATTGCCTCATTGGATCCCATTATCCCCTAGAATATCTCTAACCTTAGAGAGGGCTCAGTGCTACTTCTGAATGGTTTCATCTGATGAGGTCAGGGCCAACAAAATAATCATTTTTATTCACTCAAAATTAACTGATTTAAGACTTTAATTACATCTGCAAAATCCCTCATCTTTGCCATATTTTACTGTCTAGAAGAAAACCACAGTCTCACCCACAATCAAGAGGAGGGCATTACACAGAGCATGAGCACCAGGAGATGGGGATCATGGGGGTCATCTTAGATTAATGCCTACCACAGAGGCACAGTCAACAGAAATTCCCCAAAGATTAGATAAAATAGAGAGTACAGGACAACTCCTTGATTTTTGCCTGAACAAAAAGGAGGGATAATGAGTGATGTTGTTTACTGAGATGGGATGACTAGAAGAAGGAAATAAAATAACTTGCTTTGGACATGTTACATTTAAAATGTCAATTAGAAATCAAATGGGATATTGAGCAAACCATCTACCACGCAAGTATGGAACACAGAGGAGAGTCCAAAAGAAGAGCTAGATTTCAATTTATACTGTTTTATTAAAAAATATATTATATAAAGCATTATAACGTAAAAACAAATCTAAAAATATATACCTCAAAATGATAGACTAAGCACACACAGAGAGAAATATATGTGCTTATTGCATTTTCATAAACCTTTCCTCAAATACTACATTCCGGAGTAACTGTAACTCTAAATATGTTAATAACTTTATCCTTTACTTGGAAGTCTCTGGAAGTAAAAACATATTGCCAGCTTCATTATAAATCATACAGACAGTAACTTTCATGTTTACTATTTCACAGATATCTCTTTTCATATAATGTTATTGTCTTATTACCCTGTTTATTTCATTTGGTTTTAAGAGTTACAACAATATAATATGTTTAGATGCATATTTAAACACTAAGATTATGAAATTACTAGATTTGATCTGCATGATTTGTTATTCTAGATGAATAAATTCTTTGTTTTAATTATTTCCTGAGAACCAATAACATGGTGGATGAAATGAGAGAAAAAAATTAATATTTATGTTTGCCTTACCTTTCAGAGAATTTCTGTAACGAAGATTTCTTTATTTATATTTTACATAATTAAAATGTTCATGCTCAGAGAGCAAATTGGATCCCATTATTAAATTAACCATTATGCTGATGTAGAATTGAAAAAGAAGTGTGTACTGCCAGTGAGCATTTCAAATGGCTAAGCTTTGATGACATTCCAGATAGTAAAAACATCAAAGATTAGAGCTATGTGGAAACAATCTATTTCTGGCAAGTGTGACCCCAATTAATGTGTTCATTTGCAAACTATAAGTAAACATGTTTTATCATAATTTCATTTTTTTGTGCAAAACTGATGTATTGAAACAACAGTCTAGTCAAAACCCAGTCTACTCTGATATTTCCAGTGAACTGAATGGCTTAGAATATCAATCTCTGAACAGATATGGAAGCCATATGGTTATCACATAAGGAATTTTAAATTTTAAAGTATGAGCATGACTTTGCTAAAATTTCCCAGGAACTCTGCTCTGTGTGTACATGACTGATTTGAAATTACTCTCATCTTTTCTAAGGATTTTAGTATTTCATTCAGCAGATTGGCCTGAGACAGAAATAGACAAAGTAATAAGTCCCTACCTTTTCTGAGCTTCAGTAAAGCAGGAGAGAAGGGAAAATGGAGTGATTTTTAAGTACATTTTTTAACCCCAAAGTTAAAATAATATTGCAAGTACAATAATATTCCCAGATTCATTCTAACCATACAGATTACAATACATATTTATGTGTGCCATAACTTATTAAATTATACTTTTCTCCATATCTTACTTATATACCTCTCAAAATAAAGTTTCCGAACTATTTATCTTTCCCATCTAACTGTGGCTAATACACAGTATAGAACATTTCTCTATTATTGCTAAATATTCTATAAGGTAAAAGTTTTAATGTTTTTCCTAACACCCACCCATAGTAAATATTTCTCAGTGCCAGTTCTTTGAAAAAGTATGTAATTAAATACTGTTAAATTCACCAGCCTGGTAGAAGAAAAAAATCAAGTATGCTGTTGCCACTTTATTCAGATTTATTTATATACTTTTCATTGCAAAGCACCACAATAATTTAATGCATGTATTTCTTTGTTTAGGTCAGTAGTTTGCTGCTCATAAGTATTTGATAAGCATCTAATCTCTTATACTTCTCCAGAATTTAGTTAAAACATCAATGTTGTTAAGATTAGAGTGAAACTGAGATATAAATATTCATTAGAGACTAAATATTTTCTTAGAGATGAAATCCCCCTAAGCGTGATAGCACTGCAACAATGTGGCTCTAGTCATATAAATAATGTATTTTTATGTTTTCTAGAATCTATGCAACATATTGATATATATATATATGGCTTCATCACTACGGGGCATCCACTTTTCTGATTAAAAGGACAGAATCACTAAAAAAAAAAAGTCTTTTTGCAAAATTTTAAAGCATAGTAGTAACAAATTCTGTTGAAAAAAATTATCATGTAATGAAACTTCTTCCTGACGTTATTACCTAAGTGATTAAGGAAAAGAGAAATTTTAATGTCATTTACTACTTTAACACTCATAAAAAAACTTTGTATCTGCTTTAAAAAATTAAATAATTGCTCACACATTTGAGTTTTCCACACAAATCTACATGTAATGACTATTCTGGGCCATTATAATTAAGACAATGCTTTAATTTTTAAATTCTATATAGAATAATTATGAATGGCTCTTTTAGATAATATTCTTGCAAAAAACCAAACTTTCTTCACTGAATCATACTGTGTTACTTTCAAACTTGTCCTGATGGCAAGGCCATGTCTGCATCCCTAAATCCATGGCCTTGCCTCCACAGTCTTTAATCACATTCCAATGAATTTTTCTTCCAGTCTTCCCACTGATACCTTGGACAGATCTCATAGCTTTCCAGATGCTTTCTACTAAACAAACTCTCCTATATTTAGCTCTTAAAAACCAAAGACAAGGTTACATTCAAATTCTAATTTTGCACATACTGGTTTAAATGTCTGCAGTCTGCCTAACTCAACTCTGACCCACATGTCTGGGGGCTAGAAGGGAGGAGAGAGAAAAGGTGATGGAGAGAGTAGTTTTTTTCTTACTCCAACTTAAATTTTATCAGATTACACTTTCCACATCTCCCAGTCCTCTGCCATAACTCCAGTTCCCTTATTTCCTTCTTGTGCCTGGCAAGTTCCACATCCCTTGGCAGCAGTTCAAGCCATTTTCATTGCCCTTTCTCCAGTTTCTATTGGCTCTCCTGACATAAGAAATGTGTACAAGCGGAAGGGGAAAGTTTCCTTGCCATGGATGACAGGGGTGGTGGGTTTGGGTATGGTCAGGTGTTTCACTCCAGCATGTGCCTGTCTACCCAACAAATATTTTAAATTAAATATATTCCTCTTATTAAGTATGAATTTATTTTATAAAATCATTTTTCTATAATAGCTTTTAACTACTAATAATATTTATGCTATTTCTTCAGAATGAATACACTGACATTATGATAGGTAAGAATTTACCTCTGCAAAATATTACAGTAACTGAGAAATAATAGCTCAATGCTCCAATTACTTTATTTTTTTTAATTTTTAAAAAGTTTTTTGGTACGCGGGCCTCTCACTGTTGTGGCCTCTCCCGTTGTGAAGCCCAGGCTCCGGACGCGCAGGCTCAGCAGCCATGGCTCACGGGCGCAGCTGCTCTGCGGCATGTGGGATCTTCCCGGACCGGGGCACGAACCCGTGTCCCCTGCATCGGCAGGCGGACTCTCAACCACTGCGCCACCAGGGAAGCCCTCCAATTACTTTTAATTCTCAGCATTCCCTGACCAGAGAGAATTTAAATCTCCCTGTTATATCTGTGAATCAGATAGCTAAAATAACTTCAGGGACCCTACAGGAAAGTAGATGAAGCAGGTTAGCTAAGAGCCAATAGGGAGGGATAGGAATTTGTCCAAAAGAGAGTATATGTTCTACAGGAAAAAAACATAACAAATAAACAATAATATAGCCTCATATCCACCCCCCAAGAAAAACACAAATAAATAAACACGTGTATACATCAATTGAATTTATCTCTCTATTGTCATTTTGGGACCACAGTCTTAGAGCTGTAATGCAAATCAGGCATAACTTTTTTTCTAATACTTATATGGTTTCAAATATTTACATTTATATGACTGATCTATGTGGACATCTTCACAATACATGGTGTGATATACAAATATATTACTACCTTCTTGGTTTTCTCAATTTAGTTTATTAAGACTTTCATCTTTTCACCAACTGATCTGAGAGGCCATATCTGTCATATGCAAAATTTGGTGTATTGCTTAGCTTTCAATTCAGGTCCAATGGTAATATGACTATTCAGGCATCAAAACCATACTATTTTAATTAAAGCAACTTTATCATATATTTTAATATATGACAGAGCTTTCTCCCCATCCCTGATTTATCTCCATTTTCAATGTTTTTATGTCTTTCCTACTCATTTATTTATCCATATAAAAATTAAAATTAACTTGTCTAGCTAGAAAAAACTGTTGGCATTTTTAGTTGGATGATATTAAATTTATATACAAACAGGGAGAAGTGATATTGCTTTGAAGTTGAGTATGAACTAATGTGAAAGGATAGAAACTGAGAAATACTGACACAAGGGCAGTTTACACCTACTCACAGGACCTACTCTACAGACTTTTGAGCAGTTGCTCACAAGGATGTTGGGTGCAAAGTGGCCTCTGTTGGAGTGCAGGCCTGGAGAAGTATACTGCCACTGCTGCAGGAAAGACACAAAGTTCCCCTTAGACACTTCCACCCACAGAAAATAAGCCTTAAGCTCTGGAGAAAAATTAATGAAGTCCATACTGCCAGTATGCAGAGGATGACTCTTGGCAGTGGGAGAAGGGTAATAGAAAAAAATCCACCATCCCTGTGGGTAAAGTGTGACAAGCAACCTACACCAAATACTATTATAAGCCTCCAAATTTTGGAAGGACTAGCAGGAAATTCTCTACGTAAACTCATTAGAGAGACAAGGCAGACTTTGGCTATCATGGGAAAGAGAGGCATGATCACTGTGAAAGCAGCATCTTTGAGACCTTAGGGACAAGAGCCTGCCTAGCTCTGAGACTGATCAAGGTAATAGACAACATAGCTTGTCCACCACCACCAAGCCAGGAAACACCAGGAAAAAGAAATAGGAGACTGCACTGAAGAAGGGGCAAGAGGATGAATAGAGACTTTCTCTGAAGTGCAGGTGCACAGAATAGGCTGAAAACTGAGGAGCAAGCAGAAACACAGAGAAAAGCCCACCATCACCCCAGCTGCAAGAGAAATGTAAAGCCATTTGTGCACTAAAGTTAACCATAACCACTACAAAATCCAAACTGGCTTAATCCATGACTAGATTAGTAAACCAAACCCCACACTAGCAGCCTAGTATAAAAGAAGATGTGACATTCCCTGGCAAGAATAAAAAACTATCACACATACATAACCACTGTCAACAATGAAGCTGACTCATAACGGACACAGATGTTTGAGCTATCAGGTAAGGAATTTAAAATAGCTATGATTAACATGTGAAAGGGTCTAATGGTAAAGGTAGACAACATTCATGAACAGATGGGGAATTTCAATAGAGATGGAGACTGTAAGATAAAGTCAAATTTTTCTAGTCATTTCAACTAACTTATGCCTAAGGATTTTACGATCTGCACTGGGCCTTGTACTTTAGTCAGATTAATTAGCCTGACTTTGTTATTAAGTGTTTACCACACATTTGTAACTTGGTCTTAGATTGATCTTCATCTTGAGATATAAACATCATTTTATCAATATAATTAATAATAAATACAATCTCAGTCTTTTTTTTCCCCTGTGTTGTGACAACAAACAGGATAATTTGAAATCCCTGTGAGAGAACAATAAATGTGTTATGGAATCTGTCCCACATGAATGCAAAATGATACTAGCTTTTTTTTGCGATAGGTATTAAAAGAATGTATCAGCCCATTAATCACAGAATAACAGTCTCCTTCAGCTTCTTGCACAGTTTGCATCAACTGACACTATTGGATCTATGATATTATTCAGTCCTGTATAGCGTACAATTAATCTCTAGGATCAATCAGTTTTTCTCTTTGGCCATAGTAAATTATAGATAAAAAATTTGTGAGTATCAATACACCTGCTTCTAACATATTCTTAACTAAAGTTGAAATTTCTTGTTGTCAGGAATCTTAGAATAGTTTAAACTAACCAACGTAATGTGTTTAGGTAATTGCAAATATTCTCATCTAGCATAAACAATTAAATAAAGATGAAAAGAGTTATTTTCAGCTCATCCAGATTCACAAGGTTTGGTTAAGGAAGAGTTTCCCGTTAAGATTCATATAATTTAGATGATACTTTCTGGTAAAGATGATGCAATAACCACACATATTAGCAAAAAAATCTCTACTGAATGCTTTCTACCTTAGATAGTAACAAGGAAATGAAGTTGGTTCCTGCCATTTCTCATCAAGACTGTACTGAACTGTATACGGCATTAGAAAAGAAATAAATATAAGACCAGACCAAAAAATTTTAAAAAGAAGTAAAATTGTATTTATTTAAAAAAGACATTATTATCTATATACAAAATCTAAGGAATCTACAAAGAGCTAACAGAATAAGTTTAATAAGTTTGCTAATTATAAGGTTTTATAAAAATAAATTGTATTGCTATATTATAGCAATGGATAAAAGGAAATTGAAATAAACATATTAAGTACAGTCACATTAAGTGCTTAGGATCAATTTGAAAAGATGGACAAAATTTGTGTACTGAAACCTCTCAAAAATTGCTGAGAGAAATTAAAGACGACCTAAATGAATGGAGTGGTATATGATGCACACTGAGTAGAAGAGTCAATATTGTGATTTTGTTAATTCTTCCCAAATTCATTGCAATTCTGATTAAAACCTTAGTAGGTTTTCTGGTTAAAAAAAAAAGAAGATAGCAAGTTGGTCCCTACAGTTTATATGAAAAGATAAAGATTCTAGGATAGTCAAAAGAAGAACAAAATTGGAGGACTTTTACAACCTGATTTCAGAATTATGATAAACCTACAGTAAGCAAGACAGTGCCATATTGGCATAAAGAAAAATATATAGACAAATTAAAAATAGTGTAGAGAGTATATAAATAGATAGTTCAACAGATTTGGAAAAAGTACCAAGACAATTTAATGAGGAAAGGATAATGTTTTCAACAAGTGGTGCTAGAATAATTGGGTAAAGCCATTGCAATTCTCCTGCATTGCTTGTAGAAGCATAAAATAGTACAATTACATTCTACCCCTAGGTGTTTGCACAAGATAAATGAATATATATGGCCATACAAAGACTTACACTTGAATGTTTATAGACAAAACTGAAAACAAACTAAATGCTCATCAGAAAATGAATAGATAACAATGAGATACCACTTAGCCTTAAAGGAGCAAGCAATGGGCAAATGTGACATGAATGAATCTTAAACCAGTAATAGCAGATGAATAATGCCTATCAAAAAAAAACCCCAAACACTACATGTTATTTGATTCCATTTATATAAAATTCTAGAAATTATAAACTAATCCACTCTGACTCAAAGAGACTAGTGGCCACCTGAGATGGAGAAGTGTATGGATTACAAAAGGGCATAAAGAAACTATTGTGGACAATGACTGTATTTATTGTCTTCATTGTGGTGATAATTTCCCAGGTTTATACAAATGTCAAACTCATAAAAATATATACTTCATATATGTACAGTTTATTTTATATCAATTATACTTTTTAAAAGTGGAAAAAATAAAGCTTATCCCAGTCACTCTTTTCCAAACAACAGTCCTAGAGGAATTATAGCTCTAATATGAAAGGTAAAACCATTCAGCTTCTAAAAGAGAATATATTTATAACCTTGTGTAGGAAAATATTTCTTAAACAGACCACAAATATTGCTTACCATAAATAAAGGTACTAATAAATTGACTAGGGCATCAAAAGCTACCACTGAGAAAGAGAAAAGTCAATTCAGAAAATAAGAAAAGACATTTGCATAATATTTGACCAACAAAAAACTATTATCCAAATAAAATAAACCCCAAAATATCTATAAGAAAAAGACAGATAACTCAATAGGATAATAGAGGAAAGTTTTAAACAAGCACTTCAAAGAATAGAATATGTAAATGACTAATAAAGTTATGAAAAGATATTCAAACCAATAAAATCACACTGTGAAACCAGTCCATATGTACCAATAAACATACAGCAAAATGGCCCAAAAATGTCTGAAGGCCAAGTTCTAGCAAAAGCAGTAGAAACTCAAACATTCCTGATCAGAGTGTAAATTGCTATAAATATCATGGAAAACTCTGGCATTTTTCACTGAGTTAAAAGATATTCATATACTGTCACCTAATAATTTTATTCCTGGAGATGTATTCAACAAAATCACAGACACATATGTATCAAAGGACATGTATAGATTCTTCATAATAGCATGCTTCATAATAATTAAACACTGGTAAAAAACCCAAATATCCATCAATAGTAGGATGGATATATAAATAATGATATTTTCATACAATGGAATATTACATATCTACAGTAAGGACTACTATCTATACATGAGCTGCACATGTAAAACATAGGTGGATCTCAACAACATAATTTTGTGCAAAGAAATCAGACACAAAGAATACAAACTGTGTGATTCTATACATATAAAGAGACAATCCTGGCAAAACTAATCTACAGTGAAATAAGATTATGCTTATTACATATATACACATATATATGTATGTAACATTGCTTTTATTATATTACTTACAATTATAGGATGGAAGAAGGATTAATGATTGAGAGAGGCCATATCAGGAGACTGAAAGTTCATTTTTTGTCTTAGATTTTAGTTTTTCTATATGTGTATTATATTCAACAACATGATAAATAAACCAAAAAACTACAAAGAGGGATATAAAATTTTAAAGAGGTATGCTAATTTGGAAGATATCAGGAATAGAACGACCTACAAAAATGTGCCTATTTTATTTTATTTCATTTCATTTTTTGAGACAGCCTCAGGAGAAAGAAATCAGGATAAGAAGAGATGGAAGTGATTCCTACAATGAAAGTAGCACAGGGAAATCAACTTGAGCGTATTATGAGCCAAATACCCCATGGACCTGAGATTAGTTGGTTAGTCTTCTGTGGGAACATTTCTCACTCCCATTTGCAAAAAGGTGAAGAGAAATTTCAGCATCAAATGTATTTTTACTCTGAGCACAAGTGCAAGATATCTGAAATTTTCATGTTTATTTTCTCTTTCCTGCTCGCCCTGATATTCACCACCTCTCTTCCTATACCTTTATTTTTCCTTTTAAAATTATAGATCGTTATACTGCATTATGTCCTTCAATTTTGAAAGTGATATACATTGAGCTCTTTGCTTCAATCATTATGGATTGAGTTGTACCATTATACCAGGCGAAGTTTATTCTATATTCCAGATATGCTTACCTGCCACTCTGACAAGTTTTAGCCAATTGCATTATTTCTAGGCCAAAATAATCCTTCCTTTGGCTTATGCCACCACAGTAGTTGAAAAACCCCAGCTGCCTTCTGTGTTGCTGCAGCCACCATAGAACTAGAAGCTCTCACAAGTAGGGCCGGCTGACACGAGAGAGTGCCTCTGCTTTCTCCCTGACCATACTGCATGCACAGCAGATCTCTTCTTCAGCAGGTGCCTGGAAGGGCTGTGCAACAGAACACAGAAGTGCCAGGGAGGTAATGCCTCTTGGGGTGACTCTGAGCAAGTGAGAAGGGAATCTAGGACCATCCAGAAACTCGATGGTGCCATAATGCATCTCTGGAGCCCTGGTACTTGACTGAGAAAGCAGATGTGTGTATTGGGAAGCTGTAGCCAGCTGGTTAACACACCACATAAATTATATTCGCTCTTCACTGCTTTTCCAATTTTTCAGTCCATTTTTCTTGGGATTACATCCTTCCAATAAAGCATTATGATGTAATCTTTGGCTTCAAGGCCAGTGTTTTCAGGGAGCCCAGTTTAAGTCAGTCATTCATGCCATTTTTCTGTAGCCTCTCTTCTAAACAACAACAAGGTTAATAGGCAGTGGTTGTTATATTAAAATGGAGATTCTCTGTTTTAGAAGTTAATCTATATAGTGATAGACCAGTGACCCATTTTGTTCATTATGACACTAATCATCTGTATGGGTAAGTACGCTAAAGTAAGTTATGAATAAAATGTTAGAAAATAAGATAACTGGAAGAAAAAAAAATCTTAGTGCTTGGTAAACAATTATTTTGAAAGAAATGCATGAATAATGAATGCTTTATCTTTTTTTCCTGCTTGTTACATGTTTCCTAGTAGTTTAACTTTATTGTTAACTGTAGATTATCATAGTCAAACATATTATATTACATAATGCACTATTTTCATATTAAGCACATTTTACTGGACAAACTTGGGTCAAGGTCTTAAGTAAATGATTTTTATTATACTGTCTTTTTTAAGGTTCTTAGAGCATTAGGAAAATGTGCTGACCCAGGCAGAGGCAGATGACATAGGATCAGTGGCAGCTCACTGGCATTAAGTCATTTATCATATGCTGACAAATTACTGATAATTTGTATGGTTTACTAGCTGGGCTTAGTGAACTGAAAAGCCAGATCCAAATACACACTGAACTGGAATTGGAAACTTGACTGCTTTCATCAAATCAAAGTCAAGTTAAGCTGAAACTTTATTTCTGTAAATTCAGCTTTGCATTTTCTATTAAACTAGACAAAACACTTGGTATAACTGCTCTAGATACAAGTAAGGTTTTGCTCTTAGAAACCAAAACTTTACCAAGAGTTTTATGAAGTTGCAGAGGACTCCAAATTTGCATTTTGAAATAGAATCTTTCTACCAGGATCAAAGTTTAATTGCTTGACACTAGCAAAATTTCACTTGCTTCAGCATAATTTCAAAATATACTTCCTAAAATTGTTGTTGCTTTTTTTAATGCATGCTGTGAAGTAATATATTTGATATATTACACAATATACTGAAAAAGCTCACACATTTTTACCACTAATCTATTATTTCATATGTGCTATTAGAATGTACCTATATTTTGTATATTGGATCATGTGATATAAATAGATATATATTCTTAAATTCAATAGCTACAACATAAATCTATAGGGATCCTCTCCACATTTAAGGGAAGAGCTAAGCTCAAAAATTAGCTTTATTTCTAAAATAAAATTTAAAACTATTTATCTATTTCTCAAATTCTACCAAAACTTGCCCCTTTTCATCTTTACTAAGAAAACATATTTAAATTATATATTTTAATATACATTAAAATACTTGTAGCTATAGTTATTCTCTCCTATTTATGGACTTTTCTGGAGATAAATCTGAAAACATACTTTATATCTGAGAGGCATTACATTTTTTAGTATAAATTAATTTTCTGACAGTGATATAACACCTGTGTAATTTGACTCTCTGTTCTCTAGGGTAATAAATATATTGCCTTAGCAGTCTTCATTTAGGTCAGCAAGCATATCGTCAAAAATCCAGAAATAGCAAAATTTAAAACACTAGATCAATAAAATAATATTTTGCAAGGATATACTGTGTACCTAAGAAAAGCTCGAGAACTGGCAACTTTCAAATCCAAACTGATATGAAGCTCAGGGGCATGATGTAACAGGATGGCTTATAACCTGAAAAGTTAGTTGCTTAACCTTTATAATGATTGGTTATTAAAATGGGGTTTTCCAGACAGCAGGGGATTGGTTAAAAGTGATGATCTCATACCATTTTAGGAGGATGACTTAAGATTCTTTTATGATGAATACAAGTATTTCTAAGAAATAAACTAAGTTAAGTTTCACTTACATTCATGAAATAAGCTAGATGTGGTTTTGCTTACGTGTCTTAAATGGTTTTGTCTGCTTGGGGGATTCTCAAGCTTGGTCTCCATTTTGGTTTATTTTAACAATATCAAAAGGATACTTGTTAAAACATTAGTTTTGAAAACTGAAAATTAGCACGATGTCTCTAATTTGTTAATCACTCTTTAAAGGTATTAAAATCGTTCATTTGCAATAGAAATTCTTCAAAAAGGTACAATATACCAATTTTTGCATATTGAAAGAGTCACAAAATATTCCAGCTGGCCTTAATCTTCCTAAAATTGCATGTAGAGACGTGATGTTGTTTGCTTTATAGGCCCAAAGTGTCTAAAATAAGGCAGTGTTTCCTTTTAAAAAAAATTCACATAAACACAGGTCAGATAGAACTTAAGAAGCTTGTCTGACTCCCCCTGGCAGGGCATGTGCTCTCCATAGCCACATCTGGTCAGTTTTTCACAGTGCTATCACCTGCATAGATTCTTAGCATTGTGTCTAGTATTGATTTTTCTTTTACAAAGAGTAAAAGTGGCTGCTATCCTCTCAAGTTATTTGTATGTTTGAAATAGTTATAGAACTATTTATAGAAATTGTCCACTTACGAAGTGAAATTTCCTCAACAAAGATCTTTTCTTCCTATGGCTTTAATTTCATCAAGAAATTTAGATTATATATGACTAAACTTGTCCACATTTTTAAAATCATATTTTCCTTGAAAACAGAAACTTTCTCAAAAAAGGGGTAATATTTATGGCATTAAGAAAAAAATGTATTATTATGTATAGGTGGGTCCTTTTAGGGCTACTAGTTGTCAAACAGAATTTTGGCTTGGGTTAAGGAACAGGCTTTCTTGGTAAAAGGGAAAAATTACAAGATCAGGTTAGCAGCATGAAGATCCCCTAGTTCCTCTACCAACTCATGGAGAGGGGTGCCAGGGCCAGGCCGTCCTTTGGACATAGTGTGGGTTTCACCTAGTGGGGAAGACACTTTCCCACTGTGAGCTCCCTCAATATGGCGATCAAAGGAACGCTACTTTACATTTGGAGAATACATGGGCAGCTTGACACCAGGCAGTATTGATTTAGGTGGCAGCTATTTACAGGAATTGCTGGGAAAGCCAGTTGCTCTGTACCTGGAGCTTGTGGAACAATCAGGCTATTGGAGCCTGTCTGTGGTTACAAATACCCCTGCCAAGTTGAAGAAGCCCAGAGTGCTGTGGGAAACTAAGCTTGGGCACCAATCCTGCTGTTGGGAGAAGCGAAGCTGGGCTCTCCTATCAACTTGTGGTCTGGGCCACCCAGGATCCTCCCTTAAGGTCATTTTTCAGAAAATCTTGTTCCTTGTAAAGCATATTTTATCTTACTTGATAAACACACAGGCATTTTAAAAAGCTAAACAGACAAAACTAAGCTCTGGAGAGATTTACTAAGTACATTTTAATTAATATATTTTGACCTTTACAAAATAGCTGATGATTCAAAACAAGATTTTTTAAAAAAGAGTATCTTTTGAAGAGCGATAAGCTCAGCCTTAGCTAGTTGCTTTAGAAATATTTTAGAAATAAAGGGAAATAATACAGGTCATGGGAGTTGTTCATTAATTTTGTTAGTTTTGTGAATGAATGATACTATTGCAAAAAAAATTAAAAAGAAGGTTGTTACAGAAAAATTTAGGGAAATTTTAATTTCCAGAAAAATTTTCAATAATTTTTGCATTTAGCTTAAAATATCCCAAAGACATTAATATTTTCACCAACTACTGGGATTTAAGATATAAGGAAGAAATAGCTGTGGCATCATTGGATTAAAATACTACTCATTAAATCAGGATTTATGTCTTCACCACCTGCCCCTCAAAAAAGAAATATGTAAACCCATATAGTCATCTGTTACCCTGGTACATGGTGCTCAAGGTCATTAGGGTCATTGTACTTTTAAGTCTACAGAATCATCCTTTAGATATATGGTAAAATGCTGAATTATCGTCATGCTCCAATTCTTTACATTTTCAATAGATGAAGAGAATAGTTATCTTTGAATTCCAGAATTTAAATTATTTATCTTTGAAACCAAGAGATATAAGAGAAGACGTTGAACACCTTAACAACTTGGTAGCTTATGATTTGATTTTGCAACTAACCCTTGACTTGGTTTATAAGCAGGCTTTTAATAAACAATCCAAGCGGCATTAAAATGAAGACATAGAGAATAAATTATTACAGTGTAATTTTGTAGTCCATTTTATAGGGAATTGCTAGTTTACCTCTATATTTTAATTTGATGTATCAAACATTTGAATTATAAATTCACCTATTGTTAAAAGAGATACTCTCTTTGAAATAGGTTTAGTTTAGTTTTGTTTTTTTAATATCCCTTGCCTAAAGCTGTATACCAGCTCCTGCAAAACAACAGCTGTTTTACCCGTGGGCTTCTATATAAAATCCATGAGAAATGAAAGAGCCCTAGCATTTGGGCAGATTTCAGGCCAAATATATTTACATGACATGGACTCTTACTCGGTTCCTGTTGACACCAACCCTGCAGAGGCACAATTCAGTCACATTCCCTTACATAGAGCATTCCTGTTTGTAGCATATCAAAGTCTGTGCGTGGTCCGAGTATTTCCATAAACTGAAGCCACACGTCCTGCAACCTGCTGCTTCAGTAACTGCCAGTATTTTGCAATGAGCAGAAAGTTCCAGGTGCAAACCCATTACATTACTAATTCTATATCAACCAGATGAAAAAAAAAAAACCCTAAACTCTTCCAATTACCTTTCATATGTGACCCAGCAATGGCATTTGTTCCATGAACATCCAAGTTTACCTCAAGAGAATATATATATTTAAAATTTCTATCTCAGGTAAACATATAAAAGTCTGTATTAGCTCATAAAAAGTAAATCCAAGATAAGAAGCTTAGTCTATTACAGAATATTTAACCAAGTCAGACACTCTATTTTTTAACTGTTAGGAAAAACTTTTCAATATCTTCTGTGGAACTAAAAACGATCATATTTTCTGGGTAGCTATTAATAATTTTTTGTTGAAGTAGTTAAAACCCATCAAAGAGTGAAAAAAAATCGTGAAACATCTAACTTCTGGAAGCCTCATCTATAGCTTGAAAATCAGACACCCAAAATATTCTAGGTAGTGGGTTTCAAGCCAGTTTTGGAATTAAGGATCCACAACATTCTGAGTTTGTTACGACTAACTTTTAAGTATTATACAATTTGCAAAGCACTTTCACACATTATCTAATAAAATTACTGTACCAATATCATGAGATATGTATAATTATCTAATGGATTCAAAAATAATGTTCAGAGTGGCTAAGTTTCTCTTCTAAGGTCACAAAGCCAACTAGTAATAAAGAGGATAATAAACCTAAAATTGCAACTCAAAGCCCTTATCTCTTCTTCTTTTTTCACTTTCAGCCGTTACTTTTGAATATTTTCCAGGCAAGATCCAAAAGTCAATTTCTTTAATTTATTGAAAGATACATCATCTCTCCTAGAATTCAAATAAAATAATTCTATTTTCTATAACATTTTTGTCTTGAATTCAGATGTTTGAAATTTTGTTAACTCCTACTTGATGCCTTTTAAAGTCACAGATTTCTAAACTCTACTCAGTCTCCTTCTAAGGACCTGGCTTGTGCAAAATATCTAGATTAGGATGATTCAGTAGGATTTTCAGGTGCTGCCCTCTCAGTGCACTGCTTCTTTGATCCATATTGCTAACTTCTGTCTTTGATATCATTACTCAATTATATCACAAATATCTTTTAGAAAGCCATAAAATAATATTTCCAGAGACTTGTCTGGTGATACATTAAACAGGAAGAATGTTAGTGTTCTCCTTGCTAGCCATTTAACTCCCAATAATACTTGTTAATTAACTGTTTAGAGAGACACTTAAAAAAAAATATGGAAAGATGGGAGTAGCAAGTTTGGTTGGAAAGGTTTTCAATGAGTTAAACAAATCACTATGAACTACTTCCATGTTCCCAAGCTATGGAAGATAGATTATCATACAGATTTCAGAAAACTCTAAGGCTGTTGTGCCTATTTGCCTTATTGATATAAGAGCACCTGTGTTCTGGCTCGAATCAGTTTTTCCTGTAGAACTTTAAAAGTGGATTCCCTACTTGAGCACTGGACTTCAAATAGACCTCACTTTCTCAAAGTCCTGCATGACTTTCTCATATAATCATTCTTTCTCTCTTTCACATGTCTCTATATCATGATCTATTTCTGGTGTTGTAAAATAATTTACTTTTCTTTGTGTGTTTCAAATGTGACCTTTTTCTTCCTTTTTCCTTAAAGATTACACTAGAAACATATTCAGCTTTTATTGATGTTAAAGACCACTAACATTGTTTTGACTCTGCCCTGGTTTTAAAATATTTCCTTTTAATTTCTCTCAGCCTTTCTATCTATCCCTCTTTCCCTCCCTCCCTCCCTCTCTCTTTCCCAATGTGTCTAAATCTGCTGTAGGAAAATGGCCTAGTAAAAAATAAGGACTCTAGTTCTGACTCGGCCATGGCTTTTTATTTGAGCTTTAACAAATCACTTCACCTCTGGATATCCCATTTCTTCATGTCTATAATGAAGAAAGTATTACCACTTTATTTTAAAAGGTTTTTTTTAAAGAATAACTAATAATTATAATACGCCTACAAAGCATAAGGAAAGTAGTAAATAATAATTATATTTGTGAGCTGTAGATTTGAACTATCCTGGTTATATTTTCAAAATCAAAGCATGATGATTCTATGAAACAATTTCACTATACTGGTGAATAAAATTAACCATGAGAACCCATATTAAGACTGGCAAAATCTCAATATTTCCATAAGTAATAATATAACATTTGGTTCATTGGCTTGCAGGGGCTCTATAGAGAAGTGGAGGAAAATGAAGGCTTTGTAATTATAATTATTTTCAAACTCCAGTAGACCATTTTCTGTCTGACCTTGTAAACTTGACTTCACTTCTAAATTACAGATTCTTTATCTTTAAAACAAGGAAGGTATCACTTAAATATGAAAGAAAATATGTGAATCATTTCTGATCATTTCTAATAATGTATGCCCATAATATCATGAAATACACTTTGCAGAAAAAGAAACACCTCTGATTTCTTAAAAATAAATCTTTCTTGTACTGGACTAAAATATTATTCACCTTGAAACATATTATTTCTGAAAGACAACACTCCTTGATTCTTGGACCTCTGTAAAATTTGAGAAGTTACACTTGTATAAATTTTTGATTGTTTTAGTCCTTATTATTCAAAAGCTACATTTTTAAGAGAGAATAACAAGAGATTTTGCACTCATACTAGTTATATACCAGCGTGGTAAATGAAGGCTGGCAGGTTTATAATTAACTTCATCTATCTAGTCAAGGGTTAGTCCTACTTTCCTTAAATACCTATGTTGGCAGCCTAACAACCACCACAGCTTGACAGAGTATGCAGCAAATATAAATACTCACAATTTAAAAATTCTCTTACTTAAAAAAGCAGTTAAAAATTAATCTGTGGAAGAGATGAAATGGGAAATTAATAGAATAAATTTGGAGAGCTGAAACCACTTTTAGTAATCATTCAAATGTAAAATAAGTTCAAAATAAAAAACTATAATATTGAACTAAATATAAAAGAGTATTATATTACTAAACATACCATATCCAATGCATCTAACATCAATTTTTTTAAATGTCTTTAAAAAAGCCAATTTTCTTAGAACATTCTTTATGTGTTAGAACAGTGCTACGTCATTTACCTGCACTACCCATTGAATCTTCATGTGGCTCATTTTCAGGTAAGAAAACTTAGCAGAAGATCTAAATAGACATTTCTCCAAAGAAGACATACAGATGGCCAAAAGCACATGTAAAGATTCTCAACAGCACTAATTATCAGAGAAATGCAAATCAAAACTACAGTGAGGTATCACCTCATACAGGTCAGAATGGCTATCATTAAAAGTTTACAAACAATAAATGCTGGAGAGGGTGTGGAGAAAAGGGAACCCTCTTGCACTGTTGGTGGGAATGTAATTGATACAGCCACTATGGAGAACAGTATGGAGGTTCCTTGAAAAACTAAAACAGAACTACCTTATGATCCAGCAATCCCACTCCTGGGCATGTATCCGGAGAAAACCATAATTCAAAAAGATACGTGCACCCCAGTGTTCTCTGCAGCACTATTTACAACAGCCAAGACATGGAAGGATCCTAAATGTCCATCGACAGAGTAATAGATAAAGATGTGGTACTTATAAATGATAAAATATTACTCAGCCATAAAAAGATTGCAGCAAGGTGGATGGACCTAGAGATTATCATACTAAGTAAGTCAGACAGAGAAAGACAAATATCATATGATATCACTCATATGTGGAATCTAATTTTTAAAATGACATAAATGAACTTATTTACGAAACAGAAACAGACTTACAGATATCGAAATCAAATTTATTGTTACCAAAGGGGAAACGTCGGTGGGAGGGATAAATCAGGAGTTTAGGATTAACATACACACAATACTATATATAAGATAGATAACCAACAAGAACCTACTGTATAGCACAGGGAACTCTACTCAATATCCTGTGATAACCTATATGAGAAAAGAATCCGAAAAAGAATGAATATATGTATAACTTTGCTGTACACCTGAAAGTAACACAACATTGTAAATCAACTATATTCCAATAAAATTTTTTAAATTTTAAAAAAGAAATAAATAAAAAGAAAACTGAGGCAGGAGTAGGATAAACTGACCCAGGCTACTGCCCCATGTTACGGGGCTGGTCAGTGGAATAGCCTGAATTTAAACTCAGGTCCATATGAATCCATTGCCTGTGTTATATGTGTCATCCATAGATCATGGTAATTGCAGAATATGCTTTGAGTGACCTCCCTATTGCATCTTCTGCCTATTACCACCGGCTTACAAGATTTTTGTGGAGCTATAATTTCTGTAGTTTTTATTATGTGAATAATACCTTTGTATAATTTATGTCTTAGGAAATTATTATCGGATTCAAAAACATTTTCCTAATTACATATTCTTCGTTCACAGCATACCCTTTTGAAAAGTACTGTGTGCCAGTTTGAGAGGTGAGAATTATCATAGACTGCTTCATTTAATCCACAAATTGAATTTAACTATAATTAAGAATTTTAGATTCAGTTTTCTCCTTATTTCATAAAGAAATGTTAAACCATACCCATTATACATCATGTCTCTTAAAGTTAGTACAGCTGGTAATCTTTTTTAAAAAAATAAATAAATATCTTTGTTATCATTTGAATCACATGTTTAGCATGACTCTTACTAACTTCTGGATAATGTGTTCATTAGTCATATGGAAAAGTCATATAAAGTAACATTGCCTTTATTATTTCTTACTATAAAATGTAACTCCCACTCTACACATAATAGCAATATTTATCATATTCGTTCCACTGTAATGTCATTGTTTTCAGGAAAGAAAGGATTATAATATACAACTTTGAGCTCAGTGGCCCTTTATATAAGTAGTTTAAGAAACAGTTTGATATATTTAGTCTAAATACACACAGGGACACATCAATAGACAGTAATAGTTCAAATTCATGAACAATGAGACATGCAAACACTATCATTTGTGTCACAATCCATTTTATTTTAGTGTTCAGCTGGGGATGAAGGGTGCAGAGTATATACAACTGATATTATTCTAATAATCCAGTTGTAGGTCTTGTGAAGAATTACAGAGAGGTTCTACTCCTTGAATTTCAGTGACAACAAAAAACTTTATTTCTTGGTATGAAATTAACATTTGAATTCTTCTGTCAAAGCTGAATATATGTTTTGCTTGGCCCTGAAAATTATATTGTGTTTAGGAATGAAACATGATGTCTTGTGTTTTAGATTTTCTGTATCTAAGTTCATCTTTGCCTTCATAAATTTAGAAATAAAAATTATCATGAGGAAGTCCATGGAAATATGTTAACATCTTGTTTCATGTTCGACCATAAGGAGAAAATTTTCCATTTATTCATAAATAAATGTCTAGTACCATAAATAAGTCATTTTTAATAATATTACATTTTTCTATACCATCTCTGCTTAAAGCACTCAAAAAAACAATTTAATGAAACTATTTTATATATAAAAGCTCCTAAAACATTTAAAATGCACAGAAAATGGAAACCCTTAATTTAAAAGGGGCCAAAAAAATTTATCTTTGGACAAATAAGAGTGTAAATGAAAGCTATATGGCTTTTTTTCATTAGAATATTGCTATACAGGAAAATTATTTTCTCATAGTGGTTTGCATTGTGAATAAACAAGCTATATTCACTTTCAAATAAATACATTAATATTTGTACCTCATGACCTGTTCAGGAAACACAAAATAATCTACAATATTAAATATGATCATTTTAAAAGATTATACATACTGACAATTAGGTAAAACATACCTTTGTGTTGTCTTCCTAAGGATTACTCTCTATTGATAGGACAAGTTTCTAAATGCATCTAAAAACACTTAAGAATATGTCTAGATTACATGTCATAAGTATGTGTAAGATTATCTCCTCTCTTCCCTTCACTTGTTCTATTTCTAATGGAACCTTACCAATAGCATTAATATATGCTCTTCTATTTAAAATGAGAAATTCCCCCTTGATCCCAGTTTTCCCCTGCAGAAATCTGCTACCCTTGCCTAACTCGCCTATTTCTTTCCTTTTCACTGATACTGGTTTCTTTGAATACAATATGGAGGAAGAAGAAAAGGAGTAATTATTGATGTTTTTGCTGTTTCCTGCTTCTAGTAGATGTGTAATGCATATATGCAGGTACATGAATATATACACACATTATTTATATCAATGATTTAAATTAATTTCATTAAACCCTCTAATGTCCACTTTGCTCAACTTTTTGTATTTGCAAGGTTTTAACCACTAGTTGGGAATACCAGAGTTGTAACCTTTCGTTTAAAGCTCTTTTTCTAATTCCTTACCTCAAGAGGAAGAGAAAATTCATTATTCACGGTAATTTGGCATCGTCTGAACAATTGTTCCTCCTTCTCTTTCTTCCTTAAACACTTATTGAATGCCCTCTGTGAACTACATGCTGAGGATGCAGAGCAAAATCTTTCATGTTTCTTGCTGTTGAGAAGTTTATTAACTGGTTAAGAAAACCATTTTAAAGTTTCAAGCTAGAGTATGACTACTATTTTAGAAAGATTCTTCTGACAGCTTTGTAGAGGATACAGGCAAATCCAGACTCAGGGAGGCCAGCTTAATGGCTACTGAAATAATTTAGGAAAATATAATACAGGAGGGATATGGAACAGGATAAGAGAAGTTAGAATGGAAAGAAAAAGAAAAGATAAATATGGATAGGACTAACATTGACAGCTCAAAGTGGGCAGAAGGGGAACCAACTCCAGATAGAGACTTGCATTTAATACTTAAAGATGTAGGAGGGGAAACTTGATCAAGAAGTATCCAGAAGCCAGTGGAAAAATGTCAATAGAAGAAAGATCTACGGTGTTAAATTAAGGTAGGCTGAGTATGGTATGACAAGCACCAAAATATTCAATTTAAAAATTTGTTTTAATTTTTTTTTTTTTTTTTTTTTTGCAGTACGCGGGCCTCTCACTGTTGTGGCCTCTCCCGTTGCGGAGCACAGGCTCCGGACGCACAGGCTCAGCGGCCATGGCTCACGGGTCCAGCTGCTCCGCGGCATGTGGGATCTTCCCGGACCGGGGCACGAACCCGTGTCCCCTGTGTCGGCAGGCGGACTCGCAACCACTGCGCCACCAGGGAAGCCCTTTCTTCAATTTTTAAATTAGAGGTTATTGTTAACTTTTTTCAGAAGTACTTGTGGTTGTTGACAGTTTAAGCCTGGTTACGGTATTTTGAAGAGTACGTAGAAGGAGAGAAAATGAAGACAACGAATAAGTCAGTAGAGAAGTTAAAATAATACCCCTTTCTGGGACGTCCCCGGTGGTGCAGTGGTTAAGAATCCACCTGCCAGTGCAAGGGACACAGTTTCGACCCCTGGTCAGGGAAAATCCCACATGCCACAGAGCAATTAAACCCGTGCGCCACAACTACTGAGCCTGCACTCTAGAGCCCGTGAGTCACAACTACTGAGCCCACGCGCCTAGAGCCCGTGCTCCACAACAAGAGAAACCACCACAACAAAGAGTAGCCCCCGCTTGCCTCAACTAGAGAAAGCCCGTGCGCAGCAACGAGGACCCAACGCAGGCAAAAAATAAAATAATAATAATATCCCATTCTTGGAAAAGAGAAAAATGGGCTGTTTATAAAACTAATTTTAAACATCAGCAAATATTAATAACTTTACACTATAAAGAAGGTATTAAATTAGTTGTCATTCATTCAGCATCTCTTTATTTAGGTCCTATGATGTGTACTATTCTGTTCTACTTCTTGGTAGCAACATTCATAGAGAAGTGAACAGGAGAAGGTCATTGTTTTCATTAGTATAATGGAGAATGAAAGTTAATGCACTAGATAATTTCAGAAACTGGTTAAGTGCTGGGAGAAAAATGTGGTAGAGCTTGACTGAGGAGTTGGAGGATAGTTCAGCTGGGTGATCTATGTCGGGCTTATTGAGCAGATGAAATGTGAGCTGATGTTTGAATGAGCAGTCATGCAAAGGTCTAGTGTGGGGCATTCTGAGCGGCAGTGGCAACAGCAAATGCAGCAGCAAACTTGGCATGTTTGAAGAACAAATGAAAGTCAGTTTTAAAGGAATAAGATCTACATGTTTAGAAATGCACAGAAATCCCTCTTATTTTCATAGTTTTTAGTATAATTTTACCAATATTCTTTCACCAAGATCTTTGTATATGTCAAAACTGGGAGCTAGGCACACATCAGTTAAAGGAGTAAAAGGTCTTACTATTTGTTCAACTACTTGTTAGCTTAATGACCAAAAATGTGTTAACACTTTGCAATGAAAACACTTTTTATTTCACTAAAAATGCCTTTCACCATTAAAGGGCCACTGGAGTAGAAACAACCGTTCAATACAAAGGTCATTTAATCCCCAAATTCAATGAAAGAATTCCTGGCTCCAAAAGTGATATAACTCTTAGGAGGAAATGTCATTTCCCCATGGTTTTCAGTGTAGATCTATTGCCATTTTTGGACAAAACCCACTATCTCTTTATTCCTGATTTTCTTCAAAAGATGGATATAATGAAAACCAAGAACTATTTACTGAGTCATCTGTTCCTTTAAATCAAGTGGGGAAATTTGTTACAACCAAATTATCTTTCTTCTGAAAGACACTTTTTTTCTATTAAGTTGCTTATGAAAACTTTTAAATGTTTTGGAACATTCCTATGCTTCCTATGTCTCTACTACCACCCTGTTTCTTAGTTCGATGCATGAATCTGTTTGAATACACTCCCTTTTATTCTTTAAAGAAACACTTATGCTCGAAGTCTCCATTTCTCACCTCATATTCTTTCTCAGATCAGGTTGAAAACCACTGATGAAGACTTACATCTCATTACTCCCAAGAGTTAATTCTCTGTGTTTATCTCGTCAATTACAAAGCATAATTTATCATGGTTGGTCATTCCTACCTCATGGTAACTGTGATAGCCACAGAGATGTGCCCCTCCGACACCCCTTCAAGAAAGGAAGGGTTGCCCAGCAGTAAGGAGGGAAACTGGCTGACAGCATCCCACTGTTCTTTTTCAGTTCACGCCTTTCCTTTTTTTTTTTTTTTTTTTTGCGGTACGCGGGTCTCTCACTGCTGTGGCCTCTCCCGTTGTGGAGCACAGGCTCCGGACGCGCAGGCTCAGCGGCCATGGCTCACGGGCCCAGCCGCTCCGCGGCATGTGGGATCTTCCCGGACCGGGGCATGAACCCGTGTCCCCTGCATCGGCAGGCGGACTCCCAACCACTGCGCCACCAGGGAAGCCCTCATGCCCTTCTTAAATGATCCCTGGCCAACAACTGAGAAAGGCAATGGTATGGAGCTAAGCCATTTCTTCCCAATATGGGACTCCAGTAACAGGAAATCTCTGCTCACCAATGGTCTGGCTGTGATTGTGTCAGGACCATATCACAGTCTGACAGCCTCTCTTACAAAATTCTGCTTCCTCCACTTTTTCTTTCAAAATATTACCCCCCGAAAAACCTTTTGAATTCCTGACTTTTATCTCAGTGTCTGTTTTCTAGACACTCAATCTGTCTCCATAATTCACTTGTCTCCTGCCCATGGGTGTGCTTTCTGGCTTGAACTGGCTCATAAGAGCTGATCCTTTAATTCTCATGTATTTTGTGAGCCATTTATAAAAATTAAATTATATAAACTCACAATAAATAATATTAAAAACTGAAGTAGTCAATACTCAAAACTTATTAATCAGTCATTTTACTACATTTTACTATTACTATGCTCTTGAGATTATTTAGTTCTATTAGGTCTATTATTAGGTCTATTTAGGTCTATTGCATATATAATAATATAATATCCTCTATAATATCCTACTGCACCTCTCTTCCCAACTCTGCCTCCAGTGACTTTGCTTTGATAGGTTGAAATACGCCATAGTGGGAGGGTTGACAACACAGGAATTGACACACACTATAAAGTTGCTCCCCTCTGCCCTTCTGTAAGTCAGTCGTTAAACATTCACCAGCACACCACTGCTCCTATCTTTCTGATTGCTCCTTAGTTGTTTTTAACTCTTCTCTCAGACTTCTCAGTGTAGCCATAAGACTCTGGCTTTTGCTCTCCTCCCTAGCTCTGCTACCTTGTTAGAGCTTTGGTCTAGCTTTATGATAGATATATATAGATATAAACAGACTAAATATATCTATATTTATATAGATATAAATATAATCAACTTTCTCAAGCAAAATTTTCAGCAATCCTCAGCAGTGTGGGAATGCTTTTGTCCTGGGAGGGTAGAACCTGAGTGACCCACCCCAGCAGCCACTTTAACGTTCCTTGGATATGCCAACTTTATTACCATATCATGGCCCTTACACTTACTCTTTTTCTTTATGAAAGCTTTTCTCTAGATGTCTATGTGACTCCTTTTTTCCCATATTTCACATCTCATCTCAAGTACCCCTCATAAAATGTGTGATACCTTTCTTGACCTTCCTAGGTAAATGAGCACCAGCTCTTCATCCTATTTTCATTTCTTTTCATGATACTTGTATACAGTGTCAAATCATAGAAAGCAGTGGAATGTTTATTTTCTGCTATGTTTCTTCCTATAGAACACAAAAACTTTATGAATAGGACCTGTAACTTGTTTATTATATTTTCCTAGTACCTATATGAATATCTGGAAAATGTTAATAATTCAAAACAATGTATTACATAACTAATACATTAGGAAGTTATAGAAGTATTTGCCTAATAATTCTATTACTTCACAGTATAGATATCATCCTACTGTTTTTGGAAAAGAAAATTAAGTACATTGTCACTAACCCAAGAACTAAAGTAGATGTTGTGACACTATCAATAAAATTTGTAATATTTTTATAATAATAATAGCATCACTGCTCTAGATTTTTGTCAATACATATATGCTAACCCAACAATTATGCTTATGCAAAACTACACATTGGGATTTTACAGAAATGAAGAAAATCTATAGTAAATAAATTCTTTATCTCTAAAGATTATTTTCTTCCATTCCCTTTGATTTTCTGATGAAATTAATGTGTTTAGGACATTGAACTGGATTCCTGAGACAACTCACGAGAATTCATCTGGTCAAATTTAGAGAACAATTTCTCAGTATTTCATAACTTCTTTGCCAGTTAGCTATACATGTCACATGAAGTAATGGGAAATGTTTCATATTATTAAAGATTACTTAAATCATGTAATGGTTATAGATTTGCACTCACAGAAATGCTTGAATAGTTGGATATGTTCTAACTGCTGTAATTGCCTTGAAACTAGCATAGCTTGAAATGGTTATCAGCCAGTCAAATTGTTTCATTTGTTTTTTGCCACGCTCCATTAGGTATCCTACTATAAGGTTACATATTGCCAACTTGTAAATATCCCATTTACCTGTTCAAGAAAAGAAATGACCTTTTATGAAAGCTATCTTCAGGGAGAGAAAAATAATTAGGGCACTACAAACCAATAGACATGTAGCCTTTAAAACAAAATACTGATTACATATGAACTATTTTGATTATATTGTTTTTCAATATAGCAGGGGAACATTAATTTGCTTACAAAGACAATATAAATATATCAGCATGCCATACTGACACATAGATGAAATGTCTTAACAGATATCTTAAAGATAGAATGCAACTGAAATACAAAATGTAGAATGAAGAAGAGATTTATGCTAGTGTTCAATTCCTCATGCAGCCTATTCAGTGTACGGTGGTCCTACTGACAACGGATTGAAATTTCTTCTGAGACTTTTGAATAACTTTAAATGCCATTCTGTACATCATATATACTATCATGCTGTTTTTGGCACTGTGAACAATGGGAAGTTCACTATAATTCCATAATTCTACAGGCCAGGAATCATGTTAATGTGGATACATTTCAGAAAACATTAAAATAATTAATTACTAAAAATAATAAAGGCATAACTAGTGAGTAAAATCCTACGTTATGGACTTAAAGCTTTGGTCTAAGGCTGCAGTGTAAAGAATCCTTCATAAAATTATGTAATATTCATAAACATTTACTATTTACATTCTAAATATTTAAGGACTTCCAGCCTCATTTAAAGACATGAGGATGTAAATATGTGCATATAGCTAACCAATAAATAATTTAAACTTTAAAAATCTTCATTCTTTGTATTTCTGTGAGAGTTAATTCTGTACTTTTATCTGGAAAAAAAATTTGCTTATAGCCTTTCTTATTGGGATTTATGAAAGCTTTGTTCTCCAATAGCCTCAACTGTCTACATCAACACTTGGAGGTGTGAAACAGGTTGCTGTGAGGATGGAATCTTTGAAGCTACCACCATTTTCCTTCAGCAAATACTATAATACCTCTCATTTTTTCATGCTCCATCAGAATGAGGCTGTTTAAAAGAAACACAGTTATATCAGGTCCTCTGAGTTTTCAGTCCATCTGATATAAAGACGTAACTTTTAACTTTCTTGAGTGTTAGAAAAAGGCAGTGTGTATCTATTTTTTTCTGTAGGAGAAGAAAAAGTGTGTATCTACTTTTCTCACTCTAGGATATTACTAGACAATAGACCTCTATATTAGGCTTTTAACTCCAGAAAATAATGTTTATACTTTCTAATCATGACAAATAGAAACACATGCCACATTGTATGTCTTAAAAGTGAATGCCATTATTTTATATCCACAACAGAACTGAGATTAGTACTGGTCAGCTCATTCTGACTAAAACAATGTTTTTTATTTCTCTTGCCAAATATTATCTCCCTAAGTAATATTAAATAGTTGAGCCAGTGTAAGATTAATCCCACTTTATACCACCCATACCCACATAAACACTAACAATCCCTCTCATTAATGTCTTAGCTTTCCAGGAGAGGGTTAATTGGAGAGCTACTTTGCAATATTAAGTTAGATAAGGAAATATAGGACCGGTTCCATTCAACTATTTGTTATTTTTACTTTATTTCTAAATATAATCTTATACACCCTCTCTTTCTTCCCTTCATTACCTTCCCTCCTTCTCTCCCTTTCTTTCCCTCTCCCTTGCCCCCCCCCCACACACACACACACACACAAACACACTACATTATGCAACATTCAGAATGTCATCTATTTGATGAACCAGAAGAAGTAACTAAAGGACAGACTATTCTAATGTACGTAATAATCAAATGCACCATTTTTTCCTTTTCAGTTTTTTCCCTCTCTTTCCTTTTGCTTTCTCTCCCCCAGCAAACCCTTTGATGGGCATGTATTTTGCTTTAAATTTTTCTTGATCATATTTAATAAATATTATTGCTTATATGTCTGTTCGCCTTGGTGCCTTCATTTTAATTGAGAGAGTCCAAGACTCAGCATAAACTAGTTCACAGACCATCTATATTTTTGACTTTAAGGTTTTTAAAAAATTTTTATTTAAAAAAATTTTATTGGAGTATAGCTGCTGATTTTAGTTTTAATAAATGTTGCCTGATTAATTTCAAAACAATGCCTACACCTGCCATGTATGTACTCTTCTAATCAAGCCTCTGGAAGACATAAATAATTTTTAATTGTTTCATTGTTTGTAGTCTGATATGTTGAAAGACCTATCAGTTTACAATAATTTACTTGTACTACTAATGAATTTGCACATTTTTCCACATGTTACTTTATTATACCTTTTGTTGCCATCCATATCAAAAATCTATATTTTCCCATATCTACCATTTCTCTGCTGAGTATTTTATGGTATCTTTTGCTAAATATAAGTGATTTTATAGATGTAGACGTAGGTATAGATAGAGGAATAGAAATATGGCACACTTATTTTGTTAAGAATATTTTTATTCCACCTAAGCCTTTGGTTTGACTTATTATAAAGTATACTAATGATCTTTTGTGAATGAATCAGGAGCCTAAATCCCATCCTAGAGCTCATCAGTATTAAATGAGTAGTTAAGGGGAAATGGTAAAATTGCTTTTGAGAAAGACAATTATTGGAATTTTATCCTAGTTTTAAAAAAATATGAAAAGTTTGCTTAAACCCTAAAGAAAACAAAATTAATAATTATCTGTGCAGATGTAAACAATTATCTTTTAGATTCTCACCTTCAATGCTATTAAAAGAAACTGACTGATGAAAAACTTCCCAATATTGACCAAATAAGTGAATATAACCACCTCCAAAATTATACGTATTCAGTAGGTTTATAGCCTGATAAATAATTCCCCAAATTTGGTAACAAAATATCTATAACGAATACACTGTCTTGAAATAACACTTAACTAATGATAAATTACTTAGATGAATTTTTTTACTATATGCTTTTACTATAGTGGTTGGTGGGAAACGTAAAACAAATCCCCAAGGAAACTGTAAGCATATGATATTTACACTTTCTTTTTCCATAGAAGAAGTCCTGAGTGAAAAGGACTTGAATATTCTTGAAACACATTTTAGTTGACAGATTGGAAAACAGTGGGATTGAATTTTAAATGAAATATATTAAAATGCTTGTCAATATCATAAATTAAGGCACTCTAATTAGGAAAATCCACAATTAAAGCTACAGCTTAATTCTATTATGATAGTAATCTTATGAAATTAGTAGGAATTTCTCTCATCCATATGATTTAGATTCTGCTAATATCAGGACTTGTCATACATAACATTTCTTCATATTACAACCAGCTATAATCAATTCTAATTCCTGCCTCAGCAGGTATTTTTTATATCTTTATTGGAGTATAATTGCTTTACAATGTTGTGTTAGTTTCTGCTATACAACAAAGTAAATCAGCTATACGTATACATATATCCCCATATCCCCTCTCTCCTGGGCCTCCCTTCCACCCTCCCTATCCCACCCCTCTAGGTCGTCACAAAGCATCGAGCTGATCTCCCTGTGCTATGCAGCAGCTTCCCATTAGCCATCCTTTTTTTTTGCTGTATGCGGGCCTCTCACTGTTGCGGCGCACAGGCTCCGGACGCGCAGGCTCAGCGGCCATGGCTCACAGGCCCAGCCGCTCCGCGGCATGTGGGATCTTCCCGGACCGGGACACGAACCCATGTCCCCTACATCGGCAGGCGGACCCTCAACCACTGTGCCACCAGGGAAGCCCTAGCCATCCATTTTATATTTGGTAGTGTATATATGTCAATGCTACTCTCACTTTGTCCCTGATTCCCCTTCCCCCACTGCGTCCTCAGGTCCGTTCTCTACATCTGCATCTTTATTCCTGCCCTGCCACTAGGTTCATCAGTACAATATTCTTAGAAACCGTAAATGTGTGTTACCATCCAGTATTTGTTTTTCTCTTTCTGACTTGCTTCACTCTGTATGACAGACTCTAGGTCCAACCACCTCATTACAAATAACTCAATTTTGTTCCTTTTTTATGGCTAATATTCCATTGTATGTATGTGCCACATCTTCTTTATCCATTCATCCGTCAATGGACATTTAGGTTGCTTCCATGTCCTGGCTATTGTAAATAATGCTGCAATGAACATTGTGATACACGTATCTTTTTGAATTATTGTTTTCTCAGGGTATATGCCCAGTAGTGGGACTGCTGGGTCATATGGTAGTTCTACTTTTAGTTTTTTAAGGAACCTCCATACTGTTCTCCACAGTGGCTGTATCAATTTACACTCCCACCAACAGTGCAGGAGGGTACCCTTCTCTCCACACCCTCTCTAGCATTTATTGTTTGTAGATTTTTTTGATGATGGCCATTATGACTGGTGTGATGTGATACCTCATTGTGGTTTTGATTTGCATTTCTCTAATGATTAGTGATGTTGAGCATCTTTTCATGTGTTTGTTGGCAATCTGTATGTGTACTTTGGAGAAATGTCTATTTAGGTCTTCTGCCCATTTTTGGATTGGGTTGTTTGCTTTTTTGATATTGAGCTGCATGAGCTACTTGTCAATTTTGGAGATTAATCCTTTGTCATTCTGAGGGTTGTCTTTTTGTTTTATGGTTTCCTTTGCTGTGCAAAAGCTTTTAAGTTTCATTACATCCCATTTGTTTATTATTTTATTTCCATTATTCTAGGAGGTGGGTCAAAAAGGATCTTGCTATGATTTATGTCATAGAGTGTTCTGCCTATGTTTTCCTCTAAAGGTTTTATAGTGTCTGGCCTTACATTTAGGTCTCTAATCCATTTTGAGTTTATTTTTGTGTATGGTGTTAGGAAGTGTTCTAATTTCATTCTTTTACATGTAGCTGTCCAATTTTCCCAGCACCACGTATTGCTCTGCAGGTATCTTAAAAACTTATTCTATCACAATTATTCTCTATGCCTACACCAAAAAAATTAATAAATAAGAATAATGAAGAGGAATTACATTTTCAGGTCTCACAATACTCTATAGTCCTATTGTAAATCAATTATTGTGTTTTTAGCACATAAGATAAATAGGTCAAAGTAGCAATAGATATCCATCTTTATGCTCATATATATATATATTTGTGTGTGTATATATATATGCATGTATATATATAAAAGTTATATTTCATATGTGGAGAGTAGGTTCAACAACTTTCTTGTCCATTTTCTGGTTATTAACTATACTTCCTTGAACACACTTTTATTTTTTCAGCTATGATTAAATATGATTTTATTTAGGACTTTTATTGAAAGGTTACAAATGTCAAATGAAAATGGGAAGTTAGGAAGGAAAACAGAATAAAGGAAGGAAGGAAGAGAAGGAAGGATGGGGATGACACTGGCTCTTTCAATGCTAAATCCCTGGGAATATTGTTTTAAGGTACATCTTAATCAAAAGACATTTTTGGCATCTACTACCTAGATTTGAATGATGCCTGCTACATAGTAGGTTTATTTGTTCCCTAGTATATTTTTTCCTGTGTACATGGTGCCCTTAATCATAATAAACTGTATCACTTTTGAATATATTGTCACAAATTCCCCAAACAACGATTTGAGGGAATCTTTTGACACATGAAGCAACAAAGTCAATGGATGCTCTGAGAATTCAAATAAATTTCAAAAGTTCACAAAGGTAGAAGTTAGTGGAGCTCAGAATTGAATGCATGGTTTCCTCATGCAAAACTTGATATTAAAATTAATTAGCTATATTGATTATTCTATTAGCAGAATGGTATAAAAATTCAGGTGTCTATATGAAGTGGATGGTTGGCCCTACAATAAGAAATGTGACTATAATAAACAGAGCCATATAAAGCTCCAAAACAAATTAAGCCCTTCCTCATTTACCAGCTGATGACATTAGTACAAGGATTTACCTTTAAATGAAATGTTTCTGGGAAAGAAAGCACTCTCACTATTATTACACTATCAATCCTCGAGTAAAAGAACAATTTAAGGGTGATATATGGAGCCAAGAAAGATGGTTTGAGACAGCTGGACAAATTAGGCATCCTTAAGGCGAGAATAAAAGAAAAAGACAAAGTGGCCTGGATTTAAATTTCAAATTGTCCATATTCAAATTCCGATCACTTACATATTTTATAATTTAGAAAGAGTAGATATATTTTATGAGTATCCTAAGTAATATAAATTGAGGGGAAAAAGTGACCTCAAGGAGCCTTCAGTTGATTAAAAGGTTTTGTAAGCTCAGTCCCAGCTACGAAGTAGTTCACCAAAAGTTAGTTTTAATCCCTCATCCAACTATCAATTTATCCCAATTTCTCCATAGAGTCGTAGTACTCCCTTACTTATCAAGCCCCCTTTGGAAGCTGCACCCAATGGGTGGCAATCACCAAATGTTATTAAGCTACTAATTTAAAATATCAAAGTTGTGGGCTAATGGCTGTGAAACATAGAGCCATATTTTAACATTGTAACTTTGATATTTCCCGAGCAATATACTTGGTTTTGGTGAGACACTCTACTTATAAATGAAGTTTATATGTAAATCCTCCTTTTTTGTTGACAGCCAAAGACATTTTGATTTATAAAATATTTTAATTTATAAAATATTTTAATTATTTTTGTAGATATTGTTTTCGTTTTCTCAGCAATGAAAACAGATGATATATCTCTATTGCTTCTTTAGTCAAATGCATTATCAACATTTCATAGGGAAAAATCTAAAGACTGCACTGATTTACGAATGACGGATAATAACACATATATTTCTATTGTGTACAAAAAACACAAGAGGAAGTTTGATAATTTCCTTAAGATGTTTTTCTGGTTTGGAATATACAAAATGATTTAAAGAATAAAAATGAAAATAATTTTGTTCTCATTAGGCAATGGCCTAATATAACAGTACCAAAAGCAGAAAATGAGTATTAAATTAAATTCAGGTCTAAGAATATTTAATTCTGTCTGAAAGCAAGACTACAGAAACTATAAGAAAAATATCTGTCTCCAACAAACACAATGTTTAGAGCTTTAAAAGTTATACCAATTTACATTTCATTTGCTTTATTTTATTAGAATGTTGGTGAGTTATGTGCAACGGTGAATTAAGATGCTGTAATAATGATCTCAACTTATAAGAGATAAATAATCATAAGAAAGCAAATAATTCTTATAAAAATACATACCTACACTTATTAAAATTTTACAGAAAAGGGGTAAAATAATTAAGGCACTTAAAACTAATGGTTAGAACATCAAATAAAATGAATTGCTAATTTAAGTAGAATATCCCTCACTGCACAATACATTTTGCCAATTTGAAGTTGAGGAAGATATAAAAAAGTATTTGAAAGTATTCCCTGTGCTTGCTGAAAAAGATGAGGCATAAAATTATATAGGAACATCAAAAGTGAGATGAGAAGAAACTTGTGGATGTCACTGGCATGCTCATAAATGGAAACAGAGCAAAAAAGTTACTGAAGTGTTTAAGGATATAGGAATAAAATGAGATCTGACAGGGAAGGGAAAAGAACTGTGTTGAAAGATGTTCCCAGCTGGAAAAAATCATTTCCAGGTGAGTTTTGTTTCCATCAAATCAAGTCAGGCCATGAAACTGGAGATAGTATCCCATAATTTTTTAAAAATAGTTTCCACCAGTTAAGATGTTTGGTTTAGGATTTTGACAAGCATCTGAGGGCTATTTGTTACCTGGTGATGGAAAGTGAGAAATAAATTTGATTCATTCCTTATGGAAGTAAATGGAATAAATCTACCACACTGAATATTGTTTTTAAAATATGTTGTTAATAGTATAATATGTGCATCTTTGAATATGTAGTATAAATCATGCTATACTTAATCCCTTAATTTTTTTTTAATTATAACTCTTTGGGATGTTCTCACTATATTTTTAAGTATATATAACTCCTATTGTATACAGTAAGGTTTTGTTTCAGTTTGAATCACTAAATATTATTGAACACTAAGCTATAAAATGAGTGTCGCTGATTATGTTGATCTTTTTGCTATAACCCATTCATTGAACAATATTGAGCGTCTACTTGCTATCATAACACTTAGTCTTGAGATGTTTCACTGAAAAAAAAAAGACACGATTGCTTGTCCTCAAAATTTACCGTCTAACAAGGAAGACAGATAATGAGAGCTAAGGGTTGTCTACATTTATTACCACACATATCTGTTTTCCTGAGTTCAGGGGTCAGTCCCCATCAGTACTTATCCCTCACCTTGAAACACTGAGATAGGACTGATGATGTCCAATTTCCAGCTTCAATCCCATTTGAAAATTATTACATAGATTTCTTTATAGCACTTGCAATTCTATAACATAATACTCATTTACACATTTTTCTTTATAATTGACCTCACATTACTTAGAGAAGATCTCATACTTTAACCACTTGTGTATTTCTAGCATAGTGTAGTACCTGAAACATAATGGTTACCAAAATGTATCTGTTGTTTAGGTCTGAGTAGAGTTGGAATAGAAGAGCACTAAAGTTGTTTTGTATAATGATAATAAGTTTATGTATACCATAGTTTAAAATAATTGTTCTTCCTATGAAACAATGTATTTGAAGTTTGGTAGACAGATTTTAGATGTGAAGAACAAGATATCAGAGAAATTCAGTGCCTGGTCTAAAGTAATAAGCCAAGTTTAGGAAAAGAAAGCCTCGACTCCAAATTATGTGTTTTGCATATTTCACCTGTTAAGAAAAAAATATCCAGATTTGGAAACAGGTCAATGGGATTGTGGATTGTTCTTTCAGTTGTGCTGGGTGTTATCTAATAGGTCCATATGAGGATTATCTCATATGTACCTTGGTCTGATTTTCTATTCATTGACATTTACTTGTAGCAAAGCAACTGATTATAGGCCTAATAGTAATGTAATGTAAATGTCTCTTTTCTAGTAGAAAAATAACAGTATTAACTGTAAATTTCTTTATTAAAAACACCTTATTTCTGCATGCCATTTTAATGTACTTAATATGTATCTCAGTTCTTCAAGTGATATTTGAATCAGCTATACCATCTCATTAGTCTCCTAATTAACGATTTAGTTAATAAATGGTTGACAGGTTTATTTTTTATTCTTATCATTCATGCTTCTAACTTTTTGAAGTTTATATTTTAATATAACAGAGTTGATTTTGTCTGTTCAGAGACTCCCTCCTTCCTTCTTTGCGTAACTGTTCCTTCCTCCCATCTATTCATGTGAATGGGGTGGGGCTGCCTTCCTAGTATATTTCTTTCCCAGCCATAAGTTTGAGAATGTGTTCCAGGACATTCAGTTATCACATTCTGTTGTGCATTTGTTAAATTAAGACAGATCTTTATTCTTCCCCAGATATATGTTTCTTTCATTTTAGGAGCTTCAGGAAAAGGCAGATTTGGATAATACAACCTGCTGAATGAGAATCAGGAATTATCAACCACATTTTTCTCAGCACACTGAGAAGTGGAAGAGAGAAAGGAAAACAGGAAGAATGGATTTTGATAATTTCTCTAAGTACCTGCATCAAGTTTTGCTTAAAAACACATTATTTCTAGTCTTCCCAAGTCAGGGGGAAAAAAATGCGCTTTTGCTAATGGGAGTTTGATTTCTTTGTTTCCTATAATCAAAGAATCCTAACTGAGGGTTAAGCAATGGAAATACTGAAATATGGTTTTAGAAAACAAAACAGTAAATATGGACATATTTTACATGAAATAACAAAGCCTAAAATTACAGTAAATTTTAACTTACTATCTAGTATTATAATATTTTGAAGATATATTCAAAATGCATGTGTTTTATACATTATTGATTTTTTTACTGGAATCTCTTCAGTTAAAAATGAAATCACAGGTGATGAGATTGCAATAATATTAACAATTCAGACATAGAATTAGAAAATTTTACTGAGAATTACAAAACAGAATTATAATAGAAATCAAAATAAAAGGTGCTGTAATAGTTGGTAGCTCAGTAATTTTTATGTTTGTTAAAGATCTTAACATAACATTGGAAGTTAAATGGATAAACTGACGCTTTGAATGAAAATATATCTAATCATGAAGTACATCCTTTTTAACAGCCTAATAATTCGGTATGTAGGACACTTTTGAAGCTATAGTAGTACAGATTTATTTTATAAGTATTTTTTAGTAGAGTGTCAAATAAAAAATAAAAATGTAACTGTTTAAAATTATCATGAAGACATATTTTGTGCTTTTAAGGGACCATATTCCTTTGATTACAAAACACTGAAGAGACAACTGATGCTAGTATAAATTTATATTACATTTTTTTATCTGAAAAAAAGGAATGGCAAATTTTTCATACTTGCTGGAACTGTCTTCTTTGCCTTTAATTTGTGCCTAAATTTTATCACATGTAATCTCACATAGATCTTCCTACTGACAAGTGGAGCAGGAAATAGACCGTGAGGGAAAAGTTTCAACCACTGAAATCTTTACCTATTGTAAAGACTGTTGTTGTTTTTATCTGTTGTCTGTTGTTCTTTTTATCATTATCATAAAACATTTGCAGACTGTTAATTCAACTGCACTACTCTAGGAATTTGACTTAAATATCTATTAAAACATTTAAAATGTATTACTGTGATTACTTTGTACGTATAGCTTTCACTACATTCTTCCTGATTTCTGGAAAGCAGAGACAAGATATTATTCATCACTTTTATCCACAGGACCAAGCCCTGTATCATATAAAGTTAAATCTATTACACTTATCTATATTAATTAATCAATATGATAGTTCGTAAATTCACTTTTCTATGAGAGAGTGGGTTCTAAATAAATATCGCCAACTTACATTTGATCCTAATGAATACTCCCTATTATGCTTAACTCTTCCTCAGGCATACCATTCTGTTGACAGACTGTTTATATGGTATTGAATAATTTTAAAAAGAGAGATAATTTTACTATCTCTTAGGAATTTATATGTTTTTAACCCATTGCCACTCTGATATAGTTCTGAGAATTTTTTCAACTTGCATCTGGTAGCTGTACAGGGTGATGAGAGTGTAGGTAGACTCATCATTTGGCCTTGCAGACACTAAAAGTTCAAGCTTATTAAACTTGTTTAATGAAGGCATTAAATTTTCTTATGTTTCTGGTGATGTGTAATACTCTTCTATCATCCACAAAAAATACGTCTACTAAGAATTTAACCTCTTTTTAATAGTTTTATCTCTTACCTACTTTTTCATTTCTGAGAGGTTAAATTTTAACTTTCAGTTGGATATTAGTATTATCATTGACTTAAAAATATTCATTATAGAAGAAAATAATTATCAAATGGGAAAAATATATGGCTATTCACTGTAAAAATGAAAATATCTGTTACATCGTTGGGTTTTTCCATATTACTTGTATCTATTTTATGTTGACATATATTTTCAGAAATGCGTGACATTATATACCTTTTCTATATAATTCACGTACTTTCTACTTGTTATTGTTCATAACATACAGCAACCAATTATATACATTAGCTCCTTACTGGATTTGTAAGTATTCTTCTTTGTTGTTTTCAACATGTCAACAATGATGACATTTAATAAGACTAACGCATGTGTAGTTCTTCTCCTATGCAATGAGGAAAGGTACTCATATAAATGTATGTTTTCCTCCAAAAATAACACCAGATGTTAGTAGCTACACTCATGTTTTATCATTTCAAACTGGCCACACCTTTATATTTCAGCAAAAAAAAAAAAAAAAATCAGTATGGGAATCAAATGTTTTACAAGAGATTGCGTTAAAAAATAAGCTGTTACTCCTTCTGAGCATGGGTACATTGGATAATTTAAAGACAGTGATCAGAACTTGCTTTAACACGGTGCCTCCAGCGCACAGGGCTTTTTATAGGTCGCAGGGGACTCAGGTCCATGACGGATTTCACATATCCACCTGCTCTTTATTGCAAATAAAACAACAATTTAACATCGAGTAGATCTGGCATTAAATATAGGCAAGTCAGGTATCCTTCAAGTGAAAGCAATTTACTTAGATTTGTCCAAGGCTTTATTAAAAGCTGTCACTCCAAAAAAAAAAGCATTTCAACCATTTTAGAAGCCTCAGAGCATCAAATGGCTATAGAATAAGCAACTAGAGTCAGTCCTGTTTTGCCACTAGGTGTCACTTAGCCTCTTGGAACTATTTCCTTCCTCTAAAGTAAACACTTAAGATTTGATCTCTGTGATTCCCTTCAGCACTAACATTTATGATTATGTGTAGAGATAAGAAACAGAAAATATGTCTAAATGTTCATTTCACTGGATGGATAATGACCTTTTCCAGTAATCTTACTCTTCTCAGTGAACCTGCTCCCCCCAAACTGCTCTGGTTGTTCTTTTTGCCTGTAATGTTCTCTCCAGATTATTAACCTGACTATCTTTCTCAAGTCTTTGCTTATCTGTCACCATCTAAGTGAGGTCTATTCCTGACTATTCTACATAAAATTGTAAACTTTCCTCAATCTTTCTACACCAATAAGCTCTATTCCCTTTTATCCTTACTCTACCTTTTCTTTTATTCCTGGCACTTTTCTCCTTTTAACTTAGTACTGTATATTATTTACTTATTTATGCTTATGGTGAAGTATCCATATTCTTCCTGCTGGACTATAATGTCTCCAAGGGCAAGAGTCTTTGTTTAAATCACTGGTGTATGTACAACACCTAGAACAGTGCCTGCACTTAGTTATCATTAAATAAATATTTATGCAATGAATGAATTGCTTAGAGATCCATGCTGACATATGTATCATTTTTAAACAATCTAAAAACAAAGTATGCATCTTCAAAATAATAAATCCATACTCTCTCAAGAGATTGAGAAAACTGTAGAAAACATATAAGCTGATGTGAATAAGTAGAAAGGGAGAAATTTACCGAATGCATACTTTCAATCTAAATTTTAAAAATAGAATCTTCTTTTTTACCCAAAGAATGCCCAGAATAAAAATTAGGGCAGGAAATGAAACAACAAAAAATACAGAGTTTGGGGGGAAAAAAGCTATCTCTTTGGTTGGTGTGAGGGGAAGCAAATCCCACCCATTCATCACCTCCACCCCATCCCAACCCCACCATTCAATGGAGCCCTTGCCATTTTGGAAACAAAACAAAACAAAACCCTAGGATGCTAAGAAACTGTTTCAAAAACATCATCTTAAGGAAAGAATGACTAACGAAGGCTAGAGCCAAAGTTGACTAACGATAATGAAGGGACAAGTTACCCAAAATCAGAGTTTGATGGGTCTTACATGCTTGGTTCAGTGGATTATGACTTTTTCTATAAAGCACAGGAAATTAGGGAAGTGATTAAACCAAATATAACAATCCAAGTGTTTTTATATTCTAGAAGCATAGAAAGCATTTTAAAAGGTTTGCTAAATTAATGATGTATTCAAATAATTTAGGTAACATAGTTTACATAGAGATCACATATTGTACATTTCTAACTCGCTATGATGCACAGAAGAGAACCACCCTTTTCCTCATTTATACTTCCACTAACCACATCCATTGCATGGCTCTCTATCAGAGCAGAATAACAAAATATAAGCAACAGACCTGAAACTTTATTTCAGTTCTTTAGTCTTATTGTTATCAAATAAGCTTGTGAACTCTCCAAATCACTTTCAACTGAACTGACATACAGACAAGGCCTGTATACTTGCAGTGACCATTTTTATTCTCTGACATTTCTATTACTGGTTGCTTAGTATAAACATATACAAATGAGCTGTGACTCTGCTAAACTACTCAGTTTAGCTATCTTAGTGGTCTATCTGGACCACCAAATGATAAAGTTTCAAAACATTTGTATAAATTGAGTGCAGTGACCAATATGAACCTAAATTACCTGTTGTGGTACCCAACCGAAACAGCTCTGATGGTTCAAAGTCAGGTTATGCAAATTGTGTCATGATTATATATTTTCACAGAAATATTGAAACATTATTTTTATTGATAATTCTTTTAATGCAATGTAGTACCAACAGTGTCCATATTCATTCAACTCATAAAATTCACAGTGTGAAGAATCACTAGACCTTACCTTAAAACAAAAATGTTAATGATTAACAGTCACAAAGAATCTTCTCTAATCTATGTTCAAGTATAGTAACTGCAAAATGGAATACTGATGAGCGGAATTCCCTTGTTCAAGAAGTCTATTGACTTCACTTTCACACTCCCTCAACGGCTTATGTAAAACTCAAAACTGTTTCTTGAGTAGCTCAAGGGCATACTATTAACATATACAGCATTTCAATTAAAGTTGAATTTTTATAATACATATAATTATTCTAATTGATGCATCCCTATTTATTAACGTAAGTTGATAGTATAACAATTTTGCATGTAAATTGTTAATAGTAAAATTATTTTATATAGATTTTGCTTAAATTCAGAAAATATAGTGGCCAAAAACTGGTGGGAGGTTGCCCACAATGTCTACCGGAGGAAGATTTAGCAAAAGTGTATTAAAGGGAAGAGATTGTTACAGATTTCTATCAGTATTCCTCCTTTGCACCTTTATATCCTTTATCCTAGTGTTGGTCCCAGTTTGTCCAAGTTTGTCCAGTATCCTCATATCCTTTGTCCTAGGGTTGGCACAGACTTTTTATACCTATGCTCTAAATCCCACACGGTTATTTCTGCTTTAAATAGATAATTATCTTTCAAGGAGATTAGAAATATGAAAATGTCTTTTATATTTACTCACATATTTTCCAACTCTGGAGCTGTATTCCTTTGCATAGATCCATGATTTTATTTAATATTATTTTTGTTTGAGCTAAATAACTTCTTTTGACATTTCTTATACTTCAGATCTAATGGTCATAGTAGATCCTGTCAACTTTTTTAATTTGGTATTTCATTATTTTGAAAGATATTTTATTTTCATATAAAAATCTAGGCTCCCTTTTTTATCCTTCATCTCTATGTGCCTCACTTTTCAAAAACTATTTATTATAATATCTAATAATTATAGATTCAAAGGAAGTAACTAATAAATAGACAGCAAGGCCACATACACTCTTCACTCGGGTTCCTCTAAAGTTAATACCTTGTGTATGTATAGTACAACATCAAAGACACAATTGGTACAATCCACTTTGTATAATCAGATTTCACCAGTTACATATTCACACATTTGTGTGTGTTTCTCTGTGTGGGTGTGTGTATAAATCTATGCAATTTTATTATATGTGTAGCTTCATGTAACTACTACCCCAATTAAGTTACAAAACTACTATCATCAAAATCTCCCTTTTAAAATCCCTTTCTTCCTATTTCTTTCCTTTTCCCCTTCCTATTTCTTTAAAGGCATCCTCAACTACCCCCATCTTTAACCACTAGCAACCACACATATGTTTTCTTTCTCTATAATAATATCATCTTATGAATATTATATAAATGGAATCATAAAGTATTCACTTGAAATTATCTTCTTTCATACACCATAATTCTCTTAAGGTTTATTTAAGTTGTCCCATCTATTAATGGTTGGTTCCTTTTGATGGCTGAGTACTATTTCATGTTATGGTTTTACCATATGTTTGCTAAACCACAGAATTCTCGAAAAGTTTTTACTTTTTCTTTAATCTTTAAGCACTTCAAATATATCATTCTGTTGTCTTCTGAATACAGCAGCATTGATTATTTGGTTTTCCTTACCTCTGATTTTCTATACATAATGTGTCTTTCTGGAAATAATTTATGATATGAATTGGGATGTGTATGTTTGTTCATTTTTTTAAAACAATATATTTCCAGCTTGACATTCACAGACTAAATTGGAATTCTGGGTTTATAGTTTTCATCCAATTTGGAAAATTTTGGGCTATTGCTTTTGCAAATGTGTTTTCTTCCTCCCTCCTCAACCTTCCTTTGTCAATTCCAATTATACATGCACTAGAACATTTAATACTGTCCTACAAGTCACTGATGCTGTTAATTATGTTTTAAGCATAATTATAGGGCAGATAATCAGTCTTTTTTTCTCTATGATTAATTTAGATAATTTCCATTGATATATCTTCAAGTTCACTACTATTTAAATCTACTGTGTCCACTCTGTGAATAATACCATCCAGAAAAGTTTTATTTCAGATATTAGGGGTTTTTAAAATATCTTTTTCTCCTTATTATATTCATTGTTTTCTTTAAATCCCTGAGCACATTCATAATCTTTATGAATTTATACCTTATGAATTTATGATTAGGAATCATGCTCTTATTGGCTATTTTTCTCATTTTATGTGTAATATTTTCTTGCTTATTTGTCTGATTAGTAAATTTAATGATGAGAAAGGATTTCTAATTTTATATTTTTAAAAGCTGAACTTAAAAAAATTAAAGAGTTTAATTTTGTTCTGGCAGGCAGTTATCTACAGATCAGCTGAACATTTTGAAGCTTATTTATACACTTTTTTTCAGGGAACTTCTGGAATAAAGCCTATAGTCTACTACTAAGCAGTGAACTTTCTGATGTCTAGTGAACGCTCTATATATTCATAAGGTTGTTCTACTCTGGCTGGTGTGAACTTGAATGATTTACAAACCTTTATGTGTTCTAGGAATTGTGTGGTTCATGGTTTTCCTGAAATTATTCTTTCCTGGCATTTGTTCTTTGCTTGAATTCATGAAATTTCACCCAGTGGATATAAGCTCAAGAGGATGCTTTACTGATTTTTGAAGCTCTGTCTCGGCATCTCTCTCCTTCCCAGCACTTGCCCTGAAAATTCTTGCTCAGTCTGCTTCCTTGAACTCTGTTCTTTGTCTTTTCAACTCAAAAAAACTGCTGGACTCTCTTCTCCCTTCTCAGCTTTGCTGCCTGGAGATTGTCTCCAGGCAGAAAGCCAGGGCTTTCCTAGGTTTTCCTTCTCTTAGTGATAGAGCACAGTTCTTTGCTGACTGTCATCCAGTGTTTGAAAACTGTCATCTAACAGTTGTTTGGTTTTCTAGATTTTTACAATAGGAGGATGGATATTATTCTATTCATACTTTAAAAATCAGATTTGGTTTCATTTGAGGGTATTTCTTTACTGTAATTGTTTCAAACAAAAAGGTAGCTAAAAATCAACTAGATTATTATAATAACTAGTAATAGAATAATAATTAGTAGTAGTGACATAATAATAGCCAGTAATAGTAATAATTGCTACCAATAAAACCATCATTTACTCTACACTAAGCCCTTGGTGAATTATACGTAATCTTCACAGTGATATTATGATAATTATAATATTATGGTCTTTAAAAAGATGAAGATTCTGAGGCTCAGATTATTGAGAAGAATTTGACATCACATATCTAAAAATTAGCAGCACTGCAATTCATTTATTCTTTTATTCAAAAATTATTCTTGAGTGCCTACTAGGCTAGGCTTGGGGAATAAAGCAATAAAACAGAACAAAAGCTCATGTGGCGTACATTCTAGTGGCAATATAAAGAAAATATCAGTATTAATAAATACAATGTATAATATAGATGTTGATAAGCTCTAAAAAATACAGCAGGGAAATGGCACAGGTAGTATATAAGAGTAATCTCAATTTAGATAGTGTAGCTAGGAGATGCTCTGTGAAACAGTGTCATTTGAGTTAAGATCTGAAGTAGGTGAGGGGCCTGAGGGAGACTCAGGAAAAAGTAGTAAGCGATGAGATCAAAGAGTTAGGGGTGGAGTGTGGAAAGCACAGTTTGTAGAACCTAATAAACCATTCCAAGAATTTTGGCATTTATTGTGAGTGAGAAGTATTCCCCACTGTAGTATTTTCTTTAGAGGAGAAAAAAGATTTTTTTTTTTTTTTTTTTTTTGCGGTACGCGGGCCTCTCCCGTTGCGGAGCACAGGCTCCGGACGCGCAGGCTCAGCGGCCATGGCTCATGGGCTCAGCCTCTCCGCGGCATGTGGGACCCTCCTGGCCTGGGGCACGAACCTGTGTCCCCTGCATCAGCAGGCAGACTCCCAACTACTGTGCCACCAGGGAAGCCCTGACTTTGTTTTAAAGAATCATCCTGGATGCAGTGTTGAAAATGAACCTGGGGGCAGGCACTAAAGCAGGAAGAGCTATAAGAGGCTGTTGTAAGAATCCAGGTTTGAGATGACTGTGCTTTGTATCATAGCAGTAAATGGGCAGGTGGTGAAAAGGACTCAAATTACATGTCTATTTTCAAACCTGATATTTAAAGCCAGGCCTACCTTACTCCAAGATCTATGTGGGTTTTAATTTTCTCCTTTACTTTATAATCTCCATTTCACTATTTAACATAGTACTCTTAGTATACAAGTATTTAGTATTTAACAAATTATACATAAATTAACTAATAATGGTGAATTTCAAAACTCTCTGGATTAAATAGAATCAACAAGCTTTGTCTCTCTCTCTCACACACACGTGTGTGTATATATAATTGTCAATAATTAAATTCAAAGGGCAGGATCAAGATGGTGGAGTAGAATGCTCCTAAGCCCAACTCCTCCCATAGACACAAAACTAAAACCGCATATAGACCAACTCTCTCAGAACAACCTAAAAAACTAGCAGAACACCTCTTTTACAATTAAGGATATAAAGAAACAACACACTGAGATGAGTAGGAGTGGCAGAGATGCACTATAGTCAGGACCCACACTTCCAACTGTCAACCCACAAGCAAAAAGGGGTATCACAAACTCGGAAATCCTTTATTAGGAGAAAGGTATTCAAATCCCCCATTGGGCACCCTGTCCCTGCGCACCAGTGTTGAGAGGACAAGCCCCCTTCATTGGTTTGCTAATATTTTTTGAGGATTTTTTTTGTCTATGTCCATCAGGGATACTGGCCTGTAATTTTCTTTTGTTTTATAGTATCTTTGTTTGGTTTTGGTGTCAGGGCAATGCTAGCCTCGTAGAATGAGTTTGGAAGTCTTAGTCACAGCAATCAGGCAAGATTGCACAGCAATCAGGCAAGCAATCAGGCAATTTGTATAATAGCCATACAAATTGGAAGAGAGGAAGCAAAATTGTCACTCTTTGCAGATGAGATGATACTATAAATTAAAACCCCTATACATTCCTTCCAAAGACTGTTGTAACAAATAAATGAATTCAGTAAAGTTGCAAGAGACAATATACAGAAATCTGGTGCATATCCATACACTAACAGTGAATTATCAGAAAGAGAAATGAAGAAAACAATCCCATGTACAACCACATCAAAAAGAATAAAATGCTTAGCAATAAATTTAACCAAGGAGGTGAAAGACTGGTACTCTAAAAACTATAAGACATTGATGACAGAAATTAAAGATGACACAAATAAATGGAAAGATCTACTGTGCTCATGGATCAGAAAATTTAATACAGTTGACCCTTGAGCTATATGGGAGTTAGGGGCACCAACCACCCATGCAGTCAAAAATCCCTGTATAACTTTACAGTTGGCCCTCTGTACCTATGGTTCCATGTCCATAGATTCAACCAACTGTAGATTGTGTAGTACTGTAGTATGTACTATTGAAAAAATTCTGTGTAGAAGTAGACCCACATGGTTCAAACTGTTGTTGTTCAAGGGTCAACTGTATTGATAAAATGTCCATACTACCCAAAGCAATCTATAGATTCAGTGCAATCTCTAGCAAAATACTCATGGCATTTTTCACAGAACTAGAACAAATAAACCCCAAATTTATATGGAGCCACAAAAAGCCTGAATATCTAAAGCACTCTTTAGAAAAAAGAACAAAGCTGGAACGTTATACTCCCTGACTTCAAACTATACTACAAAGCTATAGTAATCAAACCAGTATGGTACCAGCACAAAAACAGACACACAGCTCAATGAAACAGAACAGAGAGGGCAGAGATAAACCCAAACACATATGGTCAATTAATCTACAACAAAGGAGGCAAATACAATGGGGAAAAGACAGTCTCTTCAATAAGTAGTGATGAGAAAACTGGACAGCTACATGTGAAAGAATGAAACTAGACCATTTTCACACACAATATACAAAAATAAACTCAAAATGGATTAAAGACATAAATGTAAGACCTGAAACCATAAAATTCCTAGATAAAAACACAATAAGTACACTCCTTGACATTGGTCTTATCAGTACATTTTGGATATATCTCCTCAGGCAAGGGCAACAACAGAAAAAATTAACAAATGGAAATTAAAATTTTTGCACAGTGAAGAATACCATCAACAAACAAAAGGTAACCTACTGAATGATAAAAGAAATTTGCAACTTATATGTCCAATGAAGTGTTTATACCCCAAATATATAAAGAACACATATAACTCCATATCAATAAAAAAATCCAATTAAAAACATAGGCAGTGGACCTGAATAGGCACTTTTCAAAGAAGACATACAGGTGGTCAACAGGCACATGAAAACATGCTTAACATTGTTAATCATCAGGTAATGCAAACAAAACTGTAATGAGATATCACCTCACACCTATCTGAATGGCTATTATCAAAAAGGCAAACTATAAGTTTTGGTGAGGATGTGGACAAAAGGAAACTATTCGTGGGAATGTAAATTGGTACAGTCGCTATGGAAAACAGTTCGGAGGGTCCTCAAAAAATTAAAAATAGAACTACTATATGATCCAGCTATTTCACTTCTGGATCTGAAGTAAACAAAAACACTAATTCAAAAAGATACGTGCACCCCAATGTTCATCACAACATTATTTACAATAGCCAAGATATAGAAGCAATCTAAGTGTCCATCAACAGATGAATGGATAAAGAGAACAAACTTCTGGTTGCCAGAGCAGAGGAGGGTGGAAGGATGGGCCAGACAGGTGAAGGGGATTAAGAGGTACAAACTACCAGTTATAAAATAAATAAGTCACAGGAATGTAATGTACAGCACAGGGAATATAGTCAATAATACAGTAATAACATTTTATGGTGCATAATGTATACTGAATCACTATGTTGTACCTGAACCTAATATTTAAGTCAACTATCTTCAATAAACAACAACAAAAAATTCAAAGGTCATGATGCTTTGAAAATGTTAATACAAATAATGCTAGGCAAATGAGAAAACAAACTAGTTGGAGACAACCAGTGGAAGTGGGTTAGGGATGCAGAACCTCACTGAGAGTACATAAATATTAAAATTTGAAGAATGAGTATGTGTTGAGAATCTAGAGACAAAGAATAATAAATATTTAGGATATAATGTCATAAAGTCTAAGAAGGAAGTAAAGCAGTTGCTGAAAAGGAAGAAGATACCACTCTGTTTATGTTTAGTTTATCCTCTCCAACCCATATGCCATTATCTGTAACATAGTAAATAAAGACTTAATCAAGAGGATCACCAGGGGAAATGTGTTGTTTCTCTTTTCAATAGGAAAAAGAGAGGTTGTCTGGTAAAGTTTTTAAAACTAGTTAGTTGGTAGAAATAAAAGCCCTCATTCACCATGATTGCTGAGGCCCTGAAATTATATGTGTAGTGGAGGTATATGCAAATACCGAGGCTCAGAAATATTATGTGAGTGGTTTATTTCTCCTGTCTGATGCCTTCCTTTTCTGGTAACAAGATTTTGGTCCAAACAGCTTTTAATTATTAATTATAATTATTAATTACTAATTATTTTTTTCTAATTATCTTCATCTGTGCATCAAAATCCTCTACTCAAACACTGCCAATATTTTATGGAGTAACTTGCTCTCTCACATAAGATGGGATGATAGATCATGCTGTTAGCCACGTCAGAACTAAAATATATGAAAAGTATGATCTGTCCTCTTCAAGTCAGATCTTGCAAATATGATACATTTTATTAATAGCTAATATAAAATAATAAATATAATGCTACTCCTGAAAAGCAATCTTTTGATAGTAAAGAGTACAGTGGTATGGTAATTCGGACCATTATATGGGACATTCCTTGTATTATATAAAGACAAATTTACATTTGTAAAATTCATACTTCTTATTCCTAGACTGCATCTACTATTGTGATTCCAGCTAAATTATTGCTGCTTGATGATGTCACTCATTATATTAATTATCCTCCATATTTCCCAGTAAGTCTGTGTAAATAATCAACAGAAATCCTTATGTCAAATCACATTAGTGAAGTAATACATCAAACATTTCTTACAGCAAATCCACAAAACTCATGGATTAACTTTTTATGATCCCAACTCAAGAAATCTGATAGCATGTGTTGTAGATAACAGTTATATTTATTATTGCTTATTTAGCAGCAAGCAATTTCAAAAGTAATTTATATGCATTAATTCACTTAATTCACCTGTGATGGTTAATTTAACATGTCAACTTGATTGGGCTAAGGGATGCCCAGACAGCTGTAAAATCATTATTTCTGATTGTGTCTGTGAGGGTCTTTGAATCTGAGTAAAGAAGATAACCAAGTACATCCTCACCAATATGGTTGGACAGCATCCAATCCAATGAGGGTCAGAATAGAACAGAAAGGTGAGTGAATTTGCTTTCTTTTCTTGAGCTGGGACACACATCTCCTCCTGCACTTTGACATCAATGCTCCTGGTTCTGATCCTTCAAACTCATACTGAATTACATCACTGGCTTTCCTGGTTCTCAGAGTGCAGGTGTCAGAGCATGGGACTTTTTGGTCTCCATAATCACCTGAGCCAATTCCTATAATAAATCTTCTTATATCTATATGTTTATCTATCTATCTATCCATCCATCCATCCACTCATCCACTCATCCATCCATCCATCCACTCTATTGGTTCTGTTTCTCTGGATAACCTTAATACACCTCCCAACAAACCCATAATCAATATACTTTTATTATATTTATTTTGTTTTTAATAAAACTAGGAAAAAAAACACTTGAATAAATTGTCTCATGTCACCTAGATGTTAAGTGGTAAATCTAAGAATGCAGCATAGATTTTGATGGGTATAGGCATAGTCTTCTATAAATGAATCTTCTATATGAATCTACATTTATAAAAGAGATTAATGCTTTACTTTATAAAAAATTATCTTCCACATTTTAATAACAAATTTCATATTCATTATATGCTTACTTGTAACAACTTTCTCAGGGATATATCATAATATTACAATGTATAACTTTCAAATTCCTATTTTATGTATTTGGAAAACCTATTATAATAGATGGTACTGTACAGTGATTTATATTTGGGACTGAGATCAAGAATACCTGAATTTAAAGCATAGCTCATAAATTTATTAATTGTATGGATTTGGCAAGTGTCATACCCATTTAAACCAGGAAAATAGAGATAATAATACCTAAAAAAAAAGTTTTCTGATGAAATTAAATATAACATCTCAAATATGTAAGCTAATTATGCTCAGAGTAAATGCACAATAAATTATAATCCTTTTATTTCTATAGACAGCTGTATGTTTAAAAACATAAATTGTCATACATTCATGTAGAGATGGTTCTAAATTTAACCAAGGAAATCTGAGTACTGAATTGAGTGTTCTTATGGTTTATGATGTCTATACTTAACAAAAATGCAATAATACCTTTTGCCACACATATGAATGTATGTTTTATACTACATGCAAATGTGAAATGTAAGGATCCTATTGACCACTTTGTGAAAATAAAAATGATTGATGAGTTTTATTATTTCCATTTAGAAATTCAGCTGCAGAATATAAACTCCTGTGTTACCATGGTAGCACATTACATCACTCTAATTATACAATATATGCTTAGTTCCTGAAGAAAGGCAATTTAGCCGGATTTCCATATTGATATTCCGTATATTCAATAAGGGATTTAAAATTTATTTTGAACTTTTAATTTCTTGTGACTACTTCCTTACTTGAAAGCCAGAAAGACCTTTGAAAGACTTTTGCTTTAATTTATAAATCCCATTAATTTTTACACGATTGGAAAAGTGAACATTTATATATGACTTGATAATCTTTCTTAGTTTTACTGGGGACTAAAATGTGTTTTAGAACCCAAATTAAATTTTAGTTGTTTTTTTTTAATTACCCAACAGGAATGCTTTTGTCAGTCACTTCATTTGCAACAACTGCAAGCAAAAATGAGATAGAATGGAGTTTCCACCTCAAAGTATTTATCTTTAGTATATTTTCTATTTATTAAAATTGTTAAGGAGGTAAGGAACACTATACACAACACAATATCCACAAATTTGATATCTTAGATAAAATAGACCAATTGTGTGAAGGACTCATGCTACCAAAAAGCATGCAAGGGAACATACATAACTTTAATAGGCCTATATCTATTGAGGAAATTGATTCAATAACTAATAAGCCCTCTAAAAAGAAATAATCAGGCACAGATTGTTTTACAAATGATTTAAAGAACATTTAAGAAAATAATCATACCAATTCTCCACAACTTCTTCTAGAAAATAGAAGCAGAGAGAACACTTCCTAATTCACAATATGAGGTAAGCAAGAATCCAAATATAACACAAATGTATGAAGAAATCTCACAGAACTAGATAGGGAAAACAGGCACTGACCTAAGTTTAGAAATGAGTGGACTATCTAAAATTAAAGACAAAATAAACTGTATATAAGCAAGGTACACTAGCTGATAAAGTTAAACCCCAGAGGATATTGGTTAACAATTCTGGTACTACTATAAATATATACTGGAACTGAACAATTAAGTAAATGGATGGCAGACAATTGAAGCCAGTTTTCTCACTGTTAAAGAGGGAAATTGCAGATAAGCAAGGAGAGGGGAACTAGAATGACTCATTTGATAACGGATACATTAGAGTTTGAGACGTCATTATGAGATCAAGTTTAGCTTAATATAAACACAGTCCGTAACATACACATATATTGATAGATATACATGCATATATATATGTTAGTATAGAGCATATATTTCCTTGCTCTGTCAGTTGAGGAAAACTGAAAGCAATGACAATAGGCAAGAAGCACACCTAGCACCTATGTCTTGGTTTCTAACACCACTCTCCAATTTTAAAAACCCATGCTCCTAAGAGAAATGACTGATATTATGAAATATACATGAGCTAGGAGAACTCATAATATCAGAAAGTAAGGAAGTATGCAAAATAACACCCACAATGGTTGTAGTATGCCAAATGACACAGGAGACAACTGAAAAACCTCCCAAAATTCAAAGCTCTTCAGTAATTTGAATGACAAAATAAAGTTACATTTAATTATAACCCAAAATGTAGAATAAGTACACATGAGTCCATACTGATATAAATAAATAACCTGAATAAAAATGAGGGTAAACCTACGATGTAGAAAAATTCTAAATAATTTACATAGATACTCTGTCTTCAAGGAGGCAGAACATAATTCCCTACTCCTCACCTGTGGGCTAAGCATAGTAACTTCCTTCTAAGGAGTACAGCATGACAGCGGTAAACAAGAGTCCCTTTACAACAAAGAAGCTTGACAAACACTATGTTAGCCAAGTGCTCAAGGTCATCACCAACTGTTGAAAGTCATGTTGATAGTATGTGCCTTTGGTATTATGTGATGAAAATGGCACTTTACCTCTATGTTCTTCCTCCCAAACACTATAACCTTTGATTCACGGTAAGAAAAAATATCAGAAAAATCTCAATAGAAGGTCATTCTATAAAATACCTGGTCAGTGCTCTTCAAAGCTGTCAAAGTCATCAAAAACAAGGAACATCTGGAAAACTTGCACAGCCAAGAGGACCTGAAAGAGAAATGATGAATGAACTTGAATGATGGAATGACAAATGATAGAAAATTATGAATAATGTGATATTCTGGATGGGATCTGGGAGTGAAAAAGATATTAGGTAAAATTTAAGGAAATCTGAATAAAATATGCTTAGCTAATAATAATGTATTTATATTCATCCATTATTTGTAAGAAATGTACCATACAAATGTAATAATGTTAATAACCGCTAAAACTGTGTTTGGGTTACATGAGAACTCTCTGTACTACCTATACAACTTTTAAAAATAAAACTAAATCTCTTCTTAAAAGTAAATTTCATTTAAAATAAAACAAAATATGCTACATAATTATTTATACAGCAGCAAATTGTTCACTGAATGGATTTCCCATAATTCATTTAAACACTTTGCTGATATTAAGCATATAGGTTTATTCCAAGTTTCACAATCCATGCATCCATTTAACAAAAGTGTATTAAAATCTTTATGTGTCAGATGCTATAGTAGTATTTGAGATTCAGCAACAACAACAAAAACAATAGAAATAAGCCTCTGTAAGAGCATGCTAATAACTAGAGAGGGAGAGAGGCAAAAGACAAATAAAATACAATTGAAGAAGAGGCAATCAAATAAAAATAAAAGCAGATATATTGTTGGGGGGAGCTTTTAAAAATCCCATCATCTCCAGCCTCTTCCTCTAGCTGCTCTATGGACAGGAGAATGAAGGAGTAAGAGAAGGAAGATCCCTTAGAATTTTATTGCATTGGCCTAGGAGAGAAATTTAGGTGCTGTGGGGTTAGATTAGGATGGTAGCAAGAGACATAGTAATGAAGGATTGGTATCTGAATGTATTACAAGGAGAAGCCAGAAGAATTCTCATTATTTGGATGTGAGTATGAGGGAAGAAGACAAATCAAGATTCTTCTTTTTTATTAATGAAGGTATTTGTTGCTATAAATATCTCTCTTAGAAATGCTTTTGCTGCATTTCATACAGTTTGGTATGTCATGTTTTCATTTTCATTTGTTTCAAGATATTTTTGAATTTTTCTTTTGATTTCTTCTTTGACTCATTCATTGTTTATAAGCATGTTGTTTAACCTTTATATTTTTGTGAATTTTCTAGTTTTCTTCTTGTAACTGTTTTCTACTTTCATAACCACTGTGTACAGAAATGATGCTTCATATGATTTCAAAATTCTTAAATTTAAGATTTGTTTTGTGGCAAAACATATGATCTATCCTGAAGAATATGCTGTATGCACTTAAGAAGAACATGTATTCTGTTGCTGTTGGATGGAATGTTCTATAAATATCTGTTAAGTCCATCTGGTCTAATGTGTATATTGCTCCTGTTTAAAAATGTGCAGAGGTACTGAACTGAAAATTTTCCAAAGAAGATATACAAACAGACAAGTACACAAAAAGGTACTCAACATCACTAATCATCAAGGAACTGCAAATCAAAACCACAATGAGATATTTCCTCATACCTTTTAGAATGGATATCATCAAAAAGGCAAGAAATAGCAATACTGATGAGAAAAGGGAACACTGTTTCATTGTTTGTGGAAATGTAAATTTGTTCAGCCACTCTGAAAAACAGTATGGAGGTTCCTCAAAAAATTAAAATAGAACTACCATATGATCCAGCAATTCTACTTCTGGGTATAGATTAAAAAATATGAAAAGGGAATATTAGAGAAATATCTGCTCTCCCATGTTTATTGCTGCATTTTTCTCCCAATATCCAAGATATAGAAACAACCTAAGTGCCAGTCAATGGATAAGCAGATGAAGAAGATATGGTATATATATATGCAATGGAATATTATTTAGCCATGTGAAAAAAGGACATCCTGTCATTTTCAACTATATAAATGGACTTTGAGGTCACTATGCTAAGGGAAACAAGTCAGACAGAGAAAGGGAAACTCTGTATGCTATCACTTATATACAAATTTTTAAAAAGTCAACTTCATAGAAACAGACTAAAATGGTAGTTACCAGAGGCAGGGGGTTGGGGAAAAAGAGGAGATATTGGTCAAAGAGTATAAAGTTTCAGCTAAAAGATGAATAAGGTCTGGGGATCTGATGCACAGCATAATGAATATACTCTAGCTGTTGAAAGAGTAGATCTTAAATATTCTCACCACAAAAAAAAGGAAATGGTGACTATGTATTGTGATGCAGGTGTTAATAAATGTTGTAGTGGTAATCATTTTTCAATATATAAGTGTATCAAATCAACATGTTGTACACCTTAAACAATGAACAATGTTATATGTAAATTATCTCAATAAAGTGGAGAAAAAGGTCCATAAACTAAGAAGCTAAAGAGAAAAACCTTATATTTTGCATAAAGGTAATTAAAATGCACAATGTTTAAGTATTTCAAAACATTTGAGTAATTGTCCTAAATGCAGAAACAAAACAACCAGTGAGATTGTTTAATCTATTTCCCCAGAATTAGTGCATGCATTTGAATTAGGCAACTGCATAAAACAAAAAGCCTAAAATAAAAGTGACTGAATACAATAAATGCTTAATTTTTATATAAAAGAAGTCCAGAAGTAGGTAGTACAAGGCTTCTGTAGCTCTTCCATGATATCAGGGACTCAGTCTCTTTCTATCTCATTGTGCCAGCATCCTATGATTTGCTGATTTTAATACTCAAGTATAAGAAAGATGCTCTCACACCATACTTGTGATCCAATTTTCAGAAAGAAACAAGGAAGAAAGGAAGGGCAAAGATAAAGCACTTTCTAGGAAATTTTGCTGGTACATTGTCTTTAACAGCCTTATCTGAAATCTCATCACCACAATCACCTTCACATCATTTGCTAGAACTACATCACATGACCAAACCCAGATGCAATCTACTGTACAACATAGTACCTATAGTTAACCATATACTATTGTGCACTTTAAAATAAGATAGATGTCACATTAAGTGTTCTTACCACACATACACACAAACAGAAGGAAGTTTTTGGAGGAGATGGATGTGTTTAGTATCTTAATTGTAGTGAAATATCACCAGTGCATGCATATGTCCAAACTCAGCAAGATGAATACATTAAATGCATGCAATTTTTTGTACATCAATTATACATCATAAAGGTTAAACTGTTAAATAAAAACGTTTCCTAACAGATGCATTGTTATCCATAAAAATTCAGAAAAAATTTTTTACTAAGGAGGAAGAAAAGTGTATCTTCAGTAGACATTTACCAGTATATATTCTATTCAGTTACAATGAAAATACAGTTGACCCTTGAGCAAAGGGTTAGTGGCACCAGCCCCCGAAGCAGTCGAAAATCCAACTTATAGTTGGCCCTCTGTATTTAAGGTTTCTCCACATAAATGATTCCTCCTTATCTGAGCCTCTGCATCCTCAGATTCAATCAAGCAGGGATTTTGTAGTACTGAAGTATTTACTATTGAAAAAAAAAAAATCTGTGTGTAAGTGGACCTGCACAGTTCAAACCCATGTGGTTCAAGGGTCAACTGTATCTTTCCTTAAAAATATTTTAAGTGTCATATATCTGTTATAGTTTTATTTTATTTCCTAATTAGTATAAAGTTTAATACTTAGTTGCATGTTTAATAGTCATTTGTGTTTCTGCATGTCTGTATTTACAAGAAGGTAAATTATGAGAAAGTCTTGAGAGACAAACCAAGGGCTGAGAAAAACAAAACAACTGCCATTTAACTTAATGGTCAGAAAAGAGCCAGTTGTAAATTCAGAGTAACTGTTCTTTATGGGACACATTTTGAGAAGAACCAAAGTATTACATGACCCAGTGTAATGTGGAAAGTGTAAATTCCCTGTTACTGTCATTCGTGTGATATGAACCACTATATCTCCAGAACGACCCTGTTCAAAAGTAATTATATTAACAGAGAAAGAAAATTATTAGCACATTTGCATAAATTAATTTATTGTTTAAATAGCTGTAATGGAAAATGATGGTACTCTCAGGGTTTGTATTAAGGTAAATCATGACAGAGGAAAGGAGAATAAAATATGGCAAACTGCTCCAAAAGTAATCCATATTAGGGCTTTTCTCTGTTATACCAGGCTAAATTTCATCAGAGATTTATTTCCTTAAGTAGAGTGGCATCCCAAGGATACAGAGATTCTGAAGATTAGTTTTCAAACTTTATTAAGGTCATCCTTGAATGGAATACATCATAAATTCTTGTCACTTTAACATTTGATATGTTGAGTTAAAAACATTCAAAGCATACATGTATTGGTGAAGTAAAGCATTACAAAACAATGCCACTTAGTTTTTCTGGAAGAACTAGGGAACATACAGATAATGACCCTGAGTATGTCCTCTTATTCTCTATCATCAAAACATAATTTTGGTTGCGTGCACAGGGCATGTGCCAACATCAAGATTTAAAAGACTGTTTTGACTTTAGCTTTATTAATAAAATGCATGTACCTGAAATCTACTTTCTCTCTTCCTTCATCATGGTTGTAGGCCCAATCATTTCCTGGGACAATAAAGTTTATTCTCTCCTCCCAACCCTTAGTCATAATAGGTAAGGTGGAAAAATTGAAGAAGGAGGGTCAAAAATCTGTGAGGATTCTTCACTAATGTATTAATAAATTAAGAAATTGGTTTTTGAGCACCGTTCTATCTCCATAAAGATAGGGGAATATGACAAAATGAATTCAACCAGGTGTAAACCAGGATACCATAGCCGAGAAATAATGAAAATCAAATGCTCTTACAAACTCATATCTAGTTAAGAATCATACAATTTGATGCAGAATCTTGGCTTCCAAACCAAGTCAGCAAACTGAAAAAAAAAAAAAAAAAAAAAAGCAAGTGAAATAAAGGAAACCAGCACCAGCGTAGAAGAAAATCAGGGCTTTTTTGGAACAGAAATAATTCTAAAATGTAGGGAAAATCTAGCGTCATTGAGAGAGAGAAAGTGAGCCCATACGAATGGCAAATTTAGGAAATGACCAATGGTCGTTTCACTTAATTATATTTAATATTGAGGTTAAAAGAAAGAGATAGATGTTTCTAGAATTTAATGTATTGACATATCCACTTTGTGATTGGCTGTATGTTCTGTGTGTCAAAAATTCAAATATCTAAGTGCCTGTTTGCTCCACCATTTGGTAGGGATCAGAAGTATCCTCAACCCCTATTAATATGTGTTACATTTTTGAGACGATCACTTCCAATCAAAGGAAAAAGCAAAAATATCAAAAGCAACAGCAACAACAAAAACCTTAATAATATCTCTTTAATTTGTAGAAGTCTGTTAATTGTTTGTACAAAGTTCTTCATTATCATTTATTATTATTTAATATAGGCTTTAAGAAAAAAAATCAAATATAGAGGGCATAGGAGATTGATTTTCCCATGGGAAACAGGAGAGCCTGAAATAATAAAATTTCAAAATAGGTCTATTTAATGTTCCTATTTTTATCCTGATAGCAACCCAGCAAGCAACCAAGAAGAGATTATTCCTTCCTGGAGGTAGCTGCATTCAGCAACGAAACTGTCTTTCTATTTTTTTTTTTCTTTTTTTTTTTTTTTTTTTGTTGTACGCGGGCCTCTCACTGCTGTGGTCCCTCCCGTTGCGGAGCGCAGGCTCAGTGGCCATGGCTAACGGGCCCAGCCACTCCATGGCATGTGGGATCCTCCCGGACCGGGGCACGAACCCGTGTCCCCTGCATCGGCAGGCGGACTCCCAACCACTGCGCCACCAGGGAAGCCCGAAACTGTCTTTCTAATGTGTATAGACCACAAAGAGGTGGAGGAGGTAGATTAAGAAGTCTTTTTGTCATTTTTGGAGGAAGATGTTCCAATGTGCAACAATAAAAGATACCAGTAGATGATAGGAAGTGAAGAAGGTCCACTGAATATCTTAACTATCAGTGTATTGTTGAATTGCTTTTGTGATTAAAAAATACCGTTGTTAGACTGTAAATGATTAATAAAAGTAAAAAAAAATGATAGAGTAGTTTCAAGGGGCACCACATTGTAGCTCAGGTCAGTTGGTCAGACTGGAACAGTAATAACAACCTGAAAAGGTATCAACAGTGGTGAGACATGATGTGTGGCCTTGAGCTGGGGTCAAAGGCCTGATATAGTCAATCTGCAGATGTGGAACACATACGGGAAACACCTAGTGCAATGAGATCTAGTCTACTGGGAGATAACCTAGTAAACTTTTGGCGGGAGTCACAGGTCTAGCATACAGTGGTAGCTCAGTTTATAGTAGTGGATATGTTGCCATGTCTAGTACGATGATTGATCTAGGCAGTAATTGTCACAATCTGAGGAGTGCAGGCTTGATCAGCAGCTTGTTTCTAGTCAGTTGCATCAGAAAATGATCTTTTACCATGGACATCCACATGAATTACCCAGGTATTTATATAAATAGCCATGATTTGTTTCCACATTTCATGGCCCCAAAGAACGGTGTCTACAATTTGCCAGTATTTAATTTTTCAAGGGCAGATCAAACAGTGAGGCAATTGGGAACAGCCCAAGAATCAGTAGAAAAATATACCAAGGTTAATCTAAGGGAGTATTTGCCAGAGTTATGAGATGGCCTTAAGTTCTGCCCAATGAGTGGAGTTACTACGTCTGTTTTGGGTTCCGCTCAGCTGGTACTGCAGCAGAACAGCTCCAGCAGCCGGGTGGGCACGACTGGTCCTTAGCTTAGCCAAAATCCTTCAGTGTTTTCCTTTGCTCTTTAGCACAACTTGTAAATTTTTGGTGAAACCTGGACATAATGTATCAAGTAGTAAGAACCAAGGTAATTGGGTTTTTAATGAGGTTTTATGATAAACTGGTTTGTTGTTGGCATGTTCAGTGGTTGCTTTAGCATAGATGCCTGGAGCTTAAATTTCCTGTAGTATGTTTACTCTCTTTTTTCTTTCTTCCCTGTTGTCTCGGGGCTTCCTTAAGAAATTCTTAAATACTGTCTGTGCCTTTTGGCTCTCTGAGTAATCCACTGTTAACACATTGGAACCTTGTTGATTGGTGGCAAGATGTAGGGGGATGGGAAGCATTCTATTATCTTACAACTAAATCTTAGTTGTTCACGGGACCTGAGATACTTCATAGAGTTTTCAGGCCCGATACTCCCTTTCCTTTTCGCCCCTCATCTGGGCCAGCTGATAAAAGGGCCTGAGTGCTCCCTCCTTTTGCCCTAGGCTGCATGTGCAGGAGAACCATCAACTCAGTCCTACCCTCTAACCACAGTAAAATCCCAGCCAGTCTCTTTTCCTTGCCGTCTCAAGCCATTTCTAGACCTGCTTGAGAGTCAGCCTTGTTCCTTCCAGAAAGCCTCATTATGTTAGTAATAGACCTTTACCTACCCTCTTGGTGCACGAGTGGTGTCATCAGTTTTGATATGCACACTAAATTTTATGTGATGTGACTATCACATTTCTTTGAAGTGATCACAACATGAGGGGATGTTAACCTAATCACACCCTATAAAACCTGAAAAGCTATGATTTGTACACACAAAAACACACACACACGATAACAGCAATCCCTGAAATATTATATGAATTTGATTGTCTGCTCAATCTTGGTACTTGAACATTCCTCATGAAAAATTAGGCATATGGAATAATTGAAATAAATTCTCCCTTTAGAAGGCCCAGTTTAATCAAAATGACCATGGTTTGCTGAACAATGCCCCCCAGAGATGTCTATATCCTAATCCCCAGAACCTGCGAATATATTATCTTACTAAGTAAAAGAGACTTTGCAGAATCTTGAGAAGGGGAGATTATCCTTCATTGTCTGGGCAGGTCCAATGCAATCACAAAGTTTTTTATAAGAGAGAGGCAGGAAGATCAGAGTTAGAATACATAAGAATCGAAGTAGATGCCAGGGAGAGATTACACTATACTGCAGACTTTGAAGATGGAGAAGGGCCATGAGCTAAGGAATGTAGGTATTCTCTAGAAGCTGGAGAAGGCGAGGAACACTGTCTCTACTACAGCCTACAGGAAAAACACCTGCTTGCAGATCCATTTTTTACTTCCAACTTCCAGAACTTTAAGAGAATAAATATGTGTTGCTTAAAGCCACTTAGTGTGTGGAAATTTGTTAAGGTTACAATAAGAAGTTAATATAGTGGCAAAAGGAAGGAAATGAGCTGATTTTTTTCCCCAGTGTTACCTACAGAAGAACATGTTAATTTACTACTGAAAACTGAATCCTAAGAGCTACTCTGGTTTGCGTGGTTTCCAAAGCCTGGTTGAAATTTTCCTTCATTTCTTTAAGCTAGCTCATACCCTTATAATGAAATTGATTTTTAATCAAATCAACCATGTTGTTTTGAATTGCACACATTTAAAAAACAATAAGTATATAATTTATTTTCCTGGACAGTTTCTAAACTCAAATGAGATAAAGTAATTTGCTCAATGAAAGATGGCCACTGTTACATAAACAAAGATGTTTCAGTGTAACATAAAAAAAGGAATAGTGTAACACTGACACTTTGAATTTCCCTTCCTGAATCCAATATTTATCATTTCCTTCTTCCTTAAAGGTAGTCTTTAACCAGATTTCAAAAACTGCAGTTATTATTTTGCTTGTTTCTAACCTTATATAAACTGAATTACATAATATACATCTATTATCTAGTTTTTTCACTCATCATAATGTTGGAAAATTCTTCCATGTGAATATATGCAAGTAGATTTCAATTATTTTTATCATTGTGTAAAATATTTCATATAATAAGCCGTAAATTATTTATCTGTTCTTTTGATGTACAGTGTAGTTTTTTCTAGCTTTTGGCCTATACGGATAATGCTACTACTATCCACTCTTTCATGTGTATCTTTTGGCAAACATATACATGCATTTATGTTAGTTATACTCTCAGAAAAAATATTTTTTAGATCAAAGGATATTAATGTATTAACATCAGTAGATAATGGCAAACAGCTTTCCAAAGTGACTATATAAAATCCCATTTCCACCAGTAATACATAAGATTTTTAATTTGTCCATATCATCACCAATATTTCTTAATTTCAAGCATTTTAATTTTAGCCTATCTGGTGGGTAAGGAGTGATATATCATTATGGTTTTAAATTTGCATTTCCCTGGTTAGTAATGAGGCTGAGTAAACTTTCATACTTTCATTGCCTATTTAAACATTCTCTTTTGTGAAGCCTGTTCAAGTATTTTGCACATTTTCTCTGCTGATTTATCACTGATTTGTGGGAGTTCTTTCATTAGGTATATGTTTTGCAAATGTCTTCTCTGATCTGTGCTTTTCCTTTTACAAATGTTAACTCTATTTTTGATGAATATAAATTATTAATTTAAACCTAATTTGTCAGTCATTGCTTTATGGTTATACACTGTGTTCCCCATTTAAGAAATCATTCCTTATTCTAAGGTAAAGGTGATATCTATTATCTTCTATAAATTTTGTTACTTTGTTTTTCTATTTAAATCTACACTCTACTTATAATTAATTCTTGGTGTGAAATAGGATTGTGTGAAAAAGAATTAACATAACAGGTCTGTTTGCTCAGTCCTCACATGTCTTCAAAGCTGCCTGGAACCATCATGAACCCTTGGCCAACTCCCAAGAATGTGCTCCTTGGAAGGTTCTTTATGTTAATGACTGATGATTTTTTTATCTGGAAAAATAAGTTGTGCCATATCAACTTATCAGTTTTGCTTTGCACAAACACCAAGATCGATAATGTGCACTAGTTTTCATTTTGGGGTTCCTGTGTTTCAGTTACCATCGCTGGTCACATAACAGGATATGCTTATGTGACCAGCCTTCCATCAACACCCTGAGAAGGGACACTTTTCATGTGTCCCAGAAAGTCACAGGCCAGAGATAAATGCATTCTATCCAGTACCAGAAGTGGAAGAACATGGAAGCCTGTACCTTATTCCTCAGAAGTTTGCCCAATGCTTATCTTTTTTTCGTGTTTCTGTTGTTCTTTATCTGTTTGCTTATCATATATATATAAAACCTGCTATCAATTCTTATGAGTCCTTGGATCAAATCATCAAGTTTGAGTATGGGGGTGACATTACCAAAACAAGCCAAGATTTACTGTCCTTTGTATAGACATTCAAATGACTCAGCACGATTTATTAAAATACCATTTTTCCCCACTGTCTCTGTCCTAAATTAAGATTATGTATAAGTATTGGGCTGTTAGTGTACTCATTAATTCTTTTCAGTTGACCTTTGTCTATCATTTATTCAATGCCACATCATCTTAAATACTAAGTTTTGTTAGTCTATAGAATGTCTTCTTAACTTGTTCTTGAGGAGGGAACACTTCCAAACCCATTCTATGAAGCCACCATTACCAATACCAGATAACAATACCACAAGAAAACTATAGACCAATATCCTTGATAAATATCAGTGCAAATATTCTGAACAAAACATGGGCAAACTTAATTCAAGAACATATGAAAAGGTTTATACACCATCACCAAGTAGGATTTATCCATGGGATTTAAGGACAGTTCAACTTATGCAAATCAATAAATTAATATATCATATCAATAAAATGAGAGATAAAAATTATGTGATCATCTCAATAGAGGCAGGAAAAGCATTTGACAAAAATATAACATGTTTTCATGATAAAAACCCTTAACAGATTGAGTTTAGAAGGAACAAACCTCAATGTAATAAAGGTCATATACCACAAACTAACAGCTAACATTATGCTGAATGGAGAAAAATTGAAAGCTTTTCCTCTAAGATCAAGAACAAGACAAGGATGCCCACACTCACCACTTCTATTCAGTATAGAAGTAGAAATCCTGGCTAGAGCAATTAGGCAAGACAAAGAAACAAAAGACATCTGAATTGAAAAGAAAAAGTAAAATTATCATTATTTGTTAATACATTTTTATACACAGAAAATCTCAAAAAGTCAATCAAAAATGGTGGTAACTACGCAATAATTTCAGTAAAGTTGTAGGATACAAAATCAACATACAAAAATCATTTTTTGTACCGAAAAAAAATAATAATAAAAAAAAAAACAGTGAAATATCACCTCACACCAGTTAGAGTGGTCATCAAGAAGAGAAGAAACAACAAGTGCTGGCAAGGATGTTGTGAAAAGGGGGTCCTTATACACCATTAGCAGGAAAGTAAATTGGTCGAACCACTGTGGAAAATAATATGGAGATTCCTTAAGAAATTAAAAATAGATCCACCATATGATCCATATATTCTGGTTATATAATCAAAGAAAATGAAAACAGAATTTCAATTTCATGCATTCCATGTTTATTGTAGCATTAGTCACATTAGCCAATATACGTAAACAACCTAAATGTCCACCAAAGGAATAATGGATTAAAAAGATGCAGCATACATACACAATGGAATATAATTCAGTTATGAGAAAGGAAGATAATCCTGCCATTTGTGACAACGTGGATAGACCTTGAGCACATTATGCTAAGTGAGATGTCAGACAGAGAAGGACAAGTGTTGTATGATATCACTACTATGTGAAATCTAATAAAGTCGAATTCATTTTAAAAAAAAGAGAGAATTGGTGGTTACCAGTGGATGGGGGTTGGGGGATAAGACTGGTGTTGTTTAAGGGTACATACGTGCAAGAAGTAGTAAATAAGTTATCAAAATCTGATGTAGAGTATAATGAATATAGACAACAATATCATACTGTAATTGTGTAATACGATAAATATTGCTATAATGACAATCACACAACAACATCTAAATGTATCAAAGAAACATATACACATTAAATTTACACAATGTTACATGCCAAATTTATTTAATTTTTTAAAATGTACAGTTGATCCTTTACAACAAGGGTTGAACTGTGCAGGTCCGCTTATAAGCAGAGTTTTCAGTAGTAAATATTACAATACTACACAATCTGGGGTTGGTTGAATCCATGAATGTGGAACTGCAGGTACAGAAGAAACAAGGATATGGAAGAACTGCATATGTGGAGGGCTGGCTATAAGTTATATGTAGACTTAAATTGCATGTAGTGTCTTTACCCTTAACTCCCCCATTGCTCAAGGGTCAACTGTATTTGGATGCTTCCTCTCTTTATTCTCTAGAAATACTTGCATGATTTTGGAATTATCTTTTCCTTAAATATTTGCCAGAAATAATGGGTAATATAATTATGCTATGTAGTTTTATTTGTTGGAAGATTTTTAAATATAGATTCAATTTTTTTTAAAATAGCAAGCTATTCAGGATTTCTATTTTCTCTTGTGTGAGTTTTGATGTTGCATAATTCAAGCAATATGATAAAATCTAAATTTTTCACATTTGTTGACATTAAGTTTTATCTTTTTAATATCTCTAGCATTTATAGTATTCTCCTCTTTTTTATCTGAGATTGGATATTTTTGTCTTCTCTCATCTTTCTTGATTTGTCTTAGAAAGTGTAAATATATTTTATTAATCTTTCCAGAGAGCCATTTGTTTGGTTGATTTCCTCTATTGTATTATTTATGTCATTACTTTCTGCTCGATCCTTATTATTCCCATTGTCCTAATTTCTTAGAATTTAACTTGCATATCATTTTCTTGAGATGGATGCATAACATTTTGATATCTTAGACTTTTTAAATTTTAGCATATGGATTTACAGCCATTAGCTTCCCTTTAAAAATTGCTCTAGCTGGGTCCAACAAATTTTGTTTGTTTGTTTTTCAGGTAAATATATTTTCAAATATCCATTGTAACTTTTTTCAAGCAATATTTAAGAGTACACTCCCAGATATATGGAATTTTCTATCTGATCAAAGACAATATGACGTAAGATTTTAGCCCTTTGAAATGTATTAAGACTTTTTCTACGGCTCAGCATTTAGTCAATTTTAAAAACCATTCGATGTATTCTAAAAAAATTATACTGCAAGTGTCAGCACAGTGTTTTATATGTGTCTACCGGATCATGCTTGCTCATTGAATTGGTTAAACTTTCATGATGTTTGCTGTTTTGTATGATTCATATATCAGGTACTGAGAGTGGTGTATTAAAATCTTACATTATAGATTATTACATTTTTCTTTGTAGTTACATCTTTCTGATGAGTGTATCATTAATCATTATCAAATTACCCTCTATTTAGCAATGCTTTTCTATTACTCTCTATTTTGTCTGATATTATTCTGGCTTCAAACTTTGCCAGGGGCTTTGACTATATACTTAATGTTTTTCTTTAGCCTTTCTTCTCAATTGTAATTTTTTGAGATATATATGCACTATTCATACTACAAGGCTAATTTTAATGAATGTGACAATATAAAACATTATACAAATATCATGCAAATATCCTACCCAATTAGATAATAATGTATTACTTATTTATCCGTTTTAAGTATGTTTATATATCAATTTTTTCCAAAGATTAACCTTATCCTGCATTGAACTATCTATAAATTAATTGGTAAAATGCATTCCATAAATTTATAAAATATGAATACCTATTGCTATTTTGCATCGATTGACAGCTGTATAGAAAAGGGAAACTGAGTTACAACTCAATTTTTGAAGGACATGTTAATGAAATCTTGATTAGATGAAGAAACAAAGGTGGATGGAGTCTGAACACAGTGAGTCTGAGAGAGAGACGCTGTGATAACGTGGTTAAGATGAACTGCTTGAGGCAATGTAATCCTAACACTGGAAGGGTAAGACATAGTAAATCAAGAGAGGAATTTCATCAAGATCTTAGGAAGGCTAAAATATTAAGCACTGATGATACTTCTGTTGTCACCTTCCTACAAGGAGATAAAATAAAATAGGACTGAAATTCTCAAAAATCAAAGGTTTCAAGGAAATCTGTGCACCAGATGTTGAGGGAAAAATTACCAAACAAGTGCTGAATTTTTCAAGAATAATTTCCTAATTAAAAGCAAAGCAATGTGGTCTAAACTGTTTATCGAAGAGAGATGTATATCTTAGAGCATAGCAGGCAATAGCAAGAGTAAAAAGAGGAAAGTGGCTAGCCTGCATTTAAGAGGAAAGAGCCTTTTAAAAAGGCAAAAGAAAAATGCTGAAGTACAATGCTTCCTTGTTTAATACAAGAGGTGGGCTGTATTATTCACAAATCATTTACATAATTTCCCTTCAATTTTGTGGAGGTGAAAGTAGGAAGAGTCTTTGAAATAACTGTGATTTTATTTCTTCTGAGAAAAACTATATTCCATTGCAGTGAGGACATTAAATACTACTGAAAGTTAAGAATTAAGAGATTTTTTTTTCCCCAGAAGATATTGCATGATCCACAAACACAATAAAACTGTTTACGAGGAGACAAATTACAGCCCTGTGAAGAAAGGTATTGAACCATATTGAAATAAACGCACAGGGTGGCTTTATGAAAGAATGCCATGGGTATGAATATGGATGGCGGTAGGAAGTCCAGTGAAATAACCATATGGGTAAAGGTAAAGGAATGTGCTTAGTTGGCTGAAATAACTGGCTCTAAAATTTTAATCACATCTTATATTGCAGTTACTGAACCAAGAACAAAAATAAGTTTAGAGGAGACAATATTCATTACACTTCCAAATGTCCCTAAAGAAGGCAACCGCATAATAAAATCTTAAATTTATTTCTGGGACAAAAAGTATCTCTCTGCATATAAACGTCCGTACTCCTTTCGTCAGCAATGATTACTATTTGGACCAGAATATTTCCTCTTTCAACTTAGTCAGCAGGCAATAGAGTGTTAAAATATATATCCATTTACAAAGAAGCTTTAGCTCATATTCCTGGAAATATTTATTGCTTCTAAGACTTTCAAAGCATATCTTTATTTTGCTTGCATTCTTTGCTCTCCAATTTACCTTATATTTTATTTTATGCTGCATAAAATCCCTCTTGAAATGCAGAGTATAGATTCAACAAATAGCTTTCCAACAAGCTGTTTAAAGTTTTTGTTTCCTCCCTCTATTCTCAACTTCTACAATATATTCATATTTTTAAAAATCAATATACTTTTTTATGTGTATGCCCTCTATGATACAGTTTATGCAGATTCTACTTGTTCAGTAAAATTAAGTGTTTATGTATACATATCTGCTAAGAGTCCCAGTCTGCCTATTGATTTGGAGGACAGCTTTAGGCAGCCAAACAGGCACAGATGGGAGAGAATTCAGTACTGGCAAAGATACGGGTAGAAGGCAGAGTTGCACAGCCACTTTTGAGCTTTTGTTTCAATCCTTCAACCTCAGAAAGGGGATCAAGAAATAAACCAGGCAGATGAAACAGTGGAAATATGTTTAGTCTGCCAAGGTTGGAGGTCTAGCTTTCGGATTTATGTATCATGCATAAATTACTTACAAAAAAGGTAATGCTGCCCCCAATATCTTAACTCACTAAGCTGCAGAAACAGAATATTATCAATCTCAACTACATTCTTGCTTTAATAACCTGCTCTACTACTCTGATATTTGAATTCGAATTTAGAAACTATTGATGAATAAAAAGAACTAGGAAAATATTTTTTTAAAAGCTATTCAGAACTTACCTATATTAGGAATCTTAGTAGAAATATTATTCAATATAGAAAGAAAACTGGAAGTGATAGAATTTTCTGAAATTGTTCCTTGTTTCATATCCTTGCAATTGATTCAATATGTACAATTTTCATGTTAAAAGAAAGAAAAAAGTTATTTATATGGAAATCCTAAAAAATTTCTATTGATATCCACAAAGAAACCAGTCTGTAACCAGACATACATTTTTCTGTACAAATTTCTCATGAACTTTTCAAACATTAAATATATTTTTAAGAAACATATTTTGGACATGAAAATGTGTGTATGTTTATATTTGCGTATTCCTGCATATTCCAAACATATCTGTAGAGAAGTCACACACCACACATACACATTTCTCTTTAGAAGGGGAAATATATTTTTTTAGTTTTATATTTTATCTTAAAGAGGATAAAACTCTAGCATCTGTTTCCGATAAAGATTTAGATTTACCTTCCTTTTTATTTTTATAGGCATTGGATATATTGATAGACGAGATGATGGAGTGCATGCCCTTTGGACACACAGAGTATCAAAAAGACAACAAATAAGAAGTGTTGGCAAGGATGTGGAAAAAAAGGGAACCCTAGTACACCACTGGTGGGAATGTAAATTGGTACAACCACTATAAAAAACAGTTTGGAGATTCCTCAAAAAATTAAAAATAGAACTACCATATGACCCAGCAATTCCACTCCCAGATATACATCTGAAGAAAACAAAAACACTAATTTGAAAAGTACCCCAATTATTATGATGATTGCATGCTTATCTATCACATTATTATAATAGCCAAGATATGGAAGCAACCTAAGTGTCCATCAACAGGTGAAGGGATAAGGATGATGTGAGATAGATATAGATATACACATACACACACACACACACACACACACACACACACGGAATATTACTCAGCCATTAAAAAATTTTGTCATTTGCAACAGCATGGTTGGACTTGGAGGGTATTATGCTTAATGAAATAAGTCAGAGAAACACAAATACTGTATGTTTTCACTTATATGTGGAATCTAACATAGCAAACAAATAAACATATATGACAAAAGAGACTGATACAGAGAACAAACTAGGGGTTACCAGTGGGGAGGTGAAGGAAGAGCAAGATAAGTGAAGGGGATTAAGAGATACAAACTACTAGCTATAAAATAAATAAGATATAAAAGCATAATGTACAGCACAGGGAATATAGCTAATATTTTATAATAACTTTATATGGAGTATAATCTATAAAAATATTGAACCATTATATTGAATACCTGAAACTATATATTGTTATTGAAGCCAACTATACTTCAACTAAAAGGAATAAAAGAAAGCAATTTCCATGGAACTCCAATGATGACAAATGTTACTATATAAATACAATCACAAAACTATATTTAATCTCCCTGCACAATTAGACCTTGCACATAACCTCTAAGTAAATTTATAAATTAAATACAAAAAAATAAATAAAACCAAACAATCTAAATTAAAAAAAAAAGAATGTTAGAAATGGTAAACGGATGGTCTATATAAAAATAATTATTTTATTTTAATGTATTTAAGAAATAACTAATTTAAAAAAAAAAAAGAAATAACTAATTTTTAAAATAATGATTTAATATAGGGATTATGTAGAAGTAAAATACATGGCAATAATAACACAAAAAATGAGAGGAGGCAAATAGAATTCTACAGTTTTAAATTTCTTATATTTGAAGTGATAACAGTATTATCTGCAAATAGACTATAAAAATTTAAAGATGAAAATAGTAAATCTTAAGGTAAACACTAAAAAATAAAATATTTGTGTGGGGGCCAGCTACATAAATTCTGGTGTTCAATGCAAAATAAAAATGCTGAAGCCTTTTAAAAACTTATTAAGAATTTCAAGATGGCTACATCAGAATATTAAACGAACCATGCAGCTCCTTTGATTGTGGGGTCTACATTATCACACTGATCACACACTAGTAAAATCTGTGCTAATAAGCCAGTACTAGGCTTAAGAGAGAATGTACTGAAAATATTCAAATAGAAGTTATTAAAAAAAAGAACAAGGAAACAAAACACAAATGGAGAAAATGGAAAACAAATAGCAACATGGGAGATACGAACTAAACCGTATCAATAACTATATCAAATGAAAATTGTTTAAACTCTTTAAATTTTCGAAAAAATAATTTTTAAAAAACCTGAAGAATAAGACAAATCTAATTCTCATGGACAAAAATTCCACTTTAAAAATTTAAACAGATAGGCAAAGCATAAGCACCTAGAGACAATAAATTAATATGAGATACCGTACATTTACGAAAAAGAACTATTAACTGGGACTTTTCAAAATTACGGGCAATTCATCAAGAAGACATAACAATCTGAAATGTAAATTCACTTAATAACAAGGCTTCAAAATATATAAAGTAAAAACTGACAGACCTGCAAAGAAAAACAGACATATACACAATTATTATTGGAGATTACACCATTCCTCTTTCAGCAATTAATAAAAAGGTTGACAGAAAATCAGTAAAGATAAGGAAGACTTGAAAAACACCATCAACCAACTTGACTTAATTGATATTTATAGAAAACTCCAATGAAAAACAGTAGATTAAAATTATTTTCAAGTCATTACAGAATATTCACTAAGACAAACAACATGCTGAGGCATATATCAAGCCTCAGTAAATGTGAAAGGATTGAGGAGAGCGACGTCAGCAAGATGGTGGAATAAGAAGACCCTTCCCTTATCTTCCCTTCAACAACAATAATTTGGCAGCCATCCACAGACAGAAGTGCCTTCACGAGAGCTTCGGGATCCATGTAGGAGACTGTGAAACCCTGATGTAATTGAAGACAGAGCCACTTTAAGAAGTCCGGTCCAAATGCAGGTAGTTGACTCGATGAGTATGGTGCTGGCTACAGAGACAGAAACAGTTCTGTGCCCCTGATAACTCAGCCAATGCCACCTTTGGCTGTGGGTCTGTTACCATCACCAAGGGATCTGGGAGAAGTCATGCCCACTTGTGCAACAGGAAATAAATAGACTTACAGACCTCAGTCCCAGCTGTGAACCCTGAAGTGGATTGTGAACCAGCTCTAGCCCCTCTTGGCTGCAGTCTGGAAACCTCTGGAGATAAGCCCACTAAACTTGGTCAGACTGTAGATTCTTAAATGGCTCTATAACTGGGCTCTAGCCCGTCTCTGCCACAATCCAAAAATAAGAATCTTGCTGGAGACACTCCCGTCTTGCTGGCACAAGGATCGTGCAGGGGAGATCCTGAAAGGGCCCTATACTAAGTGGTAGTAGTCTGTGAGCAAGTCTTCTGGCACAGGGATCAAGCAGGAGAAATTCCCATCTGGACCCCCAGAGATCAGGAAGGGACTTTATATACAGTGCCACTTTCCTCACACTGATAATCTGCTAGCAGTCCTGGGGTTCCAGGGCCCCATGGGAAACATTCATGTCTACAACCCAGAAGATTCTAAAAGGGCACTACACTAGGCCTCAGCTCTTCCCATCTGTGGTCTGTGAGCAGTCCTGCAGCACAGGGACCTGATGGGAGACACTCATATCGGTGCCTCAGGAAATTTGTATAGGGCCATATCTTCAGCTCTAGTCTTTCCAGCCATGGTCAGGGACCAGTTCAACCCACTCATGGACCTGGTAGGAGGCACATCTATTCATGCCTCCAAAGCCAAGTATGCAGACCTCATTCTTGGCTGTGGAACCTGAAACAGCCCTGGGCTCAGTTCTAGCCCTTCTCAGCCATAGTTCAGGGCCAGTCCTACCCATTCAGGGACTCACTCAGTGACAAGGCAATAGGCCCGTGTCTGAGGTCCCAATTTTGGACTCTGAAAAAAGCCCTTGTCTCACTGCCACCTTATTGAACAGTGTATTAGAGACAACACTCAATGGTGGTCATCCATCCAATGACCAGACAGGATCCACACCATACCAAGCACCTGGTAACAAGCTGGCCAACTGCAGACCCCATTATAGACAGTGAAAAACCCCACTGGTTTATTGAAAAGAGAAAACTGACTAACTTTTAACTAGATTAACCAAGAAAAAGGAGAGAAGACTATATATATATAAAATGATATATGATTCCTCCAAAAAAAAAAAAGAATGGAATATTGTCATTTGGGAGAACATGAATGGACCTTGAGGGCATTTGCTAAGTAAAATAAGTCAGACAGGAAGACAAATACCATAGGATCTCACTTATTTGTTGTCGTAAAGGCAAGGGATGGACTCAAGTAGGTAAAGGGGTGAAGGGGGTCAGAAGGTACAAGCTTTTGGTTGTAAAGTAAATAAGTTATATGTGTGTAAGGTACAGCACGGTGACTATAACTAATGATATTGTATTGCATGTTTGAAAGCTGCTAAGAGAGATCTTAAAAGTTCTTATCACAGGGAAGAATGTTTAACTATGTGTGGTGACAGATGTTGACTAATTGTGGTGATCATTTTGCAATATATACACATACTGAATCATTATGTTGTACACCCAAAACTAATATAATTTTATATGTCATTATATTTCAATACATTTTTAAAGAGGCTACTACAAACAATTATGCAATAACAAATTGGATAACCTAGAAGAAATGGATAATTTCCTAGAAATACACAAACTACCAAGACTGAATCATAAAAAGTAGAAAATCTGAATAGACCAATAATGACTATGGAGATGAAACAGTAATCAAAACCTCCCAACAAAGAAAAACCCAAGACAAGATGGTTTCAATGGTGAATTTTACCAACATTTATAGACAAATTAATGCCAATCTTTCTCAAACTCTTTCAAAAAACTGAAGAGGAAGGAATACTCCCAAATTCACATTACAAGGCCAGCATAACACTGATTCAAAAGCCAGACAAGAACATTAAAAGCAAACTACAAGACAGTATCCCTGATGAATATAGGCACAAAAATTCTCAACAAAATTCTATCAAACCATCTTCAACAGCACAATAAAAGGAACATATACAATGATCAAGTGGGATTTATTCCTGGGATGCAAAAATGGTTCAACATAGGCAAATCAATAAATGTGATACACTACATTAATAGAATGAAGGATAGAAATTATCCGAGCCTCTCAATAGATGCAGTAAAAGTGTTTGAAAAAATTCAACACTCTTTCTTTCCTTCCCATTTATTTTTATTGTTTTTTATTACGTATAATTGACATTTAATATTATATTACTTTCAGGTATACAACAAAATGATTCAAAATTTGTGTACACTATTGTGAAATGATCACAATAAGCCTACTTAATATCTGTCACCATAAAATAGTCACAAAAACTGTTCTTCCCCTTGTGAAGAGGTCTTTTAAGATCTACCCTTTTAGCAACTTTCAAACAGCAATACAGTATTATTAACTATAGTCACCATGCTGTACATTACATCCCCATGACTTATTTATAACTAGATGTTTGTACTTTTTGACTCCCTTCAACACCCTTTCATGATGAAAGCTCTCAACAAAATGAATATAGACTGACTTACCTCAACATAATAGAGGACATTTATGACAAATCCACATCTAACATCACATTCAACAGTGGAAATTGAAAAAAAATTTCTCTATGATCAGGAAGAAGACTTCTCACCACTCTTTTTTTTTTCCTGGTACGCGGGCCTCTCACTGTTGTGGCCTCTCCCGTCATGGAGCACAGGCTCCGGACGCGCAGGCTCAGCAGCCATGGCCCAAGGGCCCAGCCGCTCCGCGGCATGCGGGATCCTCCTGGACCAGGCCACGAACCCACATCCCCTGCATTGGCAGGTGGACTCTCAACCACTGTGCCACCAGGGAAGCCCTCACCACTCTTATTTAACACAGTAATGGAAGTTCTAGCCAGAGCAATTAGGCAAGAAAAAGAAATAAAAGGATTCAAACTGGAATACAAGAAGTGAAATTGTCTTTGCAGATGACATTATCTTATACATAGAAAACCCTACAGTCTCCATAAAAAACTAAAATATTAGAATAAGTAAATTCAGTAAACTTCAAGATACAAAAATCAACATACAAAGATCATTTTTATTTCTACTCATTAAAGCAAACTGTCAAAAATAGAAATTAACAAAACAATCTCATTTACAATAGCATCAAATTCAATAAAATACATTAAGAATAAATTTAACAAAGGAAATGAAAGTTGTCTACACTGACAACTATAAGACACTGTTGATAGATACTGAGGAAGACACAAATAAATGGAATGATATGCCACGTTCGTTGATCTGAAGAATTAATATTGTTAAAATGTCCATATTACTCAAAGCTATTTACAGATTCAATGTAATACCTATCAAAATTCAATGGCGAGCAGGAGGGAAGATGATGGAAGAGTAAGACGCAGAGATCACCTTCCTCCCCACAGATACACCAGAAATACATCTACACGTGGAACAACTCCTACAGAACACCTACTGAAGGCTGGCAGAAGACCTCAGACCTCCCAAAAGGCAAGAAACTCCCCACGTACCTGGGTAGGGCAAAAGAAAAAAGAATAAACAGAGACGAAAGGATAGGGACGAGACCTGCACCAGTGAGAGGGAGCTGTGAAGGAGGAAAGGTTTCCACACACTAGGAAGCCCCTTCGCGGGCAGAGACTGCGGGTGGAGGAGGTGGGGAGCTTGGGAGCCGCAGAGGAGAGCGCAGCAACAGGGGTGCGGAGGGCAAAGCGGAGAGATTCCTGCAGAGAAGATCAGTGCCGACCAGCACTCACCAGCCCTAGAGGCTTGTCTGCTCACCCGCTGGGGTGGGAGGGGCTGGAAGCTGAGGCTCGGGCTTCGGTCGGAGCACAGGGAGAGGACTGGGGTTGGCGGTGTGAACATAGCCTGCAGAGGGTTAGTGCACCACGGCTAGCCGGGAGGGAGTCCGGGAAAAGTCTGGATCTGCCGAAGAGGCAAGAGACTTTTTCTTCCCTCTTTGTTTCCTGGTGCGCAAGGAGAGGGGATTAAGAGCGCTGCTTAAAGGAGCTCCAGAGATGGGTGCGAGCCGCGGCTAACAGCGCGGACCCCAAAGACGGGCATGAGAAACTAAGGCTGCTGCTGCCGCCACCAAGAAGCCTGTGTGCGAGCACAGGTCACTATCCACACCTCCCTACCGGGGAGCCTGTGCAGCCTGCCACTGCCAGGGTCCTGGGATCCAGGGACAGCTTCCCGGGGAGAACGCATGGTGTGCCTCAGGATTGTGCAACGTCCCACTGGCCTTTACCGCCGCAGGCTCGTCCCGCATCTGCACCCCTCCCTCCCCCCGGCCTGAGTGAGCCAGAGCCCCCAACTCAGCTGCTCCTTTAACCCCGTCCTGTCTGAGCGAAGAACAGACACCCTCCGGCGACCAACACACAGAGGCGAGGCCAAATCCAAAGCTAAGCCTCAGGAGCTGTGCGAACAAAGAAGAGAAAGGGAATCTCTCCCAGTAGCCTCAGGAGCAGTGGATTAAATCTCCACAATCAACTTGATGTACCCTGCATCTGTGGAATACATGAATAGACAACGAATCATCCCAAATTGAGGAGGTGGACTTTGAGAGCAAGATTTATTATTTTTCCCCTTTCCCTCTTTTTGTGAGTGTGTATGTGTATGCTTCTGTGTGAGATTTTGTCTCTATAGCTTTGCTTTCACCATTTGTCCTAAGGTTCTATCCTTCCGTGGCTTTTTTTTTACTTTTTAAAAAATTTTTCATATTATTTTTTATTTCAATAACTTTATTTAATTTTATCTTTATTTTATTTTAGTGTCTTTCTTTCTTTCAAATTTTTCTCCCTTTTATTCTGAGCCATGTGGATGAAAGGCTCTTGTTGCTGCAGCCAGGAGTCAGTGCTATGCCTCTGAGGTGGGAGAGCCAACTTCAGGACACTGGTTCACAAGACACCTCCCAGTTCCACATAATATCAAACAGCGAAAATCTCCCAGAGATCTCCATCTCAACACCAGCACACCCCTTCACTCAATGACCAGCAAGCTAGAGTGCTGGACACCCTATGCCAAACAACTAGCAAGACAAGAACACAACCCCACCCATTAGCAGAGAGGTGGCCTAAAATCATAATAAGGCCAAAGACACCCCAAACACACCACCAGATGTGGACCTGACCACGAGAAAGACAAGATCCAGCCTCATCCACCAGAACACAGGCACTAGTCCCGTCCACCAGGAAGCCTACACAACCCACTGAACCAACTTTAGCCACTGGGGACAGACACCAAAAACAACGGGAACTACAAACATGTGCCTGCGAAAAGGAGACCCCAAACACAGTAAGATAAGCAAAATGAGAAGACAGAAAAACACACAGCAGATGAAGGAGCAAGATAAAAACCCAGCAGACCTAAGAAATGAAGAGGAAATAGGCAGTCTACCTGAAAAAAAATTCAGAATACTGATAGTAAAGATGATCCAAAATCTTGGAAATAGAATAGACAAAATGCAAGAAACATTTAACAAGGACCTAGAAGAACTAAAGATGAAACAAACAATGATGAACAACACAATAAATGAAATTAAAAATACTCTAGATGGGATCAATAGCAGAATAACTGAGGCAGAAGAACAGATAAGTGACCTGGAAGATAAAATAGTGGAAATAACTACTGCAGAGCAGAATAAAGAAAAAAGAATGAAAAGAACTGAGGAGAGTCACAGAGACCTCTGGGACAGCATTAAACACACCAACATTTGAATTATCGGGGTTCCAGAAGAAGAAGAGAAAAAGAAAGGAACGGATTAAATATTTGAAGAGATTACAGTTGAAAACTTCCCTAATATGGGAAAGGAAATAGTTAACCAAGTCCAGGAAGCACAGAGTCCCATACAGGATAAATCCAAGGAGAAATACGCCAAGACATATATTAATCAAACTGTCAAAATTTAAATACAAAGAAAACATATTAAAAGCAACAAGGGAAAAGCAACAAATAACATACAAGGGAATCCCCATAAGGTTAACAGCTGATCTTTCAGCAGAAGCTGTGCAAGCCAGAAGGGAGTGGCAGGACATATTTAAAGCGATGAAAGGGAAAAACCTGCAACCAAGATTATGGTACCCAGCAAGGATCTCATGCAGATTTGAAAGAGAAATCAAAAGCTTTGCAGACAAGCAAAAGTTAAGAGAATTCAGCACCACCAAACCAGCTTTACAACAAATGCTAAAGGAATGTCTCTAAGCAAGAAACAAGCGAAGGAAAAGACCTACAATAACAAACCCAAAACAATTAAGGAAATGGGAATAGGAACATACATATCGATAATTACCTTAAATGTACATGGATTAAATGCTCCCACCAAAAGACACTGACTGGCTGAATGGATACAAAAACAAGACCCATATATATGCTGTCTACAAGAGACCCACTTCAGACCTAGAGACACATACAGACTGAAAGGAAGGGAATGGAAAAAGATATTCCATGCAAATGGAAATCAAAAGAAAGCTGGAGTAGCAATTCTCATATCAGACAAAATAGACTTTAAAATAAAGACTATTAGAAGAGACAAAGAAGGACACTACATAATGATCAAGGGATTGATCCAAGAAGAAGATATAACAGTTGTAAATATTTATGCACAACATAGGAGCATCTCAATACATAAGGCAAATACTAACAGCCATAAAAGGGGAAATCGACAGTAACACATTCATAGTAGGGGACTTTAACACCCCACTTTCACCAATGGACAGATCATCCAAAATGAAAATAAATAAGGAAACACCAGCTTTAAATGATACATTAAACAAGATGGACTTAATTGATATTTATAGGACATTCCATCCAAAAACAACAGAATACACATTTTTCTCAAGTGCTCATGGAACATTCTCCAGGATAGATCATATCTTGGGTCACAAATCAAGCCTTGGTAAATTTAAGAACATTGAAATTGTATCAGGTATCATTTCCAACCACAACGTTATGAGACTAGATATCAATTACAGCAAAAGATCTGTAAAAAATACAAACACATGGAGGCTAAACAATACACTACTTAATAACGAAGTGATCACTGAAGAAATCAAAGAGGAAATCAAAAAAATACCTAGAAACAAATGACAATGGAGACACAACGACCCAAAACCTATTGGATGCAGCAAAAGCAGTTCTAAGCGGGAAGTTTATAGCAATACAATACTACCGTAAGAAACATGAAACATCTCAAATAAACAACCTAACCTTGCACCTAAAGCAATTAGAGAAAGAACAAAAAAAACCCCAAAGTTAGCAGAAGGAAAGAAATCATAAAGCTCAGATCAGAAATAAATGAAAAAGAAATGAAGGAAACAATAGCAAAGATCAATAAAACTAAAAGCTGGTTCTTTGAGAAAATAAACGAAACTGACAAACCACTAGCTAGACTCATGAAGAAAACAAGGGAGAAGACTCACATCAATAGAATTAGAAATGAAAAAGAAGTAACAACTGACACTGCAGAAATACAAAAGATCATGAGAGATTACTAAAAGCAACTGTATGACAATAAAATGGACAACCTGGAAGAAATGGACAAATTCTTAGAAATGCACAACCTGCCAAGACTGAATCAGGAAGAAATAGAAAATATGGACAGACCAATCACAAGCACTGAAATTGAAACTGTGATTAAAAATCTTCCAACAAACAAAAGCCCAGGACCAGACGGATTCACAGGTGAATTCTATCAAACATCTAGAAAAGAGCTAAGACCTATCCTTCTCAAACTCTTCCAAAATATAACAGAGGGAGGAACACTCCCAAACTCATTGTACAAGGTCACCATCACCCTGATACCAAACCAGACAAGGATGTCACAAAGAAAGAAAACTACAGGTCAATATCACTGATGAACATAGATGCAAAAATCCTCAACAAAATACTAGCCAACAGAATCCAACAGCACATTAAGAGGATCATACACCATGATAAACTGGGGTTTATTCCAGGAATGCATGGATTCTTCAATGTATGCAAATCAATCAACGTGACACACCATATTAGCAAATTGAAGGAGAAAAACCATATGATCATCTCAATAGATGCAGAGAAAGCTTTCGACAAAATTCAACACCCATTTATGATAAAAACCCTCCAAAAAGTAGGCATAGAGGGAACTTACCTAAACATAATAAAGGCCATATATGACAAACCCACAGCCAACATCGTCCTCAATGGTGAAAAACTGAAAGCATTTCCACTAAGATCAGGAACAAGACAAGGTTGCCCACTCTCACCACTCTTATTCAACATAGTTTTGGAAGTTTTAGCCACAGTAATCAGAGAAGAAAAGGAAATAAAAGTAATCCAAATCGGAAAAGAAGAAGTAAAGGTGTCAGTGTTTCCAGTTGACATGATATTACACATAGAGAATCCTAAACATGCTACCAGAAAACTACTAGAGCTAATCAATGAATTTGGTAAAGTAGCAGGATACAAAATTAATGCACAGAAACCTCTTGCATTCCTATACACTAAAGATGAAAAATCTGAAAGTGAAATCAAGAAAACACTCCCATTTACCACTGCAACAAAAAGAATAAAATATCTAGGAATAAACCTACCTAAGGAGACAAAGACCTGTATGCAGAAAATTATAAGACACTGATGAAAGAAATTAAAGATGATAGAGATAGATGGAGAGATATACCATGTTCTTGGAATGGAAGAATCAACATTGTGAAAATGACTCTACTACCCAAAGCAATGCACAGATTCAATGCAATCCCTATCAAACTACCACTGGCATTTTTCACAGAACTAGAACAAAAAATTTCACAATTTGCATGGAAACACAAATACCCCGAATAGTCAAAGCAATCTTGAGAACGAAAAACGGAACTGGAGGAATCAGGCTCCCTGACTTCAGACTGTACTACAAAGCTACAGTAATCAAGACAGTATGGTTCTGGCACCAAAGCAGAAATATAGATCAATGGAACAGGATAGAAAGCCCAGAGATAAACCCATGCACATATGGTCACCGTATCTTTGATAAATGAGGCAAAAATGTACAGTGGAGAAAGGACAGCCTCTTCAATAAATGGTGCTGGGAAAACTGGACAGGTACATGTAAAAGTATGAGATTAGATCACTCCCTAACACCATACACAAAAATAAGCTCAAAATGGATTAAAGACCTAAATGTAAGGCCAGAAACTATCAAACTCTTAGAGGAAAACATAGGCAGAACACTCTATGACATAAATCACAGCAAGATCCTTTTTGACCCACCTCCTAGAGAAATGGGAATAAAAACAAAAATAAACAAATGGGACCTAATGAAACTTCAAAGCTTTTGCAAAGCAAAGGAAACCATAAGCAAGACCAAAAGACAACTCTCAGAAAGGGAGAAAATATTTGCAAATGAAGCAATTGACAAAGGATTAATCTCCAAAATTGACAAGCAGCTCATGCAACTCAATAACAAAAAAAACAAACAACCCAATCCAAAAATGGACAGAAGACCTAAATAGACATTTCTCCAAAGAAGATATACAGATTGACAACAAACATGAAAGAATGCTCAACATCATTAATCATTAGAGAAATGCAAATCAAAACTACAATGAGATATCATCTCACACCGGTCAGAATGGCCATCATCAAAAAATCTAGAAACAATAAATGCTGGAGAGGGTGTGGAGAAAAGGGAACACTCTTGCACTGCTGGTGGGAATGTGAATTGGTACAGCCACTATGGAGAACAGTATGGAGGTTCCTTAAAAACTACAAATAGAACTACCATATGACCCAGCAATCCCACTACTGGGCATATACCCTGAGAAAACCATAATTCAAAAAGAGTCATGTACCCAAATGTTCATTGCACCTCTATTTACAATAGTCTGGAGTTCGAAACAACCTAAGTTTCCATTATCAGATGAATGGACAAAGAAGATGTGGCACATATATACAATGGAATATTACTCAGCCATAAAAAGAAAAGAAATTGAGTTATTTGTAGTGAGGTGGATGGACCTAGAGTCTGTCATACAGAGTGAAGTAATTCAGAAATAGAAAGACAAATACCATATGCTAACACATATATATGAATCTAAGAAAATAAAATGTCATGAAGAACCTAGGGGTAAGACAGGAATAAAGACACAGACCTACTAGAGAATGGACTTGAGGATATGGGGAGGGGGAAGCGTAAGCTGTGACAAAGTGAGACAGTGGCATGGACACATATACACTACCAAACGTAAAATAGATAGTGGGAAGCAGCAGCATAGCACAGGGAGATCAGCTCAGTGCTTTGTGAACGCCTGGATGGGTGGGATAGGGAAGGTGGGAGGGAGGGAGACGCAAGAGGGAGGAGATATGGGAACATATGTATATGTATAACTGATTCACTTTGTTATAAAGCAGAAACTAACACACCATTGCAAAGCAATTATACTCCAATAAAGATGTAAAAAAAAAAAAAAAAGAAAACGCAGACAGAGAGTTAAAGATATACAAAAAAAAAATTCAATGGCATTTTTCATAGCAATGTGGGAAAAATACCTAAAATTCATATGGAACCACAAAGACCCAGAATAGCCAAAACAACCTTAAAAAGGAACAAAGCTGGGGTTTCCCTGGTGGCGCAGTGGTTGAGAGTCCGCCTGCCGATGCAGGGGACACGGGTTCGTGCCCCGGTCCGGGAAAATCCCACATGCCGCGGAGCGACTGGGCCCGTGAGCCATGGCCGCTGAGTCTGCACGTCCGGAGCCCGTGCTCCACAACGGGAGAGGCCACAACGGTGGGAGGCCCGCGTACCACAAAAAAAAAAAAAAAAAAAAGGAACAAAGCTGGATGCATCACTCTTCTTAATATAAAATTCTACTAAAAAGCTATAATATTCAAAACAGTATGATACTGGCATAAAATCAGACACATGGAGCAATGGAACAGAATACAGATCCCAGAAATGGAGGTGACATGCACATGCCAATATTTAACAAGGGAACCAAGAATACTCAGTGGAGAAGGGGCAGTCACTCTAATAAATGGCATTGGTAAATCAAGACAGCCACATGCAAAGGAATGGAATTGGACTCCTATGTAATATCCCTCACAAAAATTAACTTGCAATGGATTAAAGATTCAAATGTGAGATCTGTATCTATAAAGCTCCTAGAAGAAAACACAGGGGAAAGCTCCCTGACATTATTCTGGCCAACATTTTTTTTGGATATGACACCAAAAGCACAGCAACAAAAGTAAAGATAAACGAGGAATTCCATCAAACTCAAAAGCTTCTGAAAGCAAAAGAAACAAACAACAAAGAGGCAACCTATGGAATAGGGGAAAATATCTCTAGAACATATATCTAATAAGGGATTAATATCCAAAATATATAAAAGCCTCATAGTACTCAGAAAACCAAATAATCTAATTTAAAAATTGGCAGAGGACCTATATAGTCATTCTTCCAAAAAGATGTTTGAATAATAGATACATGAGAAGATGTTCAATATCACTAATCATCAGAAAAATGCAAATCAAAACCACGATATATTGCCTCACATCTGTTAGAATGATTATCATAAAAAAAGAAGATAACAAGCGTTAGCAAGGCTATAAAGAAAAGGGAAGTCTTGTTCACTGTTGTTGAGAATATATATTGGTTAAACCACTATAGAAAACAGTATGTTTACTCCTAAAAAAATTAAAAACAGAACTACTAAATGATCCAGCAATTTCACCTTTAGGTATATACCTGAAGGAAGTGTAATCAAAAATCTCAGTGAGACTTGCACACAGTGATTGTTGCAGCATTATTCACAATAGACAAGACATGAAAACAATCATAGCGTCCACTGAATGGACGCTAATGAATGGATTAAGAAATGTGATATATATGGCAAACAATGGGATATTATTCACCCATGAGAAAGGAGAACCTGCTATTAGTGGCAAAATAGATGGACATACCTTGAGGTCATTATGCTGAGTAAAATAAGTCAGAGAAAGACAAATACTATATGATCTCACTTATATATGGAATCTTAAAAAAAAAAAAAAAAAAGCCAGACTCCCAGAAACCAAGAGTAGGACTGGAGTGGGAGATACAATGAGATGTTATCAATGGATACAAGCTTTCAGTTATAAGATGAATGTGTTAGGAACCAATAGGAAAGAAGGTTGACTATAGTTAGCAATACTGTATCATACACTTGAAAGTTGCTAAGGAAGTAGTCCTTGAATGTTTTCATGAAGAAAAAAAGATTGTAAGAGTATGATGTGATATATGTTGTTAACTAAACTTGTCACAAGCATTTTGCAATATATACTTGTATCAAATCATCATATTGTACACCTTAAACTTACACAATTTTATATGTCAATTATTTCTCAATGAAACTGGGAAAAATTGAAAATAAAAAGACAAATTATTCAGAGTATGTTATTTGTAATGAACAATATCAAATTAGTATTAAGCAGTAGAAACACCACTGGGAAATCCCCATTTGATAATTAAACATACTGGTAAATCAATCATGATAAAGTAAAAAAATCAAAGACAACAGGAAATATTTTGAAATAAATACAAATTAAAACATAATCAAATTTGAATAAGTGTATAATGCAGAGAAAGTTCCTAAAAAACTATCAATCTTGTAAATAACCGCTATAAATTCTGGGGGCAGACTGAATCATAATTGTATTTTTTTGAGGTGGTTAAAACTATGAGAGAAAGGCTGCCGTCTTTCTGGACATAGTAAAAAGAGAAAGAAGCCTAGGACAACAAAAACCATTTGAGCTTGAGAGGGAATCACTGGGTAAGAGATAGCTGAAAAAACTAGAACCTCAGATTTTGCATATAAACTGCCAAAGTCTCTTTCCGATCATGAACCACTTATATGTGAGGAGATTAAAATCACTCTAAACTGGAATCTGAACAATTCCTCTGCATAGGTGTAACAAAATTTACAGTTTGACTCTACATTAATTGTCTATAAAATCAAACTCATCACCATTTTGGAGGAATATAATAGTATACAAAGTCCCAACAACACAACCATTTACAATGACCAGGATTCAATCTAAAATGACTTGACATACTAAATATGACAAGACTCAAAAGGAAAAAAAAAGTCAACAGATGTCAACCCTGCTATTACTCTGATGATGGAATTATCAAACAAAAGCTTTACATAACATATTATAACTATGGTCAATGAGGTAAAGAAATGCAAACATATTTATAATAAATAAAATGATAGAAAATCTAGCAAAGAAATGGCTTTCTTGCACTGAAGATTTTAGAATTGAAATTTCCAATGACTAAAATAAAAATTACCAGAATATATTTAAAAACAGAATAGAGAGACAGAAGAAAGAATTAAAGACAGATTGATACAAATTATCCAATCAAACGAAGTGGGAAACAGAGATTTAAAAACGAATAAAACCTAAGAATCTGTGGGATAATGTTAAAATGCAACATACGTGTACTTTGAGTACCAGAGAACAAGAGCGAGAAAGAGGCAGAAAAATAAAGTTATTATGGCTAAGAGCTACCCAAAATTTGTAAAAGAAAAAAAAAAATTACAGATTCAAGAGAGTCAGTGAACCCAAAACAAGATAAATACCAAGAAAATTATAAGTAGGCAAATTATAGTCAAGCTACAGAAAAGCTTAAGATAAAAAAAGATAAAAAGAAAAATCTTTAAAGCAGCTAGAGGAATATAATATACAGAGAGAGAAACAACAATTCAAATATACATGGACTTCTCATCACAAACCATGGTAGACCAAAAAACAATGGAACATCATTAAAACGCTTAAAGAAAAAATAGAAAATTCATAATTGTTTATCCGTTAAAAATATATATTAAGGATGAAGGCAAAATTATGAGAATTTCAGGTAAAGGAAGACAAAAGCTACTCTCCTCAATTGACCAGCTCCCTAAGGAATGCTAAAGGGAGTACTTCTGACTGAAAAGAACTAATACCAACAGGAAGCAAGACCTTAAATAAATGAAAATCTTTAGAAACATTTATTGTATATAAATTTTACCTCAGTAAATGTAATTTTAAAAACTGTGGGTGTAGTTAAGAAATTGCTTAAGAAGAAGTCATAGTATGACATATAGTTTCAAAAGAAAAAATTTCTTATGAATTTAAAGTACATGTTAAAATTGCCAATTTAATTTCTCAAGAGAGTTTAGAGAGGAAATGAAAACAAAGGTTTTTAAATTTTTTCTGTCTACCAAGTGGATTTATATCCTTTAATATTATTGGAATTATAGCTATAATTGAATGATATTCCAGATAATGTGTTAGTCATCATACAGATGGTGTATACACTATAGGCTCAATTTTCTCCAAGTTCAATTTCCTTATAATAGCCTTATAAAGAAAGAATGTAATGACTAGAGCATGGACACAAAAAGCTATATTACATACGCTACCAAAGCATATATTTTTGTAAGAAACACTATCATAGGAGAATGCTTGCTTTTATCTGCAAAAAAAACCTTTTCATAACTACAGGATACAGATTATTTAGTGGTATAATAGATTTGGAAATTCACTAACCACATCCCCCATGATTTTACTCTTTGAATCTTTATGGTAACTGATTTATTAATAGTCTTCAACAGGCTTTATCTTTACAGCAATGTTAACGAATAAACTAGTCTTCAGCATTCTCAAAAGTACTGTGTCAACAAATTTCTTTATCTTCATTGTTTCCAATTAATTTTATTGTAATATGTGCCTTCTGCCTTATCTATTAAATAGCTGAAGTGGAATTCAAAGTTTTATGTGTTTCTAATTTTTCTACTTTTAGTGTACTTGACTGCAGTTTTCATTAATGGTTAAAGTATGCTATACCTATATTTAAATATCTGAAAGGCTATTAAAGAAAGAAAGATTAGATTTCTTTTGTCATGGTGGAATAACTTTCTAATTAGGAATATTCAAAAACGGAATGAATTACCTCGGAAGATGTTGATGTTACCATAATTATAAATTATTTAACACAGTCTCGAAAACACCTGGAAAGACTCTGAATATGATAGTACATAGCAAATAAAATTTTTGAAGCTGCTGTATTACTGATTTTAAAGTCATTTTTTTACCTTAATAAACTATGGTTGTATGACATGGCATTTGATATATCATACCTTCTAAATAGCAATACCTTCTAAAAATTTTAAGGTGTTGATTTACTTTAAACTCTTATGTAACAATTCAAAGCAAAATCGATTAAAATATTTGATACTATATCAAGTTCTTTCAGTTACATTCTCATTTCGTCTTTCACACTATTGTAAATTTTTTTCTGGCATTTAATGTTTCCTTGTTATAGCTTTCCCTTCTCCTAAGTATCTCCTATTTTTTATTCTCTTCTTAATACCTTAAAAAGCTCCTAGAGTCAAACATTTCTATCAGTATAACTCAACTGTAAGGATCTCTTTGAGCCTAGTTACTGGCAAATAGGGTATAATTAAACTTGTAAATTTCATCCTTAAGGAATTTCACAATGGCTTTCATTTCAGTTAGCTCACCAAAGACTATCACTTAGTTCAGTGAGAAGCAGATTATGTCCCATAGTAAACAATGATTTATTAGAATATAGACATGCCTATTCATTTTCATATTGTCTATGGCTGCTATTTTGCTACAGTGGACAAGCTGAATAGTTGTAACACAGATATATTGTACCCAAAGACTGAAATATTTACATCTGGACTTTTACAGAAAAAGTTTGCTATCTCTTTCTCAAAAGTTACCCATGGCATCTATTCCTTTAAACCAATGGGCATTTTTTTTTTCAGTTGTGCTTTATTTTTATGAGACTAAAATGCAGTTAAGGAAGCAGTACAATTTGAGGTTAAGTATTCAGCTTCTAGAACTCTGCATCAGGGTGATATTTCAAACTCTGACACTTTCTAGAAAGAGTATGACACGTTCAAACTCTGACATTATTTTTTTCTCTACTTGAATCATTCCTATGAGCAGAGAAACATGCTGAGATATGTCCCAGTAAAAAGAAAAACAAATGCTTTAATTCTCTGTAACTCTTCACCATATCTCATTCTTCATAGCTCTTTATATCAAAATTCCTTTAATTTTTATATACTCACCAGCTTCAATTCTTTACCTCCTATTTTCTCTTAAACCCACTTCAATCAAACATATGTGTCCAATTCCATGGATACAGTTCCTTATTGTTCACAATGACTTCCATGTCAGGAAATCTAATAAATAATTTCCAGTCCTTATGGTATTCAGCCATGCAGCATTTGCTATTGTTGATTATTTCCTCCTTCTTTATGTTTTACCCCATGCTATACAACACCATACTCTCCTGTTTTCCTCCTGCCTCGTTATGTGTTTCTCATTTATTTTGTTGGATTATTTTATTTCTAATTAGTAAATAATAGAATTTCCCAAGACTAACTCTTCAAGAACTTTTCTTTATTAAAAAAACTCCTTTTAATCTAAACAAGTTTCATGGCTTACTTTAAATACTAACTGTAGACTAAGTTTTTATCAGAGATTTTATTATAGAGGGCAATAATTAGGTGCTGCATTAATGAAAACAAAATAACCTACATGATTGATGGCAGGCGAAGCTGTCACAAATCTATGCCATGTCTGCCATATTCATATTAAGAATCTTCATTTTTATATTATAAGCAAATCTAACCTGTACCTTCTCTAATATTTTCTAGCTCAGTAAATAACAACACTTATTCAGTTACTCAGACCCCAAAATGCCAAAAAAAATTATCCTTGAATTGTCTCAATCTCTCATAGTCTGTCTCTCTATACCTTAGCAAGTCTTGTCATTTCTACCTGTAAACTAGATGCCTAGTATTGTCACTTCTCTGTAATTTTTATGCTCTTATATTTGACCAAACCAACATCACCTCATATAATGGTCTATGAAATTTATTTTCTTTTACTAACTTAAAATTAGATGATGTTACTTCTTGTTCCAAAATTTTCCACAAATTTCTATCACTGAGAATACTGTATAAGGACCTATATGATATGTCCCTAATGAACACTCTAAGAGTTCTATTTCCTTTGCCTGTCTTCATAGGATTTATGGCTTTCTAATAGGATATTTTACATTAATTCAGTTATTTTTCTTTTGTATATCTTCCTCTCAGAATGTAAAGTAATATTTTGTCTTATTCACTGCTATATAAGCAATACCTGGAAGAGGCCCATAACAGCTTTTTGATTTAAAAATGTTGATTGAATGAATAAAAACTCTTTCCAGACAAAAAGAGATCTTACGACTTGTGGAGAGAATTCTGATCACACAGTAATTAATCTTAAACTTAACATTTGAAACATACTTTTTCAAAAACCTCAGATTTAAGAGGAGAAAAAGCTTTAACTAAACAGAAAATCTGATACTGGTAACAAAACTGCACAAATATTTTTTGTCTATTGTAAATAGAATATTATTTACTTAGCAAAATCTCTATTGACAATTTTGTAAGACAAATAATTTTGTTACAATTATATTTGCTTTATCTTAGCATTAATAACATTAATAGCACACCTTCAGAATAATCATATTACTCATTTGCACTAACAAAAGAAGTTGAGAGGAAACCACATTCTTTATATGACATAAATCCTTTGCCCTATATATCCTATTGCTTTCAATTGTCTTTGTACATATTTATTCAAAATGAATCTTCTTGTGACATAAATTCCTTCATTAGTGTGACATGTTCTTTCTTTAATATTCCTGATTCATCATAGTTATTTTCCTTTTTAACATTTTATCTACTTATAGGAGACAAGATGTCGAAGTATGAAATCCCTATAAGCTTTATTCTGCAGAATACATCATGCATGCTATTACTGCCAAAAAAAAGTGTTGAAAATAATACTTGAATTATTAGAATCAGAAAAATAAACTTGCATTTTAAGACCTCTCAGAAGAAAAGTAGGTCACCATACTTTCATTAACTTTAAAAAAAAATTTAGTTCGACCCACTGGGCTAGAGAAAAATAAGGGATTTTACAGATATACGATCATTCACATCCTCCAAATTCACTTTTACAGCTTGTAATAAATGAATAATTAAAATAAAGCTATACATAGGGATGTTCAAGTATAATTATGCAATTGTATATAATTTATCTATTTCTTAGGATCCTAAAAACTATTCTACAAGTTCTAGTTCCACATTTCCAACGACTTACTAAAATATATTCTTGCACAATATGTTGTGCCCTCCAGCTCAACATGTTTAAATGAGACGCATATTGAATCCCCATGGCCAGAATCTCTGACCTTCCTCCTTTATGGAATTACTCTATGTCTCTAGTCAATCAAGCTCAAAATTATAAATCATTTTAAAACTGTCTTTCTTCACATTAATAGCTAATGCTTTATTAAGTAATGTAAAATATTTGAAATATATCATTAGTTATGCTTTATTTCCTATTCCCATGGCTAATTTTCCAATCCAAGCTCTTATTTTCTTATTTCTAAACTAATGCAAGTCTCTAATTGTTTTCTTACCTCTAGCTTTCCTCCAGTCTCCTCTGTACAATAGTAAAAATTTATTTTTAAAGGACAGGTTTTTATTTCATACTTTCTCAACTAAAAGCATATAATGAGTAAATGAATAAGGTTCAGACTTTTCAGTTTGAGATTAAACTGCCTTTGTATTTTTAATTTTTTTCTTCTAAGTTTTATTTATTACCAACTCCCTTTAACCAACAATGCTACCCAGCCCAACATACTCTCCTAAGCCCTGAAAGCTTTTCAAAAACCACCTATATTTAGTTATTTTTCAGTGATAATTAGAATATAACTCTAAAATTAACCTCAGAAAATTGTATTAATCTTATTCACTCAGATTTAACATCCTTAACATTTGGAATTTTGTTGTTTCATAGTATTGCACAATCATCTATCATAGTTCCTTATGCACATTTGGAAACCAAAATTTTGTTAGATGACACAAAATGATATATCAGTGATGCTAGGATTTGCTTTTGAATATTTTGAGGGGTTTTGATGTTTAAACAAAGAATAGATTTCTCTTGAGTAAAATTATGGACACTATAGATTTGTCAAAAGTATTAGATGGAAAAATTATATATTGCAACATAGTAAGGCAATATGAAATATTTTATAAAAAAACTGTGCCCATATTAGAGTGTGAAACAGAAGCTACACTGTTAAAACTAGAATTTTTAATAAGCAAAGAATACTAAAGTTTTGAAACTTATATAGCACCACATCTCAATCATGTATTATTATATCCTGGTAAATTACTATTTCTAAACATCATTTGTGTACATGTAATTTTGGAGAAAATGTAGCACAGTATAAAATGCCACATAAATGGAAAATTAGACTTTTAAATTGCTAGAGGTAAATTTATTTCATCAATTGCTTTGGTTTCCAGCAATATATAGTTTTAATAAAAGTATTAAATAGGGGTCATTTTAAAACAAACTTTTTTCTAATGAATTTAAGAATAATCTTGGAGCTATTTTAAATGAATATCTAAGACACAAGAAAATTATGTTTGCTTATGTATGTCACATTATTAGATTTAAATTTAATTTTATGGATATGTTCTAGAAAATGGAAACAAAGGATTTCATTACAAAATATTATATGACATACATCTCACCTGGGAATTATTATTAAGTCTGAGGTTTTCAAAATAGGCAAAGATTCTTAAAATAGAAATATGGGATGGAGTCACTTGGTGATTTCTAGTGGTGGTGAAGACAATTTCATAAGTTTTGATTGTAATCATTTTTTAACATCCTAAATATTTTAGTACAAAATTGGATTATCTTTTCTTACTACATATGAGAATATCCATTAGGTGATAGCAGTATGTTTCCTTCAAAAGTATATAAAACTGCCAGTGCTTTGAGAAACTGACATTTAATTTTATAAGGACAAGAGAATGTCTCTTCAGGCCACTTTAATAATAAATAAATGCAATAAATCAGGGGTCCCCAACCCCCAGGCCATGGACCAATACTGACTGGTCTGCAGCCTGTTAGGAACTGGGCCACACAGCAGGAGGTGAGTGGCGGGCGAGTGAGCAAAGCTTCATCTGCCACTCCCCATCGCTCCCCATCGCTCGCATTACCTCCTGAACCATCCCCCCACCCCGTCCATGATAAAACTGTCTTCTATGAAACCTGTCCCTGGTGCCAAAAAGGTTTGGGACCACTGCAGTAAATAACTGACATAGGTTTTAACTGTTATTTTAACTGTTGTTTAACAGTTTTTAACTGTTGATATCACCAATGATAGACTCCATTTTTCTTCTTTTGATTTCATCTCTGAGTCTATGATCTTACATGTCTAACCTTATTTTTGATACAATTCTGCTTTCTAATTACATTATTCTCTTCATCACTACTAGTCTGATTAACTGAAGTGGATTTCTTTTCACCACCAAATATTTAGCAAGATATGAAATATACTATGGAATATTTGCATTTTATTTAATATTTTCTATTCTAATATTTTCTGTTCTTCCCTGAGTCAAAGCACATGGCAAAATTATAATTGTCTATGAGTTTCATAGACAGTTTCACAGAACCCATGTGACAGGGTTCTGGCCAGTGATATACTCTTTCTCTCAAACAGAAATTGTCAATATTTAGCCTGGGTCCATAAATGAGTTTCTGTGCTGACTGGTAAAAATAAGTAAGTGAAAAAATAAATAAATCCATTATTTTAAGCCACTGTGATTTCAGGGCTATCTTTTATTGCATAAACTAGCTAATCCAAACATATTAACCCCCAAGCAAACATATGAACCCTCAAGCAAATAATTGGCAAGAACATTCTGAAAACTACTTAGAATTCAGCTTTAATTCATTCATAAATTTATTTTAGCCATAAATGTTTATTAAATATATATTATGTTCTAGTTTATCTTGGCACAGTAATACAATGAAGGCTAGGATTATTGTCTTTTTACTTCATTGTTCTGTTTCCAGTATCTACATGACAGGCTGTCACATTTTAAATCTTCAATAGAAATGTTTTGCAAGAATGGAAAAGAAGCATGATAATGGATGATGGATGGAACAGACATTAATGAAAATGGCCAAAGAAAAATTATAATTTCTTTTTAACAGTTATTTACTTGAGGAAGATAATTGTTTTAGTAAGCCCTGATTAGACATCTTCTAAGTATAAGGATCTTTCTTTATCTTGAGTCTCCGAACAATAACTCTACCAAGCAACAGTTATAACCCAAATCATTCAATTGAGGAAACAATAATTCAAATTTAAATTTAAAAAATGTTACTTTTGCAATTGTAATAGGGAAGAACAAATCTGACTCCATGTTGGATCTGTTTCTTTCACTTTAACCTTTGCCTTCAGTTCTTTTGTTGCAAGTTACTGTAATCACTAAAAGGATGTTGTCTATAGGTATAAGCATACATGATGGCCTGTCTTGGGGAACCCTGCCCCCTCTGCCTGAATGTTAAACTAAAGTACCTTTGTTCAGCTCACAGGGAAACATTCTGAACCTGCTCACCAGTGAATGGCTGCAGGAAAGAAGAAATTAACACATCCCCTCGCCTAGTCTGGTGAAACCAGAAGATATTTTGCAAGGCTTATGTACTTTTTACTTTACCTCCTCACCTCCCCCTCTCTCTGTTCTATAAAGGAAACTAGCATCCAGACCCCGATAACATGGTTCTCTAGGACTCTCGTCTGCCATCTTCTCGGACATCTAGCTTTCCAAATAATGTTGCTATTCCTTGCCTCAACACCTCATCTCCTGATTTATTGGCCTGTCATGAGTACGGCGAGCAGAGCAAGCTTGGACTCAGTAACACAACATTATAGTACTTATATACAGCAGACGTACTGTTCCCAAACTTGTGCTATTTCTATTTCCAAGTTTTCACTCTTTCCATTTTGTTAAAATACCACTTCATTAAAAGCAACATTAAGAATTACAATGACATAACTATACTACATATTTCAGAATTGTAGTCATTTCTAAAGAAGGTCTTCAAACATAAATTTGAACATCATTCATAGTCAGATAGCTTCTTTCTAAATCACACACACACACACAGAAACTTTGGAGAACTTCTGACTACTGACCCACATTTCAGTGGACTTCATACTAAAATGATCTTTTAAGAATTCCAAAATGAAGGATAGCATTCTACCACAAGTTTAGATATACTTTAATTCATTGCTAGAATAAAGAATCTGAAGAACAAGACTTTCATCCAAGATTCCTATATCCAGCCAAACTATCTTTCTGAAAGAAGGAAGAAATTAAGATATTCTCAAATAAACAAAACAGAAACTTCCTTGCCAGCAGGTACACCCTACAAGAAATATTAAAAGGAGTCCATCAGGTTAAAACGGAAGAACACTAGGTATTAACTCAAATCCACACAAAGAAAAAAAGAACATTGACTGATAAGGTAACTACATAGACTAATATAAGGGACTTTATAAACACAGTTGGCTCTCATATGTGTGGGCTATACATCCACAGATTCAACCAACTGCAGATCAACAAAATTCAAAAAGAAATGCCAGAAATTTCCAAAAAGCAAAACTTGAATTTGGTCCATTCTGGCAACTATTTACTTTATATATATAACTATTTACATAGCATTTACATTGTATTTGGTATTATAAGGAATCTAGATATGATTTTAAAATTTTATAAGGTTATATGCAAACTATACCATTTTATATAAAGGACTTGAGCATTTGCAGGTATCTGTGGGAGTGGTCCTGGAAACAGTTCCTCATGAGTACTGAGGGATGACTGTATACCCTTTTAAATTATATATCACTGGGACTTCCCTGGTGATCCTGTGGTTAAGACTCCATGCTCCCAATGCAGGGGGCGCAGGTTCCATCCCTGGTTGGGGAACTAAGATCCCACATGCTGTGTGTAATCAACATGTAATAAACTGCATCTATTTAAATAAATACATACATAATAAATTATATACCATCTTTTCATATTAAAAACTGATAATTTAAACAATTTTAAAAAGAACTGAGGGAAGTAATAATTAGAAAATTGCATTGATGGATTATAATGTATAAAGATGTAAGTTTCATGACAATGATAGCAAAAGGAAAAGGGGGGAATGGAGCTATATAAGAGAAACTTTTTTTATAATACTGAACTTAAGTTGGTATTCAAACTAAATGTTATAACATGTTAATTGTAATTCCTAGGTAACCACTACAGAAATAACAAAAAAAGAAATAAAAAAGGAAAAATACATATATAAAAGAGATAAGAGAATTCAAATGATACATTAGAAAACACTGATAATAGCACACAATAAAACAGTATTGGAAGAATAGAGGAACAAAATGACATTAGACATATGCAAAAAATTGTAAAATAACAGAGAGAAATTGTAACTTATCAGTAATTACATTAAATGCAAATGGATTAAGCACTTGAATGAAAAAGTAGAAACTGGTAGAAGGGATTAACAAACATGTTTCAAATATATATTATCTACCAAAGACAAACTTTACATCCCAAAACACAAATAGGTTGAAAAGAATGGGAAAAGATATACCATCTGAACAGTAACTAAAGGAGCTATAGTAGCTACATTAAAATCAGACAAAATAGACTTTAAGACAAAAAATGTTAGTAGGGACAAAAGGCCATTATATAATGATAAAAGGGCTAATTCATCAATAAAATATAATTATAAATATAGATGCATTTAATAACAGAAGCCAGAAATACATGGCAAAAATCTAACAGATTCAAGGGAGATATCAACAGTTCACAAGATTAGTTTGAAGATACCCATATCCCACTTTCAATAGTGATAACAACAACACAGTAGATCAATGAAGAAATAGATGAATTGAAATATAATTCAACCATACCTAATAAATATTTAACATCATCCCACCCAATGACAGAATATACCTTCTTCCTAAGTGCACATGGAATATTCTCTAGGATGATAGGTAAAGCCATAAAACAAATCTCAATCAATTTTTAAAAGATTGAAATTAACAAAGTATATTCTCTTACATAATGGGATGAAATTAGAAACCAACAAGAGACATACATTGGGAAAACTCACAAATACAGTAAGTCTCCTATATACGAATGAGTTCTGTTCTGAGAGCAGGTTCATAAGTCCAATTTGCTCCTAAGTCCAACAAAATTAGCCTAGGTACCCAGCTAATTGGTTACATAGTACTATACTGTAATAGGTTTATAATACTTTTCACACAAATATTATATAAAAAACAAACACAAAACATAAAATATTTTTAATCTTACAGTGTAGTACCTTGAAAAGTACAGTAGTACAGTACAAAAGCTGGCATACAGAGGCTGGCATTGAGAGAACATGCAAGAAGAGTTACTGACTAGAGGAGAGAGAGGAGGTGGAAGATGGTAGAGCTGAAAGATCTTCAGCAACAGGAGACAGAGGGCAAGCTGCAATTTCACTCATGCCTGACATTGATGGCACAGATTCTCATTCCTTGCTGGATTCAATTCTATCCACCCACTTGAAAAAACGATCCAGTGATGTCTGAGTATTAGCTCTTTTTTTCTCATCATAAATGACATGATAGCACTGGATTGCATTCTGAAATGCTGCAGCAACCTTTGTGTACCATTCTACGTTTGGGTCTTGTGCCTCAAAAACTAACAGTGCATCCTCAAATAAAGAAAATCCCCTTGCCATTTCCTGCATCATGAATCTCTTCAGTCTTTCAGTTATCAATACTACTTCTTCCTCTTGTCTCTCTTCGTCCTTTCTCTGGGCCTCCAATTCCATCAGGTCTTCATTAGTAAGCTTCCCGTGTTGCATAACAAGGAGTTCAATGAAGTCATCCTCTTGCAGATCTAGCTCCAGCTTCTTGCTGAGGGTCACTAAGTTGCTGAAGACCTCTTTGGACTCCTCATCCACTTTCTCAAATCCATGAAAATAGTGAACAAACTGCGGGCAAAGGTTCTTCCAAATCCCATTCATGGTGACGGCTCTAACCTCATGCTAAGCAAAGTCAATGTTTTTTATGGCCTTGTAGATGTTATAGTCCTTCCAAAATTGTCACAAGGTTATTCCTGATTCATCACTCACCTTTACTACCTTTACAAAAAGTGTGACATAAATAATATTTCTTGAAAGTTGCTATAACTCCCTGGTCCATAGGTTGGATGAGTGATATAGTACAGCATTCGGTGGCAGATTTACTACTTTGATGTTGGGATGAAAGTCATCCATGAATGCGGTGTGGCCAGGAGCACTGTCAAACAGCAAAAGTATGTTGAGTGGGATATCATTCTCCAAGCAATATTTCTCTACCTCTGGGATAAAGTGGTAGAAAAACCAGCCCTCGAAAATGGCCTGTGTAACCCAGGCTTTGGGGTTACTCTTCCACACAACAGGAAGAGAGCCCCCGGCTATATTTTAAGGGCCCTTGGGTTCTCTGAATGATAAACTAAGGCATCAGTTTTATATCCCAGGAAGCACTGCCACCAAACAACAGAGTTAGATGTAGAAAACAAACATGGGGGAAAGCAGGGGCCGGGGAGGGGGTGAACTGGGAGATTGGCATTGACATATATACACTAATATGTATAAAATAGATAATAAGAACCTGCTGTATAGAAAAAAAAGTCAGAGTTAGCCTATCCTTTCCTGCTTTATAGTCTGGCATCAGCTTTTCCTCCTTACTGATGTAACTTCAGTCTGGCATCCTCTTCCAGTACAGTTGAGTCTCATCCACATTAAAAACCTGCGTGGGTAAATATGTGCCTTCATCAATAATTTCTCAAAGCATTTCAGGAAATTCCCTGTCAGCTACTGTATCTGAACTTGCTGCCTCACCACTTACTTTTACACTGTGAAGGTTGGCTCTAGCCTTGAACCAATGAAACCAGCCATGGCTGGCATTAAAAGATGCACCCTCTGATTCTCCACCATGTTTCTTCTTCAAGCCTTCATAAAGGCTTTTAGCTTTCTCTTGAATCAACATTAAGCTGAGCAGGACTCGACACTGAGGCTGATCTTGCATCCACACACTAAGAAGTTTCTCCATCTCCTCCATCACTTTTCCATGTTTCTTCTATATTCTTGTCATCATTGGCACAGCAGACTTTACATGTTCCATGATCTTGTCCTTGTTCTTTAGAATCATGCTGATGGTTGAGCGATTAACGTTATAAGAATGAGCGAGGTCTACCATCTTTTTGCCTCACTCCACTCTCTCAATTATTTTCACTTTTGTTTCTATCGTTATGGCTTGGTGCTTCTTAGCAGTACCAGCTACAACACTGCTGCTTTTACGCTTGCTTCCAGACATCCTGGACTTGAAATAAAGATACTGTACTACTGTACTCTATACAGTACTGTATAGTCAAGTACACAGAAGCGCAACCACTTGTAGAGGATGCATGCACGTGACAATGTACATCAGACACTTGAACTAACTTACTTGATTGGATATGCAAATGCACACCCGTATCATTGAAAGTTCCTAACTTGAAGGTTCGTATGTAGGGGACTTAGTGTATGTAAAAATTAAACAATACATTCAAAAGTAACAGAATAAAGAAGAAATCACAGGGCAAATTTTAAAATACTTTGAGATGAAAAAAACACATCTCCAAACAAAGGATATAGCTAAAGTAGTGCTAGAGGAAAATTTATAGTTAACATCTACATAAAATGAGGATCAAGATGTCAAATCAATATCCTAAATATTCACCTTAAAAAAACTAGAAAAATAACTTATTCCCTTGCATAACCAAAACTGTATACACATTGATTAGCAGCTCCTTTCTCTTCCCCCCAGCTCCTGGCAACCACCATTCTATTCTTTCCTTCTATGAATTTAACTATTTTCAATATGAATATGAGTGGAATTATGTAGTATTTTTCCTTCTGTGACTGGCTTATTTCACTTGGTATAATGTCCTTAAAGTTCATTCATGTTGTCACATATTACTGGATTTCCTAGTGACCAGATTTACATTATGCCTATAGATAACAATATTTAATTACACACTTAAAAATCTGTTACAAGGAAAGACCTCATGTTAAGTGTTCTTACAATAGTAATAATAACAGACAACTAAAAAACTAAAAGGAAATCAAACCCAAAATAAACAGAAGAAAATAACTATTAGAGTAGTAATAAATGAAATAGAGAATGGAAAAATAAAGACTGTAAAACAAACCACAGTATGTTCTTTAAAAAGATCATCAACAAAAACTTAGCTAGATCAACCAAGCAAAAACAGAAGCCTCAAATTACTAAAACAAAAATGGAAGAAGGCACATCTCTCCCAACTTTATAGAAAAAAAACCCAAAATGTTTTATAAGGGAATACCATGAATAATTGTATTCCAACAAATATGATGCCATAGATAAAATGGACATATTCCTAGAAAGACAAACATTATCAAAAGTGACTCAAAAAGAATTAGAAAGTGTGGATAGACTTTTAACAAGTAAAAACAGTAAATTAGAAATTAAAAACTTCCCATACACAAAAAGTGTAGGTCCAACTGATTCACTGAATTCCACTAAATGGAATCATCATAATTACTATCAAACCCCCAGCTGGCTTTTTGAAAATGTTTTTAATAACAATTGTACATATTTAAGGAGTACAACATGATGCTTTGATATACACAGTGAAATTATTATTATAGTCAACCTAATTAACATATGCATTTCCTCACACATCGACCTTTCGTGTGTGTGTGTGTGTGTGTGTGTGTGTGTGTGAAAGCACCTGAAATCTACTCTCTTAAATTTCCAATGTACATTAACTGTAGTCATAACGCTATACATTAGAACTCAAGACTTCTTCATTCTACATGACCACAATGTTGTACCCTTTGACCAACCTCTCTCCATATCTCCCATTTCTCAGGCCCTATAACCATCATTCTATTCTCACTTCTACACTTTTCCAAAGACATATAAATAGCAAAGTTATATGAAAAGGTGCTCAAGACCATTAATCATCAGGGAAATGCAAATCAAAACTAAAATGAGATATCACCTCCCAGTGGGCTTTTTGAAGAAGTTGAAAAGCTGATCCTAAAATTCAAATGGAAGTTTAAGGAACTCAGAAGAGGTGAAACAATCTTGAAAAAGAGAAACAAATGTGAGTTGATGTACTCACATTTCCCAATTTCAAAACTTACTACAAAGCTGCTGTAATCAATACTAAATACAGTAATCAACTGATTGTAATACAGTAATAAATTACTATAAATAATCAACGCATTAGTTTTGTCATAAGCATTTAGATCAATGGAATACAATTAAGAGTCCAGTGTAAATCTTTACATTTATGTTCAATTGATTTCTGACCAATATAATTCAGTGGGTAAAATTCTTTTTTATTTTATTTACTTCCAGTTTTATTGAGGTATGGTATGATTGACAAAAATTTTATATATTTAGGTTGTACAATATATTTTTTAAGTTGTACAACATAAATTACTGTATGTATATATTGTAAAATGCATACTAGATCAAGTTAACACATCCATCAATGTGTTAATCAATATCTTTTGTTTGTTTTTGTTTTTCACGATGAGAACACTTAAGATCTACTTTCAGCAAATTTCAAGTATCCTATACAGTATTATTAACTATAATCACCATGCTGTATATATATCCTCAAAACTTTTTCATCTTATAACTGAAAGTCTGTACCCTTTGACCAACATTTCCCCATTTCTCTCACCTCCCACCATTCTTCTCTGATTCTTTGAATTTGACTTTTTTAGATTACACATATAAGTAAGATCATATAGTATTTGTCTTTCTATGTGTGGATTATTTCACTTAGCACGATGTACTCCAGGTTTATCCATGTTGTTTCAATGAGCATACTCTTCAAAAAATGTTGTGACAACTGTATATTTACATGTAAAATGATAAAGTTGGACTCCTACCTCATACCATATACAAAAATTAACACAAATTGATATTGATTAAACGTGAATAATAACATAGAAATTCAGATGGAGAAACTCTCCTAGAAGACTCTATCTAGCAAGTGATAGAAACAGACAACAGAAAAAAGAGAAAGAAGAAGAACAGAGGTAAAAGTGGTGATGAATATTAATGATACCAAGCAGGGCCCTGTGGGGCTCTTGGGCACAAAGCCTTCCTGTGTCCCCCATTTATTTGATTAGAGGAAATAGTCTTCATTCAGTCTCCATAACTTTCTCCGACTTTGCAGATTCAAGCAGTTGTTAATTAGGGAAGGGAGGGGATGCAAGGCAAGGGAGAAACAAACAGTCAAGAGAAACAATAGTGAAACCCTGGGGCAAAGTCCAGGTTCCCCATCAATGGATACTCACAAAGATATCTTTGAGCTGTTTTGCAGATACTAAAACCCCCTCTAGGTGGGAGAAGTTAATGATTAATGATGGTGTGCTGCCTGGAAGCACATAGACCCCAGACCAGTTGGAACCTGAAGATGGATGTTGCTGACTCCCACTTACCTCACCACCAACCAATCAGAAGAATGCAAGCCTGTCACTTCCTTGATCCTTATCACTTACCCCTGACCACCAGCCCTGACTATAAGACCTCTCCCTATTCCCCAGGGAGGGGGGCACAGTTTCTGAGGCACTAGCCTGCTGTGTTTCCTCTTTGCCTGGCAAAGAAATAAAGCTACCCTTTCTCTTTCCTCCAAAACTCTGCCTCTGTAATGGTGCACAAAGGGCCAATATTTTGGCAACATTAATATTCCCAGAAGGAAGGAGGGGAATAAGTAAAAAAAAATAGTAGGAATATTTTTGGTCTTTTTTACTTATATTTTCTGTGATTTAACACTTCTTTCACTGACCAACTGCTTCTGCTGAAATATTTATCTGCACCTCTGGTTTTGTCTTGAAACCTTAAAAGAGCACCACAAGGCATAAGGGAAAGGAATTGAGAAAGTTGCCAGGGTCAAAGTGGAATCCAAAGAGAAAAGGAGTGATTTGATGTAGAGATGTGAGGTCTCAACAGGATATCATTCCCTCCCCTGATTTCTGAATACCAACCAGAGCAGAAATGTGATCACGGGACTTGGCAGCATTTTACAAATGCAAAGCTGACAGGTCAGACTACCCAGCCCTCAAAACATCACTATTGTAGGGGTTTGTGCAGTTTTTCATTGAGCAACAACTCAGCAACTAATGGCTCCTAATTTACCATTTTGGTTGGAGGTGAAGGGATGGGAGAGTGATAAATGCCGGGCATTTTCCCTTTGCCATTCCTACTATAGTTGTTTTTACTTACTGGTCAGGAAACAATATGTAGATTCTGATATGCATTCAAGGGTTAGAAAAATTACTGCAGGGTAAGTCCACAGACCAACTGTGACACCGTTTTGAGCCATTAGTCCACCTATCAATTGACCAGTATAAGCTCCCAGCCTTAACTGTTGGCGATGATAATGTTTGGGGTTTACTACTTTGTCAGCTAAGTCACTGTATGAAATAGCTCTTTGGAGGTGTGGGTTACCTCCTTTTCCCAGCATATGTTTATCCTTGTAAATGGACTCAGGTGCAGTTGGGGAAAAATTGGGTATTAGATATTTTATATTCTTGTAGATTCAGTCTCAAAAAATACCCTTAAAAAACAAACAAAAAAATCCCAGAATTTCTCTTAATCAATAGTCTCTGGAATTGGGAAGTAGTTTAGTCTGTAATCTGAGCCTGAGATTACCATTTACTTTACCTTTGAGGCAGCTAATGTCACCCTTCTGCTTCCCAGACTTTGCCTTTTTTCCTAGGTTATAAAATCTGGTAACACACTAGTTGATTTTCCATCTATTTCACTTCTATACCATGATCTCCTAGCCACTGCCCTAAAGGCCTGCAGATTAAGGCACCCTAATTTCTCCTCTGGCTTTGTTGCCCATGAGGCATTTTTTTCTTCATGACACTATGAAATGAACTAGTGAGGAGAAACGGGGGTCTTTGAGAAAATCTGTGTTGTCTCTCATCTGTAATTCAGTGTGACTGAGAGCTGTTGTCTTGCAACCCAGGTCTTCGACATCAATAAAAATGAGTCTAGAATAGCAGAATCTGTCTCCTATTCCTTCAGGGATCATAGTTTGGAGGTAGCTTCTCTGGCTCACAAGATAATTTCATCTGACTATGCCCAGTTCACTAAGTTTTCTGTCTCTCCTTCTCGATACTCTGCCAGGGCAGTTCTTACATCACCTACATATTTATTGCAGCATATTATCATGCACAAACCAGTGTCCTGAACACAACACCAAGCCACAAATCACAAGAGAGGAATTTTCCGTCAATAAATCCTCCCCATGCAGTCTGGAGATCTACTTCCACACGTGTTTCCAATGCCCTCTAAACTCCCTCCACACATATCAGTGAGATGATTCTTTGCAGGTGTGTGCTACTTCTGTGGGGAGCTTAGGCTGACTCTACCCTAATTGTTGGTTTGAAGACAGAGTGCATGAAGTAGGGGTAAATCCTGGTGTTGAACGAGTACCTTTTTTGAGGGGGCTGACTCAGATTAGGACTTTCTAAGGGTCTCCGAGCCAGAGGGTTTTCTTTTAAAGCTGATAAAAGGAGCTGCTGCTACCAGCTTGGAGGCTGTAGGGAAATCTGAGCTAGAAGGTCCTTTAATTCTTTATATTAATGACTTTGTCCTAGGACTCAGGTCTCATTGTTTCCCTGTAGAGGCCCTGACTTCCATTTAAGAGACTTGTTTAAGCTATGTATTCATCTTTTGTAGTTCTTAAAATTAAATCCTCGGTCTGGGGATTTCCCTAGTAGTCCAGTGGCTAAGTCTCTGCTCTCCCAAAAGAGGGGACTCGGGTTTGATCCCTGGTCAGGGAACTAGATCCTGTGTGCTGCAATGAAGATCCTGCATGTGGTAATGAAGAACCTTGAGTTGCAACTAAGACCTGGCGCAGCCAAATAAATAAATAAATACGTAAATAAAATCCTGGGTCTGATTTTCAACACGTTTTGCCCTAAGTCTACAAGAACTAAAGTTTCTTTTAATAATGCTTTGGGGCATTAGTTGTTAGTTGTGTGCCTTGATTTGTCGGTTGGCTATTCTGTATTTACGCAATTTTGGAAGGTACCTAAAACCTTTAACTGACTCCTCTGACTCTACAGTTCTTATAATTTTGATTGCCTTCATACGTTACAAATGATACTGCTACCTCAAAACACCAACAATTCTCCTTCTGAACACACCATAGGTGCTGCTCTCAACAAAATTTTATTTTATATTTTTTACCTCCCCACTTACCACCAGCGATAGTTATCTTCACCAGCTGACAACTTGGTTAATTACCACATTCAGAATCCCGTCCTGAAATTATACTTTCTCTAGGGCCACTACAAGCAAGAGCTGTAATCTGGGTTTGCCCCCTGAAGCAGAGCTGGAGTCTAGGGCTTGCATGCAGGCAGACTACTTGGGAAAGTGACCCCAAGAAGCAGGAGTGAGAGACTGTGAAGAGTGAAACAGGGGAGGAGAACTGTTGGGCTGCACCCCGCAGGCCTATAAGGCCTGTGCTTGCCCAGCTTCAAGACCGAAGAAACAGCCCAGAGTCAGCAACAGAGACATCAACGGTTTAATGAATGGGGGAACTTACACGTCTGAAGCAAGGCCTGGAGTGACACCCCACCGTGTGTGGCTGCTGGCCGACAGGACGCGGAGCTAGTCTTTGCTCCTGGTGGAAGCTGGGTGGGAGAGAAGATTACCAGTTATAGGGGAATTGACGCCAGCTGGGCTCATTAGTTACCAGGGAAACCAGTAGAGGGGCACGCCCCTCACCACCCGTTTGATGAGAACAATTACCAGCTGGGGCCTGGGGCAAGTATGTAGGAAGATCAGTCATGTAAATGGGGTGTAGGTGAATCAGGCACTGGTCGGGCAGGGGGTGTACAGAGAGCAAGAGAACTGCCGTCTTGAGCGGCCTGACTGTACAAAAACATAATCCAACTGTGGTTTATTGAGCTAAATACTACACTGGGGAACTAGAGCTTGATCCCACTGGGGACTTTAAAGGGCCATGTAGAACGTACCTGAGAATTGACTGCCTGAGTATACATATGTCAATCAGAGTTTCATCTTATTGCATTTAACTCCCTTACACGTCTGGATTTGCACATGAATCAGAATTGCTGAGCTAGTTCCCACGGTCATCCCAGTGGAGGCAGTGATGGCCCAGAACAGAATGAGAGAGTTATGCAACTGCTTGCCAAAGCAGCTGGAATAAGTTAAAAGTGCGCCAAATGGAATACCAAAATATTTTACATACTGAATTGTTGCAATTCCACCTCCATGTATTTAACATAAATTAATCTTCTGTACATATTCACAACGATTCACCTAGAAGGAATTTTTAATTACAGCACTGTTTTTACAGATCATATAACCAACTTGCATCAAAAGTCTCATAAATGGGAGAATGGCCTAAAAATTCAGTACAGGCTTACTGTAGAATACTGTACAGAGAGAAAATGAACAAACTATTTTTACATGTAGAATATGACATCAAGTACATAAAATGGAAAAACATGGCAAAAATATCATTGGTTACTAATAGAAAGCACATATAGGTGGTAAAATTACAAAAACCTAGAAGGGAAGGAAAGATGCCAACTTCAGGGAGTGTTTACTGCTAGGGAAGAAGAGAAGCAAAGGGGTTGAGGGGGTGCTGCAGAGTGAGCTGCAACTGTCTCTGCAAAATTGTATTTATTTTTTTAGTATGTTAATCAACTGTTTAACTTTTAAAAGTGTGCATGATGTGTGCTTGAGATTTTATTGTATTTATTTCTACTTTGGACTAAGGTTGGACTATGTTTTAATTAAAATGGGTTTCAAAGAGAGTTATTAGAAGGTAGAAATTTAGACAGTGTGTAGAGGCTATTCTGGTGAATTCTCTATGGGGACAAGGTTATGGATTCAAATAAAGACTTTTTGTTGTTTTTTTTTAAATAAGGCAATGTGAGCATTTTTAAATTGAGTATGTCTACATATCTATTTCATTTTAAAACAATACAATTTCTGAGCTGCAAAGAAAACAACCTACATGTAAATGATAAAATATTAATAATATAAAAATTTCTGTGAGGAAGAAAATAATTAATATAATTTTAAAAGATCCAAATACATTTAGAGGAGACTTAAAAATAGGAAAAAAACCTCAGTGATAAATGTATAAAATATATTCAACTCAGTAGAAATCAGATAAACTAAAAATATAATTTAAAAGTATTATATTGTATTATGTAAATATAAAAAGGAAAAACAGCTGTTATCTCTTAAGCTGGCTATATTTAAAAATAAAAATACTTACAATTATTTGTAAATTGAAATATATGTGTTTGTATATATATGTCCCCCAAATCTGTATATATGTGTATGTGTGTGTATCCTCTTATATAGTACCAGAACAAAAATTTTAAAGGAAATTACGTAAAGCACAAAGAAGCTTTTCACATATTAACACAGTAATTTCATCTTAGAATCTCCCAAGAGAAATTTGCAAAAATGTGTAGAGCAAAGGTTTGCTTTTTCTTTTGTCCTTTGTTTAGTTTTTTTTAATAAACATGAATGTTCATTCTGGTATTTCTTATATCTCGTATTTTAAAAAATGAACGGTTGATATAATAAAGTGTGGTGCATAATACGATGGAAATCAGGTTTACTAAAAATGCTTTTGATTCAGAATATTTAATAGTATTGGAAATGTTCATGACATAATTTGCAATTTATGTGAAGCATCCAATTAATGTAAAATTTGTGTGTGCTTGTATATATACAGATAACTTTGTGAGTATACTTTACATTTTTATTTTTAGCAACTCTCTTCATTCCACCTCTGGATCATCATATCACATGTCATATGTTTTTATTTTCTTTTTAAGCTTTTCTCTAATTTACAAATCTTCTGCAGTAAGTACATATAACTCTTTGTATTCTGATTTTAAAACATATTTTGTAAAAATATCAGAAATGTAGAGCTATGTTAAATTGCATTATGTTCTTTTAAGTAATACATAACAGGTCATTTTCCTTTGCATACTTTTGCTTTAATTCATGCTCATTCCTTCAAATTAGTATATTGTTAGTTGTTATTGTGGAACCTCCTCATGTGCTAGAAGTTATAACTTTAATTCCTTCAATAATCTACGAACAAACACATACTGTACTATCTCTTTAAGGCCTGGCCATTTGTCCCTAAGACATAGACCATATTTAAAGGGCACATTATGCTTTACTGATAATAAAGCTTCAAATATAATCTATTGTGAACCCTAACTGGTTAATCAAGATTCTGTCAATAAAATAAAAGTCATTCTAAATATTTTAAGCAACAGGAGAGTTAAAGCAGAAAACTAAAGTCTTCCACAGCAGGGAACACCTGTGAAACAGTCATTCAGTCAGCAAGTGCAGGATTTTCAAGGAAGCCTTGGATGATTTCACCTGCTTGGAGTATCCAAGCTATTAACATGAGCTTGTCCAGAAGATTCTAAAAACCCTAATCTATAACCTTTCTGCAACTGCTATCACGTTAGTTCCCCCTTTTCCATTTCCTAAATCACTTGTGAATGCCTGTCATTAGCAGAATCTAACCTAGAAACCAGCTCACAAGGAATTCTGAGAAAAGGAGTTCCCAGGCTTCTTCCCTCAGGGGTAGAAGGAGACAGCTGATGCTGAGTTAATAATCAACAATCAGGTACATGTAAAATTTGTAAAATCTGAACTGAATTGGTTTCCCAACCATCCGAGTGGAAAGAGCAATATAACAACAATTCATTTTATTTTGGCTTCTTAGAATTCAAATTTAATAGAAATTTCCTAATTTAAGGTTAACTTGGGAGCAAGAACTTATAATGCATACAAGAAATGACATTACGTTAGGGATATGCATGTGGGTAGACTGGGCAATAGATAGAAAGAAACATCAAGGATGGAAAATATTGGTCTCAGTATATGAAATGGACCTGTCTAATGTTCATTTCATCCGAGTGATCAGTCTGTCCACACAATATGGAATATTTTTCTCTAAGTAGCCAAATCTTGTTATCTTGGTTTCTATTTTACTGAAGCCCCAATACTTACACTACTTTTAATGAGACTTTAAAAATATACTAATTAGTTCATTAAAATGCATGCTGATAAATGAAAGATAAGCAACCTGCAGTTTATGATGTTTCATCTTGAAGTTTATCCATGAAGGTAAATACATATTCTGTCACTATTTTTATAAAATATTCATTTGAGATGTACTTTGAAAAATAATGAGCATTATACTAACAATAATTCCTAGGAATTTCAAGTTTATACTATTTATATTCTATGTATAATATCTGATTTTCAGTATTTCGATTATAAAAAGCACAATATAATCAATGCAGCAACAGTATTTTTTCAAATACTGAATTTACAAACATTGTATTCATTTAGTTGCCTTGCAAGGAATTTCAGGTCATACGTATTATTAGGCTTTTAAAAGTGATCAATGATTATGAAAAACACAGGACTACTTACTAAAATAAAATGATACAGAATTTACTGACTGCCCACATGGTTCAGTTGCTTTGACTTATTATAGATATTTTATTAAAAATAAGATATTTTTATCCATCAGGAAATTGATATATTCTTAATCTTCTAAATAAAATAATATAATTTCTAATTAATTAAAAAAATAATACAACTGTGGATGTAACATTATTCCAGTCTTAATCCACACTGGAGGTTACTGTCTCAACATTTCATATGTAGTTTCCACAGTTAGTCTAAATTTTTCAATAAGTGGCTTATTACACAGGATCATTCCCCTAATTTTATATAGCACACAATTTAGCATTTATTCTATTATTCTTTAATATTTTTCATTTAAGCAATCTATTAGATGTCTAATAAAATATATATAGCCAAAGGCTGTCATTATTTTTAAGATATAAGCAAATTTTCAAAAACAGAATTATAGTCAATATGTTAATTAAATAAATAATTCTCATAGGAGATGATAATCATCATTACCAACACAACCTACTAGAAAATATCATTAATTAAAACCACAGCAGGAATTTCACTGTTAATTAATAATTAATTGTACTATAGCTATTAATTATTAATTAATATACATTCCTTTGGGGCTACATTCCTTCTCATCATATACATTTGGCCATCGCATATGTATTTGCTATAGGAAATTGGAAAATACCTACTGTTGAATATATGTATGAAAAGAATATGTGTAATTCTTGACATAATATTTCTCTCTCAAAGAGGAGTATTTTCTCTTCAGACTGGATTTCTCTTAAACTGCTAAAGCAATTTATTTGGTCCGTTACGTTTTTTTCCCCTGTTTTCTGGGGGTTTTTTATGGAAGGAGATATATAGTTATTCTGCTTTAAGATTCATATAGAATTCTGACAGAAATTGTATGTGTCTCTGAGAAATCTAATTAAAATCCACTAAAAAGAAAAAAACATGTTTAGTTTTAACGTGATAATACTCTGTTAGATATTCCATTTTAGGGAATAACTGGTATATAATCTATGTAGGTAACTTTATCATGTTACAGAATGTTTTATTCCTTGGGTGTTGTGGCTACTTTAAGCTCAGCTAAAATAGTGATTGTCTCATTAACACGGCTGTTTTCATTGAGGAACCTGGCTCACAATGTGCTCTACTTGATTTAGCACGCTATGAATTGCTGTGCTCACCTGCTCTGTTATTACTTATCTGCAAAGCACCTAATATTTGTCCTTAGCAGAATTTTGCACTAAATATTTATTCTATTAATTACTCATAATTAACAATATAATATTGCTCTGATTTAATTCATTAAACACTTGATAAAAGCAGATGCTGTTTCTATATTGGTGATGACTTGATAGTCAATGCCAGACACTATTTTAGCTAACTCTTAATTGACTGATTTTTGGCCAGCATAATTAGAGAATCATACATTTTAGAATACACCACTCCCCCAAATTCTCTATAGCCTACCACATAACCACGCTCAACCCACTTGAGCCCAAGCATTAGGTGGGATTCCACTGTGAGAAGAGTCCAATTACTTAGATGTGGGCTTTATCTTTTTTATTAAGGGAATCAGTAAATAGATTTACCTTCCTTTCTAACTCTTGTGTGTGCATTATACCAAAAGAAACCTTGAAGTTATTGGAATGAGGATAATTTCTTAATATCTCATTGTTATATTATTCCTTTCTTATTTATATTCTCTATTACATTTACTACACACATGAATGAAACACATCTGATTAGATAAACTTAATTGTCTAGAAGCCCATTTAACTAGTATTATATTACACTCTTCTTATAATAAAGAATAAAGACTCTTACTGTAGTTGAGCTAAGTATTAGCTGAAATAATAATCTCTGAAATCTGTGTCAATACAAAGCAGATTTTTTTTAGAGCATGCATGAGTTTAGTTAATGGTGGTCATATAAATCAGAAGATACTGTTTCATCTAGTTATTCATGGATGAAGAAAATGGAGGCTCTTCAATTTTTGACAAGTGACTTCCAAGGTCACTTTGGAGATGTCCACACTCTGCCTACAGATGCAAGAAGGAATTCAGCCAGAATTCAGCCAGAATTCAATGTCATAAGCTTTCCTAGATGCAGAGGGGATAGGGAATTCTGAGTGGTGTGACCTGAGCAAATCATTTGACTTCTGTATGTCTCAGTCTACAACCTGAATTCATATATTCCTACCAAATAAGATTGTTTGGATTATCAAATTCAATGAGGCAATTCACTCATTCTGGCTTCTGCTCTGTTCAAGGCTTTAACTCTGTTTCCTTCCTACCCTTGGGGAACATAACAGTTTCCCACAGTTGTTTTGCCTGACATTTAACGACCATATATTTTCCCTTTTATCCTGCTAACACCATTAGGAATATTTCCTTCATCACAGTTTCTGAAGTTAAAGCCTTTAAATTATGCTTCAGTATCCCTCCTAATGATTAACAGACAATTCTTTAGCTTTTAAATGCTCCACTTGAGATAAATATATGTCTTGGGAAATATAAACTAATAAACCAATTTTGATTGGATATATTTTATGAAAAATCAATGATTTATTTCATAAGTACATTGATAATATATACATCATAATTCCACTGAATACTACCTGATTTTTCTACCTAATATCCTCTTTTATTAAAGATGTATTTTTCCCTTAAGATGTTTGACTTTTTATATGTAACTACCAAAAAATGAAAGTGAGCACATTGTGGGTTTATGATTAGAAATCCAGTATTTTTATCATAAAATATGAATGGAAAATTCAAACGAAAATACATCTTATGAATTTGTGTCTATAACAAGTAATATCAATATGCATTTTGTGAGAAAACTAATGCTTTAAGCAGTTATTCAAATAAAATATAACATCAAGGAGCTGCAACATATACTTACAAAGATATTGAGAGTTATAAAAGATTTTCATTGTACATATAAAAGCAGGAAGTAAAAATTTTCCAACTGATACTAATTTTGAAGATCTTTATGTATATTTTAGAGTTTTTTTTAAAGGTTTGGCATTTTATAGTCACGTATTATATAATAAAGTGTTAATGTTTGCTTTATCAATGTGATGTCAAAAAACTATAATTATTGCCAGCTCAATTCATGAATGACTAATTACAAAAATAAATAATTAACAGTAAACCAGAACTAACAAGTTGTGATACAACACAACTGATAATCTTCTAGTTTGTCAAATAAATGAATGGGTTATGAGATAGAGACAATGATAATAAATGTCAATCTGTAGTGTCATTTATCTATGAGTAAAGATATTCATCTTTTGACATTATAAAATGCGTAGTGATTTTTGCATATAACTGTAATTCATTTCCTGTTTGTCCTATTGCAGCATCACATTTGTAACACTGCAGTTAAGACCCTGTTAACATTTCCCTTATAAAATCCATATTTTCAACTATTTATAATTATGTGATTAAATTTCTTTTCAGAATGAAACTTGGATTACAAAATCTCTTTCTAGGAGATATTTTAAATAAAATTTTAAAAGCCGAGTTTTACAGGAAGGATATATCTCATTATGAGAAGTGTGTACTGGCAAGTGATGATGGGCTATTGGTGGTTCTTAATTACTTCACGTGTTTCTGCTCCTTAATATTTCTGTTAGATGAGTAACATAATAGATGGTGTTAAGTAATTCATTTTTCATTAAAGACAAACAGGTATTATATTAGTTCTATAAACACATATTTAAAGTAAGGCTGGGACTTCCCTGGTGGCGCAGTGGTTAAGAACCCGCCTGCCAATGCAGGGGACACGGGTTCAAGCCCTGGTCCGGGAAGATCTCACATGCTGCGGAGCAACTAAGCCCGTGCACCACAACTACTGAGCCTGCGCTCTACAGCCCATAAGCCACAACTACTGAAGCCCATGCACCTAGAGCCCGTGCTCCACAACAAAAGAAGCCACTGTAATGAGAAGCCCACGCACCGCAACGAAGAGGATCCCCTGCTCACCGCAACAAGAGAAAGCCCACGTGTAGCAACGAAGAGCCAACACAGCCAAAAATTAAATAAATTTAATTAATGTGTCATATTCATGAATCACATGACCCACTTAAAAATTTTTTTTAATTTTATTTACTTTTATATAGCAGGTTTTTTTAATTTTATTTTTTTATACAGCAGGTTCTTATTAGTTATCTATTTTATACATATTAGGGTATATCAATCCCAATCTCCCAATTCATCCCACCACCACCAGCCCCCAACCCCTCTTTCCCCCCTTGGTGTCCATACGTTTGTTCTCTACATCTGTGTCTCTATTTCTGCCTTGCAAAGTGTTCACATGACCTACTTATAATGGGATACTTCATGCTCTCTTCTAATCCCATTAGTTTAGAGTGAATTTTCTAAATGTCTGCTCTCAAATCTGTTTGTTAGTTTTACTTGAGTTATTTACTTGATAGTTATTTCATTAAATATTATAAACTATGTCATGAAATATTACATAAATTAGGATTTGGAAAAGAAATAGGGTGTTTCTATAAAATCACTGTTGAGGGACTTCCTTGGTGGTGCAGTGGTTAAGACTCCATGCTCCCAATGCAGGGGGCCCAGGTTCAATCCCTGCTCAGGGAACTAGATCCCACATGCATGACACAACTAAGGAGACCACATGCCACAACTAAGGAGACTGCCTCCCGCAACTAAGGACCCTGCTTGCTGCAACTAAGAGACCCAGTGCAACCAAATAATTAAATAAATAAATAAACAAATTTAAAAGAGAGACCCCTAGTTCTCTTAAAAGCACAGTTGAAATATTTAGAAAATACTTGAAAAAGTCTTTCAAACTAGCAATGTATGCCAGGTATTTAATGGATGGACAAATTAACTAAAAATGTAAGAATTCTATACACAGATTATTTCATAAGTGTCTAATTTCTTGATCATTTCTAAAGAAAAAAGATGAAAATAGCAGAGGATACATTGTACATGTGTTTTCTGCAAAAATTTTGCCAGAGCTTTATTACTATTATTCATGTTAAAAGGAATTATTTGCCTATAAAAAGCTTGGTGGAAAATGTGTATTTTTTAGTTAAAATATTATATTTAAGTTAAATATACATCTTTAAATCTGTTTATTAGCTTACCAACTTCAATGTCATCAGAATCCAAGATATTTATAAATTGCAAAGAAATCCAGTTTGGTAGAGTTGTTTCCATTATTTATTGTGTTCATCATACAAGAAACTTTGGTGATTCTGTTTTACTGATATTATTATAAACTTGTTTATTGTAATTGTGCATATAATACTTATCTTCCTATCTGTCTTTATCCTATAAAAATGCAAGGGTTTTCATGTAATTTTTTGTTTGAATAAGATTTTGTATCACTCTTCTTAAGCTACATTACTGGAGAATGGATTTTTCAGCAACGTGAATTAGGCGTTCATTTATGCAAATCCTCCATACTCCGTACTATCTTCATAAGTCAACCAAATAGAGTACTCAATACTAGGCCCTCAAAGAAGATAGGCTAATGTGTAGGGGATATTATAGCCTAATGAGTAAATAAATATGCAAATGGAAACAAACGATCAAACAAGAGTATAGGAAAAAGGCATGACAATGTTAATACACTCCCTATTCTCCTAGCCGAGGTCCCAGTGGAAGAAACTCTAAAGGCCTGTATATCATGCAAGTCTGGATGGAACGGCTACATATTTCTTTAGGACAAGAAACTTGACTACTTAAAAGCATTGATTTTTCAGGTAGTTTGCTTACTTTTCTTGCTGCAAATCAATGGTCTTAAAATGTTATGTGAACAAGCTAGATATATACTACAGAGATTCTACTGTTTGAAGTCATGCCACAGATTCTTGTTCTTGTTCATTAACACTGGCCTCCTCATACATCTGTCTAGACTAGTCTTCTACAACTTTCAGAAGAGAGCTCTACAAGTGCAGAGGTCTCTTTAGTATTTGCTCAAATATATTAACTTGGTTAAGCTATGGAGTTTACTTATATTTAGAAAATAAAACACTCTCAGTGTAATTGCACATACTAGTGAAAAGTTTTCTTTGATTCATTCTGTATTTTAAATATAGACATGGTTATTTATTATTTAGTGTTGTTTCACTTGAAGAATCGTTCCTCTTCTTAGGCACATGATCATATTTTCTCTGACCCTCTAATGACTTGTATATTATTGACTCTACCTCTTCTGTCTTCAACCCCACCTTGGCATTTTATCCTTCACATTTAGAATTTAAATGAAGCAAGTTTTTATTAAATTAAAAAAAATCAAGCATACCTACATGTTTCTCACATTCTGTATCCATTTCTTTATCTGACACTCACTTCTCAATTTACCTTGCCCGTATTTCCATCGATACACTGAAAGAGCTATCATTAAGATCAGAAATTACGTCTATTGCTTGAAATTTAAAGATATATTTTATTTCTCATATAACTTGACTTTATATTTTTATTCTACACATTTGATAATTCTTCCAGTTGAATCATTCTCAGCTGTAATTTTCTGAGCTTTTCCCACAACTATAGCCACTTTTTCTCAAACATACAGCTCTACTTTTAATCTCGGAAGTTCTAAAAATGTAGGCCTAGTTTCACTTCTGTGGATATTCTTGTTTTTAAGAAAGTCACACCTTTGTCACTGGCTACCCTTCCCAACAACTGCTATCAATACTTAGGACCCCCAAGCGCTTAGGGACTCCTTTGTCACAGGTCTTACCTCTGACTCACATGCGACAGCACCTTGAACATCTCAAAACCATCCACAGACATCATGTCCAATGCTGAAACTTTTATCTCCTCTGCAAGATTAATTCTTCTTCCCCAACTCAGTGAGTATCACCAACCATATCTAGTTGCATAAATAAGAACCTAGGAGTCAATTCTACATTTCTCCCTACTCCACCACTCTGACCTTCCCCAAATCAATCTGTCACTAAGTCTGGCATACCATACCTCCTAGATAGCACTCAAGTAATTCTTCTTTCTGTTTTCACTGGCAAGACACTGGCCCAAGATGCTTTAAGGGAGACAAAATTTCACGCTATCTAAATTTACATTTGGTAGGTTACACAAAATCTTAGCTTCATTTTCCTCACCTATAAAAATGGAAGTAATGATGAGGGTGATTTGAGGACTAGATAGACGCATATTTAATAAATGCATAACAATGTCAGTGAAGTTTTGCTAAACTTAGCTATTATATAGTCTTTTCTGTGAATAGCAGGAGACAATAGCTATAAATATATGCTGAATATTCCAGATCAGTTCTCCACACAGGAGCAAGGACAGTCCTTTTGAAATGCCAATTTCACCATGCCATCCCTTGACCAAAACTTTATCAATTCTCTTCTGTTTTTCTTAGAAGGAAGCACAAAACAATTAACACTGCCTCTGAGGCCCTTAGTGATGTAATTTCAGGATTCTCTCCAAGTTCGTTTCCAGACTCTGTTTAGTTACTCTTGCTTCTTCCTGACTTAGGACCTTTCCTGATTTCACAGCCTAGGGTGGGCTCCCTATATATACATGGTTTGTCAATTATGCCTATTTCCCCTTCAGAACATTGTCAGGGTTTAGAATTACATGTATATCTTCTTATTTTACTTATGTTTATTTGCATCCCTAGTCTACTAAGTTTCATGAGGGAAAGACTATGCTTTATAACTCATTCTTATAAAACATAACATGTCCAAGGTCTAACATGTTATCTGGCTTAAAATGTTATCTGGCTTAAAAATGTTCAGTTAACATTTTTGAATAGATTTATGCATTAAGAGATGGGTGAATGAACTTTAAACACACTGTAATTTTACTTCTTTTTCAGGGGGAGATCATCATGTGTATAATTCCACAGACTATTCCTCTACACAAGATGTTGTTTTGATATTCTTTTCCTTGCCCTCTAGTTTAGATAACTAGCAAGACAAACGGAACAGAAAACTCAAACATATATTTAAGGGAAGATAATGCATTTGTGATGGCAAAATGCTAGTAGAGCACATAGAATCAGTAGAGAAATTTTGACAATAAAAATACCCGAAGATACAAGACTTATTTTTCATATAGTTTTCATTCGCAAATATTGATAGTAGAGTGATTATTTTTCGAGCAATATCTACTGAGTGCATATTATGTCCCAGACATTCATGCTGTGACTTAGGGCTAAAATAATGATAGAAAATATTATGATGGTTAAGATCAAAGTCTCTGGTACCAGCTTTTCTGTGTAAGAATCCTGTCTTAATCACTGCCCCGGGCAAATTCTCTAACCTCTATTTGTTTCCCTCTCTTTAATGATGAATAAAAGATAATAATATCACCTAACTTCCAGGGTCATTGTGAGGATTAAATGAAGGTAAAGAATTTAAGACTATAATTTGTGTAACGATCTGTGCTTGGCATAAAGGAAGTTTTATATATTATAAAACATATCACTACCATTATTTTATAGCCTTAGTGCTTAGCTTACAATTAAATGGGAGAAAAAGCAAGTTAATAGATATCAGCAATATACAATGATAAATGATATCACAGGGAAGTACAATGTTTTATGGAGTCATAAAGTGGGATGCGCTACCTGAATTTGTGGGTGCAGAGAAAGCTTGATGCATAGTGTGGCATCAAACAGGACCTGAAGGGTGAGACCAAGTTAGTCTGCAATGAACGTCAACAGCCTTCTGAATGGTAGCATACACAGAATTAGCGTACACAGTTTTCTTGACTTGTTAGTGTGGTGAAAGCCTAAAGCCCATCTTGTCAAACTATGTGGAGACAAGACGTTTACGCAAAAAGGGAAAGATATCTCACAGTCTGCTGAAACCTGTGACTTACAATGGGAGCAATTCTTCACCTTTCCCTTAAACATCTATTTACTTACAAGTATGTTTTGTCTCCAAGAGAAAGACTCTGGCTTAGGCAAACAGTCACTTAAAGAACTCAAAGTATTTAAAAATATAAATTCTGTCTTTTTTTTTTTTTTTTTTTTTTTTTTGCGGTACGCGGGCCTCTCACTGTTGTGGCCTCTCCCGTTGCAGAGCACAGGCTCCGGACGCACAGGCTCAGCGGCCATGGCTCACGGCCCCAGCCGCTCCGCGGCATGTGGGATCTTCCCGGACCGGGGCACGAACCCGTGTCCCCTGCATCGGCAGGCGGACTCAACCACTGCGCCACCAGGGAAGCCCAAATTCTGTCTTTTGATAGGAATCATGATATCCTTTTTCTCCCTTCCCACTTCCTTCCTATCTTCATTTTTTCTCTGCTTCCTTTCTTTCCTTTTTTCTAAGTTTTAAAATTTTTTTCTTCTTTATCATGCCTATGCTACTTTACTTCATTAAGTAAGTTTTGTTTTTTTGGGTTTTGTTTTCCCCTAGCACTGTAGGAATTCTAGATTGTTGAACCCAATCTGGGTCTTCTGGTTGAAGTAATTTTTTATTCCTCATTAAAGCATACAGACACATATACACATAAGATGTTAGCTATGAAACATATATGAGCCAGAATATAAAAGTGATTTGAAGTATAAGGAAAGGAGATGAAGGAATAGAGGTCAATCCAGCCCTGCTTTAATACCAGTTCTTCAGAGTGTTAATACTAGGGTTTTACAATTTAAGAGAATCCACTCATGAATGGTGGCATGGGTTTATTCAGAAGGTATTATTACATAAATATGTTAAACAGAAATTTATATGTGCAGCTTATCTTGAAAATATATATATCTGAACTGCCTTCGTATTACTTGTGCAGTTCCATCAGAACAAGGAATTGGGGGGAATACTTTGTTGCTTTTTTTTTTTAATGGGTAAATAAATTGTTTTAACTTTAATAGATTAGCTTATAGCAATAAAAATGACTGAACTACTTCATGCAATATTACTGATCTCACAAATACAACATTGTGATTGAAGCCATACATAAGAGTATAGTTTGTATAACTGCATCTATGTAAACTTTAAAAAGAGGTGAAAGCAAATCTATGATGCTCAAAGTTAGGAGAATACAAGGGCAATAGTAGGGTTTTCCTCCAAATTTATATGGTATCAAACAAAATAAACATTGTTGAGCAGTAATACAATGTAATATTTTTTCTTAAGTACACTCTCTGTCTTATTCCCTCAGGATCTTTGCTTTCAGGTCCACTTTACTTAAAAATAATGTTAAGAACAAGGAATCTAACCAAAGTTAATATCCATAGCAATATATAGGAAAAGGGCATGTAAAGAAACTGGAACTTTTTCGTTGCTTTATCTAACAGATTGTTTTTGCTTTAATTTGATAATATATATATTTTTTAATTGTAGATTTTGTTTGTTTTGGATCCTGGAGTACATTAAAGAAAATGTGTCTGTAACAATTTTATGAAGGCCATAGCTGTCCAAATCAAAATTCAACTTGATGTTTTAAGCCACATTCATATCTAAAATTATAAATCTCACAAATTGCTTACACAGAAATAGGTAAATGAAAGTGAAAAGTGTCAATGAGCTGGTCTGCTGAAGTGATTAATCTATTTGCCATATATACATATAAGTCTACTGTTCAACCAAATATTGCATGTTCATTATTATTTGATTAAATGTTTCTACAGGCCCTTAAATATTAATACAATTCTTGTATCCTGATTTGAAATAATCATCAAGATCTGTCAACTATTTTCTTTTGTAGTACTGGGTTTGGAGTGAATCCAGAAGTCCTTTGTCATGTGTGTTGCTTAGAGATGTTTTATTCCTAGTGAGTGGAATGTGAGCTGACAAACTTGCTATTACACTTTGCCAGTATTGAAACTGTTGCAAAGGGATTATGAGATTTATCCAGGGCCAGAGTGCTAATCATTGACTAGTTGGCTGAAAATTATGCTGTAGATGCCTGATTCTTAACCCAATTGGCTGTGTAACATCCCTTGAGAATATTGGTGCTAAAAGATTCAGGCTGTTTCAATTTACTCTTTTAATTAAAACATAGAACTAGAGAAGAAACAAATAAAAGAGATGAGAGCAGGGCTTAAAATATCCTCTAGCTCGCCCTCAGTATTCTTTGTCACAATTCTGCTGTAAGGCTCCACCAACACATCTCTGAACAACTGCCACTTTTTCTTTTTCATTATGCAACATGCCACATTTATGGGCTCAAAATGATACTTTACATTCCATTTCCTCAACATAGCATCATTAGAAGGAACACATAATTCCAAGCACTGACACCTAGAAAATGCAATGCATTGTATTACTTCATTATACTTCCTTGTTTAGAGTTAAAAATGTAGATTAAAGAATCCATCAACAAATTTTACTGAGCGCAAACTGTTCAGAAACTATCAAATGTAGACAGTAGTTTAATAGTAAAATAATAGAACTTCCTTTAAGAGAATGGTGTTAACATACCTTGTGAAGAGAGAAGAACTAAAAGTTTAGTGCAGTCTAATGATTCATACATGTAAAAACAGATTTTTCTCCCCCAAAGAAAAGTTTACTCCAAATTAAAGGCATGAATTATAAAAATAAAATTGGGGAGAATTATTTATTTTCCATTATGCATTTATTCATAAAACACAAACAGGCACTGTGCTAAGCTTTAAAGAAGAATGAGATGGACATGACTCTTTCCACAAGCAGCTTATATTCTACAAAGTGAGGCAGAAAACACATACTTAGTTACACAAAAACCAAATACTGATAAGTGGTGGGTGGGTCTCAGGAAGGAAAATCCAGGACAGTAAGAATTTGTTAGTCAATTAGCTGAGTATGTGACTTGTGAAATTTGGATAAACTGCATTTTTTCCAGTTAGTTTTTAACTATAATGAAAATAAACATGTTACTGAGTCCAAGCTTGCTCTGCTCACCACACAACAGGCCAATAAATCGGAGATGGGGTGTTGAGGAAGGAATATTACTTTATTTGGAAAGTCGTCAAACCGAGAAGATGGCAGACTAACATCTCAAAATAATCATCTTATCAGGGTTTGGATGCCAGCTTCTTTTATAGCACAGAGGGGGAGGAGACGAGGAAGTAAAAAGGCCATAAATTTGGAAATATCAGATGGAATGGCCAGCCTTGGGGAGGGGATGTGTTAATTTCTTCTTCTTCTTGCAACCATCCACAGATGGACAGGGTCCGGATGTTTCCCTGAACAAAGGCACTTTGGTTTAACATTCAGACAGAGGGGCAGGGTTCCCTGAGGCAGGCCATTATGTATAGACAGTATCCTTTTAGTGAACAAAAGCAGTGTAAAGCAAAGGTTAAGGTAAAAGAAACAGATCCAACGTGTAGTCAGATTTGGCTCTTCCCTGTTACAAACACATATTTAAAAGGAAAAATAATTGAATTACACATAGTGTTGGTAACATAGACTCTGGAGCCAGACATACTGTATGTGATTCTTAGTTTTGTCACTTAACTGAGATACATAATCTTGGACAAAGTTATTTAACCTACCTACTATCAGTTAATCCATCTGTTAAAGAAAGGAAAACAATATTATCTTTCTTATATGTTTTTTGTAAAGATTAATTGACTTGATAACCATATGAATGTATTAAAACAGTGCAAGGTTCATGTTATATATGCAATACAAAATATGGTGATGATTATTAGGTTTACAGCCATAATGATGCTAAAATATTGAGAGAGTCAAATTTAAACTTATGGTATAAGATCAATAAATGGAATTGTGGACTCTGAATTTTGCATTGTCCTGCATACATACTTAGTTAATGTTCAATCAGGAGAGAGAAATAACACAATAATTTGAACAGGGAACTTTAATATCAAGAATTATTAATTATTAGAGTATTAGAGTAAGGAGGGATTGACTATTAAGAAAGAGAACTCTAATTATAGAAAAAGCAGTCACTAACCCTAGGGCTGAGACAGAATGCCCATGGAAGACTCCTGCTTCCCCTAGACCAACATGCAGGTCTTGGAGAAAGCACCCCTGTGACTCACTGAATAGCAGAGAAGTACCTGTGTTGTTCCACTTGTGGTGGAACCTGCCAGAAATCTACCCTCTGGGGTGCCAGAGAAAGCTGTTCCCTGTTGGGTGCTGCTGGCTGTCATGCAGTGCAGAAGCAGGGCACTGGGGAAGCCGGATGTGACGCAAGGGTCCGAAGGACTCTGCTATAAAACTGCCTGATGGTCCGGAAAAGTGGTGGGGGAGGGTGCCCGCAGCTGAGTGCTCACAGCTGTGCACTGCAGGAGCTGGGAACTGGAGAATTTACAAGCACCGAAGGAGCTGAGAGTCTGCTACCAGAGAGCCTGGTGAAGGCCTACGCGCTGGGAGAAGCTTCTGGCTGCTTAGTGCTGCTCTCCCGTGTCCCACAGGAAAGGGCAGTGAAGAGGGGAAAGTGCTTGTAGGAGTCGCTTGCTATGAGTGAGCAGACCTGTGCTAGGAAGAAAAAACCCTTCTTCCTGGAATGTCTCTTCAGCCCCTTCTACTGACAGAGCTTCCTGCCACCTGGAATGGAAAAAAAAGTATTTAAAATGTCAAGTACCATTTTCACAGAGCAATCTGACAGGGTGAATTTGGAGCTGAAAGGCGATAAATCAGTAACTGGCACAATACAACAAAAAATTCAAGATGAAAACATAATTCTGTTCCTTGTGCTAACTTATTGGATATGATTCATTCCAGTGTGGAATCTAGAAATACTTATGAATTGGAAAATCACAAATATCATTTGCATTTATAATATTTAAGACAAATATTGGTAACCAATCCTTAAAAAAATTAGGGTACCCTTGAGTTGAGCATCTGCAATATTGACCAGAGTGACACCAGATTTTAAAATTTTTACAGAGGTGTTTTACTATTTTAACATAAAACCAATCCCATCTTGTATTCGTTTTTATCTTACTTCACCTATCAGCAGCATACCCTCGTTGAAACATTTTAAATTTTGGTTTCCAAAATGCCAACTCTTTGACTTCCTACACTGCTGTCTTCTCTGTCCTTTCCACTTTCCAATTCGTATAGGTAACAGTTTCTTGGGAACCTCTTCCCTGTGTTTACTTTCTAGGCTGCATCATCCAATTTCATGCCTTTTAATACCACTGAAGGGCCTGGTGGCGCAGTGGTTGAGAGTCCGCCTGCCGATGCAGGGGACGCGGGTTCGTGCCCTGGTCTGGGAAGGTCCCACATGCCGCGAAGCGGCTGGGCCCGTGAGCCATGGCTGCTGAGCCTGCTTGTCCGGAGCCTGTGCTCCACAACGGGAGAGGCCACAAGAGTGAGAGGCCTGCGTACCGTAATAAATAAATAAATAAAATACCACTGAAGATTCCCATTGACAAAAATATAGTACAAACATCATTGTTTTTTACTATAGTCAACAGACAGACTGGACTGTAGAGTAAAAGGAAAAAAAAAAAATCCATATATGGCATCTTCAACAACACTAGGTAAGAAGGAACCGCATCAACTCTTGAACATAGGCATATGTGACCAGGATCAGCAACTTCTCTGTAGAAGTGATAGAGGGAAAGTACGATACTGAAAGATCTAACAAGTCTCAGAATGAAGGTATGGCCAATAAAATTTATACCCCAAAAGAGAGGTACTTGGCTGAGTAGCTACCAGGTGAACAAATCTGAGAAAACTGACAAGATTCAAAATCCATACCAGCTTCAAGCTGTTGAAAAGTACAGATAAAACTACCTCCTTTCCAACTGATAGAAATTTACCACAAACTGCAGGCAGCAGAAGTGGTGGGCACAAATGCTGGGCCTCCCAGATATACAGAAGTAATATGAAGGAAGAGAGGTTCAGACGATGATAAATTCAGAATGTAGTATAGCAGCAAAATACATTCTTCAGAAACAAGAGACCCATTTAAAAGAAAGGTTTGTAGAGCTCTGGAAGATAAAAATGGTACAAAGAAAGTACCTTTGAATTGATTTATCTGTGAGGGATAGAGAAGTGACTTCACAAAGAGACATTTTTTCAATACCTCATGGTAAAAATACAAAGGGAGGAATCTGTACATTAGTTATTAGACTGGGAAAGCTAATCTGTTTTATCACTTTAAGTACCTCCAGATAACCTCGGAAAACACAACTCATTTAAGCATGAAAAATCAGTAAGAATTATTACCCATTCACATATATATATATAGTAACAAAAGGTGAAAATTAACCAAGTAACAGTACAAAAGTTGATTTTAAAACACAGAAAAATTTTGAAGAAAAATTAATTTTAGATGTCCGTATCAAGTGATTTATACGGGAAAAAAAATCAGTTCTTTAAAGCAACATTTTATTCCAAAACAGAATGGTGTAACATTTTTAGGATAGCTGGTTTTTCTATCAAGCAGTAGTGTCTTTCAAGAATAAATGAAACCGGGGCTTCCTTGGTGGTGCAGTGGTTGAGAGTCCGCCTGCCGATGCAGCGGACATGGGTTCGTGCCCCGGTCTGGGAAGATCCCACATGCCATGGAGTGGCTGGGCCCGTGAGCCATGGCCGCTGAGCCTGCGCGTCCGGAGCCTATGCTCCGCAACGGGAGAGGCCACAACAGTGAGAGGCCCGCATACCGCAAAAAAAAAAAAAAAAAAAAAAAAGAATAAATGAAACAAACAGACAATAAAAATGCAAAAACTCAGGGAATACTAATCTTATACATCCTTTCTTAGAATAAGATATATATAAATAAGAAAAATTTGAAGACGATTTATTATGTGTTCTGGAAGTGAGCAGTTAATGTTTTTAAGAATCTAGGAATGAGTGGTGGCAAGGGATGCAAATATTACAGTCTCCAATAGATAAAAATAAAACTAGGAAAAACAAATAATTGCTAGAATAAATAAATAGTAGAATTGGCTGCCTTACAGATATTAACTTGGAATGAAAAAAATTTTAAATCAGATATTTAGAAAAAAAATAAGGTAGAAGATATTTCTATGTAAATCTATTAATGTCTGTTAAGCCAATATACAATACCTTATACAACAAGGAAGTATGTGTATTTATAAGACATTAATATAAAAGTAGTTACTAGACCAAAAAATATTGCATACCAAAAGCAGAGACTATAAAGTAAATATATGCATTATAAAATTATATATCATATATAACATGTAAAACAAACATTTTAATAAGTGAGATAGTCTATTTCTATTTTTTGATATTGCAAACATATTTGATCTAGTTCTGTAATCGCATGTGTGTGTGTGTTGTAATACATATTGCATATAATTACACAATATATATTATTAATTCCACATTAACCCCCTGACTTCATCACCTTCCATTCTCCCCCTTGCTCAGGTGGAGTTGTTCTTCTTAAGTACCTCAAGTATCTCCATTGTGTCTGTTATATAAAGAGGTAAAAAATAAAAGGAAGGGGGTACAAAACACAATCCTAAAGAGAAATTGAGAAAACATATTTTGAAGGGAATAGTCCTTGTTTTTTTTCATTAGTCAGAGTAGTATCAGACAAACAGAACTGTTCTTGTTCTAAGTAACTCAGATTTCCCCATAGATAGTTTCTATATTACTGTCAGAGTCAAATGTCTTCAAAATCAATGTGATTTTGTCACATCTTACTTATAAGTGCCCAAATAATAAAGGTTAACACAATAATAGCATGCAATGTCAGTTCTCCAGTAACTGGACCCATCCTAAACTAATACCCAGAGAACCATGCCAATTTCTCACCTATCACATAACCTGTTTTCCAAACACACCCAACTTATGACTTCAATAAAACACACCCTGTTCTTAAACTACTCTCTTTTTCCCCCTTCTGCTTCCTCTGTCTTGAATTTATTTCTTGTTTTATCTATTAGCTATATCTTATTATTTTCAAGTACAAGCTTATTCATCACCTTTGTGTGCTCCTTTGCACATGGCTAACAATCTACTTTAAGTCATTAAACGAAAAGAAACTAATGAGTTGAAATACCGATGTTCACTTCTAAATCTCAAGCTCATGGAGAGGATGGGTTGGTGTCTTATTTAATCTCCCTTTTAGGTACATTGTAGAGTGTTTGGCACATAGTTGATGTGTAACAAATATTGGTTAAATGAAAAAAAATGAATGAATGAAAGATGGAAGATTATTATAGAAGTTCATATGGACTAGGTTTGCATTAAGATAATCAAGGAGAATTTTTGCTGAGTTGTTGTGTGAACTGAATCATGAAGGTGGAGGATAATTCAGATAAAAGAAACAGGGTATGCCAAATTGTCAAAAAAAAAAAAAAAGGGTGAAGTGATATCAGAAAACATTAAGCTCATTGTATTTTTTTGCAATATTAGTGCTAAAGACAAGTTAGAGATTTAAAAAAATATATAGAGAGACAGCCTGCAACTAAACCCAGAAAGAGCACAAAGATATTCAGAAGAACAAAAACTTAAATATAAGGCCCAATTAGATATAAATTTATTTTCCAAGAAATCAGATAAAAAAGGAAAAAACCTTTAAAATTGTACTGAGGAGACAGTAATAAAATAAATGTTAGAATCATCTGCTCTTATTTCACTAAATTGCTAGAATAAAGCAATGATATACAGCATAGTAAAGTTTTAGAATGAGTATTCTAATGGTAAGTTTAAGTTAAATGGTTTAAAAAAATAAAGCAATGACATTATCTCATTGTAATTTCTATTCAATCTCCAAAACACCACAGTAAAAAATATGGTTTTTGTGTTTTTGTGAAATATGAAATACTTGTTTTTTCAGGCTAAATTAAAATATCCATTGAATCTTTTCTTAAAAATATATAAATTATACTTATATTTCTCTTTACCTATATAGCATAGAAAGTTGTGAATCTTCTTAATAAAAATACAGTACTTTCTATATATCTTTACCATATGTAAAAAGATAAAAATAACTTTTGGTGACTGTTTCTCTCATCCAATAACCATCATCTTCCTAGGAACAAGGATTGTGTCTTATATATCTTGGCATTTTCAATGTTTGCTTCAGTGACTTGCATACTGAATTCACTCATACAATAAAGAAGAAATAACAGTAAGTAGCATTTATTATTTATTTTGTTCTACACTATATACATTACGTGAATTACCACTTATAATTTTAGCAACAGCTGGTGCTATGAGTACTAGTATCTTCTCTCTTTTACAGAAAAAACTGAAGTTGAACAATGAATAGCTAAAGAAAGAAAACTCTTCTAATGTCATATCACTGTTAAGTAGCTAACCCAGAATCTGAATCCAGACAGGCTAGCTCCCAAGTCTGATTCTGTAAATACCACAGGATATTCTTTTTCTAGAAGTGGAAAAAAGGCAGGTAATTAAAAGCACAATTACTTGTGTTTTAAAATTTGGGGCCTGTATTTATTTATTTTATATAGGTTTTATATATCTTGGTCCCGATGATAAAATCAGTACGTCAGTCAAATTTGATTTCAAATTGTTTCAGCATTTATTTAGCAATAATTAAATTCAAGTTTATGTTTCATGTAATCTGTCTATATGCAGTACCTGTTGGGAAACAATTCTTCCTGGGTCTCTTACATGTTTTGTACATTTGTAAGCAAAGAACTGACTGCCTTTTCTTCCAGATTTCTTTTTTAAAGGACATTTTTGTAGCAAACAGGATTGAAAATAGAGATATTGTCACCCTCTAGATCAAAGGGCAGGCATACTAATTCCCCATTTGAAGAGATTTGAATTCTCTAAACTCAGCATTCCTTTCCTACAATACAATCTACCCCACCTGTGCAGTTATCCTCTGACTCTTTGGGTCTCCCTGTAGGAAGTGGAACTCAGAAATCTAACACAAATAAAACTGATTCTCTGGCTACTGCTATTGCTTTAGCAATAAACTGCCCATCTTAGATTAAGGAATCTCATGTCATCTACCAGCATACATAAAACCAAGGCAAGTTAATTAATTAGCTTGTAAATAATATAAAATCGTAGATGATTTAAAGTTCCTAACTTATATATTATGTGTTTTTCTTACTACATATTATTAAAAGACTTGTTTATAGGAAAGAAAATTTGCTTATGTATCTAATATTTTAAAATATTTTAAAGACCCAAGATTTGAATGACTGGAAGAGTCCATGAAAATTCATCAAAGATGTATGTGGATTTTTCAAATAGTTCAAATGCTTAAATATTTAATCTATTGCTGATAATCTTTAATATATATTTGGCTGGTATGGAATATTTTTAAAACATTAGACCAGCTTTTCACAACAGGGGCCAATTTATCTCCAAGGGAACATTTGGCAATATCTGGAGACATCTTTGGTATACATTGCTTGAATTATATACGTTCATTGCTTCTTGAAATTGGGAGTGGTGGGGGATCCACTAATAGCATCCACGAATGCTACTGGCATTTACCGGATAGAGACCAGGGATGCAGTTAGACATCCTAGGGTGTACAGGACAGCCTCCCCTAATAAAGGGGACCAATTTACTTGGTCCCAAATGTCAATTATGTTAATGTTTAGAACATATCTATATCTATATTTATATCTATCTATATATATACATCTGAAATTGAGATATATAGTTCTATTCTCTCAATGATAAGAATTAACCTGCATACAAAATTACAAAAATATAAATCTCTATATCTATCATATGTCTATATAACTGTTATTCATGAAAATCAAACCATAACATAAATAAGAGCAAATAATCAGCAGAAAACCAAAGTCTCAATTTTTTTAAAGTTTTTAGAATGTACTTATATATAAATATATCAGAGAAGTACAAACAAACCTTATTTTTTAAATCATTGATAATAATGTATAGCCAGTAATGTATATACAGAAGAAAAAATTATCATGTATGTGGATTGAGGTGAATGGGTACGATCATTTAAAAAAAATTATCCTGTATTTGGTTCCCAAAGCCTATCCTGTTGCTATAGCAACAGCTGTCCTATATATCCATTTGGTATTATAGCAATCTGTCAAGGAAATTCTGATATGCAATAATTTGTATACATTAATTTTCAAAATTATAAGAATATGTTTGAATATTATCTGCTTGTTAGAACAACCCTCAAACATCTATGACTTTACAAATTATACTTCTAAAATTATAGGTATGATCACCTTGTGTGTGTGCATATATATATATGGGTGTGTAAATATGCATATACAAACATATACACATATATAATCATATATACACTCATATATAGTCATATATGCACTCATGTATAACCAGCCAACATAAACTGAACTTCTATGTCATAGTATCAAATGAAATTTGTCAGAATTTATCTAATTGGTATAGTATTATCTGATTCACAAATATGGACTAAAAGTGTCATCCTTCACATCATCCAGTGTTAGTAGGATCCATCTATATAGAAATTACAAATTTTATTTTTCAGGAGAAAATTAATGTTGTTTCAAGGACACTAAAAGCAATAAAAAAAGACAACAGGTAGTTTTACTACTTGGTTGGATAGTAACTGAATTTGATAGAACAGTGGGATAATACAAATATTTGTAAATAAATTGAGTATAGCTTTGTAAATTGAACTGACACGAGATTCCAAAGAAGAAAAATGAATTAATTACTATATTCACAATTTAGGAATACCATTCATACTTAACTCATTTAGACAAAAATTTCATCCTGAATCAAAATTTTAGCCTTCCTTTTACTCAGTCTATTAATGGTTGAATATATTTTAAATAGCAACATCTTCTTGTCTACTGAAATACTTATTTAAACTAATTTATTTTCAAAATTCTGAGTAGTTTAAATAGATACATATATATTTACATTCTTTTCAGTTGTTATTTAAAAATGCAGCTCAAAAAATTTTCTACCATGAGAATGTATTTGTGTGCCTGTGTGGTTGTGCAGGTTCAGTTGTATAAAATGTAGTCGAAGAATCAACTGAAAGAAGTAATGAGAAAGAGACAAGATGGTGGCAGAGATAGTAGTGGGGCTGACAGTGGTCCTGAACACAAGTCCCACTAAAACTGAGTTCCTCTGCTGAGTTTATGATTAACTTTTCTATCCAAAATGTTATTCCTTTTCTTGTTCTCCTCAAGATTGAGAAATATCAAATAAAACTGGGAATTGAAACTGAGCAGGACACTGTTGGCCCCTCCCAAGTACAAAAGCCTTTCTGTGTCCCCCATTTCTTTTTTTTTTTTTTTTGGCTGTGCAGTACAACATGTGGGATCTTAGTTCCCCAACCAGGGATCAAACCTGGGCCCCCAGCATTGGGAACACGGAATCTTAACCACTGGACGGTCAGGGAAGTCCCCTCACCCCCACCCCCACCAACTTCCTGTTTTTAGGGAAAACGTTTCAGCCTCCTAGACCTTCTCTGAGCTCCAAAGGGCAGTTTCAAACAGTTACTAATTAGGGGAGTAAGGCAATGCAGAAAGAAACAATAGTGCAGTGTGGGGCCTCATTCTGGATCCTCCTCAGGGGATGTGCATAACAATTTGGTACATGTCTCTAAGTTCTTCTACAGGAACTAAGGCCCCCACCCAGGTGGAGGATGGTAACTTTAGGCTGAGCACAGCCTGTGGACCCCAGACTGGTTGGAACTAGAAGGCTGATGACTGAGATTCCTGGAACACCACCGTGTTACCTCACCACCAACCAATCAGGAAGGCCACACACTCTGCAGACCTCCCCCCAAATTTTGTCTATAAAATCTCTTCCCCAAAAACTATTAGGGAGATTAGGTCTTTAGAGCACGAGCCACCCTATTCTCCTTGCTTGGCCCTGCAATAAACCTTTCTCCCCTTCAAACTCCAATGTTTTGGTTTGTTGGGCCTCACCGTGTGTCAGGCACACGGACTGGGATTTGATAACAGCCCCAGCTATGGGACAGGCAGTAGCCATAGTGGCTTGTTGGACAAGTGGAAGATTGATGATAAGCCTGTAAAAACTGACAAATGGGATGTGTCAGCTGTGAAAAATTCTTTGAATGATTCTGCCAAAATGTACAAGTATGTGGAGAATTTTGGTCTAACTGATGTTCGCCTCACCATCTGTACCATTTCTTGTTTCTTTGCCACAGTGGCTTTGATTTGGACTCAGAGTCCAAGCCTGTTCTGGCTATGTGCATCATATCCTATTTTGTGATGATGCAGATCCTGACCATTTATACCTCATATAAGGAGAAAAGCATCTTTCTTGTGGCCCCAGAAAAGATTCTACAGGGATGTATCCTGATGATATTTGGTACATTCTCAAAAGGTTCGGTGACAAATACACTCTAAAGCTGACCTTCATCAGTGGAAGAACAAAGCAGCAATGGGAAGCCGAGCTCACCAAGTTCATTGTTAAGATTTTGACCACAGCAGAACACTGTTATGGATGTGTACAAGCCTGAAATATCCAGGCTCAATGTCAGTCTCACCACAGAGAAAAAAAATAGCCAATTCTATAACCAGCCATCTTTCTGCTGAATCATGATGAATTAAGGGGTATGGGAGAAAGAAACAGAACTTAAAATGGATAAAGTAAGAAATGTTAAAAAAAAAAAAAAGTCCCTAATTTGTCCTGAAAATTTGGTCTATTCTGGATAAATAGGACTTTCTAGGTCAGATATGAGTAGTCGTAGCTCTAATATCTAGCTATAGCTTCTTTATTTTGCTGATTGTGTTGTTTTGATTTGCTTCTCTGGAAAAGCATTTTTGCTAAAAGTGGTACAGACTCCTTCCTTCATACCTAGCAGTACTTTATATGGTATAGCTTTGTGTCATGCAGTATTTGAGGACTCAGTTTTGAAAACTGTTAACCTGTTGCTGACTTTTTTGTGTTAATTCCTGCTTCAATGGCTGTTTCCCTTAATTCAGGTTACAACTTCTTGTGTATGTCAGCTTTCCTTCACACACTATTTTTGTGGGTGTGTATATATCTGACTTGAGGAGAACTGGGGGAAAAAAACACAGCTTTTTAATTTAAAAGAAATTTTCTGCCTGTTACATTTTGTGCTTTTAACCAATTAAAGAAGCTAATGGCATTTTTTAGTTTTATCTTGCCTAGGTTGTCCACTAATATATCTCTGTTGATTTGTGTGTGCCCTTTAACTGCCATTTTCTAAAATTTTTTTCAATAAAAGGAAAGATGTGAAAAAATATAATGAGAGAAAAGTCAAGAATTATGAATTAAAATAGTATTTAAATAGAGCATTTAAATTTACAGAACAAAGATGTTCTACCTAGTTGTTATATTTAAAGAAAAAAGACGTCTTTTATTTTAATTGAGATGTAATTGGTATATAACATTATATTAGTTTCAGGCGTGCAACATAATGATTTAATGTTTGTATATATTGCAAAATAATCACCACAATAAGTCTTGTTAACATCCATCACCACACAGAGTTACAATTCTTTTTTATGATGAGAATTTTTAAGATCTACTCTCTTAGCAAGTTTTATACATACAATGCAGCATTATTAACTATAGTCAACGTGCTATGCATTACATCTCCATGACTTACTTTATAACTAAAGAATCAGATTTCTCTGCCAGAAAACATGAACAAGTGAAAACTGAGAATTTTAAAATAACAGAATTTTCAAAGTAATAAGAAACTTGAGATATCATTTAATTATTCAATCTTGGATTTTAGAAATAATGCTCAGAAAGTCAGAGTAACTTGGTAAACTGCACACAGGTAGTTAATGAAAAAGACAGAATCCACTTGTTCCAATATCATTATGTCTTAATATCTTTTAAGACAACTCTGCCCCATACAGCCATACATACACCTCCTCCCAGGGCTCTTGGTGTCCTCCCTTCCATATTGACATAATTATCTAAAAGTATCAGGCAATAGCAAAGTTGCTTGACACCACTCCCTTTTTCTTCACACCATGTAATGTTTGATAACCATCAAGATACTCTGAAAGGTTAGCTTTATCTCCTATCTTTCTTGGGGATTCTTCAGCACCAGCCTTCTCTACATGGGTGCTCAGATCTGTATTGCTCTATGCAAGCAGTAACTCTGCATCCAAAATATACAGCTCAAACTTTTCAAAAGCATGAAAGAATTTAATGCTGTGTTAGTTTGTGTCCTGGTGAAATCTGAGTTTTCTACTAAAGAGTAAAAATATTAAAAGTAATCAATGAGGGCTTCCCTGGTGGCACAGTGGTTGGGAGTCCGCCTGCCAATGCAGGGGACATGGGTTCATGCCTCGGTCTGGGAAGATCCCACACGCCGCGGAGCGGCTGGGTCCGTGAGCCATGGCCGCTGAGCCTGCGCGTCCGGAGCCTGTGCTCTGCAACGGGAGAGGCCACAACAGTGAGAGGCCCGCGTACCGCAAAAAAAAAAAAAAAAAAAAAAAAAAAAAGTAATCAATGAGCCAAATATGAAAGTCTATTTGACATTATTAAATATTTCCTGGAAAATCTCACTATATCTTCTGGGTTCTTTTCTTTTTCCATGATCAAAATTATTTCTCATCTATTTCAGGTGGTCACATGCACCCAGCACATAGAAAAACACACTCATTGCTGAACTCACTTCATTCAATAGATGTTCTGCTTTTCCAATGTATTAGGCTACCTCCCAGTTAAACGTTGTAATTATGCATTTAAATCATTCCCAACTCATGAGAAGAAGTAGCAGTGCATTACCCTCATTTAAAGCCTTTTCTTTTAGGGTGCTGCAGACAATTCAAAACTATTTTTGACAAGCAATCCTGAATAAAACTTTTTTCACTTTATTAATGTACCAGTTAGGAAGAATCTTTACTGCTGACAGAATTTCAGAGATTCTCCATGACGATCTTCAGAGAAACTACTGGCCATGCTACCATAAGTGTCCACAGTGCCTGATGTTGATTTTTTGATGGTTCTTTTGAAACCGAGCAAAATCCTGTGGGGTTCCTGGGCATGGAAGACTTTCTGTCCCCCATTTCTTGTAGGGAACAGACCTCCAGCCTCCATGACCTTCCCAGAGTTCCAAAGGGCAGATTCAGACAGTTGCTAATCTGGGAAGGGAAGGGATGCTGACAAGGGAGGGGCAGCTAAGAAACAATGGTGCAGCCTTGGGGAAGGGTCCTGGTCCCACCTCAAGGAATACACATAACAATTCCTTTAAACTATTATTCTTTATTGTAACACATGAAACAGTTGCTACAGTATAAAATTATGGTTGTTTTCTATTATGACTAAAAATAGCTAGTGGGGATGTAATTCAGAGAAATATAATGCAAACCTTATTTTGTCTTTAAAATTTCTAAATATGACAGATGTTGCTTCAGTCCATATAATAAATAATTAAACAGTTCCATGAATAAACTCAATAGAAATAAAACTACAGGAACACTTTCTAGCAACATTATCATCTCAGGTAATTTAATAAGTTAGGGCAAAGCTATGAAGAACTAAGAAAAAAAATAAATGTTTTCTTCACAATAAAAGAGTTTTACCAGGGAAGTAAGTTGAAAGTGGTACAAATTAAGAGAAGCAAAATAGTTTTGATAATTACAAGTGATTGAATAAGTGAATATATGTGATATAAGCTGTAAAATAATAAAACACTAATTTCTAATTTACATCACTAGATATATGTCAATATGCATACAGATAAAAGTAAAAACCTATAAACATAAAAATGTTTACACTTAAAGTGAATGAGTTACTAAGTCCTCCAAAAGAGAATTTTTTAAGAAAAAATGAAATGCTAGTGTTTTACAAATTTTAAATGAAAGAAAATTAGTCTAAATTTAGGTTTGATAGTGAATATTCTAAATTTTAAAGAAAAAATTAAGCATCATTATCATGTTTTCCTTACCTGAGGGAAAATTACTTTCTCTAAATTACTACTGTATTTGATTATTTATATAATTTCTTCCCATATGACTCTTCTCATTAATGATTTTGTTTTGTTTCTCCCTGGTTTCAGAAGAAATCTAAATATGAACTTCCTCCTTCTGATATTTTTGTGTACATGAAGAGTATATTTAGGTTGGTAAAATGTATACATATATACACATATTGACTATATTTCTTACAGATAGGACTGTTCATACATATTTACATATATATGCACATATTTATCTATATGTACTCAAGTCCCTCCCCCTCAAGACTACTGCCTATATTTGAGTCCACTCATAGTTCCTTGATTTTAGGCTTAGGGGAAGTTGTAGTTCTCTTGTTAAAGGTCAGTATTTCTGGGGCTTCCCTGGTGGCACAGTGGTTGGGAGTCCGCCTGCCGATGCAGGGTACGCGGGTTCATGCCCCGGTCCGGGAAGATTCCACATGCCGCGGAGCGGCTGGGCCCGTGAGCCATGGCCGCTGGGCCTGCGCGTCTGGAGCCTGTGCTCCGCAACGGGAGAGGCCACAACAGTGAGAGGCCCGCGTACCGCAAAAAAAAAAAAAAGTCAGTATTTCTAATTAAGATCTTGTATCCCACACATTCTACCTTTCTGAAAACAAAATGTTATTGTTTTCTTCATTTTCAAATTATAACACACCTTAAGCATATATACCTGCCCAATATGGTGCTGGTAAAAATGATTTCTGCTTAATGTTACATAATCCTTAAAAATAGTTTTCTATTTCCTTTCAGTATATTCCCAATTGATTTAATGTATATACGCTCATATTTTATGTTCATATAAATTCATTAATTTCCCACCTGAAATTATTTTGGTTTTTTTATCTGTGTCAGACAAGGAAAATAAAAGCATTTTTATAATTTTAAGGTGAAAGGAATGAGAATTAAAAATTACTATAGCTCCCAGTAGCAGCTCTTCCTGGATGTCAGAGATTCCCTTCTAACATTTCTCACACATAACGATCACAGTTTCTAGGAGTTCGATGTCATATAACTTTGTATTTTCATTGTTTACCCATTGGGCAGTGTTTTCTCTAGAGTCAGCACCGGTCAGACTCCTAGCAAGTGAAATAAAAACAGGCTCAGCATCCTGGACCTGGTCTCTCTTGCTCTGGTGTTTCAGCTTTTCTCTAGTGACTGCAGCTGCTGCTGTCTATGGCCTTTGCCTCTGTGCCTATCCTGAGCTTCGGAATATTCTCTCTCTCTGGCTCCAGAGGACTGATATCTTAAACTTAGAGGGAACTTCTGCTCTCTAGCGATCCTGATAAGGATTAAGAAAAAACATGGACCCCTAGGGTTGCCTTTTAAGTCAACCCTAGAAGATCTTGGAAGATCTTACAGTGCACTTTAGATATGTCATATCATAAATGGTAGCCTCCTTCTCCTCTGAATAGCAAAGATTGATGCCATGTCCTGCCCATTATCTGCTGCACACAGTAAGTAGGGTGTAGCTCTAGGACCTTGATTCAGATTTTTCTTGCTCCAATGATGTGCTGAAACATTTCTGCTGGACTCCTAGACTCCCACAAGGCTTTTTAGCTCAGCTTGGTTTAAGAAAAGGAAAACAGAGGAGAGCAGCCAGGATGGCAGAGTAGAAGGATGCTAAGCTCACCTTCTCTCATAGGCATACCCAAATCAAAACTAACTGCAGAACAACCATTGATGAAAAAGACTGAAACCTCCCAGAAAAGATCATCTATACCTAAAGACATAAAGAAGGAACTGTAATAAGACAGGTAGGAGGGGCAGACTCACAATATAAACAAATCCCATACATTTTGGGTGGGTGACCCACAAACTGGAGAATAACTACATAGCAGAGATTCTCCCACAGGAGTGAGAGATTCTCCCATAGTAGTGAGATTCTCCCATGTCAAGCCCCCCAGCCTGAAGGTCTGGCCCTGGGAAGAGGAGTCCCCGGAGCATTTGGCTTTGAAGGTCAGTGAGGCTTGATTGCAGGAGCTGCACAGGATAGGGGGAAATAGAGACTTCAATCTTAAAGGGCACACATTAAATCTCAAGTGCACTGGGAGCAAGTACAAAAGGAGTAATTTGATAGAAGCTTGGGCCAGACCTATCTCTGGTCTTGGAGGGTCTCCTGGGGAGGTGGGGGAGCAGCTTTGGCTCACCCTGGGGACATAGACACTGGTGGTGGACATATAAGGAAGGATTTATCTTCATGAGTGCTACTGGAGGCTGACATCTTGGCACCAAGTTCTGGCCCCATCCAACAGCCTATAGGCTCTAGTGCTGGGATGCCTCAGGCCAAACAACTAACTGAGCAGGGAACACAGCCCCACGCATCAGCAGATAGGCTATCTAAAGACTTCCTGAACCCACAGTTGCCTCTAGACATGCCCCCAGACACAGCCTAGCCAGAGGGCCAAGACCCAGCTCCACCAACCAGTGGGCAGGCAACAGCCCCTCCTGACAAGAAGCCTGCACAAAGCTTTACCAGCTTCATCCACCGGGGGGGAGACACCATAAGAAAGAAAACCACAGCCCCACAGCCTGTAGACCATGTCTGCAAACACAGGCCAGATACTACTTTGGGACTAGCTGGCCCCTGGCCCTTGGGTGATGAGAGGGAGAGTACTGCTGGGGTGCATAGGATGTCTCCTACAGAGGGCCACTTGTCCAAGGTTGAGAAATGTAATTAACCTACCATCTACATAAAAATACAAATAGGAATTTAGCCAAAATGAGGTGACAGAGGAATATGTTTCAGAAAAAGGAACAAGATAAAACTCCAGGAGAAGAACTAAGTGATGTGGAGATAAGCAATCTATCTGAGAAAGAGTTCAGAGTAATGATCATAAAGATGATCAAAGAACTCAGGAGAAGAATGGATGCACAGAGTGAGAAATTAGAAGTTTCTAAGAAAGAATTAGAAAATATAAAGAACAACCAAACAGAAATGAAAAGTATGATAACCTAAATGAGAAATACACTAAAAGGAATCTATAGTAGACTAAATGAGGCAGAAGAAAGGAACAGTGAGCTGGAAGACTGAGTAGTGGAAATCTTTGTCACCAAACAGAAAAAAGAAAAAAAGAATGAAAAGAAATGAGGACAGTGGATGAATTTTATAGTGTGTAAACTATATCTCAATAAAATCATTTTAAAAGGAGAAACAGGAGGAGGAGGAGGAGAAGAAAACACCAAAGGAAGATACATGAAAGTTTGCGTGGAGGAAAATTTGAATTTAATTTGTGCTGTTCTAGTGGGAAGAACTAGAACTAATGAACCGAAGTGGAAAAAGGTAGATTTTATTTCATATAAGAAAAACTTTGTTCATCACCCTCTTCAAAAGAAACAGCCTGCATTATAAGATTGTTTTTCATCCCTGGAAGCTTAGTACTCTCCATAAAGAATATTACAAAATCAAGTTAGGAAGAAAGTTGAAGTAAACTATCACTATGATGCCTCCCAAATTTATGATTTTATGCATCCAAACCTTAATAAGTTATGTGCAAACAGTTTGTGATTTTGGTATCCAGAAACTGCTATATATTTAAATACAAACTGATTTTAAAGGGAAAGAAAAAGAAAGAAATGAGGACAGTTTAAGAGACCTCTGGGACAAAATCAAGTGTGGTAATATTTGCATTATAGGGGTCCCAGAAGGAAAAGAGAGAAAGAAAGGGCCTGAGTAAATATTTGAAGAGATAATAGTTGAAAACTTCCATAAAGGAAACAGTCACCCAAGTTCAGGAAGCACAGAGAGTCTCATATAGGATTAACCCACAGAGGAACACAGAGATGGAGGAACATAAACCAGAATTTCTATCTTTTATTATCATTCTAGAGCCATGACCCCCACTGCTGCCACCAAATCCTCATACACTATTTTAAAACAGTGCTTGTCACCCCAGAAGTTATCTGACTGTTTACTCCATAGCTTGATGTATTTTCTCTATAATTCCCTGGGGTTAATCATAAAAGATGGCATTCAATACTTCAACATTTTTCTAAAAATATTAACAGGGGCTCATCTAAAATCCTATCATTGACATCTACTATTGGTAATTCTCTTCCTTCTTTTCCTTCCCTTCCTCCCTTTCTCTCTTTCTTTTTCTTTCTTCCTTTCTTTCTTTCTTTCTTTCTTTCCATTTTCTCTTTTCTGATGTTACTTTCAGCTGAAGGCATCAGTAACAGAAAAAATAACATGTACATTTCGTATTACCAAAGATAACCCTATAAAAGTTATGAATACATAAACAAATCTCAATTAAAGTAATAAAATTCACTTACAACTACTCAGAGATAATCACTGACAGCATGCTGTATGTTAACTTTTAATATTCTATTCTGCTTAAATTATAGTTGCAATTGTGTATACATACACACTTATTATGTAAGCATAATAAGTAATTTATATTTTCACATATGAACACCAGTTAAAATTTATTTAGATCCTAAAGAAATAGGCTAAAATGTACAAGTCAAAAGTTTTATATTTTTCTTTACAATTTCAGTCCAAATTATATAACATATGTACATTCTGAAATTATATAACAAATGTACATTCTGAAAAAAAAATAAAATTTTTCTGATATTCCACATTTAACATGTTTTACTCTATTAATGTTTTTTATAACTCATAACGTTTCTCAGAATTTTTCGAGAAAAGAACTTCAGAGGAAATCTGACTGCAAATGTGACTAAAGTAGGAATGAACACTTGTTCTCTGTACAACTCAAAAGCATTCTTTCTAGTTCAGTTTAGAAAATGTCAGTATTTGTATGACATTTTGAATTTCATCAAGGACATGTACCCATTAAAGGTGTTTTAAAAAATAGAGGAATTGAGAAATCATATAATTAACCTTTATACAAAAATGTTAGGGTTTCCTGATGATTTAAAGTTAAATCTGTGGTATTATGTGAAGCAGAGAAAGTTAAAACTTTTATTTATATTTTTCTCTATTCTCTATAGAAAAAAACGATTTATGGTTAAGTCTGTACTTTCTATACAATCAAGCTATAAAACAAAAAATTAAGATTCTGTTTAATATAATAAAATTACATATACAAATTTAACTGATAAATTATATAATACATATTTTCTGTCACTTGGCTTTTTTTTTAACATATTTTCTGTCACTTTTAATTTTCAGGGAAATACTATTTATGTAAGATATTTTATTCTATAAATTGAATAGTCATGTTGAAATTACCTTTTGACATATAGATGATATTGCTATATTTATTATATACTTTCATAAACATACCATTAAAAGTTACCCTGAGAAAACTGAGATATGCTAAACCAATGACAGATTTAAAAAAACAAAAACAAATAAATAAACATGTATTTTTATATTCTTAGGTTCTTTATTATCTTAATAAAGAAACTAAGCCTGCATAAACCATTCTGAAGTGATGGCTCTAACAGGTGGAGAACTAATTCTATACAATCCCCAGAGCAGGTTCTGCCAGCAATACCATGACTAGAACATACTGCCACCACCACCTTTGTTGGGGCTCACTACATTTCAAACTCATGTTTAATCATAACATCAACCTTATGCAGTAGATACTAGTCTATTACTAGACTATGGATAATCAATAGTCATCAAATGGGTAACTTTGTGCTACATGAACACCAAATAAGATAGATTAGGATGAAAGTCAGATTGCAATTACATAGTAGGTAGATATAATACAATTAAATATTTTTGTGAGACCAGAGACCTCACTGTGTGACTATGTTCCCTGAGAAAAGCCAGAAGTCACTTCTGTTGGGAGACAGGTCTTTATGTTTCTGTATATCTTGTAAACAGAGGTGTTGGCTGTTTTTATTTCATACTACTTTTTCAAGTTTGTATTTATTTCAAAGTGCCTTAGCATATAGAATTTGTTTCTCTGGAGAAAAGGGAAGACTTATTTACTTGTATTCCATTATAAGAAGTCTGGGTTTGCTAATAAAGTTGGAGTTCCTCAGCTGTGAAACAAACCACCATGTAAGCAGCATTTACCTTAGCCTCTTGTTTCACCACTATAGTATTGTAATTGTGGGGGAAGTATATTAGTTTCCTACTGCTGCAAAACAAATTATCACAAACTTAGTGGCTTAAAACTATACAAATGTATTGTCTCACAGTTTCTATAAGTCAGAAATTTGGGCACATTGTGGTTGAATTTCCTATTCAGGCTCTTACTGGGCTAAAATCAAAGTGTGGAGCTGTGGTTCTCAGCAGAGACTTTTAGTTTTCTTCCAACATCATGAGATGTTGATAGAATTAATTTCTTTGCAGCTATAGGGACTGAGGTCCTTGTTTGGCTGCTACCTGTGTGCCAGGTTCTGCTCTTAGCTCCTAGAGGTCACCCAGAGTAGTGTAGATTATAGAAAGGCAAAGGTTAAATGGTAGCACTTTACCTTCAGAGAAAAGGCAGGTGCAATTATCATCAGCATTAATAGATAGAACATCTAGTAGAACCCTCACATTGGATTTATGACAGTGAAATGAGAATAGAAATATAGCAGAAAGACAAAAATGGAAGACTCAGTATGTGTCTACTTGCTTCAGCCAAGATAGTGCATCAGATGCATTGCTAGATTCCATTAGGAAATGCAGAGACTGGCAACCCATCAAAAACTGTAATATGGGTTCTGAATCATATCCTCATTTAGACACTTGTCCGGATCCTGGAAAACTAGATGAAACATGGCAAATGATGGCAAACTACCAGAATCTTACACAAGCTGGCCCCAGAACCAGCTGTTGTGTTGGAAAAGTGTCACTGCTACATTATAAATAGGAAAATGTGTTCTTTATTTTAATATGCCATAAGTAGAGATCAAAACCAGCTATTCTTTTATGTAGGAAAGATAGAAGTAAACATTCGCTGTCTTATTCAAGATTATGTTAACATTTATTTTCTGTAAAAATAGTCTTCAGGGATTTTGGTAGTCTTGAACATTCCCAAGAACATCATGCTGATCTATATTGACGACATTATGCTATTATGGAATAGGGTTTGATAAGGAGGAAGTGGTTAAGTACTCTGCTTGCCCTAAAAAGACACAGGCAGGCCAAAGGATTGGACATAAACCCCTTGCAGATGCAAAGACCTGCCACTCCAATGAAAGTATCAAGGATCCAGTGATCTGTGTCCTCTCAGAATTTCTGCTTTAAGTTAAAAGTCATGTTGCTACACTTCTGTTACAGACTGAATATTTGTGTTCCCCTCAAATTCTTATGGTGACATCTAAAAGCCCAATGTGACGGTGTTAAGCTATGGGGGCTTTGGGAGGTGATTCGTTCATGAGGAGGTAGCCCTCATGAATGATATTAGCACCCTCATAAAAGAGACCTCAAAGATCTCCCATACTTCCTCTACCATGTAAGGACACAATGAGAAAATTGCCATCTGTGAACCTGGAAACGGGCCCTCATCTAATGCAGAATCTGCCAGTGCTTTGATCTTGGGCCTTCCAGCCTCCAGAACTATGAGAAATCAATTTCTGTTCTTATAAACCATATAGTCTGTGGTACTCTATTACAGTAGCATAAATGGATTAAGATACTCAGCAAGTCAAGTGTCATAAGTGAAAGTAATAAGAAATAGCAAATAGCATAAGTGAAAGTAAGTGAAATAGCAATCTATCATACCCTAGAAATGGTACATTTGGAATGAAGCCCAAATAGTACAATTTTTTCATTTTAATTACTTCTCTTGCACCAATGCCTCCTTCTTAAATTGCACCTAGGGCCTAAAGTGGGGGAAATATTCTTTCCTAGACCAACTATTAGCAGACAAAAAAGAGCTCAGTTTGGTTAACAGATGGGTTGATCCAATATGATGTATTAAGTGAAAATTGAAGATGAACTGCCACAACACAGCGAACCAACTTAGGCATGGCTCAGAAGGATATTGGTAAAGGAAATTTTCCCAGTGGCAGAATCAATAGCTAATATATCATATTCTAATACATTGAATCAAAAGATAGAAGTATGTCTTGTTTTTCTAATAATTATTTCTAGTGAACCACTTAGAGAATTTTTGTCTCACATTCCTGAGTCCTTAGGCTTTGCTGGATCAGAGGTCTGGAATCCTAGTACTAGTAGTGAGAACTGATGAAATTCTTCCACTAGGGAGCACAGACAGATGTTACAGATATTATCACCTTGCAATCAGTTTGGGCTCCATACATGGAACAGCAGGCAAAGAGTTACTTGCAGGGGCTATTGGTTCTGATCACCGTTAAAAGCCAGGTTTGCTGCTCCACTATGGGTGTGGGAAAATGTAAGCATAAAATGCCTGGGAACTACTGGGGTGTCACATCATTTTTCCATGCCTGATGATAGTGTAAATGGGCAATTCCAACAATCATTTCCCACAAATGGTAAAGCAGGTAGGGGTTTTCATTTCTTCAGGGTAAAGTATGTGATCAAACAACCTAGAATTTCTGAAATACTAGCAAAGCGTGTGAACAATCTATAATTGATACTGGAGGAGGCAGATAATTCATGTTTGGAAAAAGTTGCAACAACAAGGAACGTAGCTAGTTCCAATAACACTCCTGAATTATGTATTTCGTAGAGAGTGCAGCCTATGTTCCTACACTACTCTAGGATTTATGGCAATTTTAGGTCCTTTCTGGTCTAAATAAATGTTTTTTGCTTTTGCTTTGATTGCTTGCACTCAAACTGAGGACTAATAGAAACCTGTATGTGTAAAAGACATTGGTCCAGAAAAGTTTTGTCAAGTGAAAGAGCAAACAGTAACACTAGGGAATACCAATATGTAAGGTTTGTGTAGAATACAAAGCTCTAAAGAGAATGAAATTGCTAAGCCAGAAGGCAGTAGGTAACTAATAATGTTGATGGTCCTAAGCCAAAATAAGATTTCAAGTAGGAGGGAGTGGTCAATAATGTCAGTTATTGTACAGAACTAAGCAAGATAAAAATAGAAATATTCTTTATTATTTTTAATATGGAAATTACTAGGTATTTTGTTATTAGACAAGCTTTCTCTAATTGTAAAACTCAATAATAAATGGACTTTGGGGGAGGGGGATCAAGATGGTGTAGTGAAAGGTCATGGAGCTAATATCCTTCCACAAACACATCAAATATACATCTACATGTAGAACAAATATCATGGAAAATTAACTGAAAACTGGCAGAAGAACTCCTATACAACCAAGGCTGCAAGAAAGATTGCACATAACTGGGTAGGATGGGGAAAAAGGCATCTGGTTGAGACCTATATGCCTGGGAGTGGTCTAAGAAGAAAGGAAAGACTGCACAGGCAAACTCTTGCCCTGGGATGTGAGCCACAGACTGGATATCCCAGTGTTGGGGCCCTATATGGAGGAGATAAGCCCCCTTGGTTTCTGGGAGAACTACTGGGACACATAGAGTGGCCGGAAAAGCCTAGACTCCACTTGCAAGGAATGCATGGGTGCTGGGAGGAGAGAGCTTTGCACTGGTGGCTGCTGCCCTACCACTCTCACTAACCCAAGCTGGACAAACACCCTGGCCCCACACCAGAGCTTGGCACAGGATTTAGGATAGCTGGGTCCTAGGAAAAGACTTTATCTGGTGATGCAGAGATGGCCAGGGGTCCTAGGGACTGGTCCAGTAGAGGTGGCAGTGGCCACTGTTAGCACATATTCAGATAGTACCAGGGCAGCAGCCCAGACCTCTGGTGACAACGCAGCCACTCAAGCCCCCGTGACTAGCACATCATGATCCCCACTCCCAGGCCAGCAAATGCTCTGACCCTGCCCACTCCATGCTACAGCTGGGTATTGGATCTGGGGCTGTCAGGTCCTGAGAAAAGACTCAATCTAGGGATGCAGAGGAGAGATCCCAGTGCGGGGAGAAGAAATAACATAAACTTAAAGAGAACAGAGCCTACTTGAGCCCAACCCTCAGGGCTTCCACTCCATTAACTGGGGAAGCAGACCCTGCCCCTGACAGGGAAGCTACAGCTATGGAGCAGAGAGGAAGTCTCACCTCACACCCTGCTCAGGCTTTAGCTCCTCCAACACCAGGCATACTTTCTATTAAGGTGTTACTGGCCAGCACATCCTGAGGAAAGGCATGGCTGGTGTCCACATCAAATCCATTCCTGGGCACACATAGTCTAAATACAGACACCCCCCCCACATAAAAATACCTTTTCAAGTTCACAATAGATAACGGTTTCATCAAAATTCACAGAGACAAAGAAAGATAAGTAAAATATAAAGGCAGAGGAACTACTCCCAATTGAAAGAGCAAGAGAAAACACCTGAAAAAATAATGAAACAGAGATAATTAGTCTACCAGACACTGGGTTCAAAAAGTTGGTGATAAAAATAATGCTAAATGAATAAAGAAAGAGTATCAATATAAGTGTAGATCATTTTAACAAGGAAGTATAAATTATAAAGATGATCCAATCAAAAATATACAATTCAATTTCTGAGACAAAATACACTCTAGAAACAATGAATAGCTGAATAAATGACACAGAAGAAAGCATTACTGATCTGGAAGATAGAATAATAGAAATCACCTATTTACAACAGTAGACAGAAAAACAAACAAAAAATTAAAGTAGCATGTGAGATAGATCTATGAGATAATATAAAATGTGCCAACATGTGCATAAAAGAGGTTCCAGAAGGAGAAGAGAGAGAGAAGGGGATTAAAATGTATTTGAAGAAATTATGACTGAAAACCTCCCAAACAGAAAGAAGGATACAGGTATCTAGGAATAGGAAGCACAGAGGGTCCCAAATAAGACACAAAGGGAACAACTGACAATAATACATAATAGTAGGAGACTTTAACACCCCATTGACATCAATGGACAGATCACCCAAACAGAAAGTAAATAAGGCAACAGAGGTCCCAAATGACACAATAGATAATTATCTGCTGGACACTACATCTAAATAAAGCAGAATACACATTCTTTTCAAGCACACACAGAACTTTCTCCAGATAGACCATCTGCTAGCTCACAAAATAATCCTTAACAAATTTAAGATGATAGAAATTATATCAAGCATCTTTTCCTACCACAATGGTATGAAACTAGAAATCAACTACAGAAAGAAAAACAAGAAAAGAACAAACACTCAGAGACTAAATAAACAACATGCTACTAAAAAAACAATGGGTCAAAAATAAAATCAAAGAAGAAATTAGAAAATACCTCAATACAAATGTAAATGAAAACAACACTTTACAGAAAGGGATGAAGAAAAAAGCAGTTCAAAGAGGAAATTTCACAACCATATAGGCCTTCCTTAAGAAACAAGAAAAATCTCAAATAAACAACCTAAACTACCACCTAAAGGAATTAGAAAAAGAAGAACAAACAAAGCCTAAAGTCAGAAGGAAGGATATAATAAAGATCAGAGAAAAAATGAATAAAATATAAATTAAAAAAACAATAGAAAAGATAAATAAAATGAGCTGATTTTCTGAGAACATAAACAAAACTGATAAAGCTTTAGCTAGGCTCACCAAGCAGAAAAAAGGATCTAAATAAACAAAATAAGAAATGAAAAAGGAGAAATAATAGCTGATACCATAGAGATATGAAAAAAAAAAAACATAAGAGAATACTAGAAACAGTTATATGCCCATAAATTGAACAAACTGGAAGAAACAGACAAATTTCTAGAAACGTATAACCTGCCAAGACTGAATCAAGAAAAAACAGATAATTTGAACACAACAATCACTTGTAGTGAAATTTAATTTGTAATGAAAATAATCCCAGCAAACAAAAGTCAAGGAATGGATAAACTTTACAGGGAAATTCAATTAAACATATAAAAATTTAAAGAAGAACTTATACATATCCTTCTCAAACTACTCCAAAATATTGAAGAGGAGGGAACACCCCCAAATTCATTCTATGAAGCCACCATCACCTGATACTAAAAGCAGAAAAAGACACTAAAAAAATAAAATTATGTCCAAAATTTTTGATGAATATAGATGCAAAAATCATCAACAAAATATTATCAAACCAAATCCAAAGATACATGAAAAAGGATTATACACCATGATCAATTTGGATTTATTCCAGGCTCACATGGATGGCTCAACATATGCAAATCAATCAATGTGATACACCACATTAACAAAAGAAGAGACAAAAACCAAATGATCATCCCAATAGATGCAGAAAAAGTATTTGACAAAATTCAACATCCATTCATGATAAAAATTCTCATCAAGGTGGGCAGAAAGGGAACATATATCAACATAATAAAGTCCATTCATGACAAACCCATAGCCAACATTATACTCAACTGTGAAAAGCTGAAAGTCTTCTCACTAAATTCAGGAATAAGATAAGGATGCCCATTCTTGTTGTTTCTATTTAACATAGAATTGGAAGTCCAAGCCACAACAATCAGACAAGAAAAATAAATAAAAGGTATCTAAATTGGAAGGGAGGAGGTGAAACTGTTGCTATTTGCAGATGACATGATACTCTATAGAGAACTGTAAATTCTCCACCCTAAAACCATTAGAACTAATACATGAATTTAGCAAGGTTTCAGGATACAAGATTAATATACAGAGATCTGTTGTGTTTCTATACACTAAACATTACATATCAGAATGAGAAAGTAAAAAAACAAAAAAAAATCCTGTTTAAAATCACATCAAAAAAATAAGAAAAGTAGAAATAGACTTAACCAGGGAGGTGAAAACTATACACTGAAAACTACAAAACACTGATGAAGAAAACTAAAGATGATTCAAAAAAATGAAAAGATATCTTATGTTCCTGTATTGGAAGAATTAATATTATTAAAAATGGCCAAGAACCCAAAGTAATCTACAGATTTAACACAGTTGCTATCAAAATAACCAGGACATTTTTCACAGAACTCTAACAATCATAAAATTTACATGGGACCACAAAAGACCCCAAATTACAAAAGCAATCTTGAGACAAAAAGAACAAAGTTGGAGGTTTAACACTCCTAGACGTCAGACTGTACAACAAAGCTACAATAATCAAAACGGTATGGTAGTGGCACAAAAACAGACACATAGATCAATGGAATAGAATAAAGTGCCCAGAAATAAACCCACACACTATGGTCAATTACTCTACAACAAAGTAGGCAAGAATATACAGTGGAAAAAAGAAAGTCTCTTCAAAAGTGGTGCTGGGAAAACTAGACAGCCACATGTAAAACAATGTAATTAGAACATTTCCTCATACCATTTACAAAAATAAACTCAAAATGTCTTAAAGAACTAAATGTAAGACATGAAAACATAAAACTCTTAGAAGAGAACATAGGCATAAAACTCTTTGACATAAATTGAACCAATATTTTCTTGAATCAGTCCCTCAAGGGGAAATGAGAGGAAATAAAAGCAAAAATAAGCAAATGGGACCTCATTAAACTTAAAAGATTTTGCACAGCAAAGGAAACCATCAACAAAATGAAAAGACAACCTATGGAACGGGAGAAAATATTTGCAAATGATGTGATCAACAAGGGGTTAATATCCAAACAGTTCATCAACTGCAATATCAAAAACAAACAAACAATCCAATCAAAAATGGGTAGAAAACTTGAATACACATTTTTTTCTTTCCAAAGAAGACACACAGATGGCTAACAGGCACATGAAAAGATGCTCAACATTGCTAATTATTAGGGAAATACAAATCAAAAGCGCAATGAGATATTACCTCACAACTGTCAGACTGGCTATCATGAAAAAGTCTATAAAAAACAAATGTTGGAGAGGATGTGGAGAAAAGGAAACCCCCGTACACTGTTGGTGGAAATGTATTAGTGCAGCCACTAGGGAAAGGGTCTTTAAAAAAATTAAGGAGGTTCCTTTAAAAAATTAAAAATAGAATTACCATATGATCTAGTGATTACACTCCTAGGTATATATTGGGAAAACACTAATTCAAAAAGATACATTCACCCCAATGTTCACAGTAGCACTATTTACAGTAGTCAAGACATGGAAGCAACCCAAGTGTCCATCAACAGATGACTGGCTTAAGAAGATGTAGTATATATATACAGTGGAATATTACTCAGCCATAAAAATGAATGAAATACTGCCATTTGCAGTAACATGTATGGACCTAGAGAATATTATGTTTAGTGAAATAAGTCAGAGAAAGAAAAATACTATATCACTTATATCTGGAATCTAAAAAACAATACAAATAAATTTACATACAAAGTAGAAATAAACTCATAGACACAGGAGAAAAAACTTATGGTTGCTGAAGGAAAGAGGGAAGGGGGGAAGGACTAATTAGGGGTCCGGGTTTAACAGATATACAAGCTACTATATATGAAATAGATAAGCAACAGGAATTTACTGTATAGCAAAAGGAACTCTACCCATTACCTTGGAATAATGTATAATGAAATATAATTTACAAAAATACTGAGTCACTATGCTGTTCACTTGAAACTAACACAATATTGTGAAGTAACTATACTTTAATTAAAAAAAATAGTATGTGCTTCTCTTGCATCCATTTTGTTTTACTGCAGTGACTGCATTTTCATATTAGTAATATTAATTTTTACATTCACTATTTTCAAGTGGTTCACATTTCCAAAATATTTTCATATCTTTTTTTGGGAAATGTTTATGCTTATTTAAAATTTTTGATTTGATGTTTCATTCATCCATCTGAAAAAAAAGAAATAGAAAATATAAAGGAAAAAAGATGTGAGCATACAAGAAGATGTATTAATATCCCTATAATAAGAATCCAAAATTAAGGGAAATAGAAGTAATAAGGGAGGAAAATATTTGAAGAAATAATGATTAAGAATTTTCTCATATTCAAGAAAGAGAAGAGACCTTCAACTTATTGTGTTCATATAATGAAAAACGTCAATGTTGAAAAAAAATCCTTAACGAGTAGTGAAATTTAAGAACACAATGCAACTAAAGTATGCACATTCTTTTCAACTGTACACAAAAAAAGGCAATATACAAAAATAAAGGATTTTTGTACACCAGCAATTAACAAAAAAAATAGTTGAAACTAATAGTTTAAAATTGAATACAAACAAGTGAATTATCTGGGGATACATTTAACAGTATATGTGAGAGATCAGGCTCCTGGTCAAAAAAACTAAGTGTGGTTTTTCAGACCCAACCTTAGGCAATTACAAAGGCGTTACCTGGCTGGTCCCATGAGGAAGACCTGTCTTCACACTAGATTTGGTGCACTGTTAGCACATTGCAGTCTCTGAAGGTAGTTACAGCAAGAACTCTTGCTCCTCTGGCTGGCCACATTCTCATGCATCTCTGCATTCCTTGCCCAGGCACCTCCACTTGGAGGTCTCCTTGTAAGGGAAACTTGAAGATATTTTTCTCCACTCTCAGTGAGTATTCAGTATTTTTCCACTCCTACTACTTTCCCCTTCCTTTACCACTGTACACAGCTCCATAAAATGGTAGGAGTCTTTTATTCAGGACACTCTCAACAGTGTAATTATCCCTTGCAATGGCCTCTTATGTGCTGATCCACCTGAGTACAGTTCCTTGAGGGAAAATGGAACAGGAGGCAATGGGCACCTTTTCTGCTTTTAGACTCTTGCTTGTACTATGGCAGTAAGTGATTAAAGGCTTGACTGTCATTTTTACCTTTGGCTTGTTGCTTTAAATGCCTATTCTGACACCTGGAAATGCAGCTCTCGCTTCAGCTCAGCTGAGTCCCTGACAATGTCTTTAAAACTTGTACACTGAAAACTACACACAATCTTGAGAGAAATTAAAGAAAGAGACATGTTATATTCAGGAACTGGAAGAATCAACATTTTGAAGATACCATTTCTCAATAAGTAATCTATAAATTCAGAGTGATCTCAGAATCCCAGTAAGACATTTTTGGAAACAAAAACAAATTTGAAAAGTCTATTAGTCAAATGATTTGAAATTAAAAAAACAAAGTTGAAAGATTTGTATCTGACTTAGATATAGTATTCAAGAGAGTGTGGTTTTTAAATAAGAACAGGCATATATATTAATGGAACAGAAGATAGATTCCAGATAGACCCACATACAAATGGTCAAGTGATCGTTTTATTCTTTCCCAGATTTTTTTCTAACATTTCATGCTGAAATGATTTTTAACTTCCAGAATAGTCGAAAATAGAGCACTGACATTCCCCAAAACCCTTCACCCAGCTTTCCATAATGTTAACGTTTTAAATAATCATGGCAAATTTGCCAAAATCAAGAAGTTAATATTGGTAAAATACTAGTAACTAAACTATTGACTTTACTTGGATTTCATCAGTTTTTCTACATTTTTTTTGTTCCAGATGCAAACCAGCATACTACACCGAATTTAGTTTTCATGTCTCCTTAGTCTCTTGCAATCTGTGACAGTGTCTCTGTCTTTCCTTGTTTTTCACAATCTTGACACTTTTGAAGAGTACCTTAGATCTCTCCCTGCTTACCTGAGAAATCATAGGAAAACTCAATCCTTTAATCTATTTAAGTCAAGTTTGTTCTACCACTGAATGCTATATATTTTGAGATTTTTCATTATAATTATTGATAAAGAAAATACTGGAAGTCATTTCGTTAAGTTAAAAATATTTTACCAAATATTTTATCTCATGTCTTTGTGAGATTTCCTTTATCTCTTGCCAGGAAGTTATCATTTTTGCATCTCAAGCCAAAGTACAGAATATTAAATCATTTTCATCTTCACCATCTAATTAACCAACTGTTCAACTGCACATTGCCATTTCTCTTCCAACATCTCAAGTTTTAACTAGAATAAAAATTAAAACAATCTATATTCTCAAATTTTTCCAATATCTTTTGCTCAAGTTCTTTACTTCCAAGACGTTTTGCTTATAGAGATGTTGTATAGCTACATAATTAATACCTTGTTAATTTGTATAAAGTCATTGTTGTATTACTTTCTCTTCTATTGTAGTAACATTATTCTATTGTCATATATTTTGAGTAGATAAGCACTTTGTTTTCCTTAGTTAGTGGAGTTTTGTTGGACATAGAAAACAATGTAAATATTTATCCTAGTGGCATATGTAAAGAGAGATGAACTTTTTTACAATAGCTCAAACTACCTTGATTGGGAAGGTATAATGGGAACTTATACATATCTACAGAAGATTTAAGTTATTTTTAATACTCCATTTTATTTCTAATTTTTTAACTTTATGAAAAGTGTGTTCACAAGGTTGACAAAATGAGGTTAAAAACAGAAGGTTAAAAAAATATACTCAATTAAACAAATATTCTACTTTTTCTACAAAGATTACCTTTTCTGAGTGCTGAAATCTATAAATAAAGCTGTTGAAATGCTTCACTTATGTTTCTGGCATTAAAACCAGTACAGAATTCAAATTAAAAGCTCCAATAAACAAGGCTCTAATTATTTTACCTGACTGCATATTCAAGTAATACTTCTTGTATTATTAAAGTTTCACTATCCATTTTTCTTTTATAATTCATTTTGTAACTCATATAGGTATTGACATAAAAGCAAATCAATAGATTAGGAAAATATATTTATTATTCATGCTAACTATGATATTTTTTAGTTTAAATATGAATCTCATAATGCAGCCATCACCACATCACCACTCTGTAATTCCAGAATATTTTCATCACCAGTTAGAAAATGTACCTATTAGCAGCCACTGCCTCTTTCTTCTTCCCTTCTGCCCCTGGAAATCATTAACATATGCTCTGTTTTTAGGGAAATGCCGATTCTGACTTTACATATAAATGGAATAACACAATAAGCATTTGTGTCTGGCTTCTTTCCAATGTTTAAATGTTTAAAGATTCAACCATGATGTGGCATATATTCACACTCCAGTCTTAAGTCTGAATACTATTCCAATGTATAGATATACTATATTTTATTTATCTTTTAATCAGTTAATGAACATTTTGGGTTGTTTCCATTTTTTGGTTATCATGAATAATGCTGCCATAAACATTCATGTACAAGTTTTTATGTGAACATGTTTTCAATTTTGAGGGGTATATACCTAGGAGTTGAATTATTGAATCATATGCTAATGCTATGTCTAACTTATTGAGAGACTGCTAAAAATGTTTTCCTAAGTGGTTGCAATCTTTTATATTCCCACCAGCTATGTATGACTGTTTCCATTGGTATATATCCTCACCAATACTTGTTATTGTCTTTTGCTTAATTAACGTCATTCTAGAGAAAGTGAATTTTATCTGCTTGCCATTTTGATTTACATTGCACAGATAACTAAAGATGCTGAGAGTCTTTTCATGTGCTTATTTGCCATTTGTGTATCTTCTTTGGGGGAAATTCTATTCAAATCCTTGGCCCATTTTTAAATTGAATTTTTTTGTCTTTTAAACGTTGAGCTTTTAATAAGAATTCTTTTTATAATGCAAAAACCTTATGTGATATGTGATGTTTTCCATGAAATTTGGGATTTTTCAGCAATTTTTTCTTCAAATAGTCATTCTGCCTTTTATCTCCTCTCCTTCTGGAAATTCTATTATGTGTCTGTTACTATCTTTTATGATGTCCCACAGGTCTCTGAGTTCATCTTTCTTCATTCTTTTTTCTTCTCTTCTAACAGACTGAATAATTTCCATTAACCAATCTACAAGTTCATTGATTTTTCTCTTCTGTCTGCTTAAATCTGCTGTTGAGTTCCTTTGGTAAATTTTTTCATTTCAGTAATTAAACTTTACAACATCCAGAATTTCTATTTGATTCTTTGTCATCTCTTGGTTGATGTTCTCTATTTGTTGAGACAGCATTCTCATTTTTTAATTCTTTAGACATGTTTTCTTTAGTTCTTTTAGCATATTCTAAAAAATTGATTTAAAACATTTGTCTAGTAATTCCTATGCCTGGACATCCTCAAGGACAATTTCAATTGACTGTCTTTTTTGCTCCTATGTATGAGCCATGCTTTTGTTTGTTCGTTTTTGTTTGTTTGTTTATTTGTTTTGGTATATTTCTTAATTTTTGATTGAAAACTATAAATGCTATGTAATATAAATGGGCAACTCTGGAAATTATATTCTTTCTCTTCCCTAGAGTTTGTTTTTGTTGCTCTTTGCTGTTTGTTTCCTGATATGATTCTGTAAGTTCTGTGTTGTCATTCATGGACACTGATGTGTTTGATTGGTTAGCTTAGGGGTCAGCTAATGTTTCCACAGATATTTCCTTAAATGTCTGAAACCAATAATTCAACCAATCTTTGCTGAGAGGTTTTGTATGAGTATTTGTGTATGTCTTTACACTTCACCAGGCATTTTACTTTACCTTAGCCTTTACTTCTTGATTGAGAAGAGCCTCAAGATTTTATCTAGAGATAAAAGCTTAAAGCTTTCTTAGGTCTTTCCTAAACTTATGCTCAGTCATGATATGCACATGGTCCTATGACGCAAGTGACCTTCCAGATTCTCAGGAGTATTTCATAGCATTTCTAAGCCTTTATGAACATCTCATTCGCCAGCTCTTTCTTTCAAGTTTATCTGTAATTTGCTACAGCTGTTATCCACTGCGCCAGGAAGCCACAGAGTTAAAACAACTGATTTCAATGGTTTTTGATAGTGATCCCATGGAAACATACTTTTGAACTGGGTAAGTTCTGAGTCAGGTCAAATAAATCAACTTTGCAAGTGGGTTTTCCCGGGAAATTTAAAATAATGACAATTATCTAAGAATGAGGCTTTGAAAAAGCTTCGGTCACATTTTGACCCCTTAGGTGGCTACCAGGCTGCTGGCTTTTATCTTGATTGCGGGACTGTTAGTTTTTAAAGCTACTGCACAACCTGGGGGAAATAATAGAGTCAGTTAAAATGCTACAAACCTTGCTGTTCTTACAGAGATTCAGCCATTTTTCTTGGACTAAATGCTTCTCATTTGCTGCATGCCTTTGGTCAATTTTCAGAAGTCTGAAAAAGTTAATTCTAAAAATTCTTTCCAGTGTTGTCATTGATTTTATGGAGGAGAGAATTTCCAGTGGTCCTCTCTCTGCCATTTCTCAGATGTCACTTTGTTGTTACTTTTAAGTGTCAATATAACTTACATGTCAGCTTTCAGTAGGTATACAATATACTACCACAACCACATGATAAGAAAATTCAAGTTGTAGTAGGGCATCTTATAAAAATATATGCCTGTAATGTTTATCTAAACTTTTGATTTTCCAGTTTTATAAACCTTTATTACAAAATAAAATATAACTGTGCAAGCGTTAAAATCACACCTACATAATGTATATAGAATCCAATACTAGTGAGAAAATTGGATAATTTTACATTCTACTGATATGGAAAATAATTAGTGGTAGGTAATTCAGAGTTAAAGTGTTAGATATATAGGCACACAAAATATATTGTCTATTTTGGAAATCATGTTAGGTCTGGAAACAGCAGACTGGAAAGAGGCCTAGAGATTTTGAGTTTGTTCAAGAAACACTTTATTATTAGGACTCACTATAATGTCTGAAGTCCCTAAATTACAACTCTTCATTCTTGCTTGTTGAAGAGGAGGCAGCACCAGTAATTCTCTCATGCCTATGTCTTTCACAGCTAAACTCATATCAGTAACCTGTTAGGAAGCAATTAATTCTTTCTCATGTATGTCCCCTAAATTACTGAGTTGTTTATCAAGCCCTTTAACATGACATTGCTTAGAACTCTCAATCTTGCCATTATTACATGTAATATTCAATATTCTGGCTTGTCTTCTCACTGATGTCAGAGTGAGACTCTTCAATCATCTTCATTAAGTAGCAATTATCTATCTGCATAGATAGATGACCTGCAGATTTTGCATAGTCATATTATTTTTCAAAAATAATTCCTCCAGACTACCTCAGGCAGGTCATGAGGAAGTTCTTTTAGATATTAACATAATGTTTATGTTATCTTGTGTCAAATTACATGACAGGGTCTACCAGCCCCCTTAAGACACACTTTGAGACTAGAGAATGCTGTATATAATACAGTACCAACACAGTAATATATCATTTAGTTCTAGGGCATCTCCTGATGATTTTTCATGAGAAAGCATGTCAATAACAAATACAATAGTATTTTCTTTTTCTTCCTTTCCTTCTCTAGCCCCTATGTCCAAAGACCTCTGCTGTGATTCTGTTTGAGGGTGTCAGGGGAGAAAAAATTTTCCTCTACCCTTCTTGGTTCTTCTGTCTGGTCTAAGCATATATTGACATGAGGCAGATTAACGAGAAAATCAAACTAAAGTTTAATAACATGAATTCTAATGTCTATGTTGAGGCAGTGCTATTTATGTCCCAGTTATTGACCATGGCTTTAACAAAATAGCTTCTTTGGAACCAATATGAAAACCAACGCTCTTTGAACTCTGTGGTAGGCAGAATAAATGCTTATAAAAAGATGTCCATTTCCTAATTCACAGAACTTTTGAATATGTTAAAGTTGTATGTCAAAAAGGAATTAAAGTTGAAGAGGAAATTAAGGTTGTTATATTAGCTGATCTTAATAGCTGAGGATTATAGCCTGGGAGAAAGCCTCTCAGATAGCTCTGAGGAACCGTTCCAAAGAGGTAAGGGAGGAGCCAGAATATATAGGAACTTTTGCTGAAAAATAAAACATGTAGTTGAATGTCAAAAGATTACTACTAATCACAAAAAAACCCAGATATCTCAGGTTAATGATTTTACTGCTTTTCTACATATGGGAAGATGCTAGAGTGTGGGATCATTGAAATTATTCCTTTGATATGCATCTTAACCACTACGGCCAGTATCCTGTTTACATACTTACACCATGGGGTCAGCTGCCTGCCCCAGCTGATAGCTTGAAAACAGGCAAAATTCCTTGTTTACTGGAATGGCAGGTAACATTCTTTGTTTACTAAAATGGCAGACAACATTCTTTGTCCACAAACCATTTTAATCACGTGAGTTCTTGGAAACAGAGGAGGGAAACAGAAGAGTGAGTCAGAGAGACGTGATATAAGAAGAATCGTCATTTATGACCTTGAAGATGAAGGAAGGAAGCCTTGAGGCAAAGAATGTAGGAAATTCTAAAAGCTAGGAATGGCCTTCAGCTGACAACCAGAAACTAGACAGGGACATAGGTACTACATTTTCAAGCAACTGAATTCTGACAACAATATTAATAAACAGAAAACAGATGTTTCCCTAAGCCTGTGGAAAAAAAATGCATCCCTCTCCATACCTTACTTTTAGCCCACTGAGACTCATGTAAGACTTTTGACATATAGAACTGCAAGACAATACATTTGTTGTTTTAAGCCACTAAATTTGTATTAATTTCTTTTCATAGCAATAGAAATCTAACTCAAACCCAGACATAAAACACTAGTCTGAACTGGAAGATAAAGTGGATCTGTTGATTTTGTCCCATTTCTCTCTTCTCTATGTAAATGTAAAAATCCTTTTACTTAACCTGGGTCAACAAGTTCATAGATGTGTCTAGGAGTGGACATAGTTTAGAATCCCACTATGTTCTTTCCTATGTAACAACATTCTAATATGAAGAGTGGAGCCTCAGCTTTGGCTACTCATTTCCTAATTATGATTTTTACAGTTCATGGAAAAGTCTGTAAGTTTTACTTATTGTTAACTACAACAAAAGTCTTTATAGCTTTTATTGCTAAATGGCTTCTAGACTAACATTTTACTGATGGCCATAATTTAGTTTTGCTCAGTACACGCATAGGTTGAAAAAATTTAGCATATTTTAACACACAGTCACTTATGGAAGATACAAGAGGCTTAGTGTGACTTAAATGTTAGTTTTTGAATCTATTTTCAAGAGGAGAAAATAAAATAGCTATATTCAGCATTGAGAATTACTTTCCTTCCTAATCCCAAAAGATACTTTACATGAATATATTTATTTATATTATATAAAATACATATTCTTACCCAACTGCACCCAATAACCATTATGTCATGTAAATATTCTAAATTGGTCTTGGTTCAGGGAAAAATATGATTATTAGTTTCTAAGGACACTTCTGGTCTAAAAGAATTCATAAGGATGTTCTTAAGATAATGGCATTTCTAAATAAGATTGGCAATTCCTCAAATTTCATCATTCATAGAATCTGAGTTGTATTCAAATCATGCATAGAATTTAACTTATTAAATGGTATGTATTAGTTAGTAAAACAGCTTGAATTTATATAATATGAAAAACATAGGAAGCTGTGCCTCTTTTCCCCTGACTGATTATAGTAAAATATGAGAGGAGAGAGATAAATTGAAGGAATTGTTAAACAACAAAACAAAACAAAACCAGAATTTGAAGTTTTGGAAAATTATCAGCCTATCCATATTGCAAAAAAGAGAAAAGTGTGCTCTAGAAAGCACACTTTTATATCAAGGGTATATCAAGGGTATGGCGGAAAATCATTTGATAAAGAGGTCATGGGCACAACTCATGGCATCCAAGCCATCTCTGCAGAAGTTAGGATGCACAGGTCTAAAAATCAAGGGGTGGAAATGGAAGCGGCACCACCTACCATTACCCCTCATAATAGAAAAATTTTACTATTACTCACTAGCATATTTCTTTCTGTCCCTGGCCCTTATGCTTTGCTGGTATAGCATTCTAAGTTCCAAAGGGAGAAATGATTCCACCAGGAGACACAAGTCATTTCATTAAATTAGAAGTTAAGACTACAACCTCGCCACTTTGGGTTCCCAATTCTTCTAAATCAACAGGCAAAGAAGGGAGTTACAGTGCTGGCTGGGGAGACTGCTACTGTCTACAAGGTGCAATTGGACTGCTACTCCACAATGGAAGAAAGGAAGAGTATACAGGATATCCCCAAGGGCATCTCAAAGTATTACCATGTCCTGTGATTAAAATCAACTCGAACCAGGTAGGACTACTAATGGCCCAGTTCCTTCAGGAATGAAGATTTAAGTCACCTAACCAGGTAAAGAACCATAATCAGAGGAGGGCCTTGCTGAAACTAAAGATGATACAAATGAATAAAGGAAGATGATAGCCAGAAATAACAGCTATAACCATTTGACCAGTTATAAGGACTGATATTTTTTACAAGTATTTCCTCCTTATTTTGTTATAAATATGTTTCCATGCCTGTGTCTGTCTATTTATCTATATCTATCTATCTATACATTTAGCAAATACATATATTTGTTTGAATACTATATATATAAATATATATATATATTGTATTAAGCAACTATCTTGTTTTTCTCCCTCTATTATATTCTTATCATGTAACATAAGGTGTACTGACTTTATATCATAGTATTATTTAAGTATTGTTAACTTTACTTAATAGTATTTAAGTACAGGATATCAAGGAAAAGAGTAAACATCATCCAAGTTCTTTGCATCCTCTTCTGGGACAAGAGTACATTCTTTGGTTGTATGCAGGATAGTTATATCATGGTAGTCAAAAGTATGACCTTGTTATTCTCTTTATTTGGAGATTAAGTATGGTTTAAAGAGCTGCATATGGTTGCCAAGTTGACAAGGGGTGGAATTGTGTTGGTAAATTTTATGTGTCAACTTATCTGGATCACAGTGCCCAGATATTTGGTTAAATACACTTCTGGGGGTTTTTGTTAGGTTTATTTTAGATAAGATTTAAATTGGTAAACTTTGATTAAAGTAGATTGGTCTCTATAATTTAGGTGGACCTCATTCAGTGAGTGGAAGGCCTGAATAGAACAAAAGACAGATCTCCCACAAATGAGATGGAGTTCTCCAGAGTCCCCCTTTAGAATTTAACTGCAACATTGACTCTTCCTGGTTTTACAGCAGACCACTTTTGAACTCAAACTGACAATTTCCAGAGTCTCCAGCCTGCCAGACAGCCCCACCAAATTTTGGACTGGCCACGCCACCACAATCACATGAGCTAATTACCTACATATGCTATTGTATTTTTTTTCCTCCAAAGAACCCTGACTAACACACTAACACAGAAGCTGAACTGAATTATGTAATAATAGATAAGACTATCAGATGCTCAAAATTTGACATATTGAGAAATGTATAACATAATTTAGAAAAAATGTCCAGTAATCAGCATTATCTAATGTACAAAACAATTATAAACGATATTTAGGCAATACCTTTGACAAATTATTTTGTAACACAAATTTCATAAGTTTGTGTGTGTGTGTTAGTTTCTGCTTTATAACAAAGTGAATCAGCTATACATATACATATAACCCCATATCTCCTCCCTCTTGCGTCTCCCTCCCACCCTATCCCACCCTTCTAAGTGGTTGTAAAGCACCGAGCTGATCTCCCTGTACTATGCGGCTGCTTCTCACTGGCTATCTGTTTTACATTTGGTAGTGTATATATGTCCATGCCACACTCTCACTTCATCCCAGCTTACCCTTCCCCCACCCCGTGTCCTCAAGTCCATTCTCTACGTCTGCATTTTTATTCTTGTCCTGCCCCTAGGTTCTTCAGAACCTTTTATTTTTTACTTTTTTTTGATTCCATATATATGTGTTTACAGTATTTGTTTTTCTCTTTCTGACTTACTTCACTCTGTATGACAGATTCTAGGTCCATCCACCTCACTACAAATAACTCAATTTTGTTTCCTTCTATGGCTGAGTAATATTCCATTGTATATATGTGTCACATCTTCTTTATCCATTCATCTGTCAATGAATACTTAGGTTGCTTCCATGTCCTGGCTATTGTAAATAGAGCTGCAATGAACATAGTGAGGCATGAGTCTTTTTGAATTATGGTTTTCTCAGGGTATATGCACAGTAGTGGGATTGCTGGGTAGTTGCTGGGTACCACTGCTATGGTAGTTCTATTTTAATTTTTTTAAGGAACCTCCATACTGTTCTCCATAGTGGATGTATCAATTTACATTCCCAGCAACAGTGCAAGAGCGTTTCTTTTTCTCCACACCCTCTCCAGTATTTATTGTTTCTAGATTTTTTGATGATGGCCATCCTGACTGGTGTGAGGTGATATCTCATTGTAGTTTTAATTTGCATTTCTCTAATGATTAGTGATGCTGAGCATCCTTTCATGTGTTTGTTGGCCATCGCCATCTGTATGTCTTGTTAGGAGAAATGTCTATTTAGGTCTTCTGCCCATTTTTGGATTGGGTTGTTTGTTTTTATGATATTGAGCTGCATGAGCTGCTTGTATATTTTGGAGATTAATCCTTTGTCAGTTGCTTCATTTGGAAATATTTTCTCCCATTCTGAGGGTTGTCTTCTGTCTTGTTTATGGTGTCCTTTGCTGTGCAAAAGCTTATAAGTTTCATTAGGTCCCATTTATTTATTTTTGTTTTTATTTCCATTTCTCTAGGAGGTGGGTCAAAAAGGATCTTTCTGTGATTTATGTCATAGAGTATTCTGCCTATGTTTTCCTCTAAGAGTTTTAGAGTGTCTGGCCTTACAATTAGGTCTTTAATCCATTTGGAGTTTATTTTTGTGTATGGTGTTAGGGAGTGTTCTAATTTCATTTCTTTATATGTAGCTGTCCAGCTTTCAAAGCAGCATTTATTGAAGAGGGTGTCTTTTCTCCATTGTATATTCTTGCTTCCTTGATCAAAAATAAGGTGACCATAAGTGCATGGGTTTATCTCTGGGTTTTCTATCCTGTTCCATTGATCTATATTTCTGTTTTTGTGCCAGTACCATGATGTCTTGAATACTGTAGCCAAGTAGTATAGTCTGATGTCAGGGAGCCTGATTCCTCAGGCTCCGTTTTTCTTTCTCAAGATTGTTTTGGTTATTCAGGGTCTTTTGTGTTTCCATACAAATTGTGAAATGTTTTGTTTTAGCTCTGTGAAAAATGCCATTGGTAGTTTGATAGGGATTACATGGATTCTGTAGATTGCTTTGGGTAGTAGAGTCATTTTCACAATGTTGATTATCCCAATCCAAGAACATGGTATATCTCTCCAATTGTTTGTATAAACTTTAATTTCTTTCATCAGTGTCTTATAGTTTTCTTCATGCAAGTCTTTTGTCTCCTTCGGTAGGTTTATTCCTAGGTATTTTATTCTATTTGTTGCAATGGTAAATGGAGGTGTTTCCTTAATTTCTGTTTCAGATTTTTCATCGTTAGTGTATAGGAATGCAAGAGATTTCAGTGCATTAATTTTGTATCCTGCTACTTTACCAAATTCATTGATTAGCTCTAGTAGTTTTCTGGTAGTACCTTTAGGATTCTCTATGTATAGTATCATAACATCGGCAGACAGTGACAGCTTAACTTCTTCTTTTCCAATATGGTTTCCTTTTATTTCTTTTTCCTCTCTGATTGCTCTGGCTAAAACTTCCAAAACTATGTTGAATAATAGTGGTGAGGGTGGACAACTTTGTCTTGTTCCTGATCTTAGAGGAAATGGTAACAGCTTTTAACTATTGAGAACGATGTTGGCTGTGTGTTTGTCATATATGGCCTTTATTATGGTGAGGTAAGTTCCCTCTATGCCTATTTTCTGGAGGGTTTTTATCATAAATTGGTGTTGAATTTTGTCAAAAGCTTTTCTGCATCTATTGAGATGATCATGTGGTTTTTCTCCTTCAATTTGTTAATATGGTGTATCACATTGATTGATTTGCATATATGGAAGAATCCTTGCATTCCTGGGATAAACCTCACTTGATCATGGTGTATGATCCTTTTAATGTGCTGTTGGATTCTGTTTGCTAGTATTTTGTTGAGGATTTTTGCATCTATGTTCATCAGTGATATTGGCCTGTAGTTTTCTTTCTTTGTGACATCCTTGTCTGGTTTTGGTATCAGGGTGATGGTGGCCTCATAGAACGAGTTTGGGAGTGTTCCTCCCTCTGCTATATTTTGAAGAGTTTGAGAAGGATAGGTTTATCTCTTCTTTAAATGTTTGATAGAATTCACCTGTGAAGCCATCTGGTCCTGGGCTTTTGTTTGTTGAAAGATTTTTAATCACAGTTTCAATTTCAGTGCTTGTCTTTGGTCTGTTTAAATTGTATATTTCTTCCTGGTTCAGTCTCAGAAGGTTGTGCTTTTCTAAGAATTGTCCATTTCTTCCAGTTTGTCCATTTTATTGGCATATAGTTACTTCTAGTATTTATCTCATGATCCTTTGTATTTCTGCAGTGTCAGTTGTTACTTCTCCTTTTTCATTTCTAATTCTATTGATTTGAGTGTCCTCCCTTTTTTTCTTGATGAGTCTGGCTAATGGTTTATCAATGTTGTTTATCTTCTCAAAGAACCAGCTTTTAGTTTTATTGATCTTTGCTATTGTTTCCTTCATTTCTTTTTCATTTATTTCTGACTTGATCTTTATGATTTCTTTCCCTCTGCTAACTTTGGGGTCCTTTTGTTCTTCTTTCTCTAATTGATTTAGGTGTAAGTTTAGGTTTTTTATTTAAGATATTTCTTGTTTCTTGAGGTAGGATTGTATTGCTATAAACTTCCCTCTTAGAACTGCTTTTGCTACAGTTCATAGGTATTGGGTTGTCATGTATTCATTTTCATTTTCTTCTAGGTATTTTTTGATTTCCTCTTTGATTTCTTCAGTGATCTCTTGGTTATTTAGTAGTGTATTGTTTGGCCTCCATGTGTTTGTATTTTTTTACAGATTTCGTCCTGTAAATGATATCTAGTCTCATAGCACTGTGGTTGGAAAAGATATTTGATATGATTTTAATTTTCTTAAATTTACAAAAGCTTGTTTTGTGACCCAAGATATGATCTATCCTGGACAATGTTCCATGAGCACTTGAGAAAAAAGTGTATTCTGTTGTTTTTGGATGGAATGTCCTATAAATATCAATTAAGTCCATCTTGTTTAATGTGTTATTTAAAGCTTGTGTTTCCTTATTTATTTTCATTTTGGATGATCTGTCCATTGGTGAAAGTGGGGTGTTAAAGTCGCCTAGTATGATTGTGTTACTGTCAGTTTCCTTTTTTATGGCTGTTAGCATTTGCCTTATGTATTGAAGTGCTCCTATGTTGGGTGCAAAAATATTTACAATTGTTATATCTTCTTTTTGGATTGATCTGTTGATCACTATGTTGTGTCCTTCTCTGTCTGCTGTAATAGTCTTTATTTTAAAGTCTATTTTGTCTGTTCTGAAAATTGCTACTCCAGCTTTCTTTTGATTTCCATTTGCATGGAATATGTTTTTCCATCCCCTCACTTTCAGTCTTTATGTGTCCCTAGGTCTGAAGTGTGTCTCTTGTAGACAGCATATATACGGGTCTTGTTTTTGTATCCATTCAGCCAGTCTATGTCTTCTGGTTGAAGGATTTAATCCATTTACATTTAAGGTAGTTATTGATATGTATGTTCCTATTACTGTTTTCTTAATTGTTTTGGGTCTGTTATTGTTGGTCTTTTCCTTCTCTTGTGTTTGCTGCCTAGAGAAGTTCCTTTACCATTTGTTGTAAAGCTGGTTTGGTGGTACCGAATTCTCTTAGCTTTTGCTTGTCTGTAAAGGTTTTAATTTCTCCATCAAATCTGAATGAGATCCTTGATGGATAGAGTAATCCTGTTTGTAGGTTTTTCCCTTTCATCACTTTGACTATGTCCTGCCACTCCCTTCTGGCTTGCAGAGTTTCTGCTGAAAGAGCAGCTTATAGGGATTAACCTTATGGAGATTCCCTTGTATGTTATTTGTTATTTTTCTCTTGCTGCTTGTAATATTTTTTCTTTGTATTTAATTTTTGATAGTTTGATTAATATGTATCTTGGCATGTTTCCCCTTGGATTTATCCTGTATGTGACTCTTCTCACTTCCTGGAGTTGATTGACTACTTCCTTTCCCATATTAGGGAAATTTTCAACTATAATCTCTTCATATATTTTCTCAGTCCCTTTCTTTTTCTCTTCTTCTTCTGGGACCCTTATAACTCGAATGTTGTTGTGTTTAATGTTGTCTCAGAAATCTCTGAGACTGTCCTCAATGCTTTTCATTCTTTTTTCTTTATTCTGCTGTACAGTAGTTATTTCCACTATTTTATCTTCCAGGTTACTTATCCGCTCTTCTGCTTCAGTTCTTCTGCTATTGATTCCTTCTAGAGAATTTTATATTTCATTTATTGTGTTGTTCATCATTGTTTGTTTGGTCTTCCCTCTAGTTCTTCTAGGTCCTTGTTAATCATTTCTTCTATTTTCTGCATTCTATTTCCAAGATTTTAGATATGTTTACTACCATTACTCTGAATTCTTTTTCAGGTAGACTGCCTATTTCCTCTTCATTTGTTTCATCTGGTGGGTTTTTACCTTGCCCCTTCATCTGCTGTGTGTTTCTCTGTCTTCTCATTTTGCTTAACTTACTGTGTTTGGTGTCTCCTTTTCACAGGCTGCAGGTTAGTAGTTCCCATTGTTTTTGGTGTCTGTCCCCAGTGGCTAAGGTTCGTTCAGTGGGCTGTGTAGCCTTCCTGGTGGAGGGGACTGGTGCCTGTGTTCTTGTGGACAGGGTGGATCTTATCTTTCTGGTGGGCAGGACCACATCCGGTGTGTGTTTTGGGGTGTCTTTGACCTTATTTTGATTTTAGGCATCCTCTCTGCTAATGGATGGGGTTGTGTTCCTCTCTTGCTAGTTGTTTGGCATAGGGTGTCCAACACTGTAGCTTGCTGGTCGTTGAATGGAGCTGGGTCTTAGTGCTGAGATGGAGATCTCTGGGAGAGCTCTTGCTGATTGATATTACGTGGAGCCGGGAGGTCTCTGGTGGACCAATGTCCTGAATTCAACTCTCCCACCTCAGAGGCACAGGCCTGACACCAGGTCTGAGCACCAAGACCCTGTTGGCCATGCAGCTCAGAAAGAAAGGGAAAAAGAAAGAAAAGAAAGAAAAAGAAAGAAAGAAAGGAAGGAAGGTTGGAAGGAAGGAAGGAAGGAAGAAAGAGAGAGAGAAAGAAAGAAAGAAAGAAAGAAAGAAAGAAAGAAAGAAAGAATAACATAAAATAAAATGACATAAAACAAAATCAAGTTGTTAAAGTAAAAATTTTTTTAAATTATTAAAAATAAAAAAATTAATAAGTAATTAAAAACATAGAAAGAAAGAAAGAAGAGAGTAACCTAACTAAAAAACAAATCCACAAGTGATAACAAGCACTAAAAACTATACTAAGAAAAAACCAAAAACGGACAGACAGAACCCTAGGACCAATGGTAAAAGCAAAGCTATACAGACAACATCACACAAAGATGCACACACATACACATTCACAAAAAGAGAAACAGGAAAAAAAAAAAAATATATATATATATATAAAGGAAGAGAGCAACCAAATCAATAAAAAAATCTATCAATGAAAATAAAGTCAAAATAGTAAACTAAGATAAACATAAAACCAGAAACAAATTAGATGCAGAAAGCAAACCCCAATCTACAGTTGTTCCCAAAGTCCACTGCCTCAATTTTGGGATGATTCATTGTCTATTCAGGTATTCCAGAGATATAGGGTACATCAAGTTTATTGTGGAGATTTAATCCACTGCTCCTGAGGATGCTGGGAGAGATTTCCCTTTCTCTTCTTTGTTCGTAAAACTCCTGGGCTTCATCTTTGGATTTGGCCCCTCCTCTGTGTGTAGGTTGCCTGAGGGCGTCTGTAGCAGCTTATTAGGGGGCTCTGGCTCCCTCAAGCTGCGGGGAGGGAGGGGTATGGAATGCGGGGTGATCCTGCAGTGGCAGAGGCCGGCATGATGTTGCACCATCTTGAGGCGTGCCATGTGTTCTCCCGGGAAGTTGTCCCTGGATCACAGGACCCTGGCAGTGCAGGGCTGCACAGCCTCCTGGAAAGGGAGGTATGGATAGTGACCTGTGCTTGCACACAGGATTCTTGGTGGCTGTGTTAGCAGCGTTAACATTTCATGCCCGTCTCTGCTGTCTGCACTGATAGCCATGGCTTGCGCCTGTCTCTGGAGCTCATTTAGGCGGTGCTCTGAATCCCTACTCCTTGTGCACCCCAAAACAATGGTCTCTTGCCTCTTAGGCAGTTCCAGACTTTTTCCCAGATTTCCTCCCAGCTAGCTGTGGTGCATTAGCCCCCTTCATGCTGTGTTCACACAGCCAACCCCAGTCCTCTCCCTGGGATCTGAACTCAGGAGCTGGAGCCTCAGCTCCCAGCCCCTATCTGCCCTGTCAGGTAAGCAGACAAGCCTCTCTGGCTGGTGAGTGCTTGTCTGCACCGATCCTCTGTGTGGGAATGTCTCCACTTTGCCCTCTGAACCTCTATTGCTGCGCTCTCCTCCGTGGCTCCAAAGCTTCCCCCTCTGCCACCACCCGTCCCTGACAGTGAAGCGGCTTCCTAGTGTGTGGAAACTTTTCCTCCTTTACAGCTCCCTCGCAGAGGTGCAGGTCCCGTCCCTATTCTTTTGTCTCTGTTTATTCTTTTTTCTTTTGCCCTACCCAGGTACGTGGGGAGTTCCTTGCCTTTTGGGAGGTCTGAGGTCTTCTGCCGGTGTTCATTAGGTGTTCTGTAGGAGTTGTTCCGCATGTAGATGTATTTCTCATGTATTTCTGGGGAGGAAGGTGATCTCCATGTCTTACTCCTCTGCCTTGAAGGTCTCTTCACAAATTTCATAAGTTTTATGAAGTAAGCTAATCAGATAAGCAAATATTACTAGCTGTATAATATTATTTCAGATGCAGTAAAAAGTGGTTCATATAGATTAAGCCATGCTGAGATATATCATTTTCAAATTTTGAATTGCTACAACTTCAAAACACATTTCTATCTCCTTTGATTGTTTTAAAAATGACTTAGGTTGATTTAACTCATCATAGAAGGCAATATTCAATTATCTATGATTCTAGAAAACTGTATTTTATTAACTGATATGTTGAATAAATTGAGGAAGTAGAATGTCAGTTTACAGCCTCATATTTGTTTATTATGGTTTGATATTTATTTGAATAAATAATAGCACTCCTGTGTGTTTGCACTGATTGAGTTTGTTCTAAAAATTTATAAATATCAGTGATAACTGTATGTAAAAGAAAACAATGACTCTTTTATTCCAGTTTAAATTTCAGCAATGGACTAATTTGAATTCAGGCTAGAACCACTGGCAGTCTGCCAAAGCTATGAGGATATTTAAAAATCTTTCTTGCTGTTGTTTCAATTTGTATAGAATACACTATATACTAGGAATAAGTGATCACGTGCACACATACAATCTTTCCATATGATATTTAATGATAATATTTTGAAGGCTGAAAAAAAGCAGAATATCTGAATCTCCTTTTTATTGATATAATAAAAAGTCCGTTAGATGCATATCAAACTACTCTACTAATTATCTGTATAAAGTTATACATGTGTATATGTATTTCATACTTTTGAAAAATATATTTTTGATTATATATTTTATATATATTATAAATATTATATATATACATATATTCTTTTTTTAACACATATAAATGTATATACATATACATTTTTTAACACATAGAATTCCAGCATTTTAAATTGAAATAAATTACAGAACATAAATTTCATTGTATGGCATAATTCCCCTCAAAAAAGACAAGACAGGAAAACTCTTTTCTTATTAAGATGGATGGCAATGAAAAGACATCAGAGGAGCCTTCATACTGAGAATTCAATTCAATATCCATCACTTTCCCTATTTCCCACATGAATTCTTAACACACACACACACACAGAAGTATCCTTGCAAATAAATTAAATGATGACAAGAATTACAGTTTCAGCGTTGACAATTTAGTTCCATAATTGTTACAAATGTAAACAATTTAAATCTCTGAACAAATTAAACATATATTAAAGGCATGTTTAATGTAAAAGGGGCTGGGGTACAGGAGTTACTGAGGGGATAGAAGGAAAATATACAATAATCTTTTAAAATTTACCTTATGTCAATGCAGATGTAGAGAATGGACCTGAGGACATGGGGAAGGGGAAGGGTAAGCTGGGACGCAGTGAGAGAGTGGCATGGACATACATACACTACCAAATGTAAAATAGATAGCTAGTGGGAAGCAGCCGCATAGCACAGGGAGATCAGCTCGGTGCTTTGTGACTACCTAGAGGGGTGGGATAATGAGGGTGTGAGGGAGATGCAAGAGGGAGGAGATATGGAGATATATGTGTATGTATAGGTGATTCACTTTGTTATAAAGCAGAAACTAACACACCATTGTAAACAATTATACTCCAATAAAGATGTTAAAAAAAATTACCTTATGTCTTGGAAACAGTGAATCATTCTATTTGTTGCTATATTAATATCAACATAGTATCAATTAAATTGGTAGATATGTTATAATTAGTTATTTATATCTCAGAATAAACATTTAAGGCTGACCTATTCTAAGTTTATCACACAAAATCAAAGATGCTCATGTCTTCTATATGTTATGCTGTTTGTTAAATATTAGTTATGAGGAACAAATGTCTTAACTAATGCTTAATTTTAACACTAAGGCTTTCAAAACCTAACAGTATAACACTTAGAATTATTTTAAGCCTGGCTAGTTCATGTTGAAGCTTTTGGGCACTAAAGTCTCAGATTAATTTGTAGCCTTTAATAAGTCTTTTCCATCAATTCCCATTGGCTTAGTGGATGAAGAATTCTACCTGCCATATCAGTAAACAAAGGATGTTGTGGCCATCAAGCCATCAGCCACTGTAGCCACCCCCAGCTGTGCACCCTGAGGGGATTCAGGATGGAGAAAAACAGGATACTGGCCTTAGATACTCAAATGCATATAAAAAAAATGATTTCAGTAAGCCCAGACTCTTGCATCTTCCCATACAAAGAAATGCACTAAATTCATTAACTTGAGATGTCTTGTTTTCTTTAATTAACTGTAATCTTTACCTGGTTTTTGTTGCAAAAACTCCTATACATCCTGGCTCCTCCCTTACCTCTTCAGAGCAGTCCCTTAGAGCTATCTGAGAAGCTGTCTCCTAGGCTTAAGTCCTCAACAAGGCCTACAAATAAAACATAATTTTCAATTTTTAGGTTGTGCACTTTTTTACAGTGGACAGTTTCAATATAGTACATTACTTTTATATGCCATGTGGTCTCCTGTAGCTTCACAACACATTTAAATATTCAAATGGCTCTGACTGTTCAGATGGTGACTGTGTGTGGAGAAAAACAAAAAACAAAAAACAAAAACCCCAAACAAACCTCATATTGCAAAGCTAAACTTCCTTTCTTCCCTCACTCCCTCCCTTCCTTCCTTCTCACTTCTTTTTCCCTTCCCTCCCTCTCTCTTTCTTATTTTCTCTCTCTTTCATCCTTGCTTTCTTTCTGGTGCTCTTTTTTTTCCTTCTTCATTTATTTTTTAATCCTTATTACTTTAGTATAAAGTATAAAATTCATCATCTGGAATTCATAAATCTAAATTATATTGAAGCAAATAATCTCAAGTCCAGATATTTGAAAATTATATTACCAAACTCCATGGAATATATTTAATGATTCTTATTTTCCGTATTTTAAAACTCTGGGGCAATATACCTTACTGGTTAAGAATAAGTGATTAGCATGCATTAAGCATCTATTATGCCAAGCATGGTTCAATATGTCAATACTAATAATTGAACACTCAAGCCCTTTACATGAATTACTGCACTTAACAATTTTAAAAAACACATACTAGGAAACTGAGCCTTAGAAAGGCAATTTCTTCTAGCACACACAGATAAGTTCCTCCTTTAATCCTTCCAACAAACTTATCATTCATTATTTTCATTTTAGAGTTAACAGATTTTGAAGAGTCTATAGAATGGTAACTTTTTAAAATGATGCCTACAAGGTCATAAATAAAGTAGAGCAGGTATTTGAATATATGTGTAATTCCAAACAACATGCCTGCCTTTTCCAACAATATATACAGAATGTAGTGTTTATATTTATTAACAACTATGTAAGCAATTAGCACTTTTTTAAAAAACACCAAGATTTATTTTTTCCAATTAAAATAATATAGACAATTGCATCAGTGAACTCTTTTACTGCAGAGGACATATTTTCAGAAGATTTGGAAAAGTTTTATGATTTATGAAAAAATTTATATATGCAAAAGAGATAAGCTCCTTTCCTGCTTGTATAATACATGCCACCAACTATTCATTACTCAAAAGATCTTTTTGCTCTTTTCATGTGGAAAATAATTGAAAAATCTTCGATTATTTATCACGACAATGTGTGTTAAGTTTGAGATATCTCTCCCAAGACATTTTCATATTTTTCAAAATACTCTCATGCAAATTACCGTTTGAGAATGAGACAACATGTGGCAGCAATCAGTTCCATTATTAGCTCTGACTCAAGCAAAATGAGAGGTTGAGGTAATCAGAATAGTCCACAAGGATATGGACATCAGTGGTGCAGATATTTATGTAGACTTATGATTTGAAATGCACATGTAATTTTAGATAGAAAATGATCTTTAAAATATCACTATTATCATTGAAAATTTATTTCATGAATAAAATAATGGATGACATCTTGGTAAAAATTAATTTCCATAATTCTTATGGACTGAATGTTTATATCTCCCTACTCCAAATCTATATGTTGAAACCCTACTCCCCAATGTGAAGGTATTAAGAGGTGGGACCTCTGAGAGATAAAGGTTTAGAGCTTAATATATAACGGGTTTAGAGCCCTTTTAAGAATCACAAGAGAGTTTGCTTCCTCTCTTTCTGCCATGTGAGAACACAGTGAGAAGTTGGTAGCCTGCAAAAAGATGGCTCTCATCAAAACCCAACCATGCTGGCACCTTGATTTCAGATTTCCAGCCTCCAGAACTATAAGAAATACATTTCTGTTGTTTATAAGTCATCCAGTCTATGGCATTTTGTTCTAGCAGCCCCAAATGACTAAGACAATAATTGTATTTATTTTAGATTTTGCTTTATGGGATTCATTTCAATACAGATAATCAATGTAGGCTAAAATTCATGGTGTACTTCTGAATGCTTTTCCTCTTTTTTTTTCTATCTTTTATATGTTATGGAATTGGATAAAACCTTATTTGTCTTTATTTTTCCATATTTCAAGACATTATTTATAAAGAATCTATGGAAGTTTCTTTTTAAGCTGATGTTATACACACACACACACACACACACACACACACACACACACACACACCCCATGTATAGGCCACCAGGTATTCTATCTCTAAATCTGTTGAAACAGTTGTGTTAGAAGAGCTATGGAACTAGATATTTTATTTGTCCTAAAAGGAGCTTTGCTGCAAACATGTGAATGCCATTAACTTAAATAACCAGAGAGCATTGCTGTCATTTCTCAGAACTATAGTTGGAAAAACATTTAATTAATTCATTTTCAGAAAGGCATTTCTGAAATGTCACTACCAGAGCATTTGTTTCTTGAAAAGACTAAAAAGATATTGTTTCCCATAATACTTTTTTATGGTAGTGACTCCAGTTTCCAAGATAGACTCAGAACTAATAACCTATTAAAGAAAATGTCTGCATTTATTCCAGGAAAGCTAAGGATAATTTTGAAACCCCAAACTCTCACTTCACACTCTTCAGTTTTTGGCGAATAAAGTGTTTTTTATTGTGTCCTAATAGGTACATGTATTTTTTTCTGAACAGCTTTTTGGAAATGTCTTGAGAAAATAAAAACTGCAAAGCTTTAAGGAACTGTTTATCATTGAAGATGTAGCTCATCTTGCCTAGATGTGCTATCATGATAGATACATCAAGCGCATGTACTATATACAAGTAACACAGTTTTGTAAGGAAATAAATTGTTGTTTTACAATTACTGTAATGTAGGACTCTAGCTGTTGCCTTAAAATACAGAACATTTTACAATACTAAATTGGGGAAATAATCTTGAGAAATATGCCTAAGGACACCTTGTCCATCTGACTATTTTCCTTTAATGATGAAAAAATAAGCATAATGTGTCATAAACAGATACTAAAAATTACAAAAACAGGGTTAAAACCCATTGTTCAGTAAAGAGTAGATGACAGTGAAGGAAAACTATAAAATATGTTATATTTTTGTTATTCTTCCTAAATTTCTTCTTGTCTTTCATATGTTTTACTTCCTTTATCAATTCTTACTAAGGGCAAAGTAGGTAAAAAAAATGAAGTTATTCAAATTTATTTTTCCTACAGGTCATCATGTGATTCTAACTGAGCTCTATGTATAGAATTTCACTTGCTCTCCTGGTAGCATTATTTTTACCTCTATTTAATAAGAATTGTTTCCCAGTTTTGAATTTTCTCAGTACTCATTCATTCCTTCCTTTATCTCTTAAATATATATGAATTCATCCTTTACCATGTATGCTTTTCTTGTCTCAATTGCAGATTATGAATGACTTGAAATTTATGGTCTTATTATTCTAAAAGAACAATTATTGGGTATTTCATACCCTTGTAATTAGTAATTTTGTATTGTATAAAAGTAAGACAAAAAGAAACAAAAAAAGATCTTACTAAGAAAATAATTCTTAAACAACCACACACCGCGACTACCACCACTGCTAATAACAACAAGGTACTTTTTATGTGGGATACCATTTGATTTTAAGGGCTGATTCTATTAATATTCTTCTCTCTTTATTTAAGCATAGAACACACTGCTTTGATGAGTGTATTAGTTGCTTCAGGTGGCACACAAATAACACATGCTGAGGTGAAAGTAAGTTTAAGGTATTAATGCCATCTGTTCCACAGAGATAGATTAACTGAAATTATGTTATTAGAAAGCCCTGTCTTATTATTTCTGTTAATTATTAGAAACATGAAGAATTATTATTAATATCAGATAATGTTAATTATCAGAAGAAGATTGTAATATGTCACAAAGTCCTAGTAGTGCTTCCTTCTCAAATACTATCAGTGTACTTTTTCCCATTCTCATCACCATCACAATTTACTAGCCCATTTTTAATTCATACTTAGAAGTACTACAATTATAGAAATATCCTCAAAACTTAATACATGGATTCCAAAGTTAGTTTTTTTTTTTTTTTTTTTACAGTAACTCTACATTTAACCTTGAGATGACTGTTTTCTAAAGCAGCTGCACTGTTCTGCATTCTCACTAGCAGCGTACAAGGCTTCCAGTTTCTCCACACCTTCCCCAACACTTGTTATTGTCTTTTTTTTTTTCTTTTTTTTTTTTTTGCAGTACGCGGGCCTCTCACTGCCGCGGCCTCTCCCGCTGCGGAGCACAGGCTCCGGACGCGCAGGCTCAGCGGCCATGGCTCACGGGCCCAGCCGCTCCGCGGCATGTGGGATCTTCCCGGACCGGGGCACGAACCCGCGTCCCCTGCACCGGCAGGCGGACTCTCAACCACTGCGCCACCAGAGAAGCCCCAAAGTTAGTTTTTATTCAAAATTCCAGCAAGAAGATTCATCTCAAAAAATTTGCTTTGATCATGTCCTGTTACTCACAGTGGATATTTACAAACATAAAATTCAAACTACTCAGGCTGATGTTAAAAACCCTCTATAAATGTGTTTGAGGCAAGAAATGGTGATTCAGGTTGTTTTCAATTAATTATTCCACAAAAAAAATTAGAATTAGAAAAATTTTAATAAACTTTTAATTTTTAACCAAATTTAGATTTACAAAAAGTATAAAAAATAGGACAGAGAGTTTCCATATAACCTTTGCCTTATTCCATTTGGGTGGCTATAACAAAATACCGTAGACTGGATACCTTATAAATAACAAAAATTTATTACTTGTAGTTCTGGAGGCTGAGAAATCCAAGATCATGGTACTGCCAGATTAGGTGGGGCAGCTTGGTGAGCGCCTGCTTCCTGGCTCATAGATGACAACTTCTTACTATGTCTTCCCATGATAGAAGGTGATAGGGAGCTCTGTGAGGTCTCTTTTACAAAGCATTCATTCCATTTATGAGGGCATTACCCTCCTGCCCTAAGATCCTCCCAAAGGCCACAACTCCTAGTACACACAACTTTGGGGGTTAAGATTTCAAAATATGAATTTTAGGGAGACACATTCAGACCATATAGCACTCCTCCTTTTCTCCTGTTGTTACATCTTAAATCTATGATGCACTTGTCAAAGTTAAGAAACTGACACAAGTTTCAATACTATAAACTTCAGACTTTATTTGAATTTCACCAGTTTTCTACCAATGTGCTTTTTTTCTGCTCCAGAAATCCAATACAAGATAGCAAATTTATTTAGTTTCGTGTCTCCTTGGTTTCCTTTGGTTTGTAAATGTTTCTCAGTCTTTTTTTATTTTTCCCATGACTTTGGCAGTCTTGAGGAGTTCTGGCCATGTATTTTGAAGAATGTCTTTCAAGTTAGGTTTGTCTGATACTTTCTGTATGGGTAATTTCACAAAATGTCTTCAAGTTCACCACACTTTTATCTGTTCTGTTCAGTCTACTAATGAGTCCATCAAAGGCATTCTTTATTTCTGTTACACTGTTTTTGATTTCTCTCAATTCCATTTGGTTTTTTCTTACAATTTCCGTATCTTTTCTGAAATTACCTATATGCTCCTGTGTGTTCCATCAGGGTCCTTAACATATTAATCATAGTTATTTAAGATTCTCTACCTCGTAGTTCCTAGTCCTCAAACCTGTGTCACACCTGTGTCTGATTGTCATAATTGATTCATCTCTTCAGAGTATTTTTTCTTGATTTTGGCATGCTTGGTAATTGCTTGATGAAAGTTGGACATCCATCAAACAATGATACTGGGGGACTTATTTTTAATGTTTGGAGAACAGTCCATTTCCTTTTCATAGGCATTTAGTATGAGGATTTGTATGAATCTATTTAGGAGTCAGATTGTGTGTAAAGTTTGTTGTTACTGTGATTACCAGAGTTGGAATTTGTTGTTGTTTTGTTCACCAGATACTTCAAATTCCTGTAGTAATATTTTTATTATTATTATTATTATTTTGTCTCTCTGATTGGGTTTTGGGCTCTCCTTTGTACTGCTTCCCTGAAAGTGTCTCTTTGCTGCAGCTTTCCTAACTTTTCCACTATTAATTTTTCCTTGGGGCTTGTTGGTATGGTGGTGGAGGGGAAGGGTCATGTGGAGCATTCTATGATGTTCTGGGGTTCTTGGAACATCTTGAGCCTCAGGCTATGAACCTGAGTTGAGGGTATAGCCTTCACCAGTTTTCTTCCCCTCCTCCAGGGATTGAGTTTATTTTTTTGGACTCTCTTTCCTTTCTCCAACTGCAGTGGATGTCCATCAGTGTCTTCAGACTACAGTTTAGGATTTGTTGCCCCTGCAGATTAAAGCCTTAGTTACCTGATGGATATAAGAAAAATTGGTTCAGGCAGAATGTGGCTTCCCTGGTCTTCCAACAGCTGCTGTGGAAATTTTCCCCAGCAGAATAAATTCTTTGCTCCATAAGTGAGATAGGGAACATGAGTTTACATGAATTTCAGCAGTAGCTGTTTTTCCTCTCCACCAAGTAGCACCACATAGGGGGAGGGAGGCTATCTCTAAATTCTCCTCAGTCCTTCTCTTAAGAGCCAGATGGATACCCTTAAAGAAAAACCTTCAAGTGGGTGGGAACTTCCATATGTCTGTGGATAGCAGGAGCTTCACCACAGGTCACAGTTGAACTTTAGCAATTTCTAAAACTTTCTTGTAGGAACATTAATATTTATGACTTTTGTATATCAGGCGGCATCTGCCACAAGTAAGCAAATGCTCAGGTTTCCCCCTTTATTCACCATTCTCTGGGACCTAGGTTCTCTGATGGGTTCAACAGAAGTCATTAATATACAGTTCATCTTCTGTCTTGTTGTAAGTACGGGAGAGTGAAGTGTTTCTAGCTCTACATCCCTGAGATGAATCCTGGTATCACGATGCTGACAAATGTTTAATGTATACTTGAAGTCATTAGATTGCTAACAAGCTAGTAAAAACTTGTGAAGCTAAGATCCTGAAAAGTAGGGAAAACCAAAATTGTGAGTCCCATTTGGTATTACTTTTCCCTTCTGGTGAATGATGAATGTGAAATGTTTAAGCCTTAGGGAAGAGAAAATGGAGAAACATAAGTTGCATCTAAAGATAGTGGAAAGGAGGGTGTAACTGCCACTTTTTGGATGAAACCATGGTAGGCAAACTTTAAGAGAAAGCATACGTCAGAAATAGACCACTCTTCATAGGGATCAAAGCCCAGTTATAATTAATTTAAATTAAGTTGATCTATGATTGCTTTTGCCTCCAGCCAAGCTGACAGCCTGAAGCAAAATTAAATCCTCAATGGGAAACCTAAGCCAGAGTTTTGAGTTATCTACAGGATTTTTCATAAAGAAGATCCATTTCTCTATCTAAATGACCAGACCTATAAAAACACAGGACTGTCTCCAAAGATGTGAACACAAAGTTGAACAGCAGAAAGAGACCAAAGAAATATAATGTAATAAAATTATTAAATACAAATTTTAATATTATTATATATAATATGATCAGGAAAATGAAATACAAGATGGAGAAAGTAAGCAGAGAACCAGCAACTATAAAAATAAAGCAAACGAATGTCCCAGAACTTAAAAGAATACAACTGAAATTAAGAATTCAGTGAATGAGTTTAAAAGGTGATTTGAGGGAACCTAAGAGAGAATTAGTGAACTGAAATACAGTTCAGAACAATATAAACATGCTAAAGCACATAGGGATTAAAGGATGGGACCTAAAATAAGAGACTAATAGACCTGCACAAACTGGCAAGAAAGTGATGTTATTCATGCAGTAGAAAAATAATTCCTAGATGGCAGTTCAGACAAACAGGAGAGAAATAAAAATTTAAAAATTTGGCAGGGAAAGCATATGAGTGGTAAATGTAAATGAATATTGCCTGTATGAAATAACAATATTCACCTGTTGAGCTTAAATGGATGGGGAGTTAAAATATATACTCATAGCATAATAAGCAAGAGAGCAATTAAAAAAGATTTATGAGCTCTGTTTAGTATCACTTTTTCCTGAAAACGTATTGCTAAATTCAAAATGATGGGTAAAATGTCAATAAATTAAATAGAGCTTAATCTAGATTCACAGGGTGTGATGCCTCTTGAGATAATAGAAATGGATATTATACTCATCTTTATAATAAAAAAATTATATTTAAAATCTCTAGAGATGCCACTAAAAGAATGCCTAAACAAATGCTAATGAAGGGGAAATATTCACATGAAGAAGCCAAAAACAGAGAGAAAAGGGAACATAAATAGGTATAACATGAAAACAAATATGTGATAAGTCTAAACCAAATACACCAGCAATTGCATTAAATATACTATGCACATATAAAGATAAAAAGAGAGTTTGTGTTGTTTTACCAGTATCAGAAAATGAGAATTTAAGGCAAAATAATAAACCAGAAGAAACAATAACAAAACATGTCTTTCAACAATCTTTCTAGTAGCCAATCATAACCACTCAGAAAACATAGTCGGATTAAATAGAATGGCATTCACAATCATGTTGAAAAAATTCTAATATTCCTAAGAAATCATGTGAGAAATGTACAAGATCATTATGAATAAGTTTCCAAAATAGCAGTTCTCAAAATGTACAGTAGAGTTATTCAGAGGTTACATATTTGACACATGTTCTCCGAACAGACAACTCAGGAACAGGTATAAGAAGACATCAAACATCTGTAAAAATTCAAAACCATGCAGCTCTTCTCACTATGTTTTGTTTTGGAAAATATTGTTACTGTTTTCATAAAACATGTTAAATATATTAAAATGCAATGGGTGTCTTAATACTATTTTAAATGAATTAATCCATTAGTATGTTTTAAATTCCACAGTTCTAATATCTAACAAAATGAATATCAATATATATAATGCAAAGGAGTCCTGAGCCTAAATACTTGTGAAGTACTGCTCTAAACAGCTGACAACAAACATAAAAGATTTCCTACTACTATTGCAATAGATACATGTTAAAAGTGTTACTTCTCTCAAAATCAACCTGTAAAGGCAAAGATGGGTTCCATTTCCTTTTCTTTAGAAACATTTTACTCCATCCACAAATTTACATGTAGGCATACAGATATATAATTAACTCAGTTTTTAATAGATGATTGAAACTGGGATTCTTGCCCATTAAAAATAAGAGAGAGAGGGAGAGAGAGGGAGGGAGAGAGAGAGAGAGAGAGAAAAGAAAAGCAAAGAAAGGAGATAAAAAGCTGGTCTCTGAAATCCAGCACTAAGAGAGGTACACTGGTGCAAAAAGATTTAAAAATTCTATAGCCTTAAAACTGGCTTTCCAATATGTTAGGAAAATGATAGTAGGGCAAAGCATTGGGAAAGCTGAAGAAAGTTAGCTGCAGAAGACTTTTAAAAATCTTTCTTAATCTTAAAATTAACTAATTTACATATAGTCAGCAAAGAATCTGGAATAATATGAAGAAAAAACAACAACAAAAAACAACTAAGAGCTATACATTTTAAAATTCCATTACTTTCCTTATTAAATAATTTAGATACTCTGTCTAGATGAGCACTTGTTGTAAAGGAGATTGAATCACAATTAAAATATCTGTATTACTTAACCTTTAAGAGTCTTTTCCATATAAAGTATACTTGGAAATATTTTAAATAATCTCTAAAGAATTGAATATTAGAACTAAGAAATTCTCATTAACATGCTTTTGTTAACAAAATGTCATATTTGGTACTGACTGCAAGCAAGTTAAATGAGAAACTGTCACACGTGACATATCAGATCTAAAGAAAATGTCTGATGTTACTGTGAACTTTTTTAGAGTACATAGATATACTAAGAAACATTCTGACTTTTCCATTCAGATGAAAGTTAGAAGCATATCTGTCACTTACGCTATCCATTATCACCTTCTAATACGTCTAGTTTCTAGGGCATCACATTTTAAGTTGCTTATACCCAAGTGTGCAAGAGTACCAAAATTAATCAATGATTAATATTTGCTTGCAATTTTTGGCGCTTGTCACCACACAGTTTATAGACGGTTCATCGCTATCTGTTTTACTTTTTTTGTATTTTACCAATTTATCTTGTGGATTATCTATCATATGCCCTAAAGTATAAGTCTCATGAGGACATGTTTTTCTTCTACTTTGATCATAGCTTTATTCTCAATGTCTATAAATATGCCTGGCTAAGGTAGATGCTCAACAATTATTTGTTGAATGGAGTGAATTAATCATTCCTAGTTTGGAAGTTATACATTACACATCCAACCACCAAACTTTTTATTCAACAAATATTCATTCAGCATCTAATATGATCTAGGTATCTTGATACAATATAGAAATACATGAATGAGCTTGTAGTCTTGTCCAAATGTCATTAGTGAAATTTATGGAATTTTATCACTATGTATCATGCAAAACAAACCTTCAGATTTGCTGTATAATGAAAACTTTTAAAATAGGATTCTGTTCTGGATTAGTGGATGCTTTCTATTTCAATGTAAGACATGTTGCCTGACCCTGACAAGGCTTATTAAACCATTCAGTTGTAAGATAGAGTCCTTCTGCCAACATTTGAATGTTTTGCCTACAAAGAGTCAGCTGTTCTGATCACAAAGCTATTTCTATCAATTTTAGGTGTTATACATAAAGTAGTTTTATATTCTATAGGCCAATGATATATGGGTATAAAAATAATTCAAGTTGATCTTCCTATAGTTTGGATGGTTCTGAAAGTTTGATAAATGTGACAAAATAAAAACATATTAAATTAGGTATGGGTAAGAATGGGTAAAAAGCTAGTTTAAAAAAAACTATAAAGTGATATCAGATAAGTGTACTTCTCATTCTGTTTTAAGAAAAATCTGAAAATTATATATTAAACTATTTTAAAACATATTGAAACAAGGCACATGTGTAAAATTTTTATGATTCTCTGAAATAATTTCTACCATATGCAGATATTTTGTATGGTGCAATAGAAAGACACTTTACGGTATGATGGACATGAGTTAATCTCAACTGTGCCATTCATAATCTATGAGGATCTATATCAAAATAGCTAATCTCATGGTCTTTAGTTTTCTAATCTGTAAAATTTTGTGATGTGTCATGAGATAAAGAACATAAAGTAAATGGCAAAACAAGATCATTCAAAAATTGAAAGATGACATCACAAAAATTTAATACTTAGACATTACCAACAGTAAAAGAAAATTTTAAATCCCACAAAGTGCTTACTGCCCTGAGAGTCTTCATCTTTGTTTCATGACAAATATTTCAGAGATAGATCAATTTATTTCAGGTGGTTTGACCTTGATGGAATGGTTAAAAGTTTATTTGGATTAGGGTACATGTTGTTTCATATAAGCTCATTTCCTTTGTTTAATTATGAATATCTTGGTTTTGCTGGTGTGATCCAAATTGCCTTTTCTAATTAAGATTTTAGTTACTGAATGCATGTTGAAGTACTCCCATGACATTCACATAACTTTATATATTTACTGTTAAATTACTTATAAAAATTGTAGCCTAACTAGAATACTCAAATATTGGATAATACAGAGAGTATTACTCAGTAATAATCGAAAGAGGTAATATTCTAATTTCATGGCAGGTTAACAAAATTCCACAGAATCACATATCAAACCTGACAATTTTAAGACCTATTTTGCTTCTCAGGTATGTTTTTCTGGGCTAGCCAATCATAATATTTGTATAAAAACATATATGTAATGTGTATAAAATTATTAGTTTTTTATTTTATTTGCAATTATAACTCATTGTTAGAAGTAGCCAGGGCCACACACAGACATTTATAACATGACAACAGCTACAAGGAAAAGTGATTCAATTATGACAGTTTCTCTCCTACCTGCTCTTATTCTGCTTCTCTAGAAATAATGACCTTAACCTTCAACTTCACATGGCAGGGTTTGTTTGTCACTCTTGCTTTCTACTTGACAGCAGGGGAATTATTAGAACCAGTAATGTATCTGTATTGATTGTTAAACTTCAGTTCTTCTAGGAGAAGTATAATTTTTTTCCTGCTTTCCCAATTTCTGTACTATTTTTTCTCTAGGTCAACCTTAATCTGGTTCTCCATCCCTCCCTATAATTTTATTAGCAGCTCTTCTAGATCAACACCATTTCAGTCAGTTACTTTCTGTGGTCTAAAACATAAGAATAAACAAAGAGTTCTCTAAAGGAAGTAGACTTAATGTAGTCTTTGCAGATGAGGAAAAGCTTCCAGGAAAAGGTGACATCTAAACTGATGAGGCAAGGTCAGAATGGCCATCATTAAAAAGTCTACGGTTAGGGCTTCCCTGGTGGCGCAGTGGTTGAGAGTCCGCCTGCCGATGCAGGGGACGCGGGTTCGTGCCTCGGTCTGGGAGGATCCCACATGCCGCAGAGCGGCTGGGCCCATGAGCCATGGCTGCTGAGCCTGCGCATCCGGAGCCTGTGCTCCGCAACGGGAGAGGCCACAACAGTGAGAGTCCCGCGTACCACAAAAAAAAAAAAAAAAAAAGTCTACGGTTAGAGGAAAACATAGGCAGAACACTCTATGACATAAATCACAGCAAGATCCTTTTTGACCCACCTCCTAGAGAAATGAAAATAAAAACAGAAATAAACAAATGGGACCTAATGAAACTTACAAGCTTTTGCACAGCAAAGGAAACCATAAACAAGACCAAAAAACAACCCTCAGAATGGGAGAAAATATTTGCAAATGAAACAACTGACAAAGGATTAATCTCCAAAATTTATAAGCAGCTCATGAAGCTCAATAACAAAAAAACAAATAACCCAATCCAAAAATGGGCAGAAGACCTAAATAGACATTTCTCCAAAGAAGATATACAGATTGCCAACAAACATGAAAGAATGCTCAACATCATTAATCATTAGAGAAATGCAAATCGAAACTACAATGAGATATCATCTCACACCGGTCAGAAAGGCCATCATCAAAAAATCTAGAAACAATAAATGCTGGAGAGGGTGTGGAGAAAAGGGAACACTCTTGCACTGCTGGTGGGAATGTGAATTGGTACAGCGACTATGGAGAACAGTATGGAGGTTCCTTAAAAAACTACAAATAGAACTACCATATGACCCAGCAATCCCACTACTGGGCATATACCCTGAGAAAACCATAATTCAAAAAGAGTCATGTACCAAAATGTTCATTGTAGCTCTATTTACAATAGCCAGGAGATGGAAACAACCTAAGTGTCCATCATTGGATGAACGGATAAAGAAGATGTGGCACATATATACAATGGAATATTACTTAGCCATAAAAAGAAATGAAAAAAAATGTCATGAAGAACCTAGGGGTAAGATGGGAATAAAGACACAGACCTACTAGAGAATGGACTTGAGGATAAGGGGAGGGGGAAAGGTAAGCTGTGACACAGTGAGAGAGTGACATGGACATATATACACTATCAAATGTAAAATAGATAGCTAGTGGGAAGTAGCCGCATAGCACAGAGAGGGAAGCTAGGTGCTTTGTGACCACCTAGAGGGGTGGGATAGGGAGGGTGGGAGGGAGGGAGACGCAAGAGGGAGGAGATATGGGAACATAGGCATATGTATAACTGATTCACTTTGTTATAAAGCAGAAACTAACACACCATTGTAAAGCAATTATACTCCAATAAAGATGTAAAAAAAAAAAATTCTACCGTTCTGTGCTGCATTCAAAATAATTTCTACCAATCTATCTTTCAGTTCACTAATTCTTGCTGTATCTAGTAAGCTATTTAGCCTAAATTTGAATTGTTCTTCTTAATTTTGTTTTCCGTATATTTATTTCAAGAATTTCCTTTTAGTTCTACTTAACTAAACGCTGTCTGTTGTTTTCCATATTATCTTATTCTTGCCATAGATCTCTGTTATTGCTATCTATTTGATCACTTTAAGCATACTTATTTTAAGATATCTTCCGTATTTTTCTATTATTTGCTGTTTCTGTGCTATGAGTTCTCCAGTGTATTGCATCTGTGACCTGGCTTTGTGGCAATCCGTTTCTTCATTTTTTTTTTTGGTAAGTTCGACTTATGAATTTGTCTTTTAAGAAATTGTTTCCATGGAAGTCCTACATGCCTTCATGTGAAGATACCTCTATGGGATTGTTTTATGGTTGACTCTCCCTGTGCTCTAAGAGTTTTGCCAGTACTGAATTAGTTTTCTGTTAATTTCTCAAACTGGAGTTTCCTAGCTTTACACATTAAAGGATTTGGTTTCATATTTCTCTGTTTTCTTTTCCCACCCACTGTAGTAGTTGGCCTCTATGCCATATCTCTAGTACAGTGGCAGAGTTTTGTAATCTTTTTTTTCAAAGATGGGTCAGCTTTTCTTGGTTCATGATTTTATGTAAAAAGCTCAGAAACAGCACTTCACATTGGGACTGTGTCTGTAATTCCTGTATCCACATTCAGCCCTTTATGTGTATATCTGGTTCTGAAACCCACATAGAGAAAAGGAGAAAATAGTGCTTACTTATTGCTCTGGTTTTGAGTTCTTTATTTCTAGCATCGAAAGTTTTCTTTAAATTTGAACATAACTGTATTTTAAAATGTTTAATTATAATTTTTCTAGCATTTTAAATTAATTTGCGTGAAAAAGTCCTGTGTTAGCTCAATCTATTATATAAATTATACATTGAGACTTATTTTTTTTATTTTTATTTGTGGTACGCGGGCCTCTCACTGTTGTGGCCTCTCCAGTTGTGGAGCACAGGCTCCGGACGTGCAGGCTCAGCAACCATGGCTCATGGGCCTAGCCGCTCAGCGGCATGTGGGATATTCCCGGACTGGGGCACGAACCCGTGTCCCCTGCATCGGCAGGCGGACTCTCAACCACTGCGCCACCAGGGAAGCCTGACACTTATTTTTTATAGTATTATTTTGTGTTTGTACTTTAAAATTTGTTGGAGGAAGGAAGTCTTAAAAATTGGTGGGAATACTTTGTATAGGGTGAAATCTAGAGGGATTCTTAGGTAACTGGATACAAACATTAAATGAAATCCTCCCTCCTTCAATCTTTCTGTCATGGATGAGAAGTGAAAATAACATTTTTGAAAATAGTCACCTGTAGATGAGTCTCAGCCACTCTGTGGCTCTGGTCCATTACTGAGCACATTTCTCACTTTTGTTTTATTTTTGTTTATTTAGTTGGTTGTTGTACACTCTGGAAAAATATACAAACATAATATTTTCCTGTAAATTGATCCACTGCAATGGTGAGTGGTTGGATTAAAATAGTTGAAAGACAAAAAAAAAAAAAAAAAAGAGTCTACAAATAACAAATGCTGGAGAGGATGTAGAGAAAAGGGAACCCTCCTACACTGCTGGTGGGACCGTAAGTTAGTACAGTCACTGTGGAAAACATTATGGAGGTTCCTCAGAAAATTAAAAATAGAATTACCGTATAATTCCAGCAATCCCACTCCTGGGCATATATCCAGACAAAACTATAATTCAAAAATATACATGTACCCTGATGTTCATAGCAGCACTATTCACAATAGCCAAGACATGGAAACAACATAAATGTCCACTGACAGATGAATGGATAAAGAAGACATGGTACATATATACAATGGAATACTACTCAGCCATAAAAAGAACAAAATAATGCCATCTTCAGCAACATGGATGCAACTAGAGATTAGCATACTAAGTGAAGTAAATCAGAAAGAGAAAGACAAATACCATATGATATCACTTATATGTGGAATCTAAAATATGACACAAATGAACCTATCTATGAAACAGAAACAGAATCACGGACATAGAGAATAGACTGTTGGTTGCCAAGAGGGAGGGTGGTGGGAGAAGGATAGATTGGAAATTTGAGATTAGCAGATGCAAACTGGCATATATAGAATGAATAAGCAACAAGGTCCTGCTGTATAGCACAGGGAACTATATTCAATAGCCTGTGATAAACCATAATGGAAAAGAATATGAAAAAGAATGTATATATATGTATAACTGAGTCACTTTGTTGTACTGAAGTAATTAATACAACATTGTAAATTAACTACACTTCAATAAAAAATAAATAAATTGATGAAACAAAATTATCCATTAAAGTGTCTTCACTATTAAAAAAAAGTGTTTTCATTGTAAGGATCATTTTTCTTTTAGTAAACGTAAATACCAAAGTGATTGTCATTTGCTGAGTCTGTTATACGTCAAACAATCACCTCATCACTGGGTAATTACCTTCAGAGTAGGAACTACTTTTCATAGATAGAAAAAAATTAGGGGCCTATTGAGTCAACATGTATCCTTCCTTATAAAGAAGAGTGTCCCACATCCAAAAACAAGCATTCTTTACCAATATGCTTTTAGGTATGGGCGAGTGATTAAATTGTATTTTATGATATCCTAAAGCATTTCATAATTGATATAATAAAATTGTAATTATAGGGTTTATCAGTTATTCCCATCTAAATATGCCATGAAGAAAAGCAAAAGCATCACTTTCTGTTACTCTGTTCATCGCCTTTTATAATAAGAAGTCTTCAGAAAATTAAGGGAATTATTAACATTGTGCTTATTCTTATAACATTATAGAAAACTGTAGTAAAGGTCTAGTTATTTTATCCAGAATCTCTTTAACCACAATTGTTCTAATATGACAGAAGTGAATGCTAGGGTAAAGATCTATATTTTTCTCTTGTGAATAACAGCAATATTGACTGGCAATGCTAGTCAGTATTTCCATTGAGCTGAAGCAGTAAATAACTTTTTTATTAGAGGCATTAATCAAATGCAATGTATCCACATTTGACTTGTACTTATATATGAGCTCCATGAATATTTAGACATTATTTTAAAATATGTAAATAATTGCAGTGAAACTGAATATTAAGTATCCCTAGGTAACATCTACAACTTTCAATACATAATTAAATTTATGAAGAGGAGGTTTGGAATTTGACTTAGTTAGGAGATTGATTTGCATAAAATATGGCTGAGCCCTTCAATATTAGATATAAAATATTTTTTTATTCACTGTTTCCCATATTCTTGCCAGAATACAACAGAAAATGTATTCAGAATAAGATGCAATACTGAATCATGATGAAGCATTTTAAATCATATCACATTCACCATGGTCATATATATTTTTAATATTCTTAAATATATTTATTTTTTTTTCAGTAAAACTTACCTTCTAAGAGGATATGGAAAAATCTCATGGTGATTTTTCATGGGGAAAAGCTCAATACCACCTTTCAAATATGGTATATATAAAATTAACAATTGGTCAATAGACAGATACCTATAAAAAAGCTTGTGGTAAATACTCCACAAATGTCAGGGTGATGGAAATGTGGTGTTTTATCTTTGTTTCCCTAAACTATAAGAACTGCTGGAGGAAAAAGAAGAGGACATAAGTTATAGTATTATTGAATAAGTAGTCAATAAATGACTTATTCTCAAATGACTAAGGTCAAAAGAAGGGGGGGGGAGAAGAATGATGGAGAGTGAAAGAGGGAGAGAGAATCTTGTTGACACCGAACACGTTTGATTTTTAAGATGATGGTAGAAAATTTGAGATTTTGTACATCTGCTCACAAATAATTAATTTAATTGCTGTTTTTAAAATACATTAATCCTCTCTAGAAAAGATTTAAAGTATAAGGCTACTAGATTTTGATTAAATTCTCAATGATAAAGGACATATGTCAGATGTCAGTGTTTAATAAGGACAGTGTTTACAATCCAGTGACGGAGAAACAGTAAATTCAGGGCAGTAAAAAAGGGCAATTGAATTATAGATTCTAGGCTACATAAAATATTCTAATATCATCAATGCTTTGGGATTATTAAGAAGTATCCATATCAGAGAAAAATATCTGTGCAACCTTGAGACTACATTCACCATTCACTCTATTAATTGCCAGGTAAGATTTTATTGAGCTCATACATCAATTTTTTTTTTCAAATTTCTGAAACTAGTTGCTTTGGGACTGATTGTTCCTAAAGGCTCTTCTTCACTTGCTTGCCCTGTCCTGTTAATATAAATAATTAAAGAAATTTGTGTGTATACACTGCTCTTTACTTTTAATATACTTGTCATTAAATGTAAAATAATAGCAATAGATCAAGAAACTGTAAGATGAGAAAACATCATTATGGAATTAAATATTTTCATGAAATGGGTGAAACAACTGTTTTTTAACTTTGAGATAACAATTTACCCTTCCTTTCCTTTTATTGGGGGGGATTAATATTTCATTATATGTGAAAGATCCCACTAAGACTATGTGTTACATATTTATAAGAATCCTGTTTGACCACACATACATACATGCATACATAAATTTTTCCTATGAATACCAAGAGATACAGAATAATAAAAAGAAAATATTTTTAGGTTTGATTGATAATTTGTTCCAAGGAGAAAATAAAGGCCAAAAAAAAAAAGTGAGAAATGTGTTATTAATAATTTTACTTAAAATTTATTTAATTATATGAGTTATTTTAGAGTTGAAAAAGTCATCTTTATTGTGTTCAGTGGTCCTAGCATCCTCTTGCCAAAATACAAATTCTCATAGAATATCAAGATGGAAAGAAAGAGATACAAAGAATGTTAAAACATAGGACTAAAGCCTTTTGTCTGTTAATGATATATTGAATGTGTGTATGAGAGCAAATACTTAAACTAATGAATATTTGCATTTTAATGTTTAAAATATTTGGAATTTGCTAGTTGAAAATAATTTAATTTTGATATTGTGATTAAACTATCCTATTATTTTGATTTGATGTTGGGTACATGACTATACATATTGTCCAAAATCATAAAAGTGTATGCTTAAAGTGTGAATTATACTCTATTAAATAATGTCTCAATAAAAAATGTATAAAATGTAAATTATTTCAAACATTCTCCCATAGATCAGACTCTACATATGTTAACAGGAAGAATCTTTCAATGCAAATAAATTGCACAGAATTATTGATTTTACTATTTGAATAATGACATTAAAATTAAGTTTAATTTTTGAGAAATAATTTAAAAACATTTTAAATCTTTAAAATACTGTATATAAGGAGCTTCCTTGGTGGCACAGTGGTTAAGAATCCGCCTGCCAATGCAGGGGACACGGGTTCGAGCTCTGGTCCGGGAAGATCCCACATGCTGCGGAGCAACTAAGCCTGTGCACCACAACTACTGAGCCTGTGCTATAGAGCCCATGAGCCACAACTACTGAGACCGTGTGCCACAACTACTGAAGCCCACATGCCTAGAGCCCATGCTCCACAACAAGAGAAGCTACCATAATGAGAAGCCTGTGCACCACGACAAAGAGTAGCTCCTTCTTGACGCAACTAGAGAAACCCCTCACACAGCAATGAAAACCCAAACCAGCCAAAAATAAAAATAAATAAAATAAATTTAAAAAAATACTGTGTATAAGATTCATGTTTCAAAGATCAAACTATTGACTTACTGTAAGTTAGGTGATGATTTTAAAAATTTGTATAATCAATGTATTTGTATAATTTTTTTCCTTAAATACCAAGATCTGTTACTTTTCAATAAACTAAATATTAAATATCAGGGATAGTTTCTTCACTATCATATTCATCTAATCTTTCTCAGAATTTTATAGCATCCTTACAGTGTTAATTTTTGGAATTCTATAAAATATAGTTCAATTTTATTTAGACATTATCTCAAATTTAGAGAAAAGTGCAGTAGAGAAACTTTAAAATATTTTTCTGAAGTATCTGAGAGAAAATTACCCATATGATGCCTCAGTATTTTTATTTATATTTCCCACATACAAGAATATTATCTTATATCTTTAGTCCTTTCTTGATTGTAAAGATCTTGACATTTCTAGCCAATTTTTTTGTTGTTATTGTTTGTTTGGTGTTTTTGTTTTTCTTTTTGTTTTGTTTTGCATAATGTCCCAAATCTGAGTCTCTTTGATACTTCTTGTTTAGAATACTTTTCATGCATCTTTAGAAGGTATATCAGAGAAGTGATACTGGGTCCTAGCAGCATCCCCAGGGAAGAAGTTTGACCCACTTGGGTTCTGACACCCTGTTCTAGCTATGTCTGGCCATCACCCTCTGGCATAGAAGCACTTACTAACTTCTTGTGAGCCACTATGGCCATACCTTTACCACCACACCAGCACAGGAGTCAGTCTGCCTTATTTAACCCTAATTAGTAGCTTTAGGCTGATTCATTCATGAAGGGAAAAGAGGAGGAAAAATAAGAGAAAGGAGAAATGTAACACATTTTAAAACTGTTAATCAGGTTTAATTTACATAAAATAAAATTCTCTCATATTAATTACACAGCTCAGTGAATCCACCACCACAATACAGCTATAGCTTATTTTCATCATCTCTCCCAAATTTTCTTGTGCTCACTGCAGTTGATACTGTCTTCTTGGCCCCAGTTACATGGAAAAACTGTTCTGCTTTCTGTCCCTACAGTTTTGCCTTTTCTAAAGTTGTTTGTAAATAGAATCATAAAGTATATAATTTTTTTCCCATCTAGCTCCTGACAACTGGAAATACGTTGAGATTAATCTATGTTGTATATACCAATAGTATTCTATCGTTATTCCTTCACCAAAATTTGTTTATTCACCAGTTGACTGATGTTCTGATTTGGGATATTAAGATGAATGTTGTTATGAACACTTGCATCTGAATTTTGTGTTAACATGTTTTTATTTGTTTTAGGTTGAACTAGTAGGTTATATGGTAAATACATTTTAAACTTAATAAGAAACAAATTATTTTCCAAAACTGTAGTACCATTTAGAACTTCTCCAACAATGAATGAATATTCTAGATGTTCCACATACTTTCCAATAATTAGTATTGTCATTCTTTTAAATTTTAGCTATGCTTCTGTGTGTGTAAAGGTATCGCCTTGAGTTTTTAATTTGCATTTCATGAAGCCTACTGATCTTGAGAAATGTTAATGTGCTTATTAACTGTTCTTTTTATACTAAATTGACTTCAAAATTTTTTGCCCTCTTTTTATTGAGATTTTTGTCTCATTGAATTTTAAGAGTTATTTGTATACTTCTGTGGCCAGATGATTGGTTAGATGTTTTACAAATTTTCTGCCTCCAAGTGTATACCTTGCCTTTTCATTTTACCAACGATGTCATGAAATGCATACATTTTAATTTAAAAAAAATATTATTGATTGATTGATTCATTCATTCATTCATGCTTGTTGTAGGTTAGGGGTCAGTGTTGTCAGTGTTGTAGGTTAGGGGTCAGTCTGCTCATGTCTTTTGTTCACTGCCTTTTTGTATCTTATTTTCTTATTCCTCGGAATATTAAGCATCCATACTCGGAACTCTAGTAGACATCTTGTGACTGTGCACAAATAAGCATAGAATAAGGGTGACTGTGAAGAAAGAGTCTGCGTTCTTAATGACACTAAAGTTCTTTAGTTCTAGCCCTGGACCATCACCTTTATGTTTCTTTTTATGTGGTGAAATTAAAACCACTAATTTTTTCAAGCTATACTTTTTCAGATCCCATTGACAGAAGTTAAAAGCAATTCCTCGCTTATGTAGTATGAAAAGTTTTTTTTTAAATTATAATTTATAAAATACATTTCTTTTTGAAAAAATTACAATTAACATTCTCTTGACAAAATATTACATTAGTAGTGGAAACTACTTTTATCAGATATTTATTGGATACTTAAATATTGAAAATTAAATATTGAAAAATTTTTCATATACTAGCGAACTAGTGATGTTTGTGGTAAATCAGTATCAATAAAGTACAGAAATATACATTTTGGGGTTCCCTATATCAATTGTGGTAGTTGTAATAAAATTATATACATTGGTAAAACTCTTTAAATATACACTCAAATAGAAACACTGAATTGAATTGCATACGATTTATACCTCTATTGAGCTGCTTTAAAAATCTCATGTGACTTTTATGAAGGATTTAACATTGAGTCACTTATTCATATAAATGAATTCTAGATACCACAAATATGAAAATCTATTGGCTGAAAGAGAAATTTACCAAATGCCACTTAATTTTTTTTACATGATAAAGTAAATATTTGTCAAACATACAGAGTATGTGAAAGTTTTGAAACTTCAACTTTGATTGTGCCTATTTTAATGGCTTACTATTGTGAATATTTCTGTCTTTTTTTGTAGAACAAACTAAGCTCATTTAAGGTCGATGGTGAAACTGTCAGCTGTGAATTTGTTAACTTCATTATTCTTTCATATCCTCTGTGAGGACAATCTCAGTTCATATTGTATCATTCAATTGAACTTTGTCCAAGAAGTTACCTTTATTTATCTTGAAAATTGTTTTCTATTGTTGTAATATATACACACTGCAATGTTTTGGTTTCGGATTGTTGGGATGGTTAGTTTTGAAATTCGTGAAAGGACAATAAAATTCAGATAAGTATAATAATATTACCATTATTATTTATTTTGTTTCAGCTAGTCATACTTCACTGCAGCATATTTATTCTGGAAATTACCAGAGATGCTATATATGCCAAATCGGCATGTACTCTAAAATGTATTTAACTAGGATATTCCTACTGGAGCCAGTAACAGATTTCCTTTAGGGTTAAGAGGGCTGCACTGATATCTGACAGACGTGTGTAGTGATTCTTCATATTCCAATCAGTATTTGATGCTTTTGAACTTAATGAGTATATGCCTGCATGCACTGCTTTTTCTGAGACTTTAGAAGGAAAAAAAGAAAATAAAACCCCCAAACCTCACAAACAAGAACACTATGCATTTTTATCAGCTTGCTTAGAGAAACAGTCTGACACACTTTATTTTCATTTTGCGTCTGTCAAGGTAAAGTACATGCTCCAGGGTGAGAAAAGAAACAGGGAACAGATATTTCCCTGAATTGATAGACATGACATTTGTGCAACTAGGTAGATAGAATGATTCACAGAAATGGACTAAGAAGGAAGAAAGGTGAAATGAAAAGCTGGAACTAATGTTATCAACCCAATCTGTTATCTGAGCTCACAAGTTAAATACAGTATTGCAATGTCAGCGTTTCTCCAGCAAAGTAGGACACTATAAATATCCACTGCATGGAAGCAATATTTGACCTATAAAGAACCACCATCCCAACGTGCAGAAATTGGATAATGTTTGTCTGCAAAGTGGCAGACTTTGGAGTCTGAGCTGAACAGAGTAGTAAGTTCCATGTAAAGTGGCAATAAAACATGTTGTAAATTTTCAAGTTTGAATTGATATGTTTTATTCATTATACATTTTTAAGAACTACCAGATTTAACCCAGCATCCTGGGCACTGTCTTAACACAAACTGTGATATTTCAATTCCAAACTGTACTAAAATTCTAGTTGGATGGTGCAATTCTATAAAAATTATAATCCTAATTAATGAAAAGGCACTACCATTTCCTGTTTCAAAACATGTGTTCATGCTTCAGTGCTAGTGACTTAGGAGTGTTTGGAATAACATAAAACACAATTTATAGCATATTTGTAAATTGATAGGCTATCTGTACTTGGGTTTTGTTTGTGTTTTGGGCAGGTCAGATATGCAAATGGTACAAATTAATCTAATATCTTCCCATTTGAAGAAAAATCTGTTGATTTTTTTGGATACAGAAACACTGTTTTTCACACTTTTCACAGAACATGATAACATTTGCATTAGGCAGCAGTCAAAGGGCAAAATATTTATTAAAATATTATTTACCATTTCTAAAACAATTCCTGCCAATTCTGTATTGGTAGCACTGTGACTGGTGCTCCTCTAACATTTGATTTTTTAATCTATTTTACTTCCATCCAACCTGAAAAAATTATATTTCAGCCATGTTCACTTTAACAAACATCCATTTTATCTGAAATTTATGTTTCATGAAATATATTTTATAATTAATGGAAATATTCAAAATTATTATTTCAAGATATGTCATAATTCTTCCATAGACAACAAGATAAACAGGTTAATATTGTGTTTTTTAATCTATGAAAGTGTTGTTATAGCTATAGCAAAAATAAATGATACAAGTTCTTCTTAATGCTAAAACTCAGAGAGAACAATAGTTCACATTTGGTGAATGCCTTTCCATGATTTTTATAATAAAATTTATAAAAATAAGTTTACTCTATTCATAATATATTCAAATTTGAACTGCTTTGATTGAAAATATAGTAAGAATCACTAAAAGAATCATTTTAATAGATATACTTTATTCTACATTAGGCATCATAATAGTTTAAATGTCTTGTTGTGGAACTAGACATCATGTATTTTTTCAACTACATAAATATTTCTATTATAAATTTTTCTTTGATTATTTATTAGTCAATATAATTGCTTAGATGCTAAACATGTAAGTCTTAGGACAGATACTTTTTATAGATTGGGCAAAATAGAAAAAAATTGCCTGCTGTTTGTACTATTTTAAGCTTTCACTAGCATTGGCTGAAAGTGCTCATATCTCCAAGTTCTTATCAGTATTGGGTACCATCATATTTTGTGGTAGATGGAGAAAAAATATTCTTTTCAATTTCATTTTAATGATTTTTAATAAACTTTTAAAAAATATAATAATTGGCTACATTCATATTTTCTCTAATGAGCTGTCTAACCAAACTCTGGTCCTCAGTACAATTTCACTTCTTAGAAAAGTTTCACTTAAGACAGCCCTACATTGAACTAGTTTCTCCAGCTATCCTTTATTAAAACTCTTATAATCTTCCCACATATCTCTTTTCATAATTTAATTAAATAATCATTTACATAATTGCTAATTATCTATCTTTACAATGGAGGGCAGAGACCATGCCTGCTTTGTCAACATTGTCCCAGTGCCTACAATATTCTATAATAAATGGTACTTGCTAAATATGTTTTTTGAATGTTTGGAGGGAATATTATTCTCATTTTAGAGAAAAAATAGTTAGCAAGGTTAAGTTTTCTAAAGTTTACATAGTTATTAAGATTGGGAACTAGAAATATACAGAAAATAGGAATATACAGGAACTAGGAATATACGTATATTCCTGTATATATCCAAAAGTATAATTTATAAGAATGATAGCCTATATTTTCATTTTATACTCATCTAACTATAATTTGATTTCAGAAAAACATGGTAATCTTTGTTTTTCCTCCAATCCTCACCAATACCAACAATATAGTCGCTCTTTAGTCACCCAAGAATTTACTGTTTAATCTTCAAATGTTTCCTTTTCTCACTTGGTTTATACTTCAAATACGATTTGAGATTTGTGATCTACCTTCACTGGTCCCACAAAAATAAAATTATTACTTTTAAACTCCTTTTCTACTTTTCTTTTTTTGTTTGTTTAATTCTTTAAAACATAGGCATCTTCCAATCCAATTTGTTCAGAGCAAATTAGGTTTTTAATAGGAGTGTTAAAAATCTAACACTTTAAATAAAGAAGTCTAAAAATAACAATAATTTAATAGGAAAAATATGTAAAATTAGAGATTATGCGTTTCATTGCATGGATGAAAAACTATTAGCAAAGTGGGTCATAAAAACACAACTGAGTAAAATATGCTCTCAGCAGAAATTGATTTTGACAAGTTACGTTGGGAATTTTATGAGAATATTATCTTTGGCTTTAAAAATATTCCTGCCTTATTTATCACTTTGTTAATATATCAATTGTGAAATCACACAAGCAACCAAACTGTAATCATGAAAATATTTTTTTCTGTACATGATTTAAAAAGTATTTTCCATGTTCAGTCTTACAAGATTCTCGTTTTCAGTTCCAAAATTTACATTACCATAATTATTTTTTTTCTGTTTCTATTTAAAAATAAGTATGAATCAGGGTGAAACCAGCAAAATGATTTTTTAAATTGCTTGGATATTCTTTTTTAACTTATGTCCATGAAAATTAATTTTTATTTTTAATTTCTCCCATCATTCTTCTCTCCATATTTGTTGCAATTAGAGCAGTATCATTTACTGCACTGTTACATTTATTTCATTATTCACTTAAATGCATAATATCTGACCTGAATGCTGGGTCCTAGATTTGTTCTCTTGATTAAGTTGTCCATTTTCAATCATTAAAGTGAGTTCTTTGCAAATGGTGCAGCTCAGGTCATCCCAGTCATCTCTTAGATCCATCTGGATTTTCCCCAAGCAATTTAACTTGCCGTGGGGAAAAATGTCTAAGAATAGAGCTGACTGTTCTCACTTTGCATTGACGACCAAAGAGCTCAAACGGGTATAATCGCTGTCTGGAAATCCTTCTATATTTTCAACTGTCCCAAGTAATTATTTCATATCTTTTTTCTTTCACCTAAAACTGTCAACAAGCACTTCCATAAGGACGGAAATGAAAGCTATTAAGAACTGCCACATTTCGTATCTACCAAATCAAGCTAACACCACTGTATCCATCTTCAATGTTTTCCGCATTGATATAATGAAAGCAGCAACACTGAATACTTGGTGTTCTCTCTTGTCTTCTCAAGGATTTTGCTCCTGTGATTGTTCTCCCTTCTATTTGTCATACCTATCAGCATAGTTTTACTATATACTTCTTTATGAGAAATATGCACTCACCATCACTCTGCTCCCCTCAGACTATCTTTATCTGCTCCGCTCTGTTTCACAGGAAAATCTCCCAAACTGTGCATACTCAGTGGCTCCACATTCATCACTTATTCTCTCACTAACCTTCTCTGATAAGGCAAATGTCTCCTCTCTACAGAAATTATCACTGTCAAGTTACCAAAGGTCATTATTGTGCCAAATCCTTTTTATTAGTCAATTGAATACTGTAGAAATCCCTCTTTCCTTACCCACTGTCCCCTGAAGGCCATGATTAGCTCCTGGAGGCTGCCAAAACTTTTCCTTGAAAACCAAACTTATACATTTCCTCCCTAAAATCCCACTGGATGTCTAATAGCTTCTCAAAATTAAGAGTTGAAGAACAGAATCCATGGAATTTTCAGAAAACATTTTCCTACCCTAGATATTTCCATCTTGATTATAATATTGTATACACCAATAAACTCAAAATCTAAGTCTTCTTTGATTACTGTTATTTCTTTACCTACTCATCTATTTCTTCATTAGGACTATTTGTTTTATCCTCGAAATACATCTCAAAGGTGACCCATTCTGCACATTCCCCCTAAGCTTAGTTAGTTAAGTCTCCACTGTTTCTGGCACTAACATCAACAACTGCCTCTGATAGGTACCCTTGCCTCCATCTTGCTCTCATATAATCTATAGAAGTCACAGAGACCTTTATAAATCTAATTTATACTAACATCTGACAGACCCCAAGGCAAAAAATTAAATGCAACAAAAATGACTACTTTTAATGATAAAAGGTACAATTCACAAAGTAGGTAGACATTGTGAACCACTGTACACCTAACAACAAAGAAACAAATATATATAAAGCAGAAACCAGAAGAAATATAAGAAAAATATCTATAATCATAGTGAGAATTACTTAACATTTCCCTGAGACTATTTTGAGTGTTGAAAAAATAAATAAGAATGGAAACATCTTGAATAATATTAATAATTTTAATATAACAGATTTAGAATCTTATATTCTACACAAATATACTTAAAGCTTTGTCTCATACATTGCTTTTAAATGTCTATAGGACTTTAGAACAACTGGCTAAAAGACAAATATTACTAAATTTCAAAAAGTAGAATTCTTGTAAGATACATTTTTGACTATAATATATTAAAACTGGAAAGAAAAAAACTTATACGTGTGTGTGTGTGTATATTTGGAATTACATATATATATAATTCTAAATAATTCTTTCATCAACTATAAAAAATTTCCTAGTAGTATACCAGAAGAATAATGTATCCTTTTGAAATATATTTTATTACAGGAAGGCAAAACTAGATACACATTAGGAAATGTATTAATACAATTTTTACATTAAAGGAAAAAAACAATATTCTAGAAGTTAAGAAGGAATTTAAGAGAGCCATTCCAAGTTAAGGGTCTTAATAAAATAGGAGTCGAATGAAACTTCTTTAACAGGAAAATAAATATCCATATAAAACCAAAAGAAACAGCATTTTTGCCATTAAAATAAAGAATAAGATAAGGATGCTCACTACTCTTAATAAACATTGTTCTGGAGGGTTTAATCAATGCAATAAGACAAATTTATAATAAGCTGAATTCATTATTTGCAGATGATATAATGTTTGCTTAGAAAATCCAAGAGAATTATCCAAAGGAACTATTAGAATTAACATAATTCAGTCAAGTCACCTGATAAAAGGTAAATGTATAAAATAATAACTTTTTTATATGTTAACAATAACAAGTTAGAAAACGAAATGGAAAAATTGGAGTCACAAAATACCATTTCCTGAGTGATATTTTCCAGAATGTCTAGTACTAATTTCTTCTACATTTAAACTCCTGAAACATTTTATATCTATTTTGTTTATACTACTTAGCAATTATTTATTATGCATTTAATTATTAGTGCACAGGAATATTACACCTACTGTTATAAACCCCACTGCAAAATATATCTCTGATTTATAATTCTATACCCCTGTGGTCCCTAATATGACAATTTCTATATTATGAACTTATTATTAGCAAAATAATGGATAGGAATCAAACACATATATATTGGAGGAATAATTTATGTTCTATGTTTTCCAAATTAGATTCGTGATGGTGATGCATAAACACTTAATTTTGTTTCTCTTCTCAGGTGATCATACACATTTTTAAAAATTTAAAGTTTATTTGAAAAAGTAGAGATTATGACACATTTTACATATTATACAATCATAATATAAAATTAACAATACATATTTTTTCTTCTATGCCAATTTTGTTTTATCTTATTGTTTGTCTTTAATTTCTAATTGTCTTGTTTTTGAGTTAAGTGTAGCAATTCTCTATGGCCACTGTCTAAATTTTGTAAAAAAAAAAACAATCTCTCATCAAGCGTGGCCATGGTTTATCAGGAATTTTATATTTATTTAGTAAAATGAAAGTTCCAAGGATGTCAAAGTAGTTTAAATATTTCAATACGAAGATCAGTGTTGTTTTTGGGTTTGGGTTTTTTTGTTTTTTTGGTATTATTGAGTAACAACTAGATACAGGCAATTTTAATATTGATATAATATAGATATAGATGTATAGCTATTTATATAGGTACATATGTACTTATATATATGTATTTATAAAGAATGTACATATATATATATAGAGAGAGAGAGAGAGAGAGAGAGAGAGCTCTATAGATGTAGATACAGATATACTTTTTCCTAATACACATGATAAGAACATGCAAGGCATTATTTTTTTTCCTTTTACGTATCATCATTGAAGAGTTTAATCTCCTTGGTTAAGATTACTAAGAAAATAAATGTAGAGCCAGTATCAAACGCTGGTTTGTGTGGCTCCACACGTCTTGCTTGTGATCTGCTGCCTCTGGACACTCTTTTTCTCGCAGGAAGGTAAATTGTCTATGTTGAGGATACCATCCATATTTTCATCCTATCTCATCAGTATCCATTAATTTTCTTATTGTCATCCAGTAAGTTCTCAAATGACATGAGGTAGGTGAAAGGTGTAGTAAATCATTTAGGAAAGAGTTAGCAAATGTAGGTGTATGTATGTGTGTACATGTGCATACACACACACATTAATGGTGGCAGTTAGACAGGGTTCATTTGCTGCAGAAGATGACCCGCAGGACTAAAATGATAAGTTTTACAAATCCTGCATTAACAGGAAAATGATACCATATAGCAAAGATTACAGAAATAATCACAATTCAAAGGCTGGCTCATAGATGAGGTTCAAATAATGTGCATACAATCTCCAATCATCCTTCCTCTGCAGGGGAACCATGATCTGCTTTCTTTTGGGGGTCAGGAATCACTATCTTGTGCATGGAGTACCATGGAATCAGGGAGTCCACAATAGAGTATAAGCCCAGACTTACACCCTGAAGGTCACATAGGCTTAATTTTTCTATGTAACCTACTGCAATGGCAGCGCCCTCTTGTGGGTCTCACTGAGACCACATGCGAGTCATTTATCTCCACTGTGAATAAACTATGCTGCTAAGCTTAAACTGGTTTTTAAGCTCTTTATACGGCAACAGTATTAATCGGTAAACCTATGCCTTGACTAGGGGTTAGTGTCATACAGATACATGCCTCACTTCAGTAAAATGGCTCAGGACAATTCCAGACCTGCCAGAATTGGCAATCACGGTATTATATATTTTAATAATCAGAAAACATTTTATACACTTTTTAGTTGACACTGTGAAGTGAACCTGAGTGTATAAAACTTACACTTTCTGATAGACCCTAACATATTAGTCTGTTTCAGTCTCTAAGACTTGACATGCCCAGGAATCATGAAATTTATATATGTGATTTCTCATTTTAATTTTTACACGTATTTTCATAGAAATTATCTGGTCTTCAACTTTTTGTCAGAAAGACATTTTCTTTTTTAAATTTTTATATGAAATGTTACTTGATACTTCATTATATAGAATAGATTAAAAAATGAACTTATCTATTTGGGGAAGAGGTAAAGAGATTTTTTTCCCCTACTTCCTCCACATTTCCCATCCCTTAATGGTCCCTGAATACCATCAAGTAAGACTCCATGAAGCACAGCTTGAAAATAGCTGCTCTAATCCATTCCTATTGTACAGAATGTGAAACTGAGACTCACTGAGGTCAACTTTTATTTGCAAAGAAGTATTGCTCGTTAAGTGGCAATAAGAACCAGATTTTCTATCTTGCTTCCCAGTATTCTTTGCAAATTGAAGTATCAACAGCTGTCCAGTTGACATGTAGATAATATTTTCTTAGAAATAATAATCATTTATAGATCAAAATTAATAGGTGATTATTTTTAAAGAACATTAAGCAGATTAAATATGCTCCCACAAGTATATTTGATCTGTTAATTTGCATAGTTAATCTCCTCTTTATTCAGTCAAAAATAAATACATATTCAGCTTGTGGAAAAGTACCATAAGCTTAAATAATTAATATTGAATACAAATTACTAATTATTTGAATAATTAATTTCTAATATGTAGCACCACCATCTTTTATTGATTTTAATATCTATGTGTTAGTCTCCTTTTACTGTCTCTGCTTAATGCTTCTTAACATTGTGTCTATTTCATTGGCTATTTTTTCTTTCATAGGTATACATAAAATAATGGTGTTATCTTAGAATGGTTGATAACTTAGTTTATGAAATACATACATTTTTTAGAAGGAGTTTCCAGTGTTAGTTAGGTCAGCATGTTAATTGTGCTTGACAGTTGAGTCACAGGTTGAACTTTACCTAAAATTCACTTAGCTTCACTCAGAAAATAATGTTCTCTATGGCTTTTTGCTATACCCACTTTCTATTAATTCTAATACTATGATAAATTGAATTATTATTCATAATTATCTGGTTTCCCTCTCTGTAAGGCACAGAATAGTGTGTAATTTATTCTAGCATAATACACTTTAATCAACTTACACCTATAAAATGCTGCCAGAATTGTACAACCCTGACCATTGCCATGTGAATTGCAACAATTCCCGTTGAAATCAGACTTGGTCAAGTCGCTTGATAAGACAATAGAATGTGAATGGAACAGACATACTTTAAGTGTCACTGAACTCTTTTTCCATTCCCTATCTTCCCTCTGCAACAACAATGTCATGGCCAGCTGAAGGTGGCTCCTTCATTCTGAGTCCTAGAATAAAAACTTTTGGAGCATGTTGGCTGTAAACTTGCAGCAAACATAAAACATAAGCAAGAAATAGCCTTATGAGATTTGGGGGGTGCTTGTTTCTACAGAAAATTTTAATAAAAATTGACTAATATAGGTACATTTAGTGAATATATATTTTTGCCTACCATGTACCAGGCATTTTTAGGATGTTGAAGTAGAGTTGTTAGCATGACAGGCAATCCCCTTCCTCCCCTTCATGAAGTTTATATTCTTGCGGGAGAAAACAAATAAACAAATAAACAAATAAAAAGATAATTTTGGAGAGTGGTAGGTACTACTGATGATATATAACAGTGGGTTTTTGGTCCTAGGTAATTCTAGGATTTGAATATGATTACCAGGAAGACATGTCTAAGGAGTGTGAATTTTGAGCTGAAATATGAATAACAAGAAGAAAATAACAATATGAAGATCTGAGGGCACAAGTTTTCTAGGCAGAGTTTACAGAAAATCTGAAGTCTGGGAAACAGGAATAGGGCATATTAGTGGAACAGAAAAAATGCCAGCAGGCATGGCATGTAGTGAATTAGGAAGGCAAAGACAGAAGATATATTTGGAGAAGTGACAGAGGCAAGTTACATCAAGACTTGATGGGCTCAAGAAGGAGTGTGCAGTCTATTCTTAGGTGAGTCTATAATAACCAACCCACACCTGTAACATGCTTTCAATATATAATATGTCAATTATATAACTGATAAAATATATCCTTATATTGTTAATTTTATTCCATTGAATTCTTGTTTCCTGACCTGTTTGTTATCTTTTACTTTCATTGTTACCTTTGGTCCTCATCCCTTAGCCTATGTCAATGATGGTGACCTGGAGATTCCTCCTATATTGGAATGCATATTTACACTTCTGATAGTATCCCTTTTTGTCACTTAACACTCCAGTTTAATGTAACCTCACCACCAGGTGCCTTCTCTAGTGCCAACATCTATGGTTAGCTAGCATGCCTAATGAATCTTTCCTCGTCTTCTGAGATATAAACACAAAAGATATTCTTTTCTCTTTAAATGTTGTCAATCTTATGATTTTACTCAGTAAGACATTCTTTCTCTAGAAGGTGGAGAATCAAAATCTAAGTTAGTTTGGGATTGGTTATTAAAAAAATAACTAGTAGGCATCAATCCTGTCTTCTGCATATGGTTATTATAAACTTAAAATATTTTGTCTCTAGCCATTTCTTGAAAATGAAAAATCAATTTTCAGTTAGTTTGGGCATAATAATAGCTAAAATTAAGATAACAGTTAACCAATTAATTGCAAAAGAATAAGAAAAATCTCTTTATTCAATAGTACCTGATTTGGCCAAGTGCAATACTGACCTACTCAAAACTAGACAAGAAATTATACATTTTCAAAGAACCTGATAAATTCCCAGAGTTAGAGAAATAGAATCTGAAAATATTATACAGACATTTTAATACCTGACAAGATATAATATGTACAACAATGATAATATGGAGAATTATTTTAACTGTCACACTGGTAAATCATTTACTTGACAAACCATTTTACATTACAAATATCAAATCAATGGCTTGATGAATATTATTTCTAGAGCATGTCTAAAAAACTGAATTGATTTAAAATTCATTAACAGAAAAACACTACATGGATATTTAGTAAGGTGGTATATAGATATGACAACATTTTCAAGTTGTATAGGGAAGATTAAATTTTTAGGAGTATTGCCAAGACATCTATTAAATGTTTTAGAATAATCTTAATCAAAAGTCATTTTACATATTTTAGTTATTTTAGATAGCCACAAAAAAAGAGGCTACATTAGCTATAAATCTAACCATATAATCTTCTGAGTTCATTGCTGCTTACTAACTTAGGTAAGTTCACAGTTTATAAGACGTTATGGTTTTTTATTTATTTATTTATTTTTTTTCCGATACACGGGCCTCTCACTGTTGTGGCCTCTCCCGTTGCGGAGCATAGGCGCCGGACGCGCAGGCTCAGTGGCCATGGCTCACGGGGCTAGCCGCTCCGCGGCACGTGGGATCTTCCCGGAACGGGGCACGAACCCGTGTCCCCTGTGGCAGGCGGACTCTCAACCACTGCGCCACCAGGGAAGCCCCTTTATTGATGTTTTAATGCAATCTTTATATTATTAACAAATGTTGATTTCAAGACCAGTCTTCAAATTACTTCTCTTTCCCCCAGTCTTGACTTTAACTAATCACAGAAATAAAATTCAGGACATATATTTAAATCTATTGTATCTTGAACATAGTGCTTCTTTCACGTAACCATAGAAAAAGGGTTTGTCATACGTGAAATCAGATAAACTATTTTGACCAGCAAAAGGCATATTCTTTAAAAACCTATCCTGAAACCATTTTGTTCTAGTCTTTTGTTTATATTACTTTATAAAGAAGGCAGGAGTGGTTTGGCTAAAGTTCTCAAGCAAGTGTTTAGTGAGATATTGCAGTTATAACAGCTAAGTGTTTTGCAGTGTTATTTTTTGTTTGTTCTTAAGGAATATAATCTTATTTATGTCCATGTGTTTTATTCAAATCCCGCTCTTTGGAACACCTGTAGTATAATCACCTGTGGTGATGTTTAAAATGCAGTTTTATGAATCACTCCTCATCTGCTAAACCAAAATTTCTATGGCGAGGTCCTAAGAATCTTAACAATTTCCTCTAAATTACACTGAAAATGAAGTTTGAGAATCAGGAGCACCTACAGGATATTCTAATTAGAGAGCATTGTAATGATAGTTGATAGCATGCTTCTCATTCTTTTTTCTTTAAGTTACCACTTATATAGAACAACACAATTTGCAGATGTTTATGTACATATTCAGATGTATTTTCTATATGAAGCTTTGCCACTCCTACTGTTTCCACTGGTCAACTTTGTTTTCTCATTATCAACGTTATTTTCTCATTGTATTAGTCAGGGCCCAATGTGAAACAGATGGCACAAACAAATTTGAATAACTAAGACTTTATTCACAAAAAATAATTTCAAAAGTTTGGGAGGTATATGGGGGAACCATAATGAATAGTGCTCAGATTTGAGGTTAGTATCAATACAACTATCATCACCTCTAGCTCCAAATAGTAGAGATGAGGAAGAGACTTAGAATTCCAAAAGAAAGGAGAATTCTGTAGACCAGGTCATTATGGGAGAAACAGCACCCTTCTGTGAAGGGATACAGCAAGCACAGGGTAGACTCACAGTGTGGGAAACAGGGAACTGCATACCTTGACCTCTCTCTCCTCAAACTCTCCAGTCCTCCTTTATGATTTCTTATTGGTTAAACCCAACAGGAAGGCAAGGGACATATGAACTAACTCTTAGATGTGAATCTGGAGTGGCTCTGGAAGGATGCAAAATATATCCAGCATACTTAGTTTCAAAATATGCATATATCATTGCTTTATACTGCTAAGTTGTTTTGTGATGATAATATACCTGAAATAGTGTATTATGTGAAGTGATTTGTAGCTAATACAGTGCTGCTGTAATTTGCATGTATTTGTATTTAAATGCACATTTATGTCAATACATTTTGTGTATATGTGATCATATATGAAAAAAACAAGACTAAAAAGAGAAAAAAAATTTCCTCTCACTGTTGACACTACTTTTTCATTGTAGTATTCCTGGTTTGCCGTGCTTTATTCTCATAATCTCTGGTTTAACTTTTCTTACTGCATTTACCTCCTTTGGTGAATTGCAAACTTCATACTCTTTCTAATTATTTTTTCTTCTCCACAATCATGTATATTCAAAATATATGGTGTATATATTACACATTGTTTTTGTTTCTGATTTACACAAATACACATGCATACACACGGAGTAAATATGTATCCATGTTGCTGCTTTGGCATTCTAATTTATTTCTAATGTAAATATCACCTAATAAACAAATTGGTAATAATTTCCAATGACATTTAATATTTCCTGAATATTTTACAGCTTAATATAAACACATTTCAATTTTGTTTGCTTTTTAAGTAAATTGAAAGACTGCACAATTAATTTTTCATAGAGATTTTATCTCAACAATTATTCCTTTCTTTTATCGGTACTGTTTGTTCACAGGATGCTTAACATAATTTACCTAATCCAAATTCACCTCCCTATTTTATTTAAAATGTTATGATTCTTGTTTCCCCATCAGTTGAAGCAGGAACCTAGGGAATGTTGGCTTTAACACTAGCAAGCATAATCAATTTTTCAATTTCTCCAGAGAACCAGTATTTTCCTTAGATCTTTGCTACTTGCTCCTGGCTTACGAATAGATCATCACTGCCACTTTTCTGACAACTAATTCACCTAGCTGTAAGATGTAGCTTTACCAAGGAAACAACAATGTCATTTTAAATCTAGGCATGGTGTAAATTCAGCTATTTTGTACTCTTACCAGTCCCCAAAGTCTAAGTGCTTAAGTTGTTAGAGAAACAAAAGAAAGAGTAAGGAAGAAATCTGAAATATCCCTCCCAGGAGATGTATAAACATAGCACAGAAGTACAACTATCTCTGGTGTAGGTATATTCATGCTTGGAAATATAGCTTCTTATTTTCACTCTAAGAAAGTAGTTTTTCTGGTCAATTGTTTAGAATATTTTTTAAAGTAATGATAATTTAAGAGGGAGGTATTTATAAAGAACTAGTATTTAAATCATAAATATTGAAAACCTTATGCTTATAGTTATAGCATATTTGCTTGATCAGTCTTGGGATAGTAGTGGTAAATTCAAATGTCTTTTTAGAACTTAGAGATCACTCAGAGGTAAGCACATCATAACCATTTAATTTCTATTCTGTTTACTTTTTAGGTATTGATTATTTTGTATGTGAATTAACCTTGGGCTATGTTCAGATTTCTCATAAGAAAAGTTTTAAAATAGTTTTGAAACTCAGTATTATCAGGTAGTACTCAAAATGCACTGTGAGATCCATTTTCAAACTTCTCTTTCCACTCTCAAAACAACAATAAATAGTGGAGAGGCTATGCATGTGTGAGTTTAGAGGGTATATGGGATACCTCTGTATCTTCCTTTCAATTTTGCTGTGAACTTAAAACTGTTCTAAAAAAACAAAGTCACGTACACACTGCTATTTATTTATTTATTGTATGGAAAGTGGGAAATGTAAAATTTTATTGAAATTTTCTGATAATCTCAACTAACTCTTCTAGTTTTTGTTTAATAACAATTATTACAGCAATAATAATAGCTAGCTCTTACATATTATAATACATACGATGGGGTGGGCACTATTCTAATGTGTATTAACCATTTATTTCTATTTTAATTGGAGTAAAATTGCTTTACAATGTTGTGTTAGTTTCTGCTGTACAGTGAAGTGAATCAGCTATATGTATACCTATATCCCCTCCCTCTTGGACTTCCCTCCCACCCTCCATCCCATCCATCTAGGTAGTCACAGAGCAACGAGCTGAACTCCCTGTGCTATATAGCAGGTTCCCACTAGCTATCTATTTTAACATGGTAGTGTATTTATGTCAAACCTAATCTCCCAATTCGTCCCACCCTCCCCTTCCCACTGTGTCCACATGTCTGTTCTCTACATCTACATCTCTATTCCTGCCCTACAAGTGGGTTCATCTGTACCATCTTTCTAGATTCCACATATATGCATTAATATACGATATTTGTTTTTCTCTTTCTGGCTCACTTCACTCTGTATGACAGACTCTAGGTCCATCCACATCTCTACAAATGACCCAATTTTGTTCTTTTTTATGGCTGAGTAATATTCCATTGTATATATGTACCACATCTTCTTTATCCATTCATCTACCATTGGACATTTAGGTTGTTTCCATGTCCTGGCTATTGTAAATAGTGCTGCAATGAACACTGGGGTACATGTGTCCTTTTGAATTATGGTTTTCTCAGGGTATATGCCCAGTAGTGGGATTGCTAGGTCATATAGTAGTTCTGTTTTTAGTCTTTTAAGGAACCTCCATACTGTTCTCCATAGTGGCTGTATCAATTTACATTCCCACCAACAGTGCAAAAGGGTTCCCTGTTCTCTACACCCTCTCAGCATTTATTGTAACTAGATTTTTTTGATGATGGCCATTCTGATCGGTGTTTTGATTTGCATTTGCAAACTTCATGACTGAAGTTTTGATTTGCATTTCTTTAATAATTAGTGATGTTGCACATCTTTTCATGTGCCTCTTGGCCATCTGTATGTCTTCCTTGGTGAGATGTCTATTTAGGTCTTCCGCCCATTCTTTAATTGGGTTGTTTGTTTTTTTGATATTGAGCTCCATGAGCTGTTTGTTCACATTACTATATTTAAAAAGAATAACCAACAAGGACCTACTGTATAACACAGGGAACTCTGCTCAATGTTATGTGGTAGCCTGGATGGGAGGGGAGTCTGGAGGAGAATGGATACATGTATATGTATTGCTGAGTCACTTTGCTATGCACCTGAAACTATCAGAACATTGTTAGTTGGCTATACTCCAATATAAAATAAAAAGTTTTAAAAAATAAATAAAGTCTTTAAAATAAAAAAACAAGTTATTGTTTTAATTAAAATACATAGTTACAATAAAATTACAGGTTTTATTTTTTTCTTTTCTCATTGGGCTAGATAGGAACTGGAACAGATAGCTACAACCCAGGCACCTTGGATCCACTGTGCTCTGGGTATAAAACTGGGCTAAATGATGGGAGTCTGACTCTTGAATTAATAATAATTAAGACTGACAAAGTACTGAAAACGCAGTACTATGCAATAAATTGTTTTCCCAGTTAAAATGACAACAAATTTGCTTTGGAAACTTACAAAGTAAGAGGGAAAAATAAACATATTTGGCCAGTACTCCAGATAGTAAAATATTCCATGAATTTGTGGTAATTATGATTATTGAATTCTGGAGAAGAGATAATATTAAATATAAATTAAATGGATAAAATTCTAAAAATAGGCATACATACAAGACTTCACTTTATGATAGTGAGTAAAAGAGGGCTTATACAGTACAGTTTATGCTGTTGAGACAAATTGGGCAACTTATTACCACCATTCCCCAAATATATATATAGAGAGAAATTTATCTATCTATCTATCTCCTAATATATTCTTTATACCCAAAATTAGTTCTATATGAATCAAGTATTTGAGCAAAAAATAAGTCATAAAACTTCACAAAGCATGAATAAATATTTTCAGAATGAAAAATCATGTCCAGCTAGACATAAAGTTACAGAAGGCATAAAGAAAATTTTTGATAAATTTGACTATATAAATATTTAACATTTTGAACGTGAATAAAAAAACAAAATACAAGTTAAAAAGCAAACTGCCACATTGAGTAAAAATATTTTCAATATATATGACAGAGAGGTCTTTGATTTCTTTAATATTACATGTAAAGTGTTTAAACCAAGCAGTAAAAATAGATTGCATAGTACAAAATGGACATGAATTGAAAATGCAATTTCTATAAAAAAGAACAGTCAATCATACATGACTATATGAAAAGTTGTAAGCCATATGTAAGGTGTAATTTTTAAAAAACATGTAGCCATGAGTACCCAGCATAAGAAATAGAAGAGAAGTACATTTTAAGCATTCTATTTGCTTTTGCTTTATTTTGTTTCATATTTCTTCCTATCTTTTTTTGTATTGAGTTTAAAATAATCTACAAGTAAGTTACTAGAACTAATAAGAGTTTTGCAAGATAAGGATATATATTCACTATATAAAAATAAAATTATATACATATATAAATGTATATACACACAGTATTAATGAACATCTGGAAAATAATATAAAAAATACTGCCATGTAGTACAAGGTATTGATATGATGTACAATAATTAGTATAATACATTGTAAGATATACTTTATATGATAATATTATTAGTAGTATAATTAAGTATTATTAAAGGTATAAGTCTAACACTACAGCATCAAAACCAATATATCCTCATAATTCTAACTAAATATGTACACAATTTCTAGGCTGAAATTACATATATATATAATTTATATATATATATATATAATTTTTTAAAGACCTGTATAAATGGAAATATTCTTACTACTTAATAATAGCAAGAAAAACAAGAGTTAAAATGGACAATATGTTTGAGCCAGCAGTCTAATAAAAAAATGGTACATATGATAAGCAAATGAAAAGATCTGTCAATAGGGAATTCAAATAATCACCACAATACAACACCATTATGCATCTATTAGAATGGCTAAAATTAAAATAGTAGACATACCATGTACTAGAATCCTTTACATTTTTGGTACTTCTTTCCACACTATGTTTTGTCTATCCAGACATTCTATTTAGCAAGATGCTTAAGTTACCTTTGAAATTTCACCTAAAATTTGCAGCACTGATATAGTTCAAATTTAGAGTGGTTTGTCACAATTGAAAATTATAAAATATCAACATCTAAAATACAATATCTATCAATAAAAGACTCCTACTCTTTATTCATCTCCTTCTATTTCATGTATTCATCAATTTATTTAATAAATATCTGTGGAACCCACCATATTCCAGACAATGTTCCAGCGCTAAGAATATATCAGTGAATATAACGGTCAAAGTGACTTAGATCATACTGAGTTTCCTGTTTAGTTAGGTGAGAGAGATAATAAAGAAAAAAAGATTATAGTATATGTTGTCATATAGTGATAAGTGCTGGGGGAAAAGTAAACCATGAACAGGTCAGAGAGCGTGGAAGAACCTTGTCATCTTGAATAGGGGTTTAGAAAAAGCCTCACTGAGAAGATGGACTACGAAGGATAGCCAGAAGAAGAGGTGCTGATCAGTGCAGATATCTAAAGTTCCAGACAGGAGTCTCGGCTGCTGAAAAATCTCAATGACAAAGATGGCTGACATAAAATAAAATTCATGATTGTTTAAATACAGAAATAGAATGTTACATTTTAACAACATTAATGCAATTCATTATGTTCATGTGGTATGTTCATATTTCAGATTGGGGTTACTCTCTCTTCAACTACCACCTCATCCTCCTACCAGTTTAGACTGTTAATTATTTTAGTAGATTTGCCTACTTTCATATTAACATGGTAATTATGATAATCATTATCAATATGCATTTATTCTGAGGGCAATTGGAGCAAAATCCCACGTGGGATGTTTAAATTTTCTCATTTGTGAGTTCAAGGAGATGGTAAAAATGGCCAACTATGCCATTAAATTGCTATAACCTAAGGCAAGCTGTTCTGAGAAAATCACTGAGTGGGAGTTAACCACCAAAATAAAGGTGAAGACCTCTTGGTCATATTTCATTGGATACACATGAATACATCTTCTTCAGAATAAAGACTAACTTCTGTAACTGCTGAAGGGGTTGAACAGCATGATATTCCATTTTTAACCTCAGAAGCAATAAATTTATGAGTGTGTCACCTCATTATGTTTCCTGTGTAGTGCATTGTAAAATACTATATATTGTTTAGAAATTGGCTCTGTTGTAAATTTCTGAGCATTTAATTTACAAACCTTATATATTAGAATTTACTATGAATATTTTTTTTTACAATATTCCTCAGAATTATTGTTTCCTATCTTCAGTTATATTTTTTTTACAATTTTTTTTACAATATTCCTCAGAATTATTGTTTCCTATCTTCAGTTATATTAATTATATTCTTAAAATTAATATGTCAATATTTCAAATAGTGTATTCTTGAATTTTTAGTTTCTACACATTTTAATGTTTTATAAAAGGAAAATGAAACTGAACAATCAACTTAGATAAATTAACCTAAATAAAATTTGTTATGTATTAATCTTTCAATCCTGAGTTAAGTATTTACAAGTACTAGGAAAATAGACATAGCTACTCTATGTATCAGACCCTGACCATGGTTGAATGTAATTTATTGAATGCTTTCTCTTCATTTCTAGGGCTTCTGTTTGGGTTATTATAATAATTGTTTCTGTTGTTATTATTAGTAGTACTGGTAGTAGTTTCATATTGGTTCCTCTTAGGCTTCTATTAGAAAGCAGGAAATTCCAGCTAGGCTACTCTAGCTTTTTTAGGCACTGGAAAATACTAGCATGGAATGAAAACTGAAAATGTCAACAATATTTAAAGTGAATTTAAAAGATATTTGTTTCAATAATTCACGTAATTTTCTTCATTTTGGATAAGGTCCAAAGTCCTTTTGTTTAACTCTCAATGCATAAGTATAATAAAAGAGAGGTTGAAAATTCAAATGTTTTTTTCTTTCTTTCTTTTAAAGAGAATACAATTCTAAAGCAAAAGCTGAGCAGGAGTAAGAATAAGTAATCAAATAAAAAAGAACATAATTTTTCTTGGGATTACAAGAGGAGTAGAGAGGCAGTATAGAATCAATAATGTTAACTTATTCCAAAATGAATGTAGAGAAGAAAGAGGAACAAGAAAATAAATAACTATGGTCTGACTTTAGAGAGGAAGTTATTTTTAAGTGCGTTTATTCTTTGAATATGTAATATGTTCACCTATACACAATTCAAAAATTACAAGAGTATATAATGAAAAGTCTCCCTTCCTAACACCCAGCCACTCAGTTTCCCTACCTGGTGGCCAGGCAAGGTTTTCAGCTTTTAGAAAAATCCTACACCTGTACAAAGATAAACACATATAATTTTCTTATACAAAAGGTAGTGTGTTCTACATATTATAGTTTGTTTTACAATTTATTTCATATAACTCATCCCATATCAATACAGAAAGAACTTGTGATTTTAAATTTTAAATTATTTCATCATATGAGTAAATTATAACAACTAATTTTCTATTGGTGGATTTTGGTTGTTTTAGTTTTTTGCTATTATAAGTAATGCTGTAATGAATGACCTTCGAAAAGCAAGTTCATATACATGCAAGTATATCTGTAGGTTGAGTTCTCATGAGTAGATTTAATGGGTCAATGTATGAATGAGAATGCATTTATAATTTGGGGGATACATTATTAAAGTGCCCTCCAGTTGGAATTTTACCAATTTACTATTGCCCTAGCAATATATGAAAATGACTATTTCCTCAGCATTCAACTACACAAGATTTTTTACAAATTATTAAAATTCTATTCCTATTTGAAAGGTGAAACTTTATATCTCAATATGTTGTAATTTGCTTTTCTGTTATTACTAGTGAAAGCATCGTCTTTCCATAAGCATAAGAAAAACATATTTGTTTCTGTGAAGTTTTTTATAGCCTACTTTGATATATTATATTTTTTGCTTTTTGTTTAAAAGAAACTTGTATATGTTAAGGAAGTCACTCTACTACTCGTCCTATGAGATAGAACTTTTTTCCCAGTTATTTCAATCATTTTGCCAGACAAAACTGCTTTGATGTTTGGTTGGTCAAAATTATTCATGTTTAATTTTATGATTATAGCAACTTATAATATGTTTAGAAAAGCTGTCTCCACTTCAATATTATTAATGATGACAAAAATATCTCATGAGTTATTTTAGCACATCTAGAGTCTTTTTATACAACTGTATCTTTGAAATGTGGAATTCTTTTGGTGTAAGGTTTGAGGGATGAATCCAGCTTATTTTTTAGGTAGCTCTAAAGTTATTTCTGAACAATTTACTTATAACCTTTCCTTTGTCATTTTATTTAAAATGCTATCTCTAATGTATAATAAATCTCATATTTACTTAGGTGTATTTTCTGACTTTCTATTCTTTTTCATAGATCTCTCAGTCTATTTTTGTGAAGTACTACAATATAGTTTTTAGATATATTTTAATATCTTGAAAAGGTAGGCTCATACCACCTTATTATTAATTTTTTGAAAAAAATGAGCAAAGATGGAACTTTTATTTATTCAAATGGATTTTTAAAATCAGCTTACTTTAAAAAGTCATGGTATTAAATGTATAGTTTAACATAAATAGAATTGATATATTTATGAGATTTTCTTCCTACTCAAATACCTGGAATCCTTTCTATTATTTTCCACATTTGAAGTGGGGGATCAGGAATGAGACATTTTTATATTGTAATATTTTGCTTAGTTTGTATTATACTTATTCCTAAGTACTGTTATTATAAATGAGTGTTTCCCATTGTCTTTTAATATTTTATTTATTTTCTTGTGATATCTTTGTCTAGCTTTTTTTAAAAAAAATAAATTTATTTATTTATTTATCTATTTATTTTTGGCTACTTTGGGTCTTTGTTGCTGTGTGTGGCCTTTCTCTAGTTGTGGTGAACAGGGGCTACTCTTCGTTACAGTGCACGGGCTTCTCATTCCAGTGGCTTCTCTTGTTGTGGAGCATGGGCTCTAGGCACGTGGGATTCAGTAGTTGTGGTACTCGGGCTCTAGAGCGCAGGCTCAGTAGTTGTGGTGCACGGGCTTAGTTGCTCCACAGCATGTGGGATCTTCCCGGACCAGATATCGAACCCGTGTCCCCTGCATTGGCAGGCGGATTCTCAACCACACCACCAGGGAAGTTCCCCATTATGTCTTTTTAAGTGGTTGATTTCTGTAGATATAATGAAACTTTCAAAATATTTATTTCCATTAACCTCTTTGTTAAGAGGTTTGGCCTGTTGTGCCAAATAGTTTGCCAAGTTGTGAATGCCAAGGAAAAGTTATTGAAGAAAAAAGTGCTGCTCCAGTGAACACACGAATCATAGGAAAGACAAACAGCATTATTGCTGATATGGAGGACAGAAGATCAAACCAGCCACATTCCCTTAAGCCAAAGCCTAATGCAGAGCAAGGCCCTAACTCTCTCCAATTCTAGGAAAGCTGAGAAAGGTGAAGAAGCTGCAGAGAAAAGTTTGAAGTTAGCAGATGTCGGTTTATAAGGTTTAAGGAAAGAAGTCTTCTCCATAACACAAAAGTACAAGGTAAAGCAGCAAGTGCTGATGCTGACGTAGAATCTGCAGCAAGTTACCTAGAAGATCTAGCTAAGATAATCAGTGAAGGTGGCTGCACTAAACAACAGATTTTCCATGTATATGAAACAGCTTTCTATTGAAAGAAGATGCCATGTAGGACTTTCATAGCTAGAGAGGATAAATCAATACTTAGCCTCAAAGTTACAAAGGATAGGCTGATTCTTTTGTTAGGGGCTAACGCAGCTTGTGACTTGAAGTTGAACCCAATGTTCGTTCACCATTCCACAAATCCTAGGGTCCTTAAGAATTGTGCTAAAAGAATAAAAAAGAATTGTGCTAAATCTTGTACTTGTGCACTGTAAATGAACTACAAAACCTGGATGACAGCACATGTGTTTACAGCAGGGTTTACTGAATATTTTGAGCCCACTATTTAGATCTATTGTTCAGAAGAAAAGACTCTTTCAAAATATTACTGCTCATTGACAGTGTACCTGGTCACCCAAGAGCTCTGATGAAGACATAAAAAGAGATGAATGTTTTCGTGCCTGCTAACACAACATCCCTTCTGCAAGCCATGGATCAAGGAGTCATTTCAACTTCCAAGTCTTATTAATTAAGAAATACATTTTGTAAGGTTAGAGCTGACATAGTGATTCCTCTGATGAATCTGGGGAAAGTAAACAGAAGACTTTCTGGAATGAATTCACCATTCTAGATGCCATTAAGAACATCCATGATTCACAGGAAGATATCAAAATAACAACATTAATAGGAGTTTGGAAGAAATTAATTTTGAATCTCATAGATAACTCTGAGGGCTTCAGGGCTTCAGTGCAGAATGTCATTGCAGATGTAGTGGAAATAGCAAGAGAACTTAGAATTAGAAGTGGAGCCTGAAGATGTGACTGAATTGCTGCAATCTGATAATAAAACTTTAACAGATGGGGAGTTGCTTCCTATGGATGAGACAAGAAAATAGCTTCTTGAGATGGATTATATCCCTGGTGAAGATGCTGCAAAGACTGCCGAAATGACAACAAAGGATTTAGAATATTACAAAAACTTAGTTGATAAAGCAGTGACAAGGTTTGAAAGAATTGACTCCAGTTTTAAAAGAAGTTCTACTGTGGGTAAAATACTATCAAACAGCATTGCATGCTGCAAAAAATCATTCATGAAAGGAAGTCAGGAGATACAGAAAACTGCACTTTTGTCTTATTTTACAAAATTGCAGCAGTGACTCCAGTCTTCAGCAGTCACCACCCTGATCAGTCAGCAGCCATCACCATCGAGGCAGGACCCTCCACTGGCAAACGGATTACAACTCGCTTGAGGCTCAACTGATAGTTAACATTTTTCTAGCAATCAAATACATTTTAATTAAGGTATGTATATTTTTAAGACATAATACTGTTGCACACTAAATAGACTACAGTATAGCATAACTGTAACTTATATATGCACTAGGAAACCAAAAATAATTATGTGACTCACTTTACTGTGATATTCCCTTTATTGTGGTGGTGTGGAACCAAACCCAAAATATCTCCGAGGTATGCCTATATATCTTCACTCAGTTTCTAGAGGCAGGAGGGATGTCAACGCTAATAATACCTAGCATAATCATAAGGTAATTCTTATTGCAGGGTCCAACTATGGGGGAGGGGAGTATTGTGCAACCTCAATGTCTTGGGCTACTGACTGTGACAGTGGTATGTATATCAGATTAGTTATGCAACATAATCTACAGTTAGTATTCCTGGCTGTTTCATCTTTGAACTTAAATCTTTGGCTCTCTCGTTGATTCTGTGATCTTCGAAGCATCCTTTAATAAATTACCTAACTTCATAAATTAGCCAGATTCTGTTCTAATTGCTTTTGTTAAGAAGTGTTAAATAACTAAACTACAAATCAGAATTCTTTCACCTTGGCACTATTGATATGTTGGGCTAGATAATTCTTTACCGGGAGCCAGGGGCTAGCTGTCCTACTCATTGTGGGATATTTATCAGCCTTTATCCACCAGTGCCAGAACCATATTTCCATTTGCAATAACAACTAAAAATATCTCTAGACATTGCCACTTGCTTCATGGGAGACAGAATTGCCCACACCTCAACTGAGAACAACTGCTAGAAATATATTGATAGTTGTCAGGAAGGAAAATTGGATGAAACGATATATACTGTGATATTTTCTCATTAAATAGATGTTTATTTCAGTAAATAAATATGAGAAGATATTACTTCAGAATCACATAATTATAAGGATAAAGGTAATTGAAAGTGATTATAAAATATAAAATATGTATTTTATTAAAAGAAAGGGAGATACACATTTTATCTCTTAGAGTAAAACTAAATCGGGAATTCTCCAGTGAACAATTCAGAGAGAAAATTAATGTTCTTTAGAGTATCTAGCATTATCATTAGAGATAAAACAGTAACAATGGTAATATTGCTGAGAAGATGAAATCAATATTTTGTGCTCTCTGTTTCTCAATTATGTGCTTTTTTGCACAAAATAATTTCCAGTTTATTACCAATTACTAAATATATTACATAATTCTTGTGGCTATATAACATCTCATTGATTAATCTTCTATTAGTGACCTAACCATGTCATATATTTGGATGTTTGTGTCATTTCCACTTTTTTCACAATTATAATAACGTTACACGGATAACTTCATTCATAGTACTTTTTTGTAATTTTTGTATTTGATTTTATTTCTTCACGACAGAATATCCAAAGTAAATTTTTCAGATTAAAAAAAATGTAGAATATTTTAAAGCTGTTAATATAATATGTGTTCAAATACATTAATAATAGTATCCCAGTTTTAGTATACCAACAATATGTAGGAACTTCTCTTTTACTGTGAACTTAATTGGATTGATTTCTATTTACAACAATTGAATCTTTATGGAAAAGTTTTTTTAAATTTAATATCAGAATAAAAGAGTACAATCAAATTATGGGGTTCAGCAGATATTTTAAAAGATTATGAGATTATTACCTGTGGGACCTCAGGCCTTCATTCTCTCTATCTGTCCACCTATCAATATATATTATATGGATAAGTTCTATATATGGATATATTATGTGTAATATATGTGTATATATATTGTGTGTGTATGTATACACACATACACACACACACATGCAGTAATTTGAGTGGTTACTTGGTTTGCTCTTAAAGTGAAGTATTGCACCTTAGGTGTAAAAGCCAAAGAAACAAAAAAACCAAAAACACCTGATTTTAGTAAGAGAGCTGTTGAAAAATTCACCATTTTTTTTCTGTGTACAGTAAGGATGTGAAACCATGGCATTTCATTTCACAGAAAATGCTTGGCAAAAGGCTGATGAATTACTTTATGGAAAGGCATGAATATGGTTAATTTACTGTCACATGGAGCTTTGGTCCTCCACCTTACACTTAAAAATTATTTTTATCTGTCCACTTAGAAATTAGTAGACCTCAGTGAAGGTCATAAAAAGAAAATTTACATAAGACTGATGAATGGAAAGTAAACTGAATGCAAAATACAAGGATATATCTTTCTAGTGACTTAAATATTCATATTCCTTATTGAGGATAGCAATCCACTCTCTTAAATTAGGATTTATTGCAACTATATTAGTAATCAGTTGCTTTTTCATACAGGATTACACACAGTAATTCTTATGTATTCTTGATTCATCTTTTTCTACCTGATGTATAGAGATAAATGTTTATTTCTCCGTTTTGCCACATCATCATTGATAATTTTTAATATCCCTAATTAATCTCAAATTCAAACAAGCAATAATTTCTCAGATCTGAACCTCATTTCTTTTCAAGCATTTTTCATGTTGTTTAAAAAATCCTCTTTGTTAAAAATGCTAAACTACAATGTACAATTTTTAAGTGTATTTTAAAATGTACAATTCTGTAGCAAGTGTCAAGCGGCTAAGTTATGAATGTAAATTGTCATATAAGGTAGTTTATTATGGTTAGAATATGAATATTAGTTTTGGCTACATTAGAATTAAGGATAGAAAATATCAAACAAAATGAGCATAAAGAAGTTTTCACTACCTTTATTCTGACACCCATCTATAAGCTAGCATATTGAGACCAACATCCAGAGTCTCTGAAGAAGTGATGCCTTTGCCAATGGAAATAACGTTCTTACCAAAACACCTTGAGAATTATGTATGTCAGTCCATCTTAAAAATCCACAGTTAAAATCGTTTTTCACACACAAAAAGGAAGATAATTTGAAAATGTTGGAACTTGAGCTTTTTCCAAGAGAAGAGAAAAGCCTGGTCATGAAAACCTAGAATTGTTATTGATTCACAATACATATATTTGGTTAAGAGCACACACTTGTGCACACACACAAAAGCATACATATAGAGAATTAGATTCTGCCTCTCTCTGAGATTGATCTCAAATGATATCAGGCAATTTTTTTCAGGCTATATAAGCCTCAATTTCCTACTCTAAAGAATGATGTATGACTACCTATATTGTAGGTATATTTTTGGGTTCATTTGAGATAATTAACATAATGTCCTAGGTATCTTTTATTTGACAAATACTCAGCATTCCAGAAATATAAGTTATTATTATTACTATTATTATTTTCCTATTAAATATATGATATAATGAATACTAATAGAGAGGGAATGATGTGATGAAGCCTGGAAATAGTCCAGAACACTATTACTGAACAAAGAGAAAAAAGAAGAACAATGGCATTCCATTTGACCCAGATCATTAACATATTTTTATTACATTTCAACACATTTCTTTGAAGAACTGAAAATTAGGCTATTTGCTTCACTGCGTAAGATAACACTTTAACAATTCTTTGCAAGGTGAAACCCAAATGTCATCATCAACAGAAAAGGATTTCTATTTTTTTTTGCGGGGGTGATTTTTTGGAAATGTCACAGTTCCATTACCTTTGATTTAAAAAAAATCTATAACCAGTACAATGTCAACAGCAAAAGAAATCTAGACTCCCTATATAAATGGAGGATCTTCATGACTTGAAATGATTTGTGAACATTTGAGTGTCTTCACTTAATTGCATTTTATATCAATCTGCATTAGCATCAGAGGCTCTATCTAATACCTTGCAATACAATTTGCCTACTGACATGAGATTTGGCAACTTCATCAGAGGCATTCCTTCTTTTTTTGTGGTAAAATATACATAATATAAAATTTATCATTTTAACTATTTTTACATGTACAATTTTGTGGCACTAAGTACATTCACATTGTTCTGCAACCATCATCACTATTCATCTCCAGAATGTTTTCATCTTCCCCAACTAAAGCTCTGTACTTATTAAACACTAACTCTCCATTCAGCCCTTCCTCTAACCCCTGTTAACCACCATTCTACTTTTCATCTCTATGAATTTGCTACTCTAGAAACCTTGTATTGAGTCATACAATATTTGTCCTTTTGTGACTGACATTTCACTTAGTGCAATGTCTTCAATGTTGTAGCATGTGTCAAAATTTCCTTTTTAAGGCTCAAAATTTATTTACCAGATTTTGGTTATCCATTCATCTGTCAATAAACACTTGGGTTGCTTTCACCATTTGACTACTGTGAATGACGCTGCAATGAACATGAGTATACAAACCTGTCTGAGTATCTTCCTTCACTGATTTTTTTGTATATACTCAGAAATATAATCACTGGATCATACAGAAACACACTCAATTCATCACCTTTATAGTTATTTTGTCAAGTAAATGAAGCATAGAAGATCTCTTATTTCTACTCTAGAAAAGTTTACTGCTTTTCTATAGACAACTCAAAGTACCTGACTAAATATGGGTGGAAGTGTATTTACTAATTTACTTAGCTAGCTAGTTAGTTAGCTGGTTTGTTAGTAATGTAAAGTATACTTTCAAAAGAATTTGATGGCAATGTGTTCATTCATACTTTAACTTACTGAGAATACATTTACTTAGGTTACTCCCTTAGTTTAACATGCTTTAGACTAACATTTTGATAACAATGACTTTTATTTAAGATATCTTTTTGGCTGATGTCAAAAAGCTACAACATTATTTAATCTATTTGCTACTATGGAAGAGATCGAAAATGGATTACCATGAACACTTCCCATAAGGGGGTCATTCTGCAAAGGAATAACAAAGCATGGCCAACCCTTGCAGAAACTGGCAATCAATTGAAATATTATAAAATTATTTGAAAAGTATTCTCTTAAGATTACCCTCATACAGATTAGTTTTAAAAAATAAAAAATACAGAAAAGTATAGAGAAGAAAATGGAAATTAACAATATATCCATTGCCCAGAAGTAACTGTTATTAACTATTTGACATATTTTATTTTAGTCATTTTTATAAAAACTAAAAAATTTTTGGGTAAAGCATATGTGTTCATTATCAATCATTAAAAAAAGCAGAAAGGGCCACAGATAAAAACTATAAAGTAATTTTAATGTTCTATAATAATCTTTGTTACAGTTAATTGAACTTATACAGATATCTTTCTATATATAGGTATGAGTAGACAAATACTTTTGTTATGAGATTTTACTTCGGGGTGCTATTTAAATCTTTAAAATAAATTATGCCTATTTATATTTATATTTAAGATAAAAAAGAAATTGACATATTTTTAATTCAAATAAATATATGTTGAAGATGAAGTTAGTTTCTTAGTTATATGATTTAATTTTCAGATTTGACAAACTCCCAGCTATTTAATATAGGGATATTAGTATTTTCATTCCAATTTTCTCTGCCTCCCTACCTCAATTGTTTTTAGTCCTCTAATGCTACAATGTGCAGTTTGTAGCATTAACATTACCGTTTTATACCTAAAATTCCCATATGTTTAGATTTACCTTAGGTCTTTTTTATTTTCTTAATTTTTTGATAAATTTATTTATTTTATTTATTTTATTTATTTTATTTTTGGCTGTTTTGGGTCTTTGCTCCTGCACGTGGGTTTTCTCTATTTGCGTTGAGCAGGGGCTACTCTTCGTTGCGGTGCGTGGGCTTCTCATTGTTGTGGCTTCTCTTGTGGAGCACGGGCTCTAGGCGCATAGGCTTCAGTAGTTGTGGCTCGCAGGCTCTAGAGCGCAGGCTCAGTAGCTGTGGCGCACTGGCTTAGTTGCTCTGCAGCATGTGGTATCTTCTTGGACCAGGGCTCAAACCCGTGTCCCCTGCGCTGGCAGAAGGATTCAACCACTGTGCCACCAGGGAAGCCCCTTAGGTCTATTTTAAATAAATTATACTCATCAGTCCTTTTACCATTTTTCCAATTTCCCTCAATTTAACAGTAACTGGCTAAATCTTTTAAATTTATTTTTAAAACTAGGTTTAATAGAAAGTACAGATAATATAGCTATTACATGTGGTGATTTAGTAGATAATAAAGGAAGCATTTTAATTCATTTTAGAAAATATAACTATTTAAATATTGGGTCATTTGAGTAGACATCTTCATAATATATTTAGATTAATGCCCTCCACCATGTGCTAAGATAAAATCAACATATATGGAGGATTTTGATGTTTAAAAAAATGAATCTAAAATAGACAAATAATTGGACCATATATTTTACCCCTGGAGTAGGGAAGATCTTTCCAACAATAGTCCCCAAATCAGAAACCATTACATAATGAATATAAAATACTTCCACATGCACAGAAAATACCATTTGTAAAATGAAATGACTAAATTTAAATAAGTACTTGTAACTCACATAACAGCAGAATGTATGCAGAGATTATGAGAAATTGAAAACTCTTTAGAAAAACAACAAAGGCACTATGTTTATTCATTGGCCCTCTTCACCAAGTATTCATTTCCATTTTGGAATATCACAGGATTGCACTTCCTCAGGCACTTGGATTAATGATTTATTTTGTACAATAAAATGTATACAGAAGTGAAGTGATGTGTATTACTTCTGAGCTGAAACTTAGATCCACTGTATCCTCATCCTTCTAACTCAGTGGTCATGGAAGTACATTTGAAGATTGAACCTTGTTCGGTCTAGATTCCTTACAGATTATTATCAGCAGATTTCCCAGCCAACTTGTGATATACATTTGGCACAGTCAATAAACAAATCTTTCTTTCTATAGCCACTTGGATTATAAACTAAGGTTTTTGTTGTTGTTGTTTGTTTGTTATTAGAGCATAAACTGGTCTTACCTAATTGATACACAGTATCTAACAGAAGAGTCAACAGAAGACAAGCCATCTAAAGTATATGTATTTTAGAATATTTTGAAATCAGTCCAGGTTCCAGTGTATTTTGTAACCTAGTACAGACATACTAGTAAACACCGCTTATAGGACAAGAGCTAGAATTCACTGCTTAACAGGAATAAATTCATAGATAAACTGACATTTTTACATCTTTGTGTCTACCAGCATCACTGAAAAAGGAACCAGAATCATGGGTCATGGTCTGGCTTGAAAGGCAGTAGAGAATACAACAAAGGGAAACATTTATTTTAAATTCAAGACCATGACAAGCACATTACATGTGCTAGAAAATCCTTAAGATAATTCCGATGGATAATTACAACTTTCCTTTATCTGTTTCCTCAAAGTCAGATCTATCTGAAAATACCCTGATGTTTTGAGACAAGTAAATCCTCTCTTGAGGATAATTTTCTTCAAAGTATTCAAAGGAAACAGTATTCAAAGGAATACTACAGTATTCAAAGGAAACCATACATACACTGTGTTTCAGAGCAATGGTGACAAATTATATATGTCCCTAATCAGCCAGGGGTCCATGTGAGGAGATACATCACTAAAGTGTACTTTACACTATGCTTTTTTTTCAGGATAAAAATCCTTTAAACTGCAAAAGGATTAGATTACTGTTAAATTATGTACAATGCAAAGTAAAAGAAGACTATTTCATACAATCTCCTTATAATTTTTCTTTCATAGCTAAAGAACCAAGTGATAAATGTAGCTACTATATATGCAAAAGGTGAAAACCTAATTTATGTTGTTTTCTACCACATATTTATTGACTACTTAGACATTACAACAGATATACCAATATATACATATATATTTTAATTAATTATAATTATGAACACTTCACTGCTTGATCTAATTATTATATATACATTTAAAACTTTTATGGAATCTTCAAAAGCAAGAAAAGATAATCAAGTCAAAACATACCAGTTAGAGTCATCTCTGAATTTACAGTTTCTGATGAGATTTCATCTTGAGCTAATTTTATATATATATACATACATATAATCTAAATAAATGAGTACATATCAAACTAGCAGACAATAAGTAAAGACAAGTATTTTTCTACCTTGCAAAATATAAGCAAATGAGTTCTTCATGAAAATAACATACCTGTCATTCACATTCTGTATCTCACATATATTGTATCAAGTTCACTACGTTTTTTCTCCTGTTTTTATTTTAATCCTTTCCTTTCTTCATTCTTCCTCATTTCATTGTTTCTTTTTATATATTGACAGAGTATTATTTCCTTATTTTCTGTTTGTATTAACTACATGAAGTCCTAGGTAACAATTTGAGACTAGATAGGTTTGCCCTTTGGCTTCCTAGTTTATGGTAATTATCTTCTCAGGACCCATTCCTCCCTCATACTTTAATTTCTTACTAAAATTTATGATTCTATTGTGCATTTCTATTAATCTGCACTGAAATATCATATATATTTTAATATTTGTTGGGGTATAGTTGATTTACATCATATATTTTGACATCTCAATTATCCAGGTTTAAATCCTAACCTCCCCACTTTTTAGAGAATTGATTTAGAAACACCCTTTTACCAGAAATGAACCTCAATTAACTCTTTGGTAAAATGGAAATAATTTTTCCTAGCTCACAGTATAGCTGTGGAGATTAAAGAAGAGACATGAAAATACAGGTATGGAAATTGAGTTTTGGTAGACATGAAACTAATGTTATCTCTCTTGACATCTTGCTAAGCAGACAAATTAATCTGTGTTAATGGAAAATGTTGGAGGCTAAAGTCAGGCTGACTTCTGTATTTTACAGTTGTTGACTTTGTTGTTGGAATTTATTTCAGCTAAGAAACTTTCTAGAGATGTTTGGAGGAGTGAATAATACATAGCAGGTGTGATTTTGATCTTATGCAACTTTAACTGCAAAGACATTTGCTTTTATCACTTAAGACTGAGGTCAGTCAAGGGTGCAGTACAACTGGTGATCACAAAACAGTCAAGCAAACTGCCTCACAGGAGAATCGAATTGTGCCTTATATTCTCTGCCTTTTAAAAATTACTTTAGAAATATTAGCTTTCTGAATAATTAAATATTAAGTTTCTAATAATGAATTATTTTGATAATAACAATGACATTTTAGTTAAAACTTATTAAAATAAAAATTTTGTTGAAATGTACATATTAAGAATCTGTGTAGCAAAGAAATCTACATCTCTAATAGCAAAACTATACTGTGACATCTGTTCTTTTGAGTACATGTCCAAAGTACTTAATATAGAGAGTTGCATTTACTTCTACTTGTATCATAAGCTATGGTGATGGTGATCTCATGGTTGACAGACCTATAATATAGAAACTGACATGGCACAGTGGGTTTTCTTTGAAGTATAATTCTGACATTTACTTTGAAAATGCCAGTAGTAATGAGAGGTCATACAGCCATAATTCAGTTTTCAAGAAGAGTATATATATTGTGACTCTGTTTTAAAGAACAGCCACTTTTCTTATTTGGTCTCCCAAATAAGTAACAGTGTTGATAGTTTGTCATTTATACTGTTTTTCTTTTGAAAATTAGCTCCCATAACTCCTAGGGAATAAGAGCTTTAAGACATAGATGTTTAGTGCCATCTCCATACTGAATGTTTTCTAAGGGATACTAATGTTTTCTAATGTATTTCTAAGGGATATTCAGTTCTTTGAAAAAACTTGTAAAGAACATTATTATAACTTTTATGTAATAAAATTTTACATATAAAATTTTAAACTTTGATGGATTTCTAGCATAAGTATGAAGATAGAATGCCAGTGGTATTCTCAAAAAAAAAAAACAGAAATGAAAATATGCATGAACTAATAGCAAGAGAAGGTGGTAGCATGTTTTCTAAATAAAGTAAGAGATTAACAATAATAAGTATAAAATAGAACAAATATAATGATATACTGTAATACAGGCTACATGAATGTGGCCTTGTAATAGGGAAGAAACTTTATATTCTATTACAAGTTAAACACTAAAGAGATGTTGCCTATAAGCTTAAATTATACATATTGGTCCCTCTCTGGGAACCCTGCCTCCCAGGTAATGAGTATTAAACTAAATGCCTTTATTTAGCTCACAAGAAACATCATGACAAGGCCCACCTGTGAATGACTACAGGTGAACTCGGTAACAGCCTCTCAAAATATCTATTGTACTCACCCTTCTTCTTCTTGTGATGATGTGAGATGATAAAATGCCTACACCATGAGATGAAGTGAGGTGAATGATATAGGCATTGTGAGGTAACATTAGGCTACTATTGATCTTCTGACAATATGTCAGAGAAGGATCATCTGCTTCAAGTGATCCTGAATCATCAAGCCATGGTGATGTCAATGGTTGGATGTCAGGAGCACACCATGCCAATGGTTGGGAATCCCAAGTGGGAAGGAGCAGATGGCATAAGATTTCATCACACGACTCAGAATGGTGTGCAATTTAAAGTGTACAAATTAGTTCTGGAATTTTCCATTTAATATTTTCAGACTGCAGTTGACCAAGGGTAACTGAAACTGCAGAAAGGGAAACTGTGAATAAGGGGTACTAATGTACTTCATAAAGTAAATATAAATAGAAATGAGAGGAAAATTGAATGAAAAGGTAGGAGTGACAATTGCTTCCTTTGCAAAATGAAGGACAGGAAATTCTATAAAAGCTATTAGGACAAAAAAGAGATATACAGGTTTTTATGAAGTCAGCAAGATAGTGAAAGAAGCAAAAATTAGTGGTGTAACAAGAAAAGATTGGAAAAGGGAAAGAAGAGAGAATTGGAAAAGAAAGTTACCTGCTTTGTTATCAAATCAAGAATTCAGTAGACAGTATTAATGATGATAATCTCAGAAAAAGCAGAATAGTACACTATTTAGAGGCATGCAATTAGCTACCATGTGAGCAATAAGCAATACTGGTTACATTTGATGACCCTGAAGAGTGGTATTATAGTGAGAACGGGGTGGAACTGGAGTCTGCTTTGTGCTCTTGATTATAAATTCTTCCATAATATTGTTTACTTTAATAATATATACTACTATGTGTCTTTTTGTATATCCATCTACAACATATTTAAACAAAGAAGTAAAAAGGTATCAACACTCATTTTTTTTTTTCTTTATTCAATAGACATTTACTGAAACATGCTAGGCCTAACTTAAATCCATCTATAATATCACAATGAAAGAGAATATAACCCTTCCCATTTCAGAGCCTACAGTGTAGAGAAAACAGATGATTAAGCAATTATAATGATAGAGACATCATTATAGGTGGACAAGGAACATAATAATGGAGAATAATTTAGACAAAGTTATACTAAGGAAAAATTATAAAAATTTGGACTTAAACGGAAGTAAGTAGAAAATATCTAAAGGAAAAAGTGGCATAAGAAAAGCCATTTCTCTAAATTTTGCTTTTTTTTTTTTTGGCTGTGCTGTGCAGCTTGTGGGATCTTAGCTCCCTGACCAGGGATCGAACCCAGGCCCTCGGCAGTGAAAGCACAGAGTCCTAACCACTGGACCACCAGGGAATTCCTTGCTATTTGTTTTTAATGATAACATGATATGTGGACAAGAAAAAGACAATAGAGGAAAAAGCTGAAATTAGAGAGAAGAAAGGTATTAACCAGAAACTAGTATCTGAGAATGTGGGATCTCCAAAAAAGGCATTTTGGTGCTAAATTAAGAATGGATTTAGAGAGCTGGAGATTAGGAGCCTTCTATACTGAGGATGAAGCAAATGAGGATGCAGAGTGTGAACTTTGAACCTTGATTACTGAAAAGAGATGGGATGGGATGAGAATCTGTGGTGAGTCTCTGCTTTTTCTATATAAGGCTTAATATCAAATTTATATCTTAACTCTGATACTTTTTTTTTTTTCCTGGTAGTTAACTCCTTGCCAGCTTGAAGTTTTAGAATTATTTTGAAAAGATCCCTCTTAACATTTATAGGGCTTGCGGCCAAGGGTACAGGTGGAAGAAAACATGTATGTGAAAGTTTAAAAGTTACAAACAGAACTAACAAAAGGATTCATTCATGTTCCAAAAGGCCAGGTTTCAATCAGACTTCTCTGACTCCTAGAAGCTCAGAGCCTGAACCTGAATAGGGCTTCAAGCAGAGGGCCTCCTAAGCACTGCCTACTCATCTCCCATGGCCTTGTCCGTCCTTCCTGCCATGTGAAGGGCCTTGTTTGTGTGTGTACAAGCTTTTGTGGGCAAAGACTTGTGTGTGCACATTCCAGCCTCAAGTGCAAGCACCCAACTTCATAAATGCTGTCCTTTGGCCACCTCTTGGGCCTAAAAAGGCAAAATTATAAGTTTCTCAGGGCTTGTTCGACAGTTAATTCCAAGGTCACAAGTAAGGGAGCTAGTTCTGGAAGACAGTGTTTAGCTTCCTGGTGAGCATGTCCCTGTGGCCTCAGGTCTTCTCAATCGCAGGTGCAAGGTACAATCAGAGGAGGGGCAAGCCCACTCTAGCTCTCAGCCAGGGCAAAGGACCTTCTGCAAGAGATCAAGGGCAGTCTTGGAAAATCAACTGATAGGCATGTGCACCTCTGTGACTTACACTTAATCATTATCTTGATTGAAATTTAAAAATATAAGTCAAATTTTACATATTTGATATAAAAGTCACACAATTTTGTTTTACTATATTAAATGAGCTTTCTCTTCCTTTTCTCTCCTTCCCCAACCTTATTTACACCCTCACTTTTTTCATTTCTCCTTCCCAATAAACAGCTATTAAAAGGATAGCAGATACATTTTAATCACCAAAGTAAATTTTTATCAAATGTGGAGTATAATGGCTATATGGAAAAAAAAAATAGACAGGAGGAGACTTTGCTACTTTTTTTCTTAAACATCTTTATTGGAGTATAATTACTTTACAGTGGTGTGTTAGTTTCTGCTTTATAACAAGGTGAATCAGCTATACTTATACATATATGCCCATATCTCCTCCCTCTTGTGTCTCCCTCCCACCCTCCCTATCCCACCCCTCTAGGTGGTCATGAAGCACCAAGCTGATCTCCCTGTGCGATGCGGCTGCTTCCCACTAGCTATCTATTTTACATTTGGTAGTATATATAAGTCCATGCCACTCTCTAACTTTGTCCCAGGTTACCCTTCCCCCTCCCCGTGTCCTCAAGTCCATTCTCTACGGCTGCGTCTTTATTCCTGTCCTGCCCCTAGGTTCTTCAGAACCATTTGTTTTTTTAATTCCATATATATGTGTTAGCATACAGTATTTGTTTCTCTCTTTCTGACTTACTTCACACTGTATGGCAGACTCTAGGTCCATCCACCTCACTACAAATAACTCAATTTTGTTTCTTTTTATGGCTGAGTAATATTCCATTGTATATATGTGCCACATCTTTATCCATTCATCTGTTGATGGACACTTAGGTTGCTTCCATGTCCTGGCTACTGTAAACAGAGCTGCAATGAACACTGTAGTACATGACTCTCTTTGAATTATGGTTTTCTCAGGGTATATGCCCAGTTTTAATATTAGATCAATATCCCAAGGGTCACAAGAAAAAAAATTTCAAAAATGTCTATTTAGTTGCAGGAAATGTAACCTTCAGCAAACTTCATATCACTACTCTAAAAGCAAGTTCTAATTCAGTATTGCAATCATTTATTACATGACAAAATGTAAGGGGAAGGAAAATGTTCTCTTGTGTAAATGGATTAGACACTTAGTGTGACAGAGCTAATTAGGCTCTTGGGAGAAGTTATGCACAGCTAATATGAAGCACAGCTAAATGTCTTAATTTACCCTCAAGCTCTCAAAAAAAAAAAAAAAAGTTGTTCATTCAAGTTGCACTAATTGGGCCAACAACGGTTAACCCTTCTTTTCTGGATACATTCCTGTTTTAACAAACAGAAACTAAGCTATATGTTTGCCAAAGAGTGAAATTTGTTTTGTTTTGTTTTTCCATGTAGCTTTGAATATGTATCCAAAGTGCACTTTATTTAAAGATAAAGAAAATGCCCAGAATTCAGAAATTTATTTTTTCTCTGTATGGCACTTTGATGATTGCTTTTACCTTTTAATATGGTACAACAGAATGAAAAGACTTAATAATTACCACTGTTATCAAATGAGGTTAAGCAGGCTCTCAGATAATGTTTGTGAGAGTGTGAATTAGAACACCCCGCGATGTGAGGCAATCTCTTTATAACTCAAAATTTTAATATTCTTCACCTTTAAATGTGTCTCTTTTGGAAACATGTACAGAGATGTTCAATAATAATAATGATATATACAAATAAATTAATTAAAAGATTATGAATCAGATTTGGTGTAAATGACCCTAAATTAGACACATTTACATTTTATATTATATCTACAAAAATTGATGTAGCTCTATGTATACCAACTTGGAATAATGTCTTCAAAATTGGGTGAGATATTTATGTTTGGGCAAATTTACATCAAACTTCTAGCTATGGCCTTCTTTTTGATGTTGAGATTGGATGAACTTTTATTTTCCAGTTTATGGATTTTTTTTTATTATTTGAAGGGTTTACTATGAATATATGTTACTTTGGAGATAAGAAAATTATTTTAATTTGTATGATAAACCTCACTAATAGAAAATTTTAAATTATCGTAAAGGACATACTTGGTCATACAAATTTTAAATTAATAAACAAATCAAGGGAGTTGATAAATTTAACTTATGGGGTAAAAGTTGAATTACACTCCTTTGATGTTAAAAAACAAGCACACCAAAAAGAAGGCTTTTAGGAATACATACTGATGAAGTTAAACTGCATAAAAAGAAAAACAATGGATTGATAACAATAGGATTCAGGAAGGTTATGTAATAAACAGAAGTGGAATTCTGCAGCTCAACAGAGCTAGATAAAATTTATTGCCAAGTCATAGGTTATGTTGGATGGTGATTTCAAAGTTACTTATTGACTTATTAAAATAAACCTATTTTATTAGAGAGGAAAGGAGCAACCATGAACCAATAATCTTGATTATTTCATTTCTATGGACCTGAGTTACATAAGAAGAAAAAAATGAAAAAGAAAAGTTATATGAAATTAATACCCTAAAAAAGCATTCTTAAACTCTTTTTAGTTTTTAATATTAAAGATTTTCTGTTAAACCTCACAACATATACATAAAATAGAAATGAGAAATAAATACTACACAATTTTAGTAGTAATTTTCTGTAGATTGTGTACTTAGACAAGTTTTACTCATCTTCTTTTCCATAATTTCTCTAGTTTCTATAATAAACATTCATGATACGTTCTAGAGTTTTAGATATTCAGTGAAACATATTTTGTATTAAAGTACTTCAAAAATATAAAGTATAAGAAGTTTTTCTAGACACATTTGAAGAAGGTCATTGGAACATTTTATCTGCTATTCTCTTCCATTCTTTTTGATATTGTACAGTAGAGACTAATGAAGGAAAATGATTCTCTTTACCACAAATCTTAGTTATAGTTAAAATGAGTGTTTAATAATGTGGGCAGGATGGTTCTCTAACTGACCACATGCCAAGGTCACTCTAAGCATTTTTATTTCTGTAAACGGATTTTACTCAAGTTATCATTGGAAAAAAAACAAAAACAGAAAAAAACCCACAAAACTATTTTTACCTCTGATTTATCAGCACCATGATCTTCAAATATTAAATAAGTTTCATGAGAATATGCTATGTTATAGTTACTGAAAAATATCAGACAATCTGATTTCCAGAACCCTGGGGTGATCGGCAGATGGACTTGATGCAGTTATATATACATATCCCCTAAGGCACTGTGATACAAACACATATAACAAAAAGGTATATATATATATATATATTTATATATATATATTATATATATATAATAGAAATATATATTTATATAAATATATATATTATATAATTATAATAATATAAATATATATATTACATATATATTTATATATTATATATTATATATATTATATATATTATATATATATTTATATATATAATATATAAGTAATATATAAATATTATATAATATATATATAAATAATATATAAATATTATATAATTATATAATTATTATATTATATAATTATATAATTATAAATATTATATAAATATATATTATTATTATATAAATAATTATAAAATATAAAAATAATTATAAAATATAAAAATTATAAATAATTATATAAATATTATATAAATATATATAATTATATAAATATATATAATTATATAATTATTATATTATATAATTATATAATTATAAATATTATATAAATATATATAATATATAATAATATAATAATATAATATATAATAATAATAAATAATATATAATTATAAATATATATATAATATAATATATAATATAATAATATAATAATATAATATATAATAATAATAAATAATATATAATTATAAATATATATATTTATAATTACATATATATAATTATATATATAATTATATAAAATATATATATTTTATATAATTACATATATAATTATATAAAAATATATATATATTTTATATAATTATAAAATACAAAAAAAATTATAAAATATAAAAAATTTTAAATAATTATATAAATATTATATAAATATATAATTATATAAATATATATAATTATATAATTATTATATAATTATAAATATTATATAAATATATATAATATATAATAATATAATAATATAATATATAATAATAATAAATATATAATTATAAATATATATATATTTATATATATAATATATATTATACAATATATATTATATAATTATATATAATTAATAATTATATATAATTATTATATATAATTATATAATTATATATAATATATAATCATATAATATATATAATATATATAATATATATAATATAATATATATATTATTATATATATGTAAATAATATATAAATATTATATAATAATATATATAAATATTATATAATTATATAATTATATAATTATTATATAATTATATAATTATATTATATAATTATAAATATTATATAAATATATATAATATATAATAATATAATAAATAATATATAATTATAAATATTATATAAATATAAATATTATATAATTATAAATATATAAATAATATATAATATATAAATAATATATAAATATTATATATAAATATATATATTTATATATATAATATATATAAATATTATATAATTATAATAATTATAATATAAATATATATTATATATATATTTATATTATATATATTATATATTATATATATTATATATATTTATATATATAAAATTATAATAACATAAATATATATATATATATATATAAAGAAATATATATATATTTCTTTCTTTGGAGAATTCATAGCCTAGGGAAATGAGACATGTGACCAGATACAGTGCCTGAATGGTATTTTACCTCTTTTAGTGATATATCCAGAGTCTTTGTATTGCACAATGTGAAGGAGTGCATTCATACTGTAATTAATGCCTGAATGCTGAAGCTCTGAATGCACTAATACAAAAAGAAAGACAAAAAGAATACAAAACCTCTATGAAAATAGAGGCATATTTTTATATTTATAAATGACATACATTCACTATTGTATTTCTAGTGATACACTACGGAACATTTTTTAAAGGATAAGTAAATATGAAGTAAATGACATTTTGCAAGTTTTGTGCTACTAAAAGAGTTTTTGGCTGTGTTCTAGGTATTAGTTTGTAACTGTCTGCAATTATGCCTTATTAGTAATATTAGCACACTGTGTTCCAAGGGAGAAACTTATTTTTAACAGTAATAGATACAAATCTGTATTTCAAATTGGCTTTTTTGGCAAATTCCAGTGTTTTTTGGGGGCAATTTCTTGTCAAATTTGAGTTAATAGTATTGTTTCTAACATGTAATATAGCTGTTGGTCTATTTGTGTCTTTCAGTTTACTTACTATTCTTACTTGCGTTATCTGGATTATATTCTTCCTGGAGCTTTTGTTTTTCCAGATACTTGATCTCATGAGGATTAAAATTAGATATTTTGTTTCTATGAATTCACATACCTTGGACATATAAACTAAAAACACTATATGAAAACAGGAGAATTTAGAGAATACTAAAACCCTCTCTATTGGGATGGACTTCTCCCTCATGTGCAGATAAAAGCTAACATATGGACTAATTATTTTCCCATAAGTATCAGCATATTAAATATATCTTAAACAAATTAAATGTTTATTTCAATTAAAACATTCAAGAGATATCCTTACTCTTCATAATATTGCACTATAGTATGCGGAACCAACTGCAAAGAAATGTGATCAAATCTTGGAAAGCCATGTATGATGTGTTTAATAGCTTGGCTGTTAACTGGCAGTCAGTAAGAATCAATAGAAATTTTTTTTTACAAAGTAACCAACATGACTAGGATCTTTTGGTTGGATGGACAACTCTCTGGCATGAAGGAGGGTAGACTAGAAAAAAGAATAACTTGTGTGGTTCAGGATGTTCCCCGTCCCTCATGTTCCACAACTGCATTTGTAGGACCTGAATTCCTATATAGGTCATGTTTTTCCCTATTTAAGATCCAATTGAAGTAAAAGAGTGATGTTCATTAACATCACTTTGTCAGTTAACAAATCACTGAGGAACTGAGCCATATAAACTGTGAAGAGGTAAAGGGTCGAATGCCACAGTGGTTAGACAAAAAGTCCTGAGTGCCTGGAAAATGTGTGAAATATGAAAAGAGTGGACTTTGAATATAGGTTGCCCTGACTTGGCCTATTTAACAATAGAGCCCATTCGAATGGAAATCTCTAAGATATTGTCTCATCAAGTCCAGGAAGAGATCGTAACAATTGAACCAGTAGGGATGTATCTGCCCCAAAAAAGGCTTCTCATAGGTATGACTAGAAAAAAGTAAAAAATTCATGTAATGTTGGGGCCAAATCCTAGGAGCTCTCTTCTTTTGGCTTTATTGAGGACAAATGTTTAGGTTAAACTTTTTGCCTCACGCAGAGATCTATTTTATAAATAGTGAACCTGCTGGAAATGACTGTCCAGTTCACAGCTTCATATGTAACTAAGGTCATCAAAAGGGATCAAAATCCCATGTCACAATTCTATATTGAAAGGAAAATGCAGAGCAAATGGACACTGAGCACAAAACAAAGAAAAGGCTTAGAAAATTTTCGAGTCCAATTTTGTGAATAAGCATACGCAATGAGGGTGAGGATTACATCACTTCAGCATGTGTGAATTTGCTGGTAAATATACTACTTTAAATTAAAAAAAAAAAATCTAAGTCGATCTAGCCCCAAATTACTCTATTACCTAGGTCACTTTATTTGCATCATAGAGTTCTTTGAATTTCTCAAGAAATTTGAAACAAATTCCGTAAGTTCACAAAATAGAAGGCACTGTAAATTTAGAATAATCTCTTTATAGATATAAAGGGATATAACTCATTTTACATTTATCGAACCTACCAATTACAGTCACATTGTTAAAAGTTGGCAACAAAAAGATCAAACAGAAATATAAAAGGGTATGTAAAAGAGCAACACAGATATAAAAAGGGTATGACAACCTCCAACTTGATGTTTCTGTGTACCTATACAAACTGTATCATGCCTCAGGGAGCCTTCTTTCTGCCCTTGAATCTAGGAGCGAATAGGAGCTTTATAAGCAGTTGGAGAAGGCAAGTGACTATAAAGAAGGACTTTAGGTATTCTAAACCTGTCCTTACTAGGGTCACCAATGCCATCTTTGTTGACAATCTAATGAACACTTGAGCCCCTGGAAGAATTTAGCTTTTTTTTCTTTCTTTTGTTGGGTGCTGAATATTTTTAATATATATATTCCTTTTTTTTTTGAAATTCCAATTTATTTTTTTTTCCAGTTTTATTGAGATATAATTAATATATAACATTGTATAAATTTCAGGCATACAACACAATGTTTTTATATATTATAAATTATTAAATGACTGCCACAGTAAGTTTAGTAAACATCCAATCACCTCACGTAGTTACAAAGTTTTTTCCTTGTATTGAGAACTTTAAGATCTACTCTCTTAACTTTCAAATATACAATACAGTATTGTTAGCTATAGTCATGCTGTACATTACATCCCAAGAACTTATTTATCTTATAACTGGAAGTTTCTACCTTTTGACCTCCTTCACCCAATTCTCCCACCATCTCCCCTACCCCCCAACCTCTGTTTCTAGGAGCTGTTTTTTTTTTTTTTAGATTCTACGTATAAGTGAGATAATAGAGTATTTGTCTTTCTCTGATTTATTTCACTTAGCAGAATGCCCTCAATTTTCATCTATATTGTTGCAAATGGCAGGATTTCCTTTTTTTAAAAAAAAAATTATTTATTTTTGGCTGCGGTGGGTCTTTGTTGCTGAGTGTGGGCTTTCTCTAGTTGCGGCGAGTGGGGGCTACTCTTTGTTGTGGTGTGAGGGCTTCTCATTGCAGTGACTTCTCTTGTTGCAGAGCACAGGCTCTAGGCGTGCAAGCTTCAGTAGTTGTGGCACACAGGCTCAGTAGTTGTGGCACGCAGGCTCAGTAGTTGTGGTGCACGGAGAATTTAGCATTTTTGATGATTCCTTTAATCACAGAACTCTCTCCCCCCTTGATATCTATGATAAACTCTACCAATTTTTGACCAGTGCTATAATTCTTCTGTTTCTTTTGGGTGCTCTGTTTCCTGTCTGGACTGTATAGGTCAGTTTCCCTAAAGTTTCAAGCTCTGCCATTTCTGTACCTTTTGAACTCTCTAATTTTTGTGAAAATCCTTCTACATGGACTACTACCAGCTTATACCTGTAAGTATACATTCTTGCTCTCTTATTTTTCATGTTTTATAAATTTTTTCAATGCTAGATATTGTTTTCACTTCTTTTACACCTTTCTTAGTTGCCTAGGATAGATGATGCTCACCTTTTGTGGATCGATTAATGTGTAGTTACCAATAATTCATTTTCATGAATTTAAAAATGACACATATGTTAAGCAAAGTGGCCTTGAGAATGTACCTGTCAGTAGGTATGCCATGTCACACTGATCTAAACAGGTCAGGCAATGGTGCAACATTCTAATGATCCAGATGGGCTTAGAAATTATCTAACTAATTGTGTAATCCTGTTCTAACATTAGGCACATCAGAGTCCAACAAGCTTTTAAATGACAAAGCTTAGGCCCCACATTGAATAATAACGATAGAGGTGAGAGAAGAATCATGTTTCTAGAGTCATATACCAATTGTCACTCAGCAACTAGCTGCCAGGGAAACTGGCAAAACATTAAAAGCCTAAGATGGTCACAGGGATCTGCATGAATCACCTTTTATCATCTGTTCCTTCCTGTTGTCAATTCCCAGTCATTGATCTCTCCGGGAATAATGCAAAAGGAACTGCTGAGTACAGTGATTGAAGCAAAAACCTTACAGCTTTCCTCTCAAACAAATGAATTTAGTTTTTATGGAAAGTGCTTAGTGATTATCTGCGTAGAGTCATCACAGGAGAAATATTTGTTCAAAAATTTCTTGCCAATTATACTCTCACTCTTCTTTCCTAGTCTGTTAAATATTCAGGTTTGAAAATATACATGAACATATTTCAATATTGGTTATAGAAGAATTATTTTATTTAGTGATATTCAAGACATTATTAGGTCATGGCCTTATATTCACAGTTTCAAGTTGGAAATAATTCAGAAATAATGATTACTATTTGGAAATTAGCCATTAGTTATGGATTCAGAGGAAAAAAGAGTTTTGTTGCGTGAGTCATAAAGGATTCTAATCACATTAATTTTACAACATTTGGGATGTCACAAAAGCAGAAGGGCTGGTAAAACATTTCGTGGGCTGGTAAATATTTTTCATCTATTTGCATGGTTGACTGATACTATTTACTAAATTTGTTTTAAAGAGCCCCATGCCAAAGGCAGTAAAATATGAGAGAATAATAAGCTAATTAAAGCAAATTACTGCCAAGCAAGATAATTATATTTAGACTTTAATACATTTTATGCAGTGGATTTGTATCTGTATCACATTATTACAGGTTAATCAAATGTAGGGTAAAGTATTAATACATTTGATTTAAGTTGTGTGAAAATACAATTGCATTGATGGAAAATATTTTCTTGAATAAGATGTATGGTCATAACTTAATCTATATTCTTTTTTTGGACAATGTAAAATATCATTCCTTTGTAAACATATATCAAATTTGTATGTGAATATTCTGTCTTAATGTGCATTTTTCATATATTGTATCATTTGATATTGACAAATATTCAAGAATTTTGGTGTTTACTGCAAATGTTTTTAACTCAAGTGAAAACAGACTCAGAGAAGTTATGTGACTTTTCTTTTTACCATGATATCTTAAGATATGTAGTCTTTTCAATCTACCTATCTGTCTACCTACCTACCTCTCTATCTACACATACATACTTGGGAATAAGTTTCATATTTTGTGCTCACAAATGTTAAAATCAGTTATTACAGTGGAGCAATGAGCAAAATTAACAACTTGGACATATCATTTAATAACATGTCATTACACTGTACACTGAGAGCTGAGGATTGGTAATTTATTAATGGTTTGAGAACTCAGATATCATGGCTTTATCTTGAACATTAGAATTTATGTAACAAACATTTTTTATCTTTAAATTTTTAATGAAAATTTAAAATATTTTTATTATGAGGTACATATACATGCATACAATATATAACTTAATACAAATGGGACATGAGTTTATACATATACACATTTATCTTTTTTTTCCTTTTTGCTTATTTTCCTCGTCACCACACTACATCACCTCTTCCCTCTACTTGCTTGTCATCCAACCTAAGTAATCTGTGTTAACAGCTGATTAAATATCTTTCATAACTACTTTATAATCACATTTATATAATAATGCACATCTATCCATGTTTATATAGGAAAAAACATTTTCTATAAAGAAAATTTTAGAAAGAAAAATTTGATTTACAAAACGAATGCATACTATATGCATTACTCTGAATCCTGCTTTATTCACCCAATACCTCATACAAATTCTTCCAAGTTTACTGGTAGAGCTTTAATTCTTTCTTGTATAACAGCTGCATAACTGACTCAACCATAATATATTCAACCATTCTTCAGTGATTAGCAGACAAGTTGCTTACAGTTTTAGCTACTATAAATTATGGTGCAAAATGAATCATTATATTTTTACCTGTAGTTAATATACTTTTGCTTTCTATGAAGTAAGTTATATGTAGTAGGGTGGTTTAATTAAATAGTATAAGTATTTTTAAATTTAGGAGATATTATCACATTGCTTTCTGGAAAGGCTTTATAACAGTTCACATTTTCACAAGTGATATATAAGTATACACCATATCTTATTCACCTACCAGCGATAAATGCTCTATTATTTTTTTTGCAATATATTTTACACTAAAAATTTGTTTTTACTTTATTTGCATATTTATAAATACTGGTGAATTGCTTATACCTTCATATGTTCATGTATTTCATCCTCTGTTACTTTTCTCTTCACGTATTTTATTCCCCTTCCTGGTGGATTTTTTTTTTTCTTATAAATTTGAAGGAGGTCTTCCTTTATTATTAACTATTATTTAACACTTAGTTTTAGTGTTGGGTTATTTCTTTACATTATTTTTCTCTTCTAAAAATTTTAAAGCTAGATATCGATGTATATCTAGCTTTACTTGTATGCCTTCTGGTACTTATGTTCTTTCCTAAGAATTTCTACACCTATTTTCCCAGATTTTATTGTGAGATTTCAATGATTACATTTTCTTTTCTCTCCATGTGTGTATAATATTTAACCACCTGAAATTTATATTTACATTTATTATAATAAAGTTCAAATGAAGGTATGATCTAATTTATTAAGCAATAATTTTCTCTATTTCTTGAAACGCCATTTACATCACATAATTGTAATAACAAGAAAATGGTAGTAATAATAGTAAGCAATATTTATTAAGAGCTTACTGGTTTCCATACACTATTCTACATGGTTTTCACATATTTATTTAATTAATAAACTGAAAAAATATGCTATTCTCATTATGTAAATGAGAAATCTAAGCCATAGAGAGTTTAAGCACTTGCTTAATGTTTCCTAGTCAGGAGATAATAGACTTGGGTTTCAAAGTGACATAGTTTGGATCTAGAGTTCATATTTTTACTATTATGCAGTGATATATCTTTATTTGCATATTTGTGTAACTACACACACAAACACATGCCCATTCCATTACCATCTGTGCCTGGCTCTATTTTTTGCTTTGTTATTTTTATCCAATGGTCCATTTTTCTATGACTCACACAAGTGCACACACTCACAAATACACACACATATTTTGATTTCAATATAATTATTATTTCCTAATATCCAATAAGGTAAGTCCTTACCTTCATTTCCCTTGTTTTATATATATTTCTTGATTATATTCAGGCAAACTTTAGTAATTCTAAGATATTTTATCCCTCATGACATTGGGCAATCATCAATCACCAACCTCTCCCCCTCCTACAGAGTCACTATTTGAGTTTGGATCACCACAGATTACTGTTGCACTTGGCTTCTTGGACTCAATATAATGCACTTGAGAGTTAATCATCCATGTTACTACTGAATATTAGTAGTTGGCACTTTTTAAACTTATGTGTGTGGGTTTAGCTTTTTGTGTCAGTTTATTTATTTATATCTGTGTATATATTTACTTATTGGTTTTAATGAATATACTCCATTGTATCAATATAATACGATATATTTATTTCCTCTTCTGATAACAGGCACTTTAATTATTTCTAGTTGGCTCTTCTTGTAGAAGTCTTCTTATAACATAACTTTTTAAGTTTTCTTGGGTAATAATGAGAAATGGCAATGATAGGTCACAGGATAGGTCTATGGTTAGTTTTAGGAATAACTGTGTCAGACATAGAGATCCATTGCTTAGATCTTCCCTCATGAGAGACTCTTCTATGAGAAGTATAGACTTAGAGCCTCCAGCAGAAACACCTTCAGGAACTGCCAGTGCATTTGAGCCAAGACTATGTTCTTCACAGAAGCTCCCCCATGAGGATTGAGCATTGCAGTGTACCAGTGCTCACTGGGCCATTCTTTGCTCTGGGGCTATAAGTTGGTCTGGCTGAGACTTCCTGGGATGTACATCACAGTCTGAGGATATTCCTACACGTTCCTCCTTCATTTTCCTCTCATTTAATAGAGTCAGGTCAGCATGATGGTCTGAAAATTTTCCCTTCACTCTCCTGGTCTCTTTCACCTTTACCTAACCCTAACCCTAAACTTAACCTTAACCCTAATACTAGACCTAACCCTAACATTCCCTATGCCCTGCCACTACCTTCTACATCCCACGCTGAAATCAAATTCTATTTACTTTCTTTTTATGAACATATTTCTGAGGTTTTAGGTCAATGGCAACATACACTGTTACACAATTTTATAGATGACACATTAGAAATTACTTAGCCTATCCTCTCTATTTTAAAATAGGAGGCAAGAAAGAAATATCAATATCACACTACTACTTTTTTAGCAAAACACTGAAAATGCTTATTCTGTATCTTAGTTCATTGATAGTGTATTATTTATTCATTGTTATTATTGATATAAATATTTTGTAATAATACCAATAAAAGCAAAAAAGAGAGAGAGAAAGATAAAGTTTAATTACTAAGAAAATTAACCTCAGTACTTTAAATGAGATGGGCCAATTACTGGGAAAAGCTATATTAACCAATCTTTTCAGTTAGTGTTTGTGATAATAATTGCATTTCTTTAAGAAGAAAAAATACAGAAATTGGATCATTTCCTCTTCCCATATGTATTGAGCTCTTCTGTTCTGACAGTATGAAGTTAAATCTGTAGTATTTGAGAAGGATATGTACCACACAAGATATATTTTCCCTATGTTCTGAATAAGAGAAACTTCAATGTTTAGAATCATTTATTATTACAAATTACATTATATCTTGAAGAAAACTAGATAGGTATGAGTAGGACAAAACTGAGCACATAAAAATTGTTAGAAAGATTACAGATCTAACCTGTATATAATTTGCTTGTTATAATTAGTTTCTAATATCAAGAATTACTTTTATACTGAATCTATTAAACAAATAGAATTAAGAAAATATAATCTAATGAATTTGTTCTGAGAAAATATTCTCTATATTAAAATAAATACTTATTTATGCCTTCCATCAATAAACAGATGTATGTTCAACAGAGCTAATTATTACAGAAATGCAAATCAAAACTACAATAAGGGATCACCTCACAATAGTCAGAAGGGCCATCATCAAAAAGTTTACAGATAATAAATGCTGGAGAGGGTGTGGAGAAAAGGAAACCCTCCAACACTGTTGGTGGGAATGCAAATTTGTGCAGCCACTATGGAGAACAGTATGGAGGTCCCTTAAAAAACTAAAAGTAAAGTTACCATATGACCCAGCAATCCCACTCCTGGGTATATATCTGGAAAAGACAAAAACTCATTTGAAAAGATACATGCATCTCAATGTTCACAGCAGCACTATTTACAATAGCCAAGACATGGAAGCAACTTAAGTGGTCCATCGACAGATGAATGGATAAAGAAGATGTGGTATATACACAATGGAATATTACTCCATCATAAAAAAGAATGAAATAATGTCATTTGCAGCAACATGGATTGACCTAGAGATTATCATAGTAAGTGAAGCTAGACAGAGAAAGACAAGTATCATATGATATCACTTATATGTGGAATCTAAAAAAATGATACAAATGAACTTATTTACAAAACAGAAACAAACTCACAGACATAGAAAGCAAACTATGGTTACCAAAGGGGAAAGGGCGGGGAGGGATAAATTAGGAGTTTGGGATTAACAGAGGCACACTACTATATATAAAATAGATACCCAACAATGACCTACTGTATAGCATAGGGAACTATACTCAGTATCTTGTATATAATAACCTTAGTAATGGAAGAGAATCTGAAAAAGAAAATATGTATATATACAGACATATATATATGCATATATATGTATATATATTTGAATCACTTTTTTGTACACCTGAAACTAACAGAACATTGTAAATCAGCTACACTTAAACTAAAAAAAAAAAAGAAACGGATATGTTTTCTTCCTTTATTTGTCTCAGTTAAAACTGTAAATTCTTATGATTATGCCTCTAGCAACCACTAGCCACAGATTCCTGTAAATTGTATTTTTTGTTATTCCTCAGCATTATTATAAACTGGAGTCATTGGAAGTAGAAGAACATTTTTTAAAATTGCAAATACCGGATTTCCAGTTTATCATAGGTGATTATACTTTTTTATTTTATTGGAAAATGCCACTTGTTTATTAATAGTTTACCACATGGGAATGTACACCTCTACCTCCACCCCATGCCCCATACCCCATACACAGGCATAAATCCACAAGGAGAAGAGATGAAAGCAAAGCAGATGAGAGATGTAAACAAAATATGGGAATGCTGGAAAGGACAGATGAGAATTAAGTGACTCATCAACACAAAAAGTTGAAACCAAGGTATCTAGAAGGGGAAACCTAGAAGCAAGCAAAACTCTATCAAAGGTAAGGGTTGGGAGAAATCTGATACTTCCAAATGAGGGCATTTGTCTATCATTGGATAAATGTAGTAACAGAATGAAATCCTACACTTAAGATAAAAAACAAAACAAAACAAAACAAAAAACCCAACTTGCTTTAAGCTGGGGTAGTGAGAAGGAGGCATAATAGTGGAAAAAAGTAAAATTTAAAGAGATATATAGATATAGATACAGACATAGATATAATGAATTTGGGAAGACTATGTCTTTCAAAAATCTTGTCAGATGGTCTTATGTTCTAAAGATCTCTGGTAGTCTATATGAAATTGTATCCTTAATTATTGATTGTGCAGCCTTACTAAACTTGATGTGGTAAGATATCTTACAAGTTCTCCTAAGAAGTAATGGCAAACCTAGTTTTCTTAAAATATCATGGTCAGCAGCATTTAGATATCACAGATTTCATTTACCAGTTCCAATGGATACACAGATATTAAAATGCTGAAATAAACACTTTTTTAAAGACTTTAACTATTTAATGTTCAGTTGTATTAAATTGAGGAAGATAGGTTTCTCATATGCCTCCTGACTTTACACATGCATAGCTTCTCCCATTATTAACATCCTCCACTAGAGTTGTACATTTGTTACAACTGATGAACCTACAATAATGCATCATAATCACCCAAAGTCCATTAACATTTACATTAGAGTTCACTCTTGATGTTGTACATTCTATGGGGTTTGAAAAATTGTATAATGACATGTATCCATCATTACAATATCACAGAGTATTTTTACTGCCTTAAAAGTCTGTGCTCTGGGCTTCCCTGGTGGTGCAGTGGTTGAGAGTCCGCCTGCCAATGCAGGGGATAACGGGTTCGAGCCCTGGTCTGGGAAGATCCCACATGCCGCGGAGCAACTGGGCCCGTGAGCCACAACTACTGAGCCTGCGCGTCTGGAGCCTGTGCTCCGCAACAAGAGAGGCTACGACAGTGAGAGGCCTGCGCACCGTGATGAAGAGTGGCCCCCGCTTGCCACAACTAGAGAAAGCCCTTGCACAGAAACGAAGACCCAACACAGCCAAAAATAAATAAATAAATACATAAATTTATTTAAAAAAAAAAAAAAAGTCTGTGCTCTGACTGATCATTCCTCTCTCACAAACCTTGGCAACCAGTGATATTTTTTCTATCTTCATAGTTTTAACTTTTCCATAATGTCATTTGGTTGAATCATACATTATGTAGCATTTTCAGATTGGCCTTTTCTCACTTAGTAATATTCAATTAAGGTTTCTCAATGTCATTTCATGTCTTGAAATCTTATTTCTGTTTGGTGTTGAATAACAGTCCGTTGTCTGGATGTACCACAGTTTATTTATCCATTCACCTACTGAAGGACATCTTGGTTGCTTCCGAGTTTTGGCAATTATGAATGAAACTGCTATAAACATCCACGTGCAGGTTTTTGCGTGGACCTAAGTCTTCAACTCCTTTGGGTAAACACTAAGGAGCGCAATTGTGGGACTGTATGGTAAGAGTATGCTGAGTTTTGTATAAAACCACTAAACTGTCTTCCAAATTGACTGTACCATTTTGCATTTTCAGCAACAGTGTATGATAGTTCCTGTTGCTCCACATCCTCCTGAGCGCTTGGTGTTGTCAGTGTTCTGGATTTTGGCCACCCTACTAGGTGTTTAGTGGAATCTCATTTTTGTTTTAACTTGCATCTTCTTGATGACATACGATGCAGAGCATTTTTTCAGATGCTTATTTGCCATCTGTTTTTCTTCTTTGGTGAGGTCTCTATAAATACTGTTTGTGTTTTCACATGTAAATGTTTTAAGCTAAGGTATTAATTTTTAAATGTAAATAATAAGAATCTGAAATATTTTATAAATTATACAAGGTTCTGGATATCTTACTTTGACAGGTTAAGTAACATTTGTTTTTGTATGTCAATTTTCTCTTTTACTCTCCCTCAACAATGTAAAGAGTCATAATTATTTAACTAATTGGTTTTACTGTCGATATTTTAAAACTTGGTAGAATGTTTCATTATTGTCATAGCTCACATACTTTAATTTTTAGATTCAGACATTTATTATTAAAAGATTACATATTATGAAATGACCAACTTAAATGCTCACAGTAAACAGATTTAAAAGCATCAAACCAAAACAACATCCTGTTTCAGAGAGAGCCATTGAGAAACACCTGCCTCTCCTAAATATAACTACATAATCAGGTAAAAGGAGCCATGTATATTAAGTAAATCTTTTTCAGTACATTTACATTAATCCTCTAATCATTTGTGAAGTACTAGCTTCTGTGAAGTCCAATATGGCATGTATTATATAAAAAAAAGGATTCCTAGATATTTAAAGATTAAGTTTTTAAAGTATGTCTTTCAAATACACTTTTTTTTTTTTTTTTTTTTTGGGTATGCGGGCCTCTCACTGCTGTGGCCTCTCCCGCTGCAGAGCATAGGCTCTGGAAGCGCAGGCTTAGCGGCCATGGCCCATGGGCCCAGCCGCTCCGTGGCATGTGGGATCCTCCCGGACCGGGGCACGAACCCGTGTCCCCTGCATCGGCAGACGGACTCTCAACCACTGCGCCACCAGGGAAGCCCTCAAATACACTTTTAAAAGACTTTGTAAATTCATGAAAATACTGAAATTTAGTGCAGCATACGTTATGACTTCCCCAGGCCTATAATAACATTCCCTTTCATATTTCTTTATCAGATTTTACAAAATTTCCCTCTCAGTTAAGGTCCCAAAGAGTAGCTTTTTTTCTTTTCGTTCCCTTTCTTTTATTCTCTATTCTTTTCTTCCTTAAAAATTCCAAGTGAACAACACCAGCCATGATATTAACTGTAATATAATAGTCCATTCAAAAACCAACTATCTTTGAAAGACCCATCTACTACTGAGACAGCATTTCAGTCTGTCAGAATGATGCCTTGAACCTCCTCTATCATTTATGCTCAAATTCTAATCTACATTACAAGTATTTCACAGCCATTTGCCTGGACCTGTCACAAATATTGTTTCCACTGCTATGGCCCAAGTTCATGTCTTAACCAATTCGTACGTAAAATGCTTTCCTTAACATGGCTATGCTGTTCTCGGTCTTTCACCATCTTCTAGTTACCTTAAAGCTTAAATAAGATCTTTTTCCACAGGCTTTTTAAATGCTCTTCATTTTTATAAATCAGCATTTAAGACCAATCCTAATTTTTCTAATATTAATATTTCTAACATTTCATCAACAGGATATTAAGAAATTAATGTTCATCTACTTAATATCAAACATTCATAGTATATGATTAATTGAAAAGAGAACTAGATATATTCATAATCACAGTCAGATTTCAACAAATGTTCACTTATTGATAAAATAAAGTAGATAGAATATGAGTAACTTTTAAAGGTCTTAATACTGAAAATCAACTTGAAATAACTACTTTATATATAACATTTCAACAAAAATGGTAGAGTTTACATTCTTTAAAGTGCATAGAAATCATTCATCAATATACCACATACCCTGGACTGTGGTAAATTTAAAAGAATTCAAATAATACAAAGTATATTCTCTGACCACTATTAAATAAAATTAGAAATCAATAACAAAAAGGTACATGAAATACCCCCCAAACATTTTGATACTAAAAAATCCATTTCTAAATAACACATGGGTTAATGGAGAAATCATAAGAGAAGAAAGCATTTTGACTTGGATGAAAATTAAAACAACACATTTCAATATTTATGGAATACGTAGGTAATGGTACGATAAGGAGAATTTATAGCATGAAATGATTATGCTAGAAAAGAGGAAAGTCTCAAATCAGTGACTTGTTTACACCTTAAAAAATAGACATTCAATGAAATATAAAATAAGCAGAATAAAAATTTATAGAGTAGAAATCAATGAAATAGCAAACAAAATGTACTGAAAAGCTATAATACTAAATGCTTGTTCATTGATCTCACTAATAACATTGATAAACTTCTTGCCAAATTTATCAGGAAAATAAAGAGCAAAAATACAATTAACCAATATCAAGAATGAGAGCAGATTAACAAAACTTTTTTTTAACAAGATAAGAACAGAACACTACTCAATTTCAAAATGACTTATAAAGCTACAGGCATTAAGAATGTGGCACTGACACAAAGATAGAGATTTGGATCTATGGAACAGAATAGAATATAGAAATATTTTCATTTTTACGTGGTCAGATGATTTTTTGACAAAGTTGCCAATACAATTCAATGGCAAAAAGATAATCCTTTCAATATATAGTTCTGTTACAATTGGATAGCCATCTGCAGAAACAATAAACTTCCATTGTTATATTAGAGAATTACATTAACACCAATGGTAATTCAAAATTGATTATTGAGTGGAATGTAGAAGATAAACCTTCCAAATTTTTCTAAGAAAATCCAGGAGAAAAATCTTAGTGAACCTTGTCTAGCTAATTTTTTTTTAAATGACCCCAAACCACAAACTATTAAAGGATTTTAAAAATTAAAAATAATCAAAATAAAAATATCTGTTCTTCAAAATTCAGTTGTGAAAATAAAAAAGCTAACCATCAACTGAAAGAAAATACTTGCATATCAATATCTGTTAATTTAGATCTAGAAAGCAGAAGAAATGCTTAGAACATGATAACAAGACAAACAATCCATATTAAATTGCTAAAGATTTGAACAGCCATTTTATCAAAGAAGGTAAAATTAATGGAATAAGCACTTAAAAGCTCTTCAAGATCATCAGGGAAAAGGAAATCATCATAGGGAAAAGGAAATTAAAACCACAGTGAGATACTACTGTATTACCTGAAGAATGACTAATATATAAAAGCCTAACTATATCGAGTGTTAACAAAGACTTAGATCAAATGGAATTATTATACACTGCTAGTGGGAACATAAAATGATTAAGAAGTTCCTTAAAAAGTTAAACATATATCTACCATATGACCCAGCATTTTCACTCTTAGAAATTTACCCACAATAAATGAATGCATATGAACACACAAAATCTTGCCCCAAAAACTAGTGGCAACCCAAGTATCCACCGGGAGGTAAATGAATAAACAAATACCCATATAATGAATTCTAATCTTAAAAAATGGGAATGAACTACTGATATACATGATAGCATGGGTAAATCTCAAAATAAAGTATACTGAGTGATAGGAGTCAGACTACAGGTACTTACTACGTTTCCCCTTGTATAACAAATTCTAGAGAATGGACACTAATCTATAGTAACAAAAAGCAGATGAATGTGGTGGTGAGGAAGGGTGGGATTAGAGAAGAACAATAGGAAACATTTGGTGTGATAGGTATTTTCATTATCTTGATTGTCTTAATGGTTTCACAGCTACATATATATAAATTCTAACAAATCAAACACTTGAAGAAAATAATATATTTAAATTAGTAAAAGCAGTAGTGTTCTTATATTCTAGATTTGAACTTAGAACATATAATGAAAAGTATTTTTCAATAAATTCTATATACACATGCGTATATAATATATGGGTCATATGTTATATTTTTTGGTAATACATACAAGCCTTCCTAAATAAGTGGAGAAATATATTTTAGGATTAAAATATTTCCATTTGAATATCTTACAGTCATCTCTAATTTAATATTTCTAAAACTGATTTTCTAACTCCCTCTATCTGCTACTATTGTGCTTCATAGTTCGTTCATTAAATGGCATTGAAGTTTACTCAGTTGCACAAACCAGAAGAGTGGTATGACTTTTCTCTCCCATCTCTCTATAGTCCAACCCCCTCATATCCATCTTGACTCAATGTTATTTTATTTCTTAAATTTCTTTATTCTACATCTCTCCATATGTATTTTTATCTCTGAATCTTCGATAGTAACATTTATAACATTGCTTCCCAATGCCAGGGCGATAATGTAAACATTATATAAATATCATTATAAAGTTTACCTGCTTCTGTTTATTCATCTCAAGCTACTGCATCCCCCATCTACATTATGACTCCATGTCAGCAATCCACTGAACTTGCTTTATTTTTTAAAATAGATTATGTTCTTTGTGGTGTTCATATGTATGTTTCCTTCTGCTGAAACACTAATTCTCACTTTTTGCTGGCATGTTAATTATATATGTCTCAGTTTCAAAAAGATTTTCAGAGTGAAGCTTTCCTTAAACTTTAGGTTGAGACTCACTTGTGCATTCTTTCATAGCATAATTCAGACTTATTATATAATATGTATATTTATAGTGCCATGAAGACTGACATCCAAGAGTACAAGCACTTTGTCAGCCTTATCCTACTAGGAGTACATGGAACATAAAAGAATAAAGTAAATATTGACTGATCGAGTGCATATATACCTAATAAATCTCCAGCACCATGCAGATGAATAAACTGAGGTATAGAACTTTCTTAAGTTCACAGTGTTATTTGTTGAAGACCAGAGGCATTCATAGTAATCAAGTTTCCTCATTGTCAGTTCAGTACTTTTTCCACCAACTACATTAAATTAGTTAAAGTTAACTACTGAAATGAATAAATCTCCAAAGTTTACATAGTTGACACATTATTTCTCCCTTACCTCACAATTCAACGTTGATGTTGCAGAATGGACAACATTCCTCCTAGTTGTGATAATGTGATCCAGGCTCCTTCCATATGGGGTCTTTCCATCTTTCACCACATGGCTACTGAGTCTATTCTAGGAGCTTTCTCTATTCCATCCAGCTATAAGGGAAAAGAGCAAGAAATATGATCTGTGGGAGCTTTTATGGGCTGGACCTGAAACTGATGCACATTACTTCCTCTCACATTTCATTTGTCAACATAGTCACATAGCCTCACCTAACTGCAAGAAAAACTAGGAAATGGAATCTAGCTGTGTGTCAAGAAAAAGGTGACAATAACCAGTCTCTGCCAATTACAATGCACTGTAATTAATAGTTAGATTCTAGAATGTCAAGGTATAAATACTCTATTTTAAAGCAGTAAAGTGTAAGCTTAGTGAAGTCAGGCATAACCCAGTGTTTAACAGACTGAGTTTAAATTTGATGGACAGAATTTAGAACATATGACAGAATAATGGTATTTCCTTATAATTTAAAGGCAATAAAGCTGTAATCACTTCTTCTAAGTAAAATATCCTAATCACTATATGAATACATTTCCAATCTTGTTAGATGAAAATTATTAGTTACATATTCTGCTTCATAGTTTCACCTTTCTGTTAAATATTAAAAGGGGTAAGAGCAATTCTTTTATTTGCTTAAAGGATGAATTATATAAAGGCCATTCAGGTCTATCTGCTCTAGAAGCAAATAAGGGAGATTTTATACTGAATGTGAAAATAGATATTTCATTTCACATATCAACATTGAATTCAACTTCCTTTCACTTCCCTGTGCTGAAAAATACACTACACAGGGTTCAAGATTATAATGCCACTGTAAGTAATGCACAAAGAGCACAGTGTTTGTAAGCTGAATTGACTGAAATTGAATGCAATCCACAAAAAAATTGAGAAAAAAATTATTATACATTGTCAATTATGCAGGCATAAAAACTAGGAGTCGTTTTGAAAGCAATCTCATTTTTAACTCTATCACCATTTTTTTCCTTCCAAAGTATCTTGAAAAACTAATAATTGTATATTGTAATATAATTCACTTATGTTGCATACGGTTTGGTCTCTATATTTTACAATCTAGAGATAAATTTTCAGAAGAAAATATTAAATTTAGGTTGATGCAACTGTAAGAACAATTGAGAGATGATAATAATTTGCATTGTCTCAGTTTTAATTTGTGTTTGAAGAAAAAAAATTCAGTTTCATTAGGCCTGTGGTCCATGATAAATTTCTTGGTTATGCTTATGCATATTTTTGTAACCCTGGCCAATATTACATTGGCACCACTGCCAATAATCAGGGAGTAATCAAAAAATATAAAAATATATATTCTTTAAAGATAAAACACAAATTAATAGCAACTTATATATTAATTAATAGCAACTTATATATTTATGTGATCTCCCTATTTCACATGAACCTGCTCCATATATTTCTATTTATGAATGTATTGAAAAAACCCAATTCTTCCTGAGGCAGGTGGTGTAAATAATCTGCACCTGAGGGACCTGTTACTGTCTTTATTTCACCTGTTTTTGGCTATATGTCCTTATAGAAAAAGTTCTGAAGATTTACTATTTTTAATGGAGCAATAGTTATCAGACTGATAATGATGAGGTACATCACCCAACCATTTATTGCTCATCTATTATGTAACAGGAACTCTTTGGGGCTCTAAGAAACATAAAGGAGTAAGATATGGATCTCACCCCTTGAGGACTCACTGTATATTTATTACTGCATATCAGCAACTCTAAGTTGCCATTGATTATAAAACAATTATTTTATATACTATTAAGAAAGAAAAAGTGACGTCAATTAAACTTGATCTAATCCTCTCTTATCACATCAATTATAACACACATCCAGACTTTATAGGTATTATAATATAGAAAAATATGCATTTAGAATTTGTGCAATACAATACCAGCCTCAATGTGATAAATGCTCTATCAAGTGGTAGAGAGAGGAAAAAGTGAAAATAGAAGTAGCTAAGACTGAATTTTCTTGGGAGAACAGAGGAGAGGATATTTAAGCTATGTCATAAATAAGTAATATCTAATATATGTCATAAAGAATAGGTAGGGGGTTTTATGGCAGCACACATAAGCAAAGAAAATAATATCACTCTTCCATGCCTAAATTATATAATCCTGCAGTGATACAGTGGTAAAATGTGTTACCGTAATTGTGATTTGTCCTCATGGATTCCATGTTAGTGAGTGCTACTCTTTGTATTTGTCATGATTTTAATAGTTCTAACTTTTATTTCTTCAAACCATAATTTTTAATCGTAATGGGATAATTTCATGCCTTTCTTATCTGTGTTGTAACAGTTTACAAACTTCCATTAGCTACTAGCTTTCAATCTTTCACTTTTCTTTTGTTGTTGTTACAACATTGACGTATATCTCTAGCAAATTCCAGAGATCCTTTGAAAGTTTTCAGGCATTCTATTTCTGTAATGTATAGCCATTTACTCAAAGAGTATTACAGCAAATGTATCTTAGATGCATGATTCTTCCTAATTCCTCCACCCTCTGTGTCACAGTTGGAGATTTTCTACTATAGTTTGATGTGGAACTCCAGCACATTAATTTTACTGGTGAGATATAAGTACTACATGTAGTTTTCATAAACCATGATCAGATTCAAGAGCAATATCTAATTTCTTATGGTCATCTATATCTTTTCAGCTATACAATATCAAAGGTCGTTAAATTATTTTCAATAAAAATTCACATTTTATGGCTTAATTTTAAAAATTACTTTCCCAGAAGTATTTTAGTCAACTTAATTTAGTAACTGCTAAATGTGAATAACGAATAATGTATAATGGACATACCAACAGAAAGAATAAGTCTATTTTCCTTTCTAATTCCCCTATATTAATACCATTGCACTAAGAAATATGTAAAGATATTTATTATACCTATGCTTTTAAAGCCATTTTCCACTAACATAAAATATGACTTAGAATCAATATATAAAGGTTTGGAGAGACATTTTCAAATCATTATACAATGCCATCAGTAAGCAAAGTTATTTCATTGAAAATCTCCTTCAAAAACTTTAATAGGAATTTCTTTCCAACTCTCATAAAGAAGATAATGGCTAATTTTCATGTTAATGCTATGACCCTGATAGAGGGCAATTATCTCTAAAAACCAATCAGATATTCATTAGAGCTGAATAAATTTGTTATTTAACTTAACTGCCTTTTTAGAAACTCAAATGTCAATTTTAAAATGATCTTAGAATATTTGACTGCATCAGCTGGCTCATGTTTTAAGGTGTTCTATATCCATATACTCTACTATATCATCTTAAACACCACTATTCTTAACTTACTTCTATATCAAATTTACATAAAATGATCATACTCAGTATGATGTATGACAGCATAAAAATCCAGAATGTAGCTATTCTAATAGTGTGAAATTTGACGTACTCCCTCCTGGCTGGTCATGTGCAAAGGAAGATGATATTTAAGCGATTGATAATAAAGTCAGCTGCAGCAAGTCCTCAGATAGACTGATTCCACTTTGTGATAGCTGGTAAAATGGAGGAGTACCAGAACCCACATGCATTACGTGCTTGTAGCCACATAACAATATATCTAAAGAATTACAGAAAACAGGAGAAATGCTGACACTTTTTCCCCTTCTGAGTACACAGAATTTATTTATGTTTCATCTTTTTGTCTAAAAGAATATCACATGTAGGATTTCTTCTTTCAAGTAAACTATCTGAATTCCCAGATCCAGTTTTTCTGCTGAAAATTTAAAAGTGGCTGCTATAAAGGCATGGACTGCCAACAAATTGATTTGGTTTTCTTCTATTTAAATTTTTCCATTTCTTTCTTTGCTTTAAAATATATAGCTGTAAACCCAACATCCAACATAAGAAGTAGAACACTACCTGTACTTTGTACTTGCTTACATTCTCCTCCATTTGCCCATCTTCCCACCCTCTAACCCAGAGATAAACACCAGACTAAACCGCGCATGTATTATTTCTTTTGAAAAAGTTTTACTACACACACTTTTTTTTTTTTTTTTTGCGGTATGTGGGCCTCTCACTGTGGTGGCCTCTCCCGTTGCAGAGCACAGGCTCCGGACGTGCAGGCTCAGCGGCCATGGCTCACGGGCCCAGCCGCTCCGCGGCATGTGGGATCCTCCCAGACCGGGGCACAAACCCGCGTCCCCTGCATCGGCAGGTGGACTCTCAACCACTACGCCACCAGGAAAGCCCCTACACACACTTTTAAATAACATGTTAATCATGCGTGCTTGTTTACAAATTCTAGGATATGACCATATGTAATTTGGTAATTTTAGAATTTTTATTTTTCATATTAAATTTCAAAGATTCATCTATATTAAATTTACCCTTTCATATATCTAGGTGTCTTTGTATGTATTTCAATATTTTTAACATAACTTTGTATTAGTTTGGATATGTGCATTTCTAGTTTCCTTAAAATTATGTGGTAATTATAAGTAGTATTATTTTTGTTTAAAATTAAGTTTTAAAAATTTTACTAATATAAAGGAATGATTAATTTTATATGATTTTTTTACCCCATTATCAGTTTTTCAAAATTTTAAAATTTTAATTGTGGTAAAATACACATAACATAAAATTTGCCATCTTACCATTTTAAAGTATACAGTTCAGTAGTTTAAGTACATTCACATTGTTGTACAATAAATCTCAAGAATTATTTTCATCTTGAAAAACTGAAACACTATACACATGAAACAACAACTCTCTATTCCCCTCACCCCCAGTAGCCCCTGGCAACCACCATTCTAACTTCTGTCTCTATGAATTTAACTACTCTAGGTATCTCTTATAAGTGGTAATTTGTCTTTTTGCAACTGGCTTATTTCATTTAGCATACTGACTTCAAGGTTCATTCATACTGTAGCGTATGTCAGAACTTTCATCCTTTGTAATGCTAAATAATATCCCACTGTATATACCACATTTGGCTTACCTATTCATCTGTCAATGAGCATTTAGGTTGCTTCCAATTTTGGTTAATGTGAAAAACGCTGCTATGAACATGGGTATATAAACATTTAATTGAGACCCTGCTCACAGTTCTTTTGATTATATACCAAGAAGTAGAATTGCTGGATCATATAGTCTATTTTTAATATTTTTTAACTGCCAGATTGTTTTCCATAGCAGTCAAAACATTTTACAATCCCACAGCAGTACACAAGAGTTTTGATTTTGCTATATTCTTGCCAATAAATGTTATTTTCTGTTTGTTTTTTTTTTTAGCAGTTGCCATCCTAATGAATGTGATGTGGTATGTCACTGTGGTTTTGATTACATTTCCCTAATGATTCATGATATTGAGCAACTTTTCATATGCTCATTCATTTGTATATCATTCTTGGTGAAATGTCTATTAAAATCCTTTGTCCATTTTTAAATTGTGTTTTTTTTTGTAATTTGTTATTGAGAGTTGGAAATGTTATTCATATAATCTGAGTATTAACTCCTAAACATATATATGATCTGCAAATACTGTCTCTCATTTCATAGGTTGCCTTTTCACTCTATTGATTGGCCAACCATCTTTTGAAATTCACTTAAAAATTCTAATGCTTGCTCTGTAAATTTATTTTAAATGTTAGCAATGTTGGCATGTGCATATAAACAGAGTGCTGTTTTTCACATTCAAAATGTTATATATTTTCACTTGATTTTATGTCTAATTGTGCTACCTAGATCCTCTGAATAATGACAGAAGTATTAATAATAGGAAACATTTTATTACTGATTGTAAAGAAGTATTTCAAATATTTCCCTACTTAGAATAATACTTGCTGTAATTTTAAGTACATATTTTTAGAACAGGTTTAGATTTATAGAAGAATTGCAAATTTAGTACAGATATTTCCCATACACCCTGTACCTACTTTCCCTTACTGATAACATTTTACATTACTATGGTAAATTAACTAGAATTAATGAACTAATGTTAATACAATTTTATTACCTAAAGTCCATACTTTATTCAGATTTCCTTAGTTTTTAGCTCTTACCCTTTTTCTCTGCTTCAGAGACCCATCCAGGATAACACATTGCATTTAGTTGTCATGTCTCCTTGAGCTTCTCTCATCTGTGCCAGTTTCTTAGACTTTAATGTTTCTAATGTTTTGAGAAATGTTGGTAAGGTGTGTTAAAATATAAACTGAGGCATATTAAACATTTAAAAGTTTATTTGAGCAAAAGTGTATTAGAATTGTGCAGTGCCAAACTGCAAGTGGTTAGGAGTGCTCTGCTGAGGAGAGCTAGGGGAAACAGAAGTTATAGAAGAAAAGAAAGAAAATTATTTGATTGAGTATAATTAGTTGACTGTGATTTGTTGAACCTAGATTTTGATTTCTTAACCTTGAGGCATTTACAGGCTTAGATTTTGCTTTGCTTACATAGGCCACCAAAGCATTAGAGCCACTTCAGCCTAATGGACTCCTTGTTTAATTAATTTAACAGATGTTTTGTACCATGTCCTTCTACTTGGATTTGTCTGATATTTTTCTCATAATTAGACTGGAGTTACTGGTTTTTCAGAGCAAGACTACTTAAGTAAGGTATCATTTTTATGATATATCAAGGGTACATACCACCAGCTAGACTTAACACTGTTGATATTGACCCTTATTACCCATCTCCCTTTTCACATTGCACTTTTGAAAGCAAGTCAATTAGTACAACCTACACTTAAGTAGTGGGGAGTTATGATACATCTCCTCCAGGGTGAAGTGTCTATATACATTATTTGGAATATATCTGCATGGAAGATTTATCTTTTCTCTCCCATTTATTTATTTATTCAATAATTTATTTATATTGCTATGGACTCAATAATATTTATTTTTTTATTTTGAATTTTAATCCAGTATGTATGTGTTATTTTGTTTCTCAAATTGCTATAGCTTTGGCCATCAGAAGCCCTTTCATTTGACATCTATGTCCCTTTGACATACCACCACCATTGTGTGTGCATGCCTCTCTGCGTGTGCATGACTTGTGTACTAAGCTCTATAGTACCCTCTGGCACTGCAAGATGCTCCAGGCTCATCTTGTGTATTTTCTTTACCAGTCTACAATCAAGAGACCTTGATTCTTCTGTTGGAGAATGGTATTAGAAACTGTAATCTAGGTGCCAACCATGATCATTGCTACTGAGTTTCATTGCTTCTAGGCCCTTTCAGCTCACAGAGCAAGTAAATATATATATGGAGCAACCCATGTGTATGCATGCATCTATAAATATTTCTCTACCTAACCATCCATATACATGTGTTCATACTGATTTCTCCAATTCTAATCCATTATCCCATGGGTCATTATAGTCTCATCCCCATGATTATGTGTAAATGCCCACTCTAAAAATGAAAAAGCTGACTTTCATCTTCTGCTATCCATTTACTTAATGGTTCAATTCCTATACATGTATAGCACAATCAGAGTTATTAACCTGTATCCCTGTGGGAAAAACTTTATCATCTAGAAAACTAAATTAGAATGTTTACGTACAATTTCTTTTGTCTTCAGTTTGAAAGATTCCATGACACAGTTATTCAGGTCAGCACAATTTCCTCCACCCCCTTTAGTTAATGCTATGGTCTGAAAATTTGCGCCCCTCCAAATTCATGTATTGAAATCCTAACCCCCAAGCATGATAATATTTGTAGATGGGGCCTTTGGGAAGTGATTAGGTCATGAAGAAGGAGCCTTCATGAAAGGGATTAGTGACCTTATAAAAGAGATCCCACAGAGAATCTCCTTCCACTATGTGAGGATATAAGAAGCCTACAACCCGGAAGAGAGCTCTCACTCGATCATGCTGGCTGATCTTGAACTGTCAGTCTCCAGATATATGAACAATATATTTCTGCTGTTCATAAGCCATCTAGTCTATGGTTATAGCAGTCAAAATGGACTAAGACAGTGAGTAAGTTTGTTAAATATATTTGAGATGCAGGTGGTTTATTTTGTCATTCTGCATTTTATTCTAGGAATTCTTAAACTCCAAAATAATATATTTTTAAAAATTTACAACATTAAATTTCAACAGGTTTAGGCAAAGGCATAATGTCATGTAACTGCAATTACGTATCATAGAGAATAGGTTAATCTCTGAAAAATCTCTATGCTCTCCCTTTTCAACTTTCCCCTTCCCACCCCCCAACCTTAGACACACTGATCTTTTGACTGCCTATAATTTTGCCTCTTCCTGAATGGTATATAATTGAAATCATACAGTACATACTCTTTTCACAATGAATTCTTTTACTTAGTAATATACATTTAACATTCATCAATGTCTTTGATGGCTTGATAGTCATTTTTATTGCTGAATAAAATTCCATTGTATAGATATCACACAGGTTTTCTGAAGTCCATTTACTTATTGGAGGATATAATGTTGCTTTCACTTTTTGGCAATTATGAATAAACCTGCTTTAAACATTTATGGGCAGGTGTTTGTGTGGACATAAGTTTTCAGATCAGTTTGATAAATACCTAAGTGTGTGACTGCTGGTTGCTAATCTATGTTTAGCTTTGTAAGAAACAGCCAAACTCTTCCAAAGTGGCTGCACCATTTTGCATTCTCACTAATAATGAGTGAGAGTTCCAGTTGCTCCACACCCTCACCAGGATTGTTGCATTTGGGTCATTTTAATAGGTGTTTACTAGTATCTTGATGCTTTAATTTGCAATTCCTTAATGATATTTTATGTTAATAATCTATATTTATTTGCCATTTGTATATCTTCTTTGGTGGGGTATCTGTTCTGTTTACCCATTTTGGGGATTCTCTTTCTTGCTGTTTAGTTTTATGAATTCTTTCTAATTTGAATATCAGGAGCTTTATTTTGCAAAACAAAATGTGTTTTGCAACTATTTTTTCCCAGTCAGTGGTTTCTTTGTATTTTCTTAGCAGTGGTTTTGGGAAAGCATAAGGTTTTAATATTAATAAAGCCCTACTTATCACTTTTTTCTTTCATGGATTTTGCTTTTGGTGTTGCATCTAAAAACTCATCACCAAACCCAACATTACCTAGATTTTCGTCTAAGTTGTTTACTAGAAGTTTTATAGTTTCACATTTTACTTTAAGATCTATATTCCATTTTGAATCAATTTCTGTGAAAGATGCAAAGTTCATGTCTAGGTTACTGCTATCATTTTGTAGATTTTGTGGGACAACATTTCTTCCTATAGCTATTTTTTCTAAGAGTGATGAGACTAAACCTCATCATTTCTAAAGGATTATGCTTTCATCCATCACTTTATTCATACTGGGTAGGAATATTTTGTATATGATTTTTGCAGCTACATTCATGTTTGTGACTGAATTTTAATTATCCATTTGATTATTGTATATCATGAATATTCTTGAATCATATAATTCATTGGGGAATATACTTATTTTAGTCTTATTTAAAAGATTTTGTATAGGAATTATTCTATGGCTATTTCTTTATTGTGGGCAGATATTTATCCATTGATTTAACTTCTTTGATCATTAGAAGCCTTTTCAGTATTTATATTATGTAATTATAGTTATATACTTGCTTCATAGAATGAGTAAATATTTAAGTCAGATGCCACTTTATGCTACAAAGTAAAGATAAGAACCTAGGTTGTTTGGATTTCACAAAGGGTACGTGAAATTCACACCAGTTTACATAAGTTCAGCTTGTACTGCTTGTAGCGTGTTTTCAGATGATATGGAAAAGATTCTGCCCTTTTCTAGAAAACAGATACCCAGTGTAGTAAATAATTATCATAATGCATCACAGTGAATAACATCTCCCTGTGTCCACACATGTTTGCAATACAACAGTTGTGGGTCCTCTTATGAAGAAATAATTATTCATATTCTTGAATCTGGACTGGTTGAGCCTTGCATTGACCAATATGATGTGGCAGAAGAGATGTATGAATTCTGGAACCTATGACATGAGGCCTTGCACCTTCTGCTCTGATATTCTTGGAAACTTGAGAACTTTATGTACAAAGTCTAGTCTAACTTACTCGTGAGTAAGTTTTCAGCCTCATAACAATGCTGTGTCCTACACTTTCTAAAAAATCAGTGTTCATCTAATGAATCACAAATTTAGATGCTTTTACATCTTTTCCAGTTTCCTTACTCATTATAGACGTTACTCTAGCACTTTCCAAAATGGCCTCAGGCAGAGACCAACGAATATCCTCTTATTCTTTCTGGATATACCATATTATTGATTCACTAACACTGAGCTTACAGCCAACAGCACTATAACTATGCCCAAAGGAAACTTATCTAACACAGGTATTTTCTTCACAAGGCGAAGCACATCTTTTTTGTGCTTAAGAATGTTACACAGTGCTTGCACAAATATATGAAAAATGCAGCAACCAGAGAGAGTGAAAAGGACACTTTTTTCAACATGAGCATTGAAATCAAGAAGGCAGAGTGCAGCCTTGTTCAACCTAAGCTGGGAACTTGAATGTCCAGGCACTCAAATTTTTCACAGTCCTGCACATGTCTACAAGTGACTGCAAAAGTGCCCTGAGTATTGATTTGGGGCTTACAGATAAATTTTAGCAAGGAGTCAAATTTTCAAATATGGAATCCATAAATAATGAGGATTGACTGTATATGACTTATATATGTGGACATTTCCATATAAAAATATTTTGCAGCATAGCAAATAATTAGAGTTGCTAGATGTGAAAATTCCCAGCTAAAGTTAAAAAAAGGTGATGGTTGGTCATCTTGTTTCTATCTTATGCATAAGACTAGGGAATAGTGATGACAGGCAGGAGTGCAATGCAGTGTAAGAATTTCTAGCTCCAGGGCCATTTGAAGAAGTTTGAACCCCAACTTGGCCACCTGTTAGTGGAGTAGCCTCAGGCAAGTCACAAAACATTTCTGATTCTGAGTATCATTTTCTCCTTTGTAAAATAAAGAAAATAGAATCTGCTAGGATAAGTTCTTTTCAGGATTTAAAATTATCATGTATATATATATATATATATATATATATATATATATTATACATGGTATTATACAGATGTATATATTTCCCCCTAGGAACAGTAGTTCAGTATTCACTAATTTAATGTTCATGGAGACTTTATAGAACAAAACTGCCATGAATAATGAAAACTATATATATATATATGTGTGTGTGTGTGTTTGTGTAAAATATGTAATTATATATTTCATACATATATACAGTTGTGTGTCTGTGTGTTTACAGGTCATATGGACAAACTATTACATCTATTCAATAGAACACTATTTAGTTGCAAAAAAAAGGTACACACTACTGACACAGGCTCAGATACATTATGCTAAGAGAAAGTAGCCAGACACAAGAGACTATTTTAGGATTCCATTTACATGAAATGCCCAGAAAAGATGAATTTATTGAGAATAAAAGTAGATTATTGGTGCCTGGAAACTGGGGGGAGGAGTGGGAATTAGCTGTAAAGAGTCATGAAGGAACTTATTGGAGAGAAGAAAATGCTCTAGAAATGATTTGTGGTGATGGTTATACCACTCAGTAAAGTTATTCTATTCCTCAGAAGTAGGATTGTTCTCATCTCATCATCCTGCCTAAGACTGTTAAATGACAGGTTTGTTGGCACTGGCTAGCTCATAAAAATGGAATATAGAAAAAACAAATCAGTTCTTTGTACCGAAAAGTAAAATTTCATCCATATTTCCCTTAAAATGCCACAAAGACAGGATCAATGATATCGATATTCTACTCATTTTCTTGGAAATTTTTGTTGACCTGCAGATCAAGATGCAGGAAAATCCCCATGAATCACATCTGTTTTAATATCATCGGCACAAATTCAAAAACAGGATTGTCATTCTGCTATTGTGCTTTTGAAAAGATCTGACAGTGTCATTAATTGCTCTTGCTATGTTTTTCTATTTCAAATTTGTCTTTCTAACATCATATCTGAGCATATCCTGTTCAGTAGTAATGACCTTTGTTTCCAGAAATTCATGAGATTTTCACAACATGAAATAGCTTCTAATGAAGTCATTCTTTTTGTCCATTAATATCTTTGGGTATCCATGGGACTTCAGAGGAGGTGACTAATGCGATCTGGTGTTCTGGTCAAACTACCATTCAAAATGGCTATGCCATTTGCATTCCTACCAATGAAAACTGCAGAACTCTTGGCACATAGCAACTCCACCCAAAACTCTGCACTAAAAAAAAATTGCAATATACAAATTTTTGAAATCTTCTGACCTCCCTCTCTTTTTTAATGTCCTATTTTTGGTATGTTATGAGATGCAACAGAGATAATCCCCATTTTTTTCATATCAAATACACTTAGTAAGATACAGGATCTCCTAGACTAAGTAACTAATGATCAAAAACTCCTTGTAGATAAAAGTGGACACATAGCTAAATTCTGGGCAAAGTTAAGTAAGCCAAAGTGACTTCTATCAGCTCCCTACCTTAAGACATACTTACACTTTCTTCTTTGGCCCTCCATTTGGCTACCTATAAAACTGATGCAACATCTAGTGTCATACGGTTTAGAACCATGTCTTAGGATTGGTGGAGTAGTTAGCTGTGGGTCCTTGAGAACTTCCTGAAGTAGAGATACTATTCTAACTTTGGACAACTTGCCTCCTGGTTGATTTAGGTGGTAAAAAAACAAAACAAAACAAAAACTAAAATAAACTTCTATACTGCTTATGGCACTGTGTTGTATGATTTTTTGTTACTCGTAGTCAACCTCATTCTAAAATTTTAGGAATAATTGACTGTAATCATTATTTTTAGCAATAAGGGAAATAAATTTACTTTTCAAGGCTTAAGTACCAGAATTACATAATAAATTTTAGTCCAAAGTAAATGTTAATGTAGATTGCTCATCAGAACTGGAATTTTAGGAAACGGAAAGTCACAGAGGCAATCTCTGGCATGACTAGGGAGAATACAGGTACATAAAAGAGTGTGTTGCATAGTGATCTAAAGCACCGATTATATATAATGACAAAAACGCTAAATTAAACTTTCTATGAATCATTTATTCTTAAGTAAAATGTTTAAAATTTTCAAGCATGTTGGATTATTGGTATAAAAGGTTTACAATATCTATTACATAAAAGAAAAATTTTCTATTCATCTATTTTACTTAGCACAATGCCTGTAATACAATAAGTACTTAATCAATGTAAGTTGCTGCTATTTGCTTTACTCGGTGTTATTTTGTGTTCCTTTTTTATTAACACTAAAAGACTGGTTATATCTCAGGTCACTTCAAGCTTTAAGTATAATGGTTTGCATATTTAAAAGACCAAAATAATTATTATGAAATTTAAAAGTTCTTTCTTATTCAAGATGTTTTTCTTATAATATTACTGGAGAATGTCTTAATGGAATTAAAATAAACTATTTTTAAAAATTATATGATACTATTTTGTAAAATATTCTTATTTATAAAAGCAACTGAGGCTTAAGTATAAGTTTCTAGCCTAAAATCACACAAGGATTTGGTTCAGAAGTACAACTACAGTTTCCAAATAGTTTAATCATAGTCAGGTCTATTGACTCCATATCACACACTGTTTCCTTACTTTCTTTTTCTTAACATATTTTGTTAATTATGTTCTAATGAATTTTCTTTTATGTCATAAGAAAATACAAAACTATTATGTCATTTTAAGGAAGAGAGTTTACAAATTACCTTTTTTTCCCTGTTTTATTCATCTTAAATCCTTAAGTTATTGTGTATAAAAAAGTGAAAAGGCATGTAAACATATCAGAACTCCTATAAATAAGCATCCTTACTGTATACTGCATATGGTTTGCCAGAAGGGATTGTTAAGATAAAGGGGAATAGTCAATAATAGTGGCAGTTCAAATTTTGTGCACATTTCACCTTCCATTAAAACTGTATTATTATATTTATATGATTTAGTGGAACTGTCTTGCTGTAAAGAGGTACACACTCTTTGATGGCTAGACTCTGTCTCTGGTTGTCAACTTTAAAAACCATTCAGATGAATATGGGTTGTATAGAGACCAATATATCATGATTTGTTTAAATCACTATTATTTCCATAGTATTTCTACTTCAACAGTCCACTGAAGCTTTGGAAAAAGGGAACCTATATAAGTTGGGAACATGTTTAAAATAGCTTAAAGATTTTTGAAGTCTTCTTTCTACCCATTACCAAACCAAGTAATACAAATACCCCAAACCTAATTTCTGATTGAAACACTTGAGGCTTAATCTTCTCTTTCTATATAGAGAAAAAAATTCATTGAAATTGCAAAGAAATATTCCATTGGTACTTATTTTTATTACATACAGCTTTGGCTAGAAACTAATGTAATGTTTAGCAAGCCAGAGGGTGAGAAAATATGAAATTTCATAAAAAGAAATTTTATGAAATATAAGTTATATTTGGTGAATAACCTAGAGCTACTTTGTATATTTTCACTGTGATGCTAGTATTTCTGAAATTGTCACTAGTCCAGAACTTATATGTTTTTTTTGAAATTCTTCCTTTTAAACTAATATAGATCTAGGCAGAGATATGATAATATCCATAGAACTTGTTGCAAATGTTTGGAAACTATACATTGAAGGGATATACCATGAAACAATCTCTGCATTTAAGTATTAACAATAGTGTTAAATAAAAAGCGTTTGAATTAAGAATTACAAAAAAACCCATATTTTGGACATTTTAAATACTTTTGAAACCAGAAAAAGCTCTTATATTTGCCTATTATTATACTTCTTGTATAGGGTCTACACTACTTGCATAAGAGGTTTCAGTTATATGCTCAGCAGCCTTTAGCCAAATCTCTTTGCTCTTTGGTCTGTATAGTAAACTATCAAGATATTTACTAAAGTAGCTCATAGAATTTACTAAATATTCAGTTCAATTATTAATTTACGTATTCATTTAGTAAACATTCCTTTATCCTTTATCATAAAAGTACTGGGAATTACAGAAGTAACTAATAAAAGATACTTTTATAAAACTTACTTGGCAAGAAAGATAAGAAACACATAAACAGCCAAATAAGACAAATTTATGTACTCAAAACTGTTTTGTCACAAATGACATAGAATGGTGGGAAATAATGGGCCAAGGTGGGGAGTGTGTGTGTGTGTGTGTGTGTGTGTGTGTGTGTGACACAGAGAGAGAGAGAGACAGAGAGAGAGACAGAGATTTCAGCAAAGGTATCCAGAGAAATCTTTTCTGAGGAAGGATATAAGGTATGTCATGAACGCTGAGAAGAAGGAAGCCATGTGGTGATAGGTTCAAATAACATTCTTTTTTTTCCCCTCCACCTTTACTGAGATATAACTGACATATAACATTGTGTAAGTTTAAGGTGTACAACATGTTTATTTGATATACTGATATACTGCAAAATGATTATCATCATAGCATTAGCCAAGGTCTCCAGCATGTCACATAATTACCACTTCTTTTTTGGGGGGGGGGGACACATTTTAGATTTACTCTCTAGTAATAGAGGAAACACAAATGCCAAACTTTTATATGAAGAAACCTTGTGGTGACTGTGGAGCAGAAAAAAGTAGAATAAAGTAGAAAATTCCAGAATTCATACCATGAATAATGTATAAGAATTGCATTACACTTTAAAATTTTTCTATATTTTAATTTATAGATAGATAGATCTAGAGACTATGTAAGTATGTGTACAGGCTTACAGTAAAAATTCACATTTGTATTTACCACAGATCACGATAAAATGGAAAAAAAACAATACTTTCCTAAAAGGACTGATTTATAGATTTTAATAAATTTAATGTTATTCCAATAATGTATTGAATGTAAAATTATGATAGTTTTTGGAAAGGATATAATTCATCTTAAATAGATACAATAATTAGCCAATAATTATTCTAATTTATTTAATATTTTTCCCAAGTTTTTGGGTATTAAGCTGGCAATTTAACCTGTAGAAACATATTAAGATAGATTGAGGAAAAGGGCAAAGGAATGTGACCCTGCCTTCCAAGCCTGAAGGCTATTATCAAAAAACTTTTCATAGATTATACCTTTTCTCATATCATATGTTTGAATGAGGTTGGAAACAATGTTCCTAGAAATTAGATACATAGGATTTTGAGGTACTATGTGGGTGTGTTAACTATATTTCAACTATCTAGGGTTTAACCACAAGTTCAGATAAAGTAAGAGTAAGCCATAACATCCAAGCTTTAGAGCTTGAGTTTGATGCAAATAGTTTGTTTACGTAAAGCAAATAAATAGGTAGGTATCAGTTTACATAGGACAACATGAAACATGTTTCCTCTAAATGAATAGACTATTTGATTATAATCACTTAACATTTCTTCATGTGGCTAGAGTTCATTCCAAATGACAGTTTATACTCCACAATTTTGACTTCCTAATAAACTGAATATGCTACAAAATAGTTACCAACTCTGTATATTGAGGCATATTACTTCATTAAAATATTGTTATCACAGAATGGATTTAACTTAGAACACATGTTACACCACAGAAATACTCTTTTCCACTTTCTCTCAAATATCTGTTATAGACTCTAACTGCTTCTTAATCCCTTTTAAAACAGAATTAATAAGAAACCATTTACCAAATTATATTAGTCACATTTCATTTTCTGAATTTCTCCAAAGGCTGTTGTGTCAATTTAAAATGTAGATACCATTCACTATTAACTACCTGATGAAAGTTATGGAGAAATAATTAGTCATACCATTATCGTCTTAAAAGGAATAGCTCTAAAAATTAAGTCATTAGGCATTCACGTTGATATTGCAAACAGCTTGTCTTTTAGCCTCTGTGGTTTACTTTATTAGAATTTCTAGCTTTACCAAATGCTTACTGATCAACACATTGATTTTATATCCCTATTAAGTTTTCATTCTATAGTACAAAAGAAGCCAATCTAGAATCTCATATATAAATTCAAATCCAACTTGGCAAGGCCGTAACTAAGAATATATGCTACTGGAAGATATTCTACACATTTATTGAGCTATTTCATGCTATTTTGCTAAAGTCATGAAGAAATCAATTGCATCACAGCTACAATACTTGACTCTAAAGGTGCAGATGATAGCAAATGGCTTTAAACTAGCTATTCAAGGAATACTTACCTACTCCCATAAAATTCTTAATACATACTGAATGCTTAATCGGCAGATGTTGTACGAGTTCAACATTATCTGTACGTAATAGTAGTCTCATTTCATATATTTTCAGTTACTTTCCTAAGTACAGCTAAATTAATTACAATGGTTACATTAAATTCCTTATCATTTGTTGAAAATAAGAGCCTGTGTTGACTTACAATAATTACTATCTGGGTCTAGAAAGATAAAAAATAGCTTCACTCAACTTGCGTTGATACATGGTAATGTTTGCTAATTAAGCAGTTGTGAAAGGGAGTTATTCTTTTTTCAGTGAGATAGCGTAAAAAAACAGTATATTACCATTGGCCCTCCATAGTTGCAGGTTCCACATTTGTCCTTGAACTAGACCCCCAGAGATACGGATGGATGACTGTATAAATATTTCTTGATACTGTAGAATCATATTTCTATTTTTTTAAAAATTCAGAATATATAAGGCTAAAATAAGAATTGACCGTAATCCTGTCTCCTAGATAATCACTGTTGAAATCTAAGAGTGGCAACTTCTAGAGCTTCACTTGCTATGTTTACAGTTTGGAGAGCATGCTTAAGATTAAGATGTTATACTAAATTTTCACTTAAATAATGAAACTAGGTCTTACACATCTTTCTATAAATGCTAAAATTATATCTGACTCACAAAATGAAATTTTCATCTTAAGATGGTTATATCATTGCAAACTTGTATTGTGCTTTTCATGCTTTATCATATATAAAATATATTATCCAGGGGTTTTCTACTGAATACTAACACCACAATTGTCAAAGAGGAAAAGTGAGCATTTTTCTGTTTTAAAAAACAGCATCATATCAGCAATTTCAGATGTGGTAATGTTGATAGATCCCTAATGGTAGCAAAGAAGATGACATTAAACAAATAAGCTAACTAATGAAATGTCTTATTTTCCTTTTCTATAATAAGTTCTAAATCAGTGTTTTGTAACAGTCTTAAAAACAAAATAAAAAATTGTAAGGATATATATTATGTTGGTTAATTTTATGTGTCCATTTGGATGGACCACAGAGCCCAGATATGTGGTCAAACATTAATGTGGATGTTTCTATGAAGGTGTTTTTTAGATAAGATTAAATTTAAATTGGTGGACTTTGAGTAAAGCAGATTACCCTCCTCAAAGAGGGTGAGCTTCATCCAACCAGCTGAAGGCCTTAATAAAACAAAGACTAACCTATCCTGAGCAAGAAGGAAATCTTACAGCAGACTGCATTTGGACTCAAACTGCAACTCCTGCCTGTCAAATGTGTGTGTGTGCATGTGTGTGTGTGTGTGTATGAAGTTATTTTAACTCTTTCTTTATCTTTTGCATATTATTTTTAAATGAGTACTAAGTGACTTATGGGAATATGGGCACACCCTGCTGTATTGCACTTTGCTCTATTGAACTTCACAGATAATGTATTATTATTTTTTTTTTTACAAGTTGAACGTTTGTGGCAACCCTGCATTGAGCAAGTCTATTGGTACCATTTTTCCAACAGCATTATTTTTTAATTAAGGTATGCACATTAGACATAAAGCTAACAGACTACAGTATAGTGTAAATGTAACTTTTATTTGCCCTGGGAAACCAAAAAATTCACGTGACTCACTTTATTGGAATATTCACTTTATTGCAGTGGTCTGGAACTGAACTCACAATATCTCTAAGGCATGCCTGTAGTCATAAATCCCTGAAATCTATTCTTCAAAGGAAAAACAGTAAAGAAAAAAATTAATACTGTATGATCTCAATTACATAATGAATCTAAAATAGTCAAACTCACAGAACCAGAGAATAGAATGGTGGCAGCAAGGGGCAACAGGGTAGGGGGAATGGGGAGATATTGGTTAACGAGTACAAACTTTTAGGCATAAGATGAAAATATCTGGGGATCTAATGTACATCATGCTGGCTACAATTAATAATACTGTATTGTATAACTGAAATTTGTTATTATTAGATCTTAAGTGTTCTTACCAGAAAACAAAGGTAACTATATGAGCTGATGAACATGCTAATTAATTAACTTGATTACAGTAATCATTGCACAATGTATGTGTATATACGTGTATATATACATATATATAATCATGTTGTACACTCTAAATATATATACAATTTTTGTCAATTATGTCTCAATAAAGCTGGAAAAGAAACTGTAAATGTTGTTAAAATCTATTAATTTACTTAGAGGTTACCGCCTGTACTGCTTTAGTTTCTATCCCAGAGTTTTTCTCAAAGAATTAAGATAGCACTCAAAAGCCTTTATATGAGAGTAATTCACTTTGGGGAAGGAATCACGAGAAAAATACAGTTTAATACTTAGCAATTACTGTTTTTCATCACCTGTCTCATATATTAATTCATTGATCTTTTTCCCTGAAGAAGAAAGGTACCATGAGAGGATGAATTGTGTCTTATATACTAATTGACTCCCTACCACTTTGAATGGGGACTACCTAGTAGGTTATAGGCACTTAGAAATTATTTATGTGAACTAGTTTTTAATTTTGTTTAAGAACATTCATAGAAATAATAGGTATTGCATATAATATGCAGTTTCCTTAAATAAAACAATCTAATTCACCTACACAAAAAGTTGTTAAAAACTTACTTAAATCTTATTATGTTTCACTGAACCAAGACCAAACTGATCATCATTTCTGCCCCATTACCCTGATTATGTAATGAAAATTGGGAAGACAATTTACAGAAAAACACCTAATTTGTTAAGTCATACTAAATTAAATTAAATACATTCTTAAGGTAATAAATTACCATCTGTTCACTTTTTCTAAGGGCTACAGTGTGAGATTAAGACAATTTCAATGGGAAAAGGATGTGATCAATAATTACAGACTGTGAATTATGCAGTTTACAATGCATTGCTTATTCAAAAGAATACCTAAAATTACATTAATATATAAATGTTTACCTGTATGTTATCTGCTTCTTTTAAAATTCCTTTTAAATATTATCAGTACCAAACATCAGGAATGTAAAACAGCACAAGAGATCGTAATGATTCTATAAATTATTTTGACTAAGTCTTTTTTTTTTTTTTTTTTTGCGGTACGCGGGCCTCTCACTGTTGTGGCCTCTCCCGTTGCGGAGCACAGGCTGCGGACGCACAGGCTCAGCGGCCATGGCTCACGGGCCCAGCCGCTCCGCGGCATGTGGGATCCTCCCGGACCGGGGCACGAACCCGCGTCCCCTGCATCGGCAGGCGGACTCTCAACCACTGCGCCACCAGGGAAGCCCTTGACTAAGTCTTTCAAACATATATAATATTAATTTTGTTTTGGTTTTATTATTATTACTTCTATATGGGTTTGATTATTATCTGTTAACACAATATAATTTCACAAATAAGAAGGCAATATTTTGTATCTGACCATTAACATTCAGAATTGAAATAAAATTTCTCAGTCCTCTTTAATGGATTAGCTAAACAAAATTGATGAAACATAGACTGAAGCAAACACACGCTACTGAGGTTAGACTATTTGGTACCTAGTTTTAAGGGTATAAATGGTGACAAATCATGATAAGGATCATTCAGTTTATGTTAAAAAAAAAAATGCCGTTTTTGGAATTTGAATATAACCGATCCTCCAGTGCATCATATCATGAGATTATAAATATTAATTCAAATCTGTTCCAAAGATACAGTCTCCAAACCTCACTGATTCTTATTCACAATTAGTCCTCCTATCTCTAGATCTAAACTTATAAATTTATAAATTCCACAAATATGTTTTGAGTACTTCTAATGTGTGAGGCACATTTTTAAGTGATAGGAATAAAGTTCCTACCTTTCAGCAGGTTATACTTTTGATACTCTGCTACTCCTTGGTTTGGTGACTCAGTTACTCTCACATTTTGTGGATTACAGATTTGCTTCTCCCATTCATTTCTCAATATTCACACTATTTATTTAACATCTTTATTGGAGTATAATTGCTTTACAATGATGTGTTAGTTTCTGCTTTATAACAAAGTGAATCAGTTAAACATAAGTTCCCATATCTCTCACTTTTGCGTCTCCCTCCCTCCCACCCTCCCTATCCCACCCCTCTAGGTGGTCACAAAGAACCGAGCTGATCTCCCTGTGCTATGTGGCTGCTTCCCATTAGCGATCTATTTTATGTTTGGTAGTGTATATATGTCCATGCCACTCTCACTTTGTCACAGCTTACCGATCGCCCTCCCCATATCCTCAAGTGCATTATCTAGTAGGTATGTCTCTTTATTCCAGTCTTGTTCCTAGGTTCTTCATGAACATTTTCTTCCCCTTAGATTCCATATATATATATATATGTTAGCATACAGTATTTGTTTTTCTCTTTCTGACTTACTTCACTCTGTATGACAGACTCTAGGTTCATCCACCTCACTACAAATAACTCAATTTCGTTTCCTTTTATGGCTGAGTAATATTCCATTGTATATATGTGCCACACCTTCTTTATCCATTCATCTGTTGATGGACACTTAGGTTGCTTCCATGTCCTGGCTATTGTAAATAGAGCTACAACGAACATTTTGGTACATGACACTTCTTGAATTATGGTTTTCTCAGGGTATATGCCCAGTAGTGGGATTGCTGGGTCATATGGTAGTTCTATTTTTACTTTTTTAAGGAACCTCCATACTGTTCTCCATAGTGGCTGTATCAATTTACATTCCCACCAGCAGTGCAAGAGGGTTCCCTATTCTCCACACCCTCTCCAGCAATTATTGTTAGGATTTTTTGATGATGGTCATTCTGACAGGTGTGAGATGATATCTCATTGTAATTTTGATTTGCATTTCTCTAATGATTAATGATGTTGAGTATTCTTTCATGTGTTGGTTGGCAATCTGTACATCTTCTTTGGAGAAATGTCTATTTAGGTCTTCTGCCCATTTTTGGATTGGGTTGTTTGTTTTTTTGATATTGAGCTGCATTAGCTGCTTGTAAATTTTGGAGATTAATCCATTGTCAGTTCCTTCATTTGCAAATATTTTCTCCCATTCTGAGGGTTGCCTTTTTGTCTTGTTTATGGTTTCCTTTGCTGTGCAAAAGCTTTTAAGTTTCATTAGGTCTCATTTGTTTATTTTTGTTTTTATTTCCATTTTCTCTAGGAGGTGGGTCAAAAACAATCTTGCTGTGATTTATGTCATACAGTGTTCTGCCTATGTTTTCCTCTAAGAGTTTTATAGGTCTTTAATCCATTTGAGCTTATTTTTGTGTATGGTGTTAGGGAGTGTTCTAACTTCATACTTTTACATGTACCTGTCCAGTTTTCTCAGCACCACTTACTGAAGAGGCTGTCTTTTCTCCACTCTATGTTCTTGCCTCCTTTATCAAAGATAAGGTGACCTTATGTGTATGGGTTTACCTCTGGGCTTTCTACCCTGTTTCATTGATCTATACTTCTGTTTTGGTGCCAGTACCACACTGTCTTGATTACTGTAGCTTTATAGTATAGTCTGATGTCAGGGAGCCTGATTCCTTTAGGTCTGTTTTTCTTTCTCAATATTGCTTTGGCTCTTTGGGGTCTTTTGTGTTTCCATACAAATTGTGAAATTTTTTGTTCTAGTTCTGTGAAAAATGCCAGTGGTAGTTTGATAGGGATTGGATTGAATCTGTAGGTTGCTTTGGGTAGTATAGTCATTTTCACAATGTTGATTCTTCCAATCCAAGAACATGTTGTATCTCTCCATCTATTTGTATCATCTTTAATTTCTTAAAGAAATTAAGACACTTAAATTATCAGTGTCTTATAATTTTCTTCATACAAGTCTTTTGTCTCCTTAGGTAGGTTTATTACTAGATATTTTATTCTCTTTGTTGCAATGGTAAATGGAAATGTTTTCTTAATTTCACTTTCAGATTTTTCATCATTAGTGTACAGGATTCCTAGAGATTTCTGTGCATTAATTTTGCATCCTGCTACTTTACCAAATTCATTGATTAGCTCTAGCAGTTTTCTGGTAGCATCTTTAGGATTCTCTATGTATAGTATCATGTCATCTGCAAACAGTGACAGCTTTACTTCTTCTTTTCCAATATGGATTCCTTTTATTTCTTGTTCTTCTCTGATTGCTGTGGCTAAAACTTCCAAAACTATGTTGAATAATAATGGTGAGAGTGGGAAACCTTGTCTTGTTTCTTAGTGGAAATGGTTTCAGCTTTTCACCATTGAGGATGATGTTGGCTGTGGGTTTATCCTATATGGCCTTTATTATGTTGAGGAAAGTTCCCTCTATGTCTACTTTCTGCAGGGTTTTTATCATAAATGGATGTTGAATTTTGTCAAAAGCTTTTCTGCATCTATTGAGATGATCATATGGTTTTTCTCCTTAAATTTGTTAATATGGTGTATCACATTGATTGATTTGCATATATTGAAGAATCCTTGCATTCCTGGGATAAACCCCACTTGATCATGGTGTATGATCCTTTTAATGTGCTGTTGGGTTCTCTTTGCTAGTATTTTGTTGAGGATTTTTGCATCTATGTTCATCAGTGATATTGGCCTGTAGTTCTCTTTCTTTGTAACCTCTTTGTTTGGTTTGGTATCAGGGTGCTGTTGGCCTCGTAGAACGAGTTTGGGAGTGTTCCTCCCTCTGCTATATTTTGGAAGAGTTTGAGAAGGATAGGTCTTAGCTCTTCTCTAAATTTTTGACAGAATTCGCCTGAGAAGCCATCCGATCCTGGGCTTTTGTTTGTTGGAAGATTTTTAATCACAGTCTCAATTTCAGTTCTTGTGATTGGTCTGTTCATATTTTCTATTTCTTCCTGGTTCATTTTCGGAAGGTTGTGCATTTCTAAGAATTTGTCCATTTCTATCAGGTTGTCCATTTTATTGGCATAGCCTTGCTCGTAGTTATCTCTAATGATCCTTTGTACTTCTGCAGTGTCAGTTGTTACCTCTCCTTTTTCATTTCTAATTCTATTGTGTTCTCTCTTTTTTTCTTGATGAGTCTGGCTAACGGTTTATCAATTTTGTTTAACTTCTCAAAGAACGAGATTTCATTTTTATTGATCTTTGCTATCATTTCCTTCATTTATTTTCATTTATTTCTGATCTGATCTTTATAATTTCTTTCCTTCTGCTAACTTTGGGGGTTTGTTTGTTCTTCTTCTCTAATTGCTTTAGGTGTAAGGTTAGGTTTTTTATTTGAGTTGTTTCTTGTTTCTTAAGGTAGGATTGTATTGCTATAAACTTCCCTCTTAGAACTGCTTTTGCTGCGTCCCATAGGTTTTGGGCCGTTGTGTTTTCAATGTCATTTGTTTCTAGGTATTTTTTGATTTCCTCTTTGATTTCTTCAGTGATCTCTTGGTTATTAAGTAGTGTATTGTTTAGCTTCCATGTGTTTATATATTTTACAGATTTTTTTCCTGTAATTGATATCTAGTCTCATAGCATTGTGGTCGGAAAAGATACTTAATATGAATTCAATTTTCTTAAATTTACAAAGGCTTGATTTGTGACCCAAGATATGACCTATCTTGCAGAATGTTCCGTGAGCATTTGAGAAGAATGTGTATTGTGTTGTTTTTGGATGGAATGTCCTATAAATATCAATTAAGTCCATCTTGTTTAATGTATCATTTAAAGCTGTGTTTCCTTATTTATTTTCAGTTTGGATGATCTGTCCATTTGTCAAAGTGTGGTGTTAAAGTCCCCTACTATGATTGTGCTACTGTCGATTTCCCATTTTATGGCTGTTAGTATTTGCCTTATGTATTGAGATGCTCCTATGTTGGGTGCATAAATATTTACAATTGTTGTATCTTCTTCTTGGATCGATCCCTTGATCATTATGTAGTGTCCTTCTTTGTCTATTGTAACAGTCTTTATTTTAAACTCTATTTTGTCTGTTATGAGAATTGCTACTCCAGCTTTCTTTTGATTCCCATTTGCCTGGAATATCTTTTTCCATCCCCTCACCTTCAGTCTGTATGTGTCCCTAGATCTGAAGTGTGTCTCTTGTAGACAGCATGTATATGGGTCTTGTTTTGGTATGCATTCAGCCAGTCTATGTCTTTTGGTTGGAGCATTTAATCCATTTACATTTAAGGTAATTATCGATATTTATCTTCCTATTACCATTTTCTTAATTGTTTTGGGTTTGTTATTGTAGGTTTTTTCCTTCTCTTGTGTTTCCTGCCTAGAGAAGTTCCTTTATAAAGTTCCTTTATAAAGCTGGTTTGGTGGTGCTGAATTCTCTTAGATTTTGCTCGTCTGTAAAGGTTTTAATTTCTTCATCAAACCTGAATGAGATCCTTGCTGGGTACAGTAATCTTTGTTGTAGGTTTTTCTCCTTCATCACTTTGACTATGTCCTGCCACTCCCTTCTAGCTTGCAGAGTTTCTGCTGAAGGATCAGCAGTTAACCTTATGGGGATTCCCTTTTGTGTTATTTTTCCCTTGCTGCTTCTAATATTTTTTCTTTGTATTTAATTTTTGATAGTTTGATTAATATGTGTCTTGGCGTGTTTCTCCTTGGATTTATCCTGTATGGGACTCTGTGCTTCCTGGACTTGATTAACTCCTTCTTTCCCCATATTAGGGAAGCTTTCAACCATAATCTCTTCAAATATTTTCTCAGTCCCTTTTTTTTCTCTTCTTCTTCTGGGACCCCTATAATTCGAATGTTGGTGCGTTTAATGTTGTCCCAGAGGTCTCTGGGACTGTCTTCAGTTCTTTTCATTCTTTTTTCTTTATTCTGCTCTGCAGTAGTTATTTCCATTATTTTATCTTCCAGGTCACTTATCCATTCTTCTGCCTCAGTTATTCTGCTATTGATCCCTTCTAGAGAATTTTTAACTTCATTTACTGTGTTGTTTATCATTGTTTGTTTGCTCTTTAGTTCTTCTATGTCCTTGTTAAACGTTTCTTGTATTTTCTCCATTCTATTTCCAAGATTTGGGATAATCTTTACTATCATTATTCTAAATTATTTTTCAGGTAGACTGCCTATTTCCTCTTCATTTGTTAGGTCTGGTGGGTTTTTGCCTCGCTCTTTCATCTGCTGTGTGCTTTTCTGTCTTCTCATTTTGTTTAACTTACTGTGTTTGGGGGTCTCCTTTTTGCAGGCTGCAGGTTGGTAGTTCCCATTGTTGTTGGTGTCTGTCCCCTGTGGCTAAGTTTGGTTCAGTGTGTTGTGTAGGCTTCCTGGTGGAGGGGACTAGTGCCTGTGTTCTGGTGGATAAGGCTGGATCTTGTCTTTCTGTTGGGCAGGTCCACGTCTTGTTGTGTGTTTAGGGGTGTCTGTGGCCTTATTATGATTTTAGGCAGTCTCTCTGCTAATGGATGGGGTTGTGTTACTCTCTTGCTAGTTGTTTGGCATAGGGTGTCCAGCAGTGTAGTTTGCTGGTCGTTGAGTGAAGCAGGGTCTTGGTGTTGAGATGGATATCTGTGCGAGACTTTCGCCATTTGATATTACGTGGAGCTTGGAGGTCTCTTGTGGACCAGTGTCCTGAACTTGGTTCTCACACTTCAGAGGCACAGCCCTGACACCTGCCTGGAGCACCAAGAGCCTTTCATCCACACGGCTCAGAATAAAAAGGAGAAAAAACAGAAAGAAAGAAAGAAAGAAGGTAAAATAAAATAAAGTAAAATAAAGTTATTAAAATAAAACACATTAAGAAAAAAATTTAAAAAGTAATAAAGAACAGACAAACAAAAAAACCCAGACAGATAGAACCATAGGACAAGTGGTAAAAGCAAGCTATACAGAGAAAATCACACAGAGAAGCATACACATACACACTCACAAAAAGAGAAAAATGGAAAAAGATATATATATCTTTGCTCCCAAAGTCCACCTCCTCAATTTGGGATGATTCGTTGTCTATTCAGGTATTCCACAGATGCAGGGTACATCAAGTTGATTGTGGAGATTTAATCCGCTGCTTCTGAGGCTGCTGGGAGAGATTTCCCTTTCTCTTCTTTGTTCACACAGCTCCTGGTGTTCAGCTTTGGATTTGGACCCGTCTCTGTATGTAGGTTGCCTGAGGGCGTCTGTTCTTTGCTCAGACAGGATGGTGTTAAAGGAGCAGCTGATTCGGGGTCTCTGGCTCACTCAGGCCAGGGGGAGGGAGGGGCACGGAGTGCGGGGCGAGCCTGTGGCGGCAGAGGCCGGTGTGACGTTGCACCAGCCTGAGGTGCGCCGTGTGTTCTCCCGGGTAAGTTGTCCCTGGATCATGGGACCCTGGCAGTGGGGGGCTGCACAGGTTCCCGGGAGGGGAGGTGTGGATAGTGACCTGTGCTTGCATACAGGTTACTTGGTGGCTGCAGTAGCAGACTTAGTGTCTCATGCCTGTCTCTGGTGTCCACGCTGATAGCTGCGACTTGCACCAGTCTCTGGAGCTCCTTTAAGCGATGGTCTTAATCCCCTCTCCTCGCCCACCAGGAAATAAAGAGGCAAGAAAAAGTCTCTTGTCTCTTCAGCAGTTCCGCACCTTTTACCAGACTTCCTCCTGGCTAACTGTGGCGCACTAGCCCTTCAGGCTGTGTTCACGCCGCCAACCCCGGTCCTCTCCCTGGGATCTGACCTCTGAAATCGGAGCCTCAGCTCCCAGCCCCCGTCCACCCCAGGGAGTGAGAAGACAAGCCTCTCGGGCTTGTGAGTGCTGGTCGGCACCGATCCTCCATGCAGGAATCTCTCCGCTTGCCCTCCGCACCCCTGTGGCTGCACTCTCCTCCGTGGCTCCGAAGCTTCCCCACTCTGCCACCCACAGTCTCCGACTACGAAGGGGCTTCCTAGTGTGTGGAAACCTTTCCTCCTTCACAGTTCCCTCCCACTGGTGCAGGTCCCGTCCCTATTCTTCTGTCTCTGTTTTTTCTTTTTTCTTTTGCCCTACCCAGGTACGTGGGGAGTTTCTCCTTTTGGGAGGTCTGAGTTCTTCTGCCAGCGTTCAGTAGGTGTTCTGTAGGAGTTGTCCCACATGTAGATGTATTTCTGATGTATTTGTGGAGAGGAAGGTGATCTCTGCATCTTACTCTTCCACCATCTTGAAGCTCCTCCTGAATATTCACACTCTTGATTTTAGCTTCAACATGCATCAGTGGCCTTAACACTGCCACATCCACAAATAGAGAAAGATTCAAACACATAAAAAGAATAACTAATCACTTCTACTAGACCCCATCCAAGACATAGTTTAAACCATGTTTCATGTTTATTATATTCCAACCTAAATTTTGTTTTCGAAAATTAATATGGGGAAACAATAAGTAATAGACATTTGTTTCATTTAAAGTACTAAATTATTGGTTGTAGTGAACAATATTTCATTTCTGCCCTCAACTAGCTTAAAGTAGAAATCATCTAACCAAATTCAAAACTGAATACATAGTTAGAGCTTATACTTTAATATGAGGGAAGTAGAGACAATAGCCAACATAAATAAAATACATATATGTTAGGTAATAAGTGTGATGGAGAAAATAAAGCAAATTAAATGGACAGATGTAATTTCAAATGGTGGTTAGGGTGAATTGCTAAGAAAAATTGCATTTAGGTAAATGCTATGACAGAATGAGCTATGCAGTTAACAAGAGGGATAATGGCTCAAGCAGAGGCAAAAAACAAGTAGAGAGGCCATGAATGAGTTTGTGTAATGTGGCTGTTTAAAGAATAGCAAAAAGAGGTAGTGAAAGCTACTGTCTGTTGGAAAAAAAATGAAAGATAGAAAAGAAAAGGAAAACCAGCAAGCAGAAATGTGGAGAAAGAGGAGAAAGGAGAGAGAAAAAGAATGAGAAATGAAAAAGATAAAGCAAAATCTGGAGATTCAGTGAAGGTAAATACTTTGTTACGAACAAAGACATTTAATAGTCCTTCTAAGATGGCATATTTTTATACATAAGCATACGTATTTAAATTAGTCCAAATATTTAAACTCTCATCAGTTTCACCAGTTATAAAGGGTCATACTTAAATGCCAACCTCCAGGTTTTTTTTTTTTAACAGGTATATGTTTCCTCCTAGTCTATGGCTTTTTCTTTCATTTTCTTAACAGCTTTCGCAAAGCAGAAGTTTTTAACTTTGATAAAGCTCAGCGTATCATTTTTTTGTTATTTTTGTTGTTTTTCACCAATAAATATGGTCATAAATATAAATAAATTTTATAGATGACCATTATCAGGATGAAGTATTCCCTTGATATTCTTAAACTGCCCTTAAAAAATCAAAAATAGTGATTGGGGGGCTTCCCTGGTGGCGCAGTGGTTGACAGTCTGCCTGCTGATGCAGGGGACACGGGTTCATGCCCCAGTCTGGGAAGATCCCACATGCCATGGAGTGGCTAGGCCCATGAGCCATGGCTGCTGAGCCTGCGCTCCGCAACAGGAGAGGCCACAACAGTGAGAGGCCTGTGTACCGCAAAGAAAAAAAAAAAAAAAAAAAGAAAGAAAAAAAATAGTGATTGAATATTGTCAAATGCTTTATAAATCTATTAATTATCATATTAATTTTTGTTAGTGTTTAATATGATGCATCTCAGTGATCAATTTTTGAATGCTGAACATGTCTTACAATCCCAAAATAAGTCCTACTTTTCTTGATTACTCTCCATTACCATTCTGGGGTTCCAGTTACACAGGCATCATTTGATATTATCCCACAGCTTTGCTAAAAGGTCCTGTCAATGAATAACCAGAGTAGTATTGTGAAAGTTTATTGTATACACACCAAAAAGACAGAACTAGGAACACTTCAAACCAAAACATGGAGTGAGTTTAGGCTTTTGTTGTAAAGCAGCTTACATAGCGAAAAAGCAATGACTTTATTCTTCTCAGTAGTTGGTTATAATGTTAGAATTTTCTTAAATGATATAGAGAATTGGTTAGTGGTTACCTCATATCAACTTGGGGGAAACATTTCAAGTTTCACTTATGAATTCCGGAAGCATAAACAAGAAATGACCCAGCATCAAATTAGTCCTGCAAAATAAGCTAAATTAAGTTTTGTGTGTATGACTAGACTGATATTGTCTGTTTAGGGAATTTTCAGAGTTGCTTTCCATTTGTTTTTTATTTTAACAGATCTTAGTTGATTGTTCTGTTTGTTTATTCTTTTATCACTTTGCAATTGTGTTTCAGTAATTTATTTTGATATATATCAAGTTCACAGATTCTTTCCTCAGATGTGTTGAATTTACTGATAATTTTATCAAAGACATTGTCTATCTTTCTGTTATTTATTTGTTTTTATTTCTAGCATTTCCATTTGACCCTTTCTTATTAGTTTCCGTATTTCTACTGAAATCCCCAACTGATCATTCATGTTATCCACTATAGGCAATAAAGCCCTTAACTTATTAATTATAGTTACTTTACATTCCCTGAGAATTGCAACATCTAGGTCATTTCCCATCCTAGTGGCTCTAATTATTTTGTCTCTTTGTAATGTGTATGTGTGCATATTTGTGTGTGTGTGTGTGCATGCACCTTGTGTTCATGCTTTTTGTTTTGTACTTTTTGATTTTGCAAAACTTGTGTAGGAAAGTAAAGACTGAGGTAAATGATATTTATAGTAGAAAATGGGCACGCCTCTTCTTTGCTAGAACTTTAGTGTGTGTGAGGGGGTTAAAAGGTGCAATGGATTTGGGTCTTGTGCTTATGGTTCCCTTCCACGCACTTAACGTTGGCTTCAAACTTCTCTAGTGTTACCTTTTGCTCAGTGTGGGGACTGGGTTCCTGGAGTAATTTTCTCACTGTTCCTGTTCACTTTCAGCTTTGGAGTTTTTCTATGTGCCTATTACTCACAGAAGGTCTCTCTCCACCCTCTTGCCTCTCCCCCAGTGGTAGACTGCTGCTTTACTGGTTACTCAATGCTATGGCTAAATGTGTGCCCCCAAAATTCATGTTGAAGTCCTAACCTCCAGTACCTCACAATGTGACAACGTTTGGAGATAGGACCTTTAAAGAGCTGATTAAATTAAAATGAGGCCCTTAGCGTGGGCCCTAATCCAATCTAACATATGACCTTAAAAGAAGAGGAAATTTGGACACATAAAGAGACACCAGAATTGTGCACATATAGAGGAAAAACCATGTGAGAACACAGCAAGAAGGCATCTATCTGCAAGCCAAGGAGAGAGCTACTGACAGCTTAATCTTGGACTTCCAGCCTCCAGAACTGTGAGAAAATACATTTCTGTTGTTTAAGCTACCCAGTTTGTGATATTTTGTTATGGCAGCTCTATCAAACTAACACATTCAACATTTTCTAGCTTGTGTTCAGGATATGGAGATGCCTTGTCTCTTGTACTGATGTAAGCATTGCCTATATCCCTGGATCTCTGCTGTGGGGCTTTACAGTGATCTTGCTCCTCCCCCAGCATTAGGTGTCCAATTGCCTGTGCCCAGTACATTTTCCCGCCATTTCCCAGATGTAGTGGTTTTTGTTTGTTTTTCTCTGTTCTTCTCCTCCAGTTGCTATGGCTCTTCAGCTATCATTGGAATCTCAGTGTTTGCTGCCCTTTTATCAAGGGATTAAGCCTTTTTTTCCCTTAAGATATGAAGTTCTAGGCAAGGATTTTTGTTGTTTCTATCATAGTGGTCATTCCGCTACCCAGGCTTAACACTATTCCTTTGGCCCTAATCCTTCTTAAATGCATATAATGACATCTGTGGAAGAGAGGTTGCAAGTGAGAACAAATTTGCCTTGTTTCTAAAACTCCCAGGGATTCTATACTATCACATTAACTCACATGATCTTAGCAATTGTTTAAAAATTTTAGCTGAAATCTTACTAATGCTGTGCTGTATCCTAGGTTATCTAGTGTTTGAAACTCGTATCTCTTTGGTGGTACCTTTCTTTCCTTGAATTTCAGGCTAGTTGATTATACCGCAACCTTAACTTTCTGAGAGTTTAAAGATGAATTATAAATTTGCATTCTGTCTGATTTTTCTTGTTGTTAGGTTGAGAGATAAACTCTTTTCAGTTTTCTGTATACGCTAAGTGGAAACAGAAAGGGAAAAAAATCATCTTCATAGGGACATCATTAATAGTTTGAAATTCAACATTTTCCTGTTGTTGTTGAAAGATTTAATAAATGGAAAGCAAGTAATGGAATTAGAATTTACTAATAGGTTTCAAATCATAACATGCAACATCTTACACTAAGCTGAGCCCTGAAGAAACAGCAAAATTTGTGTGTGCCACACTGTTTATGCAAATTAAAGTAATTTATTCTACAGTACTCATCAGATTAGATATTTTTAAGTTTGTCAGAGATTGCCCTCCCAGGTTATTCACCCCTGTGTAATCTTACATCTGTCAACTATCTGACCTGTGGGAGTTCTTAATGATATCAAAGGATTCACCCCAAGAATGTAGCTACCTGACTTGTTTTGTAATATAGCAAGTATCTCAATAGTTTTTGATGCAAAGTTATAAACATACTAAAAATTTTCAAAGTTAATGATCTCCAAACAGCTGCATTCATAATAAATCTACTCCCTTATATTGTCTTTGAAAAATAAATCAACATTAAATTTCTTTACATTTATGATTCAGTCAGATGGGATTATAATCACAGCACTTATACACACTATTAATAAGGTAAAACTCAAACAATAACTTATCATAGGATACGTCTGGGCAGAATTCTGAGTTTTTTTCTTTTTTTTCTCTTTAACTCCATTTCACCTCTTTACTCTCCTAAAGTTTGGTTCAGTATTTCCAAATTTATCCTTTAAATGTGTAGGATATTCTTCGACTATGCTCTTTGGCTGAGATGTTCCATCAACTTCTTAAAATGTATTGGTTTTTCTCTATCTCATTTTCTCAGGTTCAGTCTCCTATTTACTTTGTAATTGTTATTTCAATTACTATTTATAAGCAGAGTGAATGAATTATAACAAAAGTAGTCTTGACAATCAAGCTATTTAAAAGGAAATCAGTGAAGAAAATGTATTCCAAAATTGACAAATGGCCTCACCTTTGCTTCTTCCTCTCATTCTACTGTCCTAAAAACAGGGTTCTTTCAAAAGCAAAGCTCAGTAGGCTTATGAATACCCTTCGTGTAAGAGTGAATGGAATAAAATGAATTCACTTTGGAAAAATTCTAATGTGGAACTTATACTAGGAACTCATAGTTATGAGTCTGAAGAGAAACCAAAATTTTAAGGTAGGGTCTTAGAGAATGTCCCTAGAAGTTTCTGAACTTTCTACAAAGGCTCTTTTTGTGTGAATGTTGGCATGTAGATTTTGAATGTCTATTTCTACAGCTTTGACGTGGTAGGTTGAGGATGTGGAGTGAAAGCCAGATGGGAACAGAGAGTGAAGAGCAGATTAACAATGAACCTAGCTTTTCCCACCACAAGGTCAGAAGAATTATTCATACTTTATTTTCAAATAAATAATATTTTGACCAGGACCTATTTTTACCTTATGTAATTATTTTGCATGGAACAAACCCAGACTGCTGCCAGATATCCATTCTGAACTAAAACCTTGTACTTCCTGAAAATGTAGATGATAAAAATAAAAATTTACTTTCTGTAATTAGCTGAAAGATGCCATTTTGCCAGTTGTTGTGCAATTTTGCCCTTTATTAAATTTTGACCTGTTCATGTTGTAATATAAAGGAAGAGAAGTGAAATGGAAAGAACTTTGGCTCCCTGGGTTGATTTCTACTACTCTTTGTAGGGTACATCATATGCTTTAACCTTTCATTAGTTAACAATACAGGACTTGAAGAAAGTAGTTTTAAAAATTGTGTTCAGGATATTTCTAAATGAGAATAAATGGGAATAATTTTCCTTTGGAGAAAAATGTAATTCTGCGTGTATTTTAATTTCACCCCTAGTAAGACTAGGAAAATAACGGCAACAAATTTTATCTCTATTCTCTTACTATATCCTAGAAACAGCTCTAAATTGGCAAAATAAAATAGAATGAGTGATTATTTTGAGAACTTAGACTAAAGCAGCTATCTGGGAAATAAATAGGCTGACTGCTCACTTAATAAAGTAAGTCAGGCAACTTTTTAGCCCCAAATTCCATATTTTCTTTCTTTTATCCAGCCATCAAAGAATATGTTGAGGTAAAAAAGTACTTTGCAACCATTTATTCAAATAAAATGAGTAAAATACTACATATTAATATGCGGCTCTATGATATTCCTAAACTATATCATTCCTATATGAATTAAGGCAATGCATTTTACTTGAGATTTTACAATATCAGGCACTATGTTAACTATCCTGCAAAACTTCTAATGTTTATGGGGTGCTCACCTTCCCTTCCTTCCTATTCACCAAAAAGGAATGTATGGCTCCCTGTCAAGCACAACATGGAAACCTTAAAATACGGGGTCTATTTTCCAATGGGATAACTAAACTGACAAAAGTTCAATTTTTCCACATGATGTTCTCTTTCATTTTTCATTCATCCAGTGTGGAAGAAAACTAGGGCTCTACATGAACTGGGCATCCCTTTCGCCTTTGTGATGAGTCAAAACAACTCAGGCAGGATCTCAGCAAAGAAAAACACATGGTGGAGGAACTTCATGTCTGCTTATGATCACGATGACAATAATACCAGTGATCTTAACATTTAATATTAATTGCTTGATATGTAGCAGTCACAGTGTTTAGCACTTTATGTGCATTACTTCATTTAATTCTCATAAAATTCTTATGAAATAACTACTGTTATATATCACAAAAAGAGTAACTGAGGCTTAGTGAAGGATTCAAATCAATTTTTAAACTTAAGTGTAAATAAAAGATATCCATGGGTTTATACTTTCCTAACCTAGTATAGCTATAAAGAACACCAGTTATAAATAAGTAGCTGAAGGTCCTTAAATGATCCTTGGAAACAAAAATTTTATCTATAATAGGAGGTTGGTGGGTGTGGTAGTTTAAAATATGTCCACAAATTATTTGATACTTCTGTGATGGTTAGTTATATGTGTCAACTTGACTGGACTAAAGGATGACCAGACAGTTGGTAAAGCATTTCTGGATATGCATGTGAGGGTATTTATGGAAGAGATTAGCATTTGAATCTGTAGACTGACTTATGAAGATCATCTTTACCAATGCAAGTGGACATCATTCCATTTTATGAGAGCCTAAATAGAACAAAAAGGCAGAGGGAGGATGAATTTGCTCTCTGCTTGAGCTGGGATGTGGGACACCAGTTTTCTGCCCTTGGATATTGGCAGTCCTGGCAAGGGACCTGGACTGAATTACAACACCAGCTTTCCCAGTTCTCCAGCTTGAAGAAAGAAGATAATGGGATTTCTGGGCTTCCATAATTATGTAAGCCAATTCTTGTAATAAAAATCAACTCCCTCTCCCTCCCTCTCTCTCTAGATATACATATATAGATATAGATATACAGATATAGATCTCTCTCTCTCTCTCTCTCTCTCTCTCTCTCTCTATATATATATATATATATATGTATATATATCCTATTATACCTCCTATTGGTCCTGTTTCTCCAGAGACTCCTGACTATAACAACTCCCTACAAATTTAGAGCCAAATCCACCCCACTCTACCCCCTATAAGTGCGTGAGTTGGACTTAATGACTACCTTCTAATGAAAGTAAAATGGTGTCTCTGGCACTAGGTAATAAAAGTCATTGAGGCTTCCTTACTTTTGGGAAAGCCAGTCAGCAGAGCCATATTAACCAAGATCCAAGGCTTCCTGCTAACTTCCATGTAAATGAGTCATCTCAGAAGCTTCTGATGACTGTATCTCAGACTGATCTGTTGACTGCAAATTTCTTAGACACCCAGAACAGAGCCAACCACTACACAGATCTTGAATTACTGATCCAAAGAAAACATGATGAGATAATGTTTTTTGTTGTTTTGTTTTAAGCAACTATGTTTTGGAGTAATTTGTTATGCAGCAATAATTAACCTATATATTGAGAATTATTAATGTTGGATTCATTTCCTTTAAAAAATAACAAGCAGAAGTTTTCAAAATATAATAAATAATGACCAACCTCTCCCTTTTAACAGTTCATGGTGTAAAGGAGCATAAATAAAACACTAGATACAATCCAGGTTGCCTTCTAGAAAAATGTAGACAGAGTAAGAAAACAGAGCCATGTGCGAGATATTTTACCTGCGAGAATCAGGGAAGGTTTCAACAGAGAAGTAACACGAAAACTGAGATTTAAATCAACTATTTAACTTCTCTGAGCAAGTTATTAGACTGTTAAATAAAATGATGTGTTACACATATAAATAAGTCCCACCAAAATGTCCCTTCGTGAGATCTACAGAATGAAGAAGATTTATATCTGCTTCATAGAAAAGAAGAAGTATAAGATAACTGGTTCTATTAAGTGCCTGAAATGAAATTTAAAGTAGAAAGCATCAGAGGCAATTTGTTTCTACTAAATGAAACTCAAATGAAATTTAGCATACATACTAAGGAAAACTGGCTAATGTGCAATAAATCTGCATTTTAATAATTCTTGTATAAATTATATTCCTCCTGAGGCAGTCATTCTGAATTAACTTTTTTTTTATCTTGAGTTACTTACATGTAAGATAATATTTCTCTCAAAAAAATTTCACTCAAATAAGTCTGTCAATTTTCCCTTCTAACCAATTAATTCTTATTAATAACATTAAAGATATTGAGTCACCTCTGGACTAGGGTTTAGTATTCATGAATTTAAGCCTTTTCTACTTTTGATTCTAGCAATTCCTATAATTTGACATTAATAATAATGTGACTGTTTAGAAGCAGTCGAACATTAAAGTGCTCTTTAGTCAATATCATATAATTTAACTGACTTGTGGATTCAAAAATAATTAATTTTTAGTTCTGCCCAGAACGCTGTAATTTCTACATAGGGTATCATTTTAAAATTGGACAAAAAGACAGACTGAACACCAAGCATTATCTCTTTCTTATGGACATACTCAGGATGTCTTCTCTACATTTCTTGAAATCACTGCAGCCAGTATCCAAAGGTAGCAAGTGAGGAAACAAAACAAAAGAAAACAATATCAGTCATAACAATAAGAAGAAATAAGGTCAAATTTTCTGAGGATAGGAAAAGATCTCCACGATTTAGAAGGCATTTGTGGAACCAACATGGCCTTGTTTCTTTGTTATTGTTTATTTACTTGTTTGTTTTAGAGGAAAAATAATGAAATTTTGAGTCAGATGAAGGGAATTTGACTCATGACAGTCTCTTTTTGACTAAATATGCACTTTCTAAGCCTCCATTTTCTCATAAATGAAATGAAAAAGGTAACAATTCCTCACAGTTTGCGATACTGATTTTAATTACAAGAAAGTGTGAGTGGAATGTGATGCATTACGAGAATTTAGTGCCTATTCCTCTAGTCTGTTAGGTTTTGGGGTTCATGTATGATGACAAACTTGTCTTTATTCCTACCACTTAACACACTGTGAAATAGAAGGGTTACTTTACACCTGTGTTGAGTGATTGATTAAAAATAAGACCATAGGGCTTCCCTGGTGGCTCAGTGTTTGAGAATCTGCCTGCCAATGCAGGGCACATGGGTTCGAGCCTTGGTGTGGGAAGATCCCATATGCCGCGGAGTAACTAGGCCTGTGAGCCACAACTACTGAGCCTGCACGTCTGGAGCTTGTGCTCCGTAACAAGAGAGGCCGCGATAGTGAGAGGCCCATGCACCGCAATGAAGAGTGGTCCCTGCTCGCCACAACTAGAGGAAGCCCTTGCACAGAAACGAAGACCCAACACAGCCAAAAATAAATAAATAAAGAAGCTTTCATTTTAAAAAAAAAGATAAAAAAAAAAAAAGACCATAAACAAAACGAAAAGACAACCCACAGAATGGGAGAAAATATTTGCAAATGATGCGACCAACAAGGGATTAATCTCCAAAATATACAAACAGGTCATACAGCTCAATATTAAAAAAACCAAACAACCCAATCAAAAAAATGAGTGGAAGACCTAACTAGACATTTCTCCAAAGAAGACTATACAGATAGCCAAAAGACACATGAAAAGATGCTCAATATCTCTAATTATTAAACAAATGCAAATCAAAACTACAATGAGGTATCACCTCACAGCAGTGAGAATGGCCATCATCAAAAATTCTACGAATAATAAATGCTGGAGAGGGTGTGGAGAAAAAGGAACACTCCTACACTGTTCGTGGAATGTAAATTGGTGCAGCCACTGTGGAAAGCAGTATAGAGGTTCCTTAAAAACTAAAACTAGATCTACCATATGATTCTGTAAGCCCACTCCTGGGCATATATCTGGAGAAAACCATAATTCGAAAAGATACATGCACTCCAATGTTCACTGCAGCACTATTTACAATAGCCAAGACATGGAAGCAATCTAAATGTTCATCGACAAATGAATGGATAAAGAAGATGTGGTATATTTATATAATGGAATATTACTCAGCCATAAAAAAGAATGAAATAATGCCATTTGCAGCAACATGGATAGACCTAGAGATTATCATACCAAGTGAAGTAAGCCAGACAGAGAAAGACAAATATCATATGATATTGCTTATTTGTGGAATCTAAAAAAAAAAAGATACAAATGAACTTATATATAAAACAGAAATGCACTCACAGACATAGAAAACAAACTTATGGTTACCAAAGAGGAAAGGGAGGGAGGGATAAATTAGAAGTTTGGGATTAATATACAGTACTGCTATATATAAAATAGATACCCAACAAGGACCTTCTGTATAGCACAGGGAACTACACTCAATATTTTGTAATAACCTATAAGGGAAAAGAATCCGTAAAACATAGATATATATGCATGTATAACTGAATCGCTTTTCTGTACCCGTGAAACTAACACAACATTATAAATCAACTATACTTCAATAAAAAATAAATTAAAAAAGAGACACAGCTTCAATTTCTTTCAATTTCCTTTCTTATAAGTACATGGGTTTATATATTTCCAACTAATGATATTAAGAGAAGAATTATTTCTTATACAAGTTGTGGATGTAAATTCAAAACTAGAAAATTTCAGATAATATATTTTATACTTCAAATGCTTCTTTTCTTATCCAGTTCCCTTAAAAAATACTGTCATATATTCTGACATGGTTAAAGATGTAATAGAAAAGTAAGAAACATGACTATAAAGCTAACACACTCAATAATATGGAGCGGATTGTAATGTAAATTTATCTAACTGTAGGCCAAGAAAGGGAAAAGTGTATACAGAAATTGAGATAAACATAATAGGTCAGGCCAACAGTAAGTGTAAGGGTGTCTAGAAGAAAAGATTGTTGGTACATGGGACATGGCAATAAGAAGTCTAAGATTAGCCAATACTGGTAAATACAAAAAGTCATGCATTAGAACTTGTCAGAAGGATATATCAACAGGACCTGGAGTATACAGCACATGTTATAAGCCAAATCACTTTAGCACCTAAGGTAACATTGAAACTAATCACTTTTATTAATGAAGTCCCCATTTTAAAGAACCACTTCAAATATTTTGAAAGGAAAGCATCTGAACCAATCTGTTCTAACTTAATTGGTTTATTATCAAGATTCTGATATCTAAAATGGATTAAAAAAATTAAACAAAGAATAGCATCTAAATAATGGTCTCTGAATAAGGCATATTTTAAGTCAATATCTATTTTACAATGTCTGTATGTTGATGTTCCTATTTATAGCAGGATCTTTTGATAAGGCTTTACCCATCCTGTTTTACTATAAGTGATATTTGGTTCTATCAAAAAAAAAAACTACAAAAACAAACAAACTTTAGGACATTAGGGTTTCACAAAAGATAATTTAATAAGTCCTGAAAATTACATATTTAAGACATATCACAGTTTCTGTGGTATATACCATGATGTTTTCATAGGGATTTTGACTCTTGACATTTAAATCTGGGGATTTTTTTTTTTGTATTAATGGTCTTGGTGATGAACAGAATATCAATAGCATATATTTTCAACACATATCATTATTTATGGTGCGGCATGGGCATTAATTACCTTGTACTGTGACAAATATTTGGGTCACAATCTTACCATGCAGAGTAGTCACAGAACATTCTCTCTTAACAGTCTTATATGTTTGCTTTAAGAAAAAATAAATCATCTCAGAATAGGATGTGGTTGGTTAGCATCTCTTAACTCTATGCCAAAATAAATATTTGTACCCCAAGATCTCTTAAAGTTCAAGAATAAAGGTAATTTTACATTATGTGTTTGTTGTTATTGAAATTAAAGTCAGTGTTTTCATATATAACAGTTTTTTTTACAATCAGAAATATTGTTTTATTATATGGTGATAAGAGAATGAACACTCAATAGCCAAATGATCTCTGAATGCTACACAATTACTTGTATTTTTAAAATTGCCAAAATTAGAAACTACAAAATGCATATTGAAAGTAGGATATTCATACAGCAATGAAAATCTACATCTATATACACAGGACAGATTGTTGGTTGCCAGAGGCAGGGCATGGGGGTGATGGTGGTGAAATGGGTGAAGGGAGTCAAAAGGTACAAATTTCCAGTCATAAAATAAATATGTCATGGGGATGTAATGTACAGCATGGTGACTATAGTTAATAATACTGTACCGCATATTTAAAAGTTGCTAAGAGAATAAATCGTAAAAGTTCCCATCACAAGGAAAAAAAAAAAGGTAAGCTATGTACGGTGACCTATGTTAATTAGATTTACTGTGGTGATCATTTTGCAATATATGTAAATAGCAAATCATTATGCTGTACACCTGAAACAAATATAATGTTTGTCAATTATACCTCAGTAAGAAAACAAACATCTATAACTTCACACAGCAATATGAATGAATCTCATGAACATAATTTGAATGAATGAAGCCAGACCTGTAAAGTACACACACACACTACATATATATATATATACACATATATATATATATTTATAAGTACAAAAAATAGGCAAAATTAATTTATTCTGTTAGATTTCAGGACAGTGATTATACTTGGTGGGGGAGGGGTGGATGGAAAGGGAAACGAGAGGGGTTTCAGGGATGCTGGCAATGTTCTTTTCTTGATCTGACTGCCAGTTACATGGGTGCGTTTAGTATGCAAAATATTTATTGAAATATAACTTAGTTGTGAGACAGTACTTTATGGGTCCCTTGCATTTGTGCATGTTGTGTGAGGAGAGGCACTGGCTGCCTTTTGTTCCAGACTATCTTTTCAGAGATGTTAATATAGAAACGGCCTTGGAAGATACAGAAATAGTACCCTTCAGGGTGGAGAGAAGATTTTTTTCCTGATTAGTATAATAAAGATAATGCTTCTCTCTAGGAAATAATTTTAGTTGGTTTGCATGTAGCCCTTTATAAAAAAATTGGGTTTCCCTAAGTTCAGAGCTCCTCTCCTCTAATACAACCCACTGCATGTGCAGATGTCACTGGGCCTTGTTGCACAACCTGGTGGAAACTGAGGCTCAGGAAACATTGCAAATGACCACATTTTAACTACTACTATTGCTGCCCAAAATAAACTGTCCTTTGCTTTTTCCTCAGGAGTCTCATGACTTCTGCCAGCATCCATGAAATGGTGGTATGCTATCTTGCTAACTTGAAGATAGGGTAAAATCTCAAACCCTTCACATTTCTTGACACTAAAATAACCACTTAACAGATGTAGTAAATGTTGCATATTTTTAAATAGTAAACTACTATGCTTGATGCTTATGATAATGTTTATTTTCCATATGTGTATTGTACTTTAATAGAAAAAATTACTTGGAGCTGTATTCATTTCTCATAAATCACGAATCACAAGAGGAAGCAAAGGCAGACACTAAAGATTTCTTCTTCAAGAAGATATCCACCCACATACACACAAAATCAAAACAAATAAAGCACCTGTTAGCATTTGTAGAGCAATAAACAAGTTTTTGAGCCCCAGCGCATTACTTACTCTTTTGGGCAAGATAGTATTACTACAGAGCATGGATTTCTTAAATCTCTGTATTTTTAATTATATGAAATTTTGATTAAATTTCCATTTGAAAAGTTGCCCTATTATATTTATGTACTCTGTGTCAGGTATTACCTATTCAATTTTTACTTTTCCCTTCAAATCAGTAATATTTAAATACTATTTCAAGACTTTTTAAAAATATAGTTTTATTTTATTTACTCTGTTGAAAGAGAAGGAAAGATGAGTGTGAAATTCAGTATTTGCCCAGTGAACAACAGTATTGTTTGTGATGTTTATGGGTGAATCTACTGGTAGAAGACATGGTAATTGGAAAATGAGTATAATACCTTATTTGCGCAAAGTTTAAGTTTTTGGAGTAGCTGAACTCATATCATATTGAATCATAAGTCTATAGTGAAAGAAAATACAGATAGTTACAGCTCTCAGCATAGTGAACAGTGAAACTGAAACATAGACAGCTTAATTTATTTTTCCAAAATTATTGAACAATTTTGTAGAGGAGGAACCTGAACTTTGATCTTACTTAAATGCCCTTCCTTTACTGTCAAAAATTTATCCTAAAAGGGCAAAAGATAACAGTCTTCCTGTTTAAGAAATACATTTACGGATTAAATGGCAAACACTTCTGGATGTGACAACTCCTTGTCGTTTTAAAATGTGATATTGTGTAATTTCCACCTTTTAAATGTAGAAACAAGGAAATTTTTTCCTGAAAATTGAAATTGTATTGACAATGAATCATTAAAACTGAAAGTCAGGAATTAGAAAACAATAACCAAATATGCTAGAAAGATAATACATACTCAGGACTTCAGTTCCCACAGGGTGCAGTTTTCTCTAAAGCAGCGTCAATGACTCAACTCACTGTAATGATGTTTAGAGGAACAAGAAACCGAACCACAAAGATGCCCTAATAAAAAATAAGTTATCTGAGGATGGAAATGTCTTCTGTATGAAATATTTTGCACGAGCCCTTATGAGATTCCTCTCAGCTATACAGCTAGGCCTGCTTTCATAACTGGGGCTGTTCTCGTGGGATTTTGCACTGCTTTTCAGCTTTGATAGAAAAGAAGAGAAGGGTGGAGGATATTGATCTGATTGGTTAATCTAGGGACAAGGGTTTATGAGCTGCTCAGTAGGCTTTTCAAAATAACAAAATACAGTTTTTGAATTATAAGCATGTATAAAAGGCTTATAATTTAAAGGGAAAACTGGTTTTGGGCGGTGATATTTTTATGATTCTTTGATCACTGCTCTCACCTCCCTACTCCTCATATCAGATAATGTTGGATAGGGAATACGCATAACTCTCATCCTATTCCTATATTCAGAGATATGGTAATTTGATTACATTGTTAATATCTTTTTTTTTTGCAGCACAGGGGCCTCTCACTGCTGTGGCCTCTCCCGTTGCGGAGCATAGGCTTCGGACGTGCAGGCCCAGCGGCCATGGCTCATGGGCCCAGCTGCTCCGCGCATGTGGGATCCTCCCGGACCGGGGCACGAACCCGTGTCCCCTGCATCGGCAGGCGGACTCCCAACCACTGCACCACTAGAGAAGCCCAATATCTTTTATTTTTAACATCTTTATTGGAGTATAATTGCTTTACAATGGTGTGTTAGTTTCTGCTTTATAACAAAGTGAATCAGCTATACATGTACATATATCCCCATATCTCCTCCCTCCTGGGTCTCCCTCCCATTCTCCCTATCCCACCCCTCTAGGTGGTCACAAAGCACAGAGCTGATCTCCGTGTGCTTTGCAGCTGCTTCCCATTATCTATTTTACATTTGGTAGTGTATACATGTCCATGCCAATCTTTCACTTCAACCCAACTTACCCCTTCCCCCTCCACATGTCCTCAAGTCCACTCTCTATGTCTGTGTCTTTATTCCTGTCCTGCCCCTGGGTTCTTCAGACCCTTTTTTTTTTGGTTCCCTATATATGTGTTAGCATACAGTAGTTGTTCTTCTCTTTCTGACTTATTTCACTCTGTATGACAGATTCTAGGTCTATCCACCTCACTACAAGTAACTCAATTTTGTTTCTTTTTATGGCTGAGTAATATTCGATTATATACATGTGCTACATCTTCTTTATCCATTCATCTGTTGATGGACACTTAGGTTGCTTCCATGTCCTGGCAATTGCAAATAGAGCTGCAACGAACACTCTGGTATATGACTCTTTTTGAATTATGGTTTCTCAGGGTATATGCCCAGTAGTGGGACTGCTGGGCTGTATGGTAGCTCTATTTTTAGTTTTTTAAGGAACTCCATACTGATTTCCATAGTGGCTGTATCGATTTACATTCCAGCAACAGTGCAAGAGGGTTCCCTTATCTCTACACCTCCTCCAGCATTTATTGTTTGTAGATTTTTTGATGATGGCCATTCTGACTGGTGTGTGGTGATACCTCATTGTAGTTTTGATTTGCATTTCTCAGATGATTATAGATGTTGAGCATTCTTTCATGTGTTTGTTGACAATCTGTGTATCTTCTTTGGAGAAATGTCTATTTAGGTCTTCTGCCCATTTTTGGATTGGGTTGTGTGCTTTTCTGATACTGAGTTTCATGAGCTGCTTGTAAGTTTTTGAGATTAATCCTTTGTCAGTTGCTTCATTTGCAAATATTTTCTCCCATTGTGAGGTTTGTCTTTTAGTCTTGTTTATGGTTTCCTTTGCTGGGCAAAAGCTTTCAGATTTCATTAGGTCCCATTTGTCTATATTTGTTTTTATTTCCATTTCTCTAGGAGCTGGGACAAAAAGGATCTTGCTGTGATTTATGTCATAGTGTTCTGCCTATGTTTTCCTCTAAGAGTTTTATAGTGTCTAGCCTGACATTTAGGACTTTAATCCATTTTGAGTTTATTTTTGTGTATGGTGTTAGGGAGTGTTCTAATATCATTCTTTTACAAGTAGCTGTCCAGTTTTCCCAGAACCACTTATTGAAGAGGCTGTCTTTTCTCCATTGTATATTCTTGCCTCCATTATCAAAGATAAGGTGACCATATGTGGGTGGGTTTATCTCTGGGTTTTCTATCCTGTTCCATTGACCTGTATTTCTGTTTTTGTGCCAGTACCATACTGTCTTGATTACTGTAGCTTTGTAGTACAGTCCGAAGTCCAGGAGCCTGATTCCTCCAGCTCCGTTTGTTTTTCTCAAGATTGCTTTGGCTATTCGGGGTCTTTTGTGTTTCCATACAAATTGTGAAATTTTTTGTTCTAGTTCTGTGAAAAATGCCAGTGGTAGTTTGATAAGGATTGCACTGAATCTGTAGATTGCTTTGGGTAGTATAGTCATTTTCACAATGTTGATTCTTCCAGTACAAGAACATGGTATTTCTCTCCATCTGTTTGTATTATCTTTAATTTCTTTCATCAGTGTCTTACAGTTTTCTGCATAGAGGTCTTTTGTCTCCTTAGGTAGCTTTATTCCTAGGTATTTTCTTCTTTTTTTGCAATGGTAAATGGGAGTGTTTCCTTAATTTCTCTTGAAGATTTTTCATCATTAGTGCATAGGAATGCAAGAGATTTCTGTGCATTAATTTTGTATCCTGCCACTTTACCAAATCCATTGATTAGCTCTAGTAATTTTCTAGTAGCATCTTTAGGATTCTCTATGTATATTATCATGTCATCTGCAAACAGTGACAGCTTTACTTCTTCTTTTCTGATTCGGATTCCTTTTATTTCTTTTTCTTCTATGATTGCTGTGGCTAAAACTTCCAAAACTATGTGGAATAATAGTGGTGAGAGTGGACACCTTGTCTTATCCCTGATTTTAGAGGAAATGGTTTCAGTTTTTCACCAGTGAGAATGTTATTGACTGTGGGTTTGTCATATATGGCCTTTATTAGGTTGAGGTAAGTTCCCTCTATGTGTACTTTCTGGAGAGTTCTTATCATAAATGTGTATAGATTTGGTCGAAAGCTTTTTCTGCATCTATTAAGATGATCATATGGTTTTTCTCTTTCAATTTGTTACTATGGTGTATCACATTGATTGATTTACGTAGATTGAAGAATCCTTGCATTCCTGTGATAAACCCCACTTGATCATGCTGTGTGATCCTTTTAATGTGCTCTTGGATTCTGTCTGCTAGTATTCTGTTGAGGATTTTTTTAGTCTATATTCATCAGCGATACTGGCCTGTAGTTTTCTTTCTTTGTGACATCTTTGTCTGGTTTTGGTATCAGGGTGATGGTGGCCTTGTAGAATGAGTTTGGGAGTGTTCCTCCCTCTGCTATATTTTGGAAGAGTTTGAGAAGGAGAGGTGTTAGCTCTTCTCTAAATGTTTGATAGAATTCGCCTGTGAAGCCATCTGGTCCTGGGCTTTTGTTTGTTGGAAGATTTTTAATCACAGTCTCAATTTCAGTGCTTGTGATTGGTCTGTTTATATTTTCTATTTCTTTCTGGTTCAGTCTCAGAAGGCTGTGCCTTTCTAGGAATGTGTCCATTTCTCCCAGGTTGTCCATTTTATTGGCATATAGTTTCTTGTAGAAATCTCTCATGATCCTTTGTATTTCTGCAGTGTCAGTTGTTACTTCTCCTTTTTCATTTCTAATTCTATTGATTTGAGTCTTCTCCTTTTTTTCTTGATGAGTCTGGCCAATAGTTTATCAATTTTGTTTACCTTCTCGAAGAACCAGCTTTTAGTTTTATTGATCTTTGCTATTGTTTCCTTCATTTCTTTTTTATTTATTTCTGATCTGATCTTTATGATTTCTTTCCTTCTGCTAACTTTGGGGTTTTTTTGTTCTTCTTCCTCTAATTGCTTTAGGTGTAAGGTTAGGGTTTTTATTTAAGATATTTCTTGTTTCTTGAGGTAGGAGTGTATTACTATAAACTTCCCTCTTAGAACTGCTTTTGCTGCATCCCATAGGTTTTGGGTTGTCGTGTTTTCATTGTCTGTTGTATCTAGGTATTTTTTGATTTCCTCTTTGATTTCTGTTAATATCTTTTGACTTTAACAATTTACACTGTGAATTAGCCGAGATTTTGTTAACATAATTCCTTGAAATTGTTTTTCACTAAATCCTATCAATAAAGAATTTTCCCCTGTAAGAATGTATATTTGCATAATATCACCAGGAACTTCCAATGGGAATCAAAATTCAGAGAACCATCAGATGGATAAAGATGGTCAGTATAGATATATAGGAGCACTTTATTTCTCTGTGTGTTGTATCTCTCACAATAATAGATTCTTGTGAAAGATGGTAAAACTATGCCTTTTTAGCCATTACAGTGAGGAACAATTCAATTCAATATATTTCTACGTATACTTTCTCTAAAAATTACTTAACATTATGGAATTTTTCAAAATTATTTATTCTCTGGTACTTTTGGTAATGAATAAAATTATTTTATAGCATTAGCTGATATTCATAGTACTAAAACTTGTCCAAATTTTTAGCAAGAATATATTCACCACTTTTATTTTTATCATGGCCAATCATGGCTAACTTGACAATGGTCATAGTACCAAAACATATCCATGTGATTGAAAACACACTTTGAAATTAAATCTATGAGTGATGGCTGTTTTTCATTACCTATTAAATCCAGATGCTGGTTGCTTTTCAGCCCTTGACTTAAAAATATGGGTAGCAATCTCCCTCTTCTCTGTGATCTTCTGCTTTCCAAATCTTCTAAATTCTCATGTTTTACACAATGTTCCTATTGCTGACAACTTACCTTTTCCTCCAACTGTTGAATTCTATACACTTTGACACTGGTCTTCCATTTCTATGAACTAAGAGGATACTTTTGAGAAAGAAGAACTTTTGTTTTAATTTTATACCCTTCTTACTTTTTGAGTTTTTAATTAAAAGTATGTAATACTTTCATGAATAAAATTGAATACAGAAAAAAGTCAAAATCATTTTAAGATGTCTGTAATTTTGTATACTTCAGCCTAGAAAGTATATTATATTGTCCTAGTTAATTCAAGCTTCAAATCAAGGTAATAAGTTATCCTTAGAGAAAATGTACAGCAGAGGGGTAGTCAACTGACATTATTTCAGAAAGATCACACTTCAGAGGCACTATTATAATCCCTTCAGTGAGGCTTATTTTTGTCAATATGTGAGGTTTTGCCAAGTGGTATGATAAATATGATATATAAATTTTTACCAGTGAATCATAGTTTGTTAATCAGCATGTATCTTGCTATGAGTTTGAGGTGAATGCTGTTGCCTTAGGCCAGCTACAAGGCTACAGAACCCAACCCAAGGGTTGTTGTACCATGCCCTGATAGAACTTTACATACAAGAGGCAGGAGTACATGAAAAAAGACAGAGAGCTTAGTGAACAGGTTCATGAACTGTCTGTGCTTGTTTTCTAATGAATGTTTTTCTAATACATGTATGTATGTATGACAGAATTTGGGCTGCGGTTTGCTTTAATTATAACATTTGAGTGAGGTGAGTGGATAGCCATTCATAGATTCAAATTTTTGTAGGTCAAAGGGAAATTTCTGAAGGGTTTCAAGCAAAGAAGAGCCATGACACAATTTGTACTTTAGAGTGAGAGCTACTATGAGGAGCCTGAAATGGGATGAGGTGGAGGAACAGACTGGAAGGCAAACATGAAAGTAGGCAAACAGATTTTGGCTCTATTACTTTCCCTTTTTTTATATTCTATTAAAATTCCCTTATCAGTTATCAAAAAAGAAGGTTTCAAGATATGCTTTTTATTGTTTATGGAGATGTTTGTAGAAAAGATCTTAATCCCTTTACTGCTGATTATGAGTTACACAGCAATCTAGCTGTAAAAAAAATATAGCTGAATGCGAAGTTCAACAAAAGTTCATTTAGACAATAAAAAGTAGCAAACAATAAGTGACATAAGATAGAATATGATAAATGCTCAAATGGAGGGTTGGAGTTCATTCTGCTGAGTAGTGGAAAAGGATACAATAAGCCTCAGCTTGGCAGAGGGGCATATTTGATAATAAGTGATTCAGCTATTAGAATGTACATTCAAGAATTAACTTACTAAAATGATTAAGATTCATTAAGTAACATGTCTTCCTTAAAAACTCTTTAATATTTCACGTGAGTGAGTGGCAAATATAAATGTTTCAGTTTTACTTGGTTTCGTGATGGATATGGATCAAACTAGAAGGTACACAAAACAGCTGTGTTAATTTTGATGACGTGACCCTACCAATGAGGTTCAACAAACATTAGTGTTATCATGCATGGCGAGCCATGTGTAAGTATACAATGCAGGTCTAGTTTTTTGGGATCATTTTCACATAGAACAGAAAAGAGTAAGAAGCTTACTGCAAACCTTTTCAGGAACACAGGCCTGGTTCTGGGCAGTGTCCCCATGGGCCTGAGCATAAGCTGGCATAATTTCTTCCATGGAAGGGATATTAAGAATGTTCTCTTAACCAGTAAATCTCCCCTACCAGGATGGGCAAGGGATATGAATGGGATATGAAAAAGGTGCTATTTTTATTTAGTGACACTAGTATTATGTCTGAATAGGGGCCACAAAAACACAGGTGTTTGAGTTTCCAAAAATCACTGCTCCCTGCCTATAACCTGCACTTTGAAGCATATTTTTAAATTTATTTTACTCTATTTCACAATTTCTGGTGCTCTATTAGTTCAAAAGGGCTGGGAGCGTATGTACTATATTGTAACTTCATTTTTAGAAAATATTTAGGGCATTTTTATTTCATTTTCTTTCAGAGCCGTCAGAGCACAAGAAGGGATGACTGTTTGTTAAATACAATATTTTTTTCCATTAATGGTAGTTTAGAAATACTATAAGTAAGTTCATGGAAGTCTTCAGTACAAATAACAGTAGAATCACTGAAAATTATCTGCATTACGAAGCACATTTAATTTTAAACCATTTTTTCTTCAAATGACTCATGACCAAATAGCAAACACCTTAGAAAGGAAGATAATGGAAATCTTCTGTAATGGAAATCTTCACATAAAGTAAAACAACTCTAGGAGTCAAGGCTCTGATAAAAATAAACTGCAATATTCTTCTGTTGTATATTGCCTACTCCTTGCAAAGAATAGTTAGGGGAAAATCGAGGGGAAAATCAACAGTATTTACAATTCTCTTAAGTTTAACGGAAATGAAGGTTTGAATTTTCAACTGTGAGTTACATGAAAATCTGCAAAGAAAGTAGTGTACACAGCTACTTAATTACCCTGGTTAGTAATTAACCAACCCCCATATGTTTACATTTTCTTGAACACGGAAAAGATGCCATTTAGTGTATAACATTGTACAAAGTCCGTTCAGTGAATAAAAATACTGTATGTACACGAACTTCTAATTGTGTGTTTTATTTCAGATTTAAACCATTTTTATAAAGCAGAAGCCAGTGGGTAGCCACAGCTGGCAAAAGGAGAAAGCATTTGCTACTGCAGAGGACTCGTTCATGAACTGCTTGAGCTGACTTAAATGGAGAGGATCCTATCACAAGTAAAGCAGCCACTGGGAAGACCTAAATATCTTTTTGGTTTAAGATTACACTGATTTTGACATAAATATCTCACCTCTTTTTTACTCCCTTCCCTTGGATGTCATTTCTATGAAATTTGAAGCTCTTAAAAATCAAAGTATGGCGAGTATCAAGGGAAGTACAAATTTGTAAAAATATTGAGTGCCAGGTTTATCACTAATAATTTATTCTCTTAACACCCTTGCAAAATACACTTACACTGTTATTTACACTTCGAAGGTTAGAAAAAAATCTATAAACCTATCGTCTTTTCTAGACTTCTAAGCAAGGAATATCTCAACCAAAATAAAACTCCTTGAGAATTTTGTTTTAGATTTAACAACTCATTCTTCCATGCCCTCATTCCTCACACTCCCCATCCATTACTCATCAAAGGACAACTTAAGAAATATGGTTAAAATGGCACAAAGGAAAAAAATCAATTGATTCTTAGGAACTTCCAGGGAAGAATTTTAGTGAGTCGTTACTCTTAAATTCATTTAATCTACATTAATTTTAGGTAACGTATCTTTTAAAAATGAAATAAAAACCTAAAATGGCGGCCATTGTCATACCACTCCCCATTGTAATTCCTGTTTTCCCAAGTCAAGCCAATTTAAATCTTATCAGCTTTTTGGTTTGTTTGTTTACTTTCTTTTTTGTGTTTAATTTCATGTTTTTAAATAGCATAGCACCCTGTTTTGTATTTATTTTTAAATTGTAGACTTTTGTATATAACCTTATCTCTAATGGAAGATAAAAATTTAGCTATTTTACATTATGCTCCTAAAATAAAAATATCTCTACCAAACCAATATAGCTTAGATCTCAAGTTTACTTATATTCATTCCAGGTGAAATAAAGACATCACAAAATAGACCTCAGAGTGTTGATGAAAGAGGGTTTTATAAAATAGTAACAACTAGGGCTTCCCTGGTGGTGCAGTGGTTGAGAATCCGCCTGCCAATGCAGGGGACACAGCTTCGAGCCCTGGCCCGGGAAGATGCTGCAGAGCAACTAAGCCCGTGTGCCACAACTACTGAGCCTGCACTCTAGAGCCCATGAGCCACAACTACTGAGCCCGTGTGTCACAACTACTGAAGCCCGTGTGCCTAGAGCCCGTGCTCTGCAACAAGAGAAGCCACCGCAATGAGAAGCCTGCGCACAGCAATAAAGAACCAAAGCAGCCAAAAATAAATTAAAAAAAAAATAGTAACAAGTAAATGTTAGTGGTTGTAGATAGAGATTAATTATAATGGAATCTATACTAATTACATAGTCCATGGAAATTCTATAGTTTTGTTGAAGATTTCTGCAAATTTCCTCTGTTACAACCTCAGTGCCACTTAATACTATAGTTGTTTAGCCTTTTGTCTATATTTATCTTACACCAAATAAATCTCACTGAGAATCTAAGCCACAATTTCATTTCCAAAATTAAAAAAAATAAATTACTTTCATTGAATATTGGTAAATTAAAAGCTCCTTTCCAGCTAATTTTTGAGTTGCTTGCAGATATCATGGTCAGAATATTATCCTTATCACAGTAGTACCCCTTCCCCTATTACAATAGTCCTTTTATCCCCTTTTGCAAAATAAGATGCATTTGAACAAAGTCTCTCCTTACCTAAGTCACAATTTGTTTTTTATCTGAGTGTGAGTTTGAGAAATATTGCTGATGCTTTCTGGGGTTATAGAGAGGGACTATATATTCCACCCCACAATTTTGATTCATGTCAATAATTCTTTTTTATTTTATTCCTGTTCCTAATCAATCCTACATCAATTTGCTCCTCAGAATTTCCTGGGAATTCTTAGCACACCAGTCAATTGACCTCCAAGTCTTTAGGAAATTTTATTTTTCCAGATAAATGCATAGTTGAAAAAATATGAAATTATTCCATAAAAGTGTTTCATTTGCCAGCAATTAAGAAGATTCTCATTCTCCAACTTGGCATGAGGTTCTAGGTAAATCCTGTATATCTGAATATTCCTAGGTAAATAATTCTCAGTCCTCTACAGTAATTTTTATTAACTCAGTTGTTGGCAATAACACAACAGGTTTAGAAAATTTAGTAAAGAGGTATTTCACAGAATAAAATAGATTAGCCAAATTTGATTTTGGTCACTTTTCAAATTTAATTCCCACTGGTAGACTGTTTATATTTTTTTTAAAAAAATTACATATTCTATCATTTTGGAGATAGTCATGATCATTTATCATAAATATAATCAAGTAGATACTGTTTTCTGAAGACCTGTGAAAATTTTAAGTCCCTATTCAATACTAAAGCATTTCTAAAGTTTTAATAGTTGCGGATCATTTATACTCTTTCAACTACATGTAAAAGAATTTCATCCTGCTTTGTATTTCAAATATGCATGCCTACTTCATAGTAAGACTACTGGTAAAAAAAAAAATCTGGAATAAAATTGATGAAAAAAGATGTATACGGATAATTTCAATCTATGCTGCATTCAAATAAATGTTATGTGTTAGAAAATATTTCTTGGACTGGGACCCAGATTTAACTTCCAAAAATAAGATCTTAGGTAGGTAATTGTCATTAACAGAAGGTGAAATGACAAATAAAGCAATGCTATTTTCTGCCACTTTTAATTATATTGGATGTAGGAAAATTTATCTGAATGTGTTAATTCAAGTCATCTCCTGCCTCATTTCTAAGGCTGTCCTATATATAAATGTCTTAAACCTGGAGCACTGTTTATGCAGTGCAGATTCCTCACTTCTGTCTTATGTTCCCATTCTCAGAGTTCCAAGCTAGATGTAGGACATGCATAAGCTAAGAGTTCTCACTCTGGTTCTAGGCATATGCTTAAAGACCATCACTGTACCCAGACTTCATGCTATCCTTCCTTTTTAAAATCTTCTGTAATAATATTTTTAATGTGTTTATTTCTCTGTGTCTAATCCAGTTTTTCTTTTCAAATATATCTTTAAAATTACCAGTTATCTTTACAGATGGTCTATTGTGCTCTCCTAGTCATACATTAGGTTATATTATAAAATTATGTTTTCAGTTTCAATTTTTGTAATTTTTCAAATGTGCCTATACATTTTCCATGACATCCTGGTCTTGGCTCATATTTTACATTCCTTTTCAATATCTATGATCAGTTCATTCATTGATATGAAATACACTTATTACTATCATGCTATCTCTGTTTATTAGACTGCATATGGTTCTATTTGTTTTGCCTCGCTGACTGTCCTTCAAGATGTTTTATTTATACGTGTGATTTACAATGATTCTTATGTTAAATATATTTTTAGTGGATGTTATCTGTGAGAAACATGTGCCCTGGAATCTGAATGTATTATTATAATGCTATTTTGAGTTTCTCTCTTTCTGAGCCTTATAGTTTTACTCAGGCCAAATAAGTTTGAATGTTGATTTTTCAGTTATTTCCAACCACATCATTCTAGGGCAACCTCATAATGGTTTGTGCCATGCAATCTTATGATTATGATTTATTATAGATTATTACTGTTCTACTCACAGCCCAGGACAGATAGCCAATCTGCTTGTTGCCTCCTGGTATAGGAGATAAAGTTTTTCTGGTTTCTATGTCTCAAACAGTAGACAATTTCATGACTCCTAGCTTCATTTATCTAGTTTAGTCTGTTCTCTACAAGGAGGAAACTATTTTCATAATATCCTTTCTATTACAGAGCCTAAGCCCTAACTCCCAGACATTAGGAGTTATATCAGCTATTAGTAATAGTAATACAGCTATTCTATTTATGAGCTCTTTGATCTTATTCTTCACTCTAATGTTGATATTCTTTTTCACTTTTGTCACCCAGAGAGTTCATTCTTTCTTAGTTTAAGAGTAACATTTTCCTTTTTAAAAAATCCATTCCTATGGAAAATAAGGAGAGTGATTAAATGAGAGAAGGAAAAAAACAATGGATAGAAGAAGGAAGGGAAGAAATTCATTTTCTACATTACCTCTGTATATTATATTTATTAGAAGCTCATCTCATCCACGATGACTTCATCATCACCTCCTACACAATACTCACTCAAATCTAGTCTTCCTAACCTTTGCATATGCTTTTATTTTTAGCAATAATATATCTTTCTACCAATCTTGCTTTTAAGCACATAAGCTATAACTGGATTTTCAACAGATTGCCACAAAACTTTCCCTACTACTAATATAGTGGGCACTCAATAATTGTTGTTCTTAAAGTCCAAAATATAAATTATAGCCTATACAGCCTAGTTGTATTTAGCTCCTGACTAGCTCTCTCTTCTTACTGCTTCTGTCTCTGTTCCATTTCTTCCCCTATAACCAAATTCACCCGCCCTCTCTCCAGTTCCATAGATATGAATTCAATTGGTGTGATAGCACATGCTTTCTTTAGACCTGGGTCCTTTACATATGCTATTCCCTTTTCTTGAAATACGCCCATTTACATCCCGTGTGGTTTGATCCTACTCATCTTTCATATCTCATCTAAGATGGTACTTCCTTTAAATAGACTTGCATGTCCTCTTCTGGATGAAATGTCCCTCTTATTTGCCTTCCTTAGAATGCCATGTTCATATCATTATCCCACTGAATTATGTATTTAAATACATATTTGTATAACTTATAAAGTTCCAACAAGAAGGTAAACTTTTTTTTTTTTTTACTGTAAAATAATCTTTACTTTCTTAGAACTTGCATAGATGTGATAGCCTTAAGTTCAGACTCCCGCCCTTGACTAAATTATGGGCTTATACTGTTCTCTATGAGTTGTTTAGATCTTTTAATTGGAGTATAGTTGCTTCACAACGTTGTGCTAATTTCTGCTGTACAGTGAAGTGAATCAACCATATGTATACACATATCCCCTCCCTTGTGGATTTCCCTCCCTTCTAGGTCACCACAGAGCATCGAGTAGAGTTTCCCATGCTATACAGTAGGCTCTCACTAGTTATCTGTTCCATATAAAACAATGTATACATGTCAATCCCAAACTCCCAATTCATCCCACCTGCCCCATTTCCCCCCTTGGTGTCCATATGTTTGTTCTCTACATCAGTGTCTCTATTTCTGCTTTGCAAATAGGGTCATCTGTACCATTTTTCTAGATTCCACATATATGTGTTAATATACGATATTTGTTTTTCTCTTTCTGACTTACTTCACTCCGTATGACAGTCTCTAGGTCCATCCACATCTCTACAAATGACTCAATTTGTTCCTTTTAATAGTTGACTAATATTCCATTGTGTATATGTACCACATCTTCTTCATCCATTCATCTGTCGATGTACTTTTTTTTAATACTGAGGAAAATAACAGGACTATTAGTCCCCCATTATTATTGAAAACCCTGTACTTTCCCCACGATTTATTATCATTGATTAGTTATCTGCTCCTGTTGTGCTATTCTCATTTTATCAATAACCATCCATGCTGTTCCAAATCCCTATTGTCTATCTCTCCCCAGTATGTCCCCTTACTCATTCACCCAGGAGCCAGAAACAAACAATATTCTATGTAACAGAATGTGTATAAATTTTAGAGGTATCATAATAGCACCTAATAAAACACAAAAAGCTAAAATTTAAATATCAAAATCACCTTTCCTGAATCTCAATCTTTCCCCCAGTATGTGTGTGTATATACATACATATATATTAATGAATATATATATATATATGTATTCTTATAAAAACTGCAACTTCCTTTTTAAGCTCCAGACTACAATCATTTTGTTAAAGGGCTAACTTTTCCCAAGTGACTGTGTTCCTCTATTTTTCAAGTGATGTATCTGATAAAATTTCTCTCCCTTCAAGTAGCTAAAGAAAAAGGAAAACTGTGAGAAAAAAAAAAACAACTGTACCTCACTTTCTGTTTTCAAAAAATTATATCCTAGCTAGTTTAAACTCAGCTTTCCCATGCAAGCACAGTGGTACAATAATTTGATATTACAACCAAATACATTCTTCCCTCTGTAGTCATCTTACTGTGCAGAAGTACATACTGTTTTTGAAAGGGTTTTAAAATTTGTTTTCTGTGCGTTACTGACCAGTACTCATCTGTAAACTATAATGTTCACACTAAAGTCAAAACAGCCAGATGTCCAATAAAACCTATTCTTCCCTTTCCTGAGCATATAGCTAGACTATCTTTCCTAGTCTCCCTTATAATTAGGTATGACGATGTAACTAAATTTTCTTCACTGGAAAATGAACAGAAGTAGTGTTTACTGCTTTTGGACCTGGCTTATTGATATCTCCAATACATACTTTTTCATGTCCCTTCCCCTTTCCAGATGACTGTGATGGAAAACCCAGTTATGGGTCCCTGAATAACAATGGAAAGGAGATGTGCCTCTAATCTGAACACCTGTCTGGAATATTATGAGTGAAAGATTAAGTTTAATTGCCTAAATTACTACAATTTAGAGACACTGCTAGTGAAGCCTAGGCAAGCTTAGCTAACATATACAGATACATATATTCTTCAAGGTTTTGTGTGGACATATCAGTGCTTAGCATGGTGAATTTTGCATAATTAGAACTTAACAGGATATAAGTATGGGGATGCATTGTGTGATTGAATGTAGTTTCTATATTCCAATTTAAAAAACAGAGGCAACAAAATCACTAAGAAACCTCCACAAAGTACATTTTTCAGGCTCTAGTCCTGGATGTTCTAATTTAGTAGGTCTGGGATGAGCCCTAAGAATTGATATATAACTATATATAAAGACAGATGATTATGTTAACACAGCCATGCTTATGTTAACACAAAGACAGATGATTATGTTAACAGTTTGCAAACCACTGTTTTTAGGTTTTATTGGAAATTCTGATAGCATAATAAAATCTACATCTATATAATAATCTCTCTAAACATGCCACTCATAAGACTTTTTGGAAATTGTGGCTATTATTTGAAGAATCAGGATGATATTTAGGCTTTACTTACCTAAGCATAGTAATCTTGATTGAACGAGTGTCAATTTAGCTACAGGGTCTTTCATGTATTGAACTAACTTCTCAATGCATGTGGGCAAATTTCTATAATTACTTTCTCATGAAACCGTATTAACAAGTGAGGAAAATCACTTCTGTTTTTCTCCTTTTAGTTGGAAAAAGTGAAGATTATACTACAGTTTGTAAGTAAATGATTGTTTTCCTTGTGAACTCATCAGACACTGTTATTTTATTGCTAGCAAGTTCAGTTCCACTTATCAAGTATATACACAGAATCTATTTTGTATCAGGGCCTCAGGTAAGAGCTGAGGATACAAAAGTAGGGACACCCCCCCAAAAGAAGAGGGATATACAATCAACACTTCTTAGATATTGACCACTCTGTGACCCATACAAATAGGAATAAAAAATTACTACCTTGATCATATTACAGGGCCATTAAGACATGCTTTGATATCTTAAACTTATCAAATATTTGGCATCAAACTAAATCTCTAACCCCAATTTCTTCCAAACAAGCTGACTCCTGCTCCTGTCTTTATCATGTCCTGTTTCTTTTATCCTAGTATACTATTATCACACTTATCCTTATCCTCACTATTTCCTCACTTCGTCTGGATTCCATCTAGCTCAAACGTCTATTAATTTGAGAGGTCTTCCTTGAAAACTTTATGTAAAATTGAACTTTCTTGCCCATGTGTTCCATTTCCCCTTATCGTTTTTCATTTACTTATTCACTTATATTCTTTAACATTACATGTATTTGCTTATTTGTTTATTTTTAGTCATCCTTCATTAAAAGGCCAGCTTCATGATGGCAGGGACTTTGAATTATATGTCACTTCTATATTCCCAGAACATGGGGAAAAGAAGACTCCTAGTTAATATTTTATGACAAAGGTAATAAATGTATGATGAATATGTAATAAATATTTAGTAAAGTGTCATTAATTAAACATATATACCCTTCCTTAGAAGAGTATCTAATTCTTTTTAACTTTGGGCTGTGAAGATAGCCTCAGTTTTCATTGAAAATTGCCTCTAGATCAATTATTTTTGATTAGTTATTAGTTTTCTTTTCTTCCCTAGTATAAGAAAATTGGCCAAAACACAGTTTGCTTAAATTGGAAATTCAAAGCCCAAAATAAATTTTCCTTTAATATTTTTATGACCGACAGCCAGTTGACTATCAGTGGAGTTATGAAATATTTATTTTCAAGAACTCAAAAGGAATAAAGGAAAAAAATCAATAGTCTTTTTTTTAATCTCTCCAGAGGAAATTATTATCCATATCTGCAATACCACATCACTTTTTATAGGCAAATAGTGGAAAATACTAGATAAAAAGATATTTGATCCCCAGGATATCCTCAAATTGCCAAACAAGAATCAAACATTCTCAATACCATAGGGTATCCCCAAAATTTTAAGGAAAACACTTATTGATAATAGGGTAAATTTTTTGTCAAAATAATACCATATTTTCAAAACATTTTAGGAATCAAAACTGCCTTATTTTCAGTATTTGTTTTGGGACACATAGTTTCATTTCTATTAAAAAGCAAAGATGTTATGCTATGCAATGCTGCAAACAATTAAGCCTTGGGCTCACTTTTCTGAGCTTTTCAAGTCCTGAAAATGCTGTTGATTGATATTTTTGTATTTCTATATGTTTCAAACTAAGAAAGATCACATTTCAGACTACATATCATTTAAGCAAATGCTACATTTTTATCAAAATTTTATTTAAGAGAAAATCAATATACTTTATTAAAAATAAGATTTAAGAATGGCCTAAATATGCTCTTTGGGATTCCCCCAAGTTTCTATCATTTGTCAGACATAATATCTTCAGGACTTTTTGTTGAACTAATTTACAGATCTATATTCTATGACCCCAATGACACTAAAGCAACCTCTTGATCAGGAAAAGTTCTTTGTCTGAATATAACAGGGTCTATCATTAAAGCAGTCCTATTGATTAATCCTGATTGCTCCTCCAGAAACGCTGTCATGGAAGAAAGCCCATTATTGATCATCATAATTATTTTCATTACATTAGACTTGCTGTTATTTCTCAATTTACACTTTGTAAAGATGAAGGCAGGAATGTATAGCAGATAGTATCATAAACTTAGACTAACTAGATTTTTCCCAAAACTATATACACATCCTGATAGTTTAAGAAATTATGATATTTATATGTTAAGCTCAGCAGGAATAGGATAACTCAAGGAAAATAATAAGTCATTTGTTATCCATGTTGGAGATTGTTTCTCCTGCCATCCTTTTACCCAAGATAACTCATTACACTCGCTCTCACTCTCGCTCTCTCTCTCTCTGTCTATCTCATCTCCCAAGTGTGTACTTTTTACACATAAACATTTCCATTGATCAGGAATGGCCCACAGCTCTTTGTCAGTACATGACACACCTGATCACAGGATCAAATATAAGGATATTCTGAAGGGGATTAAATGGATTCTACATATATTGATTCTTAGCAGGCAATTTTTTGTGATATGTCCCAAAACAAGTTATTTTTGTGTTTCAATGAAGAGCAACATTAATATAAAATGATTTTTATTTATCTCTGTGTGCAAATGACCTTTACAATTGAACTCTGAGAATCAAAAGTTCCACAGAGGTCTAGAGAATGAATAACCAGATGTGTATTTATTTTCATGTTGGATTGATTGATGAAATCCCTGATAAAGCATAGGATTATGAAAGAAAAATATTAAGGTAAACATGACATGGTTTTTACGAAGATAATTTTGTGAGACATAAATATCTATTACTATACAAAGCAGTAAAGTCACATTAGATGCAACAAAACTTGGTATAGGCTAGAAATAGTGGATATTTGAATGAGAAATGATGAATGTCTAAAAGTATCCTACCTTATATAGCTGTCATTTACTCACATAACCTGTTATTTTGTGGATTATGATTTAAAAGCTACATTTTCAAAAATGACTTTTAATTATAATTATATTCACATAGCTGCTATAATTTGGAGCCCTAATTCTGCCAGCTTTTCATTAGCTGTTACTATCTGTTCAAAATTGTTCTTCTATATTTAAGACATAAAGGCTTTCACAACAAATAATTCCCTGAAACATAGCACTGTGGATAATTATTCATATACTAGACTTTAGGAACAGTTATGTGGATATCAGTAAAATTATCAGCTCATTCACATACAATGTCCTTGAAATGAATAGACTCAAAAATAATAAGGCTCTTAAAATGCATTTATATAGAGATTAACTTCCTGATATGAATATAAATGTTAGGGAACAAATTCTATAGCTGGAGATACTAATTGTGTGGATATTTCCTTTGAAAACTGCTACATGTAGTACTTAGGCATTGAAAGTCAATATCGTATCTATATTATAATTAATATAGATATGATATGATATGAAACAATTGTGCATTTTTAAATTTAACCCCATATGGTTTGGATAACTACAATGCACATAGGTTTGATAAATAAATGTGGCAAAGCTAAAAAGATGGCAAAATAATTTTTTTCCAACAAGAGAAACCAGAAAATGCTTTCAAATGAAAATATAATGTTATTAAACATTATTTCATTAGCATTCATTGCATCTGGAAAACAACATTAACTTGTATAATAATATATTTTACAATATTTTCTTAATTTGGGGGGGGTTTGGCTGTGTTGGGTCTTTGTTGCTGTGCATGGGCTTTCTCTAGTTGTGGCAAGCAGGGGCTACTCTTCATTGTGGTGCATGGGCTTCTCATTGTGGTGGCTTCTCTGTGTTGTGGAGCACAGGCTCTAGGTGCAGGGCTTCAGTAGCTGCAGCACATAGGCTCAGTAGTTGTGGGATGTGGGCCCTAGAGAACGCCGGCTTCAGTAGCTGTGGCATGTGGGCTCAGCAGTTGTGGCGCATGGGCTCTAAGGTTCGCAGACTTCAGTACTTGTGGCATGTAGGCTCAGTAGTTGTGGCTCACGGGCTCTAGAGCGCAGGCTCAGTAGTTGTGGCACATGGGCTTATTTGCTCTGTGGCATGCGGGATCTTCCTAGAACAGGGATTGAACCTGTGTCCCGTGCACTGGCTGGCAGATTCTTAACCACTGCGCCACCAGGGAAGTCCTATTTTCTTAATTTTTATTACTGATTTGAAGCAAACAACATAGCAATATATGGTTGCAAAAAATAGCATCTATCTGTAAAGTAAGGTTTGCATCTATAAAGGAGGGCAACATATAACTCAAATTTTGCTGCAAAAGAAATGCTTGTCCTATTGCGTAAAAAGATGTCAAAGGGTCAAGTGAAAACTCAGCCAATTGTTTTATTTCATTCATTTTCCCCCTAATAGTTCATAGATTCTATTATTTTTTTTCAAATCCAACTTAAAGTATCATAGTAACTCCACTAGCAAATTAGTATATGTAATCATCTCTGAAATTCTTACATAAAAATTTTAGTGATAAAATAATCACTTTAATCACTAATTTTACCAATGAGATAGAGCACATTTAAATATATTTAATAACATTTAAGCTGTTCACTGTCCCAAGAATTTAATGTACTTTTCCCTCTGTTCATTATTGCTCTCTAACAGACATAAAGACAAGTTACTTGACTTGAAATTTCAGTTATTCTTCAGTTTTTGTTTTTTTTTTTCGTGACACGGGCCTCTCACTGTTGTGGCCTCTCCAGTTGTGGAGCACAGGCTCCGGACGCGCAGGCTCAGCGGCCATGGCTCACAGGCCCAGCCACTCTGCGGCATGTGGGATCCTCCCAGACCAGGGCACGAACCCATGTCCCCTGCATCGGCAGGCAGACTCTCAACCACTGCGCCACCAGCGAAGCCCTATTCTTCAATTTTGATCCATTTTCCTGATATTGATGTAACCATCTCCCCAGCATTAACAATGAAATGCTGGCAATAAAGTTGCATTTCTCGCCGTTTTGCCATTTCTTTCGCTGCTACTAAAAACACTGGCTAGAGTTAAGTTCTTACTGAAAGAAGTTGATGTGCAAGCTTATTGTTTTCAAATAATTTTCCAAATGACACAGGGTTATTTCATTCCTTAATATAACACTCAGAGATAACAACACCTGGGAATTTTGGAGTTTTTACAAAGTACTTAGAATTTACACTGCAAGCACTTTTAAAGTAGATGATCTTTGCTAAATAAATCAAGCTGACTAAAACTGAAATCACCTCAGAATAATTCACCTAAACCTTCTTTTTTACTAGATAGATCTAATTTTTAGCATATATATTTTTAATTTCATAAGTTTGGTTTCATAAATAAAGCCCAATATAAATTTGAAAAAAAATTCTTCAGAAATGTAAGTTTTCATCATGCAAAAAACAGGCATATTCCATGAACTAGGTACTCATATTGTCATCTTTGCAGTGTTACCTACTCAAACAGAAAAGCATTTATCATTATAGGATTGAAAAATAACACTATGAGTAAACAGCGTTTATTTACAAAGCTTATTTCCTTCAGAAAGTTTTCTTTGGACTCATTTCTCCTTTTCTAAAATTATCCTTAGAACTTTGTATTCAAATGCATTAGATTTATATATTTTTCTTGTCTATTACAATAATATAAGTCATTTAGAATACATCTATTTAACCTACTTCTTTGAAGAGGTAATTTTTCATATCTTCTCATCACAGGGTCAATTATCATAGTCTGAATATTGGGTTTTTCAATTTATGTGACTGAGTATTCCAAAGTCCGGTAGGGAGAATTCAAACACAACTTCTTTATTCATGAACTCAGTAAAAAATGGTGTTAAATTTTAAAAAAAAATCTAGTGTTGTAAACATAAATATATTACCTTCAAATTTTTAAATTGAACATAGGATGTGATGATGAGGTCTATACTCAGTTAAAGAAAATTCATAGCAATGGTCATTTATTATATAGTCCATTATTATATTCCATAATAAGAAAATCACAGTCTTCAGTATAGTAGAATTGTACATGCAAAACACAGCTAATAACTGGTTAATAATGACTTTTGAAAGTCTATTTTGAGACACTTTTCAAGAAGTAATAAGATTGGTAGTGTTAAATGTGCGTGTGCGTGTGTCCACCTTTTATGAAATATAACGCTATACAAATATTAAAAAGTCTGTCCTCAAAAACTTCCCATTCTATACAAAGCGATGAGCTTTATAACTAAAATGACAATAAGACAATTCATTATTATTTTCTAAATTACTTAATGTAAGATGGTATAGTATAAAGACCCTGAGCTCACTTCCTCTCATGAGCACCCCAAAATCACAACAATATGTAGAACAACCATAAATGAAAAAGACTGGAACCCACTGGAAAAGATCTTCTACAAGTAAAGAGATAAGGAACCACAAGGAGATGGGTAGGAGGGGCAGACTCTAGATATAATCAAGTCCCATACCCCTGGGTGGATGACACACAAACTGGAGAATAATTATACTACAGAGGTTCTCCCACAGAAGTGAGAGTTCTGAGCCCCCCATCAGGCTCCCCAGCCCAGGAGTCCTGCACCAGAAAGACAAGTCACCAGAGCATTTGGCTCTAAAGTCCAGTGGGGTTTAATTTCAAGAGTCACACAGGAATGGGGGAAATAAAGACTTCACTATTAAAGGGTGTACACAAAAATCTCACATAGGGCTTCCCTGGTGGTGCAGTGGTTGAGAGTCCGCCTGCTGATGCAGGGGACACGGGTTTGTGTCCCGGTCCGGGAAGATCTCACATGCCGCGGAGCAGCTGGGCCCGTGAGCCATGGCCTCTGAGCCTGCACATCCGGAGCCTGTGCTCCACAACAGGAGAGGACACAACAGTGAGAGGCCCGCGTACCGAAAAAAAAAAAAAAAATCTCACATGCTCCAGGACCCAGGGCAAAAGCAATAATTTGATAGAAGCCTGGGCCAGACCTACTTGCTGGTCTTGGAGAGTCTTCAAGAAAGGCACGGGGCAGCTGTGGCTCAATGTGGGGGCATAGACAATGGTGGCAGCTATTCTTAGGAGCTCCTTCTACCACGTGGACACTGGTGTTGGTGGGTGCCATTGTGGAATCTATCGTCTAGCTCATTAGCACCAAGACCTGGCCCCACCTATCAGCAGACTGGCTGCCTAAAGACTTCCTGAGCCCACAGCCACCTCTAGACATGCCTCTAGACATAGACTGGCAAACCATAGAGCCGGGACCCAGCTCCACCCACAGGCAGACAGGTACTGGTCTTGCCCTCCAGGAGGCCTGCTCTAGCCTCTGGACAAGCCTCACCCACCAGGAAGCAGACTCCTGTTGCAAGAAAACCACAATCTCACAGTCTTTGGACCCAGCCTTCCCAAATCAGGCGAGACCCTGCCCTGGGAGCAGATGGGTCCTGGCCCTGCCCACTAGCAGGCTAAGACAAGCTTCAGATTACCCCAGACGCCATAACCAATTGTGTCAGGAATCAGGAATCAGCCCCCCCCCCCCCGCAACCCAGTGATCTGACACCAGTTATTGGAATGCTGGGCACTGCAGTAAGACTCTGGGACATTGTTCTGCCTGCCAATAGTCTAGCACTAATCCCAGGACCTGAATTCCCCCACCAATGAACTAACACTAGTTCTGGGGCCCTCTGTATTTCTGCAGTCAACAGCTTTGTGACCAGGCCCAACCAACCAGTAGCTAGCAGAATCCGCACAAGGCAAGGCCTGGCAACCAACGAGACTAGGGGCCAACACAAACCTACCAGACTGCCCATATAGCCAGCCACAACAGAAGGGCCCACACAGCCCTCATAGGGAGAACCCGTAGAGCATATAACTAGGGTGACAAGAGGGTAGTGTACTGCTGGAATGCAGAGGACATCTCCTACAGAAGGTACTTGTTCGAGGTTGGAGATTGTAACTAACCTACCAGATACATAAAAATAAAAACAACAACTTAGGCAAAATGAGGCAGCAGAGGAACACATTCTACATAAAGGAATGAGATAAAACCCCAGAAGAAAAACTAAGTGAAGTGGAGACAGGTAATCAATGTGAGAAAGAGTTCAGGGTAATAATCATAAAGATGATGAAAGAACTCAGGAGGAGAATGCATGCAAAGAAAGAAAAGTCAGAAGTTTTTAACACAGAGTTTGGAAATATAAATTAAAACTAAACAGAGATAAATACAGTAACTAAAATGAAAAATATACTAGAATGAATCAACAATACAATAAATGATACAGAGGAATGTATCAGTGAGCTGGAAGACAGAGTAGTGGAAATCACTGATGCTGAACAGAAAAAAAGAAAAAATAAAGAAAAGAAATTAGGACAGTTTAAGAGATCTCTGGGATAACATCAATCACACTAATGTTCACATTACAGCAGTCCCAGAAGGAGAAAAGAGACAGAAAGAGGCTGAGAACATACTGGAAAATATAATAGTTAAAAATTTCCCTCACCTGGTAAAGGAAACAGTTACCCAGGTCCAGGAGGTACAAAGAATCCCATAAAGGATTAACTCAAAGAGGAACACACTAAGACACATTGTAATTAAAATGACAAAAATGAAAGATAAAGAGAGACTATTAAAAGCAGTAAGGGAAAAACAACAAATAACATACGCAGGATCTCCCATGAGGCTATCAGCAGATTCTTCAGAAGAAACTCTCAGGCCAGAAGAGAGTAGCACAATACATTTAAAGCAATGAAAGGGAAAAAACTACAACCAAGCATACTCCACACAGCAAGACTCTTGTTGAGATATTATGAAGAGATAAAAGCTTTACAGACAAGCAAAAGCTAAAAGAGTTTAGCAACACCAAATCAGCTTTACAACAAAGGTTAAAGAATTTTTCCATGAGAAAAAGAAAAGGCCAAAACTAGAAACAAGACAATTACAAAATGAAAAAGCACATTGGTGAAGGCAAACATACAGTAAAATTAGGAAATCATCCATGCACAAAGCTAGGAGGAAGTTAAAAGACAAACGTAGTAAAATCATCTATATCCACAAAGCAGTTAATGAATACACAAAACAATTAGATGTAAAGCACAATATCAAAAATACTAATCAGAAGAATACAAACTCAGACTTTTAAAAATGCATTTGAAATTAACAGATCAGCAATTTAAAACAGTCATGTGTATATATCTATATAGAACTTTCTATATATAGATCTCATGGTAAATGCAAACCAAAAATATATGATAGATATACACACAAAAAACAGAAAAAGGAATCCAAATATAACACTAAAGACAGTCATCAAGTCACAAGAGAAGACAGAAAAAGTATACAGGAACAAAAAAAACCTAAAAACACAATTCCAGAACAATTAACAAAATGGCAATAAGTACATACCTATTGATAATTACTCTAAATATGAATGGACTAAATGTTACAATCAAAAGACAAAGAGTGGCTGAATGCATCCAAAAAGCAAGACCCATAAATATGCTGCCTAAGAGACTCACTTCAGATCTAAAACACACACAGATTGAAAGTGAGGGGATGGAAAACAGGTATTCCACACAAATGGAAATTTAAAAAAAAGCTGGAGTAACAATACTTATATCAGGCAAAACAGACTTTAAAATAAAGACTATTATAGGAGATAAAGAAGGACACTACATAATGACCAAGGGGTCAATCCAAGAAGATATAACAATTGCAAATATATATGCACCCAACATAGAAGCACATAATTACATAGGGCAAATGTTAATAGACATAAAGGGAGAAATCAACAGTAATACAATAACAGTAGGGGACTTTAACACACCATTTACATCAATGGACAGATCAAACACACAAGAAATCAATAAGGAAATGCTGGACTTGACACATTAGACCAGATGGACTTGATTGACATATATAGAGAGAGCACTCCATCTGAAAGCAACAGAATACACAATCTTTTCAAGTGTACATAGAACATTTATCAGGATATATCACATACTGGGTCACAAAATAAGCCTCAGTGTATTTTAAAAAAAATTGAAATCTCATTAAGCATCTTTTCCAACAATAATGCTGAGGCTAGAAACCAACCAGAAGAAAAAAACTACACAAAGCATGAAAATGTGAAGGCTAAATAATATGCTGTTAAACAACCACTGGATCATTGAAGAAATCAAAGAAGAAATAAAAAAACTGAAATAGCAATGAAAATAACAATGAAACATGAAAACATGTTTTCATGGAATAACAATGAAAACATGACAATCCAAAACCTACGTGACACAGAAAAAGTGGTTCTAACAATGAAATAACAATGAAACTAACAATGAAATAACAATGAAAACATTACAAACCAAAACCTATGGGACACAGAAAAAGTGGTTCTAACAATGAAATAACAATGAAAATAACAATGGAATAACAATGAAAACATGACAATCCAAAATCTATGGGACACAGAAAAAGTGGTTCTATGAGGGAAGTTTATAGTGATACAAGCTTACCTCAGGAAATAAGAATAATCTCAAATAAACAACCTAACCTTACACCTAAAGCAGCTAGAGAAAGAACAAAGCCAAAGTCAGTAGAAGGAAAGAAATCATAAAGAACAGAACAGAAATAAATGAAATAGAGACAAAGAAAACAATAGAAAAGATCAATGAAACTAAAATCTGGTTCTTTGAAAAGATAAACAAAATTTGATAAACCTTTAGCCAGACTCAGCAAGAAAAAAAAAGGGAGAGAGCGCAAATCAATAAAATTAGAAATGAAAAAGAAGTTACAATGGACACCATATAAATATAAAGGATCATAAAAGACAACTACAAACAACTACATGCAATAAAATGGCCTAAAAGAAATGGACAAATTCTTAGAAAGGTACAACCTTCCAAAACTGAAGAAGGAAGAAATAGAAAATATGAACAGAGCAATCACAAGTACTGAAATTGAGACAGTGATTAAAAACTTCCAACAACCAGAAGTCCAGGACAAGATAGCTTCACTGAAGAATTCTATCAAACATCCAGAGAAGAGTTAACACCTATCCTTCTGAAGCTTTTCCAAAAAACTGCAAGGGAAGGACCACCCCGAAATGCATTCTAGGAGGCCACCATCACTCTGATACCAAAACCACATAAAGATACCACAAAAAAAGAAAATTGCAGGCCAATATCGCTGATGAACACAGATGCAAAAATCCTCAACAAAATACTAGCAAACCAAATCCACCAATACAATAAAAGGATCAACACCATGATCAAGTGGGTTTTAATCCCAGGGATGCAAGTACTCTTCAATATCTGCAAATCAATCAGTGTGATACAGTACATTAACAAACAGAACAATAAAAACAACATGATCATCTCAATAGATGCAGGAAAAGCTTTTGACAAAATTCAACACCAATTTATCATAAAAACTCTCCAGAATGTGAGCATAGAGGGAACTTATCTCAATATAATAAAGGCCATATATGACAAACCCACGAAGAAGTAAAACTGCCACTATTTGCAGATGACACAATATTACACATAGAAAATCCTAAAGATGCTACCATAAAACTACTAGAGCTCATTAATTAATTCAATAAACTTTCAGGATAAAAAATTAATGCACAGAAATCTCTTGTATTCCTATACACTAACAATGAAAGATCCAAAAGAGAAATCAAGAAAAGAATACCACTTATCGCATCAAAAAGAATAAAATACCTAGGAATAAAACTACCTAAGGAGACAAAAGACTTGTACTCTGAAAACTATGACACTGATGAAAGAATTCGAAGATAACACAAACCAGTGGAAAATATACCATGTTCTTGGATTGGAAGAATCAATATTGTCAATATGACTATAGTATCCAAAGCAATTTACTGGCTCAATGCAATCCCTACCAATTTACCAATGGCATTTTTCACAGAACTAGAACAAAAAAGTTTAAAATGTGTATAGAAACACAAAAGAACCTGCATAGCCAAAGCAATCCTGGGAAAGAAAAACGGAGCTGAAGGAATCATGCTCCCTGATGTCAGACTATACTACAAAACTACAGTCATCAAAACAGTATGGTACTTGCTCTAAACAGAAACATAGGTCAATGCAACAGGAGAGAAAGTCCAGAAATAAACCTACACACCTACGGTCAATTAATCTATGACACAGGAGGCAAGAATATACAATGGAGAATAGACAGTCTCTTCAAAAAGTGGTGATGGGAAAACTGGACAGCTACATGTAAAAGAATGAAATTAGAACATTCTCTAACACCGTACACAAAAGTAAACTCAAAAGAGATCAAAAGCCTAAATGTAAGACTGGACACTATAAAACTAATAGAGGAAAACAGAGGCAGAACACTCTTTGACATAAATCATAGCAGTATCTTCTCTTATCCATCTCCTAGAGTAATGAAAATTAAAACAAAATTAACAATGGGAACTTATTACACTTAAAACTTCTGTACAGGAAAGGAAACCATAAACAAAACAAAAAGAAAACCCACAGAATAGGAGAAAATGTTTGGAAATGAAACGACTAACAAGGGATTAATCTTCAAAACGTACAAATAGCTCATGCAGCTCTATATCAAAAAAAAAAACTCAAACAAAAAATGGGCAGAATATCTAAATAGACATTTCTCCAAAGAAGACATACAGGTGGCCAAAAAGTACATAAAAAGCTGCTCAAGATCACTAGTTATCAGTGAAATGGAAATAAAAATACAATGAGGTATCACCTCACATGTGTCAGAATTACCATCATCAAAAAATCTACAGAAAAGAATTGCTGGAGAGGGTGTGGAGAAAAGAAAACCCTCCTACACTGTTGGTGGGAATGTAAATTGGTTCAACCACTATGGAGAACAGTAATGGAGGCTCCTTAAAAACTAAAAATAGAGCTACCATTTGATCCAGCTACCCTACTCCTGGGCATATATCAGAAGAAAACCATAATTCAAAACAATACATGCATCCCAGTGTTCACTGCAGCATGATTTACAATAGCCAAGACATGGAAGCAACCTGAATGTCTATTGACTAATGAATTCAAAAAGAAGATGTGATACATATATACAATGGAATATTACTCAGTCATAAACGAATGAAATAATGCCATTTGCAGCAACATGGATGGACCTAGAGATTATCATATTAAGTGAGGTAAGTCAGACAGACAAAGACAAATATATCATAGCACGCATATGTGGAATCTAATTTTATAAAAATGTGGGACTTCCCTGGTTGAGCAATGGTTAAGAATACGCCTGCCAATGCAGGGGATATGGGTTCGATCCCTGGTCTGTGAAGATCCCACATGCCACGGAGCAACTAAGCCCATGCACCACAACTACTGAGCCTGCACTCTCGAGCCCATGAGTCACAACTACTGAAGACCACATGCCTAAGGCCTGTGCTTCACAAGAGAAGCCACCACAATGAGAAAGCCACACGCTGCAACAAAGAGTAGCCCCCACTTGCCACAACTAGAGAAAGCCCATGCACAGCAACGAAGACTCAACGCAGCCAAAAATAAAAATAAAAAATACATTAAAATTATATAAAAATTAAAAAATGATACAAATAAACTTATTTACAAACCAGAAACAGACTTACAAATATTAAAAAAACCAAACTTATTGTTACCAAAGGGGAAACATGGGGTGGAGGGATAAGTCAGGAGCTTGGAAGTAACATACACATACTAATGTAAATAAGATACATAACCAACAAGGACCTACTGTATAGCACAGGGAACTCTACTCAGTATTCTGTGATAACGTATATGAGAAAAAAATCTGAAAATGTATGAATATATGTATATGTATAACTGAATCACTTTGCTGTACACCTGAAAGTAAGAACATTGTAAATCAACTATACTAGTGTCCATCGACAGATGAATGGATAAAGAAGATGTGGCATATATATGCAATGGAATATGACTCAGGCATAAAAGGAAACAAAGTTGAGTTATTTGTAGTGAGCTGGATGGACTTAGAGTCTGTCATACAGAGTGAAGTAAGTCAGAAAGAGAAAAACAAATACCGCATGCTAACACATATGTATGGAATCTAAAAAAAAAAAAAAAAAAAGGTCATAAAGAACCTAGCTGTAGGACAAGAATAAAAACGCAGATGTAGAGAATGGACTTGAGGACACGGGGAGGGGGAAGGGTAAGCTGGGATGAAGTGAGAGAGTAGCATTGGCATATATACAGTACCAAATGTAAAATAGATAGCTAGTGGGAAGCAGCTGCATAGCACAGGGAGATCAGCTCGGCGCTTTGTGACCACCTAGAGGAGTGGGATAGGGAGGGTGGGAGGGAGATGCAAGAGGGAGCGAATATATGTTTACATATGGCTGATTCACTTTGTTAGAGAGCAGAAACTAACACAACATTGTAAAGCAATTATACTCCAATAAAGATGTTTAAAAAAATCAACTATACTCCAATAAAATTTTAAAAAATAAAAAATATTTTAAATTAAAAGATAAGCACACATATTATTGTATTATAAAATTAAAAAAAAGAAATCATATCAAGCATCTTTTCCAACCACAACTCTATGAGATTGCAAATCACCTACAAGAAAAAATCTACAAAAACACAAATATGTGCAAGCTAAACAATATACTATGAAACAACCAAGGGATCACTGAAGAAATCAAAGAGGAAATAAAAACATACCTTGACACAAATGAAAACAAAAGAACAATGATCTAAAACCTATGGATGCAGGAAAAGCAGTTCTAAGAGGGACGTTTATTGAAATACCTATGTACCTCAGGAAACAAGAAAAGTCTCAAGTAAACAACCTCACCTTACACCTAAAGGAACTAGAGAAAGAAAAATAAATAAAACCCAAAGTTAGTAGAAGAAAAGAAACATAAAAATTGGAACAGAAATAAAATAGAGACTAAAAAAAAAAAAATAGAAAAGATCAGTGAAACTGAAAGCTGGACCTTTGAAAAGATAATGAAAATTGATAAGCTTTTAGCCAGACTCATCAAGAAAAAAAGGAAGAGGGCCCAAATCAATAAAATCAGAAATGAAAAAGGAGAAGTCACAATTGACACCACAGAAATACAAAGCATCGTGAGAGACTACAAAGAAACACTACTTCCCAATTAAATGAACAACCTAATAGGACATATGAACAGACCAATTACCAGTAATCAAATTGATCAGTAATTCAAAAAAAAAAAAAAACTCCCAATAAACAAAAGTCCAGAACCAGATAGCTTCATAGTTGAATTCTATTAAACATTTAGAAAAGACTTAAGACTCTCCTTCTCAAACTACTCCCAAAAAATTGCAAAGGAAGGAACACTGTTGATCTCATTCTACAAGGCCAGCATCACTCTGATACCAAAACCAGACAATGATATCACAAGAAAAGAAAATTACTGGTCAATATCCCTGATAAACATAGATGCAAAAATGTTCAGCAAATATTAGCAAACCAAATCCAACAATAGATTAAAAGGATCATACACCATGATCAAGTGGGATTTATCCCAGGGATGCAAGAATTTTCCAATTTCCCCAAATCAATCGATGTGATACACCACATTAACAAATTAAAGAATAAAAGCCATATGATCATCTCAATAGGTTCAGACATACCTTTTGATAAAAGTTCAGCATCCATTTATAATAAAAACTTTCCAAATAGTGGGCACAGAGGGAACATACCTCAACATTAAAAAGGCCATTTATGACAAACCCACAACAAACATCACTCTTGATGGTGAAAAATCTGAAAGCATTTCCTCTGATAACAGGAAAAAGACAAGGATGCCCACTCTTGCCCCTTTTGTGCAACATAGTATTGGAAGTCCTAGCCACAGCAACTGGAGAAGAAAAAGAAATTTAAAAAAATCAAAGTGGAAAGGAAGAAGTAAAACTGTCACTGTTTCCAGATGACATGATACTATACATAGCAAATGCTAAAGACGTCATCAGAAAACTACTAGAGCTTATCAATGAATTCGGTAAGTAGCAGAATACAAAATGAATATAAAGAAATCTGTTGCATTTCTATACACGAACAACTAAATCTCAGAAATAGAAATTAAGGAAACAATCTCATTCATCACTGCATCATAAAGAATGAAATACCTAGGAATAAACCTACCTAAGGAGGTAAAAGACCTGTACTAGGAAAACTATAAGACACTGATGAAACAAATTGAAGATGACACAAACAAATGGAAAGATATACCATGTTCTTGGATTGGAAGAATCAATACTGATAAAATGACTGTATTATCCAAGACAATCTACAAATTCAGTGTAATTCCTATCAAAATATCAATGGCACTTTTCACAGAACTAGAACAAATACTTTTAAATTTGCATGCACAAAAGACCCCAAATAGCCAAAATAATCTTGAGAAAAATGAACAGAGCTGGAGGAATCATAATCCCTGACTTCAGACTGTACTATAAGGGTATAGTAATCAAAAGAGATGGTACTGGCACAAAAATAGACACATTGATAAATGTAACAGACTAGAGAGCCCAGAAATAAACTCAGGTGCTTATGGTCAACTAATGTACAACAAAGTAGGCAAGAATATACCAGAAAAGACAAGTCTCTTCAATAAGTGGTGCTAGGAAAACTGGACAGTTACATGTAAAAGAATAAAATTAGAACACCCTTTCAAACCACATACAAAAGTAAACTCAAAATTGATTAAAGACCTAAATGTAAGACAGGACACCATAAAACTTCTAGAGGAAAGCATATGCAGAACACTCTCTGACATAAATTGTAGCAATATTTTTTGGATCTGTTTCCTAGAGTAATGGAAATAAAAGCAAAAGTAATACAAATGTGACCTAATTAAACTCAAAAGCTTTTACACAGCAAAGGAAAATCAACAAAACAAAAAGACAACCTACTGAATGGGATAAAATATTTACAAATGATATGACCCATAAGGGGATAATATCCAAAATATAGAAACAGTTCATAAACCTCAACATCAAAAAGATAAACTACCTGATTATAAAATGGGCAGGACACTTGAACAGACATTTTTCCAAAGATGACTTGCAGATAGCCAACATGTACATGAAAAGATGCTCAACACTGCTTACCATCAAGGAAATGCAAATCAAAACCACAATGAGATAGCAGCTTACACCTGTCAGAATAGCTATCATCAAAATGAATACAAAAGCAAATATTGGTGAAGATGTGGAGAAAGAAAACCCACGTCCACTGCTGATGGGAATGTAAATTGGTGTGGCAGCCCTTGGAAAACAGTATGGAGGTTTCTCAAAAGACTGAAAATAGAACTACCATATGACCCAGCAATTCCATTCCTGGGTATACACCCCCCCAAAACAGCTAAAAACACTAATTCTAAAAGATACATGTACCCCGAAGTTCATAGTAGCATTATTTACCCTTGCCAAGATATGGAAGCAACCTAAGTGTCCACCAGTAGATGAGTGGACAAAGACTATATATACACACACACACACACACACACACACACTATGGAACACTACTCAGCCATAAAAAACACTGGAATTGTGTCATTTGCAACAACACGGATGGACTTGGAGGATATTATCCTAGTGAAATAAATCAGAGAAAGAAAAATGCTGTATAATATCACTTACATGTGGAATCTAAAAAAGACAACAAACTAGTGTATATAACAAACAACAAGCAGGTTCACAGATGCAGAGAACAAGCTAGTGATAACCAGTGCAGAAAGAGAAGAGGAAAGGGGCAATTTACAGGTAGGGGATTAAGATGTACAAGCTATTATGTATAAAATAAGCTACAAGGATATACTGTACAACATAGGGAATACAGCCAATATTTTAAAATAACTAAAAATGGAAGGTAACATTTAAAAATTATGAATCACTATTTTGTACACCTGTAACATATAATAATGTACCTCAACTCTACTTTAATAAAAACATAATACTATTAAATTTTAGACTTGACTCTGTCAAAGTAAAGCAGATGTGTATGTATTCTACTAAAGTAGATTAAACAGAAGAGTTAGATGTGACCATCTAATCTTCAATATAAAACACATGAATTTTATGACTTTCATAGTTTTCCTTCCAAAGGGAGAATATGGGCGTGTAGTTTACTTTTAGACAAGATAAATTGAAGCTGTGTTTGAATTAAATAAACCAATTTTTCTTTCTTCTTTTTGAAACCAGGCTCTGAAACACTCGCTCAGGAATTAGGTAAAGGAAGCTGAGCTTCTACCTTAGTGAAGGTGACTCCATATTGGAAGTCCCAGTTCAATTTTGAGAAAAACCTATGACCTAGGCCTGAATAAGCTGCAATATGATTAAATGCTTAAAGAATACCCTATTGCATGCTTGAGAAATTCCAGGAACAACAGGACATTTAAACCCTGCAGCTTTAGATTTACTGCTCTCTTTACTCAATCAAGATGAGGCTGACCAGATCACCCCACAATCAGTTTCCAGATGATTATAGGAGCTGAGTATGCTGCACCTCAGGTAGCCTCACCTGTATACCTCTGAAACTTTCCTTTGAATACTCTTGTCGTCTAACTGGTAACTCAGAGGTGGTTTTGGGGACACTAGTCTGTTATATTCCCAGGTTCCCAGCTTCTTGAATAAAGTATCTTTCTTTCTCCACCACCCCTTTTCTCTGGAACACTGACTTTTGAGCAATGAGCTGCACAACCTCAGTATGGTTCCAGCTCCAGCCAGTAACACTTTCCTCCCTTCCTTCCTTCCCTCTTTCCTTCTTTCTTGGACCAAGTGTTTATATACTACGCTACAAGAAAAGTTTAAAGTCTATCCTCAAAAACTTCCTATTCTACACAAAGTGATGAGCATTATAACTAAAGTGATAATAAGATAACTGATTATTATCTTCTAAATTAGTTCATATATTTAAAAATACTATTAAATTTTGACTTTGTCAAAGTAAATAATATTTAATAACAGAAGCAGAATATAAATATTTCTAATTTGACTTAATTATGTAACAGACTCTAAAGGTCGATGTTTTAAAAAATAGATTTAACTAAATTATAATGGTTAAATTGCCAGATATCTTCAGGTTTCTGTCATTATGATAAACAGCAATAAAATCAGATGTAGTGTTTGTAAAAATTTATTTGGTTTTCCAAGAATAATCTGCCTGCCTTGGAAATATCTGTATTATAAGACCTTTTAGTGAATATCAAACAAGATATATCAAACAAGATATATCATGGAAAATCAAACAAGATATATCATGGAATGTTAGATTAGACAAAGGCAGTTGTAGATCCTTTTGTGTCAAATTTATTCCATAGTTTTAAAAAAATGAATCTCAAAGAATATCAGAGACTATATCCAGGAGCAATGCAGGTTAATGGCATAGGGAAGACTAGAAACTAAATTGGATTATTTTGTTCCATATCCTCAACAGGATTAATTGGATAAAGAGAAATATATAAATTCTCTAACTATAAAAAGTTGCTTTGTGTAAATTATTGTTTGACCCTAAAATGGTGAAATAAATCATGGCTATGCTCTATAGAAGCAATGTTACTGGACTGCTCAAGTATTTTTTCATTTATTTGTTTGTGTGTCTGTTTTTTGATTAGGATAATCAACTTGTAGCAAACAGTGGTGTAATTGCTATAAAATGATTTCATCATTCTCTTAATTTCTTCCTTCTGTTAGTATTATTATGCTCTTTTTTAGATACTGTCTTGATTTTTAATTATTGCTCTATAATTGTCCCTAGGGGAAAACATCTGCTATTGCCTATTCATTTTTTTCTCTGTTGCCTCAGATTCCCTGTGGATATACTGCAGCTTGTTGACATTGCATTTTCAGTTGCCTCTGATGGTTTTCTACCCCAAGGGTCCTACAAAGATAAGAATATTTAGCTGCCTCATTTCCTATGGCAATTGTGATATTTTCCTGTCTATGTTACTATCATGTATTGGATTCATGAAATGATTTCAGTGAATGAGAACTATCAAATCAATCTATTTTGACACTTTTGTTCTTTTAATTTAAAAGGATTAAATGCCTAATATAGCTTCTGGCTGTATTTAGTCTTTTTTTTGGCATCCTGATTTTTCAATGTCTTTTATAACATTTGTCATTATTAGAATACTGTTTTCCATGATAGTCATAACTTCCTTTGTGTCACATTCCTTTTGAAAACATAAATTCTTCTTTATCAGAATCATGTTCTTTATAAAATAAGATGTGAGTCTCTAAATGATGTAATATTAATTTATTAAAATTCAGTTATGAATATTTATGATTAGTTTAATTCCAGGTATATATTTTATATCACCATAAAATTATAATAAGATCATAATATTTTATATTTCTATAAGATTATTTCATAAAATATGATTTATTAAAATGATAATTACATGTGAAATATAATTATTATAAATATAACATAATATACACATACATACATATTTATGTTATCACTAAAATGTTCTGAAAAATAATTTTGAGTAAACCAGACATTTAAAAGTATAATTAAATGATCATTTTAAACACAATTAATAACTAGAGAATGGACTTGTGGACACAGGGAGGGGGAAGGGTAAGCTGGGACAAAGAGAGTGGTGTGGAAATACATACACTACCAAACGTAAAACCGATAGCTAGTGGGAAGCAGCCACATAGCACAGGGAGATCAGCTCGGTGCTTTGTGACCACCTAGAGGGGTGGGATAGGGAGGGTGGGAGGGAGGAAGATGCAAGAGGGAGGGGATATGGGGATATATGTATATGTATAGCTGATTCACTTTGTTATAAAGCAGAAACTAACACACCATTGTAAAGCAATTATACTCCAATAAAGACGTTAAGAAAATAAAAACAATTAATTGATATTTATTTTGTCTGTTTTTCTATAGAGACTATTTCTATATTTATATTTTATATCTAAACCATAAGTATGATTAGTTATTGAATTTAAAAGATAAAGACAGCAATATAAATTATTTAAATTATTAATTAATCTACACAACTTTTGGCCTAATCTTATATCAAGTAACTTTCACTCTCTGCCTTAATAAAAGGCCCTTTCAATTACATCACACTTTGACAACTTTAGTCCAGGTTATACACATTTTCTCTTAAATCTTAGTCCAATCAACATTCATACAGGAATGTTTACCTGTTAAAAGATAATATTTTCAATTTCTCTCTATATAGGGTTATTATAGCATAGCACACGATGATGTTATAAGAGCACATATTACAGATGTAATTTTATAATTATTATGCGATTTTTCAGTAACATATATCCCCTTCACAAGACTGTAAACCCCTTGATGTAAGATAATTTACCATTCATTCATTCATCCATTTATTTTTCTTATGATGTATTTCCTGTGCCCAAAACATAACTGCTTAATAAAAGTTAGTACTTAATGAAAGAATGAGAATATCTAACACCCCTTGAGATAGGATAAAGAATGGCATTACCATTCTTTCACACTGTTTTAGTGAGGGTTTTATTGGGTCCTTTGCATTCTCATATACATTTTTTCAAAAAAGTCCTGTTCTACTTGGATTTTGTTGGTTCAGTTTGTCAGTTTTTCAATTTGGGGAGAATTAACATCCTAAAAATATTGAAACTTCCAGTCTATGAAAATTATAACTCTTTCCTTCTATTAAAATCTTCTTTAATTTTTTCAGCAATATTCCCATAGTTTTTAGAATATAGTCCATGCATATATTTTAAGTTTAATATTAAATATTGTTATGTTATTATAAATGGTATTTTAATTTTATTTTCTGTTTGTTTATTGCTAGTGCATACAAATGAAATTGATTTTTCTGTATGTGAGCTTGCTAAACTTACTAATTCTAGTAGTACCTTATTGAAGATTCTCTTAGGGTTTTTTATTTAAAAGATCATGTCTGTTCTAGCAATCTCACTTCTGAATATATATGCAAAATAAATTGAATAAAGTGTCACAAAGAGATATCTGCATACTCATGTTCATTGTGACTTGATTGACAATAGTCAAGAGGTGGAAGCAATCTACATGTCAATCAACTGATGGATGAATAAATAAATGTTTTATATACATACAATTGAATATTATTCAGCATTTAAAAAAGGAACTACCATTTGCAACAATATGGATGGACTTGGAAGACATGCTAAGTGAAATAAGCCAAACACAGAAAATCAAATATTATAGTATATCAACTATATGAGGAATCTAAAATAGTCAAACTCATAGAAGAAGAGACTACAATGATTGTTGCTTGCCCTGGAGGGAGGCCAAACAGTGAGTTATTAGTCAATGGGTACAAAACTTCAGTTACACAAAATGCATAAGCCCTAGAGATCTACTGCACAGCACAGAGTCTACAGTTAACAATACTGTATTGTATACTTAAGTTTGTTACGAGGGAAGACCTTATGTTTAAGTGTTCTTATCATACACACATAATAATGATAAGAAAGAGGATGAAAAACTTTTAGAAGTGATAGATACGTTTATGACATAGATTATAGACATGGTGTCACTTGTGTATACTTATTGCTAAACTCATCAAGTTGTATACATTAAATAGGCACAACTTTTTGTATTTTAATCACATCACAATAAGTGGTTTAAAAAATAAAGACAAGTAGCTATCATTTTTAAAGATTCCTAATGTAACTTGAAGAAAAATAAATAAAAGATCATCTGTGAATAAACAGAATTTTCCTTCTTACTTTTTACTCTTTATACCATTTATTTCTTCATCTCAATTAATTGAAATTGATTACAAAAACCTTCAGCACAACATTGATAAAAGACTTGAGAGGGAACACTTTTTGGTTGCAATCTTAGAAGTTTCCCTAAGTGCTCTTCACCGAGTTATGAAAATTCCACCCCCCCTTTTTTTTTTTGAGCATGCCAGGGAACTGTAAATGCAAATGTCTTGGGAAGGAAGGTTTGTACTATAAATACAATAGACAGAAAGAAGGCCAGAGGGACTGAAGCATAGTGGATTTGGCAGGAGATGAGTCTGTAGAAGTCTTCAGAGCCTGATCATATTGGTCATTGTGGGTCATGCTAAGGAATTTGGATTTTTTTTATTGAGGTATAATTGACATATACCATTATATTACTTTCAGGTGTACAAAATAATAATTTGATATGATATTTGTATATATTGCAAAATGATTACCACAATAAGCCTAGTAAACATCTGTTACCATACATACTTACAAATTTTTTCTTGTGATAAGAACCTTTAATTTTACTCTCTTAGCAGCAGCTTTCAAATATGCTATATAGTATTATTAACTACAGTCACCATGCTATACGTTACCTCCCCATGAATTATTTGTTTTATAACTAGAAGTTTGTACTTTTTGACCCCATTAACCCACCCCCTATCCCCTGCCTCTGCCAACTGCCAATCTGTTCTCTGTATCTCTGAGCTTGTTTTGTTTCTGTTTTTGTTTTTTAAGATTCCTGGAGAAATGAAGCTCACTGACTTCAGCCTATACTACAAAGCTACAGTCATCAAAACAGTATGGTACTAGCACAGAAACATATATATAGATCAAGGGAACAGGATAAAATGACCAGAAATAAATCCACAAATCTATGGTCAATTAATCTATGAAAAAGGAGGCAACAATATACAATGGAGAAAAGACAGTCTCTTTAATAAGTGCTTCTGGGAAAACTGGACAATGACATGTAAAAGAATGAAATTAGAACATTCTCTAATACCATGCACAAAAATAAACTAAAAATGGATTAAAGACCTAAATGTAAGACTGGATACTATAAAACTCCCAGAGGAAAATACACACAGAACATTCTTTGACATAAACCACAGCAGTATCTTTTTGGGGTCACCTCCTAGAGTAATGGAAATAAAAACAAAAACAAACAAATGGGACCTAATTAAAAGCTTTTTCACAGCAAAGGAAACCATAAACAAAACCAAAAAATAGCCTACAGAATGGAAGAAGATATTTGCCAAACATGTCACCTACAAGAGATTAATTTCCAAAACATACAAACAGCTCATACAGCTCAACATCAAAAAAACAAACAATCCAATCAAAGAATGGTCAGAAGATCTAAAGAGACACTTCTCCAAAGAAAACATACAGATGGCCAAAAGGCACATGAAAAAAATTCTCAACATCACTAATTATTAGAGAAATGAAAACCAAACTACAGTGAGGTATCACCTCACACCGTTCAGAATGGCATCATCAAAAAGTCTACAAATAATAAATGCTGGATAGTGTGGAGAAAAAGGAATCCTCCTACACTGTTGGTGGGAATATAAATTGGTGCAGCCACTATGGAGAACAGTATGGAGGTTCCTTAAAAAACTACAAATAGAGCTACCATATGATCCTGCAATCCTGGTCATATATCTAGAGAAAACTATAATTTAAAACAATACCTGCAAGTTCATAGCAGCACTATATGTAATAGCCAAGACATGGAAGCAACCTAAAAGTCCATCAACAGATGAATAGATAAAGATGTGGTATATATATATATATATATATATATATATATACACACACACACACACACACAATGGAATATTTCTAACCCATAAAAAATAATGAAATGATGCCATTTGCAGCAACATGGATGGACTTAGAGATTATCATATAAGTGAAGTAAGCAAGACAGAGAAAAACAAATATCATATGATATCACTTATATGTGGAATCTAAAAAAAAATAATACAAATGAACTTATATAAAGAACAGAAATAGACCCACAGACATAGAAAACAAAATTTATGTTTACCAAAGGGGAAAGTGGGGGGTGGGATAAATTAAGATAAATTAAACATATACACACTACTACCAACAAGGACCTACCCACTGTATAGCACAGGGAACACTTCTCAATATTTATAATAACCAATAAAGGAACAGAATCTGAAAAAGAATCTGAAAAAGACTATATATATATATATATATGTTACTGAATCACTGCTATACACCTGAAACTAACCACAACATTATAAATCAACTATACTTCAATTTAAAAAAAAGATTCCACATATAAGTGAGATCATACAGTATTTGACTTCTCTGACTTATGTCACTTAGCGTAATGCCTTCAAGGTCTATCCATGTTTGTCACAAATGGCAAGAGTTTCTTCCTTTTTATGGCTGTATAATATTCCATCAATAAAGATACCACATTATCTTTTTCCATTCATCCACTGATGGGCACTTAGGTTGCTTCTTATGTTGGCTGTTGAAATAATGCTGCAAGGAGTATGGAGGAGCATATATCTTTTCAAGTTAGTATTTTTGTTTTCTTTGGATAAATACCCAGAAGTGGAATTGTCAGACCATATGGTAGTTCTATCTTTAATTTTGTGAGGAATCTCCATACTGTTTTCCATAGGGACTGTACCAGTTTATATTCTCATGAAGAAAATTTATTTTTCTTCATCACAGATTAGTGATAAATTCTAGGAACTACTTTTCTCATATTTTGTGAGATGGTTATAAGACTTTGCTCATCTATTCTTTTAATATGATAAATTAAAAAAATAAAAAATATATATATATGATAAATTACATGATTAATTGAAATTGTTAAAACACACTTGCATTCCTGAACAAAAAATCAACTTGATTATGATGCATTATCGTTTTTATATTGCTGAGGTCAAGCAGTTTATATTTTGTTAAAGCTTTTTATATTTACATCCTGAAGGATAAAGGTCTGTGGGTTTTGGTAATGTCTGTTAGGTTTTGGTATCAGGGTAATGGTGCTTCATGAGCTAGAAATATCCCTTTCCCTTTAATATTCTGAAAGAATGCATACTATTGGTATTCCTTCATAAATAACAGACTTTACCAGTGAAGTCACTGGAACTGGAGTATTCTTTCTGACAAGGTTTTTAAGTATGAATTAAAGTTTTCAGGGAATATGGTGCATTTCAGATTTTCTCTTTCTTCTCATATAAATTTGAGTGACATTGCCTTCTAAGAATGTCTAATGCATATAAGTTGTCAGATTTTCTGACATAAAATATTATATAATATTTGCTTATCATACTTTAAGGTCTGTTGATTCTACAACTCCATTTTCTTTTAATTGTCTTTCCTGCTGTTTCTTCATTTTCAAACATTTTATATGGATTAGCCTTATGATTTCATTCTACTCTTTACTTTTCATTTAAGTTGATCTTTTTCAAGATATTAGAGGTTCCAGAAGCTTAGATCCTTGTTTTTTAAATGTTTCTTATTAAGTAACTTTTTCTAATTAAGTTTTTAACTATAACTTAGAGAAAAAATTATTTTAGTTGCCATGGCTTTTTAATTTATTTAGCTTCTTAACTGAATTCACTTACATCTTTCTCTTTTCAATGTTTCTTGGAAAAACTCAGTGGTTTAATATGACAAATGACATTTAAAATATTTTTATCAAGTTAACAAAAAGTTCAAATCCTACTAGGTTTATACTCCACATAGTATTTGTGTGTTTTCTATATGTTTTATTTATTTATTTTCAGATATTTCCTATTTTTAATTGCTAATTGTGCATATTTATCGATCACTCAGCAAGCTTATTATATGTCTTTATTAGAATAACCACTTTTTCTCAATCGGTTTTCATAAATATTACCTGTCATCTTTACTATTATAAATATCATATTCCCAATTAATATTTATATTTTTTCCTCTAATAAAATAGGTAAAAACTTTTAGAACACTACAGGAATCATCTTGTTTTATTTTTTACTTTAATGTAATCATTTCTCTCTAATCGAATCTAATGTAATCATTTCTACCTAATTTTTAGATAGCTTTTAACAGAGTAAAGTAATAATGATTCATTATTAGGAATGCTATAATTTTGCCTCTCTATCTGAAAAATAAGCTAATGTGCTTATACTGCATTTTTCTTTTTGTTTTATTTTCCCAAATGTTAATGGCAAGATTGACTATGATTTTAGTTGCTAACAAGCAGAGTAATAACCTTCACTTTACTGTTAATTTGTTACTGGTGAAATATTTTTAATTATTTCTTGAATGGCTGGCGTGTTATTGTGCACAGTTCCTTAAAAAGTGTAAAAAAACTAGACTGCATTCATTTAGTGTGTCCCTGCTGAACAAATGTAAAAATTTCATTTGCCTCATTGACTTTACTGTAAGATAAATATACGTGATTGAATATGAGTCAGTTTTTACCTCTTAGTCTCCATATTTCATCTCTAAAAGTGTTTCCTAAGAGAAACCTTTCACAACTCGGGAGTCTAAGCTATGTTTCACAGTGATTTGTTCTTATTGCACTTTGAACTTGGGAGCACTTTGCACACTTGCAAATTTATAAGCACTTCGGCAAATAATAGTTACACCATAAAGTTCAGGAGTACAAAATCCAGGTCAATTTGTTCACCATATATTGCCAATGACTAGGAGATTTTTAAAATTACTTTTGGACTTCCAGACTAATGGAAGAATACATTTCCGGTCATGCACTCTCTCTGAGAATCTCTCTCTCTCTCTTCTTTTCAAGCTTCACATGAGTTGAATAATAAAAACTCAAAGGTTCAATCTTCTACTGCCCATGGTTATGCCCAGGTGCTTTGCTTTTAGGGACTTTATTGTATGATAACATTGAAAAAGAAAGGATTGATGCTAATGACCTTGACTACTTCAAAGATTAATTCTTGGATAAGTGGAAACATACAACTGGATTTCCAGTCTGTCCAATTAAATCCTAACATAAGGAAAGAGTAGTGTGAGAAAAAGCCTTTCTACCTGGTTAGCTGCTCTTGTAGTTGTGGTTCAAGTGTATGGTATATGGAATATATTACTATGTTTTTAAGCCTAACTCGAATCAGTAATGCACTTAGAGGCTTTTACAAACAATCCCTTTGTGTCACTGTTGTAGAAATGAAAAAAATTTCCCCTCTACATTTATACATTCTTTGGCTGGCCTAATAATTACATTGACATAAACCACATTAACAGGAGGAAAAAGAAATTTAAATTTGTACATATTAGAGTCCTACCAAAGTATGAGACTCAAAGAAGTATCCAAAGCAGGAAGTTTTTTTTTTTTTAAATTGGAGTATAGTTGCTTTACAATGTTGTGTTAGTTTCTGCTGTACAATGAAGTGAATCAGCTATTCGTATACATATATCCCCTCCCTCCTGTACCTCCCTCCCACTCCCCCTGATCCCACCCATCTAGGGTCACCACAGAACATGGAGCTGAGCTCCCTGTGCTATACAGTAGGTTCCCAATAGCTATCTATATTACACATGCTAGTGTATACATGTCAATTCTAATCTCCCAATTTTGTCCTACCCTTCTCTTCCTGCCCTGTGTCCACATGTACGTTTTACACTTTTTAGAAAAGAAACAATACCTACGTGAAGAACTGACAAGACAAAGCGGTTTGGTCTTGGGGTAGTAAATCAGTAAAGAAGTGACAAGGTTAGTTTATAATCTTCTCAGCCCTAAATTCCCTGTCTCTGGTGATAAGGGTGCCTTTTACCTTCTTGGTACAGGAAGGGCACATTTCACATGGAAGATTTATTTCCTGCTTTCAGCAGGACAAAGAAGGGTCAGAGCATCCTTGCACAGACTGTTTTTCAAGTAACTTTAACTCAAAATGATCAATATGCCAAAATAGCATGTTTTGGGCTGGCATATTCTGCTTTCCTTCACTATGAAATGTTTATTCTATGGTTATATATTTCAAGACTCAAGACTGAATAAAACAAAACCTTGGCAGTCTGAAAATGGAAAGATTTTGCTAGATTCTCTGGCACAGTTGTTAAAATGTTCTACTAATTATAACAGAGAGTTGAATGTCATTAATTATGTTCTATTTCATTTAAAACAAAAGGACATAATATCTAATATAAGATTAAAACAGAAATGAAACAGTCTTACCAATATTAAAACAAGGTGTTTTGATGTATTTTTAGGTAAGCTTTAGGTGTGTGTATGGATGTGGATGTGTATTTGAGGGAGTTTCGTACGCTAAGAATCTGGATAATTGACTTTCTAAACACCTGGATGATAATAACATTTCTATAACTGAATTTTAAGATATATAACCAAATATGAATAATATAAATTAAAATAATATCCAGACTTCTGCTTTTATATGTTCATTTTCTAGGTAAAGCCTACCCCTGTATAATTTCTAATTGCACACTTTTTATCAGTAGTATCATGATGAATTTTGCCAACTTTACAAGAATATTGTTAGGATTACTATGTGTTTGCATGCAATTGAAAAGTGTTTCCAAACCAAACTATTGTTTAATATGCAATGAAGATAATAAAAATAATATTCTACCAGAATATTTTTATTTTACTGTAAATATGTTGAAAATTTTAAATTTCCATTTATGTTAGAATGGATGGAAAACCAGAGTCACCTGGGGAAAGTACAACAAAGAGGAATAAACACATTTTTTTTTTCCTGAAGTCATGTTTAGCATTTTCTATAACCTACGTACACCAGGTAATTTGCAGCACAGTCTCAGATGCTCTCCTACTAAGTCATTAAATCTCAATATCAAGAAGAAACATATAAACTGCATTAAATTATACAAACCTTGCTAATTTAATCTGAATTCCTCAAGGTAACTACATTCAGGTGATAACTGCCCAGCAAAATTCTTCTATAATGGTAGCATAATCAGAAACATTTTTCTTCATAACCACTGTAAATTCCATACATTAACATTGTCAGTGCACCTACTCCTTAGCAAAAATGGACTTTTATATATGCTAATGTACTACATGTTTATGCAAAATAGATAAAGTGATCATTTTACTTTAGCTACTTATGTCAAGTAAAAATTACTCAATTCCTGAACTATACATTTGGTGTTAAATATTTCCCTTTTATGTTGAAAAATAAAATAAGACTCATTCCCTTTTACTAAGTCAGTTTTAGTTTCATTCATTTTTAATAATAATTGTTCTGTCCCAAGACTGACACCTGAGAAACATATGGAAATAAAGCACATCATCCATTATTCAATTGTCTTCCTATTACAACAGTTACAGACACATAGCCGACCTATTTATAATATGACAATTTACTAAAATAGGTTTCCTTCAAATTGAGGACGCTATTGTATATAAATGTATATACTAGTAACTCATATTAAAGTTTTGGTTTTATTAACTTATTAATTTGATAGATTTCCTCTCATTTTAATGTTTCAAAACTCAAGCCAAAATATATTGGTAATTTCTGCATACTTATCATAGTTTGAAGATACGTGTTGGCCAAGGGCCCCAAATATCAGAAGAATAACTAACAAGCTTAGACTTCCAACGTGATGCTATATTCTAGAATTCTAGATTAGATATAATTGCTTTTGATTTTTCCTTTACCCAACGTGACCTTTTATACCTTTATATTTTTTTCTGCCAAAATCCTCTTTTCCATGCATTTCACAACTCCAAAAATATGAGTATGTAATCGATATTGCTAAATTGAATGAAATTTTGAAGTAACACCTGAGGTAATATTTACATGTCAGTTCCTATTAACAACATAAATATGAATAATATATTATTTTCCAAACTATTTTTTTGGTGTTTTTCCTTTTCACCTTTTATTGAGGTTTAACTCACATACCATATAATTCACTCATTTAAAATGTACATTTAGTGCTTTTTATGTATTTACAGAGTTGTGTAATCATCACCACAATCTAAGTTTAGGACATTTTTACCACACCACCCCCTGCCAAAATCCCATACCCATTACCAGTCATTCCCCATTTATCACTTTTAATAAAATCACTTCCTCTACTCCTTCCAGAGCCACAGGAAACTACTAATCTACATTCTGTCTGGATAGATTTGCCAATTCTGGATGTTTTATATGAATGGAATCATACAATACGTGATCTTTTGTGACTGGCTTCTTTCACTTAGCATAATTCCAAATTATTTTGAATAACTTCAAGTATTGGTGAAATCATTTAAAGTCCCTGTGAAACAGTCAGACTTTTTTATAAGCTATCATTAATGTCGTTGTTTCTGATTGAGAAAACTAAAACAGAAGCTTATTGCACATCCTGTCTACCATATCATGATCCATGCATGCATTTCTTTAATTTCTATTCATTCTTCATTTAAAATCATCTATGGAATGAATATTTTTTGCATATTTTAACACATGAATTAAATTATCATTGTCTAATATTGATCTACAAGTTTGACATATGTGCAATTCTAGAAGAATGATTTATACATCAAATAGAGAGAAGTTTAAGATGGAATTACTAAATAGTAATGATTACTAAAGTTAGATTCCTTCTCAGATTAAAAAAACACATTCTATATTTTATCTCATTAAAAGTTTTCTTTTTATTTTTTGGTAGACCTTTTGAATAAAATATTGGAAGGGAACAGGCAGTTGAATTGCATAAAATTGTCTCAGAGGGAATAATAAAGTCTTGGCTTAAATATCTCCAATTGTCGAAACACTGTTGCAATTTTTATTATGAATAGTTAACCTAAAACCTTAAATGTACCTTATAACGAGTTTTATACAAATAATGAGCTATTCAATTGGAAATAAATTTTTAAAAAATAAATAAAATTTATAGAATATGTTTTAATTAGAGTGATAGCATTTCAAATTTCACAAATAACATTTGATTGCATTTCAATTCACCTTGGAGGAAAAAATAATCCCATTTATGTAACAAAATAGTTACATCCTAAAGATCTGTACTGTTCTACTTGGCAGCCACCAGTGACACACACTCTTAAGGCCTGAAACATGACTAGTGTGACTGAGGACCTCATTTTATTAAAAGTAATTAATTAATTTAAACAAATTTAAAAACTGATGATTCAATTATTTGAAAAGTTTTAAATTGTTTGAAAAAGCTTTCATATGTCAAACTACTTTATATACAGATAAATTACATCTGCAAGAAATTTAGAATCTGCATTAAATGTATTCTAAATATAAAATGCACACCAGATTTTAAAGATTGAGTAGAAAAAAGAATGTAAAACACATTAATAATTGTTATATTGGTTGAATACTAAAATTAAAATATTTTGAATATAATGTGTTAAATAGACTTTCAAAATTAATCCCACCTATTTCTTTTTACTTTGATAAATGTGGCTCCTAGAAAGTTCAAATTATACATGTAGTTAACATATATCTATTAGTTAGTTGTCTTAACTGACCTGGCTGAATTTATAGGCAAGTTTTTTATGTGTTCAATTCCCAGTGTTTTATCTGTTTGATAAAAACTACCAATTACTGACGTTCTTTTCACAAAGTAGCTTCTATTATATCGAAATGCTGAGCAGAAATCTCTAATTTATTTCAGAATATGGTTATTGTCAATAAATAAATTTACCCAAAGGCAAATTTTAAAAGTGTAATATTAAACACCCATTTCACAAATATCATTAATAGCTAAAATTATATTATTTATTGATTTATTAAAAATACCAATAAAATATGTGTTAATTTCAATTTGATGCTATAGAGATAGTTTTATTTTCAAACAAAAAATATAAGCATTATAATACAAATACCAAAAACAATTTTTTTTTTTTTGCCTTTGGTAAGGTTTACTATCAAACTGCTAGCATGACCTAAATATCTTCGCATTTAATAGTCTTCCATATTTTCCAGACTTGTCCATAGGGATACTTTAGGGATATTTTCATCTTTGCCAATGTTATAACTGATATAAAACCAGAATCAACTTTTGTATTTATAGTATATTTATGGAATGCAACATCTACTCAATGTATACATAAGTCTTTGTACATTTTCAGTCTTATTCTGTTTTTCTATGCAATAACATATATAAATAGCAAAAATGTGAGTAGAAATAATAATAAAATGAGAGAAGTTATTTTGCTTCCAAATACTTTTGTTTATCTCAGTGAAATTCTAGGCTTTGATTTCAAGTTGGAAATATTTGAAAATGATATGTATGGCTTCCTGCTGTGAAAGACAAGATAAGTCTATTAATACACAATAATTATATTGAGAGAGCAGAATGCTCAACATGAAAAAAATTAAACTTCACAAGTGAGATACACAGACTTATATCAATTAATTTTCCAGTCACTCATTTCTATTACTAAGTTTTAGCCATGACCTACATACCTTTTTCCACTTTTCTCATTAAAAATGGGTTTTCAAAGTATAATAAAACATGAATACAAAGTCATTCTATGATTGGCCTTAAGCACATAAATATAATTAAGCTAAAACTTCCATTAGGGTACAAACAACATCTGTATCAAATTTGTACTACAAATTCAAGACTAATTTAATCTCAAAACCTACAGTGAATCTTGGCAAGCCACAAAAATAGATTCATTAATTGACTGAACATTAGAAATAAATATTAATTTCTTTTTTCTTTTCTGACTTTATTTAGAAAGCAAGAAGAAATGACTATGACATTCAATTACCATAATTAAATTTGCATTAATATATTACTCTTCATTAATTCTCTACTGATGTGAATATATTTTGAATTAGAAACATAATCTAACACTTAAACTCGTTCTCTTCAACAGAAAGAAGTTTCCAAATATAGCACAAAAAAGACACATGAGTAAATCTCCTCTGAAATAACTGGTTTTAACAGCCCAAGATTTATTGCAAATCTCTCTTTTTTTTTTTTTTTTTTTTTTGTACAAAGTTCTCTTAGCTGAAGGCACTTAGAATTAGGAATAGTAAAATGAGAGAGCAAATGAAAAACATTTCTTGTCACCAAACCTTTTCTCTCTCAGAGTTTATATCATTCTTTCATAGTGGGGAAAAATAGTGTTTACCAAGACACTGTAGGCTGCAAGGGATATAATATTGATCAGAACACAAAAAGGAACTTGCCTTCAACAAACATAAAGATTAATGGTTGAGACCACTATTACCTATACTATATCACACAAATATATAATATGAACTGTGGTAAGTGAAATGAATGAGAGCACATGACAAGGAAACTCCTAGGTTTGGAATCTCCAACCATCCCTATAATATTTCATAAGGAAAGAAAAGACACTATGAACTGGCACGGTACCATTGTAATGCTTGTTTCACTCTTATGCAATGCTGTAAAATGTATTATTTTACCAATTATTAAAGAGTAAGGCATGTGTTTTTTATGTACGAATATATTTGACATATATACTTTTATATTATTAAAAAATATAACTTGCTTATGTAGGTCTTTAATTATAGTTCTTCCTATCGTTTAAAAAATTTATGAAGACATTTTACACTGTGTAAATTAAAATACAGAGGTGCAATCTCTTTTCCTTTATTTCAACTTTGAATACCAAAAGCAGAGAAAATCCTCATTTGCTTTTTATCTTCTTATGATAACAAAGAAACCCTAATTCAAAACACTTTCTGCTAAGCTTTCAGCCTTGTTTTCAACTGCCAATGTGCAATGATAGTTTAAAGGAATCAAGATTCAGAAGGATTAGTTATAAGACACAGCACTGGCTTTGTACAGGCAACTAAAACCCTAAAACTCTTTTGGGTAGCTTATAATAACATTATGGGAAAATATCATCCATGGTCAATGTTGAGAAGCAATGAACACTGTTTTGTGGTTTTTTGTTTTTCTTTTTTTACAAGTTTTTACTGCTTATCCAGCAGGGTAAAAGAAAAGGATGAAAACATTTTAAATTGACACATATTTTGCTATTTAAATTTTGTGATAAAATTTTATGTTTAATCTTCCCCTCATATTTTATATTACAACTGTATAATGCATGAATGCTTAAAATTATATATTTTATGATTTACCGTGTTATAGTTATCACTGATGGCAGTAATTTTTATCTTTTTTTCACTGCCATATTCTTAGCAACTAGAAGAGTAACCAGCTTATAACAGGACTCAATAAATGCCTATTAAATGAATACAGTACAAAATATGTAACAGAGTGCTAATCATCTCACCTGAAACCCTGACTTCTTCAATCCCCACCTCCCTGAGCTAATCATATTTAAATCACAGTGTATCCTTCCACACCTTCCTTCATATATATACACAGAGATTATATAGGAAGTTTTTTTTTTTTTACATAAACATAATCATAAAAGCTACCTATTTTTTCTAAGTTGCTTCTCCCAAATTGTCTGTATGCTTGAGCAAATTTTCATGTTGGCAGCATTTTAATTTATTATTATATAAATTCCCTATTCATATATTTTTCAAATATCCTATTGGATATTTTATATATTTATTTGTTCTTGTAAATTTGTAAAAGGTACTTGTTATGTGCATTACAAACATAGTTTTTCCAACTCTATCACTGGTGCTTTGGTTTTATACACAGCATACATTAATTTCCAACCATAAAAAAGACTGTCATATAATCAAGTACATCCATCTCTCAACTAAGAAGGTCTCCTCCACAACTGTTTTCATATATTACCAGCTCATATATATACTTGGATCTATTTCTTGATTAGCTAAATAATCTATTGGTATGTACACACCATTTCTGCTACATTACAGAAATTATCTCTCCACTCCCCTATCTTATTTATAATTTCCAGAACTTTTTCAAATCTTTCATTATTCTGATGAACTTTAAAATTATTGTATACAGTTAAAAAATAAAATATTCTGTTTTGGTCATAATTACTTATATTTAAATATCGATATATAGATTATTGTCAGTTTTAGAAAATAAATCTTCCTAGCCAAGAATACTGTATTTTTGCTTTTATTTTCACATCTTGTTTTATATTCTTCAATATGGTGCTATAGCTTTCTTTTGCATCTTATATCTGGACATTTCATAATTTTGTTACTGTCGTGAAAGAGCATTTTCTCCCCTTTATTTCCATGTGTTTATTGCTATGGAGGAACACTAGCTATTCATTTTTACACATTTATATCAGTATAGAATATATTTCAATATAGAATATACATTTTACAAAATCATTTCAAATGCCGATCTATACTCAGAGTATTTGAGTAGACTTTTACAGCAGATATAAAACATATTATAGATAAAATGAAATCATACTGTTCTCCATGTGCTTTATTTTATTGTCTGAAATTATACCTTTAAGTCAATCATAAATAATTTTAATGGTAAGAATTACTCTCTTACCTAATGTTATTAAAATAAATTTAGTATTTATATTTGAAATGAAATTTTCTTTTGATTTTTTAAAATCAAAAGCTTTTATAAATTATTTCCCTCTATTTATATTTTCTTTTCTACTTTTTGACATTCATGGATATGACTATTTGCCTTATTTTCTTTAATTTTGGGGGGAATAAACTAGTGAACAATTTTTTTACTAACAGATACTATTAAATTTCAGGGATAAACCCAAGTTTGTGGAGGTTTAGTATTATTAGTTATGTTACTCAGTTTTTACATTTTATTTAGAGTAACTTACACATTTTTTGTGGAGTTTGTCCTATAGATCCCCATACTTTATTATAAATATTTACCTGTGATATTGTTATGCTACTTTTATAAATAATTTGGGAAGATTTCATCATTTTTTCTTCACTTTAGAGTAATTTTGAAACAAGCACATTACAGGACTTCCCTGGTGGCACAGTGGTTAAGAATCCTCCTGCCAATGCAGGGGACACGGGTTCGATCCCTGGTCTGGGGAGATCCCACATGCTGCGGAGCAGCTAAGCCTGTGCGCCACAACTACTGAGACTGCACTCTAGAGCCTGCGAGCCACAACTACTGAGCCTGTGAGCCACAACTACTGAAGCCCACACACCACAACGACTGAGCCTACGTGCTGCAACTACTGAAGCCCGCATGCCTAGAGCCCATGCTCTGCAACAAGAGAAGCCACCGCAATGAGAAGCCCACGTACCACAACAAAGAGTAGCCCCCGCTCTTGGCACCTAAAGAAAGTCGGCGTAGCAACAAAGACCCAATGCAGCCAAAAAAAACAAACAAAAATTGGTATTACATGTCTTTTAAGGAGCTGTGTGGGAATTCAACTACTAATAATGCCACCACAATGTCAAATATTTAATATTCCTAATACCACCTGGGACAACTGTTCTACCCAATGGAATTAATTTGAGTAAATTATGCTCTAAAATTTCAAGTTCTTCTAGATTATAGTGATATATGGACTGTGTAAATCTGAAAGAAACAAAAAGGTCATTGATAATCATTAAGAATTATAAAATGTTTTATATAACATAAAAAATTTTTTAAATGTTCCAGTTTAAATGAAAATTTAAAGCAGTATGATTCCAAAATCTTTCATGAATTAGTATCTGCTGTAAATGTTTGTGCTATTCATAAGCTTGAACTTACCTCACCTTTAACTTATTTGATCAGAATCAGCAAAGTGGGTCCCAGGTGATGGTTTTTCACATGCACTTTTTAAAACTCTTGTCCTATAAATAAAATAGCAGTGTAAAAATTACTTACAATAAAATGAATTTTTATAATACTAAACCAGATGACATTTTTCATACTAATTTGGAAGCAAACATAAACACAAGGTTAACTCCCAATAAATATTTAAGTGTAAATCAACCTGAAAGACACTGATGTAATTGAGCTGCATTCAGCCACGATAAATAATAACCTAAGTGTTCATAATGTAGTGGTCTTCAGAATTTTATTTGTTATATTCAAGAATATGTTTCATCATTTTCAACTTTACCATTGCCCGGAGAAAAGCAAAACTCAATTTAACGGGTCTTCTTTTTTTCTTTTTTTTTTAAATCTTTACATCTTCAATTGTAATAACCAAGTGTCAAAGTATATTTTCGAGGGATTGATGACTGTCTGAATAGAGGTAATAATTTTCAATTGTTGTTGCAGAATAACGGTTGTTAACATTAATACCTGGGAATGCCCTTTCCAAGGTTAGCATGACTTTTTTGTTACTATACCTCCAAGTGAGAGTCTCAGAGCAGAGGCAATGGGGTGCATCCAAACAGGCGTAACATAATACAATACTTCTTAAGTAAGAAGCCGAGTGTGGCGTGACTGATAATTGAATATGTTTTTCTAAGGAAACACCAAAGCCTCAGAAGCTGATTTGGTAACTAGGGCTACCGTTGTCTCCCAATCAATATGAGCTAATATTCCCTAAATTCTCCAGACAGCCAGAAATCTGTTCTGTATGCCACACTTAGGATGAATTTCTAAGAGATATTTTTTATGCATGAGTCACTGTCACCAGCAAAGCCCCATTAACAATTAAAAATAGAATCTGGGTAATAAAACAAGGTCTAACTTTTTTCTTTTCCTTTGTGCTTTTTCTAGTTCTGCTTACTCATAGGGTGCCGCATGCAAAGGCCTTGGACTCAGCACTTCACATCAGAGTTCCTCTTGAGAAACGTCTAGGCAGACTCCTCAGCTTGTGCAAGCTAAATGCCACACACAACACTGCAATTCAAGATGGCGGTGGCAGACTGAGCGCACTCGCTGCACCTGCACTGTGATCTGGAGCCTTTACCAACACAGCTGTGCCAGCTGCCATGAGAACTCCACTCCCTCCCCAATGACAGATCCCTCTAGAGCAGCCCTGCTCACGTTGGCGAGAGCATGGACTCTAGTTGGCGAGAGCATGGACTCTAGTGGGCGTGTTTGCACCTCTCCATTCTCTGATCAAAGAATAGTTTTTCTTTGCGCCTAAACAGAACCCTGTCTTGTTCTATTGGTGCTAGCAACACCGGGCAGAGGGACCCTTGTTGGGGACTAACCTGGAAGTGTCCGTAACATCACAAAATGGTAACTTTCTTCTAAAGTGGAATTGTCAACAGAGGAATTGTTTTTTTTTCTGTAAAATCGTTATCTTGCCATTTCTTTTTATAAAATTTTTCATTCAGCAAGCACTAATTTAGCAACAAATTTAATTCAGCTTTGAGCTAGGAGGTGTGGAATGCTCAAAGGTTTTTGGAATCAATTGTAAAGAAAACCTTTCAGATATACTTCAAATGAAAAATATTCCAGTAAACTTAATATTGCTGATTAAGTCTATTTCACAATCTTGGTATCTGATTCTAGAAAATAATTGAAAATATTGATACCTATTATAATACCAATTCAAAATTTCTACATTAATATTATTGGATGAATCATTATTTGTGGTGGAAAAAACTGCTTTTATTTACATCTTAGTCATTTCTATGTTCTAACTGGGAATGTGCTAAAGAGATTCTTCCACACTTTTTCTATAAGAGGGGTTTGGAGCAATAAAAGGTATGTTTTCTTAGATGACTGCATAGTCATTATATTAGCAAGTAGCAAACCTTTGTGTTGTAGACATAGTGAAGACCCTATATTGCCATGGTATACACAGGAGGCCAATGTACATGTTGGAAAAGTGTGATACTTAAGATAATCTATCACCTTTACAATTTTCCATGGTGTATACTGTGCTTAACTATATCAGTGAATGAACTGGAAAGAAAAATCCTTTGTTAAAGTTTCTTTTTTCTTTGCTATTCACAAAATGGACCCTAACAGGAGGTGCACTGACTGTTTTCAAGTAATTATACCTAGTACTTTGATCATCTAAATATTTACTTCAAAAGAATCATTTATTACAATGTAAACTCCAGTAGCCCTCAGCTCTCAGTACTACACACCAGACACAACTGATTGCCTACAGAGAAGGGCAGCTCAAGCTGGCCACACACTCTCTTCCTCTAACATTTTGTTACTTTATCTGGGGGGAAATCCTCAAAAATTCTCCTTTGGGTGGCCAAATCTGTAACTTCTTCAGGCCCAGCAATAATCCTATTTTCTACTCAAGAGGATAATAGGAGAATAGAAAGTAGAAATAGAGGAGGGAGGGAAGATGGCAGAAGAGTAAGACGCGGAGATCACCTTCCTCCCCACAGATACACCAGTAATACATCTACACGTGGAGCAACTCCTACAGAACCCCTACTGAACACTGGCAGAAGACCTCAGACCTCCCAAAAGGCAAGAAACTCCCCCACGTACCTGGGTAGGGCAAAAGAAAAAAGAATAAACAGAGACAAAAGGATAGGCACGAGACCTGCACCAGTGGGAGGGAGCTGTGAAGGAGGAAAGGTTTCCACACACTAGGAAGCCCCTTCGCGGGCGGAGACTGCAGGTGGCAAAGGGGGAAAGCTTCAGAGCCGCGGAGGAGAGCACAGTAACAGGGGTGCAGAGGGCAAAGCGGAGAGATTCCCGCACAGAGGATCGGTGCCGACCGGCACTCACCAGCCCGAGAAGCTTGTCTGCTCGCCCGCCTGGGCGGGCGGGGCTGGGAGCTGAGGCTCAGGCTTCAGTCAGAGCGCAGGGAAAGCACTGGGGTTGGCGGCGTGAACACAGCCTGCAGGGGGTTAGTGCACCACGGCTAGCCGGGAGGGAGTCCGGGGAAAAGTCTGGATCTGCCAAAGAGGCAAGAGACTTATTCTGCCCTCTTTGTTTCCTGGTGCGCGAGGAGAGGGGATTAAGAGCACTGCTTAAAGGAGCTCCAGAGACGGGCGTGAGCCACGGCTAAAAGCGTGGACCCGAGACGGGCAGGAGACGCTAAGGCTGCTGCTGCCGCCACCAAGAAGCCTGTGTGCGAGCACAGGTAACTATCCACACCCTGCTTCCGGGGAGCCTGCGCAGGCCGCCACTGCCAGGATCCCGGGATGCAGGGACAACTTCCCCAGGAGAATGCATGGCGCGCCTCAGGCTGGTGCAACGTCATGCCAGCCTCTGCCGCCGCAGGCTTGCCCCATACTCCGTGCCCTTCCCTCCCCACGGCCTGAGTGAGCCAGAGTCCCCGGAGCAGCTGCTCCTTTAACCCCGTCCTGTCTGAGTGCAGAACAGACGCCCTCTGGTGACCTACACACAGAGGCGGAGCCAAATCCAAAGCTGAACCCCAGGAGCTGTGAGAACAAAGAAGAGAAAGGGAAATCTCTCCCAGCAGCCTCAGAAGCAGCAGATTAAAGCTCCACAATCAACTTGATGTACCCTGCTTCTGCAGAATACATGAATAGACAACGAATCATCCCAAATTGAGGAGGTGGACTTTGAGAGCAAGATTTATGATTTTTTCCCCTTTTCCTCTTTTTGTGAGTGTGTATGTGTATGCTTCTGTGTGAGATTTTTTCTGTATAGTTTTGCTTCCACCATTTGTCCCAGATTCTATCATCCGTTTATTTTTTTAAATTTTTTATTTTAATAATTTTATTATATTTTTTCTTTATTTTATTTCACTTTATCTTATTTCTTTCTTTCTTTTTTTACTTCCTTCCTCTCTCCCTTGCTCCCTCCCTACCATTTTTTCTTTCTTTCTTTCTTTCTACTTCTACTAATTCTTTCTTTCTACTTTTTCTCCCTTTTATTCTGAGTCATGTGGATGAAAGGCTCTTGGTGCTGCAGCCAGGAGTCACTGCTGTGCCTCTAAGGTGAGAGAGCCAACTTCAGGACACTGGTCCACAAGAGACCTCCCAGCTCCACATAATATCAAACGGCGAAAATCTCCCAGAGATCTCCATCTCAACACTAGCACCCAGCTTCATTCAACGACCAGCAAGCTACAGTGCTGGACACCCTATGCCAAACAACTAGCAAGACAGGAACACAACCCCAACCATTAGCAGAGAGGCAGCCTAAAATCATAGTAAGTCCACAGACACCCCAAAACACACCACCAGACGTGGACCTGCCCACCAGAAAGACAAGATCCAGCCTCATCCACCAGAACACAGGCACTAGTCCCCTCCACCAGGAATCCTACACAACCCACTGAACCAACCTTAGCCACTGGGGACAGACACCAAAAACAATGGGAACTACGAACCTGCAGCCTGCAAAAAGGAGACCGCAAACACAGTAAGATAAGCAAAATGAGAAGACAGAAAAACACACAGCAGATAAAGGAGCAAGATAAAAACCCACCAGACCTAACAAATGAAGGGGAAATAGGCAGTCTACCTGAAAAAGAATTCAGAATAATGATAGTAAAGATGATCCAAAATCTTGGAAATAGAAGAGAGAAAATGCAAGAAACATTTAACGAGGACCTAGAAGAACTAAAGATGAAACAAGCAACGATGAACAACACAATAAATGAAATTGAAAATACTCTAGATGGGATCAATAGCAGAATAACTGAGGCAGAAGAACGGATAAGTGACCTGGAAGATAAAATAGTGGAAATAACTACTGCAGAGCAGAATAAAGAAAAAGGAATGAAAAGAACTGAGGACAGTCTCAGAGACCTCTGGGACAACATTAAATGCACCAACATTCAAATTATAGGGGTTCCAGAAGAAGAAGAGAAAAAGAAAGGGACTGAGAAAATATTTGAAGAGATTATAGTTGAAAACATCCCTAATATGGGGAAGGAAATAGTTAATCAAGTCCAGGAAGCTCAGAGACTCCCATACAGGATAAATCCAAGGAGAAATACGCCAAGACACATATTAATCAAACTGTAAAAAATTAAAAACAAAGAAAACATATTAAAAGCAGCAAGGGAAAAACAACAAATAACACACAAGGGAATACCCATAAGGTTAACAGCTGATCATTTAACAGAAACTCTGCAAGCCAGAAGGGACTGGCAGAAGATATTTAAAGTGATGAAGGAGAAAAACCTACAACCAAGATTACTCTACCTAGCAAGTATCTCATTCAGATTTGATGGAGAAATTAAAACCTTTACAGACAACCAAAAGCTGAGAGAGTTAAGCACCACAAAACCAGCTTTACAACAAATGCTAAAGGAACTACTCTAAGCAAGAAACACAAGAGAAGGAAAAGACCTACAGTAACGACCCCAAAACAATTAAGAAAATGGTAATAGGAACATACATATCAATAATTAACTTAAATGTAAATGGACTAAATGCTCCCACCAAAAGACACAGATTGGCTGCATGGATACAAAAACAAGACTCATATATATGCTGTCTACAAGAGACCCACTTCAGGCCTAGAGACACATACAGACTGAAAGTAAGGGGATGGAAAAGATATTCCATGCAAATGGAAACCAAAAGAAAGCTGGAGTAGCAATTCTCATATCAGACAAAATAGACTTTAAAATAAAGACTATTAGAAGAGACAAAGAAGGACACTACATAATGATCAAGGGATAGATCCAAGAAGAAGATATAACAATTGTAGATATTTATGCACAAAACATAGGAGCACCTCAATACATAAGGCAAATACTAACAGCCATAAAAGGGGAAATCGACAGTAACACATTCATAGTAGGGGACTTTAACACCCCACTTTCACCAATGGACAGATCATCCAAAATGAAAATAAATAAGGAAACACAAGCTTTAAATGATACATTAAACAGAATGGACTTAATTGATATTTATAGGACATTCCATCCAAAAACAACAGAATACACATTATTCTCAAGTGCTCATGGAATATTCTCCAGGATAGATCATATCTTGGGTCACAAATCAAGCCTTGGTAAATTTAAGAAAACTGAAATTGTATCAAGTATCCTTTCCAACCACAATGCTATGAGACTAGATATCAATTACAGGAAAAGATCTGTAAAAAATACAAACACATGGAGGCTAAACAATACACTAGTTAATAACGAAGTGATCACTGAAGAAATCAAAGAGGAAATCAAGAAATACCTAGAAACAAATGACAATGGAGACACGACGACCCAAAACTTATGGGATGCAGCAAAAGCAGTTCTAAGAGGGAAGTTTATAGCAACACAATCCTACCTTAAGAAACAGGAAACATCTCGAATAAACAACCTAACCTTGCACCTAAAGCAATTAGAGAAAGAAGAAGAAAAAAACCCCAAAGTTAGCAGAAGGAAAGAAATCATAAAAATCATAGCAGAAAGAAATGAAGGAAACGATAGCAATGATCAATAAAACTAAAAGCTGGTTCTTTGAGAAGATAAACAAAATTGATAAACCATTAGCTAGGCTCATCAAGAAAAAAAGGGAGAAGACTCAAATCAATAGAATTAGAAATGAAAAAGGATAAGTAACAACTGACACTGCAGAAATACAAGAGATCATGACAGATTACTACAAGCAACTATATGACAACAAAATGGACAACCTGGAAGAAATGGACAAATTCTTAGAAATGCACAACCTGCCAAGACTAAATCAGGAAGAAATAGAAAATATGGACAGACCAATCACAAGCACTGAAATTGAGACTGTGATTAAAAATCTTCCAACAAACAAAAGCCCAGGACCAGACGGCTTCACAGGCAAATTCTATGAAAGAGATGAGCTAACACCTATCCTTCTCAAACTCTTCCAATATATAGCAGAGGGAGGAACACTCCCAAACTCATTCTATGAGGCCACCATCACCCTGATACCAAAACCAGACGAACATGTCACAAAGAAAGAAAACTACAGGACAATATCACTGATGAACATAGATGCAAAAATCCTCAACAAAATAGTAGCAAACAGAATCCAAAAGCACATTAAACGGATCATACACCATGATCAAGTGGGGTTTATTCCAGGAATGCAAGGATTCTTCAATATACGCAAATCAATCAACGTGATACACCATACTAACAAATTGAAGGAGAAAAACCATATGATCATCTCAGTAGATGCAGAGAAAGCTTTTGACAAAATTGAACACCAATTTATGATAAAAACCCTGCAGAAAGTAGGCATAGACAGAACTTTCCTAAACATAATAAAGGCCATATATGACAAAACCACAGCCAACATTGTCCTCAAAGGTGAAAAACTGAAAGCATTTCCACTAAGATCAGGAACAAGACAAGGCGGCCCACTCTCACCACTCTTATGCAACATAGTTTTGGAAGTTTTAGCCACAGCAATCAGAGAATAAAAGGAAATAAAAGGAATCCAAATCGGAAAAGAAGAAATAAAGCTGTCACTGTTTGCAGATGACATGATACTATACATAGAGAATCCTAAAGATGCTACCGGAAAACTACTCGAGCTAATCAATGAGTTTGGTAAAGTAGCAGGATACAAAATTAATGCACAGAAATCTCTTACATTCCTATACACTAATGATGAAATATCTGAAAGTGAAATGAAGAAAACACTCCCATTTACCATTGCAGCAAAAAGAATACAATATCTAGGAATAAACCTACCTAAGGAGACAAAAGACCTGTAAGCAGAAAACTATAAGACACTGATGAAAGAAGTTAAAGATGATACAAATAGATGGAGAGATATACCATGTTCTTGGATTGGAAGAATCAACATTGTGAAAATGACTCTACTACCCAAAGCAATATACAGATTCAATGCAATCCCTATCAGACTACCACTGGCATTTTTCACAGAACTAGAACAAAAATTTTCACAATTTGTATGGAAACACAAAAGACCAGAATAGCCAAAACATCTTGAGAATGAAAAACGGAGCTGGAGGAATCAGGCTCCCTGACCTCAGACTATACTACAAAGCTACAGTAATCAAGACAGTATGGTACTGGCACAAAAATAGAAAGATAGATCAATGGAACAGGATAGAAAGCCCAGAGATAAGCCCATGCACATATGGTCACCTTATCTTTGATAAAGGAGGCAGGAATGTACAGTGGAGAAAGGACAGCCTTTTCAATAAGTGGTGCTGGGCAAACTGGACAGGTAAATATAAAAGTATGAGATTAGATCACTCCTTAATACCACACACAAAAATAAGCTCAAAATGTATTACAGACCTAAATGTAAGGCCAGAAACTTTCAAACTCTTAGAGGAAAACATAGGCAGAACACTCTATGACATAAATCACAGCAAGATCCTTTTTGACCCACTTCCTAGAGAAATGGAAATAAAAACAAAAATAAACAAATCGGACCTAATGAAACTTCAAAGCTTTTGCACAGCTACGGAAACCATAAACAAGACCAAAAGACAACCCTCAGAATGGGAGAAAATATTTGCAAATGAAGCAACTGACAAAGGATTAATCTCCAAAATTTATAAGCAGCTCATGCAGCTCAATAACAAAAAAACAAACAACCCAATCCAAAAATGGGCAGAAGACCTAAATAGACATTTCTCCAAAGAAGATATACAGACTGCCAACAAACACATGAAAGAATGCTCAACATCATTAATTATTAGAGAAATGTAAATCAAAAGTACAATGAGATATCATCTCACACCGGTAAGAATGGCCATCATCAAAAAATCTAGAAACAATAAATGCTGGAGAGGGTGTGGAGCAAAGGGAACACTCTTGCACTGCTGGTGGGAATGTGAATTGGTACAGCCACTATGGAGAACAGTATGGAGGTTCCTTAAAAAACTACAAATAGAACTACCATATGACCCAGCAATCCCACTACTGGGCATATACCCTGAGAAAAACATAATTCAAAAAGAGTCATGTAGCAAAATGTTCATTGCAGCTCTATTTACAATAGCCCTGAGTTGGAAACAACCTAAGTGTCCATCATCAGATGAATGGATAAAGAAGATGTGGCACATATATACAATGGAATATTACTCAGCCATAAAAAGAAACAAAATTGAGCTATTTGTAATGAGGTGGATAGACCTAGAGTCTGTCATACAGAGTGAAGTAAGTGAGAAAGAGAAAGACAAATACCGTATGCTAACACATATATATGGAATTTAAGAAAACAAAAATGTCATGAAGAACCTAGGGGTAAGACAGGAATAAAGATACAGACCTACTAGAGAATGGACTTGAGGATATGGGTAGGGGGAAAGGTAAGCTGTGACAAAGTGAGAGAGTGGCATGGACATATATACACTACCAAACGTAAGGTAGATAGGTAGTGGGAAGCAGCCGCATAGCACAGGGAGATCAGCTGGGTGCTTTGTGACCGCCTGGAGGGCTCGGATAGGGAGGGTGGGAGGGAGGGAGACGCAAGAGGGAACAGATATGAGAACATATGTATATGTATAACTGATTCACTTTGCTATAAAGCAGAAACTAACATATCATTGTAAAGCAATTATACTCCAATAAAGATGTAAAAAAAAAAAATAGAGGAGGGAGGAACAAAGAAGACAAAAACGGTTGGGGAGGAAAAGAGGAGTAGAAAGAGCTGTCAGAAGATAGAATAAGAGAGAATGAAAATTAGGGCAAACATAAAAACAGAAATGAACAAAAAAAGGAGGCCTACTTATTGACCGTTGTATATACAATGTCAACCATAGTCCCTGGAGCAGAGAAGAGAGTAATGCCATTTTTGAATTTTCGCTCCAGTCCTTCCTGAGGCCCATTCTTCTACTGATACTTAGTTTCTGCAAGCACCTAAGCAAGTCAATCAGTTTGTGTTGTTCTAGCGTGAAGTTCTAACACACGCCTACCCAGGTCCATGCCTACACAAATTTCTTGTCACAGAGAAAGGAGCAGAAAGATGTATTTAGACAATCTTATTCTCTGATTCTAATTGGCATTCTTATGTAAAAGCCACTTAATTAAATGAAATTTGAACAATATTATATCCTCTTTGATGTCTACATATATTCAAACATTGTTCTCTTAGTGTAGCCCTTGAGTGTCTTTAAAAACAGTAATTTCATTCAAAGTAAAACATGTTCACTTGATATAATGTTCACTGAAATAAGCAGAACAGTCATGCTAAAAGAAAAGTTTTTATTTGGTATAAATTGATCATAAAATCTTTGGGCAAAATTAGATGAGTGTTTCCTAAGCTGTTCAGAAAACATTATTTTCAGGAAATGTTAATAGATACCATTATAATTACCTATTATAATGTTAAGAGTTGTAGATATCAGTGTATGACCTGTGGAGAACATTATTTATTAAATCCCCATTGTGGAGATTTAAATGTAACTTATTTAACCATTAAGCCAAAAGCTTAATTTATTCTATGTAAGTTGTGTGCCCATAGAAATTCTTACTAATAATATCATAGTCTACAATGGCACTTTGAATTATAAAGAAAAGATGTTTAAATATTGGACTGTAATTATCTCTTTTATATTTTATTTTATGAAGGCTTTAGTTGCCTTGAGATGGTTGAAGAACTGTTTCAACAAAATGTTTTTATTTAGTAAAATATTATTTTTTGTACTATAGTTGATCATGATTTTGAACACTGAGTTTATTAAACTTCGTTGGCATCAAGCTATTTTAGAATATAGATATTTATGCAGAATTTCAAAATTCTAAAAGGAAGTTATATAAATTGTTTTGCTGTTACTTTATAATATTGCCTGTTAACATTGACTTGAAAGATTCTGTTTCTATTACTACTTTAACCATACGTAGGTGCACCATATATCTCTGATTAGATGCTATAGCTTCAATTAAACTTAATGATTTTTCTCTGTAGCAAAAGATTGAGGGCAGTTTCTAAATGAACAAGATTTCTATCAAATTTAATTACATTCTCCAGTAGATGATACATTATAGGTGAAATGGATACGACTACCCAACGAAGCAGGCTACTGATTTTATTGCCTAATGAAGATTGAGATGGAGATTTTTAAATAAGGATACGTACATTTTAATTTAACGCACCTAATCCGAGAATTTTAACTGCTGTTGTTGTGACCATATTATCCCATTTCTTTATTTTAGACTGCAGTGAAGTTTGTTTCATATATATATGGTTTAAATTCTATTTTTTGATACAGGTAGGATAGGACTGAAACTCAGTTGTGGTGCTATAAATCAGAGTTAATCCTGCTTGTTACTTGGGTATGGCTATGATATGATAAGTATGATAAATGCCTGGAAAGTTTCTCTCTTCACTTGAGTTACCCACAGAAAAAAACATTGACAAAAGAAATTGAATTCCCATTTTTGAGGGTCCACAAGTGAAAAGGAAAGGAAATGGAGCCAATAAAGGGCACATGGTCGGCAAAGCACACTGCTACTGGGGGAATTTTGAGAGGGAACATGTACATTCAGTCATCTCACTAGAGGGAACCAAAGTATTCATATACCAAATAGTATCAGTCATTTGTTGAGACCTTCTCCTGGAGAGTATTAACTGCCCTTGGAAGTACAATGGAATGATCAGAGAAATCATCAAGCAAAGAGTTTCAAGTACTTAAAATTGAAAGTCTTTGGGTTGACATGCAGGGACACAGTCAGGGTCAAGGGAACATGGAGAGTGTCTTCTCTAGTTACTGACGGGGAGGTCTCTTCCCTGAATAGTACAGTATTCAGTCAGGCTCTCTTACAAGGTAGTCCCAAAGTAGAGGTTCAGTGCAATCAAATCTTATCAAAAATTTTTACTGGACATCTATTGCCAGTGTCACTCTGTTGATCTTATTTATATTTTTAACTGAGTTAGACTGCAGAAAGATAAAAGAGAGTAAGTAGTATATATAAGCCGCATAACACAAGGAGATCAGCTCGGTGCTTTGTGACCACCTAGAGGGGTGGGATAGGGAGGGTGGGAGGGAGGGAGATGCAAGAGGGAAGAGATATGGGGACATATGTATATGTATAACTGATTCACTTTGTTATAAAGCAGAAACTGACATACCATTGTAAAGCAATTTTACTCTAATAAAGATGTTTAAAAAAATCATTAAAAAAAAGAGAGTAAGTAGTCTGATGAGGAAGGTGATAAAGTTTATAGTACTAGATTTTAAGAATTGTGTATGAAAATATAAATCTTTTATGTCTTTTGAATTTTGGCACACACTAACCTGTTTCCTGTAACTTTCTCAATTATTGCTCTAATTTCTTCTATCAGCAGATTTTCGGTTAAATATTATTTCAAAACATTTGACTGATGAGTCTTTAAACTTATATTGACCTCTCTATCTGTCCATATTTTCTAGGCTGTAATTCCCTCTGCTATAACCACTTCTGTAGTCCCAGGTTGCAGAAATAATGAATGGTTAAAAACTCAGTTATTAATTGAGAGTTCCTTTCTGCTATATGAAGCTGAGTTGATATTTATAGAGGTATGAGAGATCTGAGTGTGATGATTTATAATGATAACAGGTACTAGGACACCAAATTGAGGCAGTCTAATTAGATTTTAAATTTAGCATTGGAGAGAAGGAAACAGAATCTCCTATATAGTATTAATGGTAGTAGACAGTGAGATTATTTTCAAATGGCAATTTAGCAACATCACTCAAAACCATTGGCTCACCTATTCTACTGGTAGCAATTTAACTTAATGATGTATATGCATATGTCCACGAAGATGTACTTTGAAATATGTTTCTTGCAATATAGTTTGTATAGCTAACACAAATCTGGAAACAATTTAAATCAATGATAGAATACGTAAAACATGATGTATCTATACAATAAAATACTACGCAAGTTTTGAAGGGAATGACTTAAATATTTAAAGCCTAATAAATGTCCAAAATGCATTTATAGTTGACCCTTGAACAACTCAGGAGTAGGGGTACCAACCCTCAAATCAGTCATAATCCGCATATAACTTTACAGTCGGCCCTCTGTATCAACAGTTCTGCATCCAAAGATTGAACCAATGGAAGCTCCTGTGGTACTGTAGTATATATTTATTGAAAAGATCTGTTTATAAGTGAACCCGTGCCGTTCAAACCTGTGTTGTTCAAGAGTCAACTGTACTGTTATGTGTAATAGATACATCGTTAAGTGTAAAATATAACTGCATAAGAATATGTTTAGGTTATTTCTATTTGTGTAACTGTAAAAAAAGAGATAAAAACCTGCTCATATTTGAGTTGACCCAGAGTTAGGTGTAGAAGAATAGAGATTTCAACTATTTATTGTAACTCTTCACATTAACTTTTTGGTATCATGTGCATTTGTTACATTTATAATTTAAATGAAAGAAATTGAAATCTCAAACAATTATTCAGTTTTCATGAATTTCCATCCAAGTCACTATGGGAGATACACACCAGACCAAGACAAGAATTTCAGGGTATCAAAGTTTTCATGTGTTTTGAAGGGGTAATTAAGACTCTCATGGTACTTTTATTTCACTATCAAATAAAAGGAATTCCATATGAATTATGAGAATATATAATAATTAGGTAAAAAGTAATAAGTTGCTTTTGGAAATTTTCATTGGAATTAATCTAACCCTGTCTATATTTAAATTTACAGCAAAATATGTACTATAATACTGTAGATCCTAACTGTGATCTAAGGCTACTGTAACTAATTTAAATAGGACATGCAGCATCACTATGACTATGCATATTGAATTCTGGAGCAGCATTTTTTTTTTTTTTTAATAAAAAACCAGTTTCTACTTTTAAACTTCCATTATTTCCATGAACCTTTAAATTTTTCAATTATAAAAGGGATTTCGTTTTCCCTTGGATGCACACCATTCTCCTCCTGGATTACTAAAATGTCATGGGAAGGTCATTTGTTTAGATTATGCTGTCTCATTTCACAAACATAAATGTTGTTTGAGCAAATTCAATCTGCCTGCTTCCTGCTTGTGTACATCCAAAAACGCCCTCATTGGTTGACATAATATACCAGTGAAATCAAATGCAGGGCCATTTGCTACCCCCATTGTTCAGATCACAAATAATGCTAATAAAACATTTGTCATCATTTATGAAATATTACAGAAAGAATGTGAAACATTATTTTATATTATTTTCTTTCCATTAGAGACACATAGTATTATTGAATCCATACTGAGATGTTACATACTAAGCCTTAAATCTTACTCCAGTGACCTATATGATTGTGAAATCATGGCCCTTAGGGATTCATTGTGAAATTTATATAGCACCTGCTATTTCATGCTACAGAAATAATCTTATCTTATAAAAATAAGATTTGTTTGTTTGATTATTTATCTAAACTGTGAGATTTAAGAGGAGCATGTAACTAGATATTTTAAACTCAGGAAGAAAAATAAACAGATCAAATAGAAATACAAGTAATGAAAAATACATACAATTTCTTGAATAGATTTCTTGCATAAAAGTGTCAAGCAGTTTAAATTATATAAGAAGTAAATTATGATAGCCCCCCCACTCAAACATTCTAACTCTGGTAACATTGTGGTGTGTGTCTTGAATGTCTTTCCCATGTGTTTATGGATATAAATTTTTATAATATATACACAAAAAAACACATACACACAAAGAATCTTTTAATACCCATTGTTCTGCAACTCCTTTTTTCAATAAATGTTTTTAATTTTCAAAATGGGCTCTATATCACTTTCTTTTTATTCGCCAGAGATGTTTGTACAATATGTGAACTCTGGGCTCCCAGCCTTAGAAGAGCATAGTCCAGTGAAATGATATATGAGATTGTGCAGTTTTAACAAACTCCGTAGCAGATTCTTAAACATATTTAGTTTAAAAAAAAAACAAAACTATTTTCTTGCTGTTCAAATATATATAAATGATTTAGGAAAACTTTATATACCCACATAATATAAGCTAGAAAAATAGTCTATAAATATGTGTGTATATATAGTCTACATATATGCGACTTTTGAATACATCTATTTTTATATTTTATATTTTTATATCATATATATATTTATATGTAAGTGACTAACATTGTTTCCTTCAAAATTGGGGACTAGTTCATTATCATAAATGCCATCTTTATCAAAACTAACTTCATAATTCTACATAATTTTTCAGTTTAAATCATCTATTGTTCATTCTTATACTATACCTTTCTCAGTTACTAATGCATTTATTCTGCTAGTTCAATCTATCTTTCATTATTATCTTTTATCAATTTTTGATATTATTGTACTTTTCTTTCCATATGAGTTTGAAAAGATTATCACATCACTTAAGAAATTGTATTATTATTTCGATTGAGAGTGCAATGAATTTTTAAATTAAATTTGAATTATCTGACATAATTACTAGGTAGTCTTCCTATATAGAGGTATGGATTTTAAAAACTTTATCTCTCCATAAGTAATTAATAATGAAGCTAAAAATCCATTAATTAATAATTATGTTTAATTTCATAAATATATTTACTCATAATCTGAAGTATCATAAATATAAACATTATAGTTTTAAAATGTCAATAATTAATCATTTAAAAAAATCCAACACTCTCCATAAAATAAAATTTTTTAGTTTAGGAATATTTTCTGTCAGTAAGGAATTTTTGTTATTTTTGTTATTCAAAAATGTTTTTACTAGACACAGGCACACCAATACATATAACATAATTGGAGTTTAGTTTTCCTGAACTACAAAAGGATAATTTGTTAGCTTTTTTGAAGTATAACTGACAAATAAAATTGTAAGATCATTTTAAGTGCATATTGTAATGCTTTGATAAACATATACATTGTGAAAGCGTGTCTCTCATCTAGGTAATTACATATTTATTATGTCATATATATATGTGTAAACATTTAAGTTCTACTTTCCTAGCAAATTTCAATTATACCATACAGTGTTATCAACTACATCACCATGCTAGACATTATATCCTCAAATCTTATTGGTCTGACACTAATAGTTTACACCCTTTATCAAACTCTTCCTATTTCCCCCCCACACCAGCCCTTAGCAACGACTTTTCTACTTTCTGTTTCTAAGCGTTTGACTTTTTAAAAAAATTCCATATATAACTAAGATGTAGTATTTATCTTTCTCTGGGTGATTTATTTTGCTTAGCATAATAGCCCTCAAGGTTCACCCACTTTGTAGGAAATTGCCAAATTTGCTTCTTTCTCATGGCTGAGTAAGATTTCTCAGTGCACAATGCTGCAATGAACATGGAAATGTACTCATGTCTTCTATACTCTATTTTCATTCCCTTTGGATATATACCAGAAGTGGAATAGCTGGATCATATGATGGTTCTATTTTTAATTTTTTGAGGAACGTACATACTGTTTCCTATAGTGGCAACACCAATTTACAATCCCACCAACAGTGTACAAGGGTTCCCTTTCTCTACATTCTCACCAACACTTGTTATCTCTTGTATTTAGTTTAATGATAGCCATGCTAACAAGTGTGAGGTCACTGCGGTTTTGATTTGCACTTCTTTAAAGATTACCGTAGTGATGTTGAGCACCTTTTCACGTACCTTTTGGCCATTTGTATGTCTTCTTTGGAAAACTTTTATTCAGTTTCTCTGCTCATGTTTTAATCGGATTGGTTGTTTTTTGGCTATTAGATTGCATGAGTTTTTATATATTTTGGATATTAACCCCTTATCAGATATATGATTAGCAAATGTTTTCTCCCATTCTGTAGGTTGCATTTTATTTAGTTGATGGTTTCCTTTGTTGTGCAGAAGCATTTTATTTTGATGTAGTCCTACTTGGGTTTTTTTTGCTTTTGTTGTTTTTCCTTTTGGTGCAAAATCAAAAAAAAAAAAAAAAATCATTGCCAAGACCCCCTACATTTTCTTCCAGAAGCTTGCTTTACAGCTTCAAGTCTTAAACTTGTGTCTTTAATCCATGTTAAGTTGATTTTTGTGTATAGTGTGAAATAGGGGTCCAGTTTCATTCTTCTGCTTATGGCTGTTCAGTTTTCCCAACAACATTTATTTAAGAGACTATTCTTTCATTTAAGAGACTATTCAGAATAGTATACAGAATAAACAATTCTGTATATTCTTGATTCCTTTATTGTAAATTAATTGACCATATATTCATGGGTTTAATTCTGGGCTTTCTATTCTGTTCTACTCATCTAAGTGTCTGCTTTTATACAAATGCCATATTATTTTGATGACTATAGCTTTGTAACACATTTTGAAATCAGTAAGTGTGATCCCTCCAGCTTTGTTCTTCCTAGAGTTTGCTTTGGTTCTTCAGGGTCTACTGTGATTCCAAACAAATTTTAGGATTTCTTTTTCTATTTCTGTTAAAAATGCCTTTGGAATTTTGATAGGAATTGCACGGAATCTGTAGATCACTTTGGATAAGATGGACATTTTAACAATATTCATTCTTCCAATCTATGAGTACTGTTTATATTTCTGTTTAATTCTGTCTTCTTCAATTTATTTCATTAATGTTTTATAGCTTTTCGTGTACAGATCTTTCACTTCCTTGGTTAAATTTATTCCTAAATATTTTATTCTTTTTGATGCTACTGTAAATGAATTTTCTTCTTAATTTCTCTGATAGTTTACTGTTATTGGTTAGGATTGCAGTCAGCCCCATTTTGATGTAGGTAATATGGGGATTTTCTCCTTAGCCCAATGTGCAGGAATCACTCAGCTAGTTTCTGGATTTCTTTCAGGGGTAATTTCTCTATGTATACCTGTAGATTTGATGTATCTGTGGTAGAAGGTGAGTTCAGGAGGCTCCTATGTCTCCATTTTGAAACAGAATTTCTCCAAAAGAGTTTAAGAAGTATACATATTTTAAGTATAAGTTTATTGTATGCAACTGTCAAATAACACATAGACCTGCTGATATTGTAGAAAAAGTGAAACCAAGAGGATCCTGCAGGGCTTTCCTGGAGACCGACCCCCCCCCCCACTCCCCCAATCCCTGTATCGCCTACCTGCCTCTTGTTCATAGAAGAAGCTTGGCATCTCTGACTCCATATTGTATCTGTCTCTTCTGCTGCTCTAATCTGAGTCATAAGCCTCTGCTTAGCCCTGCACATGGACATGTTAACCGCTAAAGGAATTTTGCTTACAGCTTAAGATTCCAGCAAATGACTCCTTACTGGAAACTTGCCTCCCATGGGGAGATAAGGAAGTATGAACAAAAATAAGGATTGTCTAGTCAAGATTCATAGGAACATCATGATCAGACTCAAGTCAGCTGAAGTCAACTGACCAAGAACGATGAGTTTTCACAACCTTCCTCAGACCCTTGCTGGTGCCCAGATAGCTGCAGTTGTCTATCACTTTCTGATTTTAACCCCCACCTGCTTCCCCCATGCCTAGCATAAAAGAGCTTGAATTCTACCCCAAATGAAGATGGTTCTTTAGGACATGAGTGTGCCATCTTCTTGGTTTACTGACTTTCCAAATAAAGTCACTTTTCCTTGCACTACACTTTGTCTCGACATATTACCCTGTCCTGGAAAACAGTATGAGCTTGGACTCGGTTACAAGAGATTTAAATTAAAATTTGCATTAGAAATTAGAATTATAAATTAGAAATTGTATATTATAAAAGGCAACCATTGAGGATTAACTTAATAAAAAAATAAACCCACATAATATCCACACTGAAAATTAGAGGCTAAATTTGTATTTGATTACATGTACAAAGTAACATCGTGTTTTTGACAGGTTCCAACATGAAAAGAAAGTATTTTTATTTAAGAGAATATATTATAGGCATATATAGCAATGATTACTAGAAAATGTTATATATTATTTATTTTCATAATTGAAAAATTAAGCCCAATAAATTATGACCATATATTATTCTTTTAGCAAATAATTTTCCTGTGGGCATACCCATGCATTTTAGAAATCCTCATTTAATAGTTCAATAGATGTATTTTATATACTAGATATTATGATAATTAGTATAAATTTTTAATAGGTTTCACATTTAGCTATCAGATGTCCATATGTAAAAATTGTGCTTTAGGTTGCTCAATATATTATTATTATTATTATTTTTGGCTGCCTGGCAGGAGGGATCCTAGTTCCCTGACCAGGGATCAAACCTGCGCCCCCTGCATTGGAAGCACAGAGTCTTAACCACTGGACCGCCAGGGAAGTCCATGCTCAATATATTATATTAAGTTGTGAGAAACACTTGATGTGCCTATTTCCACCCACTTTGCATGACAAATATTGAAGAATATGTTTGTTGAAGTGCTTTCCAATAATGAGGAAAATAAGTTACGCTATATGAAGCCTTTTTTATTGCAAGTTTAATTTGTTTTATACATGTTTCTTTTTCTGTGACAAGATTTTATTTTTTTAGCATATACAGACATTCCCTGATTTACAGTGCTTTGTCTTATGATTTTTCATCTTTACAATGATCTGAAAGCAATGTGCATTACACAGAAACCATACTTTGAATATTGATCTTTTCCTGGGCTAGCAATATGCACTACAATACTCTCTTTTGATGCTTTCATCAATGTGAAAGTGAGTCACAGCTCCCACCCAGCCATGTGATCACAGGGTAAACAGCTGATATATCTACAATCATTCTATTTTTCACTTTCAGTACAGTATTCGATAAGTTACATGAGATATTCAACACTTTATTATAAAATAGGCTTTGTGTTAGATAATTTTGCCCAGCTGTAGTCTACTGTAAATGTTCTGAGCATGTTTAAGGTAGGCTGGCTAAGCTATAATGTACAGCAGGTTAGGTGTATCAAATGCATTTCCAACTTATTATACTTTCAATGTACGATGGGCTTATCAGTTATATCCTGATAAACCCCTCATACGTTGAGAAAAATTCATGTGTTAAAATAAATAGAATTTGAACTTTAAAAATCTTTGCCATACAATTCCTTTGCCATATTTAAAAACAAACTTAGGGGTTTCCCTGGTGGCGCAGTGGTTGAGTCCACCTGCCGATGCAGGGGACATGGGTTCGTGCCCCGGTCCGGGAAGATCCCAATGCCGCGGAGTGGCTGGGCCCATGAGCTATGGCCGCTGAGCCTGTGCTCCACAACGGGAGAGGCCACAACAGTGAGAGGCCCACGTACCACAAAAAGAAAAAAAAAAAAAACAACCAAACTTTATCAGAGCACTCTTGACATCTGTGTACAATGGAGCATAATACAAAGTCAGAAGTAATTAAAAAGGTTTTCCAATTTGACAAAAGAGACAAGGAATACCACTCTAACACAACTGTTGTGAAAACATTTGTAATTTGTTTATAGTGAACCATTTATCATCTTAGTCCCTGATTCTGTTATCCATTTGCAGGTTAAATGTCGTAATCAAAGTTGTCAGATCCACTTAGTGATCCATAAATTAAAGTTGACCTTCCAATTTAAATCTTTTCAAGTTAATGTAGATTAAAATTAGTGTGTGAAAAAAGCATTATTTAAATGTACAATAAGTATCAAGATATTTACTGCCAAATTCAGATTTATTTAAGGCACCAGAGAGATAAAGCATACTTTCTTTAGATTTCCTTATTTTTAATATAGTAAAGAAAACAAAAAGAAAGATCTTTTTAGAATGTATCTTTCCATTCAAGAGAATATGTAATATTTGTAAGGTGCTTAAATTGTTCCAACCTGCCAACTAACAGGCAGTGACAAACTAATCAGGTAGTGGGAATTCAAATATTGTCAAGAGACATAGACCTACTCAATACAGAAAATATTTTTGGAGAATAATAAGCTATGTGAGCCACCAAAAAAAAAAAAAACTTTTTGATGATGGCCATTCTGACCAGTGTGAGGTGATATCTCATTGCAGTTTTGATTTGCATTTCTCTAATAATTAGCAATGTAGAGTGTATTTTCACGTGCCTTTTGGCCATCTGTAGGTCTTCTATGGAGAAATGCCTGTTTTGATCTCCTGAGCATTTTTTATTGTGTTGTTTGCTTTTTTTAATATTGAGCTATTTGTATGTTTTGGAGATTAATCTCTTGTAGGTAGCAGGTTTGGCAAATATTTTCTCCCATTCTGTAGGTGATTTTTTTGTTTTGTTTATGGTTTCCTTTGCTGTGCAAAAGCTTTTAAGTTTAATTAGGTCCCATTTGTTTATTTTTGTTTTTACTTCCATTACTCTAGGAGATGGATCCAAAAATATATTGCTGCGATTTATGTCAGAGTGTTTTGCCTATGCTTTCCTCTAGGAGTTTTATAGTATCTGGTCTTACATTTACGTCTTTAATCCATTTTGAGTTTATTTTTTGTATGGTGTTAGAGAATGTTCTAATTCATTCATTTACAGGTCACTGTTCAGTTTTCCCAGCATGACTTATTGAAGAGGCTGCCTTTTCTCCATTGTATAATCATGCCTCTTTTGCCACAGATTAATTGCCCATATGTACATAGGTTTATTTCTGGGTTTTCTATCCTGTTCCATTGACCTATATTTTTGTTTTGTGCCAGTACCATATTGTCTTGATTATTGCAGCTTTGTAGTATAGTTTAAACTCAGGCAGCCCGACTCCTCCAGCTCCATGTTTCTTTTTTAAGATTGCTTTGGCTATTCAGGGTGTTTTGTGTTTCCATAGCTGGAAATGAAACATAATTTGGAAAGATACATGCACTCCAATGTTCACTGCAGCACTATTTACAATAGCCAAGACATGGAATCAACCTAAATGTCCATCAACAGATGAAAGGATAAAGAAGATGTAGTATATTTATACAATGGAATATTACTCAGCCATAAAAAAGAATGAAATAATGCCATTTGCAGCAATATGGATGCAACTAGAGATTATCATACTAAGTGAAGTAATTATCCAGACAAAGATAAATATAATATGATATTGTTTATATGTGGAATCTAAAAGAAAATGATACAAATGAACTTATATACAAAACAGAAATAGACCCACAGACAAAGAAAACAAATTTTTAGTCACCTAAGGGGAAAGGTGGGGGAGGGATAAATTAGGTGTTTGGGGTTAACGTATACACACTACTATATATAAAATAGATAACCAACAAGGACCTACTGTATAGCACAGGAAACTATACTCAATATTTTGTAATAACCTATAAGGGAAAATAGTCTGATAAAGAATATATATATATATATATATATATATCTGAATCACTTTGCTGTACATCTGAAGCTAACACAACATTGTAAATCAACTATACTTCAATAAAAAAAATGGTTTAAAAAAGAATGGTGTAAAAAAGAGAGAGAGAGAAAGGAAACACCTTCGCTTCGAGAGCTGTCTCTGAAACTTATCAATTGGAAGGTGAAAAGTCTTTATTCTTTGGAGAAGGAGTTGATGCTTATTCCAAAGCAGTAAAACGAAGCATGTAATACCCTGAGTGGTCAAAAAATTTTCCAGATGGCAATGAAGCACGGTGGTAAGTAGGTAAGATGGATAAGATGGTAAGAAAAAGGCAGGAGAGAAGAGGTATGGTACATGGTGAAAAAATCCACGTCCCCACCACACTATGTGGTTTTATAAAGTCTAAGAGCATTGATAATTACTATTCTAAAGGAATTCCTCCTACAGTGAATAATTTTCTTTCTAAGTATTTGTAGATCCTTATTGCTAAAAGATAATATAAGGTAATTCATCTTCTTGGTGAAGTCCATTATAACCTTTAAAAACTTTCCATCTTTACGTTTCCTTAAGTTAACATGAGGTAAAAGAAGCTAACTTTTTTGATTGCCAACTACACATCAGTCTTTGAAGCTTTCAGATGCTATGTCATTCCCTTGTTCCTGAAGCAAATATTCATCTTTTTATTTTTCTGGTGAGGAAACTTATCAGAGGTTAAGTCCCAAACATCATACTTGTTTTTTTTAACTTACCCAAATGCAATTATACCTAACTCAGTACTCTTACTAATGGCATAAAAATAATATTTAAAGGTACTTTTAATTGTTTTCCTCTGACAGCTCAGGCTTTTTTAGTATTCATATTGATAGTATTCTTATACATTTGTGTACATCTTAATTCATTCCATATTTAATTTCAACACACATTTGTATATATAATACATAACTATATATACAGATATATATTATGAATATAACATATTTCATGCATGCCTCAGATTCAGACCAAGAGACTCTTATAATGGACATGCTCTTCTGTCAGTTTGAAAGGATAATTTTACATACTAAATTGTGTTATTTTCCTAGCCAAATTTAATTAGGTAAAATTCAATATAATGTTATTTTAAGTGGCATGCTGCATTAATTCAACAATATTAAAATGAATAACATTAATTATGATGAAACCTTTAGTTTTCAAATGCTTTCAGGGCAGGGTTATTATTTCCATCTTACAAACGAGGTAAGACAAGCTCAGAGGTTAAGTGGTTAAATTACATAAGTTGAAAGAAAATTTCAGACCCAAGAGGCCAAACTGCTAGCTAATTCTCTTGCTCTACTATTTCCCAATTCAAAAGCCATTTTGGAAGGAATATATTACATAATACTCAGTGCAGGTACATTTATTTTTGGCTGACTCTGAAGTATTTTGTTCAGAATGATCACTTTAGGAAACAGGTCTTCAGCATATGTCAACATAAAAGACGACTGTGACATAAATAATTGTGATAGATTGTCTACATATTTGATCTTTGAATTGAGCTTTCAAACAAACTCATCTTGCTGCTATTATATTTAGGGAATTGTTTAAATTGCTTGCAATATGAGCTAGCTATTTGTAATCTGCTGTCTTCCTAGGTGTTGATAAAGATAAATCACTATACCATTTTATGTGCTTTTCTTTCTACCCCAACCTTACTCCTCTGTTGCACACCAAACACATCACAGTCCTGCCATTATTAGTAATAATCAGGTTTAGGAGACTTTAATTCACTTTCCATTATGTTATAGTTTATCAAAACTTTGTATATTGATGAGTATTATTTATTTTCCTTGAACTTTTACAGTCATCTATAACCCCAAAATTTTGTTTCCTAAATTTATTCCATATCTTCATTTTTCTCAGATATGGATCCTCTGTCACCTTTCTATGTTTTAAAACGTGATAGTATTTGCATATTTTGGTAGTATTTATGATGTTGCAATAGGCACTTCAATGAACACTTCCCCACATTTAATTTGCTTTCTTTCTAAGTCATTGATAAACTAGATGCACACTTTATTCTTCATTACTACAGCCACCGACCTGTAGTGGATATTAATCACTTCCTGACTGAATGGGTTATAGGAGCTCCATAGCTACTTAACCTGTTATTTTCTCTAAACTTGCTTTTCTCAAATATATTCACAATCATATATGCTGTCAACTTTTCAATGAATTCAATGGAAAATAATCTGGCTAGATGTCGGTGGACTCCAGTATCAACATTATTTGAAGTAAATTCTTTTGAAAAAAGACCTGAGTAGGGCACATTCGATGGCCAATAAAGTCCACCCCTTTCTACACAGATTCATGGAGGAGCTCATCGATACTTCCTGTGGAGCTATCTCTCTGAGGAGAAATTTAGAAGAGGGAAACAAATGAGGATAATTATAGCCCTTTTGTTGCAACTGTTCTCAGCATTTGATACTTATGACTGTCTTCTGCATCATCCATTCTAAATTTCCCTCCCCTTGGTTATCAGCTTGGAAGGTATTGGCTGTTGATGTGACCTAAACCCTCATTTCTAGAGTCTGAGACTTTGATCTCATTTGGTAATCTCAATCCACATTTGCTATACCTGTAGAATCAAAGTTAAAATTAGACAAAAGAGATACAAAAGTAGTGCAAGTGAAACTGACTTGCTCCCACTCATATTCCTTCATCTCACTTTGTGTGTAAATAGCCTATAACCTCCTGCTGATCAGAGTCAATTATGTCCATCAAAATGGTGACTCCTCTTTCAACTACTGGTCCCTGGATACAAGTCCAATGTGCCCAGATGGAAGCTGTAGCTTGTAATTCAATGGAATGCTTTTTGTATCTACTGGCAAATACATGCCAACTTTGGAAATCAGAACTTCCAACATTGTAATCCCAGCAGGTCAATAAGAATTCCTCCCCTTGTTTTCCAGACACATGTGTATTTACATAGCACAATGTACCTATAATGCATAGCGCATATTGAAAACTGAAATCCATCTTTTCCAAGAATTTCTTCCTTAGCTGCCATTTCAAAACTGATTTCTATGGCAGTTTCCATTGTTATATCAGGAAGAGTTATTATGGATGACCAATGGATCCACTAAGGAACTTCTTTCCTCTGATGTCAGTCTTCTGGATGAATTCTATGTTATATAAGATTCCTGGCCTCTGTACCAGAAATTCTGTTTGTCCCTGTGTAGTAGTGCTAACAAAGGCTTGGCTGGCATTAAAACCAACTCCATACCTAAGAGGATAATACAATGTTGTCTTATACTTTATGTCTACTTTTGTAAGATATGACTCAAAGTACTGTTAATTTTGTTTTAAAGTTAGTTTTCCTTCAAATAAAGTAATTGAAAAAAAGAATGATGTCTATAACCTCTTCTCAAATATTAACCACTTTTATTGCTCTTCGGAACCAAGCTTCCATGTTTTTTTGTCATTTATTTTCAGTCTAAAGAGCTTTCTTTAATTAATATGGTACAAGTGTGCTAAATATAAAATTTCTCAGCTTTATTTTATCTAAAACCGTTTTTATATCACTCTTCTATGTTGAGTTGACAAATTTTATTTTCCCCATTATTTTAAGCATTTCCTTCCATTTGTCTTTTTAATTTCATTGTTTCTACTAAAAAGTCATTCATTGTGTAATATGCCTATTTTTCTCTTGGTTCATTAAATATTTTGTCTTTATATTTGAATGTTGTCAGTTATACTATGAGATGCCTATAAGTCATTTCTTTTGAATGGGTTTCAGTGAGAATTTTGGGTTTGCAAATTGATGTTATTCCACCTAATATTGTAAAAGCTAAGGCATTATTTTATAAATTAATTATTATAAGTGAACCATTACTCTTTCATATTTCTCTGAGAATCTATTATGCATTATAATTCTATTACATTTTAAAACATAATGGATTACATTTTAATTCACTTGCTGTTGTTCCATAGGTCACTGGAGTTCAATTCAATCTATTCATATTTTCAATCCCTTTTCTCTTTATTCTTAAGATTTAATCATTTCCATTGATCTGTCTACAATTTAACTAATACATTTTACCCTCAGAATGTCTAATCTGTTAAACCCATCTGGAAAACTATTTCAGATATTAGACTTTTCAGTTCTGGAATTTATTTTTAAGAGTTTCCTTTTCTCCTGAAATATTTCATCATTTCACTCACCATGAATGTCTCCTTTGAGTTACTGAATATATTTACAATATATGTATAAATATTTTTCTGCTAACCAGTGCTGAATTATCACAGAGTATATTTCTATTGATGACTTTTTTTTTCTTTGTCATGGGTCACATTTTTCTGCTTCTTGGCATATCTAGTAATTTCTGATTTTATACTAAACTTGTTTATATGCTTGGTTTGAATGCTGTATTTTCTAATGTTCCTTTAAAGGGTGTTAGATTTTCTAAGTTACTGATTCATCCTTTACATTCAATTTTTGTTCAAACAAGTCTATTCCTGTTTTGAATTTAGTGTTATGGTCTATAAAGTGGTCTTTACTCCTAAGGCTTGACTTTACTGGGATTTTACCTGAAAGTCTGGGATTCTCAGTGAATTCTTGACACTCAGAAGAAGCAGGAACTTCAGTGTCACCACTGTATGACCTCTGATGTTACTGCTCAGTTCTTACACCACTGCAGGAATCTCTTCTAGGACTTGTAGACTCCAGTCTTCCACCTATATAGCCAGTACCGGCTGAGATCTTGTGATAAACCACCAAAGAGATATCTAAGACTTATCCGTGTAGGACTGTCTCTTCCCTGACAACTTGCCTTAAAATCCAAGCTCCACCAGCAGCCCACAACTCCAGTCTCTACCACCTCATCTCTGGGAGTTTACCATTCTACTTGGTCTCAAGCGCCTCTACCATAGCAGGCAAGTAACTTCAGCACAGATAGCTGTAGCAATAATAGGGTTTACTTTATCCAATATAGTTTTCAAGAATCAGAATTGGCCTCATATATTTAGTCCAGTTATATAGTTTTCTAAAGTGGCTGTACATTTTTGCATTTCCGTCAACAATGAATGGGAGTTGTTTTTGTTCTACATCCTCACCAGCATCTGATATTGTCAGTGTTCTGGATTTTGGTCATTATAATAAGTGTGAAATTTGCATTTCACTGATGACACATATAACACACAATCTTTTTATATGCTTAATTGATGTCTGTATATCTTCTTTGGTAAAGTATATGTTATCAATATTTTTTTTGCCTCATTCTGTTGCCATTTGCTTAGGCTTGTTTTTCCACTGAAATCCATGATCCCTGAGCTTTTTTCTTAGTAGTTAAATTCCAAAAAACTTCTTGTCAAATTTGACTCTGTTTTGCATGTAAAACTCACCTTCCCAAACCTAGCCTGACCTTTGTTGTTGCTGTTGTTATTGTTTTAACAACACTAATAAAAATGACATTTTGGGTAAACAAAAGATATGTATACATGATTAAAAATAATAATACATATCTGATGTTTGGAAATTTAGTTTATTAGTCTGTTAAGTAGATTCAGATTTAAATCTTAAAGAGTACTTCTTCCCCAGCTGAAACAGAAGGAAAAACAAACAAACAAACAGAATTTCATCACTTCCCAGTTCAGAACATATCTTATGGGAACTGTTTTTTCTCCCCATTATGCTGTGTTTGTATTACAGATCAAATCACTGATATCATCTCATATTTCTTCTTCAACATATTCTTATATAAACTCACGTTCCTCATTTTTTCTCCATTTTACAAAATTTTAAGGTATAGAAGACAACGGTTTATCCCAGATTATAAGAAGACTGCAATGCATATTCATGCCCTTAATTCTGTGAGGAGAGAGTATAAAGTGACTATTACTATTGTTGTTACTACTGCTGTTATCAAACCTAATACAATTCATTAAACATTAGACCTTATGTTTTTAGGAGTTGGTGCTGTAAAGCAGGAGTCCCCAAACCCTGGGCCATGGACAGGTACCAGTCCACGGCCTGTTAGGAACTGGGCCTCACAGCAGGACCTGAGTAGCAGGCAAGGGAGCAAAGCTTCATCTGCCACTCCCCATTGCTTGCATTACCACCTGAACCATCCCCCCACCCCCAGTCCGTGAAAAAATTGTCTTCCACAAAACCAGTCCCTGGTGCCAAAAAGGTTGGGGACTGCTTCTGTAAAGAACAAGTATAAAAAAATAATTGTGATGTTAACTAAGAGAATAGCAAAAATCTATTCCTTTAGTGAAGTTTAGTGGTGAAAGCATATCCTTATTTGAGGAATGAACTGCTCCACTAGAGAAATGTGGTAGAAGAACAAGTGGTTCTTCACATTAATGTGCTAGTTCTTTCAGCCATCCCACTTAGAATGAGCTATTTAATTTGAGGAAAATGGTGAAACATATGTCCCCTGCCTCACATAACAGAGTCCTAGAAATACTCAGATTCAATAAAGTCAAAATATTAAATATAAGACATAATTAAGGAAATAATTAGAAACTTTAGGAAACTGTCAATTTACAGAGAAAAGTTATTCTAATGAGAAGGCTGGTGCTAGGCTAAAACAGTGTGAAATAATGAATTTATCTGGCAATAGCAAGGATATCCGCAATTAATATTTCTGAGATAGTCATGGAAGAAGCACCTAAACAGAACAAGGACCTAATATGGTTTGAATAAATAGTGGAAAGATGCAAGATCAGTGACAGTGGACAGGAGGGCCAATTCTCTAATGTCAGTATAAAATGAAGGTAGAAGTGAGGGAATCCCACAATATACTGGAAGATCATGAGACAACAAGCTGGAAGATTCTGAATCAGATTTAAAGTATTTTAAAATTTCAATTCTTTATTCAATAAGAATTTATTAAGCACTTATTACATATTAGGTTTACACACAAATGTATATATAATGTGTTTGTGCATGTATTATGTTTACAAACTTTTACAAATATGTATGTACATGTATAGGTAGTTTTTCAGTCTTCTCAAAGAACTAGTTTTGGTTTCATTAATGTTCTGTACTCACTTTTTGTTTTCTACTTCATTGACTTCTGTGATTTTTTCTATTTAACTTGGATTCAATTTATTTTTCTTTAAATTTCTAGTTCATTATGGCAGAAGATAAGGTCACCAATTAGAGACTTTTTAAATTTACTTTTCTTATATGTTAAATGCTACACATTTTCACCTAGGTAATCATTTAATTGCATAATATAAATTTTGATTTGTAATGTTATTTTTATTCAACTCAAAATATTTTAAATTCTCTCATATATGTATTTCATCTTTGACCCATGTGCTATTTTAAGTATATTATTTAGTTTCCAAATATTTGGGAATTTTAAAGATACATATCTATTATTGATTTTTAATTTATCTCTATTGTGTTCAAAGAATATAGTTTATATGAATCGATTATTTTTAAATTTACCGAGACTTGTTTTACTACCCTCAGTTAGGTGTATCTTGGTAAAATGTTTCATTTGTGCTTGAAAATAATGTGTTCTACTATAATCAAATGAACTTTCCTATAAACATCATAATGTTTGTCGATAGTAAGCTTCATGCATCCTATATTCTTACTGATTTTCTGTCTTTTTCTAACAATTATTGAAATAGAAGTATTGAAAACTAAATAACTGGATTCATGTATTTCTCCTTGAAATTCTATCAGTGTTTGCTTCACATAATTTGAGGCTCTGTCATTATGTGCATATTATTTAGAATTGTTATATCCACTTGATGAATTGACATATTATTATTATATGATACTTTTTATCTCTGGTAATATTTTTTCTCTAAAATAAAACTTGTTGGGTGTTAATATAGCCTCTTCAGCTTTCTTTTGGTTAATATTAGTTTTCTTTAGATTAATATAATTATTATCAGTATGTCATTATCCATCCTTTACTTTAAGCTCTTTGTTTTTACAAAGTGAAAGTCTTATTTTCTGTAGAGAGTTGCATATTTTGAATCCAATCTAACAATCTATAGCTTTTAGTTTAGGTTTTTAGACAATTTAAATTTTATATGATTTTTGATAATTCTTAAAAAAATAGTCTTTAATAGTGATACTCTTAAGTACAATCTGAAATTCTTCATTTCTTTTGTAGGTGCAGAGTTCAATATGTTACCATGTTCCTTCTGCCTAAAGGATTTTCCTTCATGTTTTTCATATAGAAATTAATTATAGAATGACTGGTGGTTACTGATTTTGTCATTTGCATACCTATAAAAGTCTGGGTATACAACTCTAGGTTGACTTTTTTTGTTTACTTCTTTTTGTTTCTTCCTTTCAGTTCTTTAAAGATATTGCTCCAGTGTTTTCTGGTTTCTGTTGTTTCTGATAAGAAACACTCTTTCATTCTCATTGTTCCTCTATGTGTCTTGTGTCTTTCTGTTTTTCTGGTTGCTTTTAAAATTTCATTTTTATTATGAGTTATAAGCAATTTGATTAAGAAGTGCCTAGCTTTAGTTTATGTCTTTTTTTTTTTTTTTTTTTGCGGTACGCGGGCCCCTCACTGCTGTGGCTTCTCCCGTTGTGGAGCACAGGTTCCGGATGCGCAGGCTCAGTGGCCATGGCTCACGGGCCCAGCCGCTCCACGGCATGTGGGATCTGCCCGGACCGGGGCATGAACCCGTGTCCCCTGCATCGGCAGGCGGACTCTCAACCACTGTGCCACCAGGGAAGCCCTATTTCATATTTTATTGAGCTCATGGATCCATGGGTTATAAGATTTCACCAAATATGGAAAAAATATAGCCATTATTTTCTTTAGTATGTTTTCTGCTTCTCCTCCAGCCCCCAACCTTCTTTTGTGACTCCAGTTACCAAAACCTTAGTCTACATGTTTTGCCTTCAAATTTCACTGAATTTCTGTTCATTTTTTTTCCAGTCTTCTTTTCTATTTTTAATTGTGTATGGTTTTTGTTGTCATGTTGTCAGATTCACTAATCTTTTGCTCTGAAATATCTAATATGTAATTAATTTTATTACATATCTGTTTTTCACATCAAACAAAATTTTTTATCTCTAAGGTAAGATATAGATCTTTTAAATATATTCATGTACCTACTCTATATTTAATCTTCCTTTAGCTCTTGGTCATATAGAATATGATAATTTTAACTGTTTTATTAATTTTGTAAAAATTTTTATTGAAGTATTTGATTTACAATGTTGTGTTAGTTTCAGGTGTACAGCAAGTGAATCAGTTATACATATACATATATCCACTCTTTTGTAGATTGTTTTCCCATTTAGATCTTTACAGAGTACTGAGTAGAGTTCCCTGTGCTATACAGTAGGTCCCTGTTGATTATTTTATATATAGTAGTGTGTATATGTCAATCCCAATCTTCCAATTTGTCCACCCCCCTTGCCCCCTGGTAACCATAAGTTTGTTTTTTACAACTGTAACTAGGCTGGGTATTATAAAATTCTTAGAGGAAAACATAGGCAGAACACTCTTTGACATAAGTCACAGCAAGATCTTTTTCAATGATTCACCTCCTAGAGTAATGAAAATAAAAACAAAAATAAACAAATGGGACCTAATTAAATTTAAAAGCTTTTGCATAGTGAAGGAAACCATAAACAAAATGAAAAGACAAACTTCAGAATGGGAGAAAATATTTGCAAATGAAGCAATTGACAAGGGATTTATACAATACAAACTGTTCATACAGCTCAATAAAAAAAAAAAAAAAGAGACAACCCAATCAAAAAATGGGCAAATATCTAAACAGACATTTCTCCAAAGAAGACATACAGATGGTCAAAAAGCACATAAAAATATGCTCAACATTACTAATCGTCAGCAAAATGGAAATCAAAAATACAATGAGATCACCTCACACAGGTCAGAATTGCCATCATCAAAATGTCTGTAAACAATACATGCTGGAGAGGGTGTGGAGAAAAGGGAACCCTCCTATACTGTTAGTGGGAATGTAAACTGGTACAGCGTCTATGGAGAACAGTACGAGGTTCCTTAAAAAACGAAAAATAGAGCTACCATATGATCCAGCAATCCCACTCCTGGGCACATATCTGGAGAAAACCACAATTCGAAAAGATACATGCACCCCAATGTTCATTGCAGCACTATTTACAATAGCCAGGACATAGAAACAATCTAAATGTCCATCAACAGGGGAATGGATAAATAAGATGTGGTACATATATACAATGGCATATTACTCAGCCATAAAAAAGAACAAAATAGGGCTTCCCTGGTGGCACAGTGGTTGAGAGTCCGCCTGCCGATGCAGGGGACACGAGTTCGTGACCCAGTACGGGAAGATCCTACATGCCATGGAGCGGCTAGGCCGGTGAGCCATGGCCGCTGAGCCTGTGCGTCCGGAGCCTGTGCTCCACAACGGGAGAGGCCACAACAGTGAGAAGCCCGCATACCGCAAAAAAAAAAAAGAACAAAATAATGCCATTGCTGCAAAATGGATGGACCTAGTGATTGTCATACTGAGTGAAGTCAGACAGAGAAAGACAAATATATGATATTGCTTATATGTGGGAATAAAAGTGTACAAATGAACTTATTTTAACTGTGTTAATGTCTTTGCATACTAATTCTGTCACCTGTTTTATTTCTGGATCAATTTTAATTTTTGGGGGGGGTAGTATTGTTCTTAACGTTTATTATGTGAGATCAGAGCAATATTTACTCTGAACAATTTTATGCTGAGACAAAACTATGCTCATTATTCCACCTGATGCCCCAGGAATTAAGAGGATTTTCATCAGGCTGCTGAGATCAGTAACTATTCCCAGCACTGAGTAAGCTCTACAGATTATTTACTCTAATCCTTTCAGATAGTTCTATCCCCTGCCTTGAGTGATTTCTTTACATACATACACTGATAATTAATTAACTAAAATCAAGAAGGAGGGAACCCATTCAGAATTCTAAAGGATTCTCTATGCACCACTCTTTCCTCCTATTACTCTCCCATGCAAGCTCTATCTTCTTGGCCTCCCCAAGGTTCTCAGAAACATCTCTTCAACTCAGGATGCTTTCTTGGCTGTGCCTGGACTATCTAATACATAAGTGATGAAATCATGGCCATGATTTGTTTGCTTTCTGTGACTCAGCTATCAATGTCCTTCTTTGCCTGATGTTTAATATCTTGGAAATTATTGCTTCATATATATTTTTTTCAGGTGGGAATGTAAATCTTGTCCCTGTTACTCCATATTTGCCAGAAGCAGAATGAAGTTATACTTTTAAAAAATTAATTTGTTAACTAAAATATACTCTATGATATATACACCCTTTGTTTTACAAAGAACATTTTCATAAAAAATTTAAAAATTCGTTCACTTGCCTTGTTTGATATTTATGTATAAACAGTAGAAACATAGTAACTTCAGCAAATTTTTCATAAAAAGAAATATTTGGTAACAATACATCACAGACTTTAGGTATAATTATCTTGAGATAGGTTTGATGCATTATTGCAGGCTCTGAGATGTAGTGTCAAAACACAAAAAAGGGTGAGAAGGCTCTTTGTGCTAAGGATAGTCCCCTGATGACAGCCAGCATGGAAACAGGGACATCAGGGACCACTGAGCTTGTGGTAAGTAGATATGGCAGGAATAAGAAATGAATACATACTATATCCCATTGTGTCTATCTACTTGTGGAATAAACTTGAGATGTCGTGTTTAGGTCAGGGCTTCAACTTGGAATATAAAACAAATTGTTATTAGCAGCCCATATGGGGTTCAAAACTACTCTTTGGCTTTCTTATTCAGTGTTCTAAAGCTGAAATGTGTAGACTCCATAATGTATCCAATACAGGCTGAATATTATTTAACATTTCTGAGACATCTTCAAAGGCTGTTTCCCCTAATAATATAACATTGAAATTCACCCATTTGACATTATAGAACATTTAACAATTGTTCCATTAGGCCCACCACATGAAGTAATACATGTTCACAGAATGGACATATACAGTGGGAGGTAATAGCAACTAAATAATACTATAGTTTCTGGAATCAGGGGAATGATTACTTGACATATTTGTGATTCTGCAGCTGTTATATATTTTTAGTTTTTCATTTGCATTGTGATAAAATATAAAATACTTTTGGCAAAGTTTCATAGTCAAAAGAGAAATAGCAAATATAGTGGACTTTAACATTTTTTTTCAATTTTGAATATCCACATCAGAACTTTGCATAACTTCCAATAAAAGACAATCATTATTTATGTTAAATATATTAATTAATGGTATATATAATAAAAAATCATATAGTAGTCTAAATATTTAAATTAAATGTTGGCAAACATAGATCTAGCTTTTAAGAATAGATGTTAAGGATAATACACTAAATTTTTTACAGCAAATTTATGGCTGAAAACTAAAAGTTTCTTCCGTAATATTATTTTCCCTGCTTTTTCCTGACTAATAAGACTGTCTCTTGTAATTGGGAAGCACAACAAATCCACATTCTGAAACTACCTTCTAATTGCTTTTGCTCATTTAAAATGTTAAACAAAACGTACTGGCTTATATTTTGCTTGAAAATGTATAATATACCTTGTAAATACAAAAGATGATTTACCCTCTTCTGGTAATTATTTAATATCAGTAATTAAGTTCATTAAATTGTTTTCTAAATTCAAAATATTTGACACTATAATGTATACATGTTATATACATACATATATGTATATATGTATAATATTCACATATATTTATATATCATCAAATTGCCTCCCCTAATTTTCTTTTCTCTGAAATATGTTTATTTTATCCAATACAAGTCATATGATTTGATGGAGGAAAGTGCATCTGAAATTACTATACAACTAGGAAAGCAATTTGGGTGAAGTGATAGGAGGTCACTTATAAGAACTAGTGAGAGCATTTTAAGCAGAATATGTAAGGCAGAACCCAGAGTGCAGTGGGATGAAGAGACAACAGAAAATAAGGAATTTGAAACTGCATATAACACTACTTTTATGGAAATTTGATGATGCATAGAAACAGACTTGTAATTTAGGCATGATAAAAAGAGAGAAACTATTCCTTTCATAAAACTATTTTAATAAAGTAATATGTAAATATTTCAGAAAACTTGAAGATAACAAAACTTATACAAAAGCTGAAATCTTCATCAATATTCCACTTATAATTCAACTCTTCCTTTTCTCTCCTGACCTATTTATAAAATATTTTGAAAATAATCCTTTCATATCAGCAGAAAATCTGAAAGAATATTATGATAAAATATTGTATGTTTTTAACCTAAGATTATAAGTTGTCATATTTGTTTCTATATTTATTTATAAATAAAGTATATAACATTATAAAATTCGGTACATAACTTACACCACAGGAGATATATATTAATGTAATAATATATTAACATATATTAATATACAAAGCATTACATAATTATCTGATGGTACATTACATTATATACGTGTTTACATGATATTTGTTTTTACATTAATATAGCATAGCTGCTTTGAATTTTAGGTTTGTGTCTGTGTTTATGTGTGTAGTCTTTGCCAAACTATTTGAGACTAAGTAGCAGATATCATGATCACTAACCTATTTCAGCAGATCTTTCCTAATATTTCACTTAATAATCTTAGTAGATTTTAAAAGTCAGTGAATATAACATCATCACAATAGCTTTATCTAACATAGAGTACAGAATCAACCTCACCATTCATAATAATAGTCCCCTTTGTAACACTTTTTTTTCCTTCCCTGATTCATAATAAAACATTGAATTTAGTTGTAATAACTTTTTAGTCTCATTTAATTTGGAGCTGTTCATTCTTCCCTTGTCTTTCCAGACTTTAGCATTCGTAACCAATGAATTTCATAACCCTCAATTTGTGTTTAACTTATTGTTTCTTCATGAAGAGTTTCAGATTATACATTCTTGGCAGTAATATTACATAATCGATATATTGCCTTTATCAGTGGTCACACCAAGAGGCATGAGCTATTAGTTTGTCTCATTATTGGTAAAATTAAATCTGATCACTTGATTAAAATAATTTTGATCCAATAAAGTTCAGATTACTCCATGGAAAAGGTAGAGTTTAACCTTTGTGATTGATATAGAATCTATTTAGAGAGATTTTTAAATTGTGTTAATAGCTGTTCCCCACGGAACTGGCAGCAAATTATTTTAGCATCTGTTAATTAATCTCTAAAACAATATTATTATAATTATTGCAAAACAGTGTAAAAATTTGATTGTAAACAATATTTTTCCTTTCTTACCACTATCTACATCTATTACCTGTGTGTTTTGTGTCACCTATCTACTCTCTGTCTGTCTGTCTCTCTCTGTTTTTATCTACTTTCCTTCTTATCTACTTAGGTATTTATATTTTTGTATAGGTATGGACATGTAGTTCTTGGTTTTTCTTTTTAATCTAACGTGCTATATAATTAATTATTAACACTATTCATTTAGTTACTCAAACTATTATACCAATGGGAACCTCCTCAAGTTGACTTTTATGTCCTTCTGAAATGTCCTCAATATGTTTTGAGTACTTCTATACTTTCTGCTACCAGAGCAGGTTCATGATGTATTTTCCCTGCCCCAGCAATAGAATCACCTATTTCTCCAAGAACCCTAATTTCTGTTAATTGGAAAAGAGACACGTTCCTTAAATCTATTGAAATGTTTTCTCTTCCAATTAAGTGTATCTCTCTTTAAAATTTTCAAAGGTAAAGGGCTATAATTGGTAGATATTACATTTCAAATAATTTTTATACCAATAGATTTATTCTTCAAAGTGAGAGATAGTCATTTTGTGAAAAATAAATATAAGACTTTTGGACTATTTACAAATTTAGATTATTATTTGGGAAAAAATAGCACAAACAATTAGTAGCAATTTATACTCCAAACAGCAGTTTATAAAAGTACAGTTACCACTTAAACCTCAATTATTCTCTATGTTGAATGCTAAATATTGTTTAGCATTTTATTAAAGTTTTGCTTGCATTTTGGTTTTTGTTGTTTTTTATTTTATTTTTATTTATTTACTTTGGCTGTGCTGGTCTTCACTGCTGTGTGCGGGCTTTCTTTAGTTGTGGGAGCAGGGACTACTCTTTGTTATGGTGTGAGGGCTCCTCATTGCTATGGCTTCTCTTGTTGCAGAGACAGGCTCTACGCGCGCGGGCTTCAGTAGTTGTGGCTTGCAGGCTTAATTGCTACGCGGCATGTGGGATCTTTCTGGACCAGGGCTTGAACCCGTGACCCCTGCACTGGCAGGTGGATCCTTAAGCACTGCACCACCAGGGAAGCCCCTGCTTGCATTTTGAACTCACTAATATTATGAATGTTTTTCACATGTTTTTCTTTTGGGAAACCTATATTCACGTAAACTATCTACTTATATATTGGAATAGGAGGAAATATAAAATTACATATACTATATAAATCATAGTAACTACTTGTAATACTAGTTGAATGTTTCCTGTTTTTAAAATGTGTTTGTGTGTGTGTGTGTATGTATATATATATATACATATGATATTTTGTACCCTCAAATACTATATTTGTATATTTATATATAGAATATCTTATATTAATTCAGAGATTTACCAGAAAAATACCACAAATAATGTGTCCAAATATAGGTATATGTGTATATGTACATATATAGTCTATATATATTTATAGTAATGTAAGACATTCCATAGGTATTGTAATTTCTTTATTTGCTATTAAATTGATAAGACAAATTACAAGATAAAACATATATTCAACTTTTAACTTTTTTTTCTTATATTTAATTTTTATACATTTGCATGTTTATGGACATTTCACACTTATTTATTTTTAATGTGATATTAAGTTCAGTCTAAGTCTCACTCCTTATTTATATCTGTAATAAATAATGTACATAAATTTGATTTTTAAACAATTATTTTATATCTAAAGGCAATGTTAATAGTTCTCCCTTTGTCCAATGGCATTATATATAATATATATTTTAAAATGTGAACCAGTATAATAAAACTCAAAGTTAATGAAGGAAAGAAATCATGAAGATAAGAGCAGAAATAAATGAAAAACAGACTCAAAAAACAATAGAAAATATTAATGAAACAAAGAGCTGGTTCTTTGAAAAGATAAATAAAATTGATAAACCATTAGCCTGACTCATGAAGAAAAGAAGAAACAGGGCCCAAATCAATAAAATCAGACATGAAAAAGAAATTACAACCAACACCACAGAAATACAAAGGCTCATAAGAGATTACTACAAACAACTATACATCAATAAAATGGACAACCAAGAGAAATGGACAAATTTCTAGAAGTGTAAAGTCTCTCAAGATTGAATCTGAAAGAAATAAAAAACATGAACAGACCACTACCTGCAGTGAACTTGAATCAGTAATAAAAGAACTCCCAATAACAACAAAGTCAGGACCTAATGGCTTCACAGCTGAATTCTACCAAACATCTAAAGAAGAGTTAACATCTATCCTTCTCAAAATACTCCAAAATAACTGCAGAGTAAGGAATGCATCAGAATCCATTCTACAAGGCCAGCATAACTCTGATACCAAAAGCAAAGATATCACAAAGAAAGAAAATTACAGGCCAATATCATTAATAACATATTGATAGATGCAAAAATCCCCAACAAAACATCAACAAACTAAATGTTTGTTAATACATTAAAATGATCACACACCATGATCAAAGGGGATTTTATCCCAGGGATGCAAGGATGGTTCAATATGTGCAAATCAATCAATGTTATACAACATATTAACAAATTGAATAAAAATCATATGGTCATCTCAAAGATATAGAAAAAGCTTTTGACAAAATTCAGCATCTATTTCTAATAATAATTCTCCACAAAGAAAGTATAGAAAGAACATACCTCAACATAATAGAGGTCATATATGATAAACCAATAGATAAAAATCTACTCAATGATGAAAAGTTGAAAGCATAGATAAAAATCTACTCAACGATGAAAAGTTGAAAGCACAGATAAAAATCTACTCAACGATGAAAAGTTGAAAGCATTTTCTCTAAGATCAGGAACAAGACAAGGAGAGTCACTCTCTCCACTTTTATTAAAGATAGTATTGGAAGTCCTAGACACAGCAATCAGACAAGAAAAAGAAATAAAAGGAATCCAAATTGGAAAGGAAAAAGTAAAACTGCAGCTGTTTACAGATGACATGATACTATACATACACAATTTTAAAGATGTCACCAAAAAACTACTAGAGCTCATAAATGAATTTGGCAAAGTTGCAGGATACAAAATTATTACACAGAAATCTGGTGAACTTCTATACACTAACAACAAGATATCAAAAAGAGAAAGTAAGAAAACAACCCCATTTACAATCATTTCAAAGATAATCAAATACCTACCAATAAATCTAACTAAGGAGGTAAGACACTGATGAAACAAATTGAAGATGACACAAACAGATTGAAAGATATATCATGCTCATGGATTGGAAGAATTAATTTTGTTAAAATGATGACAGTCCACAAGGCAAGCTAGAGATTAAATGCAACCCTTATCAAAATACCAATGGCATTTTTCATGCTAGAACAAATACTTTTAAAATTTGCATGGAAACACAAAAGACCCTGAATACCTGAAGCATTCTTGAGAAACAAGAGCAGAGCTGGAGGAATCATGCTCTCTGACTTCCAACTATACTACAAAGCTACAATAATCAAAACAGTATGGTACTAGCACAAAAACAGAAATATAAATAAACAGAACAGAATAGACAGCCCAGAAATAAACTCACACACTTAAGGTCAATTAATCTACAATAAAGTTGGCAAGAATGTAAAATGGGGAAAAGACAGTCTCTTCAATAACTGGTACTGGGAAAACTGGACAGCTACATGTAAAAGAATAAGATTAGAACATTTTCTCACACCATGTAGAAAAATAAAAGCAAAATTAATTAAAGACCTAAATGTAAGACTGGAAACCATAAAACTCCTAGAAGAAAACATAGGCAGAACACTGTTTGACATAAATTGTAGAAAATTTTTTGGATTTGTCTCCTAAGGCAAAAGACAAAAAAGGAAGAAAACAAATAAACAAATGGGACCTCATTAAACATAAAAGCTTTTGCACAGCAAAGGAAACCACTGACAAGATGAAAAAACCTACTGACTGAGAGAAAATATTTGCAAATGATATCACTGAAAGGGGTTATTATCAAAAATAGGTAAACAGCTGATACAACTCAATAATAATAATAAAAAAACAGCAACAACAACAACAGAAAGAACAATTGGATTAAAGATTGGGTGAAAGACCTCAACATTTTTGCAAAGAAGACATGTAGATGGACAGCAAGCACATGAAAGAGGCTCAACATTGCGGATCATCAGGGAAATGCAAGTCAAAACCAAAATGAGCTACTGCCTTACACTTGTCAGAATGGCTTTCATCAAAAAGCCCACAAATGTGCACAAGAATGTGGAGAAAAGGGAACCCTTGTACACTGCCAGAGGAAATTTAAACTGGTATAGCCATTATGGCAAACAGTATGGAGGTTCCTCAGAAAACTAAATATAGTAGTACCATATGATCCAGCAATTCCAGTCCTGTGTATATTTCTAAGTAAATGAAAAGACTAATTTGAAAATATACATGTACCCCAATGTTCACAGCAGCATTGTTTACAATTCCCAAGATATGAAAGCAAACCTAAGAGTTCATCAACAAAAAAATGGATAAAGAAGATATGGAATATATATATAATGCAGTATACTTGGTCATAAAAAATAATAAAATTTTGCCATTTGCAACAACATGTATCGGCCTGGAGTATATACTGCTTAGTGAAATAAGTCAGAGAAAAACAAATACTCTGTAATCACTTATATTCAATATAATCTAATAAATAATAAATAAATAAACAAAACAGAAAAAGACTCACAGATATACACACAAACTAGTGGTTACCAGTGGTATTCAGGAAGTCAGAAGGTGCAAGATAGGAGTAGGGCATTAAAAGGTTCAAACTAGGAGACATTCAAGATGGCAGAGGAGCAAGACGTGGAGATCACCTTCCTCCCCACAAATACATCAGAAATTCATCTACATGTGGAACAACTCCTACAGAACATCTACTGAACGCTGGCAGAAGGCGTCAGACTTCCCAAAATGCAAGAAACTTCCCATGTATCTGGCCGTGTGGTTGACAGGGTCTTGGTGTTCTGGCTGGTTATCAGGCCTCTTTTGTGTCTCTTGAGGTGGGAGAGCCAACTTCAAGACATTGGTGCACCCAAAGACCTCCCAGTTCCATGTAGTATCAAATGGCAAAAAATCTCCCAGAGATCTCCATCTCAACTCTAAGACCCAGCTCCACTCAATGACCAGCAAGCTACAGTGCTGGACACCCTATGCCAAACAGTTAGTAAGACAGAAATACAACCCTACACATTAGCAGAGAGGCTGCTAAAAATCATAATAAGGTCAAAGACGTCCCCAAACACACCACTGGACGTGGTCCTGCTGACCAGAAAGACAAGGTCCAGCCGCATCCACCAGAAAACAGGAACTAGTCCTATCCACCAGCAAGCCTACAGAACCCACTGAAACAACCTTAGCCACTGGGAGCAGACATCAAAAACAATGGGAACTATGAACTTGCAGCCTGTGAAAGGAGACCCCAAACACATTAAATTAAGCAAAATGAGGAGACAGAGAAACACAGATGAAGGAGCAAGGTAAAATCCCACCAAATCAAACAAATGAAGAGGAAATAGGCAATCTACCTGAAAAGAAATTCAGAGTATTGATAGTAAAGATATCCAAAATCTTGGAAATAGAATGGAGAAAATACAAGAAACGTTTAACAAGGACATAGAAGAACTAAAGAGCAAACAAACAATGATGAACAACACAATAAATGAAATTAAAAATTTTCTAGAAGGAATCAATAGCAGAATAACTGAGTCAGAAGAATGGATAAGTCACCTGGAAGAAAAAATAGTGCAAATAACTACTGCAGAGCAGAATAAAGAAAAAAGAATGAAAAGAACTGAGGACAGTATCAGAGACATCTGGGACAAAATTAAACGCACCAACATTCGAATTATAGGGGTCCCAGAAGAAGAAGAGAAAAAGAAAGGGATTGAGAAAATATTTGAAGAGATTATAGTTGAAAGCTTCCCTAATATGGGAAAGGAAATAGTCAATAAAGTCTAGGAAGCACAGAGAGTGCCATACAGAATAAATCCAAGGAGAAGCATGCCAAGACACATATTAATCAAACTATCAAAAATTAAATACAAAGAAAAAATATTAAAAGGAGCAAGGGAAAAGCAACAAAAAACATACAGGGGAATCCCCATAAGGTTAACAGCTGATCTTTTAGCAGAAACTCTGTAAGCCAGAAGGGAGTGGCAAGACATACTTAAAGTGATGAAAGGGAAAAACCTACCACCAAGATTACTCTATCCAGCAAGGATCTCATTCAGATTTGACAGATAAATTAAAACCTTTACAGACAAGCAAAAGCTAAGAGAATTCAGCACCACCAAACCAGTTTTACAACAAATGCTAAAGAACTTCTCTAGGAAGGAAACACAGGAGAAGGAAAAGACCTCCAATAACAAACCAAAAACAATTAATAAAGTGGTAAGAGGAACATACATATCTATAATTACCTTAAATGTAAATGGATTAAATGCTCCAAACAAAAGACATAGGCTGGCTAAATGGATACAAAAACAAGACCCATATATATGCTGTCTAAAAGAGACCCACTTCAGACCTAGGGACATATACAGACTGAAACTGAGGGGATGGAAAAAGATATTCCATGCAAATGGAAACCAAAAGAAAGCTGGAGTAGCAATTCTCATAACAGACAAAAGAGACTTTAAAATAAAGACTATTACAAGAGACAAAGAAGGACACTAAATGATGATCAAGGGATCGATCCAAGAAGAAGATATAGCAATTGTAAATATTTATGAACCCAATATGGGAGCACCTCAATACATAAGGCAAATGCTAACAGCCATAAAAGGGGAAGACGACAGTAACACGATCATAACAGGGGACTTTAACACCCCACTTTCACCAATGGGCAGATCATCCAAAATGAAAATAAATAAAGAAACACAAGCTTTAAATGATATATTAAACAGAATGGACTTAATTGATATTTATAGGACATTCCATCCAAAAACAACAGAATATATTTTCTTCTCAAGTGCTCATGGAACATTCTCCAGGATAGATCATATATTGCATCACAAATAAAACCTTGGTAAATTTAAGAAAGTTGAAATCGTATGAACTATCTTTTCTGACCACAATGCTATGAGACTAGATATCCATTACAGGAAAATACTTGTAAAACAAACAAAAAAAACCACATGGAGGCTAAACAATACATTACTTAATAACGAAGGGATCACTGAAGAGATCGGAGAGGAAATGAAAAAAATGCCTAGAAACAAATAACATTGAAAACACGACCAGCCAAAACCTATGGGATGCAGCAAAAGCAGTTCTAAGCAGGATGTTTATAGTAATACATTCCTACCTCAAGAAACAAGAAAAATCTCAAATAAACAACCTAAACTTACACCTAAAGCAATGAGAGAACTAAGAACAAAAAAACCCCAAACTTAGCAGAAGGAAAGAAATCATGAAGATCAGATCAGAAATAAATGAAAAAGAAATGAAGGAAACAATAGCAAAGATCAATAAAACCAAAAGCTGGTTCTTTGAGAAGATAAACAAAATTGATAAACCATTAGCCAGACTCATCAAGAAAAGAAGGGAGAAGACTCAAATCAATAGAATTAGAAATGAAAAAGGAGAAGTAACAACTGACACTGCAGAAAGACAAAGGATCATGAGAGATCACTACAAGAACACATATGCCAATAAAATGGACAACCTGGAAGAAATGGTCAAATTCTTAGAAATGCATAACCTTCTGAAAATGAACCAGGAAGAAATAGAAAATATAAACAGACCAATCAAAAGCACTGAAATTGAGACTGTGATTAAAAATCTTCCAACAAACAAAAGCCCAGGACCAGACGGCTTCACAGGCGAATTCTATGAAACATTTAGAGAAGAGCTAACACCTATCCTTCCTAAACTCTTCCAATATATAGCAGAGGGAGGAACACTTCCAAACTCATTCTATGAGGTCACCATCACCCTGATACCAAAACCAGACAAAGATGTCACAAAGAATGAATACTATAGGCCAATATCACTGATGAACATAGATGCAAAAATCCTCAATAGAATATTAGCAAACAGCACATTAAAAGGATCATACACCATGATCAAGTAGGGTTTATCCCAGGAATGCAAGGATTCTTCAATATATGCAAATCAATCAATGTGATACACCATATTAACAAATTGAAGGAGAAAAACCATATGACCATCTCAATAGATGCAGAAAAGCTTTTGACAAAATTCAACACCCATTTATGGTAAAAACTCTCCAGAAAGTAGGCATAGAGGGAACTTAACATAATAAAGTCCATATATGACAAACCCTCAGCCAACATCATTCTCAATGGTGAAAAACTGAAACCATTTCCACTAAGATCAGGAACAAGACAAGGTGGCCCACTCTCACCACTCTTATTCAACATAGTTTTGGAAGTTTTAGCCACAGCAATCAGAGAAGGAAAAGAAATAAAAAGAATCCAAATTGGAAAAGTAGAAGTAAAACTGTCACTGTTTGCAGATAGCTTGATACTTTACAAAGAGAATCCTAAAGATGCTACCAGAAAACTACCAGAGCTAATCAATGAATCTGGTAAATTAGCAGGATACAAAATTACTGCACAGAAATCTCCTGCATTCTTATACACTAATGATGAAAAATCTGAAAGAGAAATTAAGGAAACACTTCCATTTACCATTGCAACAAAAAGAATAAAATACCTAGGAATAAACCTACCTAAGGAGACAAGAGACCTGTATGCAGAAAACTATAAGACACTGAGGAAAGAAATTAAAGATGATACAAACATATGGAGAGATATACCATGGTCTTGGATTGGAAGAATCAACATTGTGAAAATGACTATACTACTCAAAGCAATCTACAGATTCAATGCAATCCCTATGAAACTACCAATGGCATTTTCCACAGAACTAGAACAAAACATTTCACACCTTCTATGGAAACATAAAATACCCTGAATAGCCAAAGGAACCTTGAGAAAGAAAAATGGAGCTGGAGGAATCAGGTTCTCTGACTTCAGAGTCTAGTACAAAGCTACAGTAATCAAGACAGTATGGTACTGGCACCGAAACAGAAATATAGATCAATGGAACAGGATAAAAAAGCCCAAAGATAAACCCACACACATATCGTCACCTTATTTTTGATAAAGGAGGCAAGAATAAAGAATGGAGAAAAGACAGCCTCTTCAATTAAGTGCTGCTTCGAAAACTGGACAGCTACATATAAAGTAATGAAATTAGAACACTCCCTAACACCATACACAAAAATAAACTCAAAATGGATTAAAGACCTAATTGTAAGGCCAGACACTATAAAACTTTTAGAGGAAAACATAGGCAGAACATTCTATGACATAAATCACAGCAAGATCCTTTTTGACCCAGCCCCTAGAGAAATGGAAATAAAAACAAAAATAAACAAATGGGATCTAGGTAAACTTAAAAGGCTTTGCACAGCAAAGGAAACCATAAACAAGATCAAAAGACAACCCTCGAATGGGAGAAAATATTTGCAAATGAAGGAACTGACAATGGATTAATCTCCAAAATTTGCAAGCAGCTCATGCAGCTCAGTATCAAAGAAACAAAAAACCCAATCCAAAAATGGGCAGAAGACCTAAATAGACATTTCTCCAAAGAAGATATACAGATTGCCAAGAAACACATGAAAGCATGCTCAACATCACTAATCATTAGAGAAGTGTACATCAAAACTGCAATGAGGTATCACCTCACACCAGTCAGAATGGCCATCATCAAAAAACCTAGAAACAATAAATGCTGGAGAGAGTCTGGAGAAAAGGGAACACTCTTGCACTGTTGGTGGGAATGATACAGCCACTATGGAGAACAGTATGGAGGTTCATTAGAAAAATAAAAATATAATTACCATATAACCCAGCAATCCCACTACTGGGCATATACCCTGAGAAAACCATAATTCAAAAAGAGTCATGTACCACAATGTTCTTTGCAGCTCTATTTACAATAGCCAGGACATGGAAGCAACCTAAGTGTCCATCAACAGATGAATGGATAAAGAAGATGTGGCACATATATACAATGGAATACTATTCAGCCATAAAAGGAAACAAAATTGAGTTATTTGTAGTGAGGTGCATGGACACAGAGTCTGTCATTTAGACTGAAGTAAGCCAGAAAGAGAAAAACAAATACCATATTCTAACACATATATATGGAACCTAAGGGGGAAAAAAATGGTTCTGAAGAATCTAGGACAGGACAGGAATAAAGACGCAGACATACAGAATGGACTTGAGGACACAGGGAGGGGTAAGGGTAAGCTGGGACGAAGTTAGATAGTGCCATGGACATATATACACTAGTAAACGCAAAATAGATAGCTAGTGGGAAGCAGCCACATAGCACAGGGAGATCAGCTTGGTGCTTTGTGACCACCTAGAGAGATAGGATAGGGAGGGTGGGTGGGAGGGAGACACAAGCAGGAGGGGATATCAGGATATATGTATGGCTGTTTCACTTTGTTTTAAAGCAGAAACTAACACACCATTGTAAAGCAATTATACTCCAATAAAGATGTTATAAAAAAAGAAAAGAAAAGAAAAAAAAGGTCCAAACTACCATACCTAAAATAAATAAGCTAAAATATATGTTGTACAGCACAGGGAATATAGCCAATAGTTTATAATCATGTTAAATGGAGTAGAGTACATTAACATTTTGAGTCACTATTTTGTACACCTAAAAGTAATATAATATTTTAAATCAACTATACCTCAAAAAAAGTTGATTCAAAAAACAGTAATATTTGCACAGTATACATTTATAAAGATTTGTACATTTAAAATATTTTGTTTTTCTGTTCTTTTCTGGTATGCGTGCTTATTTTGGTATGAGAGCTATTAAACATGTTTTAGTGTGTGGTGGGGACAGGCTTTCAATCCAAGCTATCATCCTTTCTTTATTGTTTCAGAATAATTTAGGACAGTAGAAATAAATACAAGGTGATAGAGCTAACCACTTCATCTCACCCCAAAATCTTTACTTCTCCAGAATTTAGAAACAACAACTAATGCTTAAATTTTCACAGATTTTGTGTGTGTGTGTGTATAATTAGTAGTTTTTTCTCCTTTCAGAAACATGGCACATTTCTCTATTTTCCGTTGTTTTATGTATGATGTGAGAACAATATTACAGTTTTCTTCTGAAACTCCACCATAGTTATTTGGTATTCTATTTCATATTTTTAATAATCTATGAAATCTAGTCTTAAATTTTAGTTTCAAACTGGTTATTGCTTATTTTAGAAATACATTAATTTTATGTCAATTTACTGTATGTTTATACTGGTTTATCTAGTTATTGATTCACTTGGGATAATTATGCAGATAATAATGTCCTTTTAAATAGGGTAATGTAACTTTAATTTTTCAGACGTTGTTTGTTTGAACTGTTTACTCAGCTAGGACCTTCAGAACCTCAGTGGACTGAGACTCATGGTAGACCATATTCTAGTATTTTTCCATTAATCATTATTTAGGTTGTGGAATTACACATCTATTTTCTAGTTAAGAAGACTTTAAAATCAGTGTTTATGTGAGGTATTTTCACATCTATTATCATAAGGAATGCATATACATGTTTTTAAGTGCTATTTTACCAAGTTCCATCTAACAATTCTGCTACTCATGAAGTAAATGTGTGGTTACTTTATGCGGTTTCTGTCCTTTACTTCTCTGAAGATAAAAGTGAAGCATCCATCTTCTTTAAGAAGAAATTCTCATCTCAGCCCTAGCTGATTTTCCTGTAAAGTTATCTGACAATTGTCTTCTCATCTTCTTATCCTTATCAGCGCACTGAATCCTATCTGTAGATTTCTATCCTTGCAAAATTGATCAAATAAAGTAAAATTTAAAAAATAACAGTGTACATTAACATGTTAAAGAGACTCACCAAATGATTATGTGAAATCCATCAGAGTATACTTTAAACTAAATTGTAATATATTTGGAAAATGTTCTCTTGTTCCTTCAATACATGTTTCTTTGTGAAGCTATTGTTAACATTTTACATGACTTCCATTTTGATAGCATTTCTCTTGACTTCAATATCTACAGAGAGAAACTATGAAATAGCTCATTTACTTAAAAATTTAGAATAACCTCAATATGAATACTTTTTATAGATCCTCCAAAAAAGATAGTAATTTGTTGATATGTTTTCTGATTCGTAAGTATCAGAGTAGTTTTTTTCTGATGGTAACTTAATTCTGAGATACATCCTGTTTATGTTTTAAAAATAGGTACATAATTTACTAAGATACTAAACATATATGTATGTAAGCATAGATTAATGACATGTGTGAGTTAATATATCTAAAGTTACATATTATACTATATTAGTTTGCTTGGGGCATCATAGCAAAATGCATGGTTTAAATAACAAAAATTTATTTCCCAACAGTTCTGGAAGGTGCAAGTCCCAGGTCAAGGTCCAGCAGAGTTGGTTTCTGGTGACAGCTGTCTTCCTATCTTGCAGACAGATGCCCTTCAGCCATGTTGTCATGTGCCTTTTCCTTCTCTTTGGGTGCAGAGCAAGAGAGAGAACTCTCTGATATTTCTTCTTGTAATAAACTAATTCTATCAGATAAGAGCCCCACCCTTATTAACTCATTTAATATTAATTATGCCCTTACTCCACCCTGCAGGCTAGGACTTCAACAGATGACTTTTGGGGGACATATGCATTCTGTCCATAACATTTACCTGGTTTTATATTGCTAAGTAGGATTGTACATTTCTTAACTGTTCCCTGTCTTACATCATGCTATTAGTAGTAATGCTTTCTAATTTGGATTGTCTCCATTTATATGGTCTTTGGGTTTTCAAATGTAGAAAACCAACTCAAGCATGACTTCAAGTTACTCATCAATAACTACTTGAAACGTTTTTTTTAGAACCATGAATTTATTTATAATTCCTTAAATTAAATTTATCAAACAAAAATTAAAGAGAAAAAGGAAGAACATAGTCTTCCTCTCTATGTCTATAAAATTATAATAAAATAACTCTTGAAGGTAACTGAACTGTTTCATGAACAATATCTTAACATTGTTGGGACCAAAGGCACTCTTTCAGTTTTAGTTTTGAAATAAGATGAAATAAGATGTTTTATTTATTGTGGGTGATTCAGAAGGGAATTTGCCTTAACCATCTCCATTCTTCAGTTGTACTCAACAATAACTGGGGCTCGAGAGTGAAAGTAGGTGAAAGTAAATTTTTTTTTTTTGCCTTCTTATAACCATGATTTCATGGAGAAGGCATAAGTAAGACAAAGAAGAAATACAGAGAAAAATTATATGCATTCTCCTGACCAACATACCTGTACATAGGATTGGAGATCTGCCAAATTATCCCAGTTAATTAAAAAGTAATATTAATTTTTAAGAACTTTTTATTCCTCTAATAGTCATGTAGACTGATTCCATTATGCATGCATCCCTTCTTTATCTCAATCTTCATCAGAATAGGAACTTTCATATCAACCACTTAAAATATATCCTTATCCTCACAATATTATTTTCATCTGATAATCACTCTAACCACTCTTTGTTACTGAACACAAAACTATTCCACCTAGCCTACAGAAATTTAAGTTTTAATCAGCAAAATGCTGATATTTTCAGCTTCTTCTCCGAGTTCCCTTCACATCCATGCTTTAATGGGAATTCAACATTTACCTGAGGAAACTGTTGTCCTATGCTGCCCTCTCAAGAAGAGATTTTGTTTTGTTCAATACACCATATGCCAGGGGTCTGGATATAAATTTATTGCTTCTTGTTCTACTTTTGAACCATTTTTATTATCCTTCTTTAAAAGAACAAACAAAACACCTCTTTTTACAATACTGCCAGTAAGCTCTGCTTGTTCTTATCATTTCTGAACATCCAGATATTTGTCTACCTGGCTCACTGTCCTCCCTCCATCAATGTTCATATCATTGTTCTTGAGATAAACAACTTCACATACATGATTCATTTAGTAGCCTGGCCTCTTAGTACCTCAGCCTCCTCAGATCCAACCATCTCTTCCTCTGTCCCACCTCAAAAACCACTTACATCTTGTCACCTTAGACCTCATAATCAGCAATATCTGTACCACCTCCAAAATCTCCATTTCAAACATCCATCACCATACGGACGTTACACGCAAGTAATGAAGTACTTAGCTCCAGTTCATATTACCTAGGTCAGCACTATAACTATTCACTTGCCAATATATTTAACCATTCTATTCTTTCACTGTTTTCTCCTGGCCAAAAAAAGAGGTGAAAAAAAGTATTTAAATAGAAGGTTATGTGGTGTAGCTTCCTCAGATCCTCTATAACATCATATATCATAGTAAAGAATTTGAGTTTTATTATAAGCATGATGAGAAGCAATAAAAGAAGATTAATCAAGAAGTGACATGTATTGGTTTGTAATTTAAAAACAGAATCCAAAATGTTGTGTAGAAAATGGTTTGAAAGGTACAAGATTAAGACTAGAGAAACCAGGTGAGAATTTAGGCAATAGTCATTAGAGAAAGGAACTATAGTGGTAGAAATGAGGACAGAGGGATATGTAGGCATTTTTCAGGTAAAACGTCTAGGTCATGATTGTTTGGGCTTGGTCACAAGCAAACTCCTATCTCTTTGGAGTCTGATAAGCAGGATATAAAGCTGGAAAAGTCATATATTCTACAGTATTGTAGATAGCAATTTTTCTGGTAAAATTTAAGTCATTTAACAATATACATTGGCAAGAAAGTACTATTATGAATTACATTAGAAATTCTGAATTCACACAGTTAAGAATTCAGTGAATAATAGAACATATTTTATTACAAACCGATAGCTTTGCTGGTATAAGCATATCTTGACACATTTACCAAAAAAAAGAGTACTTTCCTAGAAGGAATTTAAAAATCATCTGTTATCTGTTCAGAAAAGAAATACTTAGACTATTATAAGACTCAAACAATAGTGTAATTCACTAGGACTTACCAAAGAGAATATACCTTACATTGCACTTTGAAACCCTTGTTTGAATATTTGTGGGAGATTTTATTTTCCATACTAGGTATTTTATACCACAATCGCAAAGATAGAGACAAAAATTGATGAGAATTTAAAATGCTATATTCCATACTATCACTATTTTGAAAATATAGACTAAATTGATATTGGAGATGTAAACCATGGCAATGCTATTAAAACCTATTATATTTTGTTTTTATTCATCCAAGACATAATATGCAGTAAGCTGGCTTCTGACTCCATTTCAGATTTCATTTTCTGTTTATATTACATAGTCCAATAAGAATAGAAACTTACCTATTCAACTTTTATGAGAAGTATGTTCTGTTTTCCTTTAAATTCTCATTGTATGAATCTAAACAAAAGCTGGTATGACAAAAATAATACTTATAAGCTGTTACATATATAAATAAATATAAACCAATGAAACCTCTAATGTTTTTCAAAATGTATGATTCAAACTCCAATACATTATTTTTTTTAGCAGAGAAAGTTTTATTTATTTATTTATTTTTATTGGGGAGGCTATAGCACATAGATAAAGAGAGGAAGGACTCTCCTTAAGCCCAAATTTTCAAGGCCCTTTCTGTTTCTCCCTGATGAACAGGTAGTACTACTCCAAAATCTATGATGGGAACAAAGTAGGAGGAAGGCAGTAGTAGGAAAGCAACTGCCTTTAAGTATATACATTGAGAGTCATCTGATGGAAGAAGGAACAGACTAACCGGCCCTCAGAGAGGCCCACAAAGTATTCAGTAACTTTTTTTTTAACACCTTTATTGGAGTATAATTGCTTTACAATGGTGTGTTCGTTTCTGCTTTATAACAAAGTGAAGCAGCTATACATATACATATAACCCCGTATCTCTTCCCTCTTGTGTCTCCCTACCATCCTCCCTATCCCAACCTTCTAGGTGGTCACAAAGCACCGAGCTGGCCTCCCTGTACTTTGTGGCTGCTTCCCACTAGCTATCTATTTTACATTTGGTAGTGTATATATGTCCATGCCACTCTCTCACTTCGTCCCAGCTTACCCTTCCCCCTCCCTGTGTCCTCAAGTACATTCTCTACGTTAGCGTCTTTGGGGCAGGACAGGAATAAAGATGCATCCAATACATTATTAAGCAATGTGTTTATTTCAACTGGCAATTAGTCCAGAAATGTTAATATCTGCCTAAAGAAAATACCTTGGATGATATTCTTTTGGAAATTTCACACCATCAATTAGAAGCTTACATTATGTTTAAAGATAACTATAAATATACGTGCATAAGGAATTATGAAAATATATAATACTATGAAACAAAAACATGGACCCTTTTTAAGAATCTCAATAAAAGTAGAATAGTGCTTATAAGGAAGTTGTTCAGAAACATGCCCTATTCTTATTTATGCTAAATTCTATATATACCAAAAAAAAAAAAAAAGCATGAGGATAGTAAAACTAATCTCTTAGTTAAGTTTATTATGTAGAAATAGAAAACAAAGTATATTTTGAAATAGGCAGACTCACATTAGATTGAAAAGAAAAACAGGCTGAAAAATCTAAGAAAGCTGGTTTTCAAATCAAAGGCTAAATTCATCAGAGGTAGCAAATGTCAAGGGAAGTTTAATGATACCAACTAACTTGTGGTTAACACATAAAAGAAAAAATTTTAGTATACAGAAGCATTTCAAAATGTCTGAGAGAAACTAATTGAAAATTGTGCTTTAAATCATTATCATATTTGCTGCTTTTCTACATATATTTGTGTACTGTTCATCATAATATAAATACTTTATTATAAAGATAAAGTGTAATATTTATTTTTTATATATAATATTGCATGTTTAATCAAGACTGTAGTATGTAAAACATTTACAAATAGTCTCATGAAGGACTTACAAATATTTTAAATTTAGGATGTGGATTTAACATTCACAGTGCATAAGCAGAAAGGTATATCAACTATGTATCCGCAACTTAATGTGAAAGAGAATTTTACTTTAGCAAATACTTTCTTTACATTGAGGAAAATGTCCTTAAATGTATCTTCTTTAATTTAAGTATACTCAGAGTTGGGAAAAAACAGGGTTTCCTTTTATACAGGTCTCAAGAATTAAATAAAATTGACTCCATAGATCATGGTTAAGAAACACATGATAAAGAATGGCTTCAAAATACTTGTAGTTTTGTTTTCAATTAAATTCCCCCAAATTGATTTTCTTTAACATCAAATAGTCTTTATTCCACTTGATAACATTTTTCACATTAAGCAACATTATATAATTGTTCTCTTTAACCATTTAAAACAATTAGGACATAGAGGCATTATATAAAGTTTCAAACTGATAGAGAAGTCAGTTTACACACCTTCATCTTATGAATAGTGAATAAAACAAGGTACTTTCTGTTGTGAATGTAATGAGAAAAAGTACTCTTAGCAATAAAGTAGCCCTACCTCTTTACCATTACTTTAATTCCATCACATAGAAGGCAAAGAAAACAATTCCATTACTTCAATATCTGCTAAGGATGATCTATGGCCCCTGGAGTATATGTATGTGTGGACACCCCCCCCCCACCTATGTATGTATATATGTCTGTATGTATTTAATCAATACAACTGGAGAAATCCCATACAACCATGAAAAAATATGATAAAAGCAATAAATGAAAAATACTAAGTGAATAAAAGTTAACATAAGCCATAGGAGATTTAAGAGAAGTGACAGTCCCATGGATAAGGAAAGAGATTAAGACTTCAAGGTAAAAGTGAGATTTGTTGTGAACCCTAAAGGACAACTATAATTGTGAAAAGCTGGGAGTTGAAGATTGGATATTCCAGCTTCAGAATTGTGAATTAAGATTTTTAAAGACACATGCTCACCACAGCATTTCAGTAAAAAAAAAAGGGAGATCATAATGGAAAGGGGAATAAAGGAATCTATGGAGGAGACCTTATATGCCTTTAAAACTGAACTTGATTCTGGAATTACCAATGAACCATTAATGGAATTTTAAACAAATAAGTGATATGATAAAAGCAGTCCCTTAAGGTCAAAAGGCAGGTATGCAGGCAATATTGCATAAGGAAGAGGTTGAAGGCGGCAAGTCATAATCAAAATGGTTTAGGAGAAAGTGACAGATTTAATATACTTTTGTTTATACTACTGGCATACAAAGGACAGCGAAGAATGCCAAAAACTCTCAGCCTATCACAGGTATGTCATACCTATCACAGGTATGACTCAACACACTCAACAATGTGGTTTTTATAAATCCATTAATATCCAGAGATATTTTGATCTTTTGATTCTCAGTAATTCAGGGCCCGCACTAATTGGTGAACTTCAGCTTCATTATCAGAGAGCTAAGATCTCTAATGCAGTATTATGTAATAGGGTACCTAGATTCTTTAAGATACCCCAGGGCTAAATGTGAATCTATATCCCCTAGCATTGGCTCTCAAGTTTTTTATTGAGCCTAAGAATGACCAGGGAAGCCTATTTAAAATGCAGATTTCTAATCCTTATTTTAGACCTGTAGAATCTACGTTTTTTTAAGATGTATCCCAGGTAATTATGTATTTGATTTTGGCTGCCTTGGGTCTTTGTTAGTGCGTGCGGGCTTTCTCTAGTTGCCACGAGCGGGGGCTACTCTTCGTTGCAGTGAGTGGGCTTCTCATTGCGGTGGCTTCTCTTGTTGCGAGCACAGGCTCTAGGCGCACGGGCTTCAGTAGTTGTGGCCCGTGGGCTCTAGAGCACAGGCTCAGTAGTTGTGGCACACAGGCTTAGCTGCTCCGCAGCACGTGGGATCTTCCCGGACCGACTCGAACCTGTGTCCCCTGCATTGGCAGGCGGATTCAACAACTGTGCCGCCAGGGAAGTCCCTGTAATATTTATTAAATAATTGTTTTCTTAAAGGCATATTTCTGATTTTGTTACCTACTTAAAAAGCCCAAAGAATAAGCTAGTAGAGATGATGGAAATAAATACAAATATTATTATATTTAAAGATATATTAAATGTAATAAAAGTACAGGACAAAGTGTTTGGAATAATAACTCATTTGAAGAATACTTGCTGAGTGTTTAATAATTAAAAAACACATTTTATACTAAACACTAGGAATACAATCATGAAAAAGACCCAAATTTTTCTTTTGTATGATACTTCTAGCCATTATCTTCTGTAAATATATTTTTTCACTTTATTTCCATGAAAGTAAAAACTATATATCATCCCCAAATTTGTTTTTGTCGTAAGCTTTTAGAAATATTTTATTAATGTTAAATTCAAACTAACAGCTGATGGTTTTAATACTTATTGTGAAGCAGGTTATTTACAAAGCAGCTTACAAATTACATGGTTGATTTGGGGACCTTTCTATAATTGTGGCTCAATCTATTCTTTTTTCTTCTTTCTCCATCAAATACCCTGTTTCCAAAAGTTGACTATGAAGAAACTTGTAAAACAATTTTAGTAGTCTGCCTCAACAGCTTTTTAGGCATTCAACCATGGAAAGGAGAAGGAAACATACAGTCAAATAAATTTAAAATAAAGATAATTATGTGGGTATTGATTTAAAGTGAAACAGTTAAGTAGGATTCTAGTAATCAATCCTGAATGCAAGTATACATCTAGGATTTTTAGTGAAATATTCACCCTTGGATTCCTGGATTATCAATTTTCTTTTAATGCCCTTTTATCAGCACAACATTTTATACACTAAATTATTAAATCAGCTATTTTTCTATTATTCTATTACTGATTAAAGGACAATTTGCATGCTTTAGAATCCAGAACCAACTCCAAGAGGAGATGTTTTATAGCTAAGGTTCAGGAGCATATATTGGTTGTCTCATCAGCATATAGAGCACTAACCACTCCTAAGTAATTAACATATCTATGTTTTTCAGGTGATTAGACTGGGTTAACGAAGTTTGAGGAGGGAGACACAGAGGTACAGTGTCATTCTCATCACATCAGACTTAGGATACTACTATCTAAATGACTTATCACTCTATGTTGAGCTTGATCACATGGCTGAAGTACTGTTAGCTTTGTCCCCTGTAAAGTTATTCCTTTCCAACCTCTTTCCATACTGTACTCTTTGGAAGGAAGTTATTATACATAGCACATACTTAAGGAGTGGAGAGTTATGTTCTCCTTCCTTGAGTGGAGGATTTCTGCATAGATTATTTGGAATTTTTCCTCTAGAGCAGATGTATCTATTCTCCCCTATTATTTATCAATCCAATCAGTTATTAATATTACATGGATTCATGAATACAGCTGACCCTCAAACAATGCAAGGGTTAAGGGCACTGACCCTCTGTGTAGCCAAAAATCCTAATATAACTTTATAGTTAGCCCTCCTTATACGTGGTTCCTCTGCATCCTCAGACTCAAACAACCGAGGAGCATGCAGTCCTGGACTATTTTCTATTGAAAAGAATCTGTGTATAAGTGGACCCTCACAGTTCAAACTTGTGTTGCTCAAGGGTCAACTGTATTTACTTTAAATGTTGGATTATAATCTAGTACTACTTTATGGTGTTGCTCAAATTATCACAGCTTTGACCATTGGTATCTATTTCATCTGGCTCCTCTGTCCCTTTAATGTAAGTCCATTTCTAAAATTTGTTTTTGTATTTTCTTTTTGTTTGTTCATTTGTTTGAGTATTATCTTACTTTCTGGTACTACATGATACTCCAGGCTCATCATGTATATTACCTGACAGGGTGCTAGAATCAGCCATTTTTCAAAAAGTCCTGAATATTTTTATTGGACAATAGTATTTGGAACTAAAAACGGGATACTAGTTAACCCATTACTATTGTGGTATCATTGCTTCCATATACGTTCATCCAGCAGAGCAAGGAAATATATGTGTGCACACCCATATATATACATACACACATCTAAAAATTTTCTATATGTATCAATTTCTATCTATATTAAGCTATCCATAAAGTACTAGTGAATTCTCCAACTCTAATCCAGTACCACATGGATCATTTAGACTCCTCTTGCTTGTCTCTAACCCCCCTTTCCAACAGTGAGATACAATCTCTCACCACCTGCCATCCATTTACTTAATTGTTCAATTTCACTAAGCATATACAGTGGTCTCATAATTGTTCGACCCACGTTTGTGGTAAACAACTTTATCAACTAGAGTACATTCCTTATATAGAGTTCATTTTAAATTTAGTCTTACATCCCCGCCCCCACGCCCCACACTTCCAAAGTCACTTAAGTTAGGACTTTTGTTTTCCCCAAACTTTTTCCTTATTTGTAACAGGTATTATTTTGTCACATTCTGAATTCCACACTGGGATTAGCTGATCCCCTAAATGATTTTGTTTGCATATATTAATGTCCACTCTTTGTATAGTAAAGTTCTAGGAGTTTTGACAATTGCATGGTGTCTGTACCCCCCCATTACAGCATCATACAAAATAATTTTATGCCCCTAAAAAATTGCCTGTGCTTCCTGTATTCAACCCTACTCTTCCTCCAAATCACTGGTAATTGCTGATTTGTTTAGTGACTCTATATTTAACCTTTTCTAAAATGTCATATAAATGAAATCATTCTGTATATAGCCTTTTCAGACTAGCTTATCCAATTTAGTAATATGCACTTAAATTCCATCCATGCTTTTGCATGATTTGATAAATCACTCCTTTTTATCACTGAATAGTATTCCATTACATAAATGTATGACAGTTTGTTAATTCAGTCACCCAGTGAAGGATATTCTTGTTACTTCCAATTTTTGATGATTATGAATAAAGTTGCTATAAGTATTTATTTACAGGTTTTGTATACATATGTATTTTTACATATGTTGGGTTAACATCTAGGAGCATGATTGTTTGATCATATGGTAAGACTATGTTTAGCTGTATTAAAAACATCCAAACAGATTTCTGAAAGGACTGTACATTTTGCTTTCCCACCAGCTGTGAATGAGAGTTCCCTTTGCATCAGAAACTTGCCAAAAGTTGGCACTGACAGTTTTTGCATTCTTGCCATTTTTATGTGTCTATACTTTACATTTGCATTTCCCTAATAAGAAAACTTCTTGAGCATCTTTTCATATATTATTTGCTATCTGTATATATTCTTGGGTGAGGTGTCTGTTCAGATATTCTGCCCATTTTTTGTTGATTTAAGAGTTCTTTGTATATTTTTGATACAAGTTTTTTTAAAATCAGTATGTTTTACAACCATTTTTGCCAGTCGGTGACTTGTATTTTTATTATATTACAACATCTTCCACAGAGCAGCTTTTTAACTTAATTAAAGTCTAAGTTTTTTTTTTTTCTTTTTCTTTCATGGATCATGCTTTTGGTGTTGTATCTAAGACTAATTACTAAACCCCAAAACACACAGATTTGTTTTCCAGAGTTTTGTGATGTTCTCCATATAGATGTGTTAGGCTTAGTAACTACCCCCAAAGATGCTCGTGTTCTAATCCTCAGATCCTGTGAATATGTCATCTTACAAAGTAAAGCACTCTTGAGATGGGAAGATTATCCTGGATATGGTGGACACAATGTAATCAAAAGAGTTCTTATTAGAGAAGGAAAAAGGATCAGATTGAATAGTAGATGAAACAGTGGAAGCAACAGGTTAGAGTGATATGAGGAAAAGGCCACAGCCAAGGAATACAGGAAGCCTCTAGAAGATGAAAAATCCAAGGAAATGAATTCTTCCCTGAAGCACCAGAAGAAATGCACTCTTACCAATACCTTGATTTTAGACTTCTGACCTCCAGAAGAGTAAGAGAATACATTTGTATTGTTTAAGCCACAAAATGCAATCATTTGTTATAGCAACAATAGGAAAATAATACACCTATTTTGTAAAGGTACACCCTGTACCTATTTTGTTAGATTTACACCTATTTAAATTTTGTGCTATTGTAAAAGGTACTGATTTTTAATTGCAAATTTCAGTTGTTCACTTCTTATATACAGGATATCAGTAAACTTTTTTATATTGACCTCATATTCTGTGACTTGATATATTTGCTTCTTAGTTCCATGGGTTCCTTTATAGATTCTTTAGGATTTTTTTTTTACAAAGACAGTCATGTCATCTTCAAATAAAGGCAGTTTTGATTTTTCCTATACAATCAGTATATCTTTCATTTCATTTTCATTTTATTTTTTCCTTATTGTACTAGCTAAGATTTCCAGGATAATAGAGACTAGGAATAGAATATCCCTGAATTTTTCCTGATCTCAGGGAAAATGCATTCAGTATGGTATTAGCTATAGGTTTTTATTGATATTCTTTAGTTAATTAGGTTTCCATCTAGTCATAGTTTGCTGAGAGTTTTTATCATGAATGAGTGTTGGATTTTGTTAAATGCTTTTTCTGCTTTAATTGATATGATCATATGATTTTTCTTCTTTAGTCGGTTTAGATGGTTAATTACATTGATTAGCTTCAAATATTCTACCATCCTCATATACTTGGAACCACTTCCACCTTTTTTTCATTTATTTTTGGATTTTATTTGAAAATATTTATTGAGGATTTTTGCCTTTTTGTTCATGAAAGATACTGTTCTGTAATTTTTTTCTTGTATTTATCTAGGTTTGGTAGGGTTGTGATGCTAACCTTATATTGAATGAGTTAATATTGAATGAGTGTTCATTCTGCTTCTATATTCAGGGAGACCAAGTAGAGAATCAGTATAATTTCTTCTTCAAAAGTTGGTAGACTTCAGCGAACCATCAGAGTCTGATTCTTTCCTTTTTGGAAGGTTTTAAGTTATTTATTTTATTTCTTTAATAATTACAGGCTTATGCAGTTTATTTTTCCTTGTGTGAGTTTCTAATGATTTATTTTTTTAAGAAATAATCAAATCTGCGGACTTATAGCTGTTCATATTATTCTCTCAGAATTATCTGATGTTCTCGGGATCAGATAACTCCTTTTCCATTTCAAACATTCTTTGGTTGATAGTTTTCTGTATTTATCCTGTTAGATGTTCTCTGAGTTTTCTGTATCTATTGCTTGATATTTGTCATTGATTTTGGAAACTTCTTGGCCATTATTATTTCAAATATTTCTTCTACTCCATTCTCTCTCTCTCTCTCTGTCTTCTTTTGTATTCCAATTACTTGCACTTTAAACAACATTTTCCCCTTGTTGTTGGATACTCTGTTGTTTTTTCTTTTCTCCATTCTCTTTTCTAATTTTTTTTCATATTGATAAGTTTCCATTGATCTATTTTCACATTTACTGATTGTATCCTCACTGTACTGAGTCTAATGATGAGCCCATCAAAGCCAATCTTCTTTTCTACCATTTCTTTTTTATACTTTCATAGAGTGTCCATCTTCCTGTTTACATCACCCATCTGTTCTTGGACATTGTATCATTTGCCATAGAGATCTTAACATGTTAATCATAATTATTTTATTTCCTATCTGATTATTCCAACATCTGTGTTACACCTCTGAGTCTGTTTCTGATTATTGCTTTGTATCTTCAGACTGCATTTTATTTTTTGTTGTTTATTTTTCTTGCATGTTTTGCATTTTTTGTTGAAAGTTCAACACATATCAGACAATTGGAACTAGGGTGAATAGGCCTATAATGTGAAGATTCACATTAATCTAGATAGGAATTCAGCTGTGCCTAACATTTGTTGGTATAAGAATACCAACTTTAGGTATAAGAATCTTTATATTCTTCTAGTGTTCTTTTTTTTGTCTCCCCTATTGACTGTACTCCAGAACAGAGAGAACCTGTGTTTTATATCTCTTTCAGCTACAATCCACTTTACTTATACTTGTGACCTTTGTGGTAGTAAGGTGCAGGGGATGGGGGAGAATACTATAGCCTTCTGACTTAATGTCAGTGTTTTAGTGGACCTGTGCGTCAGACTTGTGATTTTCACAACTCTGTGTTTCTGCAGGAAATATCTTGGTTTACTTCCCTGTAGGAATATTTGCATTCTATTTCCATGAAACCCCAGTCCTTTTTGACTATGATTTTTAATTTTGTTTTTCCCAAAGATGAGACAGAAAGGCTAGAGAAGGATGAAACAGGGACAAATCCCCTTTCTCCAGGTGGGATAAGTTTCAGAATTGCACTCTGACAAGTTCCTTACCCCTCAGAGGGTAGGCCTTTGCCATAAAAATGATGGTGTGCTTGTTTCACAATGGTTATTTTCCCTCCTCCTGCTGCCAGAGTCCTAAGGGTATCTTTTCTTGGAACTTCACTTTGAGAATGTGGTAATGTTTCTGTAGGTAAAAGCAGGGAAAGTCTTGGGGTGTGCCTAAGACCTTGGACCACATGAATTTCTCACACTCATGCTACCCCACACCCAGCCTTTGGCTATGTGTCAAAATTACCATTTAAATGTTCATATAAGTTTATAGTTCTAGCCATTTGTGCTTCAGATAAACAGATATTGGCTGTGACTGAATGAACATACCTGTTCCTCCAGAATGCAAAGTGGCCATTTGCCCTGAGACCACAAGCCTCATGGGTCCAAGAAAGTGGTTGATCTTCAGTTTTTCTGATTTTTTCTTTTTTTAATTGGAAGGATGGTAGTGATAACTGCCAAGTTCTTCACATATCAGTACTGAAACAGAAAATTAGTTAATACCTTTTTAACACCTCGATCTTTTCCTGTGCAAAACTATCTATATTTTTCCATTAAAAGTTGCCTTTTTCCTTGCGTTTCCTATCTTAAGTCACTACACACCCCAATTTTTGCTCGGGTCATTTCTATTTTTTACTTTGTCATGCAGACAATATTGTTACACATATTTTCTGAACAGAGTGTGTTTCAACAAAATTTGCTAATTAATAAACATCCTTTGAAGATTTTTCTTATTGTTTTAAGTTGCTGACTATTGTTTATTTTTCTATATCAAATGGCTTATTTTTTCTTGATTACATATGCATACCTTCTTCTGTATGGAGTACATTCTAAATAAATAAATTTTATTATTTATTAATGATAACATTTCTCTTTAGTTTCTATTTAGCTTCTGTTTTAGTTATTATATATTAAAATTACATAAAATAAATATATCTACAAATAGCATGTATGTATTCATGTAATAACATCATATGAAAAATACAAATATCTCTTGCATCAATTTGATAAGTAGGCAAAGTCATTCCTGCTGAATTTTTTTTTTTTTTTTTTTTGCGGTACACGGGCCTCTCACTGTTGTGACCTCTCCCGTTGCGGAGCACAGGCTCCAGACGCACAGGCTCAGCGGCCATGGCTCACGGGCCCAGCCACTCCGCGGCATGTGGGATCTTCCCGGACCGGGGCACGAACCCGTTTCCCCTGCATTGGCAGGCGGACTCTCAACCACTGCACCACCAGGGAAGCCCGCCTGCTGAAATTTTTAACTGAGTTATATTTAAAGGCTTTCAGCTTAATTTTCTTATCTTCAAAATAAATGGAAACTGCATAAATGTCTTATCTGAGAACTGTCAGCACTCAACAGCTTTAAGAAATATTAACATAGTTGTTTTTCCTTTATGTTCAATTTTTGTAGTACTATCTGCCAAATGAATGAATAAATAGCACACCAAATCTTTTATGGTTTTAGTTTAAGGGCCTCTGAACACTGATGTAGTTTAGTGTCATTTCTGTTCTTCTCAGAATCGTTATCACATATATAAATTATCATTGGTAAAGTGCTTACATAAAGAGACTAACTTTTCCCAAAAGGAAAATACTTTTAAAGTTAATATAACTTTATATACTATATTAATGTATAAATATATATTAATTTAAAAATGAGGATTTATTTCTTTTAACTGACATCAAGAAAATTTTGCCCTTACATACTAACAATGTTAATTATGTAGGAAAGATCACCAAAATTGTGATTGAGGAGTAAATGTTATATGCTTTAATTTAATGACTCTGCCATTTTGGTTCCAAGTAGTAGCAGTAATTCACACATTCCTAGGGACAAATAAGTGTTTCTTTACTTTGCACCTTACCAGCATATTACTTTAAGTTTCTGCCAGATTGTAAGATTAGCTTATTTCTAAATTTTTAATGTGCACTTCTCTAAATTCTAGTAATATTGAATATCAGTTACTTGATTTGCTGGCTAGTTGCATTCCCATTTTTGTGAATGCCTGCATATCAGGTACCTGTTTTTTAAATTTTTCCTTTTTTTTTTATTCATAGAAGCTTTTTGCAAACATTATTAAAAGTATTGAGAGGTTAAGAGTAGAATATCCAATTGAGGAGAGTGACTATAAAGGGAAAGCAAGAAAAGGACAGAATCTAGATGAAGAAATGGGTCAAAGAAGGGTTGTTTTTATGTTTACTTATTTTACATTTTTTCTCATTGCAAAGATAGTAAATGATTTATAATGAAAATTTGCAATAGATCTTTTTTTTTTTTAAACATCTTTATTGGAGTATAATTGCTTTACAATGGTATGTTAGTTTCAGCTTCACAACAAAATGAATCAGTTATATATATACATATGTTCCCATATCTCTTCCCGCTTGCGTCTCCCTCCCTCCCACCCTCCCTATCCCACCCCTCCAGGCGGTCACAAAGCACCGAGCTGATCTCCCTGTGCTATGCGGCTGCTTCCCACTAGCTATCTACCTTACGTTTGGTAGTGTATATATGTCCATCAATTTTAAAGAAAGTATGGTACTGACATAAGGACAATACCATATAAACATATCAAAACCAATAAAATAGAATACAGAACCCAGAAATAAACCCTTGTACATATATGGTCAAATGATTTTTGATAATGATGACATGAATTCAATGGGAAAAGGGCAGTTCTTTTCAACAATGGTGACAAAAAACTGGGTACCCTCTCACAAAATAATGAAGTTGGACCCTTAATACCATATGCAAAATTTAACTCAAAATAGGTCAAATACCTAAATTTAAGAGCTAAAAGTATAAAACGTTTAGAAGAAAGTATCAGGGAAAATCTTCGTGAGATTGGATTTCACAACAATTTAATAGATTTGGCACCAAAAGCAAGGCAACAGACAAATCTTCCCGGACTGGGAATCTTCCGGATTCCCGGAAGACACAACAACAACCAAAAGCAAAAAACAGACAAATTGGACACTATCAAAATTAAGACCTTTGTGCATTAAAAGATACTATCAAGACAGTGAAAGGACAACCTACGCACAGGAGTAAAGGTCTGCAAATCATATATCCAATCAGGGATTAATATCCAGAATATATAAATATTCTTATAACTCAACAACAAAAAAACAACTTAAATAAAAAATTTGCAAAGGATTTGAATAGACATTCGCCAAAAAAGATATACTACTGGCTAATAAACACATCAAAAGATGCCCAACATCATTAATCACTAGGAAAATGGAGAGAAAACCACAATGAGATACTACTTCACTTACTAGGATGACTACAATAATGAAACAAAACAAACAAACAACAACAAACTACAAACAAGTGCTGACAAAAAGGCACAGAAATCGGAACTCTCATGCATTACACAAGAAATGGTGCAGCCCCTATGGAAAAGAGTTTGGCAGTTCCTCAAAAAGTTAAACATAGAACTAATATATGACCCAGTGATGAATCATTTATAGGTGTACATACAAAAGAAATGAAATCAGGGACTTCAAAGGGTATTTGTACACCCATGTTCTTAGTGGCATCATTCACAATAGCCAAAAGGCGGAAGTGTCCATCAACAGATGAATGGATCAATACAATGGGATTACTTAGCCATAAAAAGGAATAAAATTTTGTTATAGGCTACAATATGAAAAGCCTTGAAAACATTATGCTAAGTGAAATAAGCCAGACACAAAAGAACAGATATTGTATTATTTCACTTATATGCAATTCCTACAACAGGCAAATTCATTTAGACAGAAAGTAGACTAGAGGTTAACAGGGGTTGGAGGAGGAAGGAAAGGGGAGTTATTGTTTAAGGGGTACAGAGTTTACGTTGAGTATGATGAAAACTATGGATCCAGATAATGGTACTGGTTATACAACTTTGTGAATGTATTCAGTGCCACTGAATTGTACATCTAAAAATAGATAATGATAAATATTATGTTATGTGTATTTTACCATAAAAAGTAACAAAAAAACAAATACTTGCCTTCAATAAAACAGTAATTGAAGGCTGTAATTTCTACTGTAACCACCAAAAGACTTGTGTAAGAATGTATAATGATTAAATTAGTAACTGGAAAATATAATAATATTAAATAACATTAATCCAAAAGAAGGCAAGACAGCAAGGAAAAAAAGGTTCTATTTACTAGAATTGTTTTTTAAATAATTTCCACAGTTCTGTGGCTCAAAATCTTCTGGCTTCTTTGGTTTGGAAACTTATTTTTATGATTTCACCCAAATTCTTGGTGATAGTTGTGTCAACTGACCTCTGTTATGGAGAATCCCATCATCTCCATTGTTATCACCGAGTCCAGCTCTATATTTCTCCAACGGTGACTCCTACTGTCAGCCCTGGCCTACAGATGAAAGCCTCATTTACCTTGATAGTGATTCTGGAGCCCCTGTCAAGTACATTCTTTATTGCTTTAGTAAACAGAATATTCTCTATAGGCCCCTATAGAGCACAGTTATTTGTGGGATTTCCAGCCTTACATTGTATATCCATGACCAGTTCTCTGACTTTCCCATTCCTCCTTTCACTGCCATTGACAGACAGCAATTGGGGTATTCCTTCCTTACTGTTGAAATTTCATCACTTTCTCCAAGTTCCTAGGAGCCATTCTGGCAGGATGTTCATATCATTTCTTAGGGCTCTTGCCCATTTGTTAAATTCTGAATCTGAGGAGAAGGCCCCCATATCAGTAAACTCTTAATCGTCCAACTTTATATTCCACTCCCCTTGATCTGGGACTTTCATTATCTAGTCCCATGCATAGTATCATGGCTGATGCTGGTCTTACATTAACTTCAGGATATATTCCCTTTCGTACCTTAGCAGGTCCAGCACTTTTCTGGATGGATTATGATGTGACTAACCCTTAAGTTATTGGTCTAGAGTTCAGATGTGGAGAAAGGGACACAGTCACAATTTTTTTTTTTTTCCTAGCAGGAGAGATGCTCCTGAATCATCTTAAAGCAAGGGGTTTTGCTGTCTTTACCTAGGGAGAAAGATTACTTCTGCAGGCACAGAAGTTTCATAGAATTATGGAGATTCAAGGTTTTCAAGTGAAACATCCTAAATTTCCTCATCCCATGTATTATGGTTTGTTTCCTAGCCCTGGACATATATAGTTGAAATACGTGTCTTGACTAGTTTGAAAAATTTAGACCTCTTTAGAACTTTGCTATTCTTATGGTTAAGTCCTGGTATGGGTGCTCAAGGCTTCTCTGTATTTTGGCTGCAGGAAATAAGATATTTTTTATGTGACCAAGGGGACCCTTTGGCTTTCACATTTAGTCTACTTAATGAGTAATCAACTTCAGCCCTTTTAAATTTTTCTGTAGTACACCAGATGACCCTAGCAATGACCATGCTATTCTGTTGGGCTTGTAATTACTACTTCCCTCATTATTTAAATCACATAGATTTACTAGTGCAATTGCTTCCATTAATATAACAACTCATCTCACTATAAATGAGAGTTTTAACAATTGAATTCTTATTTTATGCCAAGGACTATCAGTAATTGACCTACTACCAGTGATATAGTCCTTATCACCACAAAGCAACAAGTGGTATAGATCCAAAATCCCATTTTAGTATCTACTTTCTCAGACCACTGGGATACTCACATCTGGACTTCAGTTACCTCAGAAAGAAGACTCAGAGGTGGACATTAGTGGGCAGGACAAGTTTTGCACAGTTATGCTGGGACCAACAACATCTGTGCTGAGAAAGAAGAAAGCAAAATTGGGCAGGAAGAGACATAGTCACAAGTCCTTAGCCAACAGCTAAGGGAGTTCTGCAGTAGGGATTGTGCTACACACTTGTTCTAGTTGGGGCAATAGATCAGGCATTGAACAGGCATTAAATGCAGGCTGCCCTTGGGAAGAAGGGATGAGATTGAGAGAAGCAGTTCTCTTTAGCTGAGGGTAATATCGTAAGAGGGCTGACAGCTAAGGGTTGACAGAGCACATAAGGCAGTTGTGTCATTCTGTCATGAGGGGAAACTGGCTGACACAGCACAATATCTGCTACACTGAATAAGGTATGAAAAAATTCACATCCATTATTAAATACTTTCTAAAAAGAAAATCCAGAACCAGATGATTTCACTTAAAATTATTCCAGATACGTAAGAAATAAATAACCTCAATATTTTACACATACTTAAAGGGAAAAAATTCAAGAAAGAACACACAAATAAATGAAAAAGAAATGAAGGAAACGATAGCAAAGATCAATAAAACTAAAAGCTGGTTCTTTGAGAAGTTAAACAAAATTGATATACCATTAGCCAGGCTCATCAAGAAAAAAAGGGAGAAGACTCAAATCAATAGAATTAGAAATGAAAAAGGAGAAGTAACAACTGACACTGCAGAAATACAAAAGATCATGACAGATTACTACAAGCAACTCTATGGCAATAAAATGGACAACCTGGAAGAAATGGACAAATTCTTAGAAATGCACAACCTGCCAAGACTAAATCAGGAAGAAATAGAAAATATGAACATACCAATCACAAGCACTGAAATTGAGACTGTGATTAAAAATCTTCCAACACACAAAAGCCCAGGACCACATGGCTTCACAGGTAAATTCTATAAAACATTTAGAGAAGAGCTAACATCTATCCTTCTCAAACTCTTCCAAAATAAAGCAGAGGGAGAAACACTCCCAAACTCATTCTACGAGGCCACCATCACCCTGATACCAAAACCAGACAAACATGTCACAAAGAAAGAAAACTACAGGCCAATATCACTGATGAACATAGATGCAAAAATCCTCAACAGAATACTAGCAAACAGAATCCAACAACACAGTAAAAGGATCATAAACTATGATAAAGTGGGGTTTATTCCAGGAATTCAAGGATTCTTCAATATACACAAATCAATCAACGAGATACACCATATTAACAAATTGAAGTAGAAAAACCATGTGATCATCTGAATAGATGCAGAGAAAGCGTTCAACAAAATTCAACACCTATTTATGATAAAAACCCTCCAGAAAGTAGGCATAGAGGGAACTTTCCTCAACTTAATAAAGGCCATATATGACAAACCCACAGCCAACATCGTCCTCAATGGTGAAAAACTGAAAACATTTCCACTAAGATCAGGAACAAGACAAGGTTGCCCACTCTCACCACTCTTATTCAACATAGTTTTGGAAGTTTTAGCCACAGCAATCAGAGAAGAAAAATAAATAAAAGGAATCCAAATCGGAAAGGAAGAAGTAAAGCTGTCACTGTTTGCAGATGACATGATACTATACATAGAGAATCCTAAAGATGCTACCAGAAAACTACTAGAGCTAATCAATGCATTTGGTAAAGTAGCGGGATACAAATTTAATGCATAGAAATCTCTGGCATTCCTATACACTAATAATGAAAATTCTGAAAGTGAAATTAAGAAAACACTCCCATTTACCACTGTAACAGAAAGAATAAAATATCTAGGAATAAACCTACCTAAGGAGACAAAAGACCTGTGTGCAGAAAATTATAAGATGCTGATGAAAGAAATTAAAGATGATACAAATAGATGGAAAGATATACCATGTTCTTGGAAGCAAAGAATCAACACTGTGAAAATGACTCTACTACCCAAAGCAATCTACAGATTCAATGCAATCCCTATCAAACTACCACTGGCATTTTTCACAGAACTAGAACAAAAAATTTCACAATTTGTATGGAAACACAAAAGACCCTGAATAGCCAAAGCAATCTTGAGAACGAAAAATGGAGCTGGAGGAATCAGGCTCCCTGACTTCAGAGTATACTACAAAGCTACAGTAATGAAGACAGTATGGTACTGGCACTAAAACAGAAACATAGATCAATGGAACAGGATAGAAAGCCCAGAGATAAACCCAAACACATATGGTCACCTTACCTTTGATAAAGGAGGCAAGAATATACAGTGGAGAAAAGACAGCCTCTTCAATAAGTGGTGCTGGGAAAACTGGACAGGTACATGTAAAAGTATGAGATTAGAATGTTCCCTAACACCATACACAAAAATAAGCTCAAAATGGATTAAAGACCTAAATTTAAGGCCAGAAGCTATCAACCTCTTGGAGGACAACATAGGCAGAACACTCTATCACATAAATTAAAGCAAGACCCTTTTTGACCCACCTCCTAGAGAAATGGAAATAAAAACAAAAATAAACAAATGGAACCTAATGAAACTTACAAGCTTTTGCACAGCAAAGGAAACCATAAACAAGACCAAAAGAGAACCCTCAGAATGGGAGAAAGTATTTTCAAATGAAGCAACTGACAAAGGATTAATCTGCAAAATTTATAAGCAGCTCATGCAGCTCAATAACAAAAAAACAAAAAACCCAATCCAAAAATTGGCAGAAGACCTAAATAGACATTTCTCCAAAGAAGATATATAGATTGCCAACAAACACATGAAAGAATGCTCAACATCATTAATTATTAGAGAAATGCAAATCAAAACTACAATGAGATATCATCTCATACCAGTCAGAATGGTCATCATCAAAAAATCTAGAAACAATAAATGCTGGAGAGGGTGTGGAGAAAAGGGAACACTCTTGCACTGCTGGTGGGAATGTAAATTGATACAGCCACTATGGAGAACAGTATGGAGGTTCCTTAAAAAACTACAAATAGAACTACCATATGACCCAGCAATCCCACTACTGGGCATATACCCTGAGAAAACCATAATTCAAAAAGAGTCATGTAGCAAAATGTTCATTGCAGCTCTATTTACAATAGCCAGGACATGGAAGCAACCTAAGTGTCGATCGACAGATGAATGGATAAAGACGATGTGGCACATATATACAATGGAATATAACTCAGCCATAAAAAGAAACGAAATTGAGCTATTTGTAGTGAGGTGGATGGACCTAGAGTCTGTCATACAGAGTGAAGTAAGTCAGAAAGAGTAAAACAAATACTGTATGCTAACACATATATATGGAAGCTAAGAAAAAAAAAAAAAAGGTCATGAAGAACCTAGGGGTAAGAGGGGAATAGAGACATAGACCTACTAGAGAATGGACTTGAGGATGTGGGGAGGGGGAAGGGTAGGCTGTGACAAAGTGAGAGAGTGGCATGGACATATATACACTAGCAAAAGTAGAATAGATAGTGGGAAGCAGCCTCATAGCACAGGGAGATCAGCTCAGTGCTTTGTGACCACCTAGACGGGTGAGATAGGGAGGGAGGGAGGGAGGGAGACGCAAGAGGGAAGAGATATGGGAACATGTGTATATGTATAACTGATTCACTTTGTTATAAAGCAGAAACTAACACACCATTGTAAAGCAATTATACTCCAATAAAGATGTTAAAAAAAAAAAAAAAGAAAGAAAGAACACATACCCAGCCAATTTATGTGGCCTGAGTAACACTGGTATAAAAACTGTAAAGGGACTTCAGAGGAAAGAAGTTTCCAAATTTCTCTCATGAATATAGATACAGCAATCTTAACCATAACATTAGTAACACAAATTGGACAATATTAAAGATGGCAATACGTCAATAACAACATAATTTATTCTGAGAATGTAAGATATATTAAAAAGTTCATTGTGGGAAATAAAGAATTTACAACTGATTAGTTACTCCTCTATTATAACACTTGAAGAAGTTGTGACCAAATCTCTCAAGAAGCATGAAAATGAAATTTAAAAGCAAATGAAGAGTTCAGTCTATAATTTTTATGAATATTGAATAAAGCATAATCAGATGGATTTCTGCTCTCATCCATAGTACTATAACTAGCACTAGTTATATTATCCTCCATGTATAAACAGAAAGAACACTGTACACAATACACAAGGCAACTGTTTTTTGTTTTTTGGTTGTTTTGAATTTAAACAATAGGTTGCATAAGATTATGATCCCTGATATGGGATAATAATAAAACAAATGATGTCAATTTCATGATTGATCCAAATTTCTTCCAGTATTCACAATTAGTAATGCAGTGCATAGTAGAGGGTCCAAGCAAAAGTTAGTAGTCTTGATGATTTGAATAGAAAGAATTAGAGTTCTAGATGTCTGAAGTTCTGGAATATAAAGGACTATGTGCAGGACAGAAAAGAGCTATGTAGTGAAAATACTCCAGTAATCTGTGTAGTGTTTCTCTTGAGTCTATGGCTAAATACCAAGCCGTGTATACTTAGGATGAAACTCCACTGGAGTCATGGAATCAATTGGAAATCTATGTGCTTAAAAATATCCAGATACCACACAGGACTAGAGACCTTTAATGTTCAACCAGCCTAAGTGGGGAGTCCTTGTTAATCACTGAGGACATTCTACAACACTTAACCTTAGAGCAGTTTGTAACTGCCTTAATACTGCCTAAAAGGCCAACTTCAAAGGATTTATTTGATCTCCAAATAACGGATCTGAGAATTCTTAAGATAATAAAATACAGCTCTCAAAAATGTGAAATTTATAATATCCAGCATCCAATTCAGGAAAATGTGACAATACAGGAAATATGTCTTGCTTTCCCAGGAGAAAAGACAGTCAATAGAAACAAGCACAGATATGATACAATGAAATGTGCACATGGAATTAGCACACATAAAGACCTTAAAAGAGCTACTGTAAATATGTTCAAGTATTTATTGTGAAATGAATAAATAATGGGAGATGACAGATTAAAGTATGGAACTTCTAGAGATGAATAGTACAATAAGTAACGTCTTTATTCTTTAGTCATTTTAAAATTTTCTCCTTATCACAAGTTTTTAGAACTCTGGTGTTTATTTAAATGAACTTTTTCATTTCAAAACTTATGTATTTACATAAAAATTTAGAAAATACAGTTTCCTTATACCCCATACCCAGTTTCCCTTATTATTAATATTTTATGATAGTATGGTATATTGGTTACAATTAATGAGCCAATAGCAACATGTCATTATTAACTAATGTTCAAGCATTATTAAAATACTCAAAATTTTACCTAAGGTCCTTTTCATGTTCCAGAATCCCATCCAGAACACCATGATTAACCATTGTCTCCCTCGGCTCCTCTTGACTGTGACAGTTTCTTAGACATTCCTTCCATCTTTCAATAAATTTGACAGTTTTGAGGCGTGCTTGTGTTTTGCAGAATTCCCCTCGATTGGGTTTTGTCTGATATTATTCTCATGACTTGATTGGGGTTATTGTAGGGAGAAAGGCCACAGAAGCAAAATGCTGTTCTGTTCAAATCATATCAAAGGTGCATATTATCAATATGACTTTCCACTCTTCATGTTAAACTTAATCACACACCTAAAGTAAATCTAAAGTTTTCTACAGTAAAGGTTCTCTTTTTTCTCCCTTGCCATACTATATAGTCTTTGGAAGAAATTCCACACTTTCTTCTACCCTTAAGGAGTGGGGAATTATGTTCTACCTCCTTGGAGGTGAAGTATCTTCAAGAGTATTTGGAATTCTTGTACACAGTAGATTTGTCTCTTCTCCTTCATTTTTCTTTACGGTACGCGGGCCTCTCACTGCTGTGGCCTCTCCCGTTGCGGAGCACAGGCTCCGGACACGCAGGCTCAGCGGCCATGGCTCACGGGCCTAGCCGCTCCGTGGCATGTGGGATCTTCCCGAACCGGGGCATGAACCTGTGTCCCCTGCATCGGCAGGCGGACTCTCAACCACTGCGCCACCAGGGAAGCCCTGATTTCATTTTTTGATGTGTGACTGCTGATAGCGTTAAAGTCACCCCCTCCCCTTCTCCTTGTGCTCCCTTCCCCCACAAGGGGGAGCTGTTAAGAAAGCCCAGGTACTCTTTTTTGGCTCAGTTGGAAGATTCAAATCTTGCAAGCCCCAGTCCACAGCCTCAAACCCTCAGTGGACCCCATCCCCTAACCACAATAAAAGCCCAGAGCCAGTCTCCTTATCTGGTTCTCACAAGCTATTTTGGATCTGCTTGAGAGGCCTGCCCTGATCTCCCCAGACAGTCTCTATTATGTAAACATATGAAACAGTCACAAACTGTTTCATATGCTCTTGGCCTGTATCATCAGTTGCAACATCCAAAATAAATTTAAATTTTTGAATATCTCTTCAGGGTGTGCAAAAGTTTCTCAAGGGTGGGCAAAACAATATGGATATATATTTTATACTTAAAGGTTTATAATGCAATACTAATATATTTAATTTCTTACTCAAATTGTTCCAGCTTTGGCCACTGGGAGCTCCTGTGTCTCTCTGACATACTGTCATTGATTTTATTTTTTAGCACTTCCTTACTTTCTGGCACTGAAAGATGCTCCATGTATATCTTGGATAATTCTGGCCTAAACCCTAGAATGGCCAGTTCTTCAAGAACTGAAAGAAATAGATGTAGTAGCAATACTGTATAAGAGAACATTCTCTAATCCTTCCTTCAATCTTTATGAATGATATTACTATCATTCACTTCACTTACTCCTATGGTATAATAACCCAGTAAGTTTTTACTATTATTGCTTTAAATGGTTACTTTTAGATATATGAAGAATAAGAAAAGAAAAAGATTTATTTTACCCCAATGTTTTCCTTCTCCTATGTGACAAAATTCATATAAATCTAGGTATCTGCTGTATATTATTTCTGTCTGAAGAATGTCTTTTAATATTTTCACAGGCAAATCTGCAGAAGAATTCCCTCAATTTTTGTTTCGAGAGTATATTTATTTCAATAGATATATAATTCTAGTGTTTTCTTTTTTTTAAAACAGCTTTGCTGCAGTTACTGACAAGAAGCCCACTACAATACTTTCTCTGTCTGGATTTTATTTCAGTTTGGATATAGTATTCCTATGAGTAGTGTTTTGTTTTGTTTTGCTTTTAGTCTGCTTGGTGTTATTTGAGCTTCCTGGATCCAAGGTTTGGTGTGTATTAACTTTGAAGAATTTTGGCTATTGTTACCTCAAATATTTCTTGTGCTCCAGTTTCTCTCTCTTCTAATCTGGTATTCTAACTATGTATATGTTACACCTGTTTAAATTGTCACACTGTACTTTGATGTCCTGTTTTGTTTTTTGCATTCTCTTTTCACATTTCAGCAGGAGAAATTTCTATTGACCTTTCATCAAGCTCACTCCTCTTTCTTTGGCAATTTTTAGTACACTGATGTGTCCATCTAAGGTGCTTTTCATTTTTGTTTCAGTTTTTTTTTTTTTTTCTAGCATTTTTCCTTAACCTTATCTTAGAGTTTCTATCTCTCTGCTTATCTATCTCTCTGCTTACATTCCCCATCTGTGCTTGCATGCTCTTGACATTTTACTTTAGGGTCCTTAATATATTAATCATAGTAATGTTAAATTTCCTGTATGATAATTCCAACATCTTTGCCATATCTGAGTCTCATTCTGATACTTGCTTTGTCTCTTCAGACTGTGATTTTTCTTGCCTTTTAACATTCCTCACGATTTTCTGTTAAAAACAAGATGGGATGTATAGGAACTGAGGTACACAGTCTTTTAGTGAGAGGTTTTATTTTAATCTGTTGAGGAGTTGGGCTGTGTTTAATGTTTGCTGTAACTGTAGATGTCAAAGGCTTCATATTCATCTAATGTCATTGTTTGTATCTCCCTTGTTGACTTTGGGCTTCCTAAATACTTCTCCACAAAGAGTGCTCGTGTCTTTTATCTTGTAGCCATAATTCATTGTTATTATACTGGAGCCTTGTTGATGTGGTGGTGAAGATTGAGAATGGGCATGTACTCTAAAATTGCATGATTAAATCTGTCTTTCAATGTGCCTGTGTTTCTTGGGTATGACCTTCACAAGCGTTTCTTAGTTTTCCCCCCATCCCTAGGCGTAAAAAGAAAGCTAGAGGAAGCAGAGTGGGAGAAATATCCTTTCCCCAGATGGGATATGATTCTGGTAAAGTTTTCTCTTGAAAAGTAGCTGCTGGTTATACAAAAAGCTCTGAAATATTTTACAATGACTATTCTGCCCATCTTTCTGCTATAAACATGGGAGACCTTTTCCAGCTCTGTGAGACCTGATGTGGTTCCTGGAGGTAAAATCCACAAAAGTGTAGGGTCTCCAAGACTGTGGCCCCAAGTAGTCTGTCATTCTCATTCTGGTCTACACTCAGGTTCCAGCAAGTCACCAAAATTACCACTTAAGTATTCCTACCAGTTTATGCCTTCAGCTGCTTCTGTTCCAGGTAAGTGGATCTGGGCTGTGACTCTGGATTCACCTAGTAAGTAACCTGACTCTCCAGATTTCAGTGTGGTAGTTTGCCCTGAAACCCCAGTTCTCTGATGGGTGGAAGAAAAGTCATTACTTTAAAGTTGTTCAGCATTTCCTTTTTTTAAGGGTGGGAGTGACAACTTCCAATATTTTTACACGTAGGATCTAGTTACATGTAACTAGAAGTCCAGCAATTTGAATTTAATGTGATTTTCTATGGTTTTCTTTGGATTTATCCTTAGATTTTTTGAGTATCTTGTATCTGTGGGTTTATTTTTTCATAAAATTTTGAAAACATTTGATCATATTCATTTTTTTTTCTCTTCCAATTGCACATATTTTTGATTGCTTGATAGTGTCCTGTGGGTCATTAATTCATTGTTTTTAAATTTTCTCTAAGTTCATCACTACTTCATCTTTATTACTTTAACCAGCAAATTCCAGTTGACTCAATCAGTTGCAATTGCTATCCTCTGTTATGAGTCTCATTCCCTGTACTGTGGTATACATAATGACTTAAAGCAGAATGCCAAGTAGTAATACAGCTCACATCATTCAGTCTCTTCCCTTACAGATCACAGGCATTCTCTTCCTGTGGTCCAATGTCTAAAACGAAGTATGTGTGTATTTCATAAAGTTGTCTACTTAATAGCAGGAGGCAATTTCAGTTCTAGTTATTCCTCTATGGTTAGAAAAAGAAATGCCTTGTGTGTTTTTTGCCCAACTTGTAAGTAACATTTAATTGTGTTTAAAACTGCAACAGCATATAAAGTGCTGTGTTGTATTTCCTTTTCCCATTCTAGATCCATTTGTCACATTTTTGCGGTACTTGGGTTTTGGATCCTGCCCTTCAGGCAGTAAATCAGCCTGACCTCCATGTCCATTTTCATTAGGTCAGATGACCAGACGAGAAAATGAAGTCAAAGTATTATCTGTTTGTCTGTATGCTTCTTTGACTAGCATTATTGGCCACTGTCAGCATTTTTCAAATGAAGGTCATAGCTGATATCAGGTAGTCCCTCTGCCCTGACTAAAGGTCTTGCTGATCTCTGGCAACAGTTTCTTTCCCTTAACACTTCCCTCATAGCAACTCCTTTTGATGGTTCCTGACTCAATTCCAAAAAAAATTTATAAATTGTTACTTAATAAAAGTTTCCAATTATTCTTTTAATTTTACCATGTGTGAGCATTTGACCACAAAAAAAGGTTGTGATTGAAATGTTTTGAGATAGGTATATGAGATTATTCTTACCTAGAAACTTACAGCAAGATCTTTATAAGAAACTAGATAACGTCCTAGAAATGAGCTATATGACACTTTATCTTTCTTTTGTGAGAAAAAACAATAAACATTATTTTTTAAGTCAGTCCCTTCAATGTAATATGAAATGAAAAATGATCTTTTACAACCAATGAAGGAAAACACAGATTATTTTTCCCAGTGCCCTTGATCTTGAATAATACTACATTTCACAGCCAACTACTGCTTAATTTATATATTTTGTGTATAGCACTGTATTCAGTTTTGCCAAGCCATATTACACTGAGTGAGAATAGAAATTTATTGTGAAAATCTCAAGGAACAAAAACAGGTATTTTCCTTGCCTTTAAAATTTTGAAGAAACGTAAGTCAAAAATAAAAATTATCTAAGGAAGAAAAAAATGTACCCGAATTACACTCACATATTTAAAAATGTAAGGAAGTATTTAGAAAAATAAATTACATTGTCATTAACTTTTTTCCCCCTTGGAAGCCACATTTTTCAGGTGAAAAGCCATTGGGATTCCGACTGGTGTGAACTTGCTATTCAGATAGGAGTATTTACTTGTAGCATGTTTCCTTGGAACTCATGATAAAAGTAAGATTTCATCCCTGGGTGATCACTACATGATTAAAAGAACTGTTATTCACATTAATACTCCAATCATCTAAAGATTTTTTAATATATTACTTTTTAATTTGAATATGCCCTCCATCTAAGGAACTTTTATAAAAATAAAAAGAAGCAGAGGAAAGGAATACCTAATCTGATCTGACAAAATAATGTCTCATCTGTAAGAATATATTTGACTATTTCATTCTCTCTGTATATGTTATGTCAAACATTTAAAAAGTTGAGACTGTTAGAACACACACGAAAAGGAAAATGTTCAAATACAAAATATTCCTGTTTCTCAAATAAGAAATAAGCTATGAAAAGAGAACAAGAAACAAAACAACAAAACACCCATAAAAGGATTAAATTCTAAAAGTTCAGTTTTATTTTGTATTGAAAGTACTTTCCTTCATATATTTATTATTTAATCTATGCCATAGGAAATTCCACTTGTTATAAAACACTAAGCATTTTTTCTAAATGAAAGTAATAATTTCATACATATGAAAAGTGTGGAAAAACTAATTTTAAAAATAATTAGAAGAATATGTGTGTGCATTTTGTGCTTTACTGGTGTTGTTCAATTCTTAACATGATGCCAATTAATATTAGTTTTATCCATTTATTTGAGGTCTATTTATATTTATTATGGCCATATGTAGGAGCTATCAGTCTATCAGTTAGTAGAGAATTAAGAAATATTTCTGGCTTAAAGAATGTATCTCAGTTCACTATTAGGAAACAGAAACCCAAAGTTAATAGGGTATGTGACAAACATAGTTTGTATAAACTAAGCTGGAGAAAAAATAATTATTGTGATGGAAAGCTTTAGTATGTCTGAAGTTGAGTATCCTGGAGAGCTGGGCAGCAGCCCAAGGGCACTGATGCCTGAGACAGAAAAACTAAAGGAGATACCAGGGTACTGAAAGAGCTTGTCCCATTTCACATTTTCCTCCAGGTTTTTTTTTTTTAAACATCAGCAATTCCTATTTTAAGCAGTTTTAACATTCTTAATCATACACCCGCCAGTATCTGAGAATCTGATTAAATGAAACAAACAAATAATAAATCAAAAAAACCTCTTGTAGAACCATACTGGGTATAAATGACAAGGTATTTTAAAACATATTTGAAGTCTCCAAAGTGGTCTCTGCCACATAGTATTACTAAAATTATGGTTCATGTGATGTTTTCATAGTTATAAACTGTAGCCTTTGTTATCTGCTCAGATAAGCTGCATAATTCATTTTCTTATTGTATGAAATACAAATTAATAGTAATTTACATTTAATTTTTTTGTTGCAAAGTACCCACCATGAAAATAAACACATTGAAATTTATGAGGTATATACAATCAAATTTAATCTTATTTGTATATATAGCATATATTGTGGAATTTGTTTGAAAAACTTTGTTAATGAATTTTATATAATGGAAAAAAATAACAAAATAGGACAAAACCTCATGATTTTTATTTTGCCTTTTTCATCCCATTGTTTGCCCTCTGATTATAAAAAGCATTAAGTGTTTCAATTCAGGCATTTTCAATAACTCCAGAAAGCCTGATCAAAACTTTGCTAGAGTCAACAAAAAGTTTAAACATTTTGACTTGGCAACATTTCCAAAGGCTTATTAATTTATTTTCTATAGAAACATTTCTTTCTAAAACACAATCCATTTATATCTCTACAAGTGATTATATTTTAATAGGAATATAATTGAATATAAAACTAAATATATTAGTTATTATGCATTCTAATATTTTGGAAATTTTCTTACATATGTATTTTACATATTTTGCATCTTTTAGTAATTTATTAATTACATAACTTTATTTAAACTGTATGCAAAGAAATATTAAAATGCTGAGGTAAAATAAAGCTAGACTTAAAAATGTATGTACCATCAATATTTTGAAAATATACATATATATGCTCTGGAGTCTATCATTATTTTTCTGCAGGCACTAATTAACAATTTATTACTTCACAACTTCACTTTATCCACCAACAAATGTGTGTTGAGTTCTTACTATGTTCAAGGTGATGTATGTGTGTTTACATACATGTGTATATATGTATATTTTTTCCTTATAATTCTTTCCATATTTTTAGATGCTTTTACGAGCTCAGTGACTTCAGTTAGTGAATGTGATCATGATGAGAACGTAGGTAAAATATGGCCCTGACAGTTACATTTTAAATGTAGAAACTCAAAAAAGGATAAAATTGTATATATTGATAATGCTTCCGTAATATCTATTTATAACACTGAAACACATGTATGTGCTTAAAAGATAATATATTGTCAAAAAGGAATAATATAAAGTACTAAAATATAATGTATAAATTGCAAATACTTAAGTAAACATTAGATTATTCAAAAATGTTGTAATGGTGCTTTGTGGAGTCCTCAGTATAGTTATCTATGCACATTTAATTGCATGCTTCCAATATCTAAGAGTAGAGCTTTGATTTTCATGTTGAGGAACCTATTAAACAACAAAGACCAAGAAGAAGAATTAATGGACTAATGATATCAGAAGACTGAGACACATCTAGGAGAAGTCAGTAACGCATTTCAAACAACAATTTTCTCTAAATCAGTGTGTGAATTTCCAAATCAATGTACTAAATTTGGATAGACATTAGTCCACATGAGGCATAGTAATCAGTTACTGGGTTAAACTAACATAATAAAATGTAGTTGGGCTCCCAGTAAGGGGATACCATCAAACCTAACGTACTAATGAACCTAAGATCCGCAGTTGTTTGCTGATCCTAAGATATATCTGTGCATAAAAACACTAACTTATTGTTGCCGAAGAATCAATGTGACAATACTACTCCTGAGAATTTAGCAAACTGAGTATACTGACACATTGCTTCTACTCCTCACAAAGCTGCCTTACTGCACTGCAAGGAGTCCGATTATAGCTAACACCCCCCACCCAGAGTCATATTCTGTGGAATCATACAATGCTGAAAACAAAATTATTATTCTACCATCCATTCAAGTTTCTCACAAGTACATCTGCTTCATGCAAATTTGATCACAAGAACCCTAAATGCAAGTAAACATGAGGAATGTATTGCATTGGCCAAAAGTTTTGTTTGTCTTTTTCAGTTAGATGGCTCTAGTAGCACTTATTTGTCTTTAATTTCATTTGAAACAATTTCGTTAGATTGCATGTGACAGCTGTCACATCAGTGTGAATTTAAAAAAAGACTTACCAAAATTGGTGAATTTTTGTGTAGCCATTTTAATATTAAAGATGAAAGAAAAAAAGCAACATTTTCAGCCTATTATGCTTTATTATTTCAAGAAAGGTAAAAACTCAACTGAAACTCAAAAAAGGTTTGTGCAGTGTATGGAGAAGGTGTTGTGACTGATCGAACAGGTCAAAAGTGGTTTGCGAAGTTTCGTGCTGGAGATTTCTCACTGGACGCTGCTGCATGGTTGGACAGACCAGTTGAAGTTGATAGCGATCAAACTGACACATTAATTGAGAACAATCAATGTTATACCATGCAGAAGATAGCCGACATACTCAAAATATCCAAATCAAGTGTCAAAAATCATTTGCACCAGCTTGGTTATATTAATCGCTTTGATGTTTGGGTTCTACATAAGTTAAGCGAAAAAATCCTTGACCGTATTTCCGCATGTGATTCTCTACTTAAACGTAATGAAGATGTTCCGTTTGTAAAACAGATTGTGACAGGTGCTCAAAAGTGGATACTGTACAATAATGTGGAATGGAAGAGATCGTGGGGCTAGAGAAATGAACCACCAACAAGCACACCAAAGGCCTGTCTTCACCTAAAGAAAGTGATGTTGTGTATATGGTGGGGTTGGAAGGGAGTCCTCTATTATGAGATCCTTCTGGAAAACCAAATGATGAATTCCAACAAGTACTGTTCCTAATGAGACCAACAGAAAGCAGCACTCGACGAAAAGCATCCAGAATTAGTCAACAGAAAACGCATAATCTTCCATCAGGATAAAGCAAGACCGCCTGTTTCTTTGATGACCTGGCAAAAATTGTTACAACTTGGTTGAGAACTTCTGATTCATCCGCTGTATTCACCAGACATTGCATCTTTGGATTTCCATTTATTTCCGTCTTTACAAAATTCTTTTAAAGGAAAAAATTTCAATTCCTTGGAAGACTGTAAAAGGCACTTGGAACAGTTCTTTGCTAAAAAAGATAAAAAGTTTTGCAATGACAGAATTATGAAGTTGCCTGAAAAATGGCAGAAGGTAGTGGAAAAAAGGGTGAATACATTGTTCAATAAAGTTCTTGGTGAAAAGAAAAAATGTGTCTTTTATTTTTACTTAAAAACTGAAGGTACTTTTTGGCTAGCCCAATAGTATTTAGGTTGCTTGTCTTTACACTATAGGAAGGCAAGCCAGGAAAGAGAAGTTTGCTTTTTTGTGTTTTGTAACAGTCTGTAATTCTCACCATGAATTTCTTCATTTCTCAAAGCCATCCCTGTGGCTTCTTCCACAACCACTTATCCTCTGAAAACCAAAAGTGTTTTATTTCAAATGCAAAGGTAATGATATAATTTCCATGCTTAAAACTCCACACCATTTCCCCACTGTCCTTTCAATAAAGAACAACATCTTTAGTATGGCCCAGGAACTCTGCTTGATCTGTTCCCCTCTCTGTGAGGTCCTTTGTACATACTGTCTCCTCTTGTTTAGAAAACCAGAGCTAGGTCAACCTTTCTACTCCACTTAGTAAAGCTCTATTTTTCAATAAAGTACCTTTCGATAATCAGGTCAAACATCACTTCCTTAACAGATACTAGGGCATAACATCCAAGACTGAGTTAGAATCCCAGCTCCAGCATATAACCTGGTGGAGCCTTTGGCGGATTACTCAAACATTTTGTGCCTTGGTTTCTTAATCTGTAACATGGGGAATTCATGCTATTTTCCTCATAAAATGATTGTGAGTATTGAATGAATTAATAATACATGGTAAGGGCTAAGAATGCAGAATAAGTACCAGATAAATAGTAAAGAGTCAGTCGTGGCTATTTTAATTATTATGCTTCAGGAAAAGCTATCCTGATCTTAACGACTAGGTATATTTTCTCTTTTTAAGAGGTGCTTAGACCTATCTGAGATGTAGATTTTACACTTATTTTTTCCCTGTCACTCTAGAAATTAAGATTTTCAAAGGTAGCAACCATGTCACTATTTTAACTCGCTTAAATGCTGAAAAATGACCCGACACATAATAAGTAGTTAATAAATGTTTGCTGAATGACTAAATGGAAATCAGGGTGACGAACTTCTTTGTAACTTCATAGCTCCTTTTTTTTCATTTTTTTTTTTTTTTTTTTGCCTTCCACCTGGGAACTTTTTATTCCTTTATGTGCAAGCTCACTGATTCAGCTGGGTCCATCTTACCAGTGATCCATCAAAGATGTTCATTTCTGTTACACTTGTTTCTGATTTTTTAGTTTTTCCTTTTGATTCTTTCTCAGAGTGCCCATCTCTCCAATTACATTACCTATCTGTTCTTGCACAGTATCTCTTTTTTCATTAGAGCTCTTAACATTTTCATCCTGATTATTTTACACTTTACAGAGACCCAAAATCTGTGTCTTATCTAGGTCTCATTCTAATATTTGCTTTGTCTCTTCAAATTTTTTTCTTGCATTTTAGTATGCTTTGTAATTTTTTGCTTTAACTCAGAAAGGAAATATTGGATAATAGGGACTAAAGTTAATAGGCCTGTAGTGTGAGGTTTTATGTTATTTTGGGTAGGAGTTGAGCTATGTTTAATGTTTTCTGTAGCCAGAGCATTTAAATTCCTCTGATGTCCTTTTTCTTGTATCTCCTGTTGTCTTTGTGCTTCCTTAAAAACTTGTCCTTAGGTAGAGTCTGCCATGCACCTCTTTCAGCTACATCTTATTTTTATAATACTGGGGCTTTGCTGGAATGCTGGTAAGGTGTGGTGCAAAGAAAGCATTCAGTGAGCTTATGATTAAATTTTAGTGTTTAATGGGCCTGTGTCCCTGGGCTGTGACTTTTACCAGTGCTTCTTAGCTCCCCTTTCCTTAGGTGAGACAGAAAACCTGTTGGGGAAGGCCTAGAGTCAAGACAGTGCCCAATCCCAGGTTGGATAAGGCTCTGGTAAAGTCTTTTCCCCTAAAGCATAGTCCTTTTTAAATGGAAAATGCTCTTGGTGTATTGTGTTTCTCAACTATTTATTTCCCCTCCCATGCCAGAGCTAACAGAGGATATTTCTTGGCTGTTCACTGTGAGAACTTGGTGAAGTTCTTGGAGGTAAAACTCTGTGAAAGTGGGGGCCTCCCTTAGACTGTGGTTCTTAGAAAATGTTTTAGTCTTATGTCACTCTACACTTAGCCTCCAGCAAATTATCAAAATTAGCATTTAAATAAGCCCAACAGTTCACATTTCCAGTTCCTTCTGCTGCAGGTTAGCTGATTTTGGCAGTGACTAACAAAGTCCTCTGTTTCTCCAGATTTTGTTTCTCCAGATTTTTAGGTGGCAGTTTGTCCTGCAACATCAGCTATTAGATAAATTCAAGAAAAACCACTGAGTTTCATCTTTTTATTTGTTCATTTTTATTTTCTGGTTGTAAAAATGAGAGTGACTCTTTAAGTGTCAGAGCTGAAACTATAAGTTCTATGCCTCTGTAATTTCAAATAATATACTTGCACCTCAATTTCTTGTTCCATGATCCATCAATTAGAGGAAACACCTATTGATTTTCCACCTTATAAAATGAAATCATTACTGTCTTCCTTCTTTTACTTTCATCTCCTAACCTAGTAAATCACTTATATGTTAAATATGTCTATTATATAGAGTGTATATCAGGAGTCCCCAACCCTCAGGCTGCGGACCGGTAACCGCTCCACGACCTGTTAGGAACCGGGCAACACAGCAGAAGCTGAGCGGCAGGCAAGCAAGCTAAGCTTCATCTGCCGTTTGCTCCCCATGGCTCGCATTACCGCCTGAACCATCTCCCCTTCCCGCCCCGTCTGTGGAAAAATTGTCTTTCACGAAACTAGTCCCTGGTGCCCAAAAGGTTGGGGACCACTGGTGTATATGACATACACTATAGTGTATGCTCTTGAGGGCAAGGATTTTTGTTTTGTTGTGTTTTGATTCACAGCCAGAAGAACGTCTGGAATATAGTAAGCCTTCAAATAATATTTATTGAATAGGAGAATGAATGAATCCAAAGTGAATAAGAAACTAGCTGTACTTTCAAGTAGCTGGCAACTGTATTACAAGAGATGAAACATAAACAAATTCAGAGAGACTGATATTGGAATAAATGTATGGCCCACAATGATTTCAGAGAGTTTTTAGGAAAAGCCAAATGATTGTCTCCGAAAATATTTCAAGGGCATTCATCTTGTTTTTGCAGATATAAAAGTACAGCTTGTCAGAATGCTGCTGGGAAGTCATCAGGGACAGGATTATATGACCCATACTTACAAGAATAATAAATACAAATAATTTACTAATTGAATAGTAAAATATAATTGGCAAAGAAACAGAAATTAAATTTCTCTTCTAAATATTTTTTCTATGAAATCATATCATGTGTGGAAAACTAAGTAATAAATAGAAGATTGCTCAATGAACATAAAATCAAAATTAGAAGATTTTGCTCTATAATTTACACGCTTACCAGTATCTGGCTAAATCAACTGGATGAACATATGTCCAGAAATGTAATATTTCCAATCAAGAGAGCCCTTGGGCCAGAGATTCATATTCCCTAAGAGGTGCTTCTATCAATCTAGTTTCTGCCTCACTACTTCAATAATTTTTATTGTATTGCCATTTCTGATCAACATTCTCACTCTGATTAATGCAATTCTTAAAGTTAGGTTTTTGTCATAGTTTGTTTACTGTAGAATCTCAAACGTTGGATTGTACTTGTCTCTAATGTTATTCTGCATGTTTTGGTTTGACTCATTACCTATTATTTCTAAATTTTAAACCCAAAATAGACCTTATCCCCAAATTTCCATGTTTACAAAGATGCTGTATAATCTACAACACTGTCAACTACATGTTCACAAGTAATTACAGCATACAACATAAGATGTACTAAAAGAGAAGTATAAAAGAGTGCTGTGACATATGTGAGAAGGGGAAACAATAGAGAAACAATAGGGAAATCAGAGGAGTCTTCATAGACAAGACAGATTTGCATTACTTTTTAATTTTACTCAACCTCCATGGTGTTATAAAGTCCAATATTTAAGCAGGATATTTAAAAATAGAGAAAGAAAAATGATGATCATTGAATTTTACCCTTTCAAAGAAATAAATAATTACACAGAGAAAAGTAAACATGATGTTAGCAAAATGCATTGTACACACGCATGTATATATGTTTATGTGTGTGTGTATCTTTTCCCTGGCCAAGGAATTTCCTTAATTCAAAAGGTGACTACTTGGTATGGAAAAAATTGGTGATTCAATCCCCAGAATGGTGAAAATTCTCATCAGAATCTGTGAGATTAGGCATGATTCTCAAAAACTTGTAAATTCCAGTCTCCAGAAATTCCAGTTAGTCTCCATTGCTGCATAGCTTTGAAATCCCAGTCTCCATTGCTTCTTTATGGTCATCCCTTCTTAGAATACAGGTGGGGATTTTAAGAGATATGAAAATCTTTTGTCAAAATTACCTGGGAGACTTTTTTTTTTTTAATTACTGCACCTACTTGTATTTTCTTGTGGGAAAAAAAATAGGATTGTTGGAGTAGCTGCATATTTGCATGATAAAGTTGTCTAAAAATCCGATTTTCCCCGTCAAGACTGAAAATAAGGCTCCTAGCTATCTATTTGGTGTTTTAATAACAGTAACTTGAAGTACAAAAGAAAAGCTGGTATTGTAGCTAGATATTATGAGGAGCAGATTGCTCCGTTCCAGCTCCTGCCTCCATACATACCCAACATACTTCCATTACTAAATTACCGTTTTTCTCTGACTTTAGAATGTGCACTGAGAATACTAAGTAATCATGGAAGAAACGAGAATAAATAAATGAACTCAATCTTGCATATTAGTGCCGTATTTCTCCTACATGCGTGCTTTTCTATTTCAGCTGAGCCTTAAGGTTACCTAGGAAAGCTTTATGTTGCCCCTACCTACCATCCTCCATAATTTTCTATAATGATTATTTGAAATTATCAGCTTTCTCCTGCTTCCCACAACCCCAGTATGTCTGTATTTACACCAGCCTACTTTCAAATTCCAATAACTTCTTGTGTTCTGCATGTACTACTTTCAGACATTTCCTCTGCAAAAATAGTCCAAAGTACCCATTTCCATTTCTGTTCATTTCTCTGTCTACTACAATAAATGTTCCATATAACTAAAAAACTTAGCCTTTCCTAAATGAATAACAGTCCTCTCTATATTAAATTAAATGAACAGTTTTGCAGTTATTATTTCATTTGACTTCATTGCATCAATTTATACTGTCAATTCCTACCTTCTCATTATAATTTTACTTTAGTTTTCAAAATATTTTTGTGAGGGGGTGCCCCTGCTATTCTAGTTACTACATAGTCTCTTCTTTTGTGATTTACTCTTTCCCCACTTATTCTTTAAATTTAAGTCCCTTTGCTCCTCATTTCTTTCACTCTGGTCATGGAATAATTTATTAGTGCCCTTGTATTCAACCTCCTATGGGTGACTGTCTCTGAAGTTTGTGTCCCCAGTCCAATTCCTCTTCTAAACTTCAGATCTACATTCCATTTGCCTACTAAACCTTCCACTTCATATCCCACATTTTAGTTCATTTCTAAAATGAACAAATTAAAACTTACATAGCATTGGGAAGAATGGGAATGGGGAAAACACAATTCACACTTTTGTCCAATCTAGAAACCTGGTAGTTAAAAATGACTCCTCAATCCCTCTTAAAAAACGTGTAGGTGATGATACCTCTCTTTTATTTTTACACCTCATTATCACCGGAATCCAACTAATCTTTTTCAATCCATTTCCAAATTAGCGACATTAGATCCTCTCTCACTAGTATTAGCATGTGAGCCTCCTAAATGATCTTCCAGACTCCTGAATAATCCTTTTTAACACTTTCTCATACGATTCTATCTTCCATACTACTTCCAGATTGGAATATAATACAAGAATGATTATTATTAAACCTTGTTAAAATTCTTCAATGTTTCTGATTTACTCAATATCAATTGTATCTATTTGGTAATGACTATAAGTACCTCTATGATACAGATCTTTCACATCTACTGTATCATCTCACCTCTTCTCTTCTTATACTATATGTTTCAGTCAGCCTAAATTACAAACCCATTTACAATGGCATCAAAAACAGTAAAATACTTAGAAGTAAATTTAAGCAAAGAAGTGAAAAATCTGTATGCTGAAAACTATAAGATATGAATGAAAAACAATCATAGAAGACACAAATGGAAATGTACACCATGTTCTTGGATTGGGAGAATAAATCTTGTAAAAATGTCCAGACTACCCAAAGAAATCTACATATTCAGTTCAGTGCAATCCCCATCAATGTTCCAATGCCACTTTTCACATAAATGGGAAAAAAATCCTAAAATTCATATGGAACCACAAAAGACCCTGAGTAGCCAAAGTATACTTAGGAAAGAAGAAAAAAGCTGAAAGCATCGCACTTCCTGATTTCAAACTATATTACAAAGCTATAGTAATCAAAACAGTATGGTGCTGGCATTAAAAAAAGATAGACCAATAGAGTAGACTAGAGAGCTCATCAGTAAACCCATGCATACAGAGTCATCTAGTCTTTGACAGGAGTGCCAAAAACACACAATGAGGAAAGGATAGTTTCTTCCATAAATGTGATGAGAAAACTGGATATCAGCATGCAAAAGAATGAAACTGGACCCTTATCTTACACCACTCACAAAGTTAATTCAAAATGAATTAAAGGCATATATACGACAATAAAAATCAATAAAAATCAATAAAAACAAAAAATCCTAGGGGGAAAAAAAGTATAAGGAAAAAGCCCCTTGAAATTGATCTTTAAAATTTATTTTTTGGATATGATTCCCAAAACACAGGCAGCCAAAACAAAAATATACAAGTAGGACTACAGCAAATTAAAAAGCTTCTGCAGAGCAAAAGAAGCAATCAAGAAAATGCAAAGGCAACCTACAGAATGGGAGAAAATATTTGCAAAACATATATATAAAAGGGGTTGATATTTAAAAAAATATAAGGAACCCATAGAACTTCACAGCAAAAATAATAATAATAATCCATTCTAAAAATTGACAAAGTACCTGAACAGACAGTTCTCCAAAGAGCATACAAATAGCAAACAGGTACATGAAGAGGAGCTCAATATCACTAGTCATCAGGGAAATGCAAATCAAAATCACAATGAGATATTACCTCACATATGTTAGGATGTCTATTATCCAAAAGACATAAGATAAGTGTTGGTGAGGGCGAGGAAAAAGAGAATCCTTTTACACTGATGGTAGGAATGTAAACTTGTACAACCATTATGGAAAACAGTATGGAGGATCCTCAGAAAATTGAAACTAGAACTACCATGCCATCCAGCAATCCCACTTCTAGGTATTTCTCAAAAGGAAACAGAGAGACCTTTAAGATGGCAGAGGAGTAAGACGTGGAGATCATCTTCTTCCCCACAAATACACCAGAAATACATCTACATGTGGAACAACTCCTACAGAACATCTACAGACGCTGGCAGAAGACCTCAGACTTCCCAAAAGGCAAAAAGCTCCTCATGTACCTGGGCAGTGCAAAAGAAAAAAGAAAAAGCAGAAACAAAAGAATAGGGATGGGATCTGCACCTCTGGGAGGGAGCTGTGAAGGAGGAAAAGTTTCCACACACTAGGAAGACCCTTCACTGGTGGAGACAGGAGTTGGCGGGGGGGGAAGCTTTAGAGCCACAGAGGAGAGCACAGCAATACGGGTGCAGAGGGCAAAGCAGAGAGATTCCCACACAGAGGATCGGTGCCGACTAGCACTCACCAGCCTGAGAGGCTTGTCTCTCACCCACCGGGGCGGGTAGGGGCTGGGAGCTAAGGCTCTGGCTTCAGAGGTCAGATCCCAGGGAGAGGATTGGGGTTGGCTGCATGAACACAGCCTGAAGGGGGTTAGTGTGTCAGAGCTAGATGTTAGGGAGTCCGGGAAAAAGTCTGGAACTCCCTAAGAGGCAAGAGACCATTGTTTCAGGGTGCACAAGGAGAGGGGATTCAGAGCACCACCTAAATGAGCTCCAGAGAGCCGTGGCTATCAGCACGGACCCCAGAGACAGTCATGAAATGCTAAGGCTGCTGCAGCAGCCACTAAGAATCCTGTGTGCAAGCACAGGTCACTATCCACACCTCGCCTCCTGGGAGCCTGTGCAGCCTGCCACTGCCAGGTTCCCGGGATCCAGGGACAACTTCCCTGGGAGAACACACGGTGTGCCTCAAGCTGGTGCAACATCATGCTGGCCTCTGCCGCTGCAGGCTCACCCCACATTCCATACCCCTCCCTCCACCAGCCTGAGTGAGCCAGAGCCCCCTAATCACATGCTCCTTTAACCCCGTCCTGTCCGGGCGAGAACAGAGGCCCTCAGGCGACCTACATGCAGAGGCTGGGCCATTTCAAAGCTGAACCCCAGGAGCTGTGTGAACAAAGAAGAGAAGGAGAAATTTCTCCCAGCAGCCTCAGGAGCAGCGGATTAAATCTCCACAATCAACTTGATGTACCCTGCATCTCTGGAATAGCTGAATAGACAAAGAATCATCCCAAAATTGAGGGGGTGGACATTGGGAGCAACTGTAGACTTGGGGTGTGCTTTCTGAATCTAATTTGTTTCTGGTTTTATGTTTATCTTAGTTTAATATTTAGAGTTTATTATCATTCATAGATTTGTTTATTGATTTTGTTGCTCTCTTCCTTTTTTTAAATATTTATATATATATATATATATTTTTTTTTTTTCCTTTTTCTCTTTTTGTGAGTGTGTATGTGTATGCTTCTTTGTGCGATTTTGTCTGTATAGCTTTGCTTTTACAATTTATCCTAGGGTTCTGTCTGTCCATTTTGAATTTTGGGTTTTTTTGTGTAGTTTTTAGCACTTGTTATCATTGGTGGATTTGTTTTTTAGTTTGGTTGCTCTCTTCTTTCTTTTTTGTTTATTTAATTATTTTTTAATGTTTTAGTTTTTAATAATTTTTTATTTTAATAAATTTATTTTATTTATTTATTTCTTTTTTCTCCCTTACCTTCTGAGCTGTGTGGCTGACAGGGTCTTGGTACTCCAGCCAGGCATCAGGCCAGTTCCTCTGAGGTGGGAGAGCTGAGTTCAGGGCATTGGTCCACCAGAGACCTCCCAACTCCATATAATAACAAATGGCGAAAACTCTCCCAGAGATCTCCATCTCAACACTAAGACCCATCTCCACTCAATGACCAGCAAGCTACAGTGGTGGACACCCTATGCCAAACAACTAGCAAGACAGGCACACAACCCCACACATTAGCACAGAGGCGGCCTAAAATCATAGTAAGGTCACAGACACCCGAAAACACACCACCAGATGTGGTCCGGCCCATCAGAAAGACAAGATCCAGCCTCATCCACCAGAAAAAATGCACTAGTCCCCTCCAGCAGGAAGCATACACAACCCACTGAACCAATCTTAGCCACCAGGGCCAGACACCAAAAAAAAACGGGAGGTATGAACTTACAGCCTGCGAAAAGGAGACCCCCAAACACAGTAAGTCAAGCAAAATGAGAAGACAGAGAAACACACAGCAGATGAAGAAATAAGGTAAAAACCCACCAGACCAAAAACACAAAGAGGAAATAGGCAGTCTACCTGAAAAAAAATTCAGAGTAATGATAGCAAGGATGATCCAAAATCTTGGAAATAGAATGGAAAAATACAAGAAATGTTTAACAAGGACATAGAAGAACTAAAGAGCAAACAATGATGAATAGAACAATAAATGAAATTAAAATTTCTCTAGAAGGAATCAATAGCAGAATAACTGAGACAGAAGAATGGATAAATGACCTGGAAGATAAAATAGTGGAAATAACTCCCATAGGGGAGAATAAAGAAAAAAGAATGAAAAGAAATGAGGACAGTCTCAGAGACTCCTGGGATAACATTAAATACGCCAACATTCGAATTATAGGGGTCTAGAAGAAGAAGAGAAAAAGAAAGGGACTGAGAAAATATTTGAAGAGATTATAGTTGAAAAATTCCCTAATATGGGAAAGGAAATAGTCAGTCAAGTCCAGGAAGTGCAGAGAGTCCCATAGAGTATAAATCTAAGGAGAAACATGTCAAGACACATATTAATCAAACTATCAAACATTAAATACAAAGAAAAAATATTAGAAGCAGCAATGGAAAAATAAAACAAAAAGTAATATACAGGTGAATCCCCCTAAGGTTAACAGCTGATTTTTGAGCAGAAAGTCTGCAGGCGAGAAGGGAGTGGCAGGACATATTTAAAGTTATGAGAGGGAAAAACCTACCATCAAGATTCCCCTATCCAGCAAGGATCTCATTCAGATTCCAAGGAGAAATCAAAACCTTTACAGACAAGCAAAAAGCTAAGAGAATCAGCACCACCAAACCAGCTTTACAACAAAGGCTACAGGAACTTCTCTAGAGAGGAAACACAAGACAAGGAAAAGACCTACAATAAAAAACCCAAAACAATTAAAGAAATGGTAATAGGTAATAGGTAATAATGATAACTGCCTTAAATATAAATGGATTAAATGCTCCAACCAAAAGACACAGACTGATGAATGGATACAAAAACAAGACCAATATATATGCTGTCTACAAGAGACTCACTTCAGACCTAGGGACACATACAGACTGAAAGTGAGGGGATGGAAAAAGATATTCCATGCAAATGGAAATCAAAAGAAAGCTGGAGTAGCAATTCTCATATCAGACAAAAGAGACTTTAAAACAAAGACTAATATAAGAGACAAAGAAGGACACTACATAATGATCAAGGGATCAATCCAAGAAGAAGATATGATAATTGTAAATATTTATGCACCCAACATAGGAGCACCTCAATACATAAGGCAAATGCTAATGGCCATAACTGTAACACAATCATAGTAGGGGACTCTAACACCCCACTTTCATCAATGGACATATCATCCAAAATGAAAATAAATAAGGAAACACAAGCTTTAAATGATACTTTACACAAGATGGACTTAATTAATATTTATAGGACATTCCATCCAAAAACAGGAGAATACACTTTCTTCTCAAGGGTTCATGGAACACTCTCCAGGATAGATCATACCTTGGGTCACAAATCAAGCCTTGGTGAATTTAGGAAAATTGAAATCATATCAAGTATCTTTTCTGACCACAACGCTATAGCATTAGATATCTATTACAGGAAAAAATCTGTAAAAACTACAAACATATGGAGGCTAAACAATACACTACTTAATAACCAAGAGGTCACTGAAGAAATCAAAGAGGAAATCAAAAATTACCTAGGAAAAATGACAACGAAAACATGATGCCCCAAAACTACGGGATGCAGCAAAAGCAGTTCTAGGAGGGAAGTTTATAGCAATACAATCCTACCTCAAGAAACAAGAAACATCTCACATAAACAACTTAACCTTACACCTAAAGCAATTAGAGAAAGAAGAACAAAAAAACCCTAAAGTTAGCAGAACGAAAGAATAAATATCAGATCAGAATTAAATGAAAAAGAAATGAAGGAAACAATAGCAAAGATCAATGAAAGTAAAAGCTGGTTCTTTGTGAAGGTAAACAAAATTGATAGAGCATTAGCCAGACTCATCAAGAAAAAAAGGGAGAAGATGCAAATCAACAGAATTAGAAATGAAAAAGGAAAAGTAACAACGGACATTGCAGAAATACAAAGGATCATGAGAGATTACTACAAGCAACTGTATGCGAATAAAACAGAAAATCTGGATAAATGGACAAATTCTTAGTAGAGCACAACCTTCCGGAATTGAACCAGGAAGAAACAGAAAATATAAACAGATCAATCACAAGCACTGACATTAAGACTGTGATTAAAAATCTTCCAACAAACAAAAGCCCAGGACCAGATGGCTTCACAGGCGAATTCTATCAAACATTTAAAGAAGAGATTACACCAATCCTTCTCAAACTCTTCCAAAATATAGTAGAGTGAGGAACACTCCCAAACTCATTCTAAAATGCCACCATCACACTGATACCATAAACAGATAAAAAGATGTCACAAAGAAAGAAAACTTCAGGTCAATATCACTGATGAACATAGACGCAAAAATCCTCAACAAAATACTAGCAAACAGAAACCAACAGCACATTAAAAGGATCATACACCATGATCAAGTGCGGTTTGCTGGAGGAATGCAAGGATTCTTCAATATACACAAATCAATAAATATGATACACCGTATTAACAAACTGAAAGAAAAAAACATATGATCATCTCAACAGATGCAGTAAAGCTTTTGACAAAATACAATACCCATTTATGGATAAAACCATCCAGAAAGTAGACATAGAGAGAACTTACCTCAACATTAGAAAGGACATATATTACAAACCAACAGCCAACATCGTTCTCAGGTGTGGAAAACTGAAATCATTTCCTCTAAGATCATGAACAAGAAAAGGTTGTCCACTCTCACCACTATTACCCAACATAGTTTTGGAAGTTTTAGCCACAGCAATCAGAGAAGAAAAAGAAATTAAAAAATCCAAATTGGAAAAGAAGAAGTAAAGCTATCACTGTTTGCAGATGACATGATACTATACATATAGAAACCTAAAGATGCTACCAGAAAACTACTAGAGCTAATCAGTGAATTGGTAAAGTAGCAAGATACAAAATTAATGCACTGAAATCTCTTGCATTCCTATACACTAATGATGAAAAATCTGAAAGTGAAATCAAGAAAACACTCCCATTTACCATTGCAACAAAAAGAATAAAATATCCAGGAATAAACCTACCTACGGAGACAAAAGACCTGTTTGCAGAAAACTATAAGACACTGATGAAAGAAATTAAAGATGATACAACAAATGGAGAGATATACCATGTCCTTGGATTGGAAGAATCAACATTGTGAAAATGACTCTACTACCCAAAGCAATCTGAAGATTCAATGCAATCCCTATCAATCTACCACTGGCATTTTTAACAGAACTAGAGCAAAAAATTTCACAATTTGTATGGAAACACATAAGACCCTGAATAGCCAAAGCAATCTTGAGAAAGAAAAACGGAGCTGGAGGAATCAGGCTCCCTGACTTCAGACTATACTACAAAGCTACAGTAATCAAGGCAGTATGGTACTGGCACAGAAACAGAAATATAGATCAATGGAACAGGACAGAAAGCCCAGCGATAAACCCATACACAAATGGGCACCTTATTTTTGATAAAGGATGCAAGAACATACAATGGAGAAAAGACAGCCTCTTCAATAAGTGGTGCTGGGAAAACTGGACAGCTACATGTAAATGAATGAAATTAGAACACTCCCTAACACCATACACAAAAATAAACTCAAAATGGGTTAAAGACCTAAATGTAAGGCCAGACACTGTAAAACACTGAGAGGAAAACAGGCAGAACACTCTATGACATATATCACAGCAAGATTCTTTTTGACCCAGCTCCTACAGTAATGGAAATAAAAACAAAAATAAACAAATGGGACCTAATGAAACTTAAAACCTTTTGAACAGCAAAGGAAACCATAAAGAAGATGAAAAGAAAACCTTCAGAATGGGAGAAAATGTTTGCAAATGAAGCAACTGACAAAGGATTAATCTCCAAAATATACAAGCAGTTCATGCAGCTCAATATCAAAAAAACAAACAACCCAATCCAAAAATGGGCAGAAGACCTAAATAGATATTTCTCCAAAGAAGATATACAGATTGTCAACAAACACATGAAAGGATGCTCAACATCACTAATCATTAGAGAAATGCAAGTCAAAACTACAGCGAGGTACAACCTCACACCAGTCAGAATGGTCATCATCAAAAAATCTACAAACAATAAATTCTGGAAAGGGTGTGGCGAAAAGGGAACCCTCTTGCACTGTTGGTGAGAATGTAAATTGATACAGCCATCATGGAGAACAGTATGAAGGCTCCTTAAGAATTAAAATTGAGCTAACATATGATGCACTACTGCACATATAACCTGAGAAAACCATAATTCAAAAAGAGTCATGTACTACAATGTTCATTGCAGCTCTATTTACAATAGCCAGGACATGGAAGCAACCTAAGTGTCCACTGACAGATGGACACATATATAGAAGATGTAGCACATATATACAATGGAATATGTCTCAGCCATAAAAAGATAGGAAATTGAGTTATTTGTAGTGAGGTGGATGGACCTAGAGTCTGTCACACAGAGTGAAGTAAGTCAGAAAGAGAAAAACAAATATCATATGCTAACACATATATATGGAATCTTAAAAAAAAATAAGAAGAAAAAGGTTCTGAAGAACCTAGGGGCAGGAGAGGAATAAAGACACAGGCGTAGAGAGCAGACTTGAGGACATGGGAAGGGGGAAGGCTATGCTTGGACAAAGTGAGAGAGTGGCATGGACTTATATACAGTACCAAATGTAAAACAGATAGCTAGTGGGAAGCAGCTGCATAGCACAGGGAGATCAGCTCGGTGCTTTGTGACCACCTAGAGGGTTGGGGTAAGGTGGGTGGGAGGGATACGCAAGAGGGAGTAGATATGGGGATATATATATATATGTTTAGCTGATTCACTTTGTTATAAAGCAGAAACTAACACACCATTGTAAAGTTTTTAAATTAAAGTTTTTAAATTAAAGTTTTTAAATTAAAAAAAGCAAACAAAATCAGTATCTCAAAGAGGTATCTGCACTTTTACTTTCATTGTAGTACTATTCACAATAGCAAAGATATGGAAACAACCTACATGTTCTTCACTGGATGAATATTTCTACATATATATATATATATATATGTATATAGATCAATATATCTATATCTATACAAGAATCTTATTTAGCCGTGAGAAAGAAAAAATCCTGTTATTTGCAACAACATGCATGGACCTGGAGGGCATTATGTAAGTGAAATAGCCTGATAAAGACAGACAAATACTGTGGAGTATCACTTATACATGGAATCTAAGAAAAAAATTGTTGAACTTACAGAAATAGAGTGGTAGTTGCCAAGACCTGGGGAGAGTGGGAAATGAGGAGATGTTGTCCAAAAGGTACAAACTTTCAGTTATAAGATGAATAAGTTCTGAGAATGTAATAAACAGATAGTAACTATAGTTACTAATACTGTATTTCATACTTGCAAATTTTCTGAGAGAGTAGATCTTAAGAATTCTCGCCACAGACACAATTAACTATGGGAGGTAATAGATGTGTTAACATGATTGTGGTGATCATTGTACAATGTATATGCATAGCAAATGATTACCGTGAACACTGAAAGTTTAAACAATTTTATGTCAATTATACTTCAATAGAGCTGGGAATAAAAATTACTTGTAGTCACTATCAGTGCCTTGTCCCTCAAAGAGGGTTAGTTCTTTTTTTCCCCTTTTGGAGCATACTTATCCTTAGTCTCCATCTTTATTTGGCTAACTACTATAGATACTTATAAACTTAGCCAGATATGGCTTCTAAAGAAGTTTATTTGATATTTCTAGACTGACCTATGTATGTATGTATGTTTTATACTTCTATTGCAGTCAGTCATTACCTCTTTTATAACTTCTCAACCAGTTTGTGAGCTCCATGAGAGCAAAAATTATTTATACTATCATAGTGCCTAATATTATACCTAAAATCTTATGGGAACTCAACTAGTATTTGTTGAAAAAAGATTAATTCATCAAGACAAAACACATGCCAGAGGGAGGGAAAAACTATGTTTCCATTAGAAAAGGTTAAGACAAAAATCTAACCAAGAACTCCATATCTATTCTATATTTGATTTTTAGGTATCTCAAGCTACTTACAGAGATCATTTTAAAGGTGCAAATATCTGTGTCCTTCCTACTGCTTAACATAGTTTCTAATAATTTTAAGTTGATTTTCTATCCTTTAAATATCGAAAAAATTAAAATGTAACTCATCTGCAGTCTGTCTTAACCATTCTTTCCCAGACTAAATTTCTTTCTTACCTTTAGGAAAATATAAAATATTTAATGTCTTAGTTTTCTCTTTTTACTCCATCAACACTTTCCATTACATAACTAAATTAGCTAATATTTTCCCAGAAACAAAACTGGCTTGATCATTTCAGAGATGTACTCAAAACAATTTTGACCAAACACGATTCTTCAAGGCTACTATGTTTTATTTAGAATCTAAGAAAATTTGATGAAAATCCTCTTATATTATGTGATACATATACACATTAAGTTCTGCATTAGAAACATGGATAATTGTCTCAACTAGAAACAAACCAAAGGTTTGGCTGGAGAGTAGCCAGTGGCGCTTTGTGGGGAGGGGTCTCCTAGGTGCCTTACTTGACCACACGGCTGTGAAAAAAAAAAACTACCAAAGACAATTAACTCAAAATTATAATTCGTAATTGCCATATTTTTCATCAATAATTGCCTATACTCCCAGTTTATGTTCTCAATTCTTTAATGATCAAGCATATTTTTATAGAAAGAATGGCACAGGACAACAGTCATCACTTTCTTAAAAATGCCAAACAATTTTTTTTGAGTATTTGAGAAAAACTGTGCTTAAAAATTACAACTGACCAGTGGTGCCCACTGCTGCCCAGTTTTTATGTTTAGATTCTGTACACAGTTTACTTGGGTTTGAGTCAAGCTTTTGTCACCTGTACATTGGGAGATTTGTGGCAAATTCTTTAATTCCTTTTCCTCAGTTTCCTCATCTGCAAAATAATAAGAACACCTACCTCACAGGGTTATTGCATAATATGACTTATGAAAAGAGCACAGAAAATCACCTGACAATGGAACTTTGAAAACATTTTAAAAGGCAATAATTCTTATTAATTTAATAATTTTAATTTTCTGATTGAACTATTAATCAGTAAATATTGAAAAAATACATACAAATTATAACAAAAAATCATTTAATTTATTTGTAATTATATGCTAAACACTTTTTTTTTTTTTTTTTGCGGTACGCGGGCCTCTCACTGCTGTGGCCTCTCCCGTTGTCGGAGCACAGGCTCCAGACGCGCAGGCTCAGCGGCCATAGCTCACGGGCCTAGCCGCTCTGCGGCATGTGGGATCTTCCTGGACGGGGGCATGAACTCGTGTCCCCTGCATCGGCAGGCGGACTCTCAACCACTGCACCACCAGGGAAGCCCCTACTAAACACTATTTTATTCCAGGACTTGTAAGAATAATACGGCTTGCTTTGTTGTTTTGTCTATTTTTAATTATAAAAAAGGCCTTTTAAAAATAATTCTCTAAACAAAATGACATTTATAGAGAAATAATGTGACTAGGCTCTAATTCAACTACAAAGTGCCTAATCAATCAATATGGAGAAAAATGAAATAACTATTCTACCTATCTAAACACTAACTCTGAATCTAATAATCTATGATTTCCTTTGTCAATGTTTTTATAACTAGCACAATGGGACAGTGTTGTTGAATCATAATGACTATAGTTATTATTTGTATGGAAGATGGCAGTGACAACTTGAGTTAAAAGAAGAGAAACAGTGTGGGGTTTATTGTTTTTATCAATGTTTTCACATAAAAAGGGTAAAACAGAATTTATTAAATGGGAAAAATAGAAGAAACATCAGAAATTGGTGGGTAATGGATTTTGTTTATAAAGCAAAAAGAATGAACTGAGATAGGGGCTAATAAGGGGTAAAGCAATGAGTAGATATGTGATAACGTACCTTTCTCTTTTTCATGGAAATGATCTAAGTGAACATTCATCTAAGGCAAAGGAATGAATAAGATAACTTCATGATCCTGCCCAGAGCCTAGATATTGTAAATTCAAAGCCCTGTGGTGAGATATACAAAAGGAAAAGCAGATTTATTTGTAATAATTGCCTATCATATTAGATCATTTAGTATATGGTGGATAAAACAGAGGGATGTATGCTAATAAAACTCATTGTTATGTTACAAATTTCCCTTTTATAACCATACAGAATCAGCTGGACTATATTGGGTTTATCAGTAGAAGCATTTGGAATTCTGATTTTTTGAATTACTCAAATTCCCCATTGTACCCAGATAGAAAAGAAGTGTTGGAAAAATGCCTGTTGTAAAAAAGCAGTTTTCAGAACGATGCTGAGTATATAAGACTCATTTATCACCACCATCATACTCATGTAGTTCCTTTCTATTTTGAATTTGTAGTGTTTATATTATTTCTGTGTGAATTAACCTAATAGATGTTTAAATGTATAAATCTTCTTTGTCTGATATTTCAACACATATGTTAAAATTTATTCTCACAATTTTATATGACGTTTTGATATAATGATGTTGTATTTATTTCTTCAGCTAAGTTTAACACTCAAGGAAAACATGGCCTCTTATTCTTTCTGTAAATTGTAAAAAAGATCATTGATTTCTACAGGAGTTCTTTTTTTTTCTTTTTCAACTACAGGAGTTCTTACAACAATTTCTGAGACTGTTACCATGGATATTTAATATACACAAATCTTACTTAAAAGTAAAAAATGTAAAATCTTCCCAATCAACACATATGTTAATAGATGGAAGAAAGAACATACATGGAATAAATGTTTTCCTGTGATTTTATTATTTAAATCAGCATAAGGAAGAAAATACATTTTTTTCTGAATTTCAATTTCCTGATAACTCTTTATGTGTAAAATAGTATCAGACATGATTACTCATATATAATAAAATAAAAATGTTAACACATATTGGAAAATTAAAAGCTTGTTAGAGCTGTGTTTTAATTTTGCCCTGAAAATTAGTTAAAATGTTTTAAAGTATCTCAAAAATCTTCAATTAATTCATATTTTTATTTTATTATATTTTAATGATTATGTATTACATTGTTCATTTTAGTAAACACTAGTTGAAGTCCTTTTATGCTGTTTATGGATTAAAAATAAAGACTTATTGAATGATCAAAAATGACATGTTTAATTTTTAAATTTATTCTCATTTAATTTATTCTTATAATAAAAATTATTAAAAAGTAAATTTTATTCTCTTAAAAATTCAACTGAAAATATTGGTTTTATTTTGTTCAAGATGTCTTCAATGGAAACTTTTGCCTTCCTAGTATACATGACAAGTACTGGAGACAAGGAGGTGAACTAGTCATCTGCTGACACTAAGCATATATTTTAGAGAGAAGAGGACATAAACACATACACAAATCACTGAACAATATCTGTTGTTGAAGAGATTCTTAAGAAAATGTAAAAAATTAGTGTAATTTAAAATGATTGTCAGTGGGAAGCTAGAGAAGATATGTCATGTGAGAGACATGAATACTGACAAAGAGCCAGACATGATAATCTGGTGTAAGAACAGTTCAGATGCAGATTACAAATGCAAAGTTCTTGAGATAGGAATTAGCTTTGCATGTTTTAAGAAAGTTTGGCCAGAGAAGAGTAGAAGTCAATTATATTAGTGTTCATGAATATAAAGTTTATTGAATAAATAGTAGATGTATTTGTTTTAATCTTCCTATCCAGACTAATCCTTCCAATGTGCCCCTCAAGTGCAGTGCATGCTCCAGCAATTTGAGAATATGGGACTTTTTGATACTATCAAGTCATTGTATAAGCATCTGTGCTTCATGGGAATCCCTCCTCAATACACTAGCTGTTCCTGTGCCTCAGAAATTTCCACTTCTACTTCAAGTCTCAATTTAAATCCTATCTCTTTTGTAAAGTATTGCATAAATTTCAACAATTAATTTAGGGTACTGTTTTTTTATACTCCTACTGGGTTTTAAAATATATTTTCATTATAACACATATAATTTTATAATAATCATTTGGAGTTGGAGTAGATGTCTATTAGATATGTCTCTGTATATATAAAGATGTCGTTTACTTTGTACTCCCAGGTATGCTGTACATAGTAGATGCTCAACACATATTGGTTTAGATAAATTAATTTGATTCAAACACTGTGTTTGAATATATGTTGTATATTGTGATTACAAGTCATGAGGATGGAAAATAAAATTGTGGTCTACCATTGAAAGTTTTGAGCAATGTACCAAGGATTTTGAAACTAAAGAAGGTAGGGTGTAATTATGTCATTTCAGAAAGGAGAATACAGGCCTAAACTATTGTGAAAGCACTGTCTTTATTTCTTTGCTCCCTGGATATCATTCAGCATATGGCTTTTCCTATGGAAATAATAAACACCATTATTTTCCTAGTAGAAATAACTGTTTACAGTTTTCAATAGTGGGATGAAATTACATAGAAATATCTATGTTGAAAATAAACTATGCATGACATTTCTACATTTAACTACTTACAGAGGAATTAAATATCAATGTAGTATTAAAACAGGTCATATTTTTTCTAACATCTCATTTCTACATACCAATTTAATGACATGTATGTTTTCTTCTTACTAATTCAAACTATGATACACTGGTGCTTGTGCCTGAAATTAGCTGTAAATCAAGGATACGCCTTTATACAACATTAGGTATGTGAAATAAATAGAGGGAATGACTTTTGAAATCTTAGCATTTCTATTCACCTTCGCCACTTTATATATTTTAAGCTAAGAATCTGCATTATGTAATTACCTTGGATCAATAGAGTAAGAAAGCAATATTCTTATGTTACATTACAATTATCTTCACCTATTTCACTGGTGTAAACTTGTTCAATGGTAACAAAAGAAGTTTTCCCACAAACAACTGAACTATTTTCACCAGTATCCAAACATTTTGACAAAGACTACAAAGCAATACTCTAGGAAGTGTCATCGAGTGCCTGTGAGCAATGCAAGCTGTTAATGTGTTTTCTATTTTGGAAAACTTTTCCATGAACTTTCCTTTTACTATCTTGGATGAAATGCCCATAAGTGTATTTTTTCTAACAACAATATAAACCTACATTCAATTTTGTAGGCATTTTATATCAAAAATATTTGTCTCTTTTTTTAAAGAGCAGATTCAAAGGTCTGCATTATTTTAAGAATAAGCAATTTCCTTAAAGTGGTTCCAAAGTTGTTGTTTTTGTTTTCTTTAAAAGCATTACAAAGCTTGTAAGGACTGTTAAGACAGCCAAAAAGGACTCTGAAATAAAGAGCTGTAAAAGTAAAGCTACTTGAAATTTTGCAGTGTTATAGGACTACTCGGTGTGAAATGTGGTACTTGGAAAAAAAAAAAAAACAGGTAGGTAGTTACCAAGTAAAAAAGCTGCTAAACTGGAAATTATACCAAATTTTGTTTTTCTTATAGCCAAATTCTTTTATATTTCATGCCACCTCCCATATTATGACAAACAATGTCCTAGGAGCACAGGATCTGAAATGATTGTTAAAAACAAGTAAAATATTTATATTCCCTTAACCTCTCAGCTTTTAATGTAGTAAGGATTCTTTCAAGCATAAAGACTTATTGCTCCCATTCAGAGAGGCTTATATTATACAGAGTATTTTTCATTATAAATATACTCCTGAAATAATTTTATCTTTAAATTTTCAATGTTTAACTTATTTTTTGTAATACAATATTGGAAGTTATGATAAAGCCCTCTCTTGTTATATAATAAATCCAAGCCATTATTTTATCCTACCATTGAGGGTCTGGTCACAGTCTTTATTTTTGTTAGAATTTCTTCACTCTGTATCTTTCTACATATTGAATTTATACACAAAATTAATCTTTGTCTCAGTAATCTATTGTATTATTTAAAATAATTCAGAAATTTTATTTTCTCTTTCAACATAATCTAAAAAAGGAATCTTACTTTTTGCTCTCCTTTCAACTATGTATACCTCTTAAATATACAGACTACCAGGAACATCCTTTAAACTGATTTTTAGAGAGGAAGGAGAGGCCTTGGAAAGTTAACAAAGAGATGGCAATTGATTGAATATGAGAATTATAACTGGTAAAGCAGAGAGACAAGAGCATCTTGGGTAAAATAATAACAAGGTTAGAAATTTTATTAGTGCAAAGCAATTTCCAATAATATGACACAGTTTTTGTGTGGTTCAAATAAACATTATGATGGCTGGACATGGAGGGAGTAAAGCTAATATTATAAGAATGGAAATGTAGGCTGGAGTCATACTGAGAAGGTCATGAATACTTGAGGATTTGAATTATATACTATAGTCAATAAGGAGCCCTAAAAGTTTTTGAGTATGGGACAAACAGTTTAACATCAGTGTTCATTTTGACAGTGGTATATAGGAAAGATTGAGTGATGAGGACACAACTGGAGAGCAAACAATAATTTCAATAACATGATCAGTATCTATGGAGGAGAAAAAGGGGAAATGAAAGGGACAATCTTGAAACAATTTTGACAGAGCTTGACCTACTATTATGTGGGTGCTAAAAAATCATTTTGAATGACTGTGCTGTTCTACGGTAGTTGGAAAAGAAAATAATCTCATACCATTACTTATTGTGCATTTTGTATTGATAATGGTTTAGCCATCTATGTTCAGCCATAAGGCCTCTATGTTTATTTATTTTATTTTTTAAAATGTCACCTCTTTTTTTAAAAAATTAATTAATTAATTTTATTTTTGGCTGCATTGGGTCTTCATTGCTGCACGTGGGCTTTCTCTAGTTGTGGCGAGTGCGGGCTACTCTTTGTTGTGGTGCGTGGGCTTAGCTGCTTTGCAGCATGTGGGATCTTACCAGACCAGGGCTTGAACCCGTGTCCCCTGCATTGGCAGGTGGATTCTTAAACACTGTGCCACCAGGGAAGTCTGGCCTCTATGTTTATAGTAGAAGAACCTAGAGTACCCCACAGGGATTTTTCAAAGTTTAAGACTGACAAAGATACATATTACGTCCAACATATTTCCTTGGTCAGAAAGAATCAGTTGTCCCCATGTAATTGTCAAGGGGGCTGGGGAGTATCCGTCTGCATAGGAAAAAAAAGGAGAACCAGATATTTGTAATCATTAGCAAAGTTGGCTGCCAATCAAGAGTTTTTTTCATGAATACAGATAAAAGACATACCGAAATACACAAGACATAATGATGTTTTTAAGTTAAAATATTATTTGAAAATAATATCAAATACTCTTAAAGAGGTCTGTACTGTGGGAGCTGTGGATTTAGAAAAAATACACATACCAACACACGTATACATATAAATATATACACATTAATGACTTATATACAATGAATTGCATGATATAGAGTTATATAACGGGAACATTACCAGAAATACATGAATGGATTTATAGAAAATTAGTAAGGACTGATATTAGCAATATTTCAATCCTTAAATCTCAGGGTCAGATATTTAATAGTGTGTGTCCCCTTCAGTTATTTTCTAGGGAATCTCCATTTTCCTTGGAGGGTATGATTTGTATTTACAAAAGCAGCCTTCTTTTCTCTTGTACATATTTTGCATATTTGTTGTAGAATTTTCACAGTGCCTCTGGTAGATGACTAAACCATATTCTGTATTCATATCAATTGAGCTCTAAAATTTAAAGAAAAAAATTAGAGATAAATCTACCTACCTACCTATTACTATCCTCATCGATATATTTTTCTATCTCTAGTCATATGTCCACCTATCATTTATTTATTTATGATTTACTTATGAGTGAGTCATTCTTACTTTCTTTGCTATCTTAATTAGAAGTCCATTTGCCTTTTGAAAAATATTAATGTGTTTAAAACATTTTCATAAATTATTAAAGGCAAAGTAAAGTATTTTAAAAACTATATAAAGCAATTGTTTGGGGCTTAATTTCTTTAATAATTTCCTTGTTTCTGAATATTTGGATTTTATATAATTATTTCAATTAATATCATAACTGAAAATTTATAAATCTTTTTGTTTCCACATATTTAGTGAATGTCTACATTAGACTCCTAGAAGTTGAAATAGTCAATAAAAGATATATATTTCTAAAATGTTTGTAAGAAAATTTCATCCTAGTACTATGTAAATTTGCAAATCTCTAGTAATTCCTGCTCATGTCTGTTTTCATTTTTCTTTAATTCTCAATTTAACATTTTTAAATCTCAGAATTTTCATATGTCCTTCATTATTAGTAATATTAAAATTTTCACTTATTTTTTACTAACATTTTGTCTTTAATTCTTTGAGAATTGACTGTTCACATCTTTGACCAACTTTATCTTTTTGGTGTTAGAATTCTTTATATAATACTGTTTCACCATAGTTTTCAATTGCTTTCCCAAGCATTGCCTCCTTTTCATACTCTCAGTGATAATATCTGGATGTTCAGAAGATAAGTCTTATTACATGCACACACACACACACACACACACACAGACTTGTTTTGCTGTATAATTTTGGAACCATTTTCCCAATTGATGGCCCTTTCACATTCTTTCTGATATTCTGTTACCTAAAAGATGACACTATTATGTTCTCAAATTTATTCATCCTTTCCTTTATTATTAGCTGTGTAATTGGGAAAAGTTACTTATATCAATACTACCTATGCTTGAATTTATCATAAATAAGAGATCCTAATTTTCCTACCATATGGGGTGTGTTAAATGAGTTGATACATATAAAGTACTTAGCACAGTGCCTGGAACAAAGTAAGTGCTATGTGTATTTGCTACCATCATCTTTTATACATTCTCCATTATTTTTATGCTCAGAAATATTTCTTGGTTCAGATAATTACTAAATAATAAGATAATTTTTGCATTCATGTGTCACTCTAAAACTTTGACAATTTCTATGACTTTCTAGACTAATTATCCTTTGAAAATAAAGCAATAAAATAGAACTGCTGCCATAATGTCAACTATGATAATAGCAATAGCAGCTCTTCAGTGTAAATTTTCTATAATCAATGCGTCCAATGTTTGTTAAACAGAGAAAGTAACACTAATCAACATAATTTATTTTCTGGCAGAACTGTGACCTATTTAGAAGTGACTCATAATAAAATACTTTCATTCATTATTTAAAAGAAGAATTTTACATTCAACTGGTTTTGCACAGTGATATTATTTTGAGAGTAGCTCTTTCAAGATAATGCATTTACTCAAAAATATGGAAAGACTGTATTTATATAAACATTTGTCTATTTTAAAGAGTAAATACTGAAAGTAAAATGCAGAAATAAATTGAAATAGAGACCTAAGATAAAATTTAATAATTTCAAGATATAGAGAATAATAAGAGAATTATAAGTATCTAATACACATATCCATTTCTTAGAATCAAAGAAAAACAAGAGACCATATGTGAGAGTGGATATAAGGAAAAAATCTCTTTGGTTGTTAGTGTAAAATATATAAAATTATGTATTTAAAAATTCTGTTTATTAATGAACATTTAAAAATTAATTTATTACTTTTTTCCAGAAATTAAAACTATATATCTTGCTTTTCCTGCCTTCTGTTTCAGTCCTATATTTTCAACTAATTTATGGTAATGATGACAGAGATTGCTTGATTTCACCCTGTATCTATTTTGACCTCTATATAATGTTAGTATTCGATTGAGAACATGACTACCAAATCCTTTTGCAGCTGGACTTGGTCATGTGACAAGATGGTGGACAGTAGGATGAAAGAGAAATGGCATGTATCAGTTTCCATACACTTTCTTAAGAACTAGTTGGCATTCACAGTATTCTCTCTATTGCTTTGTTCTTTTCTCTCTTCTAGGGCCTGAAACTTGGATGTTACCATCTTGGATCTTGGTGACTTTGGCCAAATGCCCAGAATAGTTGTGAAGTAAGCTGGAAGAAGCTTAGATCCTTGAGAACTTTGAGAAATGGCACTAATACTAGCCTTGGATTACTTATATAAAGATATATACATGGGCAACAAATTAGTCTCTTTTCTTTGAAGCAATAATATTTTGACTTATTGATATTCACAACTAATTTTAAATTACCTAATTCATAAAACTTCTTTATAATTTGATTAAAATCTATATAGCAGTGACAATCCCAGTCAAATATTTAGTATGCTTTCCTGTATATTTCAAACTTTATTATATATGATTTGGGACCACAGGCTTAGGTGTGACCAGTGACCCCTGGGTTGAAGTAATATATGTGTGCCTTATCCCTTCCCCTTTCCTCTGGCACACAGTCTTTAGGGAACAACTGTTCCAGATAATCCAGTAATAAATCAAGGAGGGTCACACAAATTGCATCAGATATTAAGAGACTGAGAAATAAGTTTCTATTGATTTAAGCCATTGTTAACGAGAGGAATGACTATTCTACTGATTGATTTAAACATACTTGCTTCATTTGCTGACTTTATTCAGGTCTATATCTAAGAAATTATTGAAGGCCAGAGGAAATTCAAACCTTGAATATCTTCAACAAAGTGCTCTAATGTTACAGAAAGAGTCAACATGGGTTGCAACTGTATGGGACAACAGGAAACAGTAACAAACTATTTCTCCATTACATAACCATGACTGCCAAAGTTCTAACCCTATGCAGTGGTGATGTCAATGTTCCCTGTTCCACATCTTCAGATCAGCTAGTTTTCCTGTTAGTGTTTCTTTCTTTGAAAACTGTACTCCTGGTATTAAATTCTAATAGTAAGGAATATTTGAATACAGGGAGCCAAAAGACATATTCAGCATATATTAAAGTTGCTCATATTACACCAAAAAATGTTAGGAGCTAGGTGTTAGGTGTCTGAATCTGGGTCATGCCTCTTTTTTTTCCCCCCTTTGTTCTTCTCAGCTCAGTCATCTTCCATTCATAAGCTCTGCTCTGTGTGTGTGTTGCCACTGACATTAAATACCTTATTGCTTAGCTTGAGAGAGAGAGAAAAGATAACACATCCCAGCATTATTAAGCATAAATACAAAGATTCATTCCTTGCACAATCTGTGACTCTGTCAATCTGGTAAAGATATGCCACGATCTTGTTGGTTTAGCCATACATTTCTTGTGCAACCCAATCAATTTTGCAAAGACGACGGGGATTATCCTGATTGGTTTACACTAGTGTTTCTCTATATGCTTTTAGCATTTGAAGTGGTGCATTTCAGAACATTTAGCATCTCTGCTTTCTGGGTTTTGAACATCACTAGCAACCTTTGGTCATTGTGAAAGCCAAATATGAGTACACATTCTAAACATCTTCAGGGGCTATGTTATTTTCAAGGCCTAGTGCAAGATGAAAATACACGTTCTATGTTAAAATAGCATTAAGAATTTCAAGATGGTAACAACAGAGCATTAAGCCAAGCATGACCTCTTCTAAGAAAGGGACCCCAGGGGCTTCCCTGGTGGCGCAGTGGTTGAGAGTCCGCCTGCCGATGCAGGAGACACGGGTTCGTGCCCCGGTCCGGGAGGATCCCACATGCCGCGGAAAGGCTGGGCCCGTGAGCCATGGCCGCTGAGCCTGCGCGTCCGGAGCCTGTGCTCTGCAACGGGAGAGGCCACAACAGTGAGAGGCCCGCGTACCGCAAAAAAAAAAAAAAAAAAAAAAAGGGACCCCAAATCTGACACTCATGATGAAGTGGTAGATGGTGGTGAAGTATTGCGTCATACTGACAATCAATGTTTTAGAAAAGCCAGTGCCTAGCTTCAAATCAATGGTATGGCTTAATACAATCTGATCTCAAAACTTCTATAACATGGGTTGGCTAAAATTGATGCTGGGATGACAAAGTATTCAATGAACATCCTCATCGCTTCTTACTTTGGTTTGAATATAAGACTTAATAAGTATATTTGATTAAGAAATTCATTGAAAAGTTTAAGAAACTACTTGATCATTTCAGATATTTAACATGGGATGTTTCTTGAGGCAAGTCACTATAGGAGGTGACTTCATGAGGTACACTTCTCTGACTCTATGAGGTAATTCAGAGTAAAAGAGAAAGGGAGGGAAGAAAAGGAAGAATAAAAATAAGGAGAGAAAAAGAAAAAATTGCATTATTTCATGAGTGGCAAATTGCAATAATGGCAATAATTTTAGATTTTTTAATTTGAAATAAAAGCAATTGAAAAGCATATCTATATCCTACTATGTCATAAGAATTGACAATTTTTCTAATGAACTGGATAAATACTTTCATGCTGAATAAAGTATAAAGGAATATTTATCTCTATTAACTGCCAGCTCTAACTGTTTCATCTTTTTGGCTATTTTACTCCTTGCAATTACATTTTATTTTCATGATAGAAAAATTGTGACCTGACTTCTAAAGTGACCATTAACTGCAGAGATACCAAAATATAATTATTGCAATGTTTAAATAAGACCTTAACTTGGTACTTCCCAATGGAACTATTAAGCACATTGAATACTCTCATGCACAGTATTCCTTGAATATTGCCTGAATAAAACAAATAATCCCTGCAAAAAGTTGAATATTCTAATATATTAATTTCAAGCTGAAGTTAGTAAGCTGAGTATTTTGAAACAGAAGCAGAAAAGAATGGAAGAAAATCACAAGAAAAGAAGGAATAAAAATCTATTTAACGTAGACTTTTCAGGGACCAGGAAGAATATGAAGTAATTCAAGATAGTTTATTTCTGTTTGGATAGAATCAATTAATTCAGCAATATCTTATTAATTGCCTAGAATCAAATTTGGTTTTGGTGATGATACAGTTAATGACTATGAATTAAACAGTAGCTCTGATTCCATAATTGCAGCCTTATGGCAATCAGCAAATGAAAACATCATATTTTAGGAAAGGATGTAAAATTATAAAAGGTAAATATTGTTATTAGACTATTATAGTAAGCTGTAAAATAACTATTTTATTTGTGAAAACCACTACATCAGAGTATATACTTCCTATGTGAGTCTTTTATGTATAAGTCCTAGCAGTATATAAATTACTAAAAACTGCCCTTTGTTTTCCATTAATTTTGTATTTATAAAATATTCCCTATAGCAAGAAAATTATTGGGGATTTCAAAATATTTGTGGTTCAATTCTTCTCACACAAAAAATTATTTATTTAATTAACCCTATCTATTGTAAATACTGTACAAGCTCAGGTTTCTTTTCAGTTGAATATTGTTTTAATTCATTTATTCAAATAATTTATTCACTAAATCATTCAAGAAAATTTGAGAATATTCTATATATGAAGCCCTGTTTAGATTTTGCAGTTAAAATGATGAGAATGTAAAAGGAACATGGTCACTGCTCACATGGATCTCACAGTATGTGGAATATTCTGCTCATGTTCAGAGACAATGTAAATAAAATTATTGTGTGAACAGTATTCAAGGAATCTGGCATTTAAATCCTTTCCTATGAATATTCAAGAGAAATTTAAAGCTTAATGTTTAATATTTTCTCAAGCCATTCCCCTACATATTTATATTTATTATAAGCTAAAAAAATGCATTAGCGAGAATATGTCCCAAATTCTCAGCTTTCTGTAAGGCTAGGCTTCGACTGTTACTGGAAAGACAAGTGGTATCAACCAATGCACTAGACTAAAAACTGCTCTTTCGTAACATTTAAAATATCTCTATTATCTATGAAGATGGCTTATTCAGAGATGGTACTCAAAACTTACTATCTTAGTGGATACCTAGATGGGTAAATCTGAGCAAGGTTGTGACAGAATTGATATTCATCCTCAGTCCTGAAAACTGAGATGGAGTCAGAAAGGAGAAGAAATGAAGACAGAGAAAATCACCTATGAAAATATTCTGATAAATAAAAGAGCTTAGTCTGCTACATCAGTGTCCTCTAAGATAGGGTGCTCAAGATGATTCACTTGGCGGTAGGAATAAAATGTTGGAGATTTTATTTTTTTATCTTTATCTGTTATCTGAGAAATAAGAAAAGCGATAACTTTATCAAAATTAACTCATTAGTAAATAGTAACAGATGGTTCCATGGTAGCTCTGACATTTGAAATGACCTGAAAGTAGCGTGAAAGATATACAAACTGGACATTGCAGTGGAACCTTTACCTGTTTCTTCACTTTCCATAAAACTGCTTAAATTGACTATAGGGTCTCTTACCTAGAATACTTATATTTACTCTCATATGATAGATAAGTAGATTAAACAGAGTCCTGTTTAGAAACTGAGGTCTGAATGTAATGATGATGCTGGCACAAGGGGAAATAACAAACACACACACAAAAACCCAACAGAGCTGATAGTGCTAACTCCTTCATGTGCTCTTCTCAGAAATATTATGGGATTATAAATAATGACAATCTAAACTGAAATCTCAAAAGTGTGAGATAAAGCATTCAACATTATCAAAAAGATTACTTGTAATACAGATTTTGTATAATCTACTAGTGTTAGCAGTGACATGCTGCAAGTAAATATTGAATCTTGATATTTTAGCTAAGGATGATATGAAGTCAACACTGTCAGCATGATACTTAAAACATTCCATTTAATCATTTTACAAATGTATATGTTATAAAGTATAATAATAAACATCTAAAAAAATAACTCCATGAAATGGAATACCACAAATATCATTAATCTACATATTTTCCTCATTACTTCACCATTAAATTTCCCCAAACTCATGAGCTTACCGCTAATCTGAATGTTGTGATTAACCCATACTTTACTTTTTATATTTTTAATTTCATCACATGTGTATATATCTTCAAACAATATTTTGTTTATATTTTCTTGTTTTTTGAGCTCTGTGTTATGTATGAAGTCATAAAAATACCTTCTTCTCTTGACATTATGTTTTTCAAAAATATTACTGTTGATTCATATAACTAGAATCCATTTTTTCTTAGTGCTATACAGACTTTCAACTTATTAAAATAACACAATTTAGTCATTCATTTTCCCCTAAATGGGCATTTTAAGTCTCTCTTTTTTTCTTAGTGATTTGTATATCTTTGTGAATTCAGAAAGCTAATCTATGTCTTAAAAATATCTTTTTCTAATTTTAATTTGCATTTTATCACATTTTAGGTGATCTTTGATGGGCAGAAATTATTGATTTCATCTGAATTTAAATTTATCTTATTTTAGAGATAATATATTTTATTTATTTAAATAATTGTCCTACCTACAGTTAAAATGTTATTTTTCCTTATAGTCTATTAAGAGCTTTAAAATCTTGACCTTTAATTTTAATTATTTAATCCATCTAAAAATATTTGCCTAGTTTTCAGGCAAGATCCTCTATATGGTAAATTAATTACCCCAGTGTTATTTACTATGTATTGAACTCTCTACTGAGTGAACTATAATACATTTGTCATAAATAAAGTTTTGGTAAATGTTAATTCCTCTTGGTTTGTTCTCTATTAAATTGGTAAATTTGTCTCCTCTGTGAGAATCCACAAATGTCTGTAATTCTACAATATTTTAGTGAGTCTTGATATGTGGTAGGGCAATTTCTCCAAAGCTTTCTCCCTCAGATGCATTTTAGCTTATCTTGAGTTATTTAAATTCACATTCTAGTACCTAAAAAATTGTAGGTATACTGATAACAATTGCACTAAAACTATGGATTAACTTGAGAGGAATTTACAACTTTGTAATTTTGAGTTTCTAGCAATAAAATTACCTTCTTTATGTATTTATCACTTAAACATGGGTTTTGCACATTTTGCCAGATTTATTACTGGTAACTTCATCATATTTTCTTCTATAATAAATGATATTATTTAAAATATATATTCAAAATATATAAAATGTATAATCAATTGATTCAAGAGAATTTATATGGTAAGTGTATGTTTAATTATATAAGAAGCTTCCCAAATGTTTTCCGAAGTGACTCTACAACTTTATATTTCAAACAGCAATGTATGAGAGATGAAGTTGTTGATATCCTCATAATCGTTTAACACTCTCGGTCTTTTTAACATTAGAAATTCCAATAGCTGTGTATAGTGATATTTTATTGTTTTACTTCATTTTTCTCTAATGATTAATGATGATCACTTGCACATGTGCTCACTTTTCATATGTATTATTTTCTTTGTTGAAGACTATATTTAAATCATTTGCCTTTTTTTTAATTTTCGGAAACTGAGTTGCTCACTTACATTGGTTTGTAAGTTTTCTTTATATATACTGGCTACCAGTTTTTGTTTTTAACAACTTTATTCTTTTTTTTTAATAAATTTATTTTATTTATTGTTTCTGGCTGCATTGGGTCTTTGTTGCGGCACGCGGGCTTTCTCTAGTTGTGGCATGTGGGGGCTATTCTTCGTTGCGGTGTGCGGGCTTCTCATTGCAGTGGCTTCTCTTGTTGCGGAGCACTGGCTCTAGGCACGCGGGCTTCAGTAGTTGTGGCATGTGGGCTCAGTAGTTGTGGCTTGCGGGCTCTAGAGTGAAGACTCAGTAGTTGTGGCACCTGGGCTTAATTGCTCTGCGGCATGTGGATCTTCCCAGACCAGGGATAGGACCCATGTCCCCTGCATTGGCAGGCAGATTCTTAACTACTGCGTCACCAGGGAAGCCCCAGTTTTGGTTATTTTTTTTTGTTTTTAATCATTTATTTTTAAGTTAAACATAATCACCTTAGTCCTAGTATTTATTGAAGAGAAAGGAAAACGTTCAAATAAAAATATGTAAACTAATAATGATAGTGTCTTAGTATATAATTTATAAAACTGTAAATAATCCAAATTTTCTTCACCTGGTGAATGGATAAACAGTGATACATTCATACAATGAAATTCTAATTAGCACTAAAAAAGTAATAAACTGACAATACATGCTACAGCATGAATGAATCTCAAAGCATTATGCTAAGTGAAAGAATCCAGACTCACAAAGCTACATACTATATAGTTCTATTTATAAGAACTTCTGAAACAGGCAAAATTATAAGGATTAAAAATAGATTAGTGTTTTCCAGAGACTGGCAATTGGGCAGGGGTTGACTACAAAGAGGCATGAGTTTATTTTTGTGGGTGATGGAACTTCTATATATCTTGATTTTGTGTTGGTTATTAGACTGTATATGCTTATCAAAACCCAGAGTGTACACTAAAAGGGTTAGTTTTGTTGCAGGTAGATTATAATTTGATAAATCTGAGAAAGAACAAAACAAAATAAGGTGACTATATATCCGTTGGTCTCTCTGGACGTTCTATTCTATTTCATTGATTTATTTGTTTGCTGTCGTACCAATACCAAACCATGTAAATTATTGTATCTTTCTTATATGCCTGGATACGTGGTAGTTTAAATATTTCATAATTGTTCTTCTTTTCCAGAAGCCCTAGATATTTTATTTTTCCATTTGTTCTCTTCTGTTTTTTAAGGGCTCCAACTATGTACAAGACAGATTTCCTATGCTTGTGTCCTCTCCAACATACTTAAAAAAACTCTTATTTTTACCTTATTTTCTTCATTTTTCTCATTCCTATTATCTCTGTTTCTTATAGTGCTTTCTCTTGTGTGTGCTCTTCCTATGTGTCTTCTAATCTAGTCTTCATTTTAAAAAAAACTTTGTAACTACTATATACAAAATAGATAACAAACAAGGACCTAGTATATAGCACAAAGAACTATACTGAATATTTTGTAATAAGGGAAAAGAATGTGAAAAAATATATATATATACATATATCTGAATCACTATGCTGTACACTTGAAACTAACACAATATTGTAAATCAACTATACTTCAATAAAAAAAATTTTTTTAAATTAAAATAAGGGCTTCCCTGGTGGCGCAGTGGTTGACAGTCCGCCTGCCGATGCAGGGGACACGGGTTCATGCCCTGGTCCGGGAGGATCCCACAGCCGCGGAGTGGCTGGGCCTGTGAGCCATGGCCACTGGGCCTGCACGTCCGGAGCCTGTGCTCCGCAGTGGGAGAGGCCACAACAGTGAGAGGCCCGTGTACCGCAAAAAAATAAATAAAATAAAATAAATTAAATATGAAATCAAAAGGCTTTGTCTCTTTCTTCCATCTTTATTCTAAGGTTTGCTATTTCCTATGTGTGGCATTGTCACCTATTGTTTGACTATCTCCTTGAGTTCCTGTGTCTGATATGTGGGCTTTCTTCATAGCTCTGGTTGCTTCGTAAGTTTGTTGGTTTTAATTTCATGGTGGAATTTTTGGTTACAATTTCCATAAGCTTGTGACATTTGCTTGGTACTTTCTCTGTTTATGCTTTTACAAAAGAATGGCTAACATATATTCTGTCTTCTTGTGAAAGGTTAGACTTTCTAGTATTTTAGTTCAAGAACGCACTCCATTATGATTACCTTGACAGATTATTTTGGTATATTGTACCTATATCTGGTCACAACTTTTACGCCTATGAAAACCTTATCTTATTCTGAATGGCTTCTCTCATGAGGCCTATAATACATCTTTCCTGTACCAGCTTCTTCCACAAAGAGAACTAACTCCTCTGGCCCTTAAAGTGATGACTTTGAAGTGATGACTCTGAACACTCTGTGGTACCTTATGTCTCTTCTTTCTCAATCTCCCCAAGTGCTTAGCTCTTAGTTTAACTGTAGATCTACTCAAAGTATTTCTTGCTGCAGATGGAGACTTCTTCTGGAAAGTTATTTTTTGCTGTGTTTTTTAGTGATCTGCTCCTAATAGGTTGTATCTCAAATCACCATTCTTCTATGTTCTTCCCACCAAAACTGTATCAAGTGGCTTCATATATAGCTCTGCTGGTTTAAGCTACTGCTGTTTTTAAACAGCAGCTAATTATGGTTTTCTGGGAGTTATTTATTCATTTTTTAAATTTTTTTTTTAGGTAATTGAAAATTAATACTTTTCCTCCATTATTTTATTTTATCTGAGTGGGTTCTAGGAAAAGTGGCAAGATTCTAAACTAAGTAGCTACCATTTTCCTATTGGAGTTCCAATGTAAATAAATTGGAAGAAAGCATTCCGCTCTCTTTATATTCATTCATGTTTATAAATTATGAATACATCCATATAGCATATATACATACGATAAAAGTTACTAAACATGTTTTTTTTAAATTGGTCTTTGCTTTTAAAACTCAATAGAATTATAAACATTGTGCAACAAATTATATAATGTTTTCTATATTAAGAAGAACCCTATCCATATTTGTAATGAAAATTACTGATTAATGCAAAATAATATAAAGGAATTATATGGAGTTATAGCTTTTCTGCTAATGTATGAAAAGGAAACAGGCAGTTTGTATATAACCAAACAACTTGTTTATTCCAATAAAAACAGATCAGTTCTTGCTATTTCTTATACTATTCATCTTTCTTCACTGTCTTTTTCTCCCCTACAACATGTATAGTAGTTTGAGTTTTTCCTGATTTCTCTTAACATCTTTCTGTAGAACATTCTCCCTTTTTTTTCTCTATTTTTTGTGCACTGTACTATATTTTTGTGTTTTTCCCTATCAGTCATGTTATAGTATCCTATTTATTTTTCCTCAGGAAAGTATATGAGCAAGGTCTTGCTTCCAGAAAATGGTGTCATAATCCCAATATTACTAGAAAATCATATGGAATACATAGTTCAACTGCTAGTACTGAAAAGGGTTTGTATTTTTTTTTAACATAACTAGATTCAGCTAAGCAAATGCTCAAAGCATCTTTCTATCGAAGCTATGTAGATAGATGTGTAGTATTTTGAAATGCAAAGAAAGGTAGTAACAAAATAGATGGAAGAGGCTGTCAACATTAATATGGGTAGCAGAGAAATACAAGAGTTGAGAGGGTGAGAAATGAGAGGGGACTAGATAGAGCAAACTATCCATATCCTAATGATTTTTATCTACTTAACTCAAGTAGCTTTGTGTTCTCTTATTTAGTTCTGGAAATAGGTCAGGTTTCTGGAGGTTCAGGATACCAAAAATGTTAAGGAAACTATATTTACATTGATATGAATTGAAATTGAATCCAAAAGGTGAGTATATATTATTCTTCAAAAATGGGGGGTATAACGGGAAAGAAATCTGGGAGTTCAGGTTTGATATTAGAAATTATTTTACCTTAGATGATGTATGAGACAGGGAGACATGAAGGAAAAAGTTAATCTTAAACTTTTCATATTACAATTTGGAATATGACTTTGATAAGTATATTATGAACTAGTTTTATAAACCAATGGCAATAGAGTCAATTTCACTAAAATATACACTGCTTTTCCTTTGTATCCTTCTGCATCTCATGTTTGTTCCATAGAGGACTTTATCACATGTGTTCCAGATTCTGCACTTCCTATATTTTAGCTTCTCACGTGTTTTTTTTTTTTCTTTTTCGCGGTACGCGGGCCTCTCACTGTTGCGGCCTCTCCCGTTGCGGAGCACAGGCTCTGGACGCGCAAGCTCAGCGGGCATGGCTCATGGGCCCAGCCGCTCCGCGGCATGTGGGATCTTCCCGGACCGGGGCACGAACCCGTTTCCCCTGCATCGGCAGGCGGACTCTCAACCACTGCACCACCTGGGAAGCCCGCTTCTCACGTTTTAATTAACTCCAGAGAAATAATCTTTTTATTTATAAACTAGTACTTTGGAGTTACATGGTTACTTCTCCAGAGGTTACAAAAACCTAAAGCTGATGAAAATTTATCTAATTCTTGTTAGAAAAATAAAACAATCTTCTTATAAAAGTTATAGAAAAAAGCAAATTAATTCTAGATTAAGGTTTTATTTAATTCCATTTTATCTTTAGAAAGTATTTAAGAAAAATGATTTGTTATATTAATTGGTAACTGGTATTAATCAATGAAATTAAATCTTCAACGATCCACACATTTTGTCAAGAAAATCAAGCTCTTTCTAATTATGTGTATATAAATTAACAAAAGTTCATTTAAAAAGTTAGGAAACTGCAAGATCATTCATTAACTCATATATTAATTCATTTACTCATTTAACAAATAAATGTACATATCTACTATATGGCAAGTACTACTTTAGTCACTGGGAAAGAGGCAAGGTTTTGAAGAGCGTAAAATTAAAATTGCAAAAAGTGTTATATACAGATATATAATTTGCACATTAATTTAATGTACTTAATGTACGATATATGTCTACCAGAAGTGGAATTGCTGGAAATATGATAATTCTATTTTTAATTATTTAAGAAACAACAATTACTGTTTTCTGTTTTCTACCAGGGAAGAATAAAAATATTTGGTTACACAGAATGCCTATTGCAGCTTTATTTATAAAAATGAACAATGGATTAATTCAAATGTTCATCAACTGGTGAACAAATAAATATAATGTGATACATCTATTATTCAGCAATAAATTTATTTATAAATTTATTCAGCAATAAAATCAAGTGAACTGTAAATATGTGCAAGAATATTCATGAATCTCAAAAAAATAATATGCTGAAAGAATGAACAAGGAAGTCTAAATGCTGTTTGATGCCATTTAAATGACAGTCATTAAAAGTCAAAATTATATAGGAACTTCTGAGAAGTGGCCAGAAACTTGATGTAAGATTAATAGGATCAAAGGGTAAGTTTTGAAATAATCAAAATATTCTGTATTTTTATAATGGTGGTGGTGGTTACGTAATTGTGCACCTTATCAAAAATCAGTGAATGGTATAGATACAAAGAGTATGCAATTTATACTTCCATAAACCTGACTTTAAAAATATCAACCACATAACACGCAAATGAGTGAAATATATGTTATGCCAGCCAGCTGTAAATATTCCACAGAAAAATGAAATACACAGAGATTTTGTGGCTGTGTTTGTGTTTGTCATGGGAGGTATGTTTGCAATTTAAAATACTCTGAGCCAGAAATTCATCTGAGAATATAATTTGTAAGTACTGTAGACAGCTAAATGAATATCTTACTACAGATAGTGTATATTATTGCTATTATTGCCATTAGAAGGGAAAATTTTGCTTTTGCTTTTTATAATGGTTTCCAGACATAGTGAGGAAGTGCTATCTAATGTTCTTAAACACAAGGGTGCCCTAGGGAGAAATACAAGTGTTAGACAAGCTTCGTTCAGGCATGAGTTTTAGTGAGTTTGATGTTAATGAACCAATAATATGCACATCCAGAAAAAGAAAAGAGAAAATTCACCAATATGTACATAAATCCACTTTGTAAAGTGCTAAAGCAACATCTATAGTGCATGATGAAGCTCTGGAAAAGCTACTAAATTTGTGAATTCAAGAAATGGCAACTATAAAAAAGTATACTGAACAGTACTGTCGTGGGATTGAAGGCCAAAAAATACACAGTCACATTACCAAAGGTCAAAAAAATGCCCCTTCTTGGTCAATGCTCGCTGATTCTTACATTTCAAAAGGCAACATTGTGCACAAAATAAACCTGTAGGCTGGGCAGATTCTGTAGATAGGGAGACTACAAAATGATTTTTTTAAATGCCTGCTAAATGTTATATAGAAGAAGGTTATATGGAAGAACAGATTTTTAATGCTGATGAATCTAGCTTATTTTATTAGGACTTTGTTAAGTGAATCTGTGTAACACATCTGGAATTTTGGTTGATGAAAATGTTGTGACCAGAGGCTTACAAGAATCTAACCCAGTATTTTCCCTAAGTACAGTAGTTCAGTATTTGCTAATTCAGTGTTCATGGTGACATTATAGAATGTAGCTACCATGAACAGTGAGAGCCAACTATATACTGAGGTGCTATTACCAGACCTACTGAGAAAAGAAAGCAGTAATTCTTCTTCCATCACTGTGATCGAAGGATGGTAGACTTGTACTTTCTCACAAACCGGTATAACAAAGGAAATTTTTATTTATTATTTTTATAACAAAGATTACCTTGATATTGCCTTAAAGAAAATTACTGCTAAATTAAGATTCATTTATATGTTGGAGGTTCTGATTTAATGTACGTATATTTGTGTCATTAGTTACATAAGGCAGTGTTAGCCAAGAATGGCTAAATAACTGCCATAAAAATGTTCCAGACATTCTTTACTCGTCTTGGACAACTGTCTAATGTAATATGAAGGTCTGATGTCAAAGGTAAATACAAAGGGATTCAACCACTTCATTAAGTTTAAACTCACACACCACACAATGCTCTGCTGGAAAGAAACTGGGAACATAGTTTGCTGAAGATGTTTTTGTAAGAATCATGATATTCTCTCTTTACATTTCTCAGTGTGTCAGTTATCATCTTTAACAAACAGCAGTCACATAAACCACATTCAGGGAAGAAACTATAACTGGCTATTTTACTTTAAACAGAAGTTTGTAATTGTTGATATTATTCTTTTGAGGAGTAACTGTGTTTGTGCCCGGTCAAGCACCTAAAGCCTCTGTATAGAATGCCATAGTTATTTATATATCAAGTATCACAACGTCTGTGTGTCAGAGAAGGCCAGCAATGTAGTTCTACAAACACTAATAATAACAGCAAACACTTACATAGACTCAACAGCACTTACCAAGTCCCCGGAGCTGTTCTAAGTGCTTTACATGTACTAACTCATTTGATCAACAAAGTAATCCTATGAAATAGGAAAGATCTTTCTCATTTCCAATTTTCAGATTAAAGGAACTAAGACAAAGAGAATTTAACTGATTACAGGTCATCCAGCCAGAAAGCAGCAGAACCAAGCTTTAAACTCAAGGAGTTTGTAGAATCTGTGCCCTAAAACTACCGAACTAGATAATCCTTTATTCTGGAGAAAGCACTTTTATGTATATTGTTTCCCCGACTTCACAGTAACCCTGTAAAATAAGCCACTTCAGAAATTCTCTGGGATTCTTCCCTTTGGACTCCAAACTGATTTGTTCGCCCTGAATCTTAGCCTTAGCTTTGCTCATGGCTCACAGCATTCAATTTTCCTGCCTTGAAGCTGGAAACTGAACTTCCTGGTTGATTCATTTTTCTGGACTGTATAGCACCTGGCCATCCCAGGAACAATGGCCTCTGCTGGCATCTGTGTGTCTGACAGCCTGAGGCTTTAATCAAGGATCTTTTGGTTTCAAGTTTATAACTACACGAATGTAAGCAGGAAAAATAGGAAAGGTATAATTTATCAAAAGGAGGCAAGGATATTCTATGGAACCCTAAGTGAGGAGATACAGTCAGAAAAAATTAAGATCTGAAAACAGAAACTTGTAAAAAAAAAAGTAAGTCCCAAAATTCCTCACTCCCTCTACACCTCTATGACATATCCCACCCTCCACCTCCTGTTTTGTTTATATGCCTTCTTTATTTTTTTATTTCTTCAAAAAGGTTTCTTTTTTCTGGGTTTGTGGCAGAAGACAGCCATCCTACACCTCCAGAGTTCACAACTCTCTCGTTTGTGACCCATAGAATCTGACTAACATCTTTGAATCCCAATTATAAATCCTGACTTGGGAGAATATGATCAATCTTTTTGAGGTACATGTGCCCACTCTTGGTTCTATAAGTCATAGAGAGGGCAGTGTCTAGTTTTGTATTTCTATGTAGATTAATACACTTTTCCTCACATGGCTCCTTTAATGTTTTAAGTGCCACTAAAATCTATAATCAAATGTCCAATCTGAATCTAATGTAAAATAAAAAATATTGTATTGTATTGTACTTTCCATTATGCTATAGAGAGATAGCCTGCTTTGGGCTGTCATTTTGGGTCTTCATCATTAAGCATGATTACCCAAGTCCACAAGAAATGCAACATTCAAAGCCTTTCTCTTTTGTGATTTGAGAAGGAACTACTATATTCAGAATGTAAGAATAAAACTTGGCAATTATGGAGTTAAGACATAAGTGGTGTTGACTTTTTACCAAAAAAATAGCCTGGAGGAGAATTTTAAAGTAAAGGAAGGAAACATGAGCTGTAAGCAATTCTGAACTTAAACAGTGAGCAAGAAAATTAGAGAGGTCCTAAGCAGAAGTCTGATTCATGAAAACTATGGAGAAAAATGTGGAGAGTCAGTATATTGTTATGTGAAAATACTGAAATCGAAGTCAAAATTAAAATGCTATCAATTTATTTCTGGATTTGTGTGATAAGAGCATATCTTGTCTACTTATCTCCTCTGTCTCTTTTAACTTCTATTTATCTTGCCCTGCAAATTGTTACAATACGAATCTTCATGAAATATCAAATTTATTAGTTTGCTTGAATTTCCTGTAGCCCCAAGCTGCCCTAATATTCCTTATTGTGATTAAATTATGTATGAAGGAGAACAAAATTTAATACAATGATTCAGAATTTACAGATACTCAGAGTTATACAGTTACTGTTACAGCAAACTACAGGTCAAACATTGCAGTGGTTTTATTAAACATATATCTTTAGAACTGTTATAAAACTATTGCCTTATATTGGCTATCCTTTATGTAAATATTTTCCCAAATAGAATTTCAAAAATATTCACTAACTTTTAAATCAATTTATTTTACTAAAATAGAGACTTTACAAAAGGCAAAAAAAATATCCTAGGTTTTAGTTTTTAGTATTTGTAACAGTTTAATTGACAGATCTGTACATTAATACAGCTCAGATAATGCTTTAAGGGAACATTCTGGATATCATATTAATAACACAGTATAAATCTGAATAGGGGCCTTCTGGAATGTAGATTTATTATAGAACAATTTTTAATCCATCTCTTTAAAGAACAACATATACTTCTCAACAAATCAGAACACAAAAATCTTAAATGTTACTGTTTCACTTGTGCATCAAGCTCCATAAATCAACTGTAATTAAAGGGTTTTTTCTGTTTGTTTTACTTAAGTTTGGGGAAATTGAGCTGAATTAAGCAAAATCCCAAAGATTAATCAATTTAGTGCCAAATATCCTCTCCACAGCTTTCCCCTGACATTGCCATCTGTTGTCACTAGAGTCCTGAAAAAATTTACCTAGAAGTCCAACAGGACAGAGCCAAACAGGTGGTTAAGCTGTCATAACTAGCTATCATGTAAAGATATCAAGTCCAGGAAAAATCAGTGGAAAAGAGATATTATCCACTACAACTCCAGAATTCAGGAGAACTTAAATCAGCAAAAGTTAGGGCCTAGGTTTGAGACAAGGACAGAAAAATGAGGATTATCAATGGGGTACACAATTTGAGATAAACATCAGCAAACAGTAACCTTATGTTGAGGCCCATTTCTCCAATGTTTCTTGGATGCTGTTTCATGGGGATAATGCACTTTATATTCAATACCAGTATATGGTGTTTCTTATGTGTAAGCAAAATAATAAGAAACTATAAACTAGATGACAGCTGTGGTCCAAAATATTATAGTTTAAGGATACTTAAAGTAAAAATAAGAACATTATGGTCATAAAGGAAATATGCTCTTAAATGAATTGAAACACACAAATATATTTAGGGAACATTGTGGATTCATGGACTGGTGATAAGAGAAAATTACTGTAATGTATTACAACTATGGTTTTCAAATGTGTGCATTTGAAAAACAATTTTAACTATTACTTAGAAAGTGATATAGCTACTTCTTTCTTCAAATGCCTGAGGTTTATGTGTGTTGAGTACAGTACTAAAGTTGAACATACATTTTTTTACAAAATACATGTTCATAACTTTGTTTTGTATTTTAGTATTTGAATTATGATGGATTTAAATGTTTAGCATGTTAAAATTTCTAACTTTGGTAAAACTGAATTAATATCCCCTTCCTTGCATTTTAAGATTTAAGATTAGGAACAGTTTCAGGTGCAATCTATCATACCTTATCACATCCAAGTTAATCCCATGCCATCAGATGAGACTAATAAAGAGTTAAATGAAACTTCACTTTAAATTATAACTTACTGTCTCCTTAGAATTTCATCTTAAAATATTCCTTTTTCTTATTCAGAACAAACTGAGAAAAGCTTTTCTTGGCAAAGTGATTTCTGTTTTGCTAAATGTTCCGGGTATATGAGACTTAGAACTTTATGATATGTTATATAATTTGAAAAGGATATTTAAAACAGCTTTTAAGTTGATGGTGACTTTTAGGACTATTTTTTTTTTCAATCTGCATTTCAATTGCCAATTTTGTGGGAGAAATACAAGCATAACGCCAACCAATTGGCTTTTGGGAGATCCCTTGCAGGGATATTTTGTTTACCAGAGCCTTCCTTCTCCATGTTGGCAAGAGGAGCAGCTCCATTAGTGCTTAAGTTTTGCCCTTCTCTTGACAGTGGCAAGGTTTGAACTTTGTCAAGCTGTGGACAGTAACCTCATCAAAGGAAAAAAGAAAGAAAATGACTCAACTCACCTCTTGCAGTTATTTAAAAAGTGGTAAAGCGTACTATAGGAAGGACATGAAAAAATTCTCAAATCAAATTTAATATTTTTTGGATTGCTCCAAACCTTTGAAATAGTTTTACTTCCTTTTAATAAAAGCTGGGTTCTTTATCATCTAGTCCTTTATATCACAGATTTTCATAGCGTACAGCTTCTCTGAAGAAATATGAAAGCCACTTTTACTCTGTGCCATGTTCTACCTTCTTTCTCTTCCCAAAGTCAAAAGTATATTACAGTTCATATTATTTTTTCCTATCATAAAACCTGAACCATAAGAAATCTAACAGAATTTGAAGTTTTATAACAGAGGTAATATTTCTGAACTGTCTTTCATCAGAGTAGAAGTTTTAGCTATCTAATACTGTAATCCCATTGCCTTCCTAGCCCACTGGCAGAATATGATACTATTCATGAACAGCTATTTCTTTTCTGTTAGTATACAGCATTATCGTGACTGTATTTTCCTTAATTTATAACTAGGAGAAATTGGGGGCATTCTGTCTGTCCCATTTATTATTTTATAATTAGCTGATTATTTAGAATGTCTAATAATAGAAGGAAATACAAGCAAAATGATATTCACATAGATATCTAATTATCATTATTTGATAGATGCTAACATTTATGTCCGTATTGTGACTATAAATACTGATGTATATTGTGGTAATGCTGGTTCTGTCTGTTATGTGTAAACATTTTACGTATAAGGTTGAAACTTCTTGTGAAAAATGGCAGGCAATGATCTTCACGAGTGATGGTTTGGTGATACTTACATCAACATATGTCTCCTAATAAAATCAGTAGTTATGAATTAATTAAAATGTGCAGAAAGATAATTCAGTTCTTTTTAATTCCATTTAGTTCAGTTTGTCAAATATTCAACTGTTCCTGCCCTCCTTATTCTTTAAATATTTGAATCAAAAGAAATGAATGCATAGGCTGTGATGCCTTGATTTTGAGACTATTCTCTTCCTTAATATGAGTAACCCACTGAAATATTCTCAGAGTTCTTACATAACAAAGACAATAAAGCAGAATGAAACACACATTTTTCCCTCTTTCTCTCAAACTGCTGTCATGGTATTAAAACTTATGTTCAACTTGTTACATATGTATAACAGGTTTATTCATGATCATTAATGATGGGAAACTACCTAAAGTCTTCCAACTGGTGAAGAGACAAAATTTGTTTTTCTCACACAGGAAAATACTCCTCAGTAATAAAAGTAACAACTAGTGCTATGCACAGTACAGATAATCTCAAATTTATTTCACTAAATGAAAGAAGCAGATTCAAAAGGCTACATACTACACATTTGTATGTATGTGGCCTCATGGCAATGTCATAACCATAGGAACAGAAAAAAAGAATAGTGTTTTTAGGGACTGCAATTGGATGGGGAGGTATTGATTACAAAGAGACATGGAGAATTTCTGGGGATGATGCAGGGTTCAATATCTTCTTTGTGGTGATAGTTATACAAATATGTGAACCTGTCAAAACTCAACATTGTATACTAATAAGTGAGTCGGAAGTATGTAAATTATACCTCAGTAAAGATAATAATTTGAACATTATCAAAGTCAATATGCTCACAGTGTACCCTCCTGGGGTCTTTCACTCAGGGATAAATACAAATAAATACATATAGAGGAAGAGGTTTTGATGTAACAGTAAAATGCCTAAAAGAAACAGATAATGGATATTGAGGGCTCTACTTGAATGCCAAACAATGTCCTTAATGCTTCATATGCATTATATCATTTAAAACTTACAACTATAGCCATTTTCCAGATACATAATATGTTAAATAGGTTAAATTAACTTCACATATTCAAAGGGTAGAATTTGGGAAGGCAAGGACTTATTGCAGCCTTGTTGCCAGTCTTGTTTTTGTTTCTTTTACTTAGTGTGTTTCCAGAAAATACCTGCATTTAGCTAATGACTTAATGAGAAAATGATCTTTTAATTTGAGGAGATTCCATTGAAATTATGTTCATAAAGGAATTGTTAGAACATGTCCTTAAATAAATTTTTAAATTTTTCTTAATGATAGGAATAACAGTAGAAAGAACGAACAGGAATATGGATTAAAGCTGTTCTTAAATTTCTGTAGACAAACTTAAAATTTTACAATGGGATAAACATTTGGTTTTTAATGCGACTCACACAATGTATCTACGTGTTCATTAAATGAAAAGCACTGTGCAAAGATTTTGCACTTACCAGTTGGATTAGGGTAATAATTATATGTCAAGTTGATATGCTCTTGAATAATGAGGTTGAAGAAGAGAATAGTATAGATCAAATCAAATTGCAAGAATAACAGAACCACATATATTCAGATGACATATGAAGCAGGGTCTATGATAAGTGAATCAAGATTTTAAATGTCCAAATTTCATTTTCAACATTTCAAAAGTTTTCTCAATTTTTCTGAAAGACCAGTTTTTTGTTATCAATTTTTTGTAAACAAATGCTAAAAGTATAATTAAAAGCATACAATATTAGCCATGAAAAATCAAAATTAACATTGTAGGTCAATATTACTACATAAAACTTATGACACAGGGATGAAAGTTTTATGTAACTGCATCATCATTAATAATTAATGCTTGTTTTTATTTTGTATCAAACAGGTTCTAAAATAATACACATTGATACATATGCCTAAAGGCAAATGGAATACATCTACTTTCATGATCAACATTTGAAAAAGTTTATGTTTTCTTTTAAACTTTGTCAGGTTTATCTACCTCAACCTATTCTCAGCCTTTCGTACTAATGATAAATAATGAATATATGTTTATGAAATAAATAAAAGTTGTCACATAGTGAACTGACCTGAGCCAATATTGTCTTACACAACTTTACTTTTTTGTGTGTGTGCTAATATTACAGCCACAGAAAATTTTTGAGGATCTTTAGAATTAGCTATTTCCCTCTAAAAATTTTTAGTGAAAGTGAGTCTCAGACTATTCTGCCAATAATCATACATTTAATTAATTGAACATTTACTAGCAGGCAATCACTAAAGTACTTCCTGCAACCTCTTCATTAAACCTCAACCAAGTCCCAGCTTCCTGTCCTTTCAGGTATTTAGAGAACTACCTATGTAAATGTTCACTCAAAGCAGACACACCAAAATTCCAAAGGCAGAGTTTCACTACTCTCTTAACAAGAATCAGGCATCTAGAATTATCAAGTTCAAGGCTGGCACAGGGCCATTCAGAGGTTAGCCTAGGATATCATCTATAAGGGTAATAGGGATAGGTTTTACTGCTGTATCGTCTGTTCAGCCAAGGGCAGGGAGTATCTCTAAAATAATTTACCCAAACTGCATTTTTCACTGACTTTACAAATGAGAGCTCATTTCTAATATTCAACATGCTCATTAACAGTTCACTATTTGCACCATTAAAACCCATTTCTCAAATTCACCATGCTAATTAAGAAAGCACTGATCATGGTAAAAAAAATAGAAGCACGTCCTGCAGAATATGGACTCTCTGATGAAAATGTGTATTCTTTAGAATGCTAACTGCACTTGAGTTATAGCTTAACCTAAAAAACATGCAGTACCACAATCCATGGTGAAGTGCTTTTAAGGATCACAGCTGTCATAATATGACGGGTAAAAATGAATATTAACAGTGCTAATCATATTTTTTTCTATTCTTATTTAAAATTTAATAACTTTCCTTCAGTTTTCTTTGTAGGAAATTGGCATTCTTAATGTCTATAAACTTAGACAATCTTTCTTGTCTTAAAACAAAAAATTAAACACCAAGCTACATTTACCAAAATGGCCAAAATGGTATTTTTAGACTATACATCACTTAGAAATTGCCTTGTTTCTTCAGACTATCACTTTTTCTAAACTTAAAAATAACAAAAGTAAACATATTTTCCATGAACTTACACTAAAAGATTTTCATATATATGCATGATATATGTTTCAAACTATTTTGCATTTAATGAACTGTTAAATATTAATTTAAGGCACAACTAAGATAAACATTGTCATTTTAACTTTTTCAATTTAAGGAAAATATTTGAAATGGAAGAAGCTACTTTTCAGTCTTTTATAACAAACTGAGAAAAGAACCAAATATATGAATAGTTTCTTATAATAGAAAAGCTATGCCAGTGTTGCTCTACTTCAGGAACCACACTGCAGGAGGAAAGTAGAAAGAAATGTACACCTAATAAATAACATTTTCCTTTATAGGTTTGTATAATCAGATCAACTACCACAAGGGGGAAAATAACCTTGTAAAAGTATTCAATTCTTGCTAATAGAAGGACAGTCAGAGATATAGCAAATTGCCCTAGTTACATGTGCTTTAGTATTATTTCTTTGTAATTTCTAATTAGCTTCTAGTAAGCAGAAGCCTAAGTAAAAACATGTATGAGAAGTAAAAGATGTGACATGATATATCATCACTGGCATCTTCATTACAAAAACTATAATCTATCTAGAATGCAGTTTCACCACGTGTTAAAAATATGGACTATTGATCAAAGTAACTCAGTAAGTCCTCATTCTTCATGTGTCTCCTCTTCCAAACATATAGAAATGGTTCATAAAGTTTATAAAAATAGAAAATTAAATGACAGAGATGGGCTCCAAATCAAGATGTATATTTCCAGACATCAGAATATACCACAGTGATCAGTGCTAAAGCCACTTCTGCTTTGCTTTCATTACAGAAGTAGGTAGAAGCATGCAGAAATTTAGTGAGGATAAGAAATAAGATCTACTCTCATTTTTTGAAATCAAGGGATGGAGGGTAGGATAAAAGTGGTATGAGAAGGTTCTTCTCATTTTTGAAAGAGGACTAAAAAGCAAACAGACATTGCAACACATAGCCCCCACTCAGGCCTGGGGGTGAGATAGCAGGACAGGACCATGCCAAGCCTTATTAGTGCCTGAGGCAAAAGGAAAAAGGGTGCCCTGATATACACTTAGCAAAATGTTCTCTACAGTTTGACCAAGAGGAAAAAGTGAACTAATACTGGCTAATCAGAAAACATTATGATATACAAAGCCCCATGCTGCCCAATCCATTCTCTAGTCATTGTCAACCCTCATAAATCCAGAAGTACAGGATTATTGAAAAGATTGTTACTAATGCACAATAATTTGAGGTAATAAAACAAACCCTCTGTCCTTATTTCAAATTTTTATACTTTTCACTTTACAGTTGTTCATTATGAACTTTTTGCATTAATTTTGAGTTTTTAAATTTTGTATTCAGCAAAATACTATATGCTTATAAACTGAAAGTATATGCCTAAAGACATGCATGATATGTCAAGTCCAACTAAAACAATAAATTATTGTTCTAGGCAGAATAATGCTGCCCCTCCTCTCCACAATGCCTAATTCCTAAAGTTCATAACTTGTGACTACTTTAAATTACATGGCAAAGGGGAATTAAGGTTGCCAATAAAATTAAGTTTGCTAAACAGCTGACCTTAAAATATGGACATTATCCTGGATTACCTAGGTGGCCCCAATGTAATCATAAGTGTCCTTAATAATGGAAGAGGGTGGCAGAAAAGGAGTCAGAGTCAGTGAAAGAGATGTGACAATGGAAACAGGGATGCTATTTTGCTGGCTTTAAAAATGTAGGAAGGAGGCCAAAACCCAAGGAATATGGGTAGCTTCTGGAAGCTGGAAAAAGCAAGGAAAGGAATTTTCCCCTACAGCCTCCAAAAGGGAATAAAATTTTGCAGACAATTGATCTTAACCTAGTGAGAAAGGTATGGGATTTCTGACATCCAGAAATGTAAGAGAATAAATTTGTGTTGTTTTAAGCCATCCAGTTTATGGTAACGTGTTACTGCAGCAAATAGAAAACTAATACACTATTTAGAACTGATTTAAAATCTGTTTGTTGTGTATCAATATTATAGGATGCCACTAAAGCAGTACTTAAATAAAAACAATTAAATACAGGTGCTTAGAAAAAAGAATAACAAAGTTTTAGATTAAATGAATTATATTTTTCAACTCAGGAAGCTAGAAATACTATGATTTGAAGAAAGCAGTTTTTCCTCAGAAAACGTGTAAAAGTAATAAGAAAATGAGAAATAGAGATGTAACTTTCATTTACAGAAAAATTCAGACACAGCTAAATGGCCCTGAAAAAATATTAAAAAGTGAGTAGAAACACAGCCAAATGCAATAAGCTTCAAATAGTAGTGATTGTTCTAGGAAACAGAAAGAATTATGGCAATCAATCTCAGAAGTAATCAGAAAAATAGGCTTTTTAAAGGTGATGGCCAAATCTACAGTGAATCCCTTTTGTTTATCAGGGAAAGACAATGGCATATAGCATCATGAACTTCTCTGGAACCAGTTTGCGTCTTAGAAACAGGAGGCAAAGGAATCATGCAGGAAGGCCATGTATTCAGGCTGAAGCCTGTCTCCATGTCAGAGGGGTAGAGTTGTTATCCTCTTTGACTGGTGAGAAGAAATGATAAACAAATTTACCTTCAAAATCCTGAGGCAAAAATAAATAAATAAATAACAAGTAACCTTGATACTAGTGATTCTAATCATTTTCCTACGTGGAATTCCTACAAATATATAACCTAAGGAATGTTCCCCTCCTTCGACAATGAGTGTTCAGACAGGCAGTACAAAGATATTACAAGGGAAGACAACTTTTAAGAAAATAGACAAAAAATAGTTACTAAAAATATTTTGTTACATGTTGATGAAAATGGAGAAGTAAAATCATATGCTTAATACAGTCACCATCCCTATGAATCACCAGCATAAAGCAGAAACATAAGAACTCAAGAAAAAATAGTAAAGTCATAGAGATTTTAAATGTATGAGTGAATGAGCTCAGAAAAAAGTGAATTTATTTCACTCAACAAATATTTTATTTACCAGACAATTGCTGAGATCCTATGACAGGCATTGTTTGAGCAACTTAAGATACATCAGGAAACAAAACTGACAAATACCCTTATTGTGATGGAGTTGATAAGACAGAGAGAAGCTGGAAAGATAATAAATATATAAATGATGTACTATGTAAGAAAGCAAGAAGTAATATATAAAACAAGGTCAATATATCAGGATAAGGTTGGCTGGCAGTGTGATGAAGTAGGTGAGACAGGAGCATAGACACCAAGGAAGTGAGTGAATTTTCCAAGCAGATAATTGCAAGAGTGGCATTCTGACAATGAAACCAAGGAAAACAAAAATCCTAAGGTAGGTGCATCCCTGAACTCCTTGAGAAGCCACAAGGGGCTGGTATGCCTGGAGCAGAGTGAACAAGCTGGAGATTGATGGGAAATGAGGTCAGAAAACTGTCCATGTTGCTTTCCTCACCATTACTCTTTAGTTTGAAAGGTATTATTTAGATCTATAAAGTCAAGAACATATGTGCATGTGTGTGTGTATATATGTACATATATATGAATATGTTTGCATATTTAGAAGAAAAAAGACACTAAAATATACCGTAACTAATTGTTGTGGACCACTAGTTGTTTCCTCAGATCAGTTATCATCTTATTCCTACCACAGGGCAACTGTGGTGTATAACTTGAATAGTGTTAATTTTAAGACTACAGATTATATGCAATGTTGGCCAAGGTGTGTAGTCACACACAGTGACTCTGCCTAGCCACAAGTCTAACCAGATTCTACGTTTCTAAGTGTACTGGTTAACTCAGTTTGCCATACCAAAATATCACAGGTTGGGTGATTTAAATAACAAAATTTTCTCACAATTCTGAAGACTGGGAAGTTAAGATCAAGGCAGATGAACCTAGTTGCAGAGCAGGAATAAAGAGGTAGACATAGAGAATGGACTTGAGGACATGGGGTGGGAGGGCAAAGCTGGGGCGAAGTGAGAGTAGCATCGATGTATATACACTACCAAATGTGAAATAGTTGGCTGGTGGGAAGCAGCAGCATAGCACAGGGAGATCAGCTCGGTGATTTGCGATGACCTAGAGGGGTGGGATAGGGAGGATGGGAGGGAAGCTCAAAAGGGAGGGGATATATGGACATGTGTATGCATATGGCTGCTTTGCTTTGTTGTGCAACAGAAACTAACACGGTATTGTGAAGCAATTATACTCCAGTAAAGATGTATTTAAAAAAAAAAAAAATCAAGGCAGAGCTGAATCAGTTCCTGGTGAGGAATCTCTTCCTAGCTGGCAGATGGCCACATCCTCACTATGTCTTTACGTGAGCTCTTCTTTGTGCACATGGAAAAAGAGCAAGCTCTCTAGTGTCTCTTCTTATAAGAACATTAATCCATGGGGTCAGGGCGCCATCCTTATGACCTCATCTAACTCTAATTACCTCACAAAAGCCCACCTCCAAATACCATCACATTGGGAGTTAGGGCTTCCCATATGAATCTGGGGGGGATACAAACATTCAGTCCATATCAGTAAGTCTCCCTTTAGTTAACTAGATATGACCGTATAAGGTTGAACCATTGGATTATAAGCAGTAAATAGTGTGTGCACTTTGGGGATGCTCTCCAGATTGAAGACAATCTACTTTTGCTGTACATTGGGTATTTGCCATTAACTCTAAGCTTGAATTTGGATAAGGCAGGGGGCCAATTTTAACCATGCCAACAAGGGCAATTCCTTAAGGCTGTGATTTGCAAACTTTATTTTACATTGAAATTGCCAGAAGAGTATTAAAACACAGACTGTTGGGCCATACACTGAGAGCTTCTGACTCAGAAAGGTGTTTATTACTTTATGATGCTTAGGAGAACAGTTTATTAAAAATATATAATTAATTAATATGTTTTCAGGTTAATAATAACAAATATTAAAAAGCAAAAAATGCAGGAGTTGGAGTAGACAAATACTATAATAGTAGACTTCAATTTCCTCTCAGTAAATGACAGATGAACTAAAAAATTAAAGATATTTAAGTAAGAATATAAAGAAGCTAAATCACAAAATAAATAGGCAGACATCGATAACACAAATGAAAAAAAGAATAAAACTTTTTAGTGGCAAAGGAATATTCATGGAAATTGATCATATATTAGGCTGTAAACTAAAATGAATAAAGAAAAGTTGTACGTGTAGATGATATCACCTTATCACAATATGACAAAATTAGAGAAAAACCAAAAATCAGAAAAGGCCCTCTCTCAAGGAAGTTACATTAAACAGATTAACTAAATTCCCTCCTATACATATTTTGGGTCAAAGTTAAAATATTTTAAAAAATACAAGAGCTAGAATAATATGAAAACCTGAATATCAGAATCTTGACATAGTTAAATTAGTGTTTAAAAGACAATTTAAGGCCTTGTGTATTAATAGTAATAAATCAAGTAATATAGTTATATTAAACATCAAATATAAGATACTAGAAAAGAACAACAGAATAAGGGTAAGGGAAACAAAAGGAAGGGATTTATGAAAGTAAGAGTAGATGTCAGTGGATTATATAACACACAATTTATAACTGGTAGCTCAACCACCATAATAACCTTGCAAACCATGATTAACTAGTCACTTAATCCAAGAGCAAACATATATGTTTCAAAATGAGGAAAGTTACTTACCAAAGAGGTCATCACTCCAGTACCCTAAAGGTCTCCTAGGTACCCCTCTTATTAGCGTTTGGCACATTTTCATTCAGCCCCTTCCTTTTCCACACACATATCAACATTTGATCAGCTGAAACAAAAGGATAAAGTAGCAAGTTATAGACACACTATAGTCTCTATTCAGCGAAGAGCCTCTGCCCTCTAGACTGCATTCAAACCTGGCAGTCTTGCTGGTTGTTTAATACAGTGTTGTGAACAGTATTCCCAGATGTGATATGTTACCCTCAAATTCCTGAAATGTCAATTGCAATAGCCAATCTTGACAATTTTAGGTTCAATTGGAAATTTCAGACTCAGAAGATTAAAAGAGGTCATATCCAGCACTAGATTTCTCAGATGATAGAAAAACACAGAACAGGAAACCCAGCATACCAGCACCGAGAGCAGTGCTTCTCTGACAGTCCTTGCAAATTCCCAGGAGCTATTTGTTAGCCTTAAAAACTGACAGCTCAACGTGCGGGAATGAGACCATGGAATGGTGTGGGGGATTCACAATGACTTAGAAATTCTGAGAGCTCCATATAGGAATCAATCTCTCTTCCAACAGTTTCGTAAGCTTAGCTTCCTATTTACCAAAAGAGGAACAGACTCAATCGCCAAGCTGAGGAAAACCCAAAGCTATGGCTTCACCCAGATTTTTACTAGTTTGTTTTTTAATAGTCCCGTAGTCTAGATGTGGTTTAGTAGTCAGCATTTCTTTTTTTGTGTCCTAAACAATGTTGCCTGGTGAAACAGCTGAAATTCTACTTTTCTCAGGTTTCTAATAATTAGACGAAGGCAAAATTAAGGCCCATATACACTGGGAGAGAAGAGAAGAGGAGAAACGTTTGTTGTTATCTTTACTTATACCTACCATGCATAGTGACTCTGCATTCATAATTGTATTGCAAATATCCTTTAGAGGGGTTATCTACTATGTCCTAAGCCACAGAATTCCAGAATTTGATTGAGATGACAAGCTCAAATAGAGCATTTCCCTGGGAATTACCTTCTAACTTGAGCATACAGGTCTCTCATCAAAACACCAACTTCATTTCCCCAAGGATCTACCCACAAAATGTCATCAGATCATCACTTACTGGGCCTCCATTATGTTTTGCAGAATATGGAGATTAGGAATGTTACGGAGTCCAAACTTGCTCTGCTTGCCGCACTACACGCCAATAAATCGGAGACGAGGTGTTGAGGCAAGGAATATGACTATTTGGAAAGCCAGGAGACCGAGAAGATGTCAGAATAATGTCTCAAAATAACCATCTTATCGGGGTTTGGATGCCAGTTTCTTTTATAGAACAGAGAGGGGGGAGGAGATGAAGTAAAGTAAGAAGGCCATAAGATTTGCAAATGTCCCCTGGAATGGCCAGCCTCAGGGAGGAGATGTGTTCATTTCTTCTTTCTTGCAGCCATCCACAGGTGGACAGGGTCTGGATGTTTCCCTGAACAAAGGCACTTTGGTTTAACATTTAGGCAGAGGGGCAGGGTTCCCCGAGACAGGCCATTATGTATAGACAGTATCCTTTTGGTGAACAAAAGCAGCAGAAAAAAAAGGTTAAAGTAAAAGAAACAGGTCCAACATGTAGTCAGATTTGGCTCTTCCCTGTTACAGGAAGGCTCCTTCAGACTACACTGTGTAAGAGAGCAGGAGAGTTCACGGAGTCCTGAAGCAAAATAGTGATGATGAGCTCAGAGACAGATTTTTCATGAAGCTAATGAAGCTTAATTTCAGGACTCCTCAATTATATAGCTCTTTACATATCCCCGAGAGATGCCTTATCAACTCTATATTAATATATACATATATAATTTTTTCTAAGAAAAATGTCCCCTAATTTATAGAAGTTTTAGGAATATAAATCCACCAAAGGAATTTTAGCTTATTTTAGTAGGAAAAAACAAGGTAACAAGGTAACTTCCAGAGCAATAAAGTAAATAATACTGGCTGTGTTAACTTACTACAATATAGAATACATCCAGATGGAAGCTTCAACTAGGACTACCACTCAATTAATGTATTATAATCCAAGGTGTTTCCCAAGCTCTATCCGTATTCTGTATAGTTCCATAGTAAACTAAACAGGGATCTTGGAGGGATAAACTAACCTATAGAGCATAAGCTCCTTCATAGCATAATAGCCCTTGCTCCAGAAATCAGTAAGCTAATATGGACAATATACCAATTACCAAGTGAATTTATTAAAATTCTGTATTCAAGCATTGAAAAAGTAATCAAAGAACATGTTTGAGACTCTGTGGACCAACTATATATCAACCATGAGTAAAACTCTATCACTAGACCGTGCTAACCCTCTATCTTTATCTGTGGAACACAATGTTATTCTGTGTCCCAAGAATTTGCATTCACTTGGACATATGTCCAACAATCCCTGAAATCCCTAACAATTACAATGGTACACAACTGACAGGTCGCTTTGTGAAAGGCAAAAATGAAGAATTATAATATACACTTATTATGCTAGTGTAGGACCCTTTCTCTTTGTTACTTAGATTCAACTACATTAAAGAGGACCTGAGATTGTGAAATGACACATTTTTGAGAACTGGTTAAGATACTTTAAGTTACTATTATATTGATTCAGAATAAACCTCTGGTTGCCAGATCTAGATTTATATTGTTTTATTTTGTTTATTTTTGTACAACTCTTTACTCTTATAATCCAATTGGACTTTAATGTCTTGCCTCTTTCAGTACCAGGAACTCCATAATCGCTTAATAGTTTTTGCATTTATATGAAGTTTTTTGGCATCTATTACCCTGTGGTTACTTCATCCCAAAGATCAGGGAATCTATTTTAAAAAGTAGAATCTACTAACAACATCTCTGACTTTCACAGAAATAACACCACAATACATTTCAACAATATTACCATTCTCATAAAAATACAGTTCTTAATGCTTTGATGAACCACCTCTGGGGACATTAGTTAGGAACTAGTTAGGAGTAGATTGCACATCTTAAATCTATTTTGACACTGATAAGTATCAATTTTTCTATTTCTTCCACTACAGTAGACTGAGGAATTTCTAGCATCTCATCCTCATTTAGTGAGAGATAACTTTGAGTTCAAAGAACAGTAAACAAACAGCTAGAACCATTCCTGTTTCCAGGTGGAATATAAAGTTCTCAATCAATGTACTCTTTAAAAAATCAGCTTTACTAAAATTATGTTTCTTTCTCTTTGGTCAAATGCTCTTAGAATCCATACACACAAATATCATGCATGGATTTCATCCAATATAAATTAACAAAGCTTTCCAATGCTTTTACTCTTTTTCTCCCAGGTTAACTATAACCAGCCCCCTGGGGAATGCTAGATTCTGTCTCATTACAGATCTGGATAAAATGATAAAATTAGTTAGTGGAGTTGTGCATGAGAAGGTTTGATTGCTCCAGGGATTGTTTTAGAGTCTTCAGCAAGGCAAAAACGGTCTCATGAGACCCTGGGGAGGTAAGGCTGCTTCTGCTGACAAGGGAGGTGTGGTTGGTGGGGCTTTGGAGTACTCCAGCAATCTAGTTACCGCCCTGTGCAGCCATTTCTCTTTTCATGTTTATACTCTTTCATATACTTTATTAGTAACCTAAGTTTAACATGATATAATGATTTCTGTACTTAACAATGGCTGAACATTCTCTTTAAGATCCAGTATAAATAAAGGAAAGCTCAGCACACACATTCCTTGGATTCCTCGTGTCTTTATATTTTTCTATGGAAACAGCTTCACTTGGACTTTATTCCAGTTATCCATAGATGGTAATTTAGTTACTTGCTGATGCATGCCATGGGTTGCTGTGAGGCACATAACTTAATACGTTTATAAGTGACAGAATTCCAAAGTAGGTCAGAAGGCCAGTTCCAGACCTCCAAAAGTACCATGAGAGTGAGTTACTTTCTATTCATACCTGCCACCAAATTAAATAGATCCAGAGTAATTAACTTTAATAAACATGTATCATTTGTGGTAGCCAATTAAACAGAAAAGGATATTGAGTAGCTTGTTTAATCACTGGAAAGCTGAAGTAGAAAGCTTGAATTTAGCTACCATGTATAATACCCAAAACAATGCTATGAAATTGCCTTGATAAGATGACTTCTTTTCTTCTACCACTGTTGATACTGAAACTTAGGTACTTCTGCCAACAAAATATACAAAGATTCTGAATATTCAAGTTGCTGACCTCTGAAAAGTCTTTGGAAGTAGGTGTATTGATGAATTCTTGGTTCTGTTTGACCTAGACCTACAATTGGTCCTCACTGAGTAACTAAGTCTTGTGGATTCTAATATGGTAGGGGATGGCTATCATAAAGACTGAGAATTCCCCCAAATGAGAGTATCAAAAGATACTAAGGAGTCAGAAAATGGGACATGACAAATATTCTAAAGAGAAGAAAGAACCATATGTGCTCTATTTCTATATATTCTGGAGAGACGTTTTTTATTATCCCTCATTAGGTTATTGATGAGAAAGAAAAAGCTAAGTAAAATAATAACAGAAGAATGCTTTTTTAAAAATAGAAAACATATTTAACAACAGCAACAACAAAAATGCTAATGCCATGCTTAATTAGAATACTAGAAGCAGTACCATTGAATTTAGAACCTAGATATGTTTTGCAGCCATTTTTATTATTATTCAACAATGCCCTGGAAGTCCTAGACAGTATCGTCTGTCAAGACAATGCAATGAGAGACATAACGGTTGGAAAGGAAGAGTTTTAATGTTTATTACTTACCTGTAATTTTTTTGATAATTGGAAAATCAAAGAGTATTAACTAAAACAATTCAAAAAAAAAGATTAAGAGACTAGAGGAAGCTGGCTGATTAAAAAATAATACAACTCAGGAATCAACAAGCTTCTCATGTAGAAACAACCACGAATTAGAAAATAAAATTAAAATTTTATTTATAATAATAAAACAAAAAAGGATAAAATACATATAAAGAATAAATCAATAAATAAAATTATATGTCTATTATAGATTTTTATATATCTCCTAAAATAAGAACAGAACAAAGATGTACATAAATCAGGTTTATAGACAGAAAGATTCAAAACAACTAAAATAACAATTCTCCCTATATCAGTTAATACATTTAATGTACTCTCAATGAAACCTACAGAAGAGTTTTTGACTAGAAAAGATGATTCTAAATTTTGTGGGAAAAATAAAACCAAGTAAAACTATCTGGGAAAATTCTGAAAATTAAGAATAGTAAAGCAATGCTAGTCATAGCGGACAAAAAAATATATTATAGTGCTATAATAATTAAATCATGTGATACTGTTACATGAATAGACAGATTAATAAGCTAAAGAATAAAGATTTTAAGTATCTCCAGATGAATAAAGCCATTAATATATGATAAAGTTGATGCTTATGATCAATGGGAAATGAAGAAACATTTACAAAAATGGGGTAAGTCCTTTTGGGTATTAATTTAACAAAAAGGATATTGTGAATACATATCTCAACCCCAAATTAAGATAAATTCTGATTAGGTAAAAGCAATGTTAAAGAAAAGAAGGAGAAGGGGAGGAGAACTGTAGAAGAAGACAGGAAAAGAAAGAGGAGAGGTGAAGACAAATAATTAAAAATATGGAAGAAACCATAGTAAAATTATTAATCTCAGAATGTGAAAGGCTTTTCTCACTAGACAAAAATTTTAAAAAATTACAGAAATTCTAAGATTGAAAATTTTAATATATTTTAAAAATAATCGCATATGGGGGAAAAAAGTCACACCACAATACTTGAAGTAAGAGACAAAAGCAAACTGGAAAAACATTTGCAACATACACTAAAAAGGATAATTTCACTAAATGATAAAGAATTTGAAATCAATAAAAAAAGGTCAACGGGTGAATAACAAGTTGAAAATGGTTTTAAACAGTAAATTTACTAAGAGGCAAAGATGGCTCTTAAATATGATATGATAATAATGTCACTTATGAAAGAGAAATGAATATTTTTAAAAAACTGAAATATATTTTCAGCCAGCTAGAGCAACTAAGTTCTAATTGTTTGGTAGCATATTAAGTTGGAAATTAGGTTCCCTGTATATTGCTATGATAATCACAGTATATTGTTACTATTTCATGGTACAACATCCATGAAAGTAACATGGCAAAATTTATAAAAAGACTAAACAGATCTCATTTGACCCAGAAATATTTCTTGGAATTAATTAGAGACTATATATATATATATATATATATAAATACACACACACATAAATTACTCACAATTAGGACTTTCAAATACATTTTTGAGGATCTGAGGACATAAAAGAAGAATTGAAAAAATGGAGAATTAATTGATGGGAAGATTTAATGACAAATAACAAGATATTAATAATCTGTCAATTTAAAGTAATTTAAATAATATTTACTATCACTGTCAGAAAAAAATTAAAGCACTTAGAAAAATATAGATGATTTCATTAGAACAATTCTTAAACTCACCATCTACCTTTAACAAATCCATGTTATTATACACAGAAACAGTTTGCTCTTTTTCATTGCTTGTGGCATTTTGTTTTAATGTATCATATATAGTTATGAGTTTTACAAGTTTTACTATTAAAATCTTCTGGTGAACATAAGCACTCATTACCGCTTGGTATACACCAGGGAGTGAAATAGCTTTAGGAAAGATTGCCTTTAGTAGATAAAGCTTTAGTAGGTACCGGCACCACCACTGTCTGAATCTGTGACCTTGCACATATTTTTCTCTGTGTCAGTTTACCCTCTGTATAATGAGTACCTACTTGATGAAATATATGTGAGAATTCAATGAGATAATATATGCAAGAATTCAATGAGATAATATATGCAAAGGATTAAGAGCAATGTCTGGAACTTTGCAACTGCAATTAGTCACTTAATACTACTATCACCTTCTATAAGATTGTTCTATTACTCTTTATATAACGTACCACAGACTTATAAATAATGAGCTACACAAGAAGATATTGACATGTTATCTCCTATTATAATAAAATCATTTTCAAATAGGCATGCCTTCATAACATATTGGCTTCCAATTTCTCCATCTAGCAATGCGACACTTCCATTTATTTAAGTTTTTTAAAAAAATTTTATTTATATTGGAGTATAGTTGATTAATAGTGTTTGTGCTAGTTTCAGGTGTACATCAAAGTGATTACGTTTTAAATATACATGTATCTATTCTTTTTCAAATTCTTCTCCCATTTAGGTTATTACAGAATACCAACTGGCTCTAGGAAGTCAAGTATACTAGGTTCTCTTTGTTCATTTTCTCAGGTAATCCCCAGAGAATGCTAACTCATTTCAAAGATCCTATGTCTGTTGCCATTTGCTACCTGGCCAGCTGCTGTGCTTAAGAACACAGCTCTACTCTTGGTCAAATCAACTATATCCATCCTGATATGACTCTCCAGGTTGTAGTAGTTCCCTCTAATTTACCAGTATGTTTAATTCTATTCTATGAATTTTATAGGCCCCTGAAATAATATTTTGGAATGTGGTTACATATTAGAAATAGATAAATTAGGTAATGATTTGATGAGATTACTAATTACTTAAGTTTTCTTTTATGTTTTGAGCACCTGCATTTTGCCATCTCATTAAAGATTCCATAATAAATAATGTACTTTCTATTTCAGAGGGTCTTACAATTCCCTCAACATCATGCAAGACTTCAAGCAAGGTACTAATTTTTGAGTAGTCTGAATCTTTTTGAAATAATGTATTCCTCCTATAACATCTTAAAAAACTTCTGATGTATTAAAATTGCATAAACAGGGCTTCCCTGGTGGCGCAGTGGTTGAGAGTCCACCTGCCGATGCAGGGGACACGGGTTCGTGCCCCGGTTCGGGAAGATCCCACATGCCGCGGAGCGGCTGGGCCTGTGAGCCATGGCCGCTGGGCCTGCGCATCCAGAGCCTGTGCTCCGCAACGGGAGAGGCCACAGCAGTGAGAGGCCCACATACCGCAAAAAAAAAAAAAAAAGAAAAAATTGCATAAACATATGAACAGAGAGTATATTTTCCAATCTAATATCCTCTTTCAGAATTATGTTAAAGTGGACTAAATATGAATCTTAATATGTTTACTGAATTATTTTTCTAGTGTTCTTAACTTCATTCATACTAGTAACTAGAAGATTAAGAGGAGGTGAGGCAGTGACCCTGCATGGATCACAAAATATGGTTAACTGAAAGTGTTAAGTGTTCCAGGCAAGACACATGGCTCCAGTGAGTGATGGGACTTGTGACAAACTGATGTCCACATTTGAATAAAAATAGACAAAAAAATCACCTACAGAGGAAACTCCACTGGACAAATTTAACCTTCCATGAAGTGGGAAGGTGAACATGCTAAGTTTTGAATCCAGGTCTATTTGATGCTGAAATCCATACATCTTAAACTCTTCATCCAGGTCTTTAATTGTAGTTCATTCCTAAACCTGCACCTGAGTACACTGTCTTGAATTATTGCAAAATCTTCACCAACCACAGATTCTCCAGCTTTTTCTTAGAATGAGCTTCTTAGACAGATGCTTAATGCTGTCTGTAATTCCTTGATTTTTGCTTGCTTCACTCACAAATGTTGATTTTAATTCCATATTCTAAAGGTTCCTTCCCGTAAGTGCTATATTAGGATTGTAGTAACATATTTAAAAAGGTCTGCTGTGTATTCAGTTTTTCACCTTACCTGATTACGTGATAAGCAAAGGGCTTCTTGCCCATATAACACTTAATTAACCACAATGCTATGGCATTTATGTTTCATGCACAGAAGGAAAGGAATCAGAAGAGCCAGGAATGTATGGAACATATTCTAGGGCAGTCTATGTTAACAGAAAAAGAAATGGAGCCCAGGATGATTAGATCATTTCCCAAGGTTACTTTAAATATTAGACAATAAATTAGTAAGTGAATAAATAAATGAATAAATAAATCTCAAATCAGTTTCTCCTTTACTCTTTAAGAGATGTATATCACTGTGTCATTTTATCACACTGTATCATTTCTTCTAGTATAGAATGTTAATGTAAGGTTTTCTAAAACTATTAAAATGAATTTTAATAAAAGTTATTTTGTGGAGAAAATACTTGATTATCATTCCTTCTGTAAATACTAACTTGGAAGATAGAATATGATACTCTTCATTGTTTTCTTTTTATTTATTTTATCTGTGTCAGCATCAATAAAATGTAGTCCAGCCCAACCAATCTTCTTTCTGGAGGAGCCATGAAGTATCATATGTTATTAACTAGGTAAATAAAGTCTGTCTCTTTAGAGTGTAAAATTTCAGAATTCTTTGGTGATTTGCAGGGGGTTTTTTTTTTCTTTTTTTCTTTTTTTTTTTTTTTTGATTTACAGGTTTTAATGCTACTGCCAGCAAGTCTCTTTGCTTAAAAGAAAAAAATTGATTTTTCAATATATGTCAAGTGCTGCTCAGAGTTGAAAAACAAGTTGAAAAAGACAGTACCTGTGAAAAGCTGAAGAGAATGTGAGTGAGAGGGAATAGCAATTTATTTTACCCTGGAAACTGATTTCTGCAGAGTAAATGGTAGAAAAAATCCAAACTTTGTCAAAAGTTCCAAAAATATGGATAAATGCAAGTGTAAAAAGCCAAAATTAGCTTGCCAAAGTAAGACTAGGGAGTAGTTATCAAATACATTTTGTCCAAGTTAGTCAAAGAGAAGTGGAAAAAACATCCTTGCTCTTTGGAAATTATAATTTAGTACTTTTTTCATTAGCAGCAGCAGAATACAATTTCTTGTAAGACTTTTAACAATTAAGTTAACTTTTTCCACTTAATTAATCCAACTGTTTTTCTGTATAAACTGACCTTTCCATTGCCTAGGCAGTGAAATGGTTATGAGAACAGGCTTTAGGGTCAGGTACGGACTCAGTTTGAATCCTTGCCTTGTTATTTCTAGATATATGACAATTAAGTTACTTGAGTTCTCTATGCCTCATTAATATAGTCATAATAATAGCTCCCATCTCAAACAGTTGTTCTAAGGGTAAAAACAGATATTAATGCAAAACACTTAGCATAGTGCCTGGCAAATGGTAAGCATGGCAAGCATTCAATATTTGTCAGCAAGGATAAAGATGATGATGAGGAGGAGGAGGACTATGGCTTAAACACTGTATACATATATATTTAGCATAAAGGTCATACAACATTAAAGTGTAAATATGTGTGTATGTATATGTGTGATATTAAATATTTGGTGTCTGTCATCAAAGAAGTCGCCTTCAATTAGGTGGTGCTACCCAGTGCCTTTACTAAGGTGGAGAAGCACTGCTGATGTGCTGTCAGCAGCTTTTCAAGCATGCACCATACATCAGAAAACAACTATCACTTCGTGAGCACTTACTGTGTGTTAAGTAATAAGGGATTTAAAATCTTAAATTATTTAATTCTTGCAAGAAACCAATGAAATAAGTTACTATTGTTACCTTGTTCACAAATGGAGAAACTAAGAACTGGGCAGTTAAGAAATGTGCCAAAGTCACACACTCAATAGATGGAGTGCAGGGATTGCATTATATGCTATCTGGCTTCCAGCCTCTTTGTTCTTATGCATTATTCTCTATTGCTTTATCGGGAACAATTTGAATTTTTAAACCTTCAGAATACAATATCGGAAGGAATCAGCAACACTGTCTTTGTTTTGTTTTCAGCAAATGAGATTTTCATCGGCATTCTTTTCACAAAGGGACAGATTAAGACTGAAGATTGTGCCTCTCCAAGGTACTACATCTGAAAAGAATTAGTAAATATAGTGAAAGAAATGTTGTGTCCAGCCACCCTTCATTATCTCTTTCAAAAAAGCATTCTGGGGGCTTCCCTGGTGGCTCAGGGGTTGAGAGTCCACCTGCCGATGCAGGGGACGCGGGTTCATGCCCCGGTCTGGGAAGATCCCACATGCCACGGAGCGGCTGGGCCCGTGAGCCATGGCCACTGAGCCTGCGCGACTGGAGCCTGTGCTCCGCAACGGGAGAGGCCACAACAGTGAGAGGCCCGCGTACAGCTTTAAAAAAAAAAAAAAAGCATTCTGGAGAGGAGGACCTTCAAAATGGCAGAGGAGTAAGACGTGGAGATCACCTTCCTCCACACAAATATATCAAAAACACACCTACATGTGGAACAATTCCTACAAAACACCTACTGAATGCTGGCAGAAGATCTCAGACTTCCCAAAAGGCAAGAAAACACCCACGTACCTGGGTAGGGCAAAAGAAAAAAGAAAAAACAGAGCCAAAAGAACAGGGATGGGACCTGCACCTCTGGGAGGGAGCTGTGAAGGAGGAAAAGCTTCTACACACTAGGAAGCCCCTTCACTGGTGGAGACGGGCGGGGTGGGGGGGTGTTGTGGGGGGGGCGAGGGGGCGTGGCAGAGGGGAAGCTTCGGAGCCACGGAGGAGAGCGCAGCAGTAGGGGTGCAGAGGGCGAAGCAGAGAGATTCCTGCACATTGGATCAGTGTCAATCAGCACTCACCAGCCTGAGAGGCTTGTCTGCTCACCTGCCAGGGCAGGTGGGGGCTGGGAGCTGAGGCTCGGGCTTCGAAGGTCAGATCCCAGGGAGAGGACTGGGGTTGAATGCATGAACACAGCCTGAGGGGGCTAGTGCGCCAAAGCTAGTCGGGAGGGAGTCCAGGAAAAAGTCTGGAACTGCTTAAGAGGCAAGAGACCATTGTTTTGGGGTGTGCGAGGAGAGGGGATTCAGAGAACTGCCTAACTGAGCTCCAGAAACCTGCGTGAGCTGCAGCTATCAGCACGGACACCGCAGACAGGTATGAAACGCTAAGGCTGTTGCTGCAGCCACAAAGAAACCTGTGTGCAAGTACAGGTCACTATCCACACCTCCCCTCCCGGGAGCCTGTGCAGCCCGCCACTGCCAGGGTCCTGTGATCCAGGGACAACTTCTCCAGGAGAACACATGGCATTCCTCAGGCTGTTGCACGTCATGCCAGCCTCTGATGCCATAGGCTCGCATTCCATACCCTCCCTCCCCCCACCCCCACCGAGTGAGCCAGAGCCCCCTAATCAGCCGCTTCTTTAACCCCCTCCTATCTGGGTGAAGAACAGACACCAGAGGGTGACCTACATGCAGAGGCGGGGCCACATCCAAAGCTGAAACCCAAGAGCTGTGAGAACAAAGAAGAGAAAGGGAAATTTCCCTGTGCAGCCTCGGAAGCAGCGAATTAAGTCCCGATATCAACTTGATGTACCTTGCATCTGTGGAATTACCTGAATAGACAACGAATCATCCCAAAATTGAGGCAGTGGACTTTGGGAGCAACTGTAGACTTTGGGTTTGCTGTAGGCGACAGACTAGTTTCTGATTTTTATGTTTATCTTAGTATAGTTTTTAGCGCTTGTTATCATTGGTGGACTTGTTTATTGCTTTGGTGGCTCTCCTCTTTTATTATTTTTTAAATATTTTTTTATTTTCATAACAATTTTATTATTATTATTTTTCTTTCTTTATTTTCTCACTTTTCTTGTGAGCTGTGTGGCTGACAGAGTTTTGGTGCTCCAGCCAGGTGTCAGGCTTGAACCACTGAGGTGGGAGAGCGGAGTTCAGGACACTGGACCACCGGAGACCTCATAATATCAATATCAGCCTCATGTAATATCAATCAGCGAGAGCTCTCTCAGAGATCCTTGTCTCAATGCTAAGACCCAGTTCCACTCAACAAGCAGCAAGCTCCAGTGCTGGGCACCCTATGCCAAACAACTAGCAAGACAGGAACACAACCCCACCCATTAGCAGAGAGGCTGCCTAAAATCATAAGGTCACAGACACCCCAAAACACACCAACGGACGTGGTCCTGCCCACCAGAAAGATCCACCCTCATCCAGCAGAACACAGGTACCAGTCCCTTCCACGAGGGAAGGGTACCAGTCCCTTCCACGAGGAAGCCTACACAACTCACTGAAATAACCTTACCACTGGGGGCAGACACCAAAAATAAGAGGAACTAAAAACCTGCAGCCTGGGAAAAGGAGACCCCAAACACAGTAAGTTAAGCAAAATGAGAAGACAGAGAAACATGCAACAGAGAAAGGAGAAAAGTAAAAACCCACCAGACCAAACAAATGAAGGGGAAATAGGCAGTCTACCTGAAAAAGAATTCAGAGCAATGATAGTAAAGATGATCCAAAATCTTGGAATTAGAATGGAGAAAATACAAGAAATGTTTAACAAGGACCTAGAAGAACTAAAGGCAAACAATGATGAACAACATAATAAATGAATTCAAAATTCTCTAGAAGGAATCAACAGCACAATAACTGAGGCAGAAGAACAGATAAGTGACCTGGAAGATAAAATAGTGGAAATAACTACTGCAGCGCAGAATAAAGAAAAAGAATGAAAAGAATTGAGGACAGTCTCAGAGATACCTGGGACAACATTAAATGCACCAACATTTGAATTACAGGTGTCACAGAAGAAGAAGAGAAAAAGAAAGGGGCTAAGGGGCTGAGAAAATATTTGAAGAGATTATAGTTGAAAACTTCCCTAATATGGGAAAGGAAATGGTCAATCAAGTCCAGGAAGCACAGCGAGTCCCATACAGGATAAATCCAAGGAGAAACACCCCAAGATACATATTAATCAAACTATCAAAATTAAATACAAAGAAAAAATATTAAAAACAGCAAGGGAAATGCAAATCATATACAAGGAAATCCCCCATAAGGTTAAAAGCTGATCTTTCAGCAGAAACTCTGCAAGCCAGAAGGGAGTGGCAGGACATATTTAAAGTGATGACAAGGAAAAACCTACAACGAAGATTACACTGGCCAGCAAGGATCTCATTCAGTATTGACAGAGCAATTAAAAACTTTACAGACAAGCAAAAGCTAAGACAATTCAGCACCACCAAACCAGATTTACAACAAATGCTAAAGGAAATTCTCTAGGCAGGAAACACAAGAGACAGAAAAGACCAACAATAAAAACCCAAAACAATTAAGAAAATGGGAATAGGAACATTCATATCAATAATTACTTTAAATGTAAAAGGATTAAATGCCCCAACCAAAGGAAACAGACTGGCTGAATGGATACGAAAAGAAGACCTGTATATATACTGTTTAAACCAGACGCACTTCAGACCTAGGGACACACACACTGAAAGTGGAGGGATGGAAAAAGATATTCCATGCAAATGGACAACAAAAGAAAGCTGGAGTAGCAATTCTCAAAGCAGACAAAATACACTTTAAAATAAAGACTATTACAAGAGACAAAGAAGAACACTACACTAAATGATCAAGGGATCAATCCAAGAAGAATATATAACAATTGTAAACGTTTATGCACCCAACATAGGAGCTGCTAAATACATGAGGGATATGCTAGCATCCATAAAATGGGAAATAGACAGTAACATAATCATAGTAGGGGATTTTAACACCATACTTTCACCAAAGGACAGATCATCCAAAAAGAAAATAAATAAGGAAAACAAGCTTTAAATGACACATTAAACATGATAAAATTAATTGATATGTATAGGACACGCCATCCAAAAACAACAGAATACACTTTCTTCTCAAGTACTCATGGAACATTTTCCAGGATAGATCATATCTTAGGTCACAATTCAAGCGTTGGTGAATTTAACAAAATTGAAATCATATCAAGTATCTTTTCCAACCACAACACTATGAGAATAGATATCAATTACAGGAAAAAAATGTAAAAAATGCAAATACATGGAGGCTTAACTATACAGTACTAAATAACCAAGAGATCACTGAAGAGTCAAAGAGGAAATAAAAAAATACCGAGAAAGTGACAATGAAAACACGACGACACAAAGCCTATGGGATGCAGCAAAAGCAGCTGAAAGACAGAAGTTTATAGCGATACAATCCTACCTCGAGAAATAAGAAAAATATCAAATAAACAACCTAACCTTACACCTAAAGCAATTAGAGAAAGGAGAACACAAAAACCCCAAAGTTAGCGAAGTAAAGAAATCATAAAAATCAGATCAGAAATAAATAAAAATAAATGAAGGAAACAATAGCAAAGATCAATAAAATTAAAAGCTGGTTCTTTGAGAAGATAAACAAAATAAATAACACATTAGGCTGACTCAACAAGAAACAAAGGGAAAAGACTCAAATCAACAGAATTAGAAATCAAAAAGAAGTAACAACTGACACTGCAGAAATACAAAGGATAATGAGAGATTACTACAAGCAACTATATGCCAATAAAATGGACAACCTGCAAGAAATGAATAAATTCTTAGAAAAGCACAACCTTTTGAGACTGAACCAGGAAGAAATAGAAAATATACACTGACGAATCACAAACACTGAAATTGAGACTGTGATTAAAAATCTTACAACAAACAAAAGCCCAGGACCAGATGGCTTCACAGGCGACTTCTATGAAATATTTACAGAAGAGCTAATACCTATCCTTCTCAAACTTTTCCAAAATATAGCAGAGGGAGGAAAACTCCCAAAGTCATTCTATGAGGCCACCATCACCCAGATACCAAAACCAGACAAAGATGTCACAAAAAGAGAAAACTACAGGCCAATATCACTGATGAACATAAATGTAAAAATCTTCAGCAAAACACTAGCAAACAGAATCAAAAGCACATTAAAAGGATCACACACCTTGATCAAGTGGCGTTTATCCCAGGAATGCAAGGATTCTTCAACATATGCAAATCAATCAAAGTGATATACCGTATTAACAATTTGAAGGATAAAAACCATATGATAATCTCAATAGATGGAGAAAAAGCTTTCGACAAAATACAATACCCATTTATGGATAAAACCCTCTGGAAAGTAGGCACAGAGGGAACTTACTTCAACACAATAAAGGCCATATATGACAAAACCCACAGCCAACATCGTTCTCAATGGTGAAAAACTGAAACCATTTCCTCTAAGATCAGGAATAAGACAAGGTTGCCCACTCTCACCAATATTATTCAATAGAGTTTTGGAAGTTTTAGCCACAGCAATCAGAGAAGAAAAATAAATAAAAGGAATCCAAATCAGAAACGAAGAAGTAAAACTGTCACTGTTTGTACATAACATGATACTATACATAGAGAATCCTAAAGATGCTAAAGTCTTCTAACTACTAGAGCTAATCAGTGAATTTGGTAAAGTAGCAGGATACAAAATTAATGCACAGAAATCTCTTGCATTCCTAGACACTAATGATGAAAAATCTGAAAGAGAAATTAAGGAAACACTCCCATTTACCACTGCAACAAAAAGAATAAAATACCTAGGAATAAATTTACCTAAGGAGACAAAAGACCTGTATGCAGAAAATTATAAGACACTGATGAACGAAATTAAAGATGATACAAACAGATGGAGAGATATACCATGTTCTTGGATTGGAAGAATCAACAATGTGAAGATGACTATACTACCCAAAGCAATCTACAGATTCAATGCAATCCCTATCAAACTACCAATGGCATTTGTCATAGAACTAGAACAAACAATTTCACAGTTTGTATGGAAACACAAAAGACCCCGAATTGCCAAAGCAATCTTAGAAAGAAAAATGGAGCTGGAGGAATCATGCTCCTGGACTTCAGACTATACTACAAAGCTACAGTAATCAAGACAGTATGCTACTGGCACAAAAACATAAATGTAGATAAATGGAACAGGATAGAAAGTCCAGAGATAAACCCATGCACGTATGTTCACCTTATTTTTGATAAAGGAGGAAAGAATATAAAATGGCAAAAAAACCGACTCTTCAATAAGTGGTGCTGAGAAAACTGGACAGTTATGTAAAAGAAAGAAATTAGAATACTCCCTAACACCATACAAAAAAATAAACTCAAAATGGATTAAAGACCTAAATGTAAGGCCAGATACTATAAAACTCTTAGAGGAAAACATAGGCACAACACTCTGTGACATAAATCACAGTAACTTCCTTTTTGACCCACCTCCTAGAGAAATGGAATTAAAAACAAAAATAAACAAATGAGATCTAATGAAAGTTAAAAGTTTTGCACAGCAAAGGAAAGCATAAACAAGTGAAAGCACAACTCTCAGAATGGGAAAAAATATTTGCAAACAAAGCAACTGACAAAGGATTAATCTTCAAAATATATAAGCTGCTTATGCAGATCAATATAAAAAAACAAAGAACCCAATCCAAAAATGGGGAGAAGACCTAAACAGACATTTCTCCAAAGAAGATATACAGATTGCCAACAAACACATGAAAGAATGCTCAACATCACTAATCATTAGAGAAATGCAAATCAAAACTACAATGAGGTATCACCTCACACCGGTCAGAATGACCATCATCAAAATGTCTACAAACAATAAATGCTGGAGAGGGTGTGGAGAAAAGGGAACACTCTTGCACTGTTGGTGGAAATGTAATTTGATACAGCCACTATGGAGAACAGTATGGAGGTTCCTTAAAAAACTAAAAATAGAGCTACCATGCAAACCAGCAGTCCCACTACCGGACATATACCCTGAGAAAACCATAATTCAAAAAGAGTCATGTACCACAATGTTCATTGCAGCTCTATTTACAATAACCAGGACATGGAAGCAAACTAAATGTTCATCGAGAGATGAATGGAAAAAGAAGATGTGGCACATATATACAGTGGAATATTACTCCGCCATAAAAAGAAATGAAATTGAGTTATTTGTAGTGAGGTGGATGGACCTGGAATCTGTCATACAGAGTGAAGTACATCAGAAAGAGAATAACAAATACCGCATGCTAACACATATATATGGAATCTAAAAAATAAAAATGGTTCTGAAGAACCTAGGGGCAGGACAGGAATAAAGACGCAGACACAGATAATGGACTTGAGGACATGGGGAGTGGGAAAGGCAAGCTGGGATGAAGTGTGAGAGTGGCATGGACATATATACACTACCAAATGTAAAACAGATAGCTAGTGGGAAGCAGCCACATAGCACAGAGAGATCAGCTCAGTGCTTGGTGTCCACCTAGGGGGGGTGGGATAGGGAGGGTGCGAGGGAGATGCAAGAGGGAGGAGATATGGCGATATATGTATATGTAAAGCTGATTCACTTATAAATCAGAAACTAACACACCACTGTAAAGCAATTATACTCCAATAATGATGTTAAAAAAATTAAATTTAAAAAATGTGTTAAAAACAAAAACAAACTAACTAACAAAATCTACAAACAATAAATGCTGGAGAGCGTGTGGAGAAAACCGAACCCTCTTGCACTGTCGGTGGGAACGTAAATTTATACACCACTATGGAGAACGGTATGGAGGTTCCTTAACAAACTAAAAATAGAACTATCATACAACCCAGCAATCCCACTACTGGGCATATACCCTGAGAACACCATAATTCAAAAGGAGTCATGTACCACAATGTTCACTGCAGCACTGTTTGCAATAGCCAGGACATGGAAGCTACCTAAGTGTCCATCGACAGATGAATGGATAAAGAAGATGTGGCATATACATACAATGGAATATCACCCAGCCATAAAAAGAAACGAAATTGAGTTATTTGTAGTGAGGTGGATGGACCTAGAGTCTGTCTTACAGAGTGAAGTAAGTCAGAAAGAGAACAACAAATACCGTATGCTAACGCACATATATGGAATCTAAAATAAAAAATGGTTCTGAAGAGCCTAGGGGCAGGATAGGAATAAAGATGCAGACATAGATAATAGACTTGAGGACACTAGGAGGGGGAAGGGTAAGCTGGGACGAAGTGAAAGAGTGGCATTGACATATATACACTACCAAATGTAAAATAGGTATCTAGTGGGAAGCAACCATATAGCATAGGGAGATCAGCTCTGTGCTTTATGACCACCCTAAGGGGTAGGATAGGGAGGGTGGAAGAGTCATGCAAGAGGGAGGGGATATGGGGATATATGTATACGTATAGCTGATTCACTTTGTCATACAGCAGAAACTAACACAACATTGTAAAGCAATTATACTCTAATAAAGATGTTAAAAAAATTAAAAAGTAGAAGTTGACTCAGAAAAAAAACAAAAATGAAGGGAATATGTGCTCTTAGGAAAATATCCCAAATACACTAGTAAGTGGGAACAAAAGCAAATTGGAAAATAATATATATATAATAGTATGACAACAGTTTTGTTAAAAAATAATTATCAATATAAAGATATATGAACACTTGTTCATATGTTACTAAACACATACACTGTTTAGAAATGGTTACTTCCAAGAAACAGTGGACATTTCACCTTTTATTTTATATACCTCTATGTTTTAAGATCCAGTAAAGAACCTGTTTTATTTCTTAAAAAAACCCAGCATTCAGGGACCTACAATTGAGCAATAATTCAGGACACAAAGAGGGACAACTGAATTTTCTGGTGTTTATCTCAAATGGCTGCCTAAAAGGCCCATTTCTACCACACTGGCCCAACTTCAAGCAACGGAATATAAATTCACATTAAGGATATAATAGTACTTTTAAATAACTTGATCATATGAAGGGTTTATAGAAATGATTAGAGAATTCCTAAAGGGATGTCAAAGGCTTGAATTGTGAGGATAAAGTTGAGCTGAGGATCATCATCTGGGCACTTCAGGATTGTTTGTGCTTCTGTGAAAAGTTAAATTATTGATCTAAACTCTTCATGACTCTTATCCTTTAGCTACTGACATTTCAAGAAAATAGAATATTAAGCCAATGTTGTATTCATTATTATACATATTACACAAAAATTTAAATTCTTAAGGGCTTTCAGATTAAAAAAAAATTCTACAGTGTTTTATTACCTGAGCTATAAATAATATATAATCTGATAATATAGTTATATTGCTAATCTAATTTCCAGGTAGTATTGTTCACTTATGGAATACTTAAAATAGAAAGAAAATATTTTAAGGCATCTGTTACAGGAAAAATTATTTGACCAGTGATGAATGTCCTGAACTTGTGGAATTTTTAGGTAGTAACTTATAAAGTGCTCTTTAATTTTCTGAGCACTTTATATAAGCAAAGACTGAATTATTTTATTTTTGTCAGAGTCGTCTAATGTGAAAAGTTACAATCTAAACATCAAGAGTGTACTAGTTTTATCACCTAAACTCCACAGTAGCAGACAGGCCATTGTTGGACTTTTTGTTGTTTTCTTTGCTTGTTTTTCAACTGCAAATTTAAAAGATTGTGTTACATATTTTTAGGTTGAAAAATAAAATGATAAAGGAAGACTTCAACTTCTACGAGGGATTATTAGCTAGCAGAGCACTAGCACTCCTATCAAAACCACTAGAAAAAATATATTTAAAACATAGAGATCAACTGGCTGAAGATAGAGAACTCAAAAGGTGGAGACCTTGAGGAGGTAAGACACCAAAGAGGGGAGACCCCAGTGAGGTGAACTAACTTTTACAGACTTAACCGGGGGACGTGTGGCAATTCTGGGCATGTCTTAGTAAATATTGTTAGAGAAATGTTGTGGCCAGCCAGCCTTTATTTTCCCTTTCAAAAAACCATTCAGGGATCCACAATTGGGAAACAATTTTAGGACACAGAGGGACAATTGAGTTTTCTAGCTTTTATGTCAAATGGCTGCCTATAAGACCTATTTCTACCATATGTGCCCAAACTCAAGCAAGGTAAAATAATAGCCCTTGTAATGTGTGAAGGGGAAATAAGGTTGCAGACGCATTTGGGACTGGTAATCAGCTAACACTAAAATAGAGAGATTATCCTGAATTATCCAGGTGGGCCCAAAACTGTTAAGTCTTTAAAAGCAGAGAAACTTTCCTGAATATGGTCAAAGGGGAAGTAAAGTTGGAAGAAGGGTCACAGAGATGCTATGACACTGCTTCTGAAGATGAACTAAGCATGAGATAAGTTAAGAAATAGAAGCAGGGCTTCCCTGGTGGCGCAGTGGTTGAGAGTACGTCTGCCGATGCAGGGGACGCAGGTTCGTGCCCCGGTCTGGAAAGATCCCACCATGCCGTGGAGCGGCTGTGCCCGTGAGCCATGGCCGCTGAGCCTGCGCGTCCGGAGCCTGTGCTCCACAATGGGAGAGGCCAGAACAGTGAGAGGCCCGCATACCGCAAAAAAAAAAAAAAAAAAAAAAGAAATAAAAGCAGCCCCTACTAGCTAGAAAAGTCTAGGAAACAGATTCTCCCCTATTGCTTCTAGAAAGGAACACAGCCCTGCCAGCTCCTTGATTTTATCCCAGTGAGACCTGTGTCTGATTTCTATCCTACAGAATTGTAAGACAAAAAATTTGTGTTGTTTTAACCTACAAAATTTGTGATAATTTGCTATGGCCTCAATAGAAAGCTAAAACATTACACAATCAAGAGGGTGAAAGTTCAGACTATGTATGCCACAGGGAGCTGTTGCTGGATAACAAACAAAATGTAGACAGGGACTGTGGGTGTCTGAAGCATATGCTTGCTTTTCCCTCAGGAGGTGGAGGAATCTGGACACCAGATATTCAATCAGAAAGTTTTCTAGAAAACAGACTTTAACCGAACTCTTGTGAGAAAAAAAAAAATAGATGAGTGTTTTAGTGGCCAATCCTGGAGGACAAAGAGTGAAGCCAAGGTAGCTTCAACCTTACCTGGACTGATAACCAGGCTTGAAACTGTGTAGTCTTTATCTGCATTGAGCGGAACTGTTGGCACTCAATCTCTTCTCTCTTTGGCACTCCAATTACAAGCATGGCAGATATTTTGACTTTATCCCAAAGGTTTCTAGCATTCTTTTCTGTATTTTAAATTCCTACTTTTTCTGCACTTCATTTTAGGTATTGGCTATCAACCTGTTTTTGAATTCTCTAATCACACCTCTAGCATTTTCAGTTCTGCTGTGTTTATCTAAAGAGGTATTAATTTTAGATATTGCATTTTACATTCTAAACTTTTAATACGATTAAACTTTTAATATGATTATTTTATCTGGTGATGTGTTCCATATTCTCATCTATTTTGTTAATTTTATCCTCCATTTTCTATAATATATTATTAAGACCTACTTTTAAGGCCTTGTTAATAACCTCTATTATCTGGATTACAATGTATTAGCTTTTATGATCTGTGTTTCTTTTTTCTGTATACTCTTGAACATGTGGTTTTGCCTTTTAGCATGTCTATTAAAGAAATGAGACTCCAGATGATGCTTTCTTCCTTCAAGAAGTGTAGCGGGATTTACTCTTCCTTCTGCTAGAACAGGAGAGCAAAATGACATGTGGGATGGAATAAAGAGCACCAAAAAGGTAAATATAATGAATGTTGGGCAAACATTAACTGTATAAAACAATAATAAGGGATCATAGGGTTTAAAATATAACTAAATGCATGAAAATAATACTGTAAAAGATGAGAGATGAATAAATGAAGTTATAAGTATTATAAGTTTCTATGGTTATTAGGGAAGTAATAAGAGCAATACTTTGTGGTGGACTGAAATAAGGTAAGGTTACATGTTGTGATCACTAAAGTACCTACTAAAAGAACGGAAAGACTTTTTAATTAACAAGTTTATGGAAGAAAAATGGGCTCACAAAATAATATTGACAAAACATAGATAAGAACAACATAAAAGTGGTTCATATAGAAAACAAACAGTAAGATAGCAGATGTAAAGTCAGCTATTTCAATAATTCCATTAAATATAAGTAAACTATTCCTAATGAAAGACTAAATTTTTCAGACTTGGTAAAGTGTGACAAATGGAAATATGTGGGCCTTTCTACATTCCAAATTGACAGATTTGCCATTTTCTTTAATTATCTATACGTATATGTGAAATTAAATTGGATGTCTATATAGTTCACAGAGAAAATTCACTAAATATACACATACATATATCCACATTTATATTATGTATTTTCTATGAATACTATTTTATAAATTTTTCACACTGTTACAGATGGCAGCATTTATAATAAACAAATGAGACATGGTTGACCAATAAAACCAAACACACTTTATAAGGTAATTTATGATTATAGAGGTAAGGTAATTACAGATTTCTTAGAGAACAGTGCTGTGCCACAACTTGACAATTCTACTTAATTTCAATTTACCATCTATTTACTGACACTCAATTAACCTCACTATTTAATTGAAACTTTTCTATACATGTTCTGTCAAAGATATAATAGCCACTAGCCACACATGGCAATTGAGCACTTAAAACTGGCTTGTGTAACTAAGGAACTTAATTTTAATTAATTGAAATTTAAATTGAATTATCTATATGTGGCTAGTGGCTAGTATATTATACAGTATAGCTGTACTATGTGTCATGAAATCTTGCAAAGACTGGAAGATACAGAAACACAGATTTTTTTTTAATCTGCCCTTTCCTCAACATGATTTCATCCTCATAATAAAAACAGTCATTTAAAAATGCACAAAACAGTGAAATAAATGCATTTATAGGTATATAAGGTATATGTCAGGTATGAGAGGTAGCATTGGTTAGATAAGCATCAATTTAAATTCGGGAGGATATTGTCCAGTCTGATGAATAACAAGAGTTTATCAGAAGTATAATTAGGAAGCATCACATAAAAAGACATCTTAATAGATGGCAATGTCATCCATAGAGTTTCTCAAACCATGCAATTAGGTATATTTAATGCCCCTGTATCTCATACCTCCGTATCTAATTCGTTAATATGCTCTGTCATCTCTACCTCTAAAAATAAAGCTGGAAAATTTATACTTGTCATCTCCACCTCTTCTCCTCTAGGCCACACAGTTATCACATAGTGCTTAGCATACTGCCAAAGCTTTCTATCAAGTTTCTTAACTTCTTTTCTGTCTACCTTGAAATAATCTTTCCAAACAGTAGCTAGAGAAAGCATTTAAACATATAAAGTAGATCGTGGTCCCTCCCTGCTTAAAATTACTCAGTTTATTCCGAATTACACTTACAATTAATAAAAATAAACAGACAAAACATAAACAAAAATGTCTTATTTCCTTATCTTACAAAATGCTATGTGATATAGCACTGCTAACTTCTTATCACACAACTTTCTCTTGCTCCTTTTGTGCTCTAGACACTTGTCTTTAGAATCCTCTCCCTTGCTAAGATTGTTCCAAAGTTTACAGTTGCCATTCTTATAGCCTGCAGTGCTCTTCCATGTGGTGTCAGCTGCCTTTCTCTCATCATTTGGAATTCAAAATAAATGTTACTTTTTTAAAGAGACCTCTTCCCAGCATCTACCCTAATAATCTATTTAATAACTACCATATTGCTCTATTTAATTTCCAGCACAGCTATTATCTGTTTTTCTCCCATCGCCAGAATGTAAAGTTACAAGAAGACTGTGTGTCTAGTTAAACTATATCCCAAGTGCCTAGAACAGTAATTGGATTGTAGAAACAAATATTCAGTAAATTTTTGTCAAATGAATAATTGAATGGTAAGGTACAGAAATACCTTTTAAATGTATTTGGTAAACTATTTTTTAAACATTTTAAAATGCAAATTATATCATAAGAGACGAGGAGTAGAAAATAAATCTAAACAGGCCAGGCAGTGGTAAATTATGAAGGATATGTAGGTAACACTTCCTCCTGAAAACTAAAGCTCTCCAAATCAGTAGGATGGAGTTAAGTAAAAATTAGAAGACAGATTGGTCACAGGTCCTCTGGATCGTACAAAAGATTTTTTATTTTTCTTTCATTACATTAAAAATTATTGTGGTATAACTTACATATTGTTACAATCCACAAATCTTAAGAAAAGAATTTGATTAATTTTTAAATATGAAACATTGAACTATAATTCAGACCTATCTATACCTATCAGCTAGCTAGCTATCCTTTCCAGAACCCTAGAAGTCTCCCTTCTAATCCCTACAAGTCAATTTTCCCCTTCAGACTTAATATCTATTTTGATCATTGTCACCATAGATTAGTTTGTGCATGGAATCCTTGTTTTTATGATCTTAAGATTTGTGAGGAATACTGGTCAGATATTTTGTAGGATGTCCATCAGTCTGTGTTTCTCTGATGTTTTCTCATGATTACTCTGAGGGTATACATTACTGGGAAGAATACCACAAGGTAATCTGCCCTTCTCTGTGCACGACATCAAGGGGACATGATATCAATATTTCTTATTATTGGTGATGCTAAACTTTCCAATTTCTACATTGTATATATTCTATTTTCCATTTTTAATCAATAAATATTTGTTTTGGAGAAGATACTTTGAGTATATACAAAGATCCTGTTTCTCCTTAACTGTGTACCAAATGATTTCATCAACCACCAGTGGATCTTGCCAGTAGTGATTATTATTATAATGTTCTGAAAAGGGAGCTTTCTATTTTACTCATTTCTTTTACATTTATTAATTAGAATTATCCTTCAATAAGAATGCTGTCCTTTCTCCCTCAGAATATATCAGGAAGGACTTAAGGATATTTAATTAAGTAAGCTATAATCCAATTCAACTGTTATTTATTTTGCTGCTCAAATTGTCTTAGCTTCGGCCACTCTGACCTTCAGATAGGCTCCTGTGTGTTCTTTTGACATACCCTCATCCTTTTGTGTTCTGTCTTGTTTTGAACATTTCCTTGCTTTCTGGCAATATAAGATGATGTAGGATCATCTTCTATTATCCCTACACCATCCTTAGAATCAACCACTTTCTCAGGGAACCACAAAGTTTCTTTTATTGGAGAATGATATTAAGAAACCAAGATCTGCGTATATTGAAGAATCCTTGCATTCCTGGAATACACTCCACTTGATCGTGGTGTATGATCCTTTTAATGTGCTGTTGGATTCTGTTTGCTAGTATTTTGTTGAGGATTTTTGCATCTATGTTCATCAGTGATATTGGCCTGTAGTTCTCTTTCTTTGTGACATGTTTGTCTGGTTTTGGTATCAGGGTGACGGTGGCCTTGTAGAATGAGTTTGGGAGTGTTCCTCCTTCTGCTATATTTTCAAAGAGTTTGAGAAGGATAGGTGTTAGCTCTTCTCTAAATGTTTGATAGAATTCACCTGTGAAGCCATCTGGTCCTGGGCTTTTGTTTGTTGGAAGATTTTTAATCACAGTTTCAATTTCAGTGCTTGTGATTGGTCTATTCATATTTTCTATTTCTTCCTGGTTCAGTCCCGGTAGTTGTGCATTTCTAAGAATTTGTCCATTTCTTCCAGGTTGTCCCTTCTATTGGCATAGAGTTGCTTGTAGTAATCTCTCATGATTCTTGGTATGTCTGCAGTGTCAGTTGTTACTTCTCCTTTTTCATTTCTAATTCTATTGATTTGAGTCTTCTCCCTTTCTACCTTGATGAGTCTGGCTAATGGCTTACCAATTTTGTTTATCTTCTCAAAGAACCAGCTTTCAGTTTTATTGATCTTTGCTATCATTTCCTTCATTTCTCTTTCATTTATTTCTGACCTGATCTTTATGATTTCTTTCCTTCTGCTAACTTTGGGGGTTTTTTTGGTTCTTCTTTCTCTAATTGCTTTAGGTGCAAGGTTAGGTTGTTTATGAGATGTTTCCTATTCCTTAAGGTAGGATTGTATTGCTATAAACTTCCCTCTTAGAACTGCTTTTGCTGCATCTCATCAATCAACGTGATACATCATATTAACAAATTGAAGGAGAAAAACCATATGATCATCTCAATAGATGCAGAAAAAGCTTTTGACAAAATTCAACACCCATTTATGATAAAAACCCTGCAGAAGGTAGGCTTAGAGGGAACTTTCCTCAACTTAATAAAGGCCATATATGACAAACCCACAGCCAATATTGTCCTCAAACGTGAAAAACTGAAACCATTTCCACTAAGATCAGGAACAAGACAAGGTGGCCCACTCTTACCACTATCATTCAACATAGTTTTGGAAGTTTTAGCCACAGCAATCAGAGAAGAAAAATAAATAAAAGGAATCCAAATCGGAAAATAAGAAGTAAAGCTGTCACTGTTTGCAGGTGACATGAAACTATACATAGAGAATCCTAAAGATGCTACCAGAAAACTACTAGAGCTAATCAATGAAATTGGTAAAGTAGCAGGATACAAAATTAATGCACAAAAATCTCTGGCATTCCTATACACTAATTATGAAAAATCTGAAAGTGAAATTAAGAAAACACTCCCATTTACCACTGCAACAAAAAGAATAAAATATCTAGGAATAAACCTACTTAAGGAGACAAAAGACCTTTATGCAGAAAATTATAAGACACAGATGAAAGAAATTAAAGATGATACAAATAGATGGAAAGATATACCATGTTCTTGGATGCGAAGAATCAACATTGTGAAAATGACTCTACTACCCAAAGCAATCTACAGATTCAATGCAATCCCTATCAAACTACCACTAGCATTTTTCACAGAACTAGAACAAAAAAATTCACAATTTGTATGGAAACACAAAAGACCCTGAATAGCCCAAGCAATCTTGAGAATGAAAAATGGAGCTGGAGGAATCAGGCTCCCTGACTTCAGACTATACTACAAAGCTACAGTAGTCAAGACAGTATGGTACTGGCACAAAAACAGAAATATAGCTCAATGGAACAGGATAGAAAGCTCAGAGATAAACCCACGCACATATGGTCACCTTATCTTTGATAAAGGAGGCAAGAATATACAGTGGAGAAAAGACAGCCTCTTCAATAAGTGGTGCTGGGAAACCTGGACAGCTACATGTAAAAGTATGAAATTAGAACACTCCCTAACACCATACACAAAAATAAACTCAAAACGGATTGAAGACCTAAATGTAAGGACAGAAACTATCAAACTCTTAGAGGAAAACATAGGCAGAACACTCTATGACATAAATTAAAGCAAGATCTTTTTTGACCCACCTCCTAGAGAAATGGAAATAAACACAAAAATAAACAAATGGCACCTAATGAAACTTAAAAGCTTTTGCACAGCAAAGGAAACCATAAACAAGATCAAAAGACAACCCTCAGAATGGGAGAAAATATTTGCAAATGAAGCAACTGACAAAGGATTAATCTGCAAAATTTACAAGCAGTTCATGCAGCTCAATAACATAAAAGGAACCAACCCAATCCAAAAATGGGCAGAAGACCTAAATAGACATTTCTCCAAAGAAGATATACAGATTGCCAACAAACACATGAAAGAATGCTCAACATCACTAATCATTAGAGAAATGCAAATCAAAACTACAATGAGGTATCACCTCACACCGGTCAGAATGACCATCATCAAAATGTCTACAAACAATAAATGCTGGAGAGGGTGTGGAGAAAAGGGAACACTCTTGCACTGTTGGTGGGAATGTAACTTGATACAGCCACTATGGAGAACAGTATGGAGGTTCCTTAAAAAACTACAAATAGAACTACCATACGACCCAGCAGTCCCACTACTGGGCCTATACCCTGAGAAAACCATAATTCAAAAAGAGTCACGTACCACAATGTTCATTGCAGCTGTATTTACAATAGCCAGGACATGGAAGCAACCTAAGTATCCATCAACAGATGAATGGATAAAGAAGATGTGGCACATATATACAATGGAATATTACTCAGCCATAAAAAGAAACGAAATTGAGTTATTTGTAGTGAGGTGGATGGACCTAGAGTCTGTCATACAGAGTGAAGTCAGTCAGAAAGAGAAAAACAAATACCATATGCTAACACATATATATGGAATTTAAGGAAAAAAAAGGTCATGAAGAGCCTAGGGGTAAGACGGGAATAAAGACACAGACCTACTAGAGAATGGACTTGCGTATATGGGGAGGGGTAAGGGTAAGCTGTGACAAAGTGAGAGAGTGGCACGGACATATATACACTACCAAACGTAAAATAGATAGTTAGTGGGAAGCAGCAGCATAGCACAGGGAGATCAGCTTGGTGGTTTGTGGCCACCTGGAGGGGTTGGATAGGGAGGGTGGGAGGGATGGAGACGCAAGAGGGAAGAGATATGGGAACATATGTATAACTGATTCACTTTGTTATAAAGCAGAAACTAACACACCATTGTAAAGCAATTACACTCCAATAAAGATGTTAAAAAAAAAAAGAAATGAAAACATATGTCAACACAGGGACACGTATGTGAATGTTCATACCAGTGTTATTCATGGTTGCCAAAAGCTGGGAACAATCCAAACGTCCATCAACTGGTGAATCCATCCAGTGGAATACTACTAGCAATAGAAGGGAATGAACTATTGATAATATGCTACAGCATGAATGAACCTCAAAAAACATTACACTAAGCAAAAGAAGCCACATACAAAAGATTACATATTGTATGAAATATTCAAAAAAGAGAAATCTATGGAGACAGAAGGCAGAACAGTAGTTGCCTGGGGCTGGGCATGGGAGCAGGGATCTGGAGCAAGTGGGCATGAGAGAAAGTTTTGGAGTGATGGAAAGATTTGAAAACTGGAATGTGGTGATGTTTGAGTAACTCTCTAAATCCCAGCTCCCGGCTTGTGATATGAACTTGGTAAGTTACTTCACTGTTCTGAACCTTTATCTCTGCATCTGTAAAGGGGGCACACCAGTGCCCTGGTGCTGCAAGAGCCAGAGGTAACTCCTGTAAATTGTCAAGCTTCGTTCCTGGCACAAAACAGGCACCCAGTAAGCGGCATCACTCTTAATTGTGCCTTACCAGTCTCCAAAATAGTTTGTTGCATTCATTATTTGCAAGGCGTTATTTTTGGTTTGTCCCTCCACCCCCCTTGTAGGCTCTTTAGACTGTGAATTAAATCAGTGAGCTAACGTTTCTTCCCTCTCATCAGTCTGGCAAAAATGAAAAAGTTTAAGACTATCAGGTTTTGATAAGGATCTGAGCAATTAGGTGGCTCTGTTCACTTTTGAGTAGTGACTATTGAAACAGCTTTTTTGAGTGCTCATTTGGCAATGTCTATTAAAATTGAAGATGTGAAAAAAAAAGAAACCAAGATCTGGCACTAGGTGTACAAATTGCTACTGTGGTGTCACATCTTTTAGCCCTTCTCAACAGACAGGGCTAATAGAGTTTATATTGGTAACAATATAAACTCATACAAACATGAGTTTACATTGATAAAACTTGAGTTTATAATAATACTTCCAACACCAGTCCTACACCACATGAGTTGTTCTAGCCATTTTCTTCTGTTACAGACAGAAATGTGGGTCTTAGTCTCTACAATAACATGTACATGCATTTGTTCAACACTATTACACATATAAATTAGTTTTAGAATTGCTAACCCATACATTCTGAAAAACAATTTTACCACTTAAAGCACAATGTGTGGATAGTTTATCTTGACCTTCGCCTTCACTATCCTGTAAGAGCATTGTCTTCCAAAGTTACTTCAGCTTGTCTCTTCCTAAGACCCTTAAAGTTAGTGATTTCTTTGTAATATACTTATATTCATTTGTCACAATCTTCAGTGAACCTTGGGTACTTTCACATATTGTTTTTCTTTAATTTACATCAATTAAAATTTACTCTTTGTGGTATAAAGATCTATGAGATTGGACAAATGCATAGAGCCATGCAACCATGACTATCTGCATTCTCTACAGTTGCAGAACTGTATGGAACATTTGTTTCACAACAAAACTTTTTGTACTGACCCTTTGTAGTCAATCCCTGCCCCTACTTCTCAAATCCTAACAATCGCTGATCTTTTATTTCATTCCTATAGTTTTGCCTTTCCCAAAATGTCACAGAAAACACAACGTGTTTGAGGTCTGGGTTCTTTTAAGCAGACTGTTTCTAAGGTTCTTCCATGTTGTGTGCATCAACAGTTTGTTCTTCTGATATTGCAGATTAATATTCTATTGCACAGATGTACTACCATTGTTTATCCATTAACTGGTTAAAGGATATCTGTGTTTTTCCCAGTTTTTAATGATTAAGGAATAAAGATGATACAAACAATTGTATCATTCTCTTTGTATAAAAATACATTTTCATTTCCCATGGGGAGAAAACTAAGAAGCATAGAATTGCTGTGTCAAACGGTAGTTGTATGTTTAGCTTTCTAAGAAACTGGCAAACTGATTTCCAAAGGAGCTGATCCATTTTGCACTCCTGCCAACAGATAAAAGAGTGTCAATTCATGAAAGAATGTGCTGGCCATTATAATTGACACCAAAGCTGTGAAGGACAAGAGTAATATTATATGCTTAACATTTTGAAAGTCACTTGGTTTCTACATTGTCAGATCAAAAGTGAGAGTAGTGTTAGTAAACTTTTATGTAAGTATAGTAGAGAGACGATGTCATACACACAAGACATACAGAAATACACACTCTTTCTCTCACATACACACACAAACATACACATACCTCCTTGTTTCAAAAATGATTTCTGGGGCTTCAAATAACTTAAAAGTAGTATTTATAGCAATATATTATTCTATCTGAATTATATTTAATCACTTACTATATATTTGGCATTGTATTAAGCTTCAGGATATTCTGATCAATTATATAATTACGTATATCAATTAATATATATAAATTTGTTACATGTAAAAATATTAATTATATATATTTATATTATAAATATATTTTATATTTTTACATTATACATATTTTATGCTATAAAATATATATATATATTTCCCACATAGATCTTACAGTCTTTTGTAATTAGTATGGTAATAAAAATGGAGATCACAACGAATACTTATATTTTTTAATCTATAATATTAATGTTATATAAATTTATGAAATTAAATATATATATGTTTAGTCACATTCCCTCGGTAAAGTCACAATAAGTTTCCTATATATGTGCCCAAAATAATTACGTAAATTACATTATAATAATTATTGTTATTTTATATATTTGGGTGAAACCTGCAATACTGATGAAACATTTGGTTCTCAAGATTATTTACCACAGAGTTAAAACTAAACTGATTTTAAAAAATTTTTCCTTCCAAGGAATATTGGCAAGCCTGTTAAATAAAAGTCACCAGTATGCTTTCCATTTTATTACCTGTTTATATATATGTATTCCACAAAACAAATGGTAGCTATTAGACGCATGCAATAATTATCTGAAGAGGAAGAAAAAGAAACCTGACACTTAATTTCAGTGCCTGATCCATTTGTAGAAATTTAATTTCACTTTTTTACCTGAAAGATAGGTAATTTATTCATTGTTTTATAATTTATGTCTGTTTACCACCATAATGGCCTTCTGACTTTGACCCTTTCAATTGTTTATGGTTATTTTGAAATGAAATCATGTAAGTTACGTTTAAGCAGGTAAATCGAACAGCTTCAATGTCCAAAAATATTGGCAAATTGGCAAGCATTTCTTACTAACCTAGTCCTATATTCTAATTGTTTTCAATCATCCTCTTTTTATTTTATATCCTTATGTCAAGACTTCTTCTCATTTAGAGTAATTTCTATTGTCCTGTTTGCCATTATTATATATTTATTTATTACAACTACCCTGGGATGTGTGGGTAGAGTGGAGTAAAGAAATGGAGAAAAGTGTTGGTTTAAGTCATTTTGCTGAAACACAAATTTTGGTTGGCTGAGTTAGGACTATACCCCAACTTCCTTTACTCATTCTCTGCTCAGTTTTTATTCCTTTAATCAGTCTACAGGTTTGAGGTATTTTGAAAAAGAGAAACAATAAATTAAATGTATTGTAATATAATTTAGATAAAAATTTCAAATCATATAAGAATAATTTGAATATTTCTAATTAAACTATTAAACATATATTTAAAATACAAAAATTAGCAAATAATATTTAATAATATTAACAAAAGAATCTTCATAATCCATTCAGCCACTTCTGTGTATTGATACAAGAATTTTGAGAATGACCGACAAGTTGTTTTTCCTGTGTTCTCCAACCATGAATCTATCATGTTTATTCTGTTCAAAGACAGTGACAGCAGATGAGAAGAAATAGAATGGCCTTTAAAAAAAATAAAAACACATGAAAGATGCCATATGGCTTTTCCCCCCATAACTGTGTTGAATACATTTAGAAAAGAATTTCACAAAAAGGAGTAAAGTGGAAAATTATTTCATAAATGGCCTTGCATTTCAAACAAATAAACAACAAATATCATTTAGCATCAAGTGATCTGATACAATCCTAAGCAATAAATTATAAACTAGCTATAAGGTATTGATATGAGAATTTGGATAATGAAACTTTATGTTAAGAAAAAAAAAAAAAAAGAAATCAAATATGTTAAAAAGTAGAGAGGCAGGCATAATGACCCACAGTAGGCCCATCACCCAAATTAAAAAGTTTTTAACTATGGTCAATCATCTGCTTGACCATCTCCCCAACCCTAAATTAACTTGAAACAAGTCCAAGAAAGCATACATTTACATTATTCTATCATGTGACTTTAAAATGTAAGCATTATACTTAAAGTAAAATAAAAATATCATAAGTTATTTTATCATAAAATAACAAAACATATTTTATGTCATTTAAAATGCCATCAAACGGAAAGACCCATTCAGGATAAAAACCTCTCAGAAGGGCTTCCCTGGTGGCGCAGTGGTTGAGAGTCCACCTGCCGATGCAGGGACACGGGTTCGTGCCCCGGTCCGGGAAGATCCCACATGCCGCGGAGCAGCTGGGCCCGTGAGCCATGGTCGCTGGGCCTGCACGTCTGGAGCCTGTGCTCCGCAGCGGGAGAGGCCACAACAGTGAGAGGCCCGCGTACCGCAAAAAAAAAAAAAAACTCAGAAAAAAACAAACAGGAATAGAGGAAACTTCCTCAATTTAAATTTTTAAAAAAGCATCTATAAAAATGCTATAGCTAACATTATATTTAATGATAAAAGACTGAATGTCTTTCTCCTATTAGGAACATGACAAGGATGTGTGCTCTAACCATTTATTCAACAAAGTGGAGGTAGTTCTAGCCAGTAAAATGCAGCATGGAAGGGAAATAGAAGGCATACATATTCAAATGGAAAAATAAAACCGTCTTTACAGTTTTATTTTATACAAAGACATGTTTGTCTATGTATAAAATCCTAAAGAAACCAAAAAAAAAAAAAACCCTACAACTAAGAAGTTGGTTTAGGAAGGTTACAGGACAAAAAATAAACATTCACAAATCAACAGCATTCTATATGTTAGAAATAACAACATGAACACTGAAAACTAAATACAATAGCGCCCCCCAAAATTAAATACTTAGGTACAAACCTAACAATATATATAGCAATCTCTATTTGCAGAATATTACAAAATCTCTGAAGACAACAAAGAAGATCTAAATAAAAGAGATATTCCATGTTCATGAATTCGAAGATTCAATACTGTTAAGATGGCAATTCTCCCAAACATGTTCTATAAAATCTGTGAAATCCTATTAAAAATCACCCCCAAATTATTAATAAATACTGAAAACCTAATTCTAAAAATTCTCTGAAAAAGTAAAAGACCTAGAATAGTCAACACAATAGTGAAGGAGAAAAAAATTTAGAGAATTCACATTGCCTGATTTCAAGACTTACTATACAGTTACAGAAATCAAGACAGCATGATAGTGAAAGAGAACCATCTAGATCAGTGGTTCCCAACCTTTTTGGCACCAGGGACCAGTTTCATGGAAGACAAGTTTTTCCACGGACAGGGGGCAGGGGGATGGTTCAGACAGTAATGCGAGCAATGGGAAGCGATGGGGAGTGGCAGATGAAGCTTTGCTCGCTCGCTCGCTCGCTCGCCCGCTGCTCACCTCCTGTTGTGCGGCCCGGTTCCTAACATGCCGCGGACTGGTACCAGTCTGCAGCCCGGGGGTTGTGGACTGCTGATATAGACTGATGGAACGGAATAGAGTCCACAAATAGACCCACACAAATAAAGTCCATTGATCTTTGGCAAAGGAGCAAAGACAATTCAATGGAGAAAGACTAATCTTTTCAACAGATCTAGAGACTTATTCTGACTCAGTGTCAAGATATTTCATTTCAGTTTTCTGTGCTTCTGTCAGCATGCATAGAATGCCTGAGTATTCCATATTTTGAAATGCAATCACTGATGACCATGGCCTAAATTTATCATTTCATTCTTAGTGGAAAAAAATGGTAATGTTATAACTCTGCTATTCTTTATTAGCCAGGTACTTCCTTAACAGACACTTTCCCTTATTAACAATTTGATAAAAATTCCTATATAAATTTTAGGATAGAGTCCTGATTATTTTCCTTTATAGCTACTTTTGAAAATATAAATTTGGTTTCTTAGGATAATTCAGAGATGAAAATGAGCTGTTTATTTTTTTAAATAAATTTTCCATTTGGATAATGGATTTTACATATTTAAAGTGCTCAGCCCATTGCAATTAACTTATCAATGTTAAAATTCCCCATCTTTGGCCAGGGAACCACTTCAAGTTGTTTCTTGAGTCAACTTGATAAATGCTTAACAGTCTTTAATAGCAACTTGCTTTTGATAATTACAAAATATTACAGGCTCATCTTGAATGTTTGTAGTTCCAGCCTTAAAAATCAACTAATTCACAAATAGGCAATGGTATTTAGAGATATCAGCCTTTGAGACAGATGTGCCCCCAAGACAAGGTTGGTTTGGTGGTTAATAAAAGAAAAGCAAAAACCTAATTTTTTACAAAATCAATTTTCATGAGTTTACAAAGACACTTCCAATCCAAACTTAAGACTACAAGATTTTTATTCTTAAATTTATATATCTTTCTCCTTTCCCCCATACCAAAATCTAAGATCCCAGCTACAATAAATATTTTCTCATTTGCTTTATCTTGTAATATGTTATATTTACATTAACATTAAAATTTCATTATAAAATAATTAATGGCATAATAAACAGACTTGCATATTTGTATTTTTGTCAGTGTAACTTTGAAACAGATTTCCATGAGTGAGATTTCTGATCAAAGACTAAGTATATCTTTGATATTGGCAATTTCAGAATGTAGATGTATATCAAAACATCAGACTGCACACCACTTTTATTTGTCAATCATACCTCAATAAAGGTGGGGGAAAATAACTACGTAGTTGAAAAAGCATAGAATATGTTAGTTGCTTTTCCTGGTGATTGTGACTATACTGAGATAATACACAAAATTTGACAAGCGGTCATTTATTAAAGGTTATTGAGGTATAGAATATGGAACTATACTGATTAAATATAGCCTATTGGTCTATCTTGCACTTTGAATAGATCTTTAACTGATGTATTATTATCCAACAGCATGCATTGGTCATTTGGAAAATATTAGTTCACTGAGTTGTACAGAGCTTTCATACATTGACATTTTATTATTTGATATAATCACATTTTTAAAAATCACTGACAATCTCATTTTAAAATAGTTTAAGAATTGGCAAACTTACAAGCACACAGTGCCATGTATGTTTTCCAAAATTTTAATTTTTACTTTAACACTCAAATTTTATTACTGGCAACAAATAGTGCCAATTGTTTTCCTGAAAATGATCCACATCAGTCATTTTCTAGAAAATATCTGCCAAAATCCAAATGTGAATCAGCACACATTTTCATTTTAGTAAAAATGATATTCTATGTAAAATATAACAAACAAAAACTTAGTTAATTCAGCTCACAGTTCAAACAATTACATAAGTGTTTTCCTTCCAGACAAAAAGAAAGGATTTATGTGTTCTTCCCGTTTTCTTTCAGAGTATACTGAAAAGTATATTCCATTTTCCTCTAGGAATACTGCTTCTGTCCTATCCACAGCACTGTCTGGCTAATCACAACAAAAAGCCTAAATGGCAAACCTAATACCAATGGAGAAATGTTCAACATTCTTTAAAAAATATAATATTTAATTAATTATTGTTAAACAGCAAAGAAGTCCTTCAAAATATTTTAGCTTTCTGAATATCTATAAATAGAATCGGCTAAATACTGTATATATGTGGTGGGAATTTTTGTTTTCTTTCTTAAATATCTGTGTGTAGGTTTTCTTTTGATCTAGTCCCTTAGGCAGTCCCTTGCTATATGGCAATAATTTAATGGACATTTTATATGCTTATTATGAGGAAAATTGATTTTGCACATTATTCAATTGAAATCATCTAAAGAGAGATCATCTGTGCATTACCCAGCATAATTTTATTTTATTACACTTGATATACATGAGAGAGTGAAGTGATCATGGCTACTAGTATCATTAAACAGATGGCAGTGAATTTTTTTTTCCATCCTCTGTAACTCAGGAGTGACCTTTCTCACTCTACTTCAAAATTAAGTTTAATGTAAAGAATAATTAAGAGCAGATTTCATGGCTTTCCATTTTCAATTAGAATGCAGAACTTCACTGATGACCATCACTTCATTCACCAATGACAACAAGTCAGATAAATTAGAAAACTTCAGTATCTAAAAATAAACATGGTGATAAGGACTCCAAAAAAAAAAAAAAACTAATGAATTAAGTTTTGAACAATATCGTATGTTTCCGTTACATAACCAACCTATGGCTATTTTCAAGCCTGGAAGGTCAGCAGGAAGGGGAGCGAATACAACATAAATAGTGGTAAGGAGAAATCACCCCAACTTTTAACCACTGTGAGAGTGCTGGAGGGATGACTTGGAATACCAAGGAGCCATAATTACACAATGAGCCAGCACCTGCCAACTCTTTTCCATTGGCCTTTTCAGAGCATATGGTGTAACCTCTGTAGGCTGGAAACTGTGCAGGAGATCTAGCTAAGAGAGAATCTCCCTATAAGGTGCACAGTGCTTCTACTGAATACAAGGCTGTGGACATGTAAAGGATTGAGGCTGTTAGGAAAGCTGACGAAAATTGTCCCTGAGGCACCTGGAGTCTTCATCTCATCTGAAGGATGAAAATGAGAGAGGAGAAATGAGAGACATTCCTCCAAGGTACATTAGGGTTTCATAAAGCAAACTGCCATGGACAAATACAAGTGGGGTGAAGGAGGAAGACAGCAAGACAAAGAGAAATCACCAAAGCACCAGCAGGTTCAAGGTGTGTCTCTGTGTAAAGAGAATTCTTCAAGAACTCTAAAGTCTAGATGTCATCCTGTATACCAGAGAGAGAGATTCTAATCCCGAGAACAAACTGGTTGTATAGTATACAGTAGCTTGGATATAAAATACAAAGAGTTCTGTGGAATCTCACCACTGCAAAGTCACAGATCCAGCTTAAAGGGAAGCAATGATCCCATCCTCAAAATTTTTAATGCCAGTGTTGAACTAAATATAAATAAAGCTGCAACAAAACCCAGATTTCACTACAGATCTGATTGGCTCATCATGCTTTCTTCCCATATCAACATCACAGACAGGTGTATGCTGTTTTCTGAGAAAATTAAATTAAATTTAATGAATTCTCCATTGTTCTTTGGACTATGATATCTCATATAATAAAAAGTAATGAGAAATTCAAAGAAGCAGGAAAGTGTTAACTATATCCAAGAGGGTAAAAAAATAGTTAATAGAAATAAACTCATAAGTGGCCAAACTATTATACAAAGAATTTAACATAATTAGGGAAATATACTAAATGATCTAAGGGAAAATATTAAAAACATGTCTGAATGATGTTCACTAACATTACTGTGGTAACCATTTCATGATGTATGTAAGTCATATCATTAGGCTGTACACCTTAAATTTACACAGTGCTATATGTCAATTATATCTCAGTAAAACTGGAAGAAAAATATGTGTGAATAGATGGACAATTTCAGCAGATAAATGGAAACTATAAACAGGTAATAAATGATAGAAACCAGATTCCCCCCCCCAAAAAAAATGTTTCTGCATGAAACATTTCTATGTTTCTACAAAACTAATTCATGGTGTTAGAAGTGAGATGTTTACCTAAACTGGGGACAGCGATCAACTGAAAAGGGGCAGGAGATAATTTTCTGGTGTGAAGTAAATATTCTGTTTTATTTTATGTTCTGGTTCTTTTTGCTATATAATTGCTACAACTTATGTAGCTGTACTGAATACTAGGATTCCTAAATTTAATTATCTGTAAAAAAGACCTTTATAGATATGTCAATAAATAGATAAATAATCCAGTAAAAATGAATCCACTAAAAGACCTCAGTACTTTAGAACTGCCACTATACATACTGATTATTTTGCATCGACACATACATTTATGGGGATTATGATAGTCTTTTTATACTGCCTTTTGTGGAGCAGAAATTTTAAATTTTAATGAAGTCCAGCTTATCAATTATTTCTTTCGTTAATTCTGCCTTTAGCGTTGTATCTAAAAAGTCACTGCCATACTCCTGCAAAAGCAGCAAACAGGGGAAGCCTGCAGCTCCCTTAACCAGAGATTATAGTCCCAGTAAGGCAGTGGCAGAACTAGCAAGAAATATAACAAGCGGATCCTGGAAATGAAAGAGCCATTGAGAAAGGCTGATAACTATCATATGTTGTTAACTTGACTGCTGAAGAAGCTACACACATGGGGGAAACCAAAGGAAAGGACCCAAGCTCTCCACAAACCCAGAGCTGACTGGTTGCCCTTAGGAACAGGGAAGACACAAAATGGCCAAAGTTTTCCACACATTTCTGAATGAGTTGGAAGCATGCACAGAGAAGACTGGAGAAGATTCAGCAAAATATAAAATTCATGGTAGAACTGAAAATTGCTTAAAATTTGAATGTAAAACCTGATCTATACACGGATCCATTGGTAAAACGTAGAAATTTTACTTGGCTCAAGGTGTTTAATCACAACCTTCGACCAATCAGTGACTGACACCTAAGTTTTGCAGACATAGCAATGACCTATATAAAGTCAAAATTTTTAAAAAATTAAAATAATAATTAAAATCAACTGAGCACAGATATCATTGTCCACAGAGCACGGGGAAGACAGGTTTCACAGATTAAAGGCAGAAAAGAGATTAGTGTTTCGCAGGAATCAGGGCTCAGGGAAGGACATTGATTGCCAGGGTTATAAGAGAAATTTGAGCACTGATGGAAATGTTATAAATACCTACATCATTATTGTGGGAGCAGTTACATGACTGCATACATTTGTTGATCTCATCAAGTTGTATACCTAAAATTGCTCAGACCAATCTAACAGTATGTAAATAATTAAACTATAATTTATTGTCTGTATTGTGATAAATTCATTTCAATAATTAATGTCAGTGTGATATAGTTTACTTTAAAATATGAAAGTTAAATTTAGAAAGTAAAACATAGTTTCCTTCTATGAAAAAATACGTTTTACTCAAATTACAACCACCAAGATATAATGTTATTTTATTGTTTAAAAAAAATCATTAAAGTAGATACTGATTATTTGATAAAGCGCCTTTGGTTTTCCTTAATGCTATACTTCTGGGATGATAGGGAGAGGTATGGGATTTCCATTCTCTAGCTTTTCTCAATATCTTATATAAGAGGTATGTCCTTAGATTATTCTTGAGAGATCTAATTTGAGGATGGTCTCAGGCCTTTATCCTTCTCATAATAAAGCACTTCTTCATTTTCCTAATGATATCTGGTTATAGCTACACTTTTTTACCAATGAAGTTTTTCTTTGACCCTTATTCTTAATACCCCACTCTCTTTTCATTGCAGGTCCAAAATCCTAATTATCCTGAAAAAAATTCCTGATTATTAAATATACATTGTAACTCAACTCTGATATAGAATTGAAGTATCTTCACCTTGATAAGAATTTTAGACCTGTCAAAACTACCTGAAATATTAAATTTGGTTTCATTAAAAATATTAGCCATTCCTTCCACTGTGATAAAATTAATGATAATAAGTAATGATGCTGGTGTTAAGAAAAGTTACAAATGGAAAGTAAAGTAATTTCCTTGTAAGAGAAAATTTTAGACTTTTCAAATTTTATAAAGAAACCCTTTAATATATTAATCTGTTTTCCGAATATGAATATATTCCCTCAGTCAGAAATACACAATGCTAATCACCCAATATTGTCTAGCAAATATTTACTTAAAATTTATTATTCTAAAACTGTGTTAATCCAATATCATCGTTCTCAATTATGGTATATTTCTAAATCTTCTATAAGACTTGCCTGCTCGAATACAGTCATATATATTTCCTCTTTTTCTTCATCTCACAAATTCTATGGTATACTTTTTCCTTCATATAGTAAGTATGCAGGGGGTTTTTTGCACAATGTTCCAAAAAGCCAACTTTACAGAATTCAGTTGATAGTTTTAAAAAACATCAGCATAAAATGAACATATATTAACAACGTGGAAGTTCTTATCTATATGAAAACTGAGAAGAGATTAGATTTTTGTTATTCTGTTTAGTTTTTTTTTCTTTTTTGCTGTATTTAGCTGTACTGAAAAAATGTATAGTCACCATAATATATCCTAAGTATGATGGAATAAGAAATAATCATATTAAGACAGGAGAAAATTACATTAAAATTTTATAGGTGAGTCACTTCCTCAAGACTGATATTCAGATGAGTAACTACGAAGCTATCCTTTGCTTGAACCTTGTTATAAAAAAAAAAAATAGAAACCCATCCATCTTGTAGCTTACTTTAAATTAAACATGCTTATGATAGTATATGGCATTCTACAGTCTCTACTGCATATGACAGATGCTCATATTTTATTAAATAATGATGATAAACATATCTAAATATATTTGCTACTAAAATTCATCATAACTAAAATTCTGAATATATCTGTTGCCTTAAAGAGAGTTCTTTGTTTATCCATTTGCATTTTCTCTTGATGCCCACTTTCATTTTTGTACTTCAGTATTTTTTTTTCTGACAGAACCATTCATTTTCCAGGCAAGTACTCTGAATTGTCTTCTTTTTCATTTGCCTGTTTCAGAAGCTGCAACCCACATTGTTTGTACCATAAGCCTAGTCATATTTACTGAGATATTACCTTTTAATTGAAGTAGATTAGATATACTTTTTGGCATCATTGGGAGAGATTTGTTTTGAACAGTTAACTTCTAAAGTGACAATTTGTGTCCTTAATATTGAATTTATGTATCTTTCCATATTAATGGGCATTATGGTTATGAAGTCACAGTGAACAAAACCATTATTAAGTGAATTCTAAATTCAATGAATTTTAAGTTGCATTAAAAAAGTACATACCAACAATTCACAAAAAACCTATTTGTAGAAAGAAATTTGTCTAAGCTTGACCAAGGTTATTTGGGAACATACCAATTCTTCTAAAACTTTCTAAAAAACAGGAGAATAAATATGAAAATATCCATTTTAAAAATGGAGATTTGACATATTTAATCATTGTAAATGATAAGATATATATTAGATAAAATATAATGCATTATGCTAGTAAATGACACTGTAAAAGCAAATCATTAATTTTTTAAAAAAGACTTCAGTGATTTTATGCATTTATTATACATGTAGAAATGCTTCAAATATGTAATAGAACTTCTAAACATAAATCCTGTTTTACATACAAAATGGTCATACACATACACTCTTTTCCATATGGTCCAAAGAGCTACTATATTTAAATGGTTTAATTATATGAAATATATATATATAAATGGTATAAATGATTTTATATATATATATATACACACACACACACACACACACACACACTGGTTTTTGAAATATTGGTAAATGTCTATCAGGTAGTTGCATATAAGTATCTGAAGTTTGTAAGAGAGTTTAGTATGTATATGCATATAAAGATGTAAAAGTCAAGAGCAAATATGTAGTATTAAAGTCACTGGTAGAGAAAAATATCTAAAGAGGGGATGTGTAGTATAAGAATGATGTAAAAGATCTAAGTTTGGATAATATGAAAATTTTAAGAAAGATTCTAAGGAAGAACAGAATGCTAGAAATAATAGAAACTGAAATAATCAGAGAGGTAGGAGGAGAATCAGCATATTACTGAATTCTAAGTGTTAAGAGTACTATAAGGAGATAAGGGATTCCTACTTAAAATAGAAAGTTAAGTGTCAAAAAATTCCCCACCTGCCAAATCTGTATTGAAATAACAGAGTTAGGTGTAAAATTTAACAACAAAAAATTGAGGGATTGAGACCACGGGGCAAAACTAAATTAACCGAAAACACAATGGACTGAGGCAAAAGAATACAGGGCCAATCAAGAAACTATTAGAGGATTTCTAATAATCCTTTCTATATTTGGAGAAAATGTTTTCAATGAATAATTTCTAAAGTAGTAACTTCTGTTATTAATATTGAATTAATATATCTTTCTATATTACAGTGTATTATGGTTATTAAATCATACTGCTAATTAGATACCTCTAAGTCAGTGGTATAATGAGTGGCCAGAGGAGGGAGATGGCAAGCAAATGAGTATTGCATTATGAAACATGATAAAAATTGTAGAAAGAGATGGAGATAAAAATATCCTGGAGCTGATGGAATTTAGAGTTTTTTTAAATGGTAATTTCTAAAAACAGTAAATGATAGTCTTTGCCACTTTTCAGACTGAATTTCCTTCTATTTAAAAGACCAGGACATGGAATCACTGGAATACATTTTGAGTTAGATAAACCTTAATTATATGAAATCCAAGAAAACTTTGTTTGATTAGACACAGGTATGAAACTGTCATTCAATAAAACCGTAAGAAATTAATAAAAATTAATTTAAAAATAATTCTAAAGGGAAAGGATGGATGCTAAAGAAATGATCCTTAAAGTGATACTTGCATAAATAAATACACCAATAAATGAATTAATGAATAAATGAATTACATATTCATAAAATTCAGATTTTAGAGCTTTGGTTTAAAAATAGTAGTCACCAATGTATTAGACCACAATCACAGAATCATTTCTGCAGAGAATTCTAAATTAATCCAAGTCTAAAACATCACACTAGTAGGAATACCTATACTAATATAAAAAATAGATATGCAAGGTTTGCCTGTATGTTCTATTTAAAAAGTAAGTAAAAAGTAAGTTTTGTTATCAAAACTGACAAAGATGGTTTTAAAAGAGAAACAATTGGTCAGTCTCACCTGTAAATACTGATGCAAAAAATCTCAAATAAAATTAACAAAATATAAATCGGATCTTTGAAATAGTATTACAAAATCAAACAGGTTTCTTGCATGAACAAAATATAGCTCTACATTAGGAAACCTAGCAATATAACTTTCAGATTAAGAGATTCAAAGAAAAAAATCAAAGGATTAGATGCATAGATACTGAAGTTATATTTGTTAAAATTCAACACAGACTCGTAATAGGACTCATAATAAAATTAGAATTATAGGCTATGTTCTTACATTTTAATATGCACATATATGAAAAAAATATAATAGAGAGTGTCCTTTCACACCATTTTTTTTTTTTTTTTTTTTTTTTTTTTTTGCGGTACGCGGGCCTCTCACTGTTATGGCCTCTCCCGTTGCGGAGCACAGGCTCTGGACTCGCAGGATCAGCGGGCATGGCTCACGGGCCCAGCCGCTCCGCGACATGTGGGATCTTCCCGGACCGGGTCCCGAACCCGTGTGCCCTGTGCCCGGCAGGCGGACTCTCAACCACTGCGCCACTAGGGAAGCCCTCACACCATATTTTTTAACATTGATTGGATCTACCTATAAGCATAAATAGACCAGATAAAATAATACTTGTTTGTGGTAGACAAATAATGCCCTCCCCCGCAAAGATGTCCATGTCCTAATCTTTGGAAATTGTGACTATGTTATATTACCTGGGAAGGAGTATTAAATTTGAAAATGGAAAGAAGGTTGCTATTCCATTGACCTTAGAATGAGGAGATTATTCTGGAATATCTGGGTGAGCCCACTGCAATTATGCGGGTCCTTTAAATGTGAAAGTTGGAGAGAAAAAGAGTTAGTATTAGAATGGTGCAGCATGAGAAGCACTTCACTGGCCACTGCTGGCTTTCAGAATGGAAGGAGACAATAGGCCAAGGAATTTGGGCAGCCTCTAGGAGCTGGAAAAGACAAGAAGATGGATTCTTTCCTAGAGCCTCCAGAAAGGAATTCACATCTATCAACATCTTATTTTAGTCCAAGGTGAACATTTCAGATGTCTGACCTCCAAAACTGTAAGATAATAAATTTGTTTTACTTATTTAAGCCACAAAAATTGTGAAAATTTATTAAAGCAGCAATAGGAAACTGGCACAGTGCATAAAAGTTTAAGAGGTGGTTTAAATGTTTTGTTATCTAGAGATAGTACTTACTGATGATAGAGTTTTACAGTTGAAAAATCTACAAGAACACTAGAAATATTACAAAAATTAAAAAAATACTAATGAAGCTAGAGAGAATTTGTAAAAATCAATTGTTGTTCTCTTCAGAAAAAAATATAAAACTAAAGATTACACTTAAAAAAACAAAAATAATAAATGGATATAAATGATTTTTAAAACATTAACACGTATGTAAAGATTAACATACTCTTAGCAAAGCCTTGAAGAAATGAAGATACAAATATTCAGATAAAAATTCAATTCTCAGATATCTTTACTATATTAATCTATATGTGATCCTGATTCCAATAAAAAATACAAAGCTATTTTTGTAAACAAGCAAGCAAGGCAGAAAATATACATGTAACATTTAACAAGTAGTTCTCAAAAAAGAATGAGGGGATGCTAGCTTTTTCAGATGTCAGAAATCCACCATAATTTACACAATGTGGAGCTGTTGACATAATAGTGGAGAGAAACCAATGGTACTGAATGGAAAATTCAAGAATAGACTCAGATATGGGAAGTAATACACAATAAGTCTTTACAATCGCACAAAACTTGACAAAATTGTCAAGAATATAAAGATCTTCTTTTCATAATCTTATCTCAGAATCAATCTTGTTAAAGCCCCAACTCAATATGAGCAATAAAGGGATAGCCTGATTTTAGCAATTTATAGCAATCTGTTTTCCAAGTAATTTTAAATGATTTCAGCAGTTCTAATCCTGAAAATTAAATATTAACTAGAAAATATTTCTCTAAGAATACTTTAAACCAGAAACTTGTATGGAAACATGGGACATTTTGGTAATTGCCATTTTCCAGATTAGGGTTCAATGATAGCCAGATAAAATTTCCAAGTCCTGACAATACTAACTGAAGGTTTTTTTTCTTTGTTTTGTTTTTTAAAGATGTTGGGGGTAGGAGTTTATTAATTTATTTATTTTTGCTGTGTTGGGTCTTTGTTTCTGTGCGAGGGCTATCTCTAGTTGTGGCAAGTGGGGGCCACTCTCCATCGCGGTGCGCAGGCCTCTATCGCAGCCTCTCTTGTTGCGGAGCATAGGCTCCAGATGCGCAGGCTCAGTAGTTGTGGCTCACGGGCCTAGTTGCTCCGCGGCATGTGGGATCCTCCCAGACCAGGGCTCGAACGCGTGTCCCCTGCATTAGCAGGCAGATTCTCAACCATTGCGCCACCAGGGAAGCCCCTAATTGAAGTTTTATTTGAATAGAGACACATTTTGGAAGGAGAAGGTTCCATTTCAAAAAAACTAATGAGACAAGCATCTTTCAGGCTTTTCTACATTATGAATTATATAATTTGCATAATTTGAAAGCAGCTATAAAGATAACCCTTTACAAGTACTTTCATCACTTGTAAAACTCTTGTTCTGTGGTTTCTTGCAGTACTTTTAAGATGTTAAAAACACACACACAATATATATGTACTCTAGTAAATATTCATCTGAATTTCTCCAAATGTTTCTCATTTCATTTTTATTGACTTGCTCATATTTAACATGTCTCTTCCACTGCCATCCACAATAATGTCATTCTGTATACAACTGAGAAAATACATTCAAATAAGAACAATTAAATCGCAGAGGGAATACATTTAATAGGAGCATAATAGTTATCAGTAAATTATTCAGTGAAACTTGCTCTTCCCACAAGAACTGCATTTAAGCGCTGCAATATAAGTTCCATCAGACAAACATGATAATCTTAATGAGTCAAATCTAAAAGACTTTCATTCTCCTCAGGTGGGCAATTAGTCAATTATAAAATAAAAATATTCTGTTAATGCTACCTACTTAAAAACAGGAGTGTCCCATGATTCCTTTGTTTTTTTAGATATGTTTTCTCCTGAAAATGTCACTATATGTAGGATTTGTCACTATATGAAGCAAATTTTGGTGTTTTCAACTTCTGAACAATTATTAAAATACTAGTTAATTTCTCAATTCATCAAGAAAAATATCAAAATATATCACCAATCAGGAAGTTTTGGTCTTCTGTCATTTTTGTACTTCTATATATTAGATCTTATATATATTCCTAGGTAATATCTGAATATGAAACCACTTATCTTACAAAATGGCATATAGTAATTCTATTTCCAAAGCAATTTCCTCTACAATATATTATAAAATTGAAGGAAAAAAAAACTGAAGACAAAAACAAAAATCAAAAAAGCCAGAACTTTCATCTGCAAGAAATTAGAAGGCATACCAGGTACCCACTAAGTGTTTAGCTGTGGGGGAACTGATTGGGAAAAGTCAGAATGTTAGTGTGTTTTGTTTACTCTTGGCTCTCTTTAGCAAAGTATTACTTTGATCATTACTTTGTATTAATTTGAGTCTTTGGGAGTCACTTTGCCACTCATACTAAATGGGGCCATCATTAAGTTATTAGAGACAGTCCTGAATCATGTAAGAAAAAAAAAAAAAAAAGTATGAGAACTGTATGTAGTGGCAGCAAATGCCTGAAAAAACTGCTTGTTAAAAGTTGATACTATTGGGTTTCCCTGGTGGCGCAGTGGTTGAGAGTCTGCCTGCCGATGCAGGGGACACAGGTTCGTGCCCCGGTCCGGGAAGATCCCACGTGCCGCGGCGCGGCTGGGCCCGTGAGCCATGGCCGCTGAGCCTGCGCGTCTGCAGACTGTGCTCCGCAACGGGAGAGGCCACAACAGTGAGAGGCCCGCGTACAGCAAAAAAAAAAAAAAAAGTTGATACTATTGTACAAATAAAACAATACACACACATTGTACATAGTTTGTACATAGGTTGTATATATATAGCATACAAATACAAATAAAATGTTGAGCTTTAAAATAACCTTCACCTCAATACTTGAATATTTATGAATATTGCTATTAACATTATGAAGCCCTCAAAAGGGTAGACTCACCATTTATTTCAAATATGGTGAAAGAGGAAATACTGAAGGACTGAGAATGAAAATGAACAACAACAACAAAACAGTGCATAGTGCACACTGCAACTCTTTTCAGAGAGCAGTGTCAGCTAATAATTAATGAATATCCTCATCCCAAGACAGGCAGTCTTATATTGTCTGTCTAGTGATGTCAGAACTGGTAATTACCATGTCACCCATTTTTCTCTTTTCTACCTGAGAATGTTCCTTGCAGTTGGTGTATCCATGTTCCACCATTGCATACTGGGTGCGTATAGGACAGATAGCTTGTCTTTTTAGGGTGTATGTCTGAAGGAAATGTACCTGATGGAGAGACAGCGGCACCTCTTCCACTACCCAGGACTTTGAACTGTGACTGGATAGGATTTGGGTTGTCTGCCATGGAGACTAAGTGAGTGTGTTCAATGTGTGAGACAGAGAGTGAACCAAACAGTTTGTTATGAAAAAATGGACTATGATAGACATTAATGGTATCTGTCAATATTCAGTGCTTTTTGACTTCAGATAGGGCAGCCAAATTTAGCAACCTGTTAAATTTGAACTTCAAACAGACAGAAGATATATTTTTGTATAAGTATGTACCATTTTTATTCTAAAAAATTAGTTTTTGTGTGTACAATTCAAATTTAACTGAGCATCCTGTATTTTTTTCCCGCAACCCTACTTCTGTGGCACTTGGCAGACTCTGTTTCCCAGACTCATTTCATTTCGGAAAAGCCATTTGACTAGTTTCACTAATAGGCTTTTAAGAAAGACAACACATGTTACTTCTAGATAAAACTAAATTTTAATTATGCAACTCTTTACTTGTTTTCCAGTTATGGTATCCAAGCAGACTTCAATTTGAGATTTTGGTGAAACAAGATGAAAGCATCCCATATTACTTAACTCACTGGCCTCTAAATGAGTGAGAAATCAACTTTTGCAGTTTATACAACTGATAATCATGACTATCACACACAGATTTTATTTTCTAGTTTTTCTCTATTTCCCCTTTCTTTTACCACAACTCTCAACCATTGAATATCTTGCCAAATCTCTCCCCTCACTTGCTCTCCAACTACGCTGTGCTTTTGTGTTATACCAAATTTGCATAGAAACGGGTAGGACAGAGGAGTAGTCTCAAGAATATTCTTTAAAAATCTATAATAGCTTGGATGAAAGTATAGAATTATAATGAGATTTGGGTCCTAGTACAATTTGCATGTCCAAACCCCCTCTTACAGTTCAAATAATGTTCCACTTTTTTCCCCCCTGTGGTAAACATAGCAGATCTGGAAATGATATATTCCTTTCTAAGAACATTAGTGGATGAAAAGATGGAGAGGTTAAAGAGATCAACTCAATAGTAGAAATAGCAATTTCTACTTCTCTAGAGAAAATATAATCTTCTTTATCCTATTTGTGTGAATAGGCTGAAAATATTGGCTATGTGACCAAAGACACCTATTACTACATGTCAGACTGGAATAAAAGCAGCACAGTAGTCCAGTAGTAGGTTTGGGAGATGGGATTTTAAATGAGTGTTGAGATATGGGGAAAAGAAACCATAAGAAAGAACATAAATTATGAGTAAACTAGTAAATTTTATCTCATGTAAGGATCATAGGCAAGTAATACAGATGTTCACATTGTTAAACTTTTTGTTGTTTTGTTTCATCTGAAACTGGGTTGCATTACTGTGGGCCTGGACCTCATAATTTTAAATATTGATAAGTTCCAGAGAGAAGCAACTCCATGCAACAAGAGGAAATTACCTCAGGAATTGAGAGATCACAAGAGAAAAGAGCTGAATTTGCTTTTCTCACACATCAGAAGCAGAGATAAGATCAAAACCATTCCCAAGCTTAAGAATGGAAACTCAGATCATACTCTAGTCTTTCTTGTTTGACTAACACAATGAATAACTATTTGCACAGTGCAGGTCAATGTTGTTTTGATGCAACACTTATAACTGATATTTAAAAAAATCCAATTAATTAAAACTGTTGTACTGCCCTCTGTAATATATGTCAACAGAATTGACCAACTCATAAGAAACAAAGATCTACTTATTTCCTGTATTAATGTGATTGACATTAAGTTTATCAACAGAAGTAAATATTCACATAAGTCACCTGAGATCTGCCACTGTCTGGAGTCAAAATTAGAGTCAATTTCTTCATCACTCATTCCTTAAAAGTTAAAAATACTGAATAATCAATCAATATGGCATTCTGGAGAAGCAATTTTGTTTTAACATTACCTGTCAAATAACACATTTGCATCCTGTTGAGGCAAGACCTGCTATGAGATGAGAATATGTGTGTACCCATAATTTAGAGTATCCTTCAAAAGGAATAGAGTACAATTTGTTTATTCAAATGTGTGTGTGCTTTTATGACATCTACCATGATTTATTCTCATTCAAAATGTCTATCAAAAATACTTAGAGAAAACAGAAATATCTAACTCCACCAATGTGTTTCTTTTTTTAATAAAAAATATATACTTGGGCTTCCCTGGTGGTGCAGTGGTTGAGAGTCCACCTGCCGATGCAAGGGACATGGGTTCGTGCCCCAGTCCGGGAGGATCCCACATGGCGCAGACTGGCTGGGCCCATGAGCCATGGCTGCTGAGCCTGCGCGTCCGGAGCCTGTGCTCCGCAACGGGAGAGGCCACAACAGTGAGAGGCCCGCATACCACAAAAAAAAAAAAAAAAAAAAAATAGCCATCGTAACAGATGTGAGGTAATATATCATTTTGGTTTTGATATGCATTTCCCTGATGATTAATAATGTTGAGCATCTTTGCATATACCTTTTGGTCATTTGTATGTCTGCTTTGGAAAAATGTCTATTAAGGTCAAAGATTATTTTTGGATATGATACCAAAAGCTCAGGCAACGAAACCAAAAACAAGCTGGACTTGGACTAAAAACGTTGTACAAAACAAAGGAAACAATAAAAAATGGTAAGGCAAGCACTGAACTAGGAGAAAATATTTGCAAAACATATAACTGATAAGGGTTTTTTTTAACCAAAATATATAAGAAACTCATAAAACTAGAGAGCAAAAAATGAATGATCTGATTTTAAAATGGGCAAAAGACCTGAATAGACACTTTTCTACCAATGTATTTCTGAAATTTATTATTATGTATCATTTATATTTAAATAGAAAAATAAATTTTAGCTAGGTTACTGGATTTTTAGATGAAATTTTCAGGTCTTAACTCAGGAAAATATTGTGCACTACGTGTATAAAGTACTTTTAAAGATTAAGGTTCTGGATTTTTAAAATGCATTCTACAGCTCTGGCATACAAATCTGTAACCTTATACAACCAGAACCTTCAAAACATGAAAGCCATTATGTCTCTCTATACTAATTTCTATCGTATCAATATTAATATCATAATGACATTATTATGAAAATAAAATTACTTATTTTCTACATTTAATCTTAATAGAGTATTAACTGAAATAGGTAATATGTTTATTTAGACTTGTTTGCTTATATTACATAAACTGAATGACAAATATCTTTAATCTTATTACTTTGTACAATTAACCATCCCCATCTAGCAAATTTGGTTATATTTTCTAACAGTACTAAATACTGCATATCATAGTAATAAAACTGAAAATGATGAAATGCTATATATGTAAATCTTTTATGTATGCACTCACTAAAAAAATTACCAAATTCTTATTATGTGCTAAGCTCTATGATAAAAAGGATGACTAGGGAAATTGTAAGCAATATGATTTTAAGTGGTTAGAACAATGACATACAGATATAATTAATTTTATAATAAATTTCTTCTTAAGCACATCAGCAGGTTTGATGATAGTAAAATGTCTCAGTGAAATTCATTATTTGATTACCCAAAACAACTCAGAAATACTAAAAATCGGTCCAAAAAAATCAAGGAAAAAAAATGAAACAAATACTGTTTGCCAAAATCTGAGTAGTTTTCCAATTTCTGAATTATTGATAGCAGATGATTGATATCTCATAAATGATTGATATTGAGTCACCATTCCAACAATCAAAAAATGCTGGACCAGCACTAAATCAACACCACCACGTGCAAATAATTTATAGGAAACTACAGAAGTGGTATAGAGATCAAATAAATGGTATCATTATAATGTTGATAGAAAAATGAAAGTAAAATTGATGAGAAAAAAGTTGAGCAATATAAAACAGATATTCAATCTAAGATACCTGAATTTTAAGAGGAAAATTTACATACAATATGTGCATACACAATGAACACAGAAAAATTTTAAAGATCTTAGATTGTTCCAGAGAAAATAATTAAATTATAATCTGAGATATAAAAAGGTTTTCTTTCCCCCTATTTCTAGAACTCTAAATATTCAGAATGTGTACCAATAGCCCACATTTTCCACAAAGTATTAGTAGGAATATAGGAAATTAGGAAAAAGTAAGTATAGAGAATAATATTTTTATGTTTATTCATATATATGTAAAAAATTAACAAGCTTATAACCAAGAAGCACTAGTAGTTACACATTAGAGATAAGTTTTAAGATTTATTTTTCATTCTATAATACAGTATATGTCTGAAAAAAGAGATGAAATTTTCTTTTATTAATTTTAATATTTAAAAGTTTATTACATATTTTAATCTAAATTCTAATTGTAAACTTTAAAAATTATATTAGAAATAAGTATTTTAGCATTATTTTCCCTTTTATATTGTAAAGCTTGATAAAGTCACATTTGTCTTTAAAATCACAACTTTATTTGCCTCATGCCTACTTTTGATTCCTAAATATGAATATCAATAAATGTTACCAATTGTTATCAATATATAAATGTTGTTCACAATCATGACAAAGTTTGTCATGATTATATTTCTTTATGTGTTTGTTCACAATGCCATGACTCCCATACTTCTCAAACAAGGATACTCAATGCTTTGCAAGTGTTTTTAATAATCCTGGCACATATACTAGGTACTGAAAAAATTTTAATAAGAGAATAATAATTATATCTAAATTTAAACATGATAAAAATACAACCAAAATTTTAAATTGTAGCATACTTGATATGAGGATATAATTAGAGATAAGTAGTTCAGAGGTCTTATTTTGTTGTGGAAGAATGAAGAGATAGTGAATAATTTTAATAGTAGAGACTGCATGCCAAATAAAGTTTATAGTTATTCCATTTCTTTCTCTCAATATCTATAATATCTATAATATAATGGTAATTACAAGAGCTACATGGTTTCCAGTTGGTAAGGTATTTGGCTCACATGCTTTATACTAGAAGAATATAGTAAACATGCAAGCAAAATAATAAATAATATTTCAGGTAGTGATAAGTTAAATGAAGGAGGTAAAACAGACTATAATTACAGGGAGTAATTTTTCTGAGGCTATGGCATTGCACTGAATGATAAGCCTGTTCTCACAAAGTCAATATTTGGGGGAAATAACTCTTCAGTTATTGGAAAGAGTTACTGCAAAAGCCATGAAGCTCAGGTAGATTCTGTGGCATAGAGGAAAAGAAAAGGAGACTGTGTGCAGGGGGCAAAATGAAGGAAAGTACACAGAACTGATTGGTATTTAGTGACTATATTTGAAGGTATGGCTTACAATGTTAACACAAATACAAGAATATAGCCATAATTCACAAGTATACAATTTATCCTTTTCATTTATTTACTACCCTATTTCAGTTTATTAAAATTGCAATACAAATATGCTGTACTTAAATCAAATTTGAAATGTGAAATAAAAGCTAAAAACTTTGTTCTAAAAACTAGTGTTTAAAATTTAATATATTCTATTTTTATCAACTAACTGAAAACTTCAAATTAGTTATAATTACAATTAGAAACTCTGGAAACAAACTGTCCATGCACACATGTTGTTGCACATCATCTAGGAAACATTAATCATATTTACCTGAAGGAAGTTTTTAGACTGCTTGCAGAGACTAAATGATTATAGGACCACAAATGAGTATTTTTCATTTTACTTCCATGTTTTACAAATGTAAGGCAATACCCAAACCCATTACCTCCTAAACTGGGGAGACTAATGATCTTTGGAAATATTTTAAATGCCGAACATTAAACAAACCTCAGATTTCAGGACATTAATATACAATATCATAGATGAGTTTTTAATGGTCTAACCACATTTTCATGCATACTGCTATCTTTTTATCATATTTTGGATCAGTGGTCTGGAAAATTTCATTCTATGAATTTCAAGACTTCAAATGAATCCTTGCAAGGATGTTGAAGGAGAAAATAGAAGCAGCAGCATAGTCAGAAGTAATACGTCACAACTAGTAGGATGTATGCTTGTGTACTTCTCAAGTGTTGCTTTTTTTTTAATATCCTTTACCATTTTCTGTAAACATAATTATTAACATAATTCTTATGAAAAATTACTTCTATATAAACTTTTAGAAATTTCTAGAGAACATGTACATTGGTCATTAATACAACTGTTGTTATAACAGAGGTATCTGCTACTTAAAATTTTTCTAATTTTCTCTATTTATTGACACTAATTTTCTTTCAAATATTTATCTTCCCCAAAACTAATGATACTGCAATAAGATAATGGAAAAGAAAAATATTTCAAACAGATAAACAAGTTTCTTTTTCTCTTCTTTTTTTTTTTTTTTTCTGTCTCTCACAATGCATAGTGCAAGGGAGGCTTTGCAGTTAGAAGGCATGTTATTCACATATCACCTCTGGTAATGTAGGTTTCTTTGCATGCTATTTAACCATTAGGAAGCACCAGAGATAAAAATAATTAATCATTATCAACTGTAAGGTGCCATTATAAAACAAAATATGTTATTAGCCCAAGAATTTTTTTAACCATTATTCTCAGGTTTAGGATTCCCTGCATCTGCCAATCAGTTCCAACCCTTAAACATATAGGACAAGAATAGCCTAATGCAGAAATATATTACTTAAAATATTGTATTATTTTTGTAATTGAACTATTAAATTTTTAATAAAATATTTTAAGGAAAAATCAGAGTCCACTTTTTTCTATTAATGAAATTTTGTTAATTTGGGGAAATTTTGTTAAAATGTGTCTGTTTTCTTTATACATGGAGTCAAATATTATTTCCTAGCCACAATAAATGTCTAAAGAATGGAAAGCAAGTAATTTTGACCAAAAAAAAAAAAAAAAAACCTGTCACCAGTAAATGAAAACAAAACATATGAATACTTCAAAATGAATTACTGTGCTAGCTAAATTGGCACACTCAGAATCAAAGCTAGGGTAGGAGAAAACCATAAGCTGATAAATTTTCTGTGTTTGAAACATGCAGAAATTTAAGTGAGGAAAGAGGGAAATTGCCAATAAGACATTCAGCACAAGAAAATGAAATCTGTAATTACAAGCTAAAAAGATGATGCTATACAGCAATAACAAACCATCAGAAAGATAAATTAAGAAAACAATGCCATTTATAATTGCATCAAAAAATAAAATACCTAGGAATAAATTTAACCAAGGACGTAAAAAATCTGTACATTGTAAAATGATAAGATGTTGATGAAACAAATTGAAGAGGACACAAATGAATGGAAAGACACTCCATGCTCATAGAATGGAAGAATTAATATTGTTAAAACATCTATACTATCCAAATTGATCGATAAATTTGGTGCAATTCCTATCAAAATCCCAATTTTTTTTCACAGAAATAGAAGGAAAAAATCCTAAAATGTGTATGGAACCACAAAAGACACTGAATATCCAAATAAATGTATTTCAAATATATTACAAAGCTATAGTAATAAAAAACAGTATGGTACTGGCATAAAAACAAACATAAATCAATGGAATGTAAGACCTGAAACCATAAAACTGCTAGTAGAAAATATAGGCAGTAAGCGCCTTGATCTTGGTGTTGGTGATGATTTTTTGGATTTGACACCAAAAGCAAAAACAGCAAAAGAAAAAATAAACAAGTGAGACCACGTCAAACTAAAAAGCTTTTGCATAGCCAAAGGAAACGACAAACAAAATTAAACATCAACAAACAGAATGGGATAAAATACTTTCAAATCATATATCTGATAAGAGGTCAATATCCAAAATATATAAAGCACTCATAGAAATCAATAGCAAAACAGAAAGCAAATATTCTGATCAAAAAATGGACTGAGAAATTGAGTAGAAACTTTTCCAAAGAAGATACAAAATTGGCTTACATGAAGAGGTGCTCAACATCACTAATCATCAGGAAAATGCAAATCAAAACTACAATGAACTATCACCTGACACCTGTTAGAATGGTTATTATCCTAAAAATAAAACAAGTGTTGGCAAGAATGTGGAGAAAAGGGAACCCTTGTGCAGTGCTGGTGGGAATGTAAATTGGTGCAGCCACTATGGAAAACAGCTACTATGGAAATTTTTTTTTCTTCAGAAAACTAAAATAGAACCACCATATATGCAGCAATTCCACTTCTGGGTATATATCAGAAGGAAACAAAGTCACACTCTCCAAAAGATATCTGTAGCCCCAAGTTCATTGCTTCATTATGTGTAGTAGCCAAGACATGCAAACAACTTATGTGTTCATCGACAGATGAATAAATAAAATGTGATACACACACACACAGGCACACCCTGGAATGTTATTCAGCCAAAAAGAAAATATCGCCACTTTCAACATGAGGGACCATAAGGGCACTATGCTAAGTGAAATAAGTTAGAGAAATCCTAACCTAGAGCTCTTTAATAGTTCATAGCCACACAATCCCTACTATACAGTCTGAAATCCAGACAACTCTGAAAACTGCAAGCTTGTTGTGGAACTCATTTGGAAGCAAACCAAACTGACTTGAACTTCTTTTGTGGTGACTTTGAACTGGGGGCCCTAAAGCTATGTACGGTTTTTCCACATCCCAGCTAATGTGAATGTTCATCTGTGTCACTGTATAAGTATTAATGTGTTTGATCATAAAAAATTTGAAAGATGATGAAAGCAAATGAATTATTAAAAATACCATAGAAATATTAAAGTTTAAGGATAACATATTATTCAACAAGTTTCTATTGAAGACCTATTTACTGCAAAACATATTAGATGTTGTAAAGCACAGAAAATATGTACTATAAAAATGAACTACTGAAAATTAAGTCAATCATTTTGTTTTAAGCTGTAAAATAAAACCACATAAAAATGAATGTAAATTTAGTGAATGATTATTAGGCACACATGCTTGTAACCACCATCCAGAAAGAGAACTTCGCCAGCCATTTCTGATGTCCCTCCACGTGTCATGTTCTAACCTCACCTCCTCTTTTCACCTGTAATTAACCACTCTCTTGCCTTTTATAGTAATCCCTTCTTTGCATTTCTTAATATTAGCACTCAAGTTTACACTATTAATCTCTACAGTTTAATCATGCCCATTTTTGATCATTCTTTTAAATATTTTTAATCCACAGATTTTGCTTTTCTTTCTTACAGAAAATCCTTTTCCTTCTTACAGTTTATCTATTGTTAAAATGTGATTCATTGGGCCTACAGAACTTTTTATAGCCTGAGTTTTGCAGATTGCCTCTTCATGTACCAGATATACGTGTTCCTCCATCTTGAATATTGGCAGCTAGATACAAAGGCTTGGTTAAATGTAGTTTCAATCTAATTGGCAGAACTACAGGTTGCATTAGTTTCTATTCATTTTGGAACACATCACCACAATCTTAGTGGCTTAAACATTACAAATTTTAGTTCTGGGGGGCAGATGTTATATTTGGGTCTCATGGGGCTAAAATCAAATTTCCAGCAGTGCTAATTTCTATTCTGGGGGTAGCAAATCCATTTCCAAGCCTTTCCCACCTTCTAGAGTCTGCACTCATTCCTCACCTCATAGCCCCATTCTTCCACCTTCAAACTCAGCAGTGTTGACCCTCTCTGACAGTTTTCCCTTAGTTTCATCTCCCTCAGGGAAGGTTCTCTGCTTTTTTTTTTTTTTTTTTTTTGGTGGTATGTGGGCCTCTTACTGTTGTGACCTCTCCCATTGTGGAGTACAGGCTCCGGACGCGCAGGCTCAGCGGCCATGGCTCATGGGCCTAGCTGCTCTGCGGCATGTGGGATCTTCCCGGACCGGGGCACGAACCCATGTCCCCTGCATCGGCAGGCGGACTCTCAACCACTGCGCCACCAGGGAAGCCCAGGTTCTCTGCTTTTAAGAATTCATATTCGATAGACTCCACTTGGATTATCCAGGATAATCTGTTCATTCCAAAGTTTCTAATAGTAATCATATCTGTTAATCCCCTCTGTCATGTAAAGTAACATCTTCAGGGGTTCCTGTGATCTACAGAGGCATTATTTTGCTGACCAATCACATAGGAGCTATCTCATTCTTTCAAAATGAAGCAAATATTTCTGGTTTTCTCTTCATTGTCATGTGAGCAGTTTTTGATTCTCAATGTCTAGATACATCAGTTCACTGATGGCTGCAAAATGGAGATTTTCTAGTTTGTTCTTCATTTCTTTTTCATTTATTAACTGGAATGCAAAAGTATGTACTGCAAAAATAGAATATAAAAACATAGGATATGTTTTATCTTACCTTTTCAGATTCCCAATTCAAATGGAAAAGGTAGGATCAATGCCTGATTCTTTCCCTTTATTTATCAGATTTTAAGGTAATTATTTTTTCCCTATCATGCTTATAAGGATTTGATATTAGTGTGTGTGTGTGCATGTGCGTGTGTGTGTGTAAGAGAGAGAGAGAGAGAAAATACAATTATTAATTTATGAATTTAAATATATTTGGTGGGTTTCAAGCCACTGTAAGCACTATGCCTATTGCCTATTATCCCATCTTTGGCCAGAGGGAAGGCCTTCAAGGTTATTTCTTAACGTTTTATCATGACCCTAGAAGTCTTTGATATTTTTCTTGCTATCTGACATATCAAAGTATTTAATATTCCATACTGATACTTCTAATTAAAATTCAGAACTGTAGAGCTTTTACTTACTTTTTTATTAAATAGGTTTCTCTTTCATTTCAAACTCAGATTTTCAAAAAATGAGAGGATGATAGAATACCTTAAAATTACTCATTTTGCTTTGACCACATTACACTTACAGATGTCCTGATATACCAGTGCTAATAGTACAACTGCTAATTATATTATTAAAAGAGATATTTTTGCATATCCCATGTTTTTAAGTATAGTTGATTTACAATGTTTCAGGTGTACAGAAAACTGATTCAGATTTTTTTCCATTACAGGTTATTACAAGATTTTGAAGATAGTCTCCTGTACTATAGAGTAGGTCCTTGTTGGTTATCTATTACATATAAATTAGTGTGTACATGTTAATCCCAAATTCCCAATTTATCCCCCCCCCCTTTCTTCTTTGGTAATCATAAGTTTGTTTTCTATGTCTGTGAGTCTATTTCTGTTTTGTAAATAAGTTAATTTGTATATTTTAAGATTTCACATATAAGTGATATATTTGTCTTTCCTTCTGACTTACATTACTTAGTATGATAATCTCTAGGTCCAACCATGTTGCTGCAAATGGCATTATTTCATTCTTTTTTATGGCTGAGTAATATTCCGTCTTTTTTATCCATTTGTTTGTCAATGGACATTTAGGTTGCTTCCATGTCTTGGCAATTGTAAACAGTGCTGCTATGAACATTGGGGTGCATGTATCTACTGGAATTAGAATTTTTGTCTTTTCTGGACATATCTCAGGAGTGGGACTGCTGGATCAGTATAGCTCATGTTGTTTAAAATTCTACTCTATGTAAAATTCCATACCCAATAGACATTGCATTATATACTCTTTATTTTGACTTCATTTGTTCCTTGTTTTACAAAATCTAGATATTTATTGATCACTACTAGTTCTTATGTTGCTGTGCCTTTAATAGTTTTTCCCATTTAAAGCTCATTTTGGCAGATTTTTCAGGGTAATCTCATGTAAACATAACTCCCTAAGTATTTGCATGTTGGTAACTTTTTTCTGACATTTTTTCTTAAAAATTAACTTGACTTTCAAGTACATTCTTGACCCCCATTTTCATCTAGCATAGAGTAATATTCTTAAAAATGCTGATTGTGATCCAATTTCTATCTTTTATAAGTCACTTGATCTTTCGTCCTAGATATGCAAAGAGTTCTTTATTTGCTCTCTAAATTTCAGAAACTGTTCTATAATGTTTATTGCATAGTACCTCAAAACTGAATTGTCATCTTTTTATACATATTTCAAATTTTATTTTTTAATTTAGAAGTATTTTCTGAAATTACAGTTTTTAGTGTCTGTTCAGTTTTCTTTTGGTTTTCAGCTTCAGGAAATCATAAATTTTAATCATAAATTTTATCTGCCTTAGCTACTTTCAGTATTTATCACTTGCTTGAGGTTTTATTATTTCTTTCTTCATTTCATCTTTATTTTTAAAATAATCCTGTTTCACCTTCCTTTTCCAGTAAGTCCACTTTAGTCTTTGATTGCTGATATGATTTTCATTTTATTTATCATTCTTTCCTAAATTCTGTAACCTCATTTCTAAGTTTTGTCTAAATCTCACATGTTTTTGCTCTTTTTCTATCTTGTATCATTTTCTTAATGACTTTTAACTGATTTTAAAATGTTTGATCTCTTTTTGTGGGCGTGTCTTTCTGGCATGATTTCATTGCCTGTAGTAAGAAAGAGAAAAAGCAGCCTTTGAGCTAGCTTAGTACTATCACCAAGGCTTCAGTGTTTAGAGAATCTGGTCTAATTATCATAGCTAAGCTTTATTGTGTCCCTGTTATAAACAATTTTGCAACACTTCAATGTCACACGCATTTATAACAGTAGTTTATGATACCCCTTTGAATGGACATCACAATGTGTTTCTCCATTCACAAGGTGATGATCATGTGGATTGTTTCCAGATTGGGGCTGTATATAAAACTGTTACAAACATTCATGCAAAGGAATTTATGTAGATGTTTACTTCATTTATCTTGTGAAAATACATAGGAATTCAGTTCCAGTCATATAGTAATTTTAGGCTTCATTTTATTAAAACTGCAAAATGACTTCCCCAAGTAATTACACAATTTTACATTTCCACTAGCAAGTTATGAGAGTTCAGTTGCACAACCTCCTAACATTTGATATTATTTTTATTTTAGCAAGTCTAGGGTGTATGTAGTAATAACTTATTGTGGGTTTATCTGATGACTAATGATGTTTGGCATCTGTTCTTGTAATTATTGATTATTAATTTTATCTTCTTTCCCCCCTGAAGTATCTGTTCAAATATTTTGGCAATATAGATTGGGTTATTTTTTTTCTTAGAGTTATAGGAGTTATTTATATACTTTGGGTACATATCCTGTGTTATATGTGTGTGTGTGTGTGTGTGTGTGTGTGTGTGTGTGTGTGTGTATATATATATATATATATACTGCAAGTAATTTCTATTTGTCACTTATGTCTTTATTTTCTTAACAGAGAATGGGGAAGAGTAGACTTTTTCATTTTGATGGAGTCGAATTTATCATTGTTTCCCCAATTTCTTTCATGATTCACGCTTTATGTACCCTACTTAGAAATCTTTCCAGGATAATAACTGCAAACATTTTTTCCTATTTCTAAAATGGTGCATACATTAAGTCTTTAACTTTGGGTATATAATTTGATATGAGGAAGAAATAACAATTATACACAACCTCTTCCAGAAAATAAAAGGAAACACTGCCTAACTCATCTTAAGAGACCAGAATTAATCTCATATTAAACCAAACATATAGATTTTTTTTCAAAGCTATCTTTTCCATATTGTATAACATGGGCAACTTAAGTAAAAATATGAACCATATATAGGTAGGTCTATTTTTGGACTATCCTGTTCCATTTACTTATATCAAGCATAGATTCATAGTATGCTTTGAAATAAGTTAGCATAACTGCTATAGCTTGGTATCTTTTCTTCAAAAATGTTTTTGGATAAATAAATATATATATTTTTTCTCTTTTCACATACAGTTTAGGATCATCTTACCTATTTCTAAAAAAAAATAGCCTGTTGGATTTTAGCTGAAATTGTATTGGACCTATAGATCAATGTGGGGACACTGATTTTGATACTTCTATTTATGCTGGGTTTAATTTGCAAGGCTTTTCTAACTTCATCTTAACTCAGCAACACCACTCTGTTCTTCTTGGGATTCCCTTTCCTGTATCATATTTCATAAAGTAACTCCAAGGAGAATTCTGGAGGCAATTGTACAGTGCATCTCATTTGCTTTTCTTTTTTCAATGTTGATGATCCCGTACTTTTTTTCAGTGTCAGAAAACAGTTATTTTTACATTTTGCAAGTTTCCCAGTCATTTAATGGGGTAGGTTAAGTAATTTCCACCCACTCGTTTATGTACTCAAGTGGAATTCCTTATTTCCTCTTTAAAAAATTCTCTGTTGGATCTGTAGTGGCTTTATCTCATTCAATTTTCTCCCACTCCTGTTCAGTCTTGCAAGGAGTCATAGTTTATTCGTATCTTCAAAGAACCCACTTTTAACTGTTTATTTTCAATATCAATCACCTGTTTTCTATTAAATTCATTTCTGCTCTTTATTGTTTCCTTCCTTCTCTTTCCCTTGGGTGATGTTACTCAATTATAATGATGCTATCAATCTATCATTCATTAATACATTTCACTTATTCTCTAATATGTGCATTAAAAACTATGAAATGTCTTCTAAACATTATTTTGCCTGTACCTTAAAAATTTAATATTTTATATAACGTGTCCATATATTTGTAAACATATTTTATAGCTTTCATTATGATTTCTTTTTGAGACGTCGATTAATTAGGAGTAATTGTTTTATAAATAGTTGAGAATTTTCTAGTTTACTTTATGATATAGACTACTACCTTAACATTATGAACAGAAAAAAATTGATATGTAGTCTTTAAAATTTATTAATATTTGATTTATAATACTTTGTTCAATTTTGATAACTCTTCCACTTGCACTTGAAAATAATGTGTGTTGCCTTGGTTGGGTGCAGGTTTACTTCATTAAAACTAGGTCAGAGACCTTCAAGATGGTGGAGGAGTAAGACGTGGAGATCGCCCTCCTCCCCACAAATACAACAAAAATACATCTACATGTGGAGCAACTCCTACAGAAGACCTACTGAATGCTGACAGAAGACCACAGACTTCCAAAAAGGCAAGAAAATCCCCACATATGTGGGTAGAGCAAAAGAAAAAAGAAGAAAAGAATAGGGACAGGACCTCCACCCCTGGGAGGGAGCTGTGAAGGAGGAAAAGTTTCCACACACTAGAAAGCCCCTTCACTGGCAGGGACGGGGTGGGGGGAGCTTCGGAGCCACAGAGGAGAGTGCAGCAACAGGGGTGCAGAGTGCAAAGCGGAGAAATCCCCACACAGAGGATCGGTGCCAACCTGCACTCACCAGCCTGAGACACTTGTCTGCTCACCTGCTGGGGTGGGTGGGGGCAGGGAGCTGAGGCTCGGGCTTCAGAGGTCAGACCCCAGGAAGAGGACTGGGGTTGGTTGTATGAAGACAGTCTGAAGGGGGCTAGTGTACCACAGCTAGCCGGGAGGGGGTACGGTAAAAAGTCTGGACCTGCTGGAGAGGAAAGAGACCATTGTTTTGGGGTGCACGAGGAGAGGGGCTTCCTCCTCCGTGTGCCCACAGAGGACTGTGCACCACCTAAGTGAGTTCCAGAGAAGGGCGTGAGACGCTGCTACCATCGTGGACCCCACAGGCAGGCACAGAACACTAATGCTGCCTCCGCTGCCACCAAGGATCCTGTGTGCACGTGCAGGTCACTACCCACACCCTCCAGGGAGCCTGTGCAGCACACCACTGCCAGGGTCCCATGATCCAGGGAAGACTTCCCCGGGAGAACACATGGCATGCCTCAGGCTGTTGCAACATCACACCAGCCTCTGCCGCCACAGGCACGATGCGCATTCCAATTGTGACTACCGTACCCCTACCTGTCCCCAGGCTCAGTGAGCAAGAGACCCCTAATCAGCTGCTGCTTTAACCCCCTCCTGTCTGGGCTGAGAAGAGACACCTGAGGGCGGCCTACACACAGAGGCAGGGTCAAAACCAAAGATGAACTGCAGGAGCTGTGCAAACAAAGAAGAGAAAGGGAAATTTCTCTGTGCAGCCTCAGGAGCAGTGGACTAAATCCCCAGAGTAGGCTTAGTAAAACCTGCATGTCTGGAATACCTGAATAGAAAACAAGTGTTCCCAAAATTGAGGTGGTGGACTTCGGGGGTAACTGTGGACTTGGGGTTTGATTTCTCAGTTTGATTTGCTTTTGGCTTTATGTTTATATCTTAGTTTATTTTTTAGTGATTGTTTTTATTTGTGGGTTTGTTTAGTGGTTGCTCTCTCCCATTTTTTTCCCTCTTTTTGTGAGTGTGTGTGGGTATGTTTCTTTGTGTGATTTTTTCTGTTTAGTTTTGCTTTTACCATTTGTCTAGGGGTTCTGTCTGTTCATTTTTGTGTGTGTGTGTGTGAGTGTGTGTGTGTATGTTTGTGTGGTTTTGTCTGTTTAGTTTTGTTTTTACCATCTGTTTTGGGGTTCTGTTTTTTTTTTCTTCCTTTTCTTCTGAGCTGTGCAGTTGACAGGGTCTTGGTGCTCCAGCTGGGTACTGGGCCTGAGCCTCTGAGTTGGGAGAGCCAAATCCAGGATGTTGGACCACCAGAGACTTCACAGCCCCATGTAATATTAATCAGAGAGAGCTCTCCCAGAGATTTCCATCTCAATGCTAAGATCCACCTCAACCCAACAGCCAGCAAGCTCCAGTGCTGGATGCCCCATGCCAAACAACTAGCAAAACAGGAACACAACCCCACCCATAAGCAGAGAGGCTGCCTAAAGTCATACTAAGCTCACAGACACCGAAAAAAAAAAACCACCAGACACGGCCCTGCCCACCAAAGGGACAAGAGCGAGCCCCAACCACCAGAACACAGGCACCAGTCCCCCCCACCAGGAAGCCTTCACAAGCCACTAAAGCAACCTCACCCACTGAGGGCAGACACCAGAAATAAAAGGAACTACAAACCTGCAGCCTGAGAAAAGGAGACCCCAAACACAGTAAGTTAAACAAAATCAGAAGACGGAAATATGCAGGAGATGAAGGAGCAAGGTAAAATATCACCAGACCAAACAAATGAAGAGGAAATAGGCAGTCTACCAGAAAAAGAATTCAGAGTAATGATAGTAAAGATGATTGAGAATCTTGGAAATACAATGGAGACAATACAAGAAATGTTTAACATGGACCTAGAAGAACTAAAGAGCAAACAAACAATGATGAACACCACAATAAATGAAATTAAAAATACTCCAGAAGGAATCAATAGCAGAATAACTGAGGCAGAAGGACAGATAAGTAATCTGGAAGATAGAACAGTGGAAATAACTGCTGCAGAGCAGAATAAAGAAAAAAGAATGAAGAGAATTGAGGACAGTCTCAGAGAGCTCTGGTACAACATTATATGCACCAGCATTCAAATTATAGGGGTCCCAGAAAAATAAGAGAAAAAGAAAGGGACTGAGAAAATATTTGAAGAGATTATAATCGAAAACATCCCTAACATGGGAAAGGAAATAGTTAATCAAGTACAGGAAGTGCAGACAGTCCTATACAGGATAAACCCAAGGAGAAATATGCCAGGACACATATTAATCTAACTATCAAAAATTAAATTTATTTTTGAATAAATAAAATAAGAAAATAATAAGAAAAATTATTAAATTAAATATTATTTAAATTATTAAATAAGAAAAATTATTAAAAGCAGAAAGGGAAAAGCAATAAATAACATACAACGGATTCCCCATAAGGTTAACAGCTGATCTTTCAGCAGTAACTCTGTAAGCCATAATGGAGTGGCAGGACATATTTAAAGTGCTGACAGGGAAAAACATACAACCAAGATTACTCTACCCAGCAAGGATCTCATTCACATTCCATGCAGTAATTAAACCCTTTACAGACAAGAAAAAGCTAAGAGAATTCAGTACCACCAAACCAGATTTACAACAAATGCTAAAGGAACTTCTCTAAGCAGGAAACACAAGAGAAGGAAAAGACCTACAATAACAAAACCAAAACAATTTAGTAAATGGTAATAGGAACACACATATCGATAATTGCCTTAAATGTAAATGGATTAAATGCTCCAGTCAAAGGAAACAGACTGACTGAATGGATACAAATACAAGACCCATATATATACTGTCAACAAGAGACCCACTTCAGACCTTCAGACCCACTTCAGATCACACAGACTGAAGGTGGGGGGAAGGAAAAAGATATTCCACGCCAACGGAAATCAAAAGAAAGCTGGAGTAGCAATACTCATATCGGACAAAACACACTTTAAAATAAACACTATTACAAGAGACAAAGAAGGACACTACATTAATGATCAAGGGATCAATCCAAGAAGATATAACAATTGTAAATATTTATACCCAACAAAGGAGCACCTCAATACATAAGGCAAATGCAAACAGCCATAAAAGGGGAAATTGACAGTAACACAATCATAGTAGAGGACTTTAACACCCCACTTTCACCAATGGACAGATCATCCAAAATGAAAGTAAATGAGGAAACACAAGCTTTAAATGACACATTAGACCACATGGACTTAATTGATATTTATAGGACATTCCATCCAAAAACAACAGGATACACTTTCTTCTCAAGTGTTCATGGAACATTCTCCAGGACACATCATATCTTAGGTCACAAATCAAGCCTTGATAAATTTAAGAAAACTGAAATCATAAGTATCCTTCCCAACCATAACACTATGAGACTGGATATCAATTACAAGAAAAAAAGTGTAAAAAATACAAACCCATGGAGGCTAAATAATACAGTACTAACTAACCAAGAGATCACTGAAGAAATCAAAGAGGAAATCAAAAAATACCTAGAAACAAATGACAATGAAAACAAGACGACCCAAAACCTATGGGATGCAGCAAAAGCAGTTCTGAGAGGGAAATTTATAGCAATACAATCTTACCTCAAGAAACAAGAAAAATCTCAAATAAACAACCTAAACTTACACGTAAAGCAATTAGAGAAAAACCCCCAAAGTTAGCAGAAGGAAAGAAATCATAACGATCAGGTCAGAAATAAATGAAAAAGAAAAGAAAGAAACAATAGCAAAGATCAATAAAACTAAAAGCTGTTTTTTTGAGAAGATAAACAAAATTGATAAACCATTATCAAGACTCATTAAGAACAAAAATGAGAAGATTCAAATCAACAGAATTAGGAATGAAAAAGGAGAAGAAACAACTGACGCTGCAGAAATATAAGGGATCATGAGGGACTATTACAAGCAACTATATGCCAATAAAATGAATAACCTGGAAGAAATGGAAAATTTCTGAGTAAACTACAACCTTCTAAGACTGAACCATGAAGAAATAGAAAATATGAACAGACAATCACAAGCATTGAAATTGAAACTAACTAAAAATCTTGCAACAAACAAAAGCCCAGAACCAGATGGCTTCACAGGCAAATTCTATCAAACATGTAGAGAAGAGCTAACATCTATTCTTCTCAAAATCTTCCAAAATACAGCAGAGGGAGAAATACTCCAAAACTCATTCTACGAGGCCATCAACACCCTGATACCAAAACCAGACAAAGATGTCACAAAAAAAGAAAACTCCAGGCCGATATTACTCCTAAACATAGATGCAAAAATCTTCAACAAAATACTACCAAACAGAATTCAACAGCACTAAAAGGATCATACACCATGATCAAGTGGAGTTTATCCCAGAAATGCAGGGATTCTTCATTATATGCAAAACAATCAATGTGATACACCCTATTAACAAATTGAAGGACAAAAACCATATGATCGTCTCAATAGATGCAGAAACGCTTCTGAGAAAATTCAAAACCTATTTATGATAAATACTCTCCAGAAAGTGGGCACAGAGGGAACCTACCTCAACCTTATAAAGGCCATATATAAGAAACCCACAGCCAACGACATACTCAATGGTGAAAAACTGAAACCACTTTCTGTAAGATTGGGAGCAAGACAAGGGTGCCTACTCTCAGTACTCTTATGCAACATAGTTTTGGAAGTTTTATCCACAGCAATCAGAGAAAGAAAGAGAAAAGCAATCCAAATTGGAATAAAAGAAGTAAACTTGTCACTGTCTGCAGATTACATGATACTACACAAAGAGAATCCTAAAGATGCTACCAGAAAACTGCTAGAGCTAACCAATGAATTTAGTAAAGTAGCAGGATACAAAATTAATGCACAGAAATCTCTTGCATTCCTATACATTAACAATGAAAAATCTGAAACAGAAATTAAGGAAACATTCTCATTTACCACTGCAACAAAAAGAATAAAATACCTAGGAATAAACCTGCCTAAGGAGACAAAAGACCTGTATGCAGAAATCTATAAGACACTGAAGAAAGAAATTAAAGATGATACAAAAAGATGGAGAGATATACCATGCTCTTGGATTGGAAGAATCAACATTGTGAAGATGACTATACTACCAAAAGCAATCTACAGATTCAATGCAATCCTTATCAAACTAACAAGGGCATTTTTCTCAGAACTAGAACAAAAAATTTTACAGTTTGTATGGAAACACAAAAGACCCCGAATAGCCAAAGCAATCTTGAGAAGGAAAAACGGAGCTGGAGGAATCAGGCTCCCTGACTTCAGACTATACTACAAAGCTACAGTAATCAAGAAAGTGTGGTACTGGCACAAAATCAGAAATACAGATCAACAGAACAGGATAGAAAGCCCAGAGATAAACGCATGCATATATGGTCACCTTATCTTTGTCAAAGAAAGCAAGAATATACAATGGAGAAAAGACAGTCTCTTCAATAACTGGTGCTGAGAAAACTGGACAGCCACATGGTAAAGAATGAAATAGAACACTCCTTAACACCGTACACAAAAATAAACTCATAGGGCTTCCCTAAGGCACAGTGGTTGAGAGTCCGCCTGCTGATGCAGGGGACGCGGGTTCATGCCTTGGTCTGGGAAGATCCCACGTGCCGCGGAGCAGCTAGGCCAATGAGCCACGGCCGCTGAGCCTGCGCGTCCGGAGCCTGTGCTCCGCAACAGGAGAGGCCACAACAGTGAGAGGCCCGAGTACTGAAAAAAATAAAAAATAAAAAAAATAAACTCATAATGGATTAAAGACCTAAATGTAAGGTCAGACACTATAAAACTCTTAGAGGAAAACAGAGGCAGCACATTCTATGACATAAATTACAGCAAAATCCTGTTTGACCCACCTCCTAGAGTGATGTAAATTTAAATAAAAATAAACAAATGAGACCTAATGAAACTTAAAAGCTTTTGCACAGCAATGAAACCACAAACAAGACAAAAAGACCACCCTCAGAATGAAAGAAAATATTTGCAAATGAAGCATCTGACAAAATATTAATCTCCAAAATATACAAGCAGCTCATGCAGCTCAATATCATAAAAACAAACAACCCAATCCAAAAATGGGCAGAAGACCTAAACAGACATTTCTCCAAAGAAGATATACAGATTGCCAATAAACACATGAAAGGATGCTTAACATCACTAATCATTAGAGAAATGCAAATCAAAACTACAATGAGGTATCACCTCACACTAGTCAGAATGGCCATCATCAAAAAATCTACAAACAATAAATGCTGAGACGTGTGGAGAAAAGGGAACCCTCCTGCATTGTTGGTGGGAATGTCAAGTGATACAGCCACTATGGAGAACAATATGGAGGTTCCTTAAAAAAGCTAAATATAGAACTACCACATGACCCAGGAATTCCACTACTGGGCATATACCCTGAGAAAACCATAATTCAAAAAGAGTCATGTACTACAATGTTCACTGCAGCATTATTTACAATAGCCAGGACATGGAAGCAACCTAAGTGTCCATCAACAGATGAATGGATAAAGAAGATGTGGCACATATATACAATGGAATATTACTCAGCCATAAAAAGAAATGAAATTGAGGTGTTTGTAGTGAGGTGGATGGACATAGAGTCTGTCATACAGAGTGAAGTCAGTCAGAAAGAGGAAAACAAATACCATATGCTAACATATATATGGAATCTAAAAAAAAAATGTTTCGATGAACCTAGGGTCAGGATAGGAATAAACACGCAGATGTAGAGAATGGACTTGAGGACACGGGGCAGGGGAAGGGGAAGCTGGTACGAAGTGAGAGAGTAGCGCTGACACATATACACTACCAAATATAAAATAGATAGCTAGTGGGAAGCAGCTGCAAAGCCTAAGCTGCTCAGCTTGGTGCTTTGTGACCACCTAGAGAGGTGGGATAGGGAGGGTGGGAGGGAGGTTCAAGAGGGAGGGATATGGGGATATATGTACACATATGGCTGATTCACTTTGTTATACAGCTGAAACTAACACAACATTGTAAAGTGATTATACTCCAGTAAAGATATTAAAAAAAAAATACTGTCAATTTGCTGCTTGTGCTTACATACCTACTATAGCATTTTTTTTCTTTGTTATATTAGCTATCATACAATAAATGTTAAATGTGTGGTATGTGAATATCTCCCATGAATTTTGAATACATATGTGTATGGTATATAATAAAATATATATTTTTATGTATGTATATATCTAATATATTTCTTTCTACCTGTGCTTTAAATATTTAAAATCTATATTATTTTGCATATAACTTTTGAAATGTGATATGTTCCTGTTCGGTTTCTTTTTCTAAATTACAAAATATTCCTCTGTCCTTTAGTGACACATTTGTGCTTGAAATGTACTTTGACTACTATTAGTATAGTTACAGTATCTTTGTTTTGTTTAGTGTTTATATATTTATTTTTCTTTACTTTAAAAATTTTCCATGTCCTTAACTTGAACATAATGCTCTTGATAGAAGCCTACAGTTGTGTTTTGCAGTTTATATTTTCTGAAAATCATACTGTTTTCCTGAAGTATTTTCTGTTCGATCCACCAATTTTTAAAAAAGATTCCTTTTCTCTCCATTTTAAATTAATATAAACAACTAAAAATATGCTAAGGACAGTGAAATATAAGTACAGATGTAAAAATACTACTACTATGTGCGGAGGGGCTTCACAGTATACTTCAGTGATAGAGAAGTCCTTCCTGAGAAAATGACACGTAAACTGATTAGCAGAAGATGAAGGAGAGATAATCACTTGAAAATTTTTTAGAATAGGGTTATGGATAGAGAAAATAGCATGAACAAACTCCCAGATACAAAAAAGAGGTCGGACTGAATGGCCATATCATAGAATGGAAGAAGTTACATAAGATGAAATTTAGTAAGTTGTAAAAATATCTTAATGAACAAATTTGGTGGTAAAGAATTTGTATGTAGAAAATTATTAGACTATAGATCTAAATTTTTAAATCAAAATGTAAAAATATCCCACAAATGCAGTGCTCATCCCAACATATTCTACAAAATGCTCTTATAATTGCACATTGGAGATTTTCTGCCAGACTTTTCTTGCTCTTGTAATTGCATATTGGAGTAATAGAAAATAGAAAAATAAATATTTATTAGTCTTTATACATTAAATTAGCAGGTTTTATGTGTTTATAAGGTCTATATTGATTTTGGTTGTATTGGATGAAATGTCACATAAAGTTTAATTTTTACAAGAATACAATTATGATTATAAAGATAATGGATAAGAATATTTCCAAATCCATGCTAAACTGTCATAAAACAGTATGGTACAATTTAACTGCTGAAAATGTATCTTTCTAAACTGTAATGACTCAAGGCAAGCATCCAATAAACTGTGAAATAAAAACTGCAGAGGCATTATCTCAAATTATAATCTTCAAGTAGCACTGTCTAGATAAAAAGCATTTTATCATTCATTTTAGGAAAATATTTCACATTTTGTATTTATGATAAAGAGCTTTGAAATTTCACATATGAATGAGTTAATAATGCATTCATAAACACTTTCCAAATGGCACTTCCATTCACCTTGGCATATTCACTGCACCCAAGATTATAAAAGGAAATAGCAATTTCTTGTCATACAGTAATTTACTTGTATTCTGATGTGAAGAGAAAGTGAAGATCTCTTTTGAAATGAATTAAAAGTAGTACTGTAGAGATAAGACATGATGATATTTTACCATGACTAATTTTTTAGGTCTTCACAATATACAGTACTAAAACATTACTTCTTGTAGTAAAGATTCTCAGTATCAAATTTTAGTAAATAAAATTTTGAAACATTCATTCATTTTGTTGTTTTCCCATTAGGAGAATTAGCAGAAAAGACAGATTATTACAAGGAAACAAATGACATTAAACAAAAACAAATGCAAAACGAATATCCCAAATTGGAGTTATATTTAAGTATAAAACGTCTGTGTATAGTTCTTTATTCATGGATTAGTAGAATCACCTACCTTGGTTTAACCACACTTTCAGACACACATATACATCACACATATGTAATTCCCTATCTTAAAATATATACTATCCTTGCTTTGCTTTAGTTTGTTGATAACAATCTTATTCTGACCTACTAGATTATAATTAGTGCCCAAAGAATAGTTTTCAAAAACAAACACATATGGTTTTAAAATTCTAACTCTGTCACTTGACAGTTTTGACTTTCAAATACTTCATTTGTATACTAAGAAAAAGAATATTTATCTCACAGACTTTTTAGCAGAAGGTAGAAAAATATCAATAATATTACCTAAAAATGTGCACTTATTAAGTAATGACTATGTAACAGCAACTATTCTAAGTATTTATTTAATCATTAGACTAAACATATGAGGGAGGTAATTGTATAATTACTATTTTATGGATGAACAAACTAAGAATTGTCTAAATTAATGCATGGTAGAGAAAGGCCTTCAAACCCAAGTTCTTAATAACACATATTTACCTTTATTAAAAACAGAAGTATTGATGCATAGGTAAATCCTGTAGTTTCTCAAGGCAAGGAATGATGATTATAGACACAAGATATTTGTGTCCATGTAAGTTTTTGTTATGATATCACAGAGTTATCTGAAGATTTTCTTCCAGGCTTTTCCTGGCTTGATTGTCCCAGTTAGATATCCATTATGTCAGGGTTGGTTCTCTTTCATAATTAGCATTCTTGGATAATTATGAGTATAAAAGAGAACAATTCTGGTTTAGTTTCTAGAAACTTGGAAAGTTCCCTTTTATAACTTTCTCTTATTTCTTAACTCTATTTTATCTGTACTTAAATATGATCAATATTTATTGATATGTAATATGTAGTCAATTAAATAAGCACCCTAAAAAATTCTCTTTACCCATGCCTCCTTTCAGTTTAAATACTTTCTTTTTTCTCATTTTCATAATGAAAAAAGTTGTCTAAATATTCTGATGCCCTATCTCTAAACTGTCAATCTAGTATAACATGTTTACTGGCTTTATTATTTCCTGAAAAAATACTTATATAAACAGTGAACAAAATTCTACAGAAACACTTAACTTATCTTGCTCTTTTCCTTCACAGCATTTTAAAATATTCAGCTAGATATGAGAGAATATGACTGAGGAGAGAGGGATATGTAAGAAATATGGCCAACATCAGGAAATTAGAGAAATTCTAGAGCACAATGCATGATCAGTACCAAGAAACCATGGATAAGCTGATCCAATTTATCAGATCTTTAATTCCCATTCACATGAGTGTACTGCAGTGTCTTCACAGAAGAGTTATATAGGCACATTGTCTAAACAAGTGGTTTCAAAGCCTGACAAAACATATCTAGAGACATAGCTGTAACAGCTTTTTAGCCTCTGCTGACCAGGAATGAATTCAGAATAAGTGCTGAACAAGACAATAAGTAGCATCAGTCAAAGGAGAGAATCAAGAAAGATACTTAGGGCTTCCCTGGTGGCGCAGTGGTTGAGAGTCCGCCTGCCGATGCAGGGGACACGGGTTCGTGCCCCGATCTGGGAAGATCCCACATGCCGCGGAGCGGCTGGGCCCGTGAGCCATGGCCGCTCAGCCTGCGCGTCCGGAGCCTGTGCTCCGCAACGGGAGAGGCCACAGCAGTGAGAGGCCCGCATACCGCAAAAAAAAAAAAAAAAAAAAAAAGATATTTATTTAGCAGGAACATCTGGATGGACAGATAGAGTGCCATTAATTCTGATGAGATGGACAAGAAATGTAATAGACTGAAGCACAGAGAAATAGTATTCAATTTGAACATGTTGAAGATAGGATTCCTATGAGACAACTAAGTTGAAATTTTGACATATGGCATATAACATGTGACTTAGACAACTGGATATATGAATCTAGTTTTTAGAAATAGATACAGGCAGGAGATATAAACTGCAGATATATGAATAAAGGCTTTGTAGAATAAAATATCATAGAGAGAGTATTTAGATAGAGACAGTAGAGTATGTTAATGGAAGGATGAATACAGACCCTATGTAACTGCAGTTATAAAGGAGAAAAAAACAACATTATATAACGTAGTAAAAATCTAGACCAAAAAAATTGTTTTTTTATAAATTGGCGAGCTAATTGAAAAATTTATGTGAAAACACAAAAGACCAAGAATATCAAAAAGCTATGAAAATAAAGAACAAAGTTGGATGACTCACACTACCTGATTTCAAAGCTCATTAAAAAGCAACCAGCAAATAATGAAATATTGGTATAAAAGCAGACATAAATTAATGGAGGAAAAAAAGAGAGAGTGAAGAAATAGGTCCTCAAACATTTGGTTTCCAAGAAAGATATAATGGGAATGCAAAGAGAAAAAGAAAATATTGTCAACTAGTGGTGCTGAAAAATTGAATATACATCTATAAGAAAACTTAAGTTCTACCCTTGCCTAACAACAAAATTCAACAAAATAATCAAAATTTAATCAAAATAAATCATAGACCTAAATGTGAACATTAAACTTATAAAACTTTTAGAAGAAAACCTGAGAGAAGTCTTTGTGACCTTGAGTTTGTCAAAGGTTTCTTAAATAGTATATACCAACTATATAACATAAACAGAAAGTTATATGTATATATATATATACATTAAGCTAGACTTCATCAAAATTTTAAAAATTAGCTGTTTAAAACATACTCATCAGAAAATAAAAATACAAGAAAAAAACAATACTTGCTAAACTAATATCTGATAAAGAATTTCATTCAGAATGTATTTTTAAATATGTTACAATAACAAGACAAACAACCTTATAAAACATGGGCAAAGGTGTTAATTAGATACTTCACAAAAGAAGATGTACAAATGAAAATTGCTCAACCTTGTTAATCATCAGAGTAATAAAAATTAAACCACATTGAAATACTACTGCTAAATGGCTAAAATTTTAAAGCTAATAATATAAAGCAATGGTGTAGAACATGGTGCAGTTTTCATTCATTGCTTGCATAAATATAAAATAATATAAAAAGTTTGAAATGCAGTCTTGCAGTTTCTTATGGAGTTAAACATGAAGCCACCATTGACCCAGTAATTCTAATCTTAGATATTTACCCAAAAGAAATGAAAATATATGTTCACAACTGAAGATTTGTTCTAGAATGTTTATAGAAGCATTAGTCATAATTCCCCAAAAAGTGGAAACAGTAGGGGGGATATATGGATAAAGTTTGTACCTCCCTCTCAATTTTGTTTCAAACCTAGAACTCCTCTAAAAAAATAAAGTATTTTTTTTAAAAAGTAAAATCCTGAAGTAAAGGTGAGTTAGTTAGTATTAGGCTGGGCTCCAGTGATATTACTGAAAGTACAACTTAAAGTATAACAATCTGAAAACATTTGGTAACCTGAAGCTGTCCTTATGATTTACTAGTGATGATAATGTATTCGGATTTGTTCATGAAGTTTTAAATACTTGTAATTCTAATGGGATGTCCCCTTTACTCACTCTAAAATGCAAATGAGGCAATGGAGATAACTCCCCCCCCCTTTTAAAGAATCCTAATTAGAATTACATAGTTCTGAGGAGGAAAACAATAGAGAAAACCCAAGAATACTTCAAAGAGTTAAGCAATACCACAGTGAATTTTGGCAAGTGGATAAGCTTATAAATTCTTTTACTGTAACTTAAAAATGTGATGGGGTTTCATTTGTATAATTTCAAATTATCTTGCTCAAATTCTTATTTATAATGAAATAAACAACATCTTGAATTTTCCAGGTTAGTAAAAGCCAAATCTTAAAGAGGTAAAAAAAGTAAGAAAAGGTTATTTCAGAACTTCTAGGCACTTGTAGAAATGTTGAATGACATTCAGCACAACAGACACCTGCTGCTTTTCTGAGATACCTATAGAAGTACTTTCTAATTTCCATAGGTTTTAAAGTGCTCTGATTTAATGGCAGTGGGGGAGGCAGTTGAGAAATCATCATGTCTACAAGCTATATCAATAATAAAAATTAACTGCTGATACAAGCAGGAGCATCAGTGTCTCACAATAGCATAAAGAGTCCGTATAATACTTATGATGCACTATAAGATTCAATGAGCTATCTCTATCACGTCACACTTGTTAGAGTGTCTATTAAAAAGACGAAAGAAAACAACTGCTGCCAAGGATATGAAGAAATCTGAACTCCTGCATACTGCTTTTTGGTATATATATATATTTATTGAAGTACAGTTCATTTACAATGTTGTGTTAGTTTCAGGTGTACAGCACAGTGATTCAGATATATATAAATCATGGATATATCAGGAACTCAGAGAGCTACCACTAAATAAACCAACTAATTTTTCTGCAGCAAAGTTTATGAATGTGCACCCTAAGTGGGTAAGTAAAGATTATAAGTGGTCTAATCTCAAGTGAGATTAGATTTAGTTACCAAATGGACTATGGAAAAAAATACATAATTTTCAGAGCTTTTTGTATTTCTGAAGTTTTGACAAGGCATTGTGGAACACAAATTTATGTATTGCAAGCACATAACACAATATTTTACTTTAAATTATGTATGTAAATACTGTATGTAAAATGATTTCATGATCGAGTGATATGATTGAAGTTTTATGTGTAAATCAGAAAACATACTCCAAGTAGAAAGTAAGTCTACTTATTTTCTAGAGTATGTGGCCTAAAACAAAGACATCATATATTTTCACTTCTTCATTATGTTTGTCTTATATTGCTTTGTTTTTTTCAATATTTAATGCAGGAAAATATTTGCCTTGAATTTTTTTTTGCTTTGTCAATTTACAAGTTATTTCATGAAGAAAATATCTCTGAGATAAAAAGCTATATGAGGTGATTCTCACCATTATACATCAGTGACCTTTTAAATCTTCTGTGTCTTGATCAAGTAGCCATTCAGTTCATGCCCTAAATGCTAGTATAAACATGGGGGAACCCACTAACCAAATATATTGTTTCAAAAGCCACAAAGATTTTTTTAATATATTACTTTATACTAATTTTTAAAAAATACATAAAAAGGAAATGCTAAATACTTGCTATGATGTAAGAATAGCAAGGAAAATTTTTATATATATGGATATAAAATAGTAGTTCAACTGTATAGGTCTGTATGTTTCTGTGTATATGATTTAAATATGTTAAACTAAATAGAAATATAAATTTGAAGCTATACTAATGATCAATCTAATAATATGTAAAATATTTTTAAACATTTAAAATAAATATTTTAAAACATAATATAGATTTTAACATAGAGTAATGTTAATTCACACTATGTTACATATTTCTCTTGACTTGCTGAAGACCTTTCCATTCAGGAAAAGAAAGAATCCTAGACTGCTGATGAATTTAGGTTCAAAATGAATGTTCGACTGGAAAAGGAACACTAGTGGATTTTTAAGCATGTAGCTATTGCTAAACAGAATCGTGAAAAAGGGCTGATAATAAACAATTAAACATATATCACATATTGTACTTTGTATATGTTTATAGCATTTGTAATGTATTTTCAAGATTGGATTATACTGTCTTGGAGAAAATTATCCATGAGATTCAGTAACTTGGAAAGCTCTGAAGTTTCTTAAAAAGTGTATGCAGGTAGGGAAAAGGCATTTGGGAGTAAGGGGAACATAAAGCCATATCCATATCTGATGTGGCATGGCAAACCAAATCAACTTTCTGTAGGCTAGTTGATTATTGAAGGATTCTGGTGCCAGGGAAAAAAATAGCTTCCAAATTATAAACTGCTCTCACAGACTTTTATTTCATAATAATCTAGATTGTCAGTACTATTACTGTTCTTTCAAGTACTTATTAATTTATTGATGATTTGATTTTCCAGATTCTCCCTACTTACGTTCATACTGAATCCAGGTTATAACCAAGAAAATTAAAATACATCATACATGGATAAATGTTAGTAGTATTTTTTTAGGAAAAAATGGCATCTAATTGTAATGATCTCTTTGTTATTATTGTACTATATATAGAATGTGTGTGCTTTGGATATTTAAATTACACTAATATTTCATGTGTTTACAAGGGATTGTTTGAATATTTATGTATTCATTATATATCTATGTTTTCCTTCAGGAGTTTTAGAATCTAATAAAACTGTCACAGAATTTCCAGCTGAAATTAATAAATAAGTAGATGCTTGGGTTCTTTTTCATTCCATAAGTAAAGAACACTGTAACTTTTAAAACTTCTCTTCACCCACAAAATAAACTTAAATCAATTATGATACTAATATGATGAGATTTCTCATTTGCTATTCAAATTCATCAACACCTATTTAACCAGAATCTCAGAAATGTATGTCTATACTTTGTTTTATGTAAAAGAAAAAATAAATGGGTAAATTAACCCTTAATGCTTTTCTTTCTGCCCAAACAACAACCGCAAATTTAAGATGTGAGACATTAAAACGAATTCATTAGTTTCACCTCTCCTTAACAGCTTAACTATATCCTAATATAATCACAGAGAAGCATTTTTGGAATGGGAGAGTAAAAACTGAAAATCTGCTCCTTCACAAAAGCAAAAACACCGGGAAAATTTGTCAAGTTGATCTATTCAAAACTCTGGAAATTTACCAAAGGATTGCAACAATCCAAGGATGATATAACTACAAAAATCTGCTGATTTTCAGTTAAACAATGAGCTTAGTTATCTCTTATCCTCCCTGTTTTCAGGTATATAGTAGCCTATACGCCAAAAGCTCAGCACACACTGGAGGGTGGATGATGGTTTGCAGCTTCCCAAAAACTCCATTTCCAGAGTACTGTCACTCACTCCCTGACTTGTATTGAAGTTCCCTGGAAGACCCCATTCACTGGGCTTATCATTATTTGATCTGCCTCAGGAGAGTTACCTCTGATGCAAAAGACCTATCCTCAGAGCATTTATCAAAAACCTATCCTCAGAGCATTTATCAAAAATAATCAGCTGCCTCAGAAACTAATACCAATCTGGGCAAACAAGAAGGTAGTCAAGAAGAAAAATAACTGAGGGATGAGATGTCCATAGGATCCTTGAAAAAGTTCTAACATTCTTAACACTCCAAAAGAGTTGCTTTGCCACTCTAACAACAGAAAGATGTGTTATTGCTGTTTTTACCATCCTTGTAAGTACAGAGGAGAATTCAGGCTATTTCAACTTTAATGTTCTAATTGATGAGGGATTGTTATAATGACATGAAGCCTTAGTGATTATTGAACTAAACACAATATAATGAAGTTTCCTGAGAAATTACTACTAAATGAAATAAAAATCAAGTAATAAGAAACACAGAATGTTATTCATTGGTTTTATTATTTCAACATTCAGTAGTTTCCCAGACTGTCCAGTATTTAATAATATTCTTTAACACCAAAAAACCTGAAAACTCTTAGAAGAGAACCTAGGGGAAAAACTTCATGAGATTGTCCTTGGCAATGATTTCATGGTCATGACACCAAGCACACAGGCAACAAAAACAAAAATAGTCAAGTGGGACTACATCAAACTAGAAAGCTTCTGCACAGCAAAGGAAACAATCAACAAATTGTAAAGGCAACCTATAAGACAGGAGAATATGTATGCAAATCAAATATCTGAAAATGGGCCAATATCGAAAATATATATATACAACTCAATAGCAAAAAGTAAATTTAAAAATGGGCAGAAGATATGAATAGACATTTTTCCAAAGAAGATATAAGATGGCCAACAGGTACATGAAAAGATGCTCTACATCAATAATCATCAGAGAAACAAAAATCAAAACCACAATGAGATATCACCTTATATCTGTTAGGATGACTATTATTTAAAAAGATAAAATTTTAAAATATGTGTTAACAAGGATGTGGAGAAATTGGAAACCTCGTGTACTGTCAGTGAGGATGTAACCTGTTTAATCACTATAAAAACAGTATGGAGTTTCCTAAAAAATTGAAAAAGAAGTACCATATGATCCAGCAATCTCACTTCTGGGTATTTATCCAAAGGAATTGAAATCAGGGTCTTCAAGAGATATCTGCACCCCTATGGTCACTGCAGCATTATTCACAATAGCTAAGATAAGGAAACAATCCAAATATCCATCAATGAATGAATGGATAAAGAAAATGTGGTCTATATGGAATATTACTTATATAATAAATTTATCATATTATATAAATGTGCTATATTATGTTTATTATGTTTATATATGTATGTATGTATTATGTTTATATATGTATATTATGTTTATATTATTTGTTATATATTGTATAATATTTTATTACATATTATATAAACTTATTGTAATAATATGAGATATTATTTAGCCTAAAAAGGAAGGAAATGATGCCATTTGCAACAACGTGAATGAACTTGGAGAACATTATACTTAGTGTAACAAGTCTGATGCAGAAAGACAAATATTGCAAGATCTTGCTTATATGTGGAATCTAAAATAGTCAAATTCATAGAATCACAGAACAGAATGGTGGTTTCCAGGGCCTGGGGAGAGGTGGATATGGGCTGATGTTAGTCAAAGTGTACAAAGTTTCGGATATGCAAGATGTATAAATTCTTAATATTTAATGTATATTGTGGTACCTATAGCTAACAACACTATATTGTATACTTCAAATCTGCTTAAAGGGTAGATCTTAAATTAAGTCTTCTCACCACAAAATAAAGAAGAAAAAGAAAAGAAGAACTGCATGAATGTGACAGATATATTATTTTCTTGATTATATGATCATTTCACAATGTACACGTATCAAAATATTAAACTGTACACCTTAAATATATACAATATTTATATGTCAATTATACCTCAATAAAGCTGTTAAAAAATCTAGAATTTCAATAAACTTTAGCTGGAATCTTAGGCATATTTTGACAATATTATTCAAAACTTTGTTTTTTATTTTATTGGTCAGTTGACAATTTTTCTGGTTATTTTCACTTTAAAGAAGTCATATTCCCATAATTTAAAAAGATAATAGTTTTCTATTAGAATTTATAGCCTCCATCTGCCATTAATACATATAAAAGACATTTAATATTTTTTTATATGATACCCAACATACTCCTAAAGACTAACAAAGATATACCTCTGAAATATATTTGTCATTTTTTATTACTTTTTGGATAAAGCATATTTTGAATGCTTGATGACTCATCATATATTATTTTATCATTCTTCATTTATGATCCTTAAATATATAATTAGAGAGACTATACAAAATTAAATGTTATCTTTAGCAGAGGATTCAAAATTATTTTAAAAATTATCACACTACAAATATCCTTCTTTTCCTGATATAAAACTTAGCTGGTAACTTTGGAAGTCATATCTTGAAACTGCAATTTTAACTGGTTTACCTTTGAGAACTTTTAAGTGCATCATTATCACCTAACAGTGGATTCATAGATTATTTGTGCTAGATAATAGTTTTATTTTTAAGGAAAGAATTTTTTTTTTTTTTTTTTTTTTGTGGTACGCGGGCCTCTCACTGCTGTGGCCTCTCCCGTTGCGGAGCACAGGCTCCGGACGCGCAGGCTCAGCGGCCATGGCTCACGGGCCCAGCCGCTCTCTGGCATGTGGGATCTTCCCAGACCGGGGCACGAACCCGTGTCCCCTGCATCGGCAGGCGGACTCTCAACCACTGCGTCACCAGGGAAGCCCAATAAATTTAATTTTAAATTAAGTTTAAGCTGTAGGAGCAATACAAATTTTAAAAATTAATTTACTTAAAAGAAACGAATGAAATAAACAATTGATTTTAAGGGATTTTAAGATTGTGAAAAAAAGGGGAGAAAAAATAAAAACTTCATGCTCACAATGTATAGAAAAAATAAAATACTCCACACAGAGCTAAATGTTTGATGACTTGAAACAAATAATCAAATGATGACACTTTTATTGTTTCATTTTTCCCCTGTTATTTGATTTTATTATAAATTAACTGAAGTGGTATTTCAATGGTGCACATTACTGAAACTGAAGCAAAGACAGGTTGATCAGTCTTTTTCTCTCTATCCCAGAAAGAATTAATCTATCTATGTACCTTAATCAAACCTTTGCTTATAAAAGACTTTACTGTGGATCAAATTTTCTTGAGGGGAAAAAACAAAGTTCTGTTTAGTAAATATAACCTAGGTACAGAACTCAAAATTCCCAAACTGAGTTTCATTTCTTCTGTTTAATAAAAGTGAAAATATGTTGATGCACTATAACTTATATTAGATTGTCAGCGCACTTTATATTGTTTCATTATAAATACAATTTTCTCACTAAATTTTCTGGAGAATTGATTGTTTAGATTATCAGAACAAAGCTCTAAATTTGCTTTTTATTCTGTATTATACTACTAGACTCTGTACACCACTCCTGTACAATATATTTCCTTTACATAACCATTTTATGAAATATGAATATTTCATAGTAGTTTCATACCATTTGTAAAAGCAATTATGCCAAAGAGGCATTTCAGTGACTTAATTTCATCACTTATTTTTAAAACTCTATAAAAATACACATTAATAAAAATCCATTAAATGATAAAACAAAATACTGTATAATATTTAATATCTCATTTGGAATGAGAAAAGGGTGTCTCTATAATCATATCAATTTCATATATCTCTAGACTTTTTGTCCAATGTAATAAGGTATTAAACAACTACTGAGACAATATTTCTTTATGTGTACATAAATAGCTGACAAAATATTTGGGTAAAAGTAGTAGAAAAAAGCAATTGCTTTACTTTGAGGATTGTGTAGTCATTAAAAGCATACTGAAAAAATCGTGTTTAAAAATTTAAAGCAGAGCTAGTGGGAAGCAGCCGCATAGCACAGGGAGATCAGCTGGGTGCTTTGTGACCACCTAGAGGTGTGGGATAGGGAGGGTGGGAGGGCGGTTCAAGAGGGAGGGATATGGGGATATATGTACACATATAGCTGATTCACTTTGTTATAAAGCAGAAACTAACACATCATTGTAAACCAATTATACTCCAATGAAATGTTTAAAAAAATAATGTAAAGCATAAATTTAAATTATTGAGGAATAATTACAATGCTAATAGAGAAACACTGGTTGCATGGCACTAGTTCATTTTAAAATATATATATACACGTATCTATGTGTATGTATGTATATATCTCTATATATCTCAGTATATACATATATAGTGATAATGTATTGTTTATTAAATTATTAATGAGAATAACTTCTACATAGTTGTTTTTACTCTATAAGCCAAAAGTAAAGATATCACATTTATAGGTATCATTATCACTGTGATAAATTAGAACTGAAATTAAAATCAGTTCAAACTGAAAGTCCAACCACTGTTAAACTTTTAATAAGGCATCATTTATTTATCACTAGACTAGTAATTTGACATCAGAATAGCAAAAATGCTACATGTAAGTCCTTCAGATTGCCTTATTATTAAAGAAAAATCATCCTTGTCTTAGTTTACTTAGTATACTAGAAGTACACACTCACCTGGTTTTGAGTGAGTAGTTTATTACTTACATAAAGGAAAGGCGAATACTGAAAGTCAGGAGACACAGGCAACAAAGGGTGTGGAATCAAGTCAGGTACCACTCTGGGTGTCTGAACTTATAACTGCAGGAAAAACTCCAGGAGTCACTATAGACTAGAGCACTCACCTATCTTTTAAAAAACTTTCTCCAAGGGGCAACGGAGTTGGTGTTTTGAATCAGTCCTCGATTGTGGACTGTCCCTAAAACAAATTAAATCCCAGGCACATACAATCTAAAGAGCTCAGTGAAAGAAATGCAGTTGCTTCTAGTTGTCAGGTTGCTGGGAATAGAGGTGGGGCATTAGCAACGTCTTCGACAGTTATCTCATAGCAATCAGTATGACACACAGAAGCAATGTGTGTCTGAATATGTATAAATGATTTTGGCACAATATGAGTACTAAAATTTTAATACAAATAATATGAATATTTAATATTTCTACAAATATCAATACATAAAAGGTTTTCTTTTTGCCCTAGTTACTTTTAAGATTTTAAAATTTAAATTATAGCTATTTTACTATTATGTGTCTACACGTGGTTTTCTCTGTATTTATTCTGCTTTGAGTTTGCAGTGTTTTTGAATATGTGGCTAAGTTTCCTATCTTTTTAAAAAATTTCTCCAGCCATAATCACTTAAAACCTTGTTTCTGACCACTTATTTTCTCCTGTTCTTCTAGGGTCTCAGTATTAAAACTATCCTCCAAGTCCCTTTTTGCAATTTTCTATATGTTTTCTCACTGTTCTAGTTTGGATATTTTTGTGATCTTTCATTCAGCTCATTAAGGCTCTTTTCACCTTTGTCTAATATATTATTAAATCTCTCTACTGAGTTCTTCTACTATCATATTTTTTTCTTTTTTATGTCTATTTATTTTATAGTTTCCAGTTCTCAGCTGAAATTCTCTAATTGCTCTTTTGAACAGATAAAACACATGTGTTTTAAAGTCTACCTAAATAAACTCAAATATCTGGTCTTATATGGGTCTGTTTCTCTTATATCTTTTTATACTTTAGTCTTTTGTGTACCTGGTTATTTTTATCTGTTGCTGAACATTTTATTTAAACATGTGTCCTGTTAAAGACTGAATGACGTTATATGCTTTCCAATAGAAGTGATATTTTCTTTTGACCATCAGGTATGCAGGGTCAGATAAACTTATTCCATCAATGATTGAATTGATTTAAAGCTTAAGTTCAATATTTGTGAGAGTTATGCTACTGTATGGTTTACTATTAATTCTATGCTGTGCCCTTTTCCAGCAGATCCTGAACTCCAACTTTTATTCTCCAAGCCCCAGATGATGACTGAAAATCCTATTCAGACTAATAAGGCCCTGTTTTCAAGTTGGCAAATGGCACAAGGAGAAAAGTCACATCATAAGTTGTGCTTAGTCCAAAGAACTCCTCTTTACTCCAGGATCTCGACCCATCATATCCGCTCTGCTTTGACGGTTTTCTGATATCTTCCCACAGATTTTATTTTTAAACACCCTCCATTTTTCTTAGTTATCTCTTATCCTAGAAATTATTTAAACAACAAGCAGCCCCAAACTGCCAAGAGTTAAAAGGTTCTCTCTACCACTGACATGAATACACCAACAGAATAACACTTCAGACTTCACTTTTTTTTTTTTTTTTTTTTTTTTTGCGATACGCGGGCCTCTTACCGTTGCGGCCTCTTCTGCCGCGGAGCACAGGCTCCGGACGCGCAGGCCCAGCAGCCATGGCTCACGGGCCCAGCCGCTCCGCGGCCTGTGGGATCCTCCCGGACCGGGGCACGAATCCGTGTTCCCTGCATCGGCAAGCCGACTCTCAACCACTGCGCCACCAGGGAAGCCCCAGACTTCACATTTACATTCAACTAACTGATTTAAACTATGCCATTTGTTTAAGTAAATAAATATTTTAAAATATATCTTAGTGCTGGCGAGTAAGCTAAGAAACGTATCCTCCTACCTGGTTTTGAGTAGCTTATTCTGTAGGTTGAAGGAAACACTGATATGGAAGGAGAGCAGTGAAAGATGGCAGTAGACACTGTCAATAAAGAGGGTGAACTCAAGCCGGGTACGGTGCTGGGTGGCCGTACTGCAGACGTTCCAACAGGTCCGCCTGGCCAGTGACTGTCCCTGGGACTCCACTTGCCACAGGGCTCTCAGGAGGAATGGCAGCCGTGCGCAGCCTGCTTGGCCTTCTGTGGCGGTGTGGTGACAGGGCGCCCCTGCGGGCCCCCTTCTGCACACATCCTTCTGGCGGGCGGAAGGTAGTAAAGCCTCGCTCGCGCGCGTTCACTTGCCGGCCTACACTCGCCCCTACTCGGTGCTTCCGGCCCAGCATCAGCGCTACGCTACCCATATCCGCTACCGGGAGCCGCGACGTAAGCTCGCGAGAACCGGGAACTGGACGCTCCGTCCCCGGAAGAGAGGCAGGCACGGGTCAGAATTGGTGAGGCGCCCGTCAATTGGGAGGTGGAGGGCACGTAGCTGCACTTATACGCTTCTTTAGGTAACTTTATGCATTTCCCTGAATGAAGGGTTTTATATTACCCAAGGTTTATGCCAGCAACTCAGTTTCAGGAAATATTTTAAAGGAATAATTTTTAAATGCACAATTATTTAAGTAAGAAAGCGTTAACACCTCCCTTTACATTGGAATGCCCCTATAGATATTGAATACTTAAATATTGTGTCATTATCACACCTGTGTACTGTAATTATCACAATGGAATTATATGCTATAAAAAATGATACTTACTTGAAACTTTTAATGCCACCAGAACATTCTAAACATTTAGTGTTCATTGGGAAAATTAAGAATGTGTAATTACAGTGAGATATTAAAAATATGGCAGATATTTATAGACACCAATATATGTTCAAATATATTACATATTTTTCATTTAATGTTGGTTTATCAAAAACTTAATAATTTCTTATTATTTTAAAATATGCCAGTGCAATGAGAACATTTTATTTCTCAGATAACTCCAAAATGTGCTTTGGAACTTGCATAAGGAATGTTAATGTTTTAATTGTTTTCTATACAAATAAAATCAATAAATTGTTAACAAATAATAAATGAGGTAAATATATATTTAAATAATATGGAGTGACAGGGAGCTGACAAATATTGTTTCAATACTTTATTCCAATTGACTTTGCAATGATTTTATTTTACAAATCCATTTTAAATATTAAATATCATCTAAACTGCAAAATTTATTGACTTACATTCATGTTGTAACTTCAGCACTTCAGTGCTGAGTAGTTACTCAAAGATATATACATACACATATATATATAATTTTTGAGATAAACACTAAACTATTTCTTCAATTATTACATGACAGTTCCTTCTTAGAAACAAATAAAACACCATTTCCATTTCTTTCTGTTCTGAACAGGTGAAAATGACAGTAAAATCAATAAAGAGAATTGTAAGATCAGGAAGAAGAACATTCCCAGTTCAGCTGTTAATTTCAGGAACAATTTGCCATGACATCTGTGTAATCTCTTCATGGAAGTTTAGCAGATCTGACAGCTAATTAATTATAAAGCAAGATTAGAGAGTGGACAGAAATGCTAGCAGAGGAGAATTCATCTTTTGTGTCAACATGTCTCAGTACATTCATCTTCTTAGGCCTGAAACACATACTCCTAGTAAATCATTGTTTATCTTTAAGCTCAAAAAGGAAATCGAACATGATGTGAAAAATTATCAAGATATTCTCAGAGAAATGCATTCTCAAAAAAGAAACATGAAAATAAATTAGAACTATGGTGACATCTGAGATTTCCCTGGTTTTTGTCTGAATTGTATGCAGTGTGTAAAATCACTTTATTTTAAAATCTCAGCCAAAAATACAAAACTATCCCTAGAAACAAGGTGCAAATAAAATGATCATGAATTAAATATAGATACAAAAAGTGTAGATTATGAGTTAAGAATACAAAGTTCAAGGTAACATTATTATGAGTTAAATAGGAAAACTTTGCTGATAAAAATCTCCATTTTTAGAAATTCAGAAATATGTATTTGACCTAGTCAAAGTCCTATTTTTATATATCTCTGCATAAAGTAAAACAAACCAAATAAACAGAAACTTGCTACTTTCAGTCAAGTTTTCCAACATTATATTCTGTAAAAAATAAATGTGCATATCGTAACTTGACTTATCGCAGTGAACATTGTGAAGTGTATAGAAATATCAAATCAGTGTGTTGTGTAACAGGAACTAACATAGTGTTGTAGGCCAGTAATACGCCGCAAAGAAACTCATAGAAAAAGAGATCAGATTTGTGGTACCAGAGACAGGGGCAGGGGGAATTAGATGAAGGTGGTCAAAAGGTACAAACTTCCAGTTATAAGATAAATAAGTACTAGGGATGTAATGTGCAACATGCTTAATATAATTAATACCACTGTACGTTATATATGAAATTTGTTAAGAGAGTAAATTCTAAGAGTTCTCATCACAGGGAAAAATATTTTTTTAATTTCTTTAATTTTGTATCTTTTGAAATGATGGGTGTTCACTAAACTTATTGTAATAATCATTTCGTGATCTATATATGTCACATAATTATATTGTACACCTTAAGCTTATACAATAGTGCTGTATGTCAACTATATCTCCATAAAACTAGGAAGAAAAAGTTTTTAAATAAATGGAGAAACTTAGAACACTTCATCTCTCCCAACAACTTACCACTACGTTATTCAAGGCATATTTATAGTAGTTCCTTTTTCCTGGTATTTCATGTCCATTTATCAAGAAAAAATTATAAGGCAAAAATGGTACGCACAAAAAAAAAATCACAGTTTTAAGAGACAGAGCAAGTATTAAAACCGCAGTCAGTCTGACAGAAACGTTGGTATTGTCAGACTAGGAATTTGAAACAGCTATTATTAGTATACTAATTTGAAATTAAAAACACAAAACCATTTACATGAGCAAACTAAAAATGAAATAATTGGGTGAAAATCTAATAAAATATATACAAGATCTATATGAAGAAAACTATAAAACTCTGATAAAACAAATCAAGCAACTAAATAAATGGAGGGATATTTCATGTTCCAGGGGTAAGATTCAATATTGTAATGTGTCAATTCTCTGCACTTTGATCTATAGATTCAATGCCATACCAATCAAAAAAATCTACAGATCAGATTCAAATTTTAAAATTAATGTTCAGAAGGAAAAGACCCAAAATAGCCAACACAGATTAGGAAAACAACAAAGTCAGAGGATGGACATTATCCAACTTCATGACTTATAATAAAGCTACAGTAATCAAGACAGTGTGTTTTGTCAAAAGGATAGATAGATGCATGGAACAATGGAACATAATAGAAAGCTCTGCATTACACTCACATAGATATAATCAACTGATATTTGACAAAGGTACAAAGGGAATACACTGAAGAAAACATAACCTTTTAAACAAATCATTCTGGAACAACTGGACATCTATGTAGGAAAATAAATCTAGACACAGACTTTACGTCCTTCAAAAAATTAACTAACCTAGAGACTATCATACAGAGTGAAGTAAGTCAGAAAGAGAAAAACAAATACTGTATGCTAACACATATATATGGAATCTAAAAAAAAAAAATGATTCTGAAGAACCTAGGGATAGGACAGGAATAAAGACACAGATGTAGAGAATGGACTTGAGGACATGGGGAGGGGGAAGGGTAAACTGTGACGAAGTGAGAGAGTGGCATGGACATATATACACTACCAAATACAAAATAGATAGTTAGTGGGAAGCAGCCACATAGCACAGGAAGATCAGCTCGGTGCTTTGTGTCCACCTAGAGGAGTGGGATAGGGAGGGTGGGAGGGAGGAGATATAGGGACATATGTATACGTATAGCTGATTCACTTTGTTATATAGCAGAAATTAACACAGCATTGTAAAGCAATTACTCCAATAAAGTTAAAAAAAGTATTGGTGAAAGAAAATTTGAAAAAATTAAAGAGCTAGAGCTTGGAAAAATGAATTAACTAAAATGGATCAAGGACCTAAATGTAAACTGCAAAAATGTAAAAATTCTAGAGGATAACATAGAAGAAAATCTAAGTAATTTTGGGGTTGGTAACAACTTTTAGATACAATATCAAAGGCATGATCTATGAAAAATGAATCGAAAAGCTGGGCTTTATTAAAATTAAAAACTTCTGCTCAGAGAAACTCACTGTAAAGAGAAGGAAAAGACAAGCGACAGGCTGGGAGTAAATATTTGCAAAAGACATATCTGAGAAAAGACAGTTACCCAAAATGTACAAAGAATTCTTAAAACTCAACAGCAACAACAAAACCTGATTTTTAAAAAATAGGCAAAAGACTTTAACATATACCTTCCCAAAGAAGATTTATATTTGGCTAATAAGTATGTGAAAAGATGCTTCACATCGTGTGTGATTAGGGTAATGTAAATTAAAACAACAATGAAATGCCACTACGAGTGTATTAAAATGGCCAAAATCTGATACACTGACAACACCCAATACTTGTGAGGTGGGTAGCAACAGGAACTCTGATTCATTACTAAGGGAATGTAAAATGGTACAGACACTTTAGAAGACAGTTTGGCAGCTTCTTAGAAAACTATATATACTCTTATTCATATGATCCGGCAATGTATTCCTTGGTACTTTCCAAAGGAGTTGAAAGCTTAGGTCCACAAAATAAGCTGCTCATGATGTTAATAACAACTTTACTCATGATTACATAAGCTTGGAGGCAACTAAGATGTCCTTCAGTAGGTAAATAGATAAGTAAACTGTGGTACATCCTTGCAATGGGATATTATTCAGTGCTAAAAAGAAATGTGTTATCAAGCCCAGAAAGTATATGGAGAAAACTTAAATGCATATTACTAAGAGAAAAAAAAGCCAACCTGAAAATGCTGCATACTGTATTATTCCAATGTATGACATTCTGGAAAGGGCAAAACTATGGAGACAGTAAATAAGATTAGTGGTTTCCAGGGGTTAGAGAGAGTGAGGGATGAATAGTCAGAGCAGAGAAAATTTTAAGGGCAGTGAAGCTATATTGTATGATACATGTCATTATAATTTTTTTCAAACCCATAGAATGCACAATAACAAAGTGGAACCACAATGTTATCTGTGGACTTTACATTATAATGATGTATCAGTGTAGGTTTATCAATTATAACAAATCTACCACTCTAGTGGGGGACACTGATAGTGAGAAATTCTGTACATGCGCGGGTCATGAAGTATATCAGAAATCTCTTACCTTCTACTCAATTTTGTTGTGAACCTAAAAAATACTGTTAAAAAATAAAGTATGTAGATAGATAGATAAACGTCTTGATTCGTATCCAGTATAGCTCATTATAAAGCAGATAGTTAAAATAACACTAGCCCAAACTTAATCAGTTATATGTCATAAAAATGACTTTTTCTGGGAGATAGCAGAATTCATGTTTAGAATAACACGTTCCCTAAGATCAGAAAGACTTGGGATGTAAATTTTGACCTTGGGACCTATGGCATGTCTCCTTCCCTAGCATCTGCTTCCTCATACGTAAGGCAAATAATATATATCTCAGAGATCATAAGACTATAAGTGTATAGTTTCTGCCATTAAGCAACCTCTGAAAAGCATTACTTTGCGTCTATTCTGAATCAGCAGATAATTTGTCTTGTCTACTGGAAATATTAGCCAACAGAATGCAAATATGTGAGTCTCTTCTGACTTACTCTAGTTATTATAATTAGGATCATTATGTATCTACAGCTATTCTGTAGCATTTAGAAAAGGAAGTATTTTTCATGGTTTCCAAATCTAAAATTTTTAAAGTGAAATTTAAAATTTTATGAAGTATGGAATTTTGTGGCTAAGGAGTTATTGTTTTCTCAGAATATAAAAAGAAATAGATAGCCATGATGACATATCAAGTCTTAGTTCTCTTTATGGAATTGTATCTGGGTGTTTGTTGCTTTGAATTAATGTCTATGTATTCTCCCCTCTCTTCCTTTTTCTGAAGTTCACTGTCAAATTGGGTTGCTAATTGTAATGAAACAGACCCCTTAAAGTTGAACTAGGTGTATAATTTAGACCAGTCCCATGGCCTCTCTGGGCCTCATCAATATTAAATATTGAAATAAAATGAAAGGCTAGATTCTGAGTTGCATCATGTATTTAGAATTAATTATTCTATGTGTATTAACTTGTTTTGTTTGTCAGCTGTTTCCTAACTTACAGCTTTAAAAAACATCAGATCTCAGTGTAATCAATTGTGAACATATTTTCACAGAATGGCAGGAAATGTAAAACTTATCTAAATCCAGGTTGTGGGAGCAGCTAGCTTTCTTGGAAGGTAACCCCTAGAACAGATTTGAGGGAGTGAAAGTGAAACAGAGAAAGGATAAAATTTTTTTAAAAAGTTTGTTAATGTGGTAATAACTACGGAAAGGGTAGGCTTATTCTTTCTGTGGACCATTTGGTTAACTGTGGAATGCATCTTAGAATTGTTACACGAGAGAGCAAGAAACCTGGAGAATTTATCTACCACCCTATATGCTCTATATGTTAATGGTTCCTTCTGGAGTTATCAAATCTCCCACACTTTTGGAGTGTACCAGTGTTGAGCAGAGGAGATTTTCACAGCTTTGAAGAAAGTGGCAGGTGGGAGGCCAGAGTGCATAGTTGGTGTGGAACTCTGGGGCAAATGTAGGGAACTGTTGCAGCAGTGCTATGTGGCGAACATTGAATATTTTAGAGGCAATAAACATTTTACCTAACTCACACAAAGAGAAACATACAAATATCATCTCTTTTATATCATCTCTTTTTTTAGATGAAAAAACTAAGCCACACATAAACAAACAAAAACCTAAATCACATAGCTAGTAAAGGACTTAATCAAAGTTTAACCTCTAGCAGTCTGACTCTTGCATTTTCAGTAGTTAGACAATACCAGCCTTAAAGACTTTTTAAAAATATGTTTAATATCATTGCTTATAAGCAGTTTTCCTTGAAATAAACACCACTGAAAAATTGTTGAATCTTAGATAATCTGGTATATATACCCATGGTTTTTTACAACAGTGTCAACTTCTTTTCCATATGTGATCCACAAAATTCTGTAGGTCAAAGAACAAGAGTATAATTTATCATAGTGGTTTGCCAATAGGAAAGAACATTGCCCATTAAAATTCAGTAGCATAAAACCATGTATTCTTTGGAGAAATGTCTATTCAAGTACGTTGCCCATTTTTAAATTGGGTTACTTGTTTTCCTTGATACTGACTTGTAGGAGATTCTTATATATTTGGGGTATTAACTACTTATCAGATAGATGGTTTGCAAATATTTTCTCCAATTCCAAGTGTTTCATATAAAAAATCTTACCAGTTAATATCCAAAATATATAAATGACTCTTACAACATTAACACAAAAACAAAAAAATCCAATTAAAAATGTGCAGAGGAAGCGAATAGATGTTTTTCCAAAGAATACTTGCAAATGATCAATAAGTACATGAAAAGATACTCAACATCATTAATTATCAGGGAAGTGCAGATCAAAACCATAGTGAGATAGCACCTCACACCTCTTAAAATGGTTATTATAAAAAATACAAGAGATAACTAGTGTTGGCAAGGATGTGGAGAAAAGGGAACCCTTGTGCATTGTTGGAGGTAATGTAAATTGGTACAGCCAGTATGGAGGTTCCTCAAAAAATTAAGAATGTCTGCACTACCATGTATATTGCACCATTATTCACAATAGCCAAGATGTGGAAACAACCTAAGTGTCTGTCAATGAATGAATGAACATATAAAATGTTAACACACACACACGCACACACACAGAGATATTCAGTCATGAGAAAGATGGAAATCCTGCCATTTGTGGCAGCATGGGTGGATATTGAGGGCATTATGCTAAGCGAAATAAGTCAGAGAAAGACAAATACTGTATGATACCACTTAAATGTGAAATTTTAAAAAGCTGAACCTGTAGAAACAGAGAGTAGAATAGTAGTTACCAGAGGCTGGGGAATGGTGAGACGTTGGTCAAAGAGTATAAACTTCCAGTTAAGAATATGCATAAGCTCTGGGGATCTAATGTACAGCGTTGTGATTATAGTTAATAATACTGTATTATATACTTGAAAGTTGCTAAGATTGATTAAATAATGTTTTCACCACAAAAAAGAAATGGTAATTATGTGACAAGACAGAGGTGTTAGCCAAGGCTATGGTGGTAGTCATTTTGCAGTATATAAATGTATCAAATCAACATGTGGTACACCTTAAACTTACCCAGTGTTATATGTCATTATATCTCAATAAATCTGGAAAAAAATTTTTTTTTGGAAAGATAACCAAGAATAATCAACAAGTTTGCTTCTGGGTATTATCATGGAAATCTAGTGTAAAAAGTGGTATCTATATACATACATTAACTTTTAAAATAATAGTAACAACAAAACATACTCAACATAAAACCTTGAAATAATTCTTATAAAGTAAAATACCATTTTAATGGGCTAAAAGGGCTAAAATTTTTAAAATAAGATTTTAAAAAATCTTACTGGTGATTAATTAAAATATTCACTTTGAAAAAACAGGTTTATCTTCAATTTTGTGATATTTAATTCTATTATTTATTTTCATTTACTAATTTTGGTTTCTTTTTCTGTTTTTTTTTTCCCCCTTCATTCTGCAGTGGTACATTTTTTCATATTATAGGTGACAAAGACTCTTTGACCCAATTTGAGTGAAGCTCCCTTGAGCCTTCTTCTGAGCTAGGTCTACACTTCAGCCCACTTCCTTGCTAGGCTTACATTCCCAGTTGTAGCAAGAATCCTTCTAAGTCATGTTAGTGAGAATCTCCCCATCCTTGATATCTGATCAGCCTGGCCTGCCTTCAGCAAGAAACCTGTTAAGTTGGTTTGGCAAGAATCTCCCTACCCTTGATGTCTCTTCTTAGTAAGTTCCCATCCCCTGACTCCCTCATTCTATTTTAACAGTAAATACCCACTTTTCCTTGCTGTGTTTAGAGTTGCATTTGATCTCTCTCCTCTAATGTGATAGTCTTGACACCTGCCTCGATAGTCCTGATTAAAGTCTCCCTTACCCTTTTAACAAGTAGAAGAATATTTTATTTATTTAACATAGGGCACCTTTGTCTTCCAAGTCTCTTACACTGTCACTCATATTTACCATCAATTTTCTTGTAAAATATTCCACTTCGTCTTCTAGACTTAAGTGTTGATCATACTCTTTCTTGTTGATCTGCTGTCATTTTCATTTATGAAGATTGTTTTTATGATACTGTATAGTTCAGAAAGTTTTTCTATTCCACTCATGATAGCGCCAGAAAAGTTGTCACTCTTGTCAGATTTCCTTTTGACTCATCTAAATTTTTAATATAAATAAGAGAGGGTGTTTTTAAGTTGCTGAATCTACCTTAAAATAATTGTAACTTTTCTTTCATATTCAAGGTGGTCAATTCCCTCAGTACTTGCATATAGCAGAACATTGGTTTCTTTGGGTAAAAAGGAAGATGGAAACCCTCTGACAGTCCTGCATTTCTGTGGCATATTAATAAAATAATATCATACAGAAGTAAAAAAGAATGGCCCACAGTCAGGGGCCAAAACCTTGGCAAACAATTACAATTCTGCTGAATTGCTGAGAGTGGAGAGGAGGTGGAATTTCTCTACTCCCAGATCCCTCCAGCTACAAGAAGCAATTTTCTCCAGTTTGTAATGACTAGGAGAAATTCACCCTGCCACTGCAAACACCTTGACATTTTGTAATATCTGAAAAATGTGGAAGCTCTACCAAAGCTCACTGGCAGTAAGCAATGGGTGCATCATTTCTCATTTTAAATGAGAAAATATATGTAAATCTATTAGAACTATGTCTGGTACTCAACATGTTAGCTATTAATACTGTTATTAAGAGAATCCATAGATTCCTATCAGTCAGGCTTCCTCTGAAAGTTGGATAATCGTTTGTCTTCAACACAGCTGCTTAGAAGTTCATTTCATCCACAAGATTTCAGAATTTACATTTTAAAGTCACCCTCCAAGCAGAACTAGCATATTCTTTATCAGTATATTATTCTAGACAAGGAGTAGTTCAAGGAAGGGCATGTAAAAATCTATCTGCCTGTTTCCTAGAGTTTTCCTTCTTTTTTGCTTTTTTAAGAATTTTTAAATTGAATATTGTTTACATACAGAATCATGTGCACATCATAAGCTTACATGCTGATGAATTCTTACAGGGTCAAGACAACTACACAGTTACTACTGAAAAAAAGAAATAGAACGTTACCATCACCACGGAAGTCTCCCCCAACCTTCCTAGTTGTTACACATCCCCAAAGATTACCACTATTCTCACCTTTATCTCCAAAGATTTTATGGTTTTTATTTTATCTTTAACTTTAAATGAATGGAATCAGTACGTATTTTTGTGTCCTGATTTGTCATTTTTTTTAACATTTTGTTGGTGATATTCTTTATCACGACATTGTTTTGTGTATCCATTCATCATTCATTTTTACTTCTGTACAGTATTACATTTTTATTAATGTGCCACAGTATATTTGTCCATTTTCTTGTCGAATTACTTTCAATGTAAAGTACTGCAGATTATATTGTGGTGAATACACATTTCCTTCTCCTTTGTCCAAGTATATACTTGTTTCTGCTGGTTATATATCTAGAAGAGAGTTGTTTGTTGGTAGGGCATGCATGTATTTAACTCTAGTAGATGTCATCAGTTTTGCAAAGTACCAGTTTTACCTTCCCCATCCCACAGCAATACACAAGGATTACTATTTTCGTGCATCCTTTCAAACATCAGTAAGTTTATTCTCTCTCATTAGATTTATGCCAGTGGATGTGTAGTTACCTCACATTGTTGTTGAAGGAGTTCAGAACATGTTATCCCAAAATATGCCACTCTGGCATATTGACTATTTTGAGTTAAAGGCACTTGAAAAACATCAGATGCAAGAAGAACACTCTGACTTTCCTTTTTTTTTTAAACTAGGAGATGAAATTTCTATCTGAAGGGCAATCCACCCTATACCAGAAGGAAAGTAACATTCTTAACACCACTGGCAAGTTAAGATGTAGAGAATTCTTTATAAATAAACCTTGATAAAATAATTTTTACTTGCCTTCAGCCTCCTCAAATAGATTACTTTTCTACAACTGCCTCTTCTTTTTTTTTTTCGGTACGCGGGCCTCTCACTGCTGTGGCCTCTCCCGTTGCGGAGCACAGGCTCCGGACACGCAGGCTCAGCGGCTGGCCATGGCTCACGGGCCCAGCCGCTCTGCGGCATGTGGGATCTTCCCGGACCGGGGCACGAACCCGTGTCCCCTATATCGGCAGGCGGACTCTCAACCACTGCGCCACCAGGGAAGCCCCAACTGCCTCTTTTTATTCAACCTGGTATAAAAGCATTTGGTTTTGCCGCTTCTTTAGGTCTTCATTCCTTACAGAGGCTCCTGTGTCACATAAAACTTGCATTAAATAAATTTCTGTGCTTTTTCTCCTGTTGACCTGTCTTTTGTCAATTTAATTATCAGGCTCAGGAAAAAAAACCTAAGATGGTAGAGGTAAAAATTTGCATCCCTATACTGTTTTAATATGTGTTTCCTGTATCATTATGGAAGGTGAACCACATTTTCAGTTTTTACCAGCCAATTGCATGTGCTTTCTTTTGTTCATTTTGAGTTGACTTCTTTTGTATTTATTTTGGATTAATTTATATTGTTAATAGGTAAGCAAAAAAGTTGCCCCAGTAAGATTCTAAAATTAAGTGGAATTTATTTTTATCTGGTAAGGTAGAACTTGCACAGTGCCACCATATGCAAGTTCAGGGACCTTTTCCGAGTAGAAGTGTGAAAGGGCTATAGCAAAAAGAACATGCATTCGAAATGAGACAAGATTCTAAATGCAAGCCTCAGCTCACAAGGTGAACGGTAAATTCTTTGTGACTGATTGGACATGTTCAATTTTCACATCACAGATGCTGGGAAATCTGGTTTCAAACAAGTCTGGTATGAGTTGCTTAAGAGCCAGCAGGCCTAAGATTCCTTAGAGAGTTACATATTGCTGAAGCTTAGCAGAGTTTTCATTATCAATATATTCTGGATATAAGAACTTGCTACTATATTGTTACTTATACTAGTGTCCTGAGTTGCCTTTTCACACTGCTAAAGATGTTTTGCCTTTTCACTGCTAAAGACGTTTTTTACTTTAATTAACAAAATTCTCTAGCTTTAATGTAGCCTAAATTCACAGATGTTTTCTTAATGATTAGGGCACTTTCTGGGTTCTCTTTTTTGGCGGGGTACTGATTTTAAAAATGATTCTTTAACTCAAAGTCAAGAAAAATTCTGTTTTATTTACACATTTAGATTGGAAGTCCACCTAGAGTTTAATGTTATGTAAGGGGTGAAGTAGGATAATGGTATACTTTGTCCATTTGGGCACCTACTAGACCCAGCACATTTTATTGAAAAGGATAAAATTCTCCAGTGTTATGCAGTGCCAAATTTGTCAAAAATAAGTATCCTTTCATTTGTGACTCTTTTTCTGAAGTTTTTATTCTATTTTTCTCTCTATCATTATTTCAAAATCAACCGCTTTTCCAGGCTATAGCTTTCTAATTCTTCAAGATATGATCATATAAATCCTGTTGTATTAGCAGACTTTGTATAGAAGTATAAATGTGTTTAAAAAGTATTAAAATCCTGAAATTGGCATAATTCTGTCCAAATTCTATATAACTTTAACAGACATCATTTTATTTGTATTTTATTTTTCACAATAGCACTCTGGTGTAATTTGACCTGCATCCCTATCCATTCTTCACAATTTTAAAAAATATGACCACAATTATAAAAAATATGACCACAACCAGCAGGTTTTCCCCTGATCCTTGTCTGAGTTCATTACTTATAAAACAGGAACATTATCTACTATAAGAAGGAAAGCATTCTTTGACACAGCCATATCACATTTTAAAAATATATAAAGAGATTTCAAGGAATTTCTGTTATAGTTAACACAAACAAATCATTCTAAATACCTAAGGATTTCTGTGCCTCAATTTAATCTGATAACAATAAATTCATGAGATTAAAGTGCAATTTTAGGCTGTGCTTGAGAGTGCATCTCTCAGATTTAACTGTATTCTTTAAATATTCTCTGAGCTGTGCTATAGTCTCCTCTGGAAAAAAGTAACACCTTTTTTACTTTAAATCTTCCCAGTAAACCAGAGAACTTATAAATTTTTGTATAATTTGTCTAATTGTGTTTTCACCTTTTAGTTTCATTTTGTTCTGTTTTGCATAAGTGTCTTCTCCCTTACACTGTTTCTCCCAAACCCCACATGACTTTAAGCTTTTCTACTTGGGGATTATATTGGGAAGTTAAAGTATAAAGGCACATGGTATTCTGAAATCAGATACACCTATGCTTAATTCTCAGTTCCACAATTGGTAGATATGTAACATTGAGCAAATTGAAACTGCATTTATAAAATGAGAACAAAATATCATGATTATCTCTGAATTCTCAGAAACAAAGATGCATATTTCTTACGGTGGAAACTCAACAAATATTTTTTAAGGATTGAGTTATCATAGAATTGTCATTAAAGAGCTGTAGTGTAGTTTTTGTTAAATCCTCTGGGGGCATTTAAGGTGTTACTTTTTTCCGGAGGAGACTGCAGCACAGCTCAGAGAATATTTAAAGAATACAGTTAAATCTAAGAGATGTACTCTCAAGCACAGCCTAAAATGAACTTTAATCTCATGAATGTATTCTCAGTTATCAGATTAAATTGAGGCATAGAAATCCTTAGGCATTCAGAATGATTTGTTTGTGTTAACTTCATTAACTTTTTAGGCAGATTTTTTCAATCCTCCTGTGGATAAATAGATTAAGCATCATTTAACAGAAGACATGTGGGAAAGAAGTAAGGGCTTTCTGATCCTGGGAAGACCCAGGACAACAATTCTCCTCATTCTGCCCTGTGGAAAGAAGACTCTCAGCATGTACACCCTTGGAATGGACAGCTTAAGCTACTTAGGTTTAACTTTTCTCCTGAACTATGAGTGCACGTGGCTTTATCTCTCCAATCCTAGTAGAACTGTAGTAACAATGTTAGGACTCAGAATATCAAGTTAATAGAGCAGATTTGGATACAGACATTTGCAAAAATTGTCCATTTTGCTCAAACTTCATTATCTCTGTATTTCTAAGTTTACTCATTTTTCATAATGTTCAAACTTCTTTCCTGAAAATGTGGGTCAAAGGAATAGTTTCTCTCCTTGACTTTTTTGCTTTACAGGAATCAGAGGAAGAGCAACAATCTAAGTATGTTTAGCACAACTATTTTATATCACTTGGAGAGATCAGTTTATTTAAAAAAAATTCTGTCAGGATCATCTTGACCAGCAAAACATTATTTTTGATTCATGACACATAATGAGCCAAAATACACTTGCCATAAGAATGCTAAACATTAAAATGACCTCGGCTCTTCTCTTACCAAGGAAACCATCTGTACAGGAAAACTGCCATATGCAGACTGGTATAAGAAGCTTCAACACGTTTTCTTTCCCCAAATGAAATTTAGATAATCACAAATAAACCCTAAAGCAAAGCATTTTATACTTTCAAAGTTCCTTAAAAACGTCATTAATTTGAAGCACCTTTAAGCTAATTCTGTGGGCCAGCCTAAATATTTCCCATACAGCATTCAGCCATTTTGTTTATTTCCAACTTTGTATTTGTATACTTATATTTTATTGAGTATAAAGAGCCAAAAATATACCCAAGTAACAGAATAAATACAATCTATTCATATACTAGTCCAGTTAACTTTAGTTAGGAATATCTTCCCAGTGTGGAAGACTATAATCCTTAAATAAATATAACATATTACTTTGAGTTTAACAGGACCATGAAAATGTTACTACCAAACTCTAGAGCCCCTGGCTTATTTTCTTATACTTCCTTTGATTCTTATTACTAAACTATTCTTATGGAGAATTCAGGCAAATGACACAGAGGCAGTCAAATAGATGTCAGGTTTATAGTTTCCTGCTGACTGTAGTTGAGAGAAATCGTACATTTTGCAATGTAAGATCATACCTGTAGTTGCGAAAACTTAGATGCATCTTCTCTTTTTTTGTATTTAAGCAAAGGGAAAAACATACCTCCTAGTTTTAAGTAACACTTAAAAAATCATTTATGCTCTAACATATACCTTTTGTGAAAATATTTGAGATGTAAAGGAATTTTAAAAAATCAAATATGTTTACCCAGAAATATGAGATTTTTTTTCTCAGAAGGCAAGGAATTTGAAGTGATTTAAAGAAGCATCAGATATCATTTGATTTTATACTATGATTCACCTAATTCTAAAAATTTATGCTGCAATAGTTAAATATTATGACTTTTGAGAGTAAATGTTCAGCATGACTTTTAATAGAAGCCATACCAGTCAGGATCTAGTGAGCTTTTCTGAAGTTGCCCTTCATCGTATTGAGGAATTTGTCTGCTATCCTTAGTTTAGTGAAGCTTGTAGGGAATTTGTACAATGCTTTTCCTGCATCAATAGAGATGATCATATATTTTAAATGTTAACGTCTTTGTGCTTTTATATTAAAATGAGGTTTCAGATAGACATCAAAGAGTTGGATTTTGCTTTTTTATCTTTCCTGATAGTCTCTCCCTTTTAATTAGGTTTAGGACATTTAAAATTAATGTGATTATTTACATGTTTAGATGTGATGGGCTGAGATGCATCTTGTATCAGGAGGATAAAGGCAATACCTTCAGTGTGGGAGGAGGAAGCTAGAAGTAATGTGGATCAAAGAAAGACACAGCCTAGCTGCCGTATCTGCCCTGGACTTCTATGTGAGTGTGAAATATCTTTTTAAAATTTTATTTCTCTTTTTCTATGTACCTGTTACAGCTGAATATAAATTACATGCATATTCTAACTAATATAGCATTACCCCTAGACTCTGGAGGTGTGGCAAGTTTCCCTATTTGATATCTTCTTAGTATTTTAGTCAAAATTAGGTTGGAGAAAGTCAGACAGAGCTATTGTGAATTATCAAGAATATAACATTGTAAAAAATGGAAAGTAACAATATGGATCTCTTTATGTAAATCAACTGGTAAAAGCAATTTATTCAAATATATGCAATGACACTACTTATGCTACTTAAAGAATTGTAATGACACGTTTTGTTTTTAATATGGACATTCAATAAATGTTGCCTATAAGGAGTTTATTGACATCAAAGTTTTTGTACTAAGATTTGAAATTAGAAGTAAAATTTTCAAGTTTTCCTTTAAAAGGTAACTTGCATGCATTTTGACATATTTTTCAGAGCTACATCTTAACATTTTATGTAATACTGTCATTAGAAGGAACATGATGGCTTCCATTTTAACTACAGAACAACAAAATATTATTCACTTTGTAGTTTATAGCAATATCCATGTTATATATTACTTAAGTGGTGTCAGAATAAGACATTTATAATCTTGAATAAAGTAAGTCATTTTAAGAGTTACCTTCCTTTTCCTTTTTTTGCTATATTATTTTCTAAAATTAGGGTAACTCAATATACTATTTACACATTCAAATATAGTTTTGAAATACTTATGGAAACATTCAATCAATACTAACTAAAAATGCCAAAATACATAGCAAATAAGTTTCACTATCTTTCCAAGGTAGAATACTCCCAAAATGTACACATCACTGTTTATAAATTTTCTGTTTTAAAATAGTGTCAGTGGATACATGTGTACGTATGGCTGAGTCCCTTTGCTGTGCACCTGAAACTATCACAACATTGATAATTGACTATACTCCAATATACAATAAAAAGTTAAAAGTAAAATAAAATAAAATAATGTGTCTGATATATTAGACAAATTTCATATGACTATACAGATCCTTGAATATAATCTGTATTATATATTGTATTATTAGTAGTACCATTGAACATTAAAAATATGATCAAATTCTATTTTATTTACAACATGTAAGTTACCTATCTACCTGACTATAAATTAACATAATACTAAGTTCAAAATCTTATTTATTTTCCATGTGTTTTTATGAAGTCAGCTCTCTGAACACATGCATATAAAGAAAATATTATTTAAGCATTTAACAAATTGATAAAGATGTGGAAAACTAAAAATTAAGTTAATGTCAATAGAATAAATTTTTTTAATTCAGTTAATTTCAATAATAATGTTATTTCCAACTTTGATTTGAGACTATAAACTAGGTGCAGTTTATATAACTTAAAAGAAAATGTTAAACTTGAAGAATGAGCTTTGAAATACAGTATTGTGCCCTCTGCATTTCCTGACACTTCCATATGACCTTGATATTCTAGCCATCTAGAATATATTTTTATGGGATTAAATGCTTATGATAAAAAGGAAGAAAACAGAATCTGCTGGGTTCACATGCACTTATGTTGAAATAGCTTAGGAATTATTATTCTTATTTTTTTAGCACAACATGTATCCTTGATATGAAATCAAATATTCCTTGCACTTGCCTTGAGATTATTTAAGTAGTTTCTTTATTCTCCATTGGCTTTTTTTTTTTTTAATGCTATACGGTACTTCTTCTTTACCTGCACAGTTAGATTTCCAACATCGTTCCTTATAGATGTAAACCAAATATGTTAAATATATCCCTCAGAAGTCTGAAGATATTTTTGCTTCTATTTTTTTGCAATGACCTCTGCTCATAGGTAGATAAATAATTGCTGACTTCACTATCTGAGTTCTGATAGCCCAAGTATAAATCCTTCTTAGAATATTTGCTTTAAAAGGAAACAAAATCTTCTTTTCTTAGAATATTCTTTGTTGGTAAGATTCATGTTGTTTCTCTCTTGGTGACCTTTTCAGAGTTGGTCACATCTTTCAAGTTCCTCTTTTTTGAAGGTTTGCTTTTCTGAAAATATTCTCTGTATTCTGAGACATAATTCATTATTTGACACCTCAGGTGGAGTTGAAATTATATAACTAATAAAAATGGAAATTTTCTGTTGCCTTCCACCAGCATCTGCATGGTTAGTTTTTCTGTGGCTATAATTGACTTAAAATTTCCATAGAAAAATTCAAAATTGTCCTATTTTTCATTTTGTAAAAACATGTTGTGTTTTCTTTTGTTCTTGGATATCTCAAAAAAGCCCATGAAAACTCATCCTTTCACTCTCATTACATCTTAGCTGCAATATGAGCAGTTTACCTTGGCCGTTTTGGAATCTAATCCATATTGATCTCAGTAAAATGTGAATTTTATTTGAAAATGTTGTGTTAATTCAGTTGGTGATGTTTTATTATTGCCTTGATTTATTCAATAATTTTTCCATGTAATTTATAATGTTAAGAACATTATCACTGGCACTGAGTTTTGTCTAACTTTGTTCTTTACTCTCATAATCCCTTTTTGCTATCATTGTAAGATTAATCTCATTGTTTTAAGTCTTAATGGGTATCATGTTCATGGTTATAAACTTTTTAAATGCATTCATATAGCTTGTTATGTTTGAAACAATGATCAGTGACATGTCTTTACTTTTATATTCTGTGAATGTTTTTTAAAGACTTCAGAAGTTACATTGACCTCTTTATATGTTTTTTCACACTCTAATTAGGATACTAATTAATGAAATTATTTTTTTCATTTCAAACAAATATTGAGAACTGGGATTGACACAAGGGAAACATACTCATTGCCTTAGACAAATTGACAGGCTGAGTTTTGATTTGAAGACACTGAATCTCTCTGAAGTCATCAACTTTAGAGCCATGAGATAATGCCTATATTTCTTCTGAAATATAGAAAAATTAATTTTCTTTTTATATAAAATTTTTCTGTAGTTATTGCAAACTCTGACATAATGTAACTTTTCATAAGGCTTTTGCTTTCATCATCATTTCAGTAGGCAAATTCTTCTTGATAAAAAGTGCATCTAGGCAATTACTCAATTATATTTTGCTTCTCCAACCTCTGAGAAAATGATGACAATAAGACCATCATATATTCCAGACAAATTTCATTGAACAGAATCTTATAGATTATATCTATACAGTTGAAGACAAAGTTACCATATCATCCTCCTTCCTCATTTTTGTAAACCATGGAATAATTTTGTTCCTCCCTTTATCTTTAAATATATCCAAAATACCACAAATTTTCAGAAAATAGAAAAAAATGTAGGGAATATTTCCTGTATTTCTCAAAAGTACTTTTAATTTTTTTCATTTTTATTTCATATTGGAATATAGTTGATTTACAATGTTGTATTAGTTGCAGGTGTACAGCTAAGTGATTTACTTATACGTATACATATATCTACTCTTTTTCAGATCTCAGAAGTAAATTCATGCTGGATAAATGTGTATAAAGTAAGTTAGTGTAGAAAAAGGAAGGGGGAAATTTAATGAGTATTTATTGAACACCTACCAGGATTTTATATAATGTACTTTAATTATATTTAATTTAATCCTGATGTCTAAAGTACTCTTCATTTCAAAAAAACTCAGTTAATTTCTTTTCACCTTTCCTGTCTCAACTCAAGTGAAAAATATATGAAAAAAGTCATCTTGATTGAGTTCACAACCTAAACAAAATAACATTTTACTCTGCCTTTTGAAACCTATTTTGTCCTTTTCAACAGTTGGTAGATTTCTTTAATGCCTTTATATAATAATAAATACATAGAACTAACTAGTCTACCCTAACATACCTTGATTTCCTCCTTCCCTTCATAATAGTCAATCAGAGCAACCATCAACATTACTGGAGTCTTCCCTTGAATGGGTACTGCATTCCAGGTGAATTTAGGTACTCATTAAGTGACTATATTATCATAGTGTGACAGAGATTACTAGGGTCGCATTTTCCTTAGGCCACCTGATAATCATTGCCTTCCAATTCAACAATTTAGGCAATTTAACTCATTCCCAACAGTGGAATATTATGAAAATACTTCTAATACCAAATGCTGAATTCATTATTATTTAGTGTAAAAGACAGAAAATACTCTGGGTGTTTTAACAAAATTAAGTTTATTCAACTTGGAAAATCAATGCTTACAGAAATGTTTAATGGGTTGGAGGAGTGGTTTCTAGGCCAGGTCTCTAAGAATTTCCCTCTAAATTTTCACTGATACTCTCACATCTGAAGTCCGTACTGGAACTAATGAGAAAAAAGCATACTACTGCTACAGCTATTGCTGCTACTGTGACTGCTTTTTGATACCCATGAACAGATTGATTGAGTCTTCCTGACATTTTCATAAGAGGTCTAGAAACACTCACAAAAGTGGAGAATGGAACATGGAATATGACCCATCTGACCCCAATTGCCTCTTGATACCAATAAATATGGAAAATATGCAATTAAAAGTTGCTGCAGAAAAGGTTCATATCTCCATAACTTTTCTAGCCATCATAATGACAACTAAAAGGTAGGACATTAGCCTTGACCTCATTTCTCCCTTCTAAGCCATATATACTACATTTACTTTGTGTAACTTATATTTTCCCCACTGGTAAAAGAAGAAAATATATGGTGGACACTGCTTACTGTTACTTCCCACCATTAGAAAATAAAATACTCAATGATAAACATTCTAAAGCACTTAGGGATAAATTTTAGAAACCTTTCATAATATCATTTTGGAAAAATACATTACATAAAAGAAGATTTATATAATTGGAACTAACATACCATGTTAGTTGACATTAAAACTTAATATCATAAAGGAGTGAATTTTCCATATATGCACTTTTAAATAATAATAATCAGAACATACATTTTTTAATGTAATTTGGAAAATTTCAAGTGTCATATAAAAATGTAAAAATTCGGGCTTCCCTGGTGGCGCAGTGGTTGAGAGTCCGCCTGCTGATGCAGGGGACACGGGTTTGTGCCCCGGTCTGGGAAGGTCCCACATGCCACAGAGCAGCTGGGCCCATGAGCCATGGCCACTGAGCCTGCGCGTCCGGAGCCTGTGCTCCACAATGGGAGAGGCCACAACAGTGAGAGGCCCGCGTACCACAAAAAAAAAAAAAAAAAAAGTAAAAATTCAAGATCAGCTAAGGCAGTATTTTACAAAGAAGAATAAAGAGAAGAAAAAACCTGGAGGTATCACACTCCATGATTTCAAACTATACTACAAAGCTACAATGCTACAATAATCAAAACAGCATGGTGCTATCACAAAAGAAGGCACATAGATCAATGAAACAGAACAGAAAGCCTAGAAATGAACCCACACTTCTATGGTCAACTTATCTACAACATGGGAGGCAAGAGTATACAATGGGGAAAAGACAGCCTCTTCAATAAATGGTGTTGTGAAAATTGGACAGCTACATGCAACAGAAGCAAAATGGACTAATTTCTATGCCATATACAAAATAAATTAAAATAGATTAAACACTTAAATTTCAGATCTGAAACCATGCCTCCTAGAAGAAAACATAGACAGTATGCTCTTCAACATTGATCTTAACAATGCTTTTTTGGATATGTCTCCTCAGGCAAGAGAAATGCAAAAATAAACAAATGGGACAACACCAAACTAAAAAGGATTTACACAGCAAAGGAACTATCAACAAAACAAAAATGCAGCCTACTGGAAGGTAGAAGATATTTACAAATTATATGTCTGATAAGGATTTAATATCTAAAATATACAAAGAACTCCTACAACTCAACATCAATAAAGCAAACAACAAGATTAAAAAAAAAAAAAAAAGATGGACAGGGCAGCTCAACAGACATCTTTCCAAAGAAGACATACAGATAGCCAATAGACACATGAAAAGATGCTCAACATAACTGATCATCGGGAAAATGCAACTCAAAACCACAATGAGATATCATCTCACACCTGTCAGAATGGTTGTCAAAAAGACAACAAATAAGTGATGACAAGAGTGTGGAGAAAAAGGAATCTTCCTTGTTCAATGTTAGTGTAAATGTATATTGGTGTAGCCACTGTGGAAAACAGTATGGAGGTTCCTCAAAAGGTTAAATGTAGAATTACCATATGATCCAGCAATTCTACTTCTGGGTATTTTTCCTAAGCAAACAAAAATACTAATTTGAAAAGATATATATGTCCTGTGTTCACTGCAGCATTTTTTACAATAGCCAAGATATGGAAGCAACCTAACTGCTCATCAGTAGATGAATGGATAAAAAAGATGTGGCATACATACATATATATATTTATATATATATATGTATATACACATATATACAATGAAATATTACTCAGTCATAAAAAAGAATGAAATCTTTTCATTTGTTACAACATGGATCAACTCAGAGGGTATTAGGCTGAGACAGAGAAAGACAAATAATGTATGATTTCACTTAGAGGTAGTATCTAAAAACCAAGCAAATGAGCAAACATTAAACAGCAAGGAGTCGTAGATACAGAAAACAAATATGCAGTTGCCAGAGGGGAGAGGGGTGGAGGGAATGAGTGAAATAAGTGATGGACATTCAAGGGACAGAGTTCTAGTTTAGAAAAAGGAGAAGGAGTAAAAGGAGGAGAAAAAGCAGAGGAAGAAGGAAGAGGGGAAGGAGGAGGAGAAATTGCCATAGCAACACTTACGGAAAAGCATAGCAAACAAAACATTTCGTATTTGCTCGGTGGTAAGAGTAGATTTATTATCAAAACAGAGAACCCAGAAATAGATGCATGGTGATAAGGATATTTATTGTATTCTATTCTAAAATGACATTGTAAATCAGAATGTAAAGCTCTGCTATCCAAAGCAATACAAAAAGCAAAAGCTTAAAAAAGTAAGAATCACTAGACTTACATATTGAAAATAAAAGAATTAGGTACTCACCTCACATAATACACAAAATAAAATCCCACCTGAATTAAAAACTAAAATATGAAAAGAATGCCACCAATGCCACCAATGGCATTTTTCACAGAACTAGAACAAAAAATTTCACAATTTGTATGGAAACACAAAAGACCCCGAATAGCCAAAGCAATCTTGAGAAGGAAAAACGGAGCTGGAGGAATCAGGCCCACTGACTTCAGACTATACTACAAAGCTACAGTAGTCAAGACATTATGGTACTGGCACAAAAACAGAAATATAGATCAATGGAACAGGATAGAAAGCCCAGAGATAAACCCACGCACATATGGTCACCTTATCTTTGATAAAGGAGGCAGGAATGTACAGTGCAGAAAGGACAGCCTCTTCAATAAGTGGTGCTGGGAAAACTGGACAGGTACATGTAAAAGTATGAGATTAGATCACTCCCTAACACCATACACAAAAATAAACTCAAAATTGATTAAAGACCTAAATGTAAGGCCAGAAACTGTCAAACTCTTAGAGGAAAACATAGGCAGAACACCCTATGACATAAATCGCAGCAAGATCCTTTTTGACCCACCTCCCAGAGAAATGGAAATAAAAACAAAAATAAACAAATGTTACCTAATGAAACTTGAAAGCTTTTGCACATCAAAGGAAACCATAAACAAGACCAGAAGACAACCCTGAGAATGGGAGAAAATATTTGCAAATGAAGCAACTGACAAAGGATTAATTTCCAAAATTTGCAAGCAGCTCATGTAGCTCAATAACAGAAAAACAAACAACCCATTCCAAAAATGGGCAGAAGATCTAAATAGACATTTCTCCAAAGAAGATATACAGACTGGCAACAAACACATGAAAGAATGTTCAACATCATTAATCATTAGAGAAATGCAAATCAAAACTACAATGAGATATCATCTCACACCAGTCAGAATGTCCATCATCAAAAAAGCTAGAAACAGGGCTTCCCTGGTGGCGCAGTGGTTGAGAGTCCACCTGCTGATGCAGGGGACACAGGTTCATGCCCTGGTCCAGGAAGATCCCACATGCCACGGATAGGCTGGGTCTGTGAGCCATGGCCGCTGAGTCTGTGCGTCCGGAGCCTGTGCTCCGCAACAGGAGAGGCCACAACAGTGAGAGACCCACGTACCTCAAAAAAAAAAAAAAAGCTAGAAACGATAAATGCTGGACAGGGTGTGGAGAAAAGGGAACACTCTGGCACTGCTGGAGGGAATGTGAATTGTTACAGCCAGTATGGAGAACAGTATGGAGGTTCCTTAAAAAACTACAAATAGAACTATCGTAAGACCCAGCAATCCCACTACTGGGCATATACCCTGAGAAAACCATAATTCAAAAAGAGTCATGTATCAAAATGTTCATTGCAGCTCTATTTACAATAGCCAGGAGATAGAAACAACCTAAGTGTCCATCATCGGATGAATGGATAAAGAAGATGTTGCATATATATACAATGGAATATTACTCAGCCATAAAAAGAAACAAAATTGAGCTATTTGTCATGAGGTGGATGGACCTAGAGTCTGTCATACAGAGTGAAGTAAGTCAGAAAGAGAAAGACAAATACCATGTGCTAACACATATATATAGTATTTAAGAAAAAATAAAATGTCATGAAGAACTTAGGGGTAAAACAGGAATAAAGACACAGACCTACTAGAGAATGGACTTGAGGATATGGGGAGGAGGAAGGGTAAGCTGTGACAAAGTGAGAGAGTGGCATAGACATATATACACTACCAAACGTAAAATAGATAGCTAGTGGGAAGCAGCTGCATAGCACAGGGAGATCAGCTCGGTGCTTTGTGACCTCCTGGAGGGGTGGGATAGGGAGGGTGGGAGGGAGGGAGACGCCAGAGGGAGGAGATACGGGAACATATGTATATGTATAACTGATTCACTTTGTTATGAACATAAACTAGTACACCACTGTAAAGCAATTATACTCCAATATAGATGTAAAAGAAAAAAAAAAAGAAGTGAAAATTCAACTGTAGAGATACTTTCAGTTTCAGCTCTGATATGCAAAAAGCTTGGATGTTGTCACTGTATCTTGTCCTTACAGGATAATGCTGTACAAAATGAAAATCAATGACTTTTCTCAGATGTGATTAATAAAACATGTAACTATGGAAGAATTTAAAAAATATACATTTACAATGGAGAAAAGGCAGTCTTCCATAAGTGGTTCTGGGAAAACTGGACAACCATATGTAAAACAATGAGATTAGAACATTTCCTCACACCATATACAAAAATAAACTCAAAATTGGTTAGAGAACTAAATTTAAGCCATGAAATATAGAACACCTAGAAGAGAATATAGACAAAACAGCCTTTGACATAAATCCTAGCAATATATTTTGGGATCTGTCCTCCAAGGCAAAATAGAAAAAAGAAGAAAATGGGACCTAATTAAAGTTAGAAGTTTTTGCACAATGTAGGAAATCATCAACAAAATGAAAAGGCAATCTATAGAATGGGAGAAAATATTTACAAATGATATGACCAACAGGGAGATAATATCTAAATTATATAAACAATTCATAAAACTTGACAACTCAACATCCAAAACAAAAAAACCTGATTTAGAAATGGCCAGAAGATCTGAGTAGACATTTTTCCAAAGTGGACAAACGGAAGGCCAACTGACACAGGAAAAGATGCTCAAAATCACTCATCATCAGGGAAATGCAAATCAAAACCACAATGAGATTTCACCTCACATCTGTCAGAATGGCTGTCTATCATCAAAAACAACAAAAATAACAAATGTTGGTGAGGATGTGAATAAAAGAGAACCCTCGTACACTGTTGGTAGGAATGTAAATTGGTCCAGCCATTGTGGAAAACAGTATGGAGGGTCCTCAAAAAACTAGAAATAGAACTATCATATGACCCAGAATTTTCACTTCCAGGTATATATCTGGAAAAAATGAAAACACTATTTAGAAAAGATACACCCACCCCAATGTTTATAGCAGCACTATTTACAATAGCCAAGGTATAGAAGCAACTCAAGTGTCCATCGATAGATGAATGGATAAAGAGATGCGTTGTGTGGGTGTATGTATGTATATGTATATATATACATTATAAAATATATAAAATAATATTTCTCAGCCATAAAAAAGAATGGAATTCTGCCATTTTCAGCAACATGGCTGGAACTAGAGAATATAATACATAGTGAAATAAGTCAGACAAGAAAGACAATATTGTGTGACATCACTTATATATGGAATCTAAAAATTAATAACAAATGAATGTGTATAGCAAAACAGAAACAGACTCACAGATATAAAAGAGCAAACTGGTGTTTACCAGTGGGGAGAGGGAAGGAGAGAGGGTCAAATTAGGTATATGGGATTAAGAGATAACACTGCTATGTATAGAATAGGTAAACAACAATGATATACTGTATAGCACAGGTAATTATAGCCATTATCTTGTAATAACTTTTAATGGAGTATAAAAGGTAAAAATGCTGAATCACTATGCTATACACCTGAAACTAATATACTATTGTAATCAATTATACTTCAGTATAAATAAATAAATTACAAAAGGCATGTGGGTGGAAGATAATGTCCAACATACACATAACTTTTTTTTTTTTTTTGCGGTTCGCGGGCCTCTCACTGCTCTGGCCTCTCCCGTTGCGGAGCACAGGCTCCGGACGCGCAGGCTCAGCAGCCATGGCTCACGGGCCTAGCCGCCCCGCAGCATGTGGGATCTTCCCGGACCGGGGCACGAACCCGTGTCCCCTGCATCGTCAGGTGGACTCTCAACCACTGTGCCACCAGGGAAGCCGCACATAACTCTTTTTTAAAATGGAGAACTTTGCCCCTTTTTTACATAAATTCTAAGTGTTACCACATTCCAAACTGAGAGTCTACATTATCTATGCTAAGAAGAAGTCCAAGAATTTGTTTTGGCCTGTGGTCCATCACTTAACCAATATTATATGAGGATGCATGCTTTTTTTGAAGATATTTTCCTGAAAAACCCAATCCACATAGAAGAGGAGCAGAGTTGATGCCCCATGACTTCTAGCCTAGAAGGAGATCACTGGGGTGTATAATAATTTCCTCCTAAAATTTGAGGAACACGATGAACGGGAATCTGGCTTACACCTGAGGAAAAAAAAAATTTAAAAGGGAGAGAACATCTAGCTAAATTAACCTATAATAACAGAACAGCCTGGAATGTTAGGAGACTGCATACAAATAGACGGTTGGTCAGAAATATGTACAAAAGAGTAGATAATGGGACAAAAGTTGATTCAAGAGACAGAGTTAACCAGGAGTCTACTGGAAAGTTACTAGAAGTTCACAAAGACTATGGCAATAAGCTTTGGGAAACCATGGGAAATGTAAGATTTATAAGTGGTCAGCAAGAGTCAGACAGTTTAGAGAATCTCAGCATTAGGAGGAAATTATGAAAGACTCACTGAGCATACCAAAAGAGAGAGTCATTGTTAGATATTTTCAAAGAATGAAAGAACCAAATACTCTTTATACCTGTGCTAGTTGAGAAAGACACTTCCTATTTTATATGTTTCTCTTTTCTCACTTCAGCATTAAAGGAACTAGGAGCAGGCTATTGAACAGTGAAAGTGCTAGTCCAAGAAAACAGAAAAATAAAACAACAAAAAGGTGTGTAGCCTGGACCAAGTTCAAACTGGAGGAGAGGGATTCTAAATAACTTAGAGTTTTTAATATTTTATGAGACTACACTTATTAGTAAATGGTCTAAGACTGTTTAGGGGAGTAAAATGACCAGCCAATGTATTATTCATTTATTTATTTTATCATCATAAAATGTCCAAAATGCAATGGGACTCATTTTAGATTTGATCGAAGGAAGGCGGAAAACCAAGACCCATGTCAATGAGTTGAATGAGTAATGTGGGTAGAAGATGAGAGATTAATATGAATTCCACTATTGAATCAATAGCAATATAGATATAGTTTTTTTACATGTAAAGTATTGAAACCCTTTTAGTTTTTCTTTGATTGATTTTAGAAGCAGGACTGATAAATTTAGATTAGGTTTGCCTAATTTAAGATTATTAGGTCAGAACACAAGTCAACAATGCTGGACTCCAAAAAGGAAGGACCTGATAAATATCCAGGACTCTTCTGCTATACCCTAGAAGTAAGGGAGGACAGGAAAGAACCAGACCTCACAAGGAAAGAAGCCTTCCTTTCACTCAGTTTTGCCTCTAGCAGAATTGTTTCTGGAGGAACATAATATCACCCAGAGCCTTCATTATTTTCAATAAAATTTGATATTCTGTCACTTTATAAAAATAAAGCAAGTATAAAAATAACTAGTTATTAAAAAGAAAATAATTGTCCAAAAACAATAAAAGACAGAATATATGTGGACCCACAAAAATGCAGATGCAGATATTGCCAGATAGAAAACTTAAAATAATTTTAAATATGTTCAAGAAATTAAATGACAATGGAAAAATAACAGAGAAGTGGAACTTGTAGAATACATATTAGTATTGTATCTGTGCTTATACTTAATCTCATTAATGGCTTGTTAGAAATTGCTGAAGAGATAATCAGTTACTAGAATACAGCTCAAAAAATGTGCAAAGTGAAACATGCAGAAAGAATATGGTGACAAGTACTGAAAGGAATTCAAGAATAATTCAAGAAATACAGTAAAAAAAAAAAAAAAGCAATATCTGTTTAAATGAAGTTCCAGAAATAGGACAGAAACAAATGAAACCACATATAAATACAAAATATGAAAATGACTGCAAACTAAAGACAAGGTAGAATCTTTAAAATAGCCAAAAGAAAAGACAAGTTTACCTTTGAAGGAGCAGCAATGAGTTTGAAATTGATTTCTCAAAAGCAGCAAGTGTTGACAGAAAATTTGGAATGACTTTTCTAAAGAAAGAAAATAACTAACGTATATTTCTTTATGTAGCAAAACATTTTACAAATGAAGTTGAAATTTTAAAAATTAGAAAAAAAAAGCTAAAAGAACTTAGCTCTAGCAGATCATTACTAAAGAAAATTATAAAGGGATTATTTCAGGCAATAGAAAAGTGATTCCAGATACACAAAGAAAGCTACATTTTAAAACGTCATAATACATTTTGAGAGTATTTTGAGAGTCATAATACTCTCCTAAATAATAGGAGAGTTATGCCATACTAATGGATTGAAAGGTTCACTATTATGAAAATTCTCCAAGTAAATGCATAGATTCAGTTTCACCCAAAATCCCAGTATATTTTGTGTGTGTATGTGCATTTAAACTGAGTCTAAACTTTATATGGAAATACAAAGGTCCAAGGACATCTGAGATGTTACTGAAGAAGTCGGTGGATTTTTACTATGTACTATTAGTACTAATTGTACATCCATGGTAAGACAGTCTGATATTACTTGGATAAACAAATAAGACTAATGGTACAAAATACAGAGTCAAGAAACTGACTTACATATATATATATATACACACACACACATATATGACAAAATGATTTAGACAAAATGGCCTGGGCCAATTAAATATCTATAGGTTTATAAAAACAAAAGAATCTTGACCCATAATTCACATCTTATACAAAGGCAATTCCAGATGTACATTTAAATGTGAGAAGAAAACAATGTCAGGAGAATATCTTCATAATTTGTAGTATGTTATGTGCACTTTTGCATATATATGTTATTTTTCAATTTAAAAGTTCATAAAATATTTTTATACAGGGAAAAGATTACATATAATCATTATATATTATATATATATATAACAGATAATATATAAGTATGAAAAGTTGAATGGGTTATAATATTACATGAAAGTTTAGAACACAACATTAAATATATAGCATCTGTGCTATTTCAAAGAACTGGCAAGAAAAGAAGAGGGTGCATCTTAGTACAGGTGGACTATCAATATGTAAACAAGTATCAGACTAGTTCTTATCCAGCACTGTGGCATACTCATAGCTAACTTAATCTTCATACCAATTCACTTAGCCTAATAGATATTTGTATTTCCCTCCAACATTACTATAAAACAAGCATGCACATAGCTTATTACTCAGGTAACAAGAATTCACACAAAATTACAAAAAAATCAACCAGAGTTTTAAATTGGTTTATGTAGTGTAATGTATGTCCCTTAAGTTAAAGGGAGTATTAATTATTATCAAAGTAAATTGATTGAGCTTCAAATAGCTTTTTATATATCATTTCCTGATAAAAATTCTGCACAATTCATTCAAACTTTGCTTTCTTATAAAAATATTCATGTTTGCCTGCAATTCATTTCTCATCAAGTCTATATTGTTAAAAAAATATTCCTATCCTGAACTTAGCATCTACTTTAATGTGTTTTTATAACGTCATTTCATATTTTTCCATGGACACTTAGAATGGGCGTATACTAACGTATAGTTGATATTGTTGTCCCATTTTCTATGCCAATACCTCATTAGGTTTGCCAGTGTTAGCTGGATTTCTAAATATATTGCTCACTCAATCAGGGAAAGCCCAAAAGAAAACCTCAATCAGCAACTATGTCTCATCACTCATTTTCTAGTTGGAGGTGGGGAGCTAATATACATAAATAAAAAGATTTTCTTATACCTAGTTGAACATTTGAAATCAGTCAAAGCAAAAAAATATTACATTTTAAATCTGCTTTAATAAAAAATGCATGTAAAAGTGTTCAAACACCATGGAAAGATAAAGTTATAAAAAAGAATTCTCCTTTCCACTAAAGCATCCACCAATAATACTATCTTGTTTATTAATAATTCAGTGCTAACAAGACCTGTAGTAGACAAAATAATGGACCCCCAAAACACCGTGCCCTAATTTCCAGAACCTGTGAATATGTTACATTAACATGAAAAAAGAGTAATTAAGTTGCAGATCCAATTAAGAATGCTAATCAGCTGACCTTGAGATGATGAAATTATTTTTTTCCAGTTTTATTGAGATATAATTGACATACCATTCTGTATAAGTTTAAGGTGTACAGCATAATGATTTGACTTACATACATCATGAAATGATTACCACAATATGTTTAGTGAACATTCATCGTCTCATATAAATACAAAATAAAAGAAAATGAAGGAATATTTTTTCCTTGTAATGAGAACTCAGGATTTGTCTCAGTAATTTTCGTATATAACATACAGCAGTGTTAATTATATTCATCATGTTGTACCGTACATCTCTAGTAGTTATTTATAACTGGAAATGTGTTCCTTTTGACCACCTTCATCAAATTCCCCATCCCCTCACCGCCACCTCTGATAACCACAAATGTAATCTCTTTTTCTATAAATATGTTTGTTTTGTGAAGTATAATTGACTTATAACACTAAGTCGGTTAGTAGGTTTTTGGTGCACAACATTGTGATTCAATATTTCTATACATTACAAAATGATTATCACAATGAAATTAGTTACCATCTGTCACCAAACAAAAATATTACATTACTATTGACTATATACACCACACTGTTCATTTTATCCCCCTCACTTATTTACTTTGTACCTCTTAATTTCCTTTACCTATTTCACTAATCCTAGCTCCCCTCTGTCAATCACCTGTTTTTTCTTTGTATCTATTACTCCTTGCTTTTTTGTTTTGTTTGTTCCTTTGTTTTTTCAGATGTGCCACCTATAAGTGAAATCATAAAATATTTGTCTTTCTCTGTTTGACTTATTTCACTTAGAATAATACCCACGAGATCCATCAGTGTTGTAGCAAAAGGCAAGATTTCATTCTTTTTTATGGCTGAGTAATATTCTACTGTGTGTGTGTAACACTTTCTTTATCCATTCCTCTGTCCATGGGCACTTAGGTTGCTTCCATATCTTGCCTGTTGTAAATAATGCTGCAGTGAACATAGGAGTATGTGTATCTTTTTGAATTAGTGTTATTGTTTTCCTTGGAAAAATACCAGAAGTGAAATTGCTGGATCTTATGGCAATTTTATTTTTAATTTTTGGATAAAACTTCATACTGTTTTCCATAGTGGCTGCACCAATTTACATTTTACCAACAGTGTACAAGGGTTCCCTTTTCTCCACATACTCATCAACAGTTGTTATTTTTTTTCTTTTTGATAATAACCATTCTGACAAATGTGATGTGACATTTCTTTATGGTTTTAATTTGCATTTCCCTGATGATTAGTAATGTTTAATGTATTTTCATGTGCCTGTTGGCCATCTGTGTGTCTTCTTTGGAAAAAAAATATCTATTCAGTTACTGTCTCTACACATTTTTAATCAGTTTTTATTTTGACGTTGCATTATATGTGTTCTTTGTATATTTTAAATATTAACCCTCATCAGGTATATAGTTTGCAAATATCTTCTCCCATTAGTAGGTGGGGTTTTCATTTTGTTAATAGTTTCCTTCCTTGTACAAAAGGTTTTTAGGTTGATGTAGTTTCCATTTGTTTATTTTTTTCTTTTGTTTCCCTTTCCTGAGGAGACATATCCAAAAATATATTGGTCAAAGAGCATACTGCTTATGTTTTCTTCTAGGAAGTTTACGGTTTTATGACTTACATTTAAGTATTTAATCGATTTTGGGTTTATTTTTGCATATGGTATGAGAAAGCAGTTCAGTTTGATTCTTTTGCTTGCAGCTGTCCAGTTTTTCCAACACCAGAAAGAAACTACCTTTTCCCTATTATATATTCTGGCCTCCTTTGTTGTAGATTTATTGACCATATAAGTGTCAATTTATTTCTGGGCTCTCTATTCTGTTCCATTGGTCTACGTGTTTGTTTTTTATGCCAGTACCATACTATTTTGACTACTGTGACTTCGTAGTATAGTTTGAGATTGGGGCATGTGATATCTTCAGGTTTGTTTTCTCTACAGTTTGTTTATATGGGGTCTTTTGTGTTTTCATACAAATTTTAGAATTATTTGTTCAATTTTTGTGAAAAATGAGATTGGTATTTTGATAGGAATTGCACTGAATCTGTAGATTGCCTGGGGAGTATGGTCATTTTAACAATATTAATTCTTCCAATCCATTAGTATGGTATATCTTCCCATTTGTTTGTGTGATCTTCAATTTCTTTCATCAGTGTCTTATAGCATTCTTAGTACAGGTCTTTCACCTCCTTAGTTAGACCTATTCCTAGGTATTTTGGTTTTTTTATTTTGATGCAATTGTAAATGGGGTTTTCTTAATTTCTCTTTCTGACAATTCATTATTAGTGTATAGAACTGTAACAGATTTCTGAATATTAATTTTGTATCTTGCAACTTTACTAAATTTATTGATCAATTTTAATAATTTTTGATGGTGTCTTTAAGATATATATATATATATATATATATATTCATGTCTTCTGCAAACAGTGGCAATTTTACTTTTTCCTTAGAAAAAGTAACTTGGATACTTTTTCTCTTTTTTTTGGTCTCATTGCTGTGGATAGAACTCCCAATACTATGATGAATAAAATTGTTGAGAGTGGGCATTCTTGTCCCATTCCGGATCTTAGAGGAAATACTTTTAGCATTTCACCATTGAGTGTGATGTTTGCTGTAGGTTTGTCATATATGACCTTTATTATGTTGCAGTATATTCCCCTCTATATCCACTTTGTGGAGAGTTTTAATCATAATGGATGTTGAATTTTGTCAAAAGCTCTTTCTTCATCTATTGGAATAGTCATAATTTTATTCTTCAAATTTTTAATGTGCTGTATCGTATTGACTAATTTGTGGGGCTGAACCATCCTTGCATCCCTGGGATAAATCCCACATGATCATGCTGTATGATCCTTTTAATATATTGTTGAATTAAGTTTGCTAATATTTTGTTGAGGATTTTTGCATCTATTTTCATCAGTGATATTAGTCTGTAATTTTCTCTCTTTTAATTTAATTTAATTTTACTTTATTTATTTATTTTTTGGTATCTTTGTCTGGTTTGGTATCAGAGTGATGCTGGCCTTGTAGAATGAGTTCAGAAGCATTTCCTTCTCTTTAATTTTTTGGACTATTTTGAGAAGGATTGACACTAATCCTTCTTTAAATGTTTGGTAGAATTCATTTGTGAAATCATCTGGTCTTGGACTTTTTTATGTAGGGAGTTTTTTTTATTACTGATTTAATTTCATTACTGTTAATTGGTTTGTTTATATTTTGTATTTCTTCCTGATTTAATCTTGATAATAAAATCAATTTTAAAACGATCAATACAAAGAGGTGGTTCTTTGAAAATATAAGCAATATTGGTAAATCTTTATCCATACTTATCAAGAAGAAGAGAGGATCCAAATAGATAAAAGCAGAAATAACAGATGTCACAACTGACACCACAGAAATATAAAGAATCATAGGAGATCACTACGAACAATTATATGCCAATAAAATGGGCAACCTATAGAAATGGATGAATTCTAAGATGGTGAAATTTTCTTGATTATTTGGGTGGTCTCAGTATAATCACAGAGTCCTTACAAGTGGAAGAGCAAGGCAGAAGAGGGAGAACCAGAGTGACAGCATAATAAAGATTTGATCTACTATTGCTAGCTTTGAATATTGAGAAGTAAGGCCACAAACCAAAAAATACAAGTGGCTTTTAAAAGCTGGAAAAGACAAGATTATCTCTTAGAACGTCTAGGAAGAATAATATAGCACTGCTGACACCTTTATTGTAGCCCAGTGAAACCATTTGAAATTCTAACCTCCAGAAATATAAGGAAATAAATTTGTTGTTTTAAGCCACATTGTTTTTTGGTAATTTTTTATAATTTCTGACAGCAGCAATAGAAAAGTAATCCAGTATGTTAATAAAAAGAACATTTTATTTACACAGATCAGAACTCCATGGGGAGCAATTCACCTTACCTGGAGTTCCCTGAATTTGTGTAGTTTACAAGTTGGGAAACTACATATGATGGTGGCCATGGTTCTACTCTTCACTATTGTTGCTTATGTGATAGAGATATTCCTATATCAGTATATATAGAGCTTTTTTCTTCACTAATGATGCATGGTATTCTGTTTTATGACTGTACCATAAATTAACCGTACTTTACCCATAAATTAAAGGCATGGAATTAGAAAGTTATTCTATCATTTATATGTATAACGAATAGAACTATAATTTAACATGTATTAAAGTATAATTAAGTTGTTTCCAGTATTAGTTATTGCAAATAATGCAATTGTTCTCCCTTTTTACCATATATTGGCTTACTTTTAAAAGTGTATCTATAGGCTAATTTCTTAGGTTATAAGGACACAGCTTTTGTTTCATAGATGTAGGCAAATGACCTTGTGCCAGCCATTGTAAAAAATAATCCTACCTTTCTTAAACATAATTCCAACAATAGCCCATGGATGTAAGGTTTTCTTGTTTGTTTGTTTTTTTACACACCAAAGGAAACTAAACCTCAAATATGTTAAGTAATTTTAGTATGTCCTAAAAGTTGAACAAAGTTAATAGCTCTTAAACAAACAGGTATTAAACAGTAATACTTTCACAACTAAAGTTTTCAATTTTGAAAATTCAATTAAATGTCAAAGCAACTTGAACAAATAATTTTAAGCAAATTTTTAAAAATAGCAAAGATCATTTAACACAGCAGTAAGATGATTTTAATGCTATTTTTCTAATGCAAAGAAAAATATAGCTAGATATATATTATATACAAAATATACAGTATGCATGTATATATATTTAAGTTGGAGAATATTAAAGGGAAGAACATAAATTTCTTATGTGTATAATAGCAATTTTTCACAGGCTAAAATGTTTGTCAGCCCTGGTACAAACAAAATCATAATCAACTCTGTCACTTGGGCTCCAATAGCGCCTCAAACTCTTTAAATAATTTAATTTTTACTTTCAGTCATGACAAGGTAATTAAGGTGACTTTTGTGTCCCTGCACAGATTTACACATTTCTGTTTTAATTCTCTTACATTAGGACCAAACACTTTAACCCATCCTCTTCAAAAACATTGAGATTTGTTTGTAAAGGGCACTTTATTTTTTTAACACAAATAGAGAAAGGCATGTATTAAAGATGTGGTTAATGTTGTTAAGTGTTTTATAATGGATCAATCAAATTTCAATGACACGATTATAGTCTACTTAAGCCACTTGCTCAAGTCAAAAGTAGTTTTGCGGAGTTAGCTTTACATCTTAGTTGAAAATATGGCTCAAACTTTTACATCTAAATGAATCATGACCCATAAAACTTAATGTTTACCTTCTTTATGTGTAAAGTGTATCAGATGCATTTGAAACTCATAATAAGGAAGTCAGTACATTCAGTAGTGGTGGGAGATGAGGGATGATCACAGGCTATAATTTTAAAGGATAAAGCAGGAACAAAATGTTTGTTTGAAATGAGGTAGAAAATAACTGTAAATGGGAACCAAAAACAATGATGAACATCAGAAATAAAGAGATGAAAAAAGAATTACAAGACTCAAACCTCAGTTCTAGATTTAGAAAATTGCTAATATTTTATCCTCAGTTATTTCAATTTTCTTTAAATTTCAGGATCAACAACATTTTATATTTTAGTTACTGGCTTAATATAAACATTCTGGTTGCTTTTTAATTTTGCATAGCTTTATTTGCATGTAATCAGATTTAAATATTGTCAGAAAAAAAATGAGATTTTTCTTCCCTCGATCTGAAACAGTCAGGTTTCCTTTTTTGTTTGTTTTTTTCCTTTTTATTTTCTTTTCATTTCTCTTCCACTCCCCCCCCTTTTTTATCTTTGTATAAGTTTTAGTGAGAGACCAATTTTTATTTTATTTATTTTTCATCTTCCTTCATAATCAGCTCTGCCTCTGGCTTGTCTTCAGAATTTCCCCACATATTTTATATAACTTAGTTCTAGGACATAAAAAGCGTATAGCTGCACAAGAAGAATATTTTAAATATTTACCACATCAAATAGGCCTAATATCTAAGGGGCTCAAAACTGGTAATATTTATACTAGTTATTAAAATACAATTGCATTAGTAAGGAATATATTTCAGTCTGAAAAAGTCCCCCTTGCTGGAATTACACTGTCAATATATATATTAAGGTGAAACTGATTCTCTTTTTATATAAACAAGTAGCCCTTTTGTTGTTTTCTCTACCCTTGGGAATAAAACAGCTTTTGGAATTATTCTGTATTGATGTGAATGAGCACAAGATGGGAAAATCATATGTATTTACAGATAATGAGACTCTTATTATCCCAGGGAGATTAATCTGTCAATATAAATAAGCAGACACTGGGAGAGATCCTAGTGTAAAGCCAAACTAGGCACAGGACGACATTGAGCCCAAATCCAAGGAGACAGTTGCCATTTTCAGAACAATACTGCAAGAGGATCTATAAGTCATCAGGAATCTGTAATACTATTGTTCTAGCCATTTGTTGAACTATCTTTCAGTTTCAAAACACAAAAAGTATTAAACAGCACAAAAAATATTTAATCCTGGAAGTGTTATGATGTCACACATTAGTTAATTCATTTTGGGAACACTTTCCATAAATTGTTAATCTCCTGATGAGAAATAGATTTATTAAAGAAAATAGTTATGCATTGTATCATGATCATTCTCATTTTATTATACAGTTATAATTGCTATTTAGAAATATATCATGCTAAGGGCATAATCTCATAAAATCATTTGATGAATCTTACTTGAGTTTTTACATTATACCATTGATATATTTAACATCTAACTAAGTCTGTTTCCTAAACTTTTTGACAAAGTGATCAAATTTTATATATCTAATAAAATAAATTTTAAGAGGAACTAAGATTTTGATGATAAATTGTTACAGAGTTACAAAAGATATTAACTAAGCAGATAACTAAATTAATCTGAAAATGTTGATGCTTAATATTAGGACATACAGGAATTTCTTAAGTACTAAAACATATTTATAATAGGAATGTTTAATACATTTTGATTATAATTATTTCTTTGGTCAAGTCCAAATGAATCTTTTTAAGTAGAAATTCAGTTTTTGTTTTTTTAAATAAAATATGTTTAATGTCTGGTTATCTCATCACTGTCATACTCTAAATCAATATTTATCAATATTTGAGGCCTGGGTAAGGTGGTAGATATTTTACAGTTTTAAATTTTTGAAAATAAATTTATTTAAGGTCACTTGGTTATCTAATAAATTTAGCAATGTTGTTGCATATTTTCAGCACTTATGCTGAGTAAAAGGTCTGTGGATAAAGGGGATGGTCAGAATCCCTTGCTTTTGTTACTCACTATCTAGAGTTTCTTTAGTTTTGACCCATGAAAATATTGAAATGTCAGGAGCTTTGCTATCATTATTTTATAAAGGCTCTGAAGAAATTCTAATACTGACACTGAATTATTTAGGAGACAAAATGTATCATTTTAAGAATATTGAATATTGAAGATTTTTAGCTGGCTCAGTTTCTTATGGCTCCATAGAGAATGAAACATGTGATAAAAGAAACAATCTACATCAGCTCAGGAAAAAGGAAAAAATATGGAAATAAAGATGTAAAGTGTCTTTTAATGACAGGAGAGAACAGGAAGATAGCTGTATTTATGAATGAAGCAAAAGGGAATCTAGGGGAAAATGGTAAATGTGTTGATCAATAAGAACAGAATAATAGGAAAAATAGAAAAAAAGTCAAGGTAATTCTTCATGTTTTAAACTTTTATAATCACATGTTAGTATGATGCTGGCATGAAAACAGAAATATAGATCAATGGAACAGGAAAGAATGGAATAGAAAGCCCAGAGATAACCCCACCCACATATGGTCACCTTATCTTTGATAAAGGAGGCAAGAACATACAATGGAGAAAAGAGAGCCTCTTCAATAAGTGGTGCTGGGAAAACTGGACAGCTACATGTAAAAGAATGAAATTAGAACACTCCCTAACACCATACACAAAAATAAACTCAAAATGGATTAAAGACCTAAATGTAAGGTCAGACACTATTAAACGCTTAGAGGAAAATGTAAGAAGAACACTCTACGACATAAATCACAGCAAAATCCTTTTGGACTCACCTCCTAGAGAAATGGAAATAAAAACAAAAATAAACAAATGGGACCTAATGAAAGTTAAAAGCTTTTGTCCAGCAAAGGAAACCATAAACAAGACAAAAAGGCAACCCTCAGAATGGGAGAAAATACGTGCAAACAAAGCAACTGACAAAGGATTAATCTCCAAAGTATACAAGCAGCTCATGCAGCTCAATATCAAAAAAACAAACAACTCAATTAAAAAATGGACAGAAGATCTAAATGCACATTTCTCCAAAGAAGATAAACAGATTGCCAACAAACACATGAAAGGATGCTCAACATCACTAATCATTAGAGAAATGCAAATCAAAACTACAATGAGGTATTACCTCACACCAGTCAGAATGGCCATCATCAAAAAACCTACAAACAGGGCTTCCCTGGTGGCGCAGTGGTTTAGAGTCCGCCTGTCGATGCAGGGCACATGGGTTCGTGCCCCGGTCTGGGAAGATCCCACATGCCGCGGAGCAGCTGGGCCCATGAGCCATGGCCACTGAGCCTGTGCGTCCGGGGCCTGTGCTCCGCAATGGGAGAGGCCACAACAGTGAGAGGCCCATGTACCACAAAAAAAAAAAAAAAAACCTACAAACTATAAATGCTGGTGAGGGTGTGGAGAAAGGGGAACCCTCCTGCACTGCTGGTGGGAATGTAAATTGATACAGCCACTATGGAGAACAGTATGGAAGTTCCTTAAAAAACTAAAAATAGAACTACCATATGACCCAGCAATCCCACTACTGGTCATACACCCTGAGAAAACCATAAATCAAAAAGAGCCATGTACCACAATGTTCACTGCAGCTCTATTTATAATAGCCAGGACATGGAAGCAACCTAAGTGTCCATCGACAGATGAATAAATAAAGAAGATGTGGCACATATATACAATGGAATATTACTCAACCATAAAAAGAAACGAAATTGAGTTATTTGTAGTGAGGTAGATGGACCTAGAGTCTGTCATACAGAGTGAAGTAAGTCAGAAAGAGAAAAACACAAATACCATATGCTAACACATATATGGAATAGAAAGGATAAAAATGGTTCTGAAGAACCTAGGGGCAGGACAAGAATAAAGACACAGAAGTACAGAATGGACTTGACGACATGGGGATGGGGACGGGTAAGCTGGAACGAAGTGAGAGAGTAGCATTGACATATATACACTACCAAATGTAAAATAGATAGCTAGTGGGAAGCAGCTGCATAGCACAGGGAGATCAGCTCGGTGCTTTGTGACCACCTAGAGAGATAGGATAGGGAGGGTAGGAGGGAGATGCATGAGGGAGGAGATATGGGGATATATGTATATGTATCACTGATTCACTTTGTTATAAAGCAGAAACTAACACACCATTGTAAAACAAATATAATCCAATAAAGATGTAAAAAATAAAAGATGTGGCACATATATACAATGGAATATTACTCAGCCATAAAAAGAAACGAAACTGAGTTAATTGTAGTGCGGTAGATGGACCTAGGGTCTGTCATACAGAGTGAAGTAAGTCAGAAAGAGAAAAACAAATACTGTATGCCAACACATATATATGGAATCTAAAAGAAAAAAATGGTTCTGAAGAACCTAGGGGCAGGACAGGGATAAAGACACAGATGTAGAAAATGGACTTGAGGACACAGAGAGTGGGAAGGGTAAGCTGGGACAAAGTGAGAGAGTTGCGTTGACATATATACACTACAAAATGTAAAATAGATAGCTAGTGGGAAGCAGCTGCATCCCATGGGGAGATCCGCTAGGTGCTTTGTGACCACCTAGAGGGGTGGGATAGGGAGGGTGGAAGGGAGATGCAAGAGGGAGGGGATATGGGGATACATGCATATATATAGCTGATTCACTTTATTATACAGTAGAAACTAACACAACACTGTAAAGCAATTATACTCCAATAAAGATGTTAAAAAAAATTTTAACTGACATATTTTCCATAGGCTTCCTTGCCTAAAAGCAAAGAGAGATTACTTAGAAAATGTCTTTTTTAAGCACTGTGGTACTTATCAGCATTTAAAGTAGAGTCTAATATTTGTTGAAAATATCATAAGTACACATCATCAGGACACTTAAACAAAATATTATTAATACTGATTGCTTATCTCTTGCTACCCCTTGATAGTAGAATGTTGAGTGATTTCAATTTCTTTGCTTTTATATATATATTTTTTTCTGTCAGATTCTTCAAAATTAGCACATTTAGTTTTTCAGTCATGGTTCAAAGCATAAAATCAAAATTTTTAAGCAGGAAACTTTTTTTTTTTAATTCCCTGAGCAAATAAAATATTTTGAAGGGCAGAAGAAGCAAGTTTTAGGTTGGAATTCAGGAATGTCCCTCTAAGCAACAGAAAATGGACCCGTTAAGACATGTACTATTTCTGAGGCAACTGATATAATTGTGTGTTCCAGCCACATAGCTATGGGAAAAGGATCAGAAAATCAGAATGAAGAAAGCTTTGCTGCTGCAAAAACAGACTCTCACTGAAGGAGGCCAGTGAATTTCAGCAGAATGTTGGTGGTGCTCATTTGTTTTCTATAACTGTCAAAATCTAGTACAACCTTGATATCCTTTAATCCAGGAAATAAATGTTCATATTCACTACCACCAGCACACCAACACATATAAAAATAAGAGATGAAAAGACCATATACATATATATATACATATATATGAAGACCATATATGTGTGTTTGTCTATATATATATACACACATATAGAAAGAGAGAGAGAGAGAGAGAATGGGTAGTGTTGTCATGGGCTGCCATAACAAAATATCATAGATATTTAGCTTAAAAAAGAGAAATGTATTTTCTCACGGTTCCAGAGGCTGGAAATTTGAGATCAGGGGTGCCAGCATGGTCGGATGAGAGCTTCCTTCCTGGCTTAGAGATGGTTGTCATCTTACTGTGTACTCAAATTAAAGAGTAAGAGAGCAAGTAGGCTCTGGTTTCTTTTATTATAAGTGCATGAACTCCATCGTGAGGGCCCCAGCCTCTTGACCTCTTCTAAGTCTAATTATCTCCCAAAGCTCCCTTTCCAAATACCATCACTTGGGGATTGGGGCTTCAACATAATGAATTTTGGGGAGACACAATTCCATTTTACATTACCACCAACAGTGTTCAAGGGTTCCAGTTTCTCTACATCCTCAACACTTGTGATCTTTTGTTTTTCGATAACCATCGTAACAGGTATGTGGAGATATCTCATTGTAGTGTTATTTGCATTTCCCTGATGATTAATTATGTTAAGTATCTTTCCATATACATGCTCTGATACAGCAATTCCACTTCTGGGTGTATATCCAAAATAATTGAAATCAGGATTTTGAAGCGATAACTGCACTCCTGCATTCATTGTAATATTATCCACAGTAGCCAAGATATGAAAACAACTCGTGTTTATCGAGAGATGAACAAAGAAAATGTGTTAAATACATACAATAGAATATTGTTTTCCTTTAAAAAAAGGAAATACTGCCATTTGACACAACGTGGATTAACTTGGAGGACACCATGCTAAATAAAATAAGCTGACACAGAAGGACAAATACAGCATGATTCTATTCACATGAGATATCTAAAATAGTCAAACTTATAGAAGATGAGAATACAGTAGTGGTCGCCATGGGCTGAGTGGTGGGAGAAATGAGGTGTAGTTGTTCAACAGGTATAAAGTTTCAATTATGCTAAATGAATAAATTCTAGAGATCGGCTGTGACTTTAGTTAACAATATGCTATTAAGCATTTCAAAATTTGTTAAGAAGGTAGATCTCATGTTAAGAGTCCTTACCACACACCCACAAAAGAGACATAAGGAAACTTTGGACAGTGCTGGATATGACCATTACTTTGATTATGGTGATGGTATCATGGGTATTTGCATATGTCCAGATTCATCAAATTGTACACATTAAATGTGTGCGATTCTTTGTACATCAGTTATACCACAGTAGTAGTGGCAAGAGTGGACATCCTTGTCTTGTTCCTGATCTTAGAGGAAATGCTTTCAGTTTTTAACCATTGAGAATGATGTTGGCTGTGGGTTTGTCGTATATGGCCTTTATTATGTTGAGGTAGGTTCCCTCTATGCTCACTTTCTGGAGAGTTTTTATGATAAATGGGTGTTGAATTTTGTCAAAAGCTTTTTCTGCATCTATTGAGATGATCATATGGTTTTTCTTCTTCAATTTGTTAATATGGTGTATCACATTGATTGATTTGCATATATTGAAGAATCCTTGCATCCCTGGGATAAATCCCACTTGATCATGGTGTATGATCCTTTTAATGTGTTGTTGGATTCTGTTTGCTAGTATTTTGTTGAGGATTTTTACATCTATAGTCATCAGTGATATTGGTCTATAGTATTCTTTTTTTGTAGTATGTTTGTCTCATTTGGGTATCAGGGTGATGGTGGCCTCATAGAATGAGTTTGGGAGTGTTCCTCCCTCTGCAATGTTTTGGAAGAGTTTGAGAAGGATGGGTGTTAGCTCTTCTCTAAATGTTTGATAGAATTCACTTGTGAAGCCATCTGGTCCTGGACTTTTGTTTATTGGAAGATTTTTAATCACAGTTTCAATTTCATTACTTGTGATTGGTCTGTTCATATTTTCTATTTCTTCCTGGTTCAGTCTTGGAAGGTTATACCTTTCTAAGAATTTGTCGTTTGCAAGGCAGAAATAGAGACATAGATGTAGAGAACAAATGTATGGCCACAAGGGGTGAAAAGGGAGTGTGAGATGAATTGGGAGATTGGAATTGACATATATACACTGATATGTATAAAATAGATAACTAATGAAAACCTGCTGTATAGCACAGGGAATTCCACTTCGCTGTACAGTAGAAACTAACACAACATTGTAAAACAACTATACCCCAATTAAAAAAAATTATACCACAATAAAGCTATAAAAAACAAACATCCAAGAAAACTCTTAAACTTTTGATGTCCAGTGTCTTATGGACAGGAATAAAAATGGTTTATGAGTGGATTAAAAGATGTATAAAAATGCCACACCTGCCTCCAGTTGGTACTTGGACTCTGCATTCTTCAGAAGGTCACTCTAACATTCTAAAAGGCCAGATGCTAATGGTGGCTGGGATAGAGAGTAAAAGCAGTAAAACCTGTGCTAATCAGCCCAGTGTTTCTCCTCTTATTCTAAGTTCAGTTATTTTCATAAACAAGATTTTAATTCTGTAGTGCTCCACCTCCAGCTGGTGACAACTTATCATGCAGAACCAACTGTAAAGCAGACTAAAATGTCACCTTCCACAGTTAACATATCATAGCAAACTCCCTGTGAGACCATGGTGGTGAGTTGAGGGTGAGTGGCAGTGTACCAGGAGTAGGTGCTCTGGGAGCATGATCCACTAGCTTGGGCAACTTACTTGTACTTTTGAGACAGACTTGAGGCAATTCTCCTATATGACATTTTCACCTGATGGTACAGGAATACTGCTCACACATTTATGACTTGGTGGATTAGATAAAGCCCATTCATTTGTGCATGCTCACTTGTAGGCCAGTGGTGTTTAATCTTCCCTAGAGCCCAAGGGGGATTTTCTCCAAATCCTAAGAGTCCACTGTCTAATTCAAACCCTAAGAGTCCACTCTCTAATTCTCTCTGAGAACTTGCAGTAGACTGAATGCACCTCCTCATATGCTATAGAAATTCTGAGTGTTCTTAGTTCTGCCAGGACATATGGGGCAAAGATGCATTCACTATAACTTAGGCCAGCTCTTAGAGCCTTCATAAGGGCTGGACCCCAAATTCAAAACCTTGTACCCTTAAAATTTAATTTGCAAAATACAGCACATTCAATTTGTCATATACCTCTCAAGTCAAAAGAGGACAAATGAGCCATGTACCACTTTCTTAGTCCTAGGGAGTACAATGGACATCATCCTTGCCTTTTACTTTAAAGGAGAATTCTGATTTGATTCAGGCCAGGAAACACCAACAATCATAACTACTGGAAAACTGAAATTTGATAGGTTTTATCTCCCTTTAACAAGCAGTTTTCTTGCCAAATGTTAGAGGATATCAACTATGTCTATCCTGTCAATATGTAGACATTAATGTGGTGGACCAACATAATGTCTTTTGATATGTTGAGTTAACCTAGATTCCTCAAACTAAATTATGAGAGAGAATTATAAAGAGAAAAGAGATAATAGAGTTTTAGTGCTATCATTGCAAGTTGACAGCCAATTGCTGCTGTTTTCTACTTATTGGTAGAAAGCAAAATCTTTTGGTAGTTTGATAGGTGCCAGGGGCAAAGTTAATTGCTCCTATAAAGAGACCACACCTGGAACAATTGGAGTCATCATCAGATTTTATGTGGTTATCTCCCATTCCTGCCATGTTTCATCTGCAAAGGCCAAACAGACATGTTAAGTGGAATTGTGCTAAGAATAATCACCCTGAATCTCTGCAGTTCCCCCAGGAACCCAGCACTGCCTCTGTTATTCTCTTTTGATATGGAGGGGCACGTTTCAGGGCAAATCCTTAGCTTCTCCTAACAACAGAATCCACTCTGAAAATGACTCAGTCCAAAGCTCTATCACCTGACCTCGCCTTACCTCTGGTAGAACCCAGTGGTATTACAGATCTACAGAAGTTAACATTGTTTTGGAGCCAGTGACCAGTTACACCTGTAAATTATGCCAATAAATGTCTGGTGTCTCATATTCATTTAGTGTGAGCTACCTGTAAGACTGGATTTAGTCAAACAACTAAACAAACTGCTTGAACTGCTACTCCTGGCTGCTCACAACGGCACATTACAGTTAGAATCTTATGTAAGTATAGCAATATTGATTAAGTTACCCTAATCTAATGTATTATTTCCTTTCCTTTCTGGCACACTTAGAATGCAGCTCCACCTAAATTTATCAGGTTTTTGCCAGTATAAATGGTGAAATAATGTAATATTTGGCATCTAGTATATTTACCTTGATCCTACTTTTATTTATCCCCTGGGACAAAATACTTTCAGAACCACCTTATTTGGCTAGAGGCTATGAGTTAGTAGGAGTGGTGCAGTGAGAATAATTGGTATTCCATTCCAAAGCAATGAGCTCAGATGAATGACTAAAAGATCTCCACCAAAACATGCACAGCCATGAGCCAGGAGAGACTCAGGGATTAGGGATAGACACAATTCATAGCCAGATAAATTCACATAAATGACCCCATTCCAATTCTCCAACTCCGTTCTTTCCCAATCAATGTTCCAGCCTTCACATAAGAGACCAACAAATTTATAAATTCCATAACTGGATAAAACTTTGCATCTGATTTGTGTTTTTATTACCCTGACACTGCTAAATACAGAAAAAAATCTACCTTAAATTGTGAATTGAAAACCAAGAGCGTGCGATTGTCTTTCTTAAAGCTTTCTAGTGTCAGAGGCAGCTCGCCCACCTCCAGTGCTTGCATTCCTCATCTTCACCATAATACTCTATTGTAGCAGTAACTCTATTCAAGTGACTCTATTGAAGCCATGTCTTCCTTAGCACTTTTTCTGCCACTGCTTTTCATGGACTGTACAACTGTCATTCTCCAATTGTAACTGCCAGGTCAACTCATATACAAGGAGGCCAGGTAAAACAAAACAGAACAAAACAAAAACCAGATTCTCATCCTTGAGCATCTGTTTTTGCATCCACTTATGGTATCAGCCAAGTCAAGTACAGGAAACAGAAACCATTCTACACAGGTGGTTTTAAACAGGTTCTGTCACAAATCATAAGCACTGAAGGAGCAGGTTCTTGGATACCAATAAGAAATAACTTCCAGTTACCACAGAATTCTCTTACTACCACTGAGAACTCGAGCCATGACATCAAGCATACACCCCTGAAATTGAAGTTCAAGGAATGAAAAACCCAGTATCAAGAAGCTGCCACTTAGGGATACCACAGTTGTTTCTTAACACACTGGAAGCTGGATGAAGAGATCTGAATGGTGGCTATGGAAATCTTCAAATGTATACAACCCTGTTTGCCACCAGAAAAGACAAACATATTCAGGATATTGGCCTCTCCTTCATTTTTATCTTCCAAACCTTATGCACATGTTACTAATTTGTGGATTTTTCTTATATCCAGACCCAAAGCTGCAAGAGAATATGAGAAATAAAGTTGTAGCTTTCCAACTTCTCTAAGAAGAAAAGGAGAAATGGAAATTGAGAAAGACAATCCACAATATCTAGAATATCAAGAATAAAAACTTCGTATTAAATGCAGACATGTAAGCACACAAAAATGCAGAGAGCCACATTTTCAGTAGAATCTTTAAAATTAAACTATTTAAATAATTGGAGTTTTCAAAAATAACTGAATAAACTTTCTACTGTAATGACTTAGAGATTTAGTTTTGTATGTATTTATTTTGCACTGGAGGAAACTGTAGTCCAATTAATAAAGTCATCAGACTTTGAATTTAGAATTAGATTTCACGATTAGGCTCTGTCATACAATTCTGTCTTTTCCTCTGCATCATCTGTTTACATTTTATACTTCATGACTGTTCTTCAACTCTGAGAATTGTATATAGATATATAGGTAGGTAGGTAGGTAGGTAGATAGATAGACAGATGGATAGATAGGGATTTGGCTATATAGAGAAATATAGAGATATAGATATATATTTAAGACACAAGGCTATTTTCTGTGAAATCACAAAGTGAAAAAATATTAAGTCCAGCATACAGTAAAATCCACTTTGAGAATGGTAATAGGTTCTGATTCTTAAGCACAAGTGACATTTGTGCCATCAAGTTCACCTGTCAATTCATTTAAAAAGTATAAAAAATTATATATTTCACACTTGGGCCTTAAAGCTTTTTCTATAATATTAGTTATCATGCTGTATTTACAGAGACAAAAAGATAAGAAGGCTATACAGTTTATAAACAGTGTTGGAAATCAAATCGTACTCTGATATTTTGAAATTAATTGTTTTTTTCGTTTGTTTGTTTACTAAACTATACCAGAAACAGTTACTAAATTACAGCTTTAAGTTTTTAAATTTACTGTGTTATTTTGGCATGCTTTTGTTGCATCAGCCAGTATGTATTGTCCTTCACCTTAGAAATGTTATTCTCTTTTGCTCTATTATTCATGTGTTTTTGTTTGTTTTTTTTTTTTTGGTACGCGGGGCTCTCACTGCTGTGGCCTCTCCCATTGCGGAGCACAGGCTCTGGACACGCAGGCTCAGTGGCATGGCTCACAGGCCTAGCTGCTCCGCGGCGTGTGGGATCTTCCCAGACCGGGGCACGAACCCGTGTCCCCTGCATCGGCAGGCGGACTCTCAACCACTGTGCCACCAGGGAAGCCCCTTATTCATGTTTTTAATCAGAATACAGAATACTTATTGAAAAGTGTACAGATGTTAAAGTGAGATGGAATTGGGTTACACACCCACATACACCCCTTCTGGAGAGTAGGACCTTAGTCAAGTGCTTTCTCTAAGTCCTGCTTCTGCATCTGCTGGAAAGGATAATAGAGGTTTGTGAGAAATGAATGAGAGGGATAATGCCTATAATTTACTCAGAACATTGTCTGTCTTGAGATGAACTCTTAATCTATTAAGTTGTTTATATTAGTTATTGTTAATTGAAATACTGCTTTTCAAATTTCATAGTCTCATTTACATTAATTGGGTATCTACTTATCTCCTTATAAATTACTTGAGTATAAAATATTTTAAGTTATTTGTGAATTCTAATATTTAGCAAAGACGTATGGCCTACATAATGTATACTAGGAATTGTGTGAGATAATGAAAAACTATTATCAGAGAGGATTTCTCTGATCATAATATCTAAGACCTTCTCTCCCTTCAAACCCTAGAACAGTTATATTAACTTCTAAGTTCTTATCACTATCTGAAAAGATCTTTTCTTCATTTGTCTTTCTCTTTCTAATAAAATATAAATTCCCAGAGATTAAAGTCCAGGTCTAGTTTTTTTTATTATTATATTAGAACATAACGTAACAAAACATAATATGATAGGTCATACTAGATATACCTGGTAATAGTATGCATATATACTGGGATATTAAACCAGCCTCGATTTCCTGGGATGAATCCCAATTGGTTGTGGTATATAATCATTTTTATATGTTGCTAAATTTGGCTTGTTAAGGATTTTGCATCTTCTATCATGATGGGTATTAGTCCTTAGTTATCTTAACATGACTTTACCTGGTATTGGTATCAGGGTAATATTGGCCTCATAAAATCAGTTACAAAGTGTTCCTCTTTTATTTTCTGGAAGAGTTTATGAAAGATAGGTGCCTTTCTATTTCTCTTTAATTCAGTTTGGTATTTTACTTCTTTCTGGAAATTTTTGCCTGTCCTCTGAGTTGACTATTTTATTGGCATAAAGTTTTTATATATTTCCTTAGGCTTTTTTATATTTTTATAATTTTTAGTGATTCTCCTCCCCATTTTATTCTCAATTTTGTAAAACTGTATTTTCTCTTTCATTTTATTGATCATTCTAGATAATTTGTCAACTTTGTTGATATTTTCAAAGAAACAACTTTTGCTTTCATTGATTTCTCTATTGTATTTCTGTTATTTATTTTATTGATCACAATCAACTTATAATGTTGACAACTTGAAAAATGTGACTGTACTAGAAACATAATTTGACCACTACAATGTGCCTGAAAGGTTTTTTAAACGTAAGTCCAACATCTCTATAAACATTTTAATCTTAACATTAAATATAGAGCTTTTTATTAGTCATAAGAAGCTTCACTAAAGAGTATTATCGCTAGCCTAGAAATTGCTTGGCATCTTCAAAAATAGCTAAACAAATGGCCAACAATGATGAGCATTTATGCTAACCTGTCTTCTAAGTGTTCTTCTTAGATTATCTTAAAAAGAAACTTTAAGGAAAATGTCTATTTAAAAGTTGCGAAAGTTCTGTGTCAATTATAGATGAGGGCTACTTGGGTTCATGAAGCTAAGTAATGGCTCAAATTCACCCATTTAGTAAACAGTGGAACTGGAATTCAAAAACATGAAGTCTGGCTCAAGAAATTGAAGCAATAAAATGTTTAAGAAAGTCATTGTAAAGACTACTTACTGCATTTGCTGCCTTGATATATTATAAAAAAAACATTTCCAGAAGTTGACTTTATACTTACTTCTGCTAAACAAATAAAACTTTAGATTGTAATGCAGTGTGATCTCTGAATCCCTGAAGATCTAGCCATAAGATAGCTTTTCCTTTCATCTATGTCATACCTTTAGTTTTTTCAGTGATTTCCGTAAAGAAACGCTCTTCGTCATAGTACTTGAAAGAATGCAACAAAAAATTCTTATAATACAATAATTTAATGTAAATGCACATTAGCCTTAAAAGCTCAATATAGGGAATGAATAAAATAGTAAATCACTCTGTGTGTATATATGTATGAGTGTGTATAATTTTTATTTTATAATTTAGTAATTATACACTACAACTAACTTAATCTTTATATTATGCCCTGAGATATAAAGAAAGGTGAAAAATTTTTACATTCTTTTTATGAAGGTGGATATGTGGCCTATTAAGTTAGGATTTTGTTTTATATGAAAAGCATCATAGTGTAGTACAACCAGGGACTACATGGCTGCAACAACTCATTATCTATGTGACTTTGTTGTTTGCAAAAATGGCCACAATAATGCCCCTCTCCTTAAATGCACACTTCCTTACAATGTAGGTTTACCACACCTTCTGTAATGAGGTGTAATCTATTTTCCCATCCCTTATATCTCTATTTGCATTTTGATTTGCTTTGAACAACAGAATATAGAGTGTGTGGTATTGCTCAAGTTGCAGAGCCTAAGTCTTAAGAAGACTTGTGGTTCATATTCTCATCATGTTGGAACACTTCCATGAGACAATCCATCTTTAAAAAAAAAAAAAAAACTAGATCTAGCTCCCTAGGGATGAGTGTCCTGCAGAGGAGAACAAAGGAGCTGCAGTTCACAGCCAGAATCAACTGACAGTTATATATATATAACCATCTGAGACCGTGTGGTCCCAGTAGAGATGCCAGGTATTTGAAGTTGCATGAGTGACCCCAGGTGAAACTGATAAAAGAACCACCCAGTTGAGCCCAGACTAAAGTGCGGACCCACGGAATCATACGCAAATAAACAGTTTTCTTTTTAAGTTTTGGGTGGTCTGTTATGCAGCAATAGATAACTGAAAAAGGCAGATTTCTTAAATTCTCTGAGGTTTAGTTTTCTTATCTATAATACCGGAGAAATAATAGTATCTACCGCATAAGTTGGTCTTGGGTCAATGCTTGAAAAATGCTTTTATCATGCCCAGTCCATAGCAAATATTCTATATGTGATTGTCAGATACATAAATTTAGCAGAAAATGTATGGGAAAATGTAGGCAGAACAGAAAGCCATTGTCTCACATCAGGGACTGAATGCATCTGGACCAAGAGATAACAACACAGAACATTAAAAGCCTCCATAGCTCAATTTCCCATCGCTGTTTCTTGGCATCATATTCTCCCAACAGTTGTTTCCACATAGCTACAGATATGGTTGCCAGCATTATTTGCACGAACAGAAATCTCAGCTGTATAAAGAAAGTGCTTCTTGAGTATTCTCTTCACCTGACATTTTGAGGTACTACAAGAAAGCATTTTAGAAGTGATGAATGATTAAAACATCAAATGTCAGCTTTCAAGAATGACTAACAGTATATGTGTAATGCATTAATCTTGCTGCTTTGAATGCAACATTAAATATTATGTAATTAATACAGTGATATCAATATTACTTAAGTTTTTTATTAATCAAAGATAGTGTAATTCAGATGTATAATCATGAAATTCATAGTATTGGAATCAGAGAATTTATAATTTAAATCATGATGACATAAACTATCACTGTACAAGTATTATAGAAAGAAAATGATAAATAATTGTGTCTATTTGGAATATTAATTTAATAGAAAAATATAGTTAAATTATTGAAATCTAAGGAATAGTTCCCATCCAATGATACATTGGGAAAACACACACGCATAAAAAAAGAGGAGGAACTTACAGAGAATATTTTATTTTTTTGTAACTACAAAGGTTAGATAAGCCAAGAACATAGTTGTAGTTCAAAGGTATAGAACAAAGATTGGGACATGACTATATAGGCACAGAAATATTTTCCTGTTTTTAGCCTTCTCCCTCTTTCTGCTATAACATATTGAGCAAAACTATGCAAGACAGTCTTCAACAGTTCATAAAGGAAGATGCTCAAGTGTCAAAAAAAACCATAAAAATAATCAACATCATTATTTACCAGGAAGGAAAAATTAAAAGCACAATAATATAACATGCACTCACACTAGACTAGTAATTCAAAAAAACTGAAAATGCTAGGTGATGATAAAGTTGTAGACCAACTGAGACTCATAAATTGCTAATGGAACCATAAACTACTTTACGAAACAGCTTGACAGTTTCTTGAAACTATGACCCATGCATTTCACTTCTAGTTATTTATCCAAAAGAAATAAAAACAAGAACACTAAACACCTTAAATAAGAATTTTCTTAGTAGCTTTATTTGTAAGAGGGAAAATCTGGAAATAACCAACAATAGGTATCCATCAACAGAAGAATGGATAAACTGTGGCATATTAATAAAATATAATACTACTCAGCAATAAAAAGGAACAAACTGTTGATACATGCAACAATAAAAATGCAGAGATATCACTGAAAACCATTTTGGTGAGAAATAAAATGGAACACAAGAAAGAACAGACCATCTGATTCCATTATTATGAAGCTCTAGAGTAGGCAATACACATCTATGATGACAGAAATAATATCTGGAAGCAGAAGGTGTAGAGGATTGACTGGAAGGGGCGTAAAGAACAATCTTGAAAGGGTGTGTGTTACATGGCTGTATGCATTTTTCAAAACTCATTGATCTATAGACTTATCTGTGCATCTTACCATATTTATATCTCATTAAAATAAATTATTGGAAAGAAAACGACATCATAAAAACCTATGAAAATAAACAAATAGTACTAGTTTTAGATTAGATTTTGGCTCTAAAGTGAAATTAATCCTTGGAGACTTCATTGGCCATTGTCAAAGTGACCAGCATGATTGTAAACATGAATTGTAATTGCTTCCTTATTCCTGTTAGGTGACATGATTCTTAGGTGGAAGTCCTCAAGAAAGCAGGATAAGAGAGTAGACATATTCCATGTGCCCATTTTTATTTTTACAAATAAATCAACTCAGATACTGTTTCATTAGCATTATGCTTTTCTATACTCATAATGTTCAGGCAATTAAATATTGAAAAGATTGATAAATGATGATTTATTTGAGCCATTACAATGACAGAATTATCTAGACAAACTATGAAGTGACCTTTCTGTTTAAAGCCTGTCTGTTATAAGATTCATCAGTTTTCTCACTTAATCTGTCACTCACTTGGTGTAATTGGTAAATAATTTATAATACCTTTCTTGTAATTCATCTTATCACTGTTTCATTGGTTTTCAACTTTATGTCTTAATTATATTAACCCATTAAGCGTTAAACTTCTAAATATCTACCAGTACTGATCAACTGTTGTAGATAGTGAGATATGCAGTAATTATTAAATTTATTAGTTTAAATGTAATTGGTTCATAAACATATAACTACGTGGCAGTCTGATGACTGAGAGATGTGATTAGTGTATTTTACATAGATTGTTTGAAATATTGAGATAAGCTAGTTGTGTTTTGCTTATGATACCTGGGAGCCAACAACAGACTTTGCTATATGGGAGATAAACTTATAGATGAGATGAAAATCTGCTGTATTTTAAGTGGTCCATTAAATCCACCACTAGACTGCAAATTGAAATAGCATCAGTGAGCAACCCCCTGAAGTAAAATGATCTGAAATCTATAATAGCAAAAGTAACAGGTTTCTGTCATTAATAAATGCATAATAAAGGCATGGGAAGGTAAAGTTATAGCAGTGGAGGTAAACTACAGGAAAATTTGTTCTTATAGGTGCTTGACCTACCATTTTACAAAGAACATGATTCAAAGTGATCATATTTCAAGCTCCAGGAGAGTCCATAAAACATTACTTTCACCTCTTAAAACATACAGTTATGTAAGTTTTCTTTGTTATTATTTTTATTTCTGTCTATAAGTAGAGTGCTTGTATCCAAGAGTGCTATCAATACACAATAGGGAAAAATAAAACTCTTGCTTTTATCTGCTTGCTCAAGTTATCCCTATTTACAGTTATATTTTAATATATGTTTCCAGTATGTACCTAGAATTTTCGATGAAGGATGAAGCAAATACAAAACAAAACAAAAAAACCCAAACCCCAAACTATATTTATATACATACATACATACATACAAACAAACTAATGCAAGTGCATATCCATACACATATTCTCAGACATGTATTAGTTTGTCTCCTGAGGAGGGACTTATTTTTCCTCTGCATGAAAAATATATTCACTTAATGATTACTGAGGAGCAGTGGAGAAAATTACTTATAGAGAACCAAGATGCCTTCCTAGAGGGCAAGAACAAAGACATTATTACCTTTCTCCTGAAATGTTTATTTCTTTAAGCATGTGAGTATGAACCATACTGCTCAGTAATGAGTCCCCCGATAGAAAAATCACGATATAAAAACAAATGAAACCCATGGACTTGATCTTGCAGAAACAGACTAACAGTTGTGAGTATGAATCTACATCTACGACATGGTCGACACTAGGATCTAGCATAGTCCAAGCCTTCCTGTGGGAGTTTAAACTTAAATAGAAGTAGGTTGAAATGTCAGGCCAAGTGTTATATGAACATTCTCACCTAATCATACCACTCTATGACTGGTAAGAAGAATTTTTTTCTTTCTTTTACACTTTGACAAACTATAGAGGTGGTGATCATTTACAGTAATTGTTTGTGACTAGAGGAGACTGCTGCAGCCTCATTGGATGAGAAACAATGTGTGCTACAGGTGACAGAGGTAGCAGTGGTCATCAGTGAAGCATTTCTTGAGACTTCTGCTTAGCTGTCTCCAAGTCAGGGGGCACAGCACAATTGGTGGTTGTGAAATACTCCAGGCTCAAAACAGGAACAAGCATGACTGATTTTTTGAATAGGAGTCAGGATTCAGGTGTCTCCTTGAATTGTCATAGCAAGCAGAAAGTCAGGCAGGAGAGGAGAACATTATAGGATAAGTGAGACTGAAAACCATCTGTAAAATACTTCGGAGCTCAAACTGGAAGAGTAGAATACATTCATTACTGATAAAGTTAGTAGAATCTTCCTAAGTTCCTACAGTGTATATTTAATTCATGAAACCTATCTTCTCCAAAAGATGGCTAAGAAGGCTCATATTAATTTTTTTTTGTAATTCAAAAAATCTACTTCTTATAGAGCAGTGTAAACTTTGATATACTTGGCAACAATAACCAAATAAAGGGAAGCTGCCTTTCTAGAACAAAACCATTACTGGAGTATAGACTGGTAATAATACCACTAGGCACAGCTGAAATCCACAGATGTTTTATGTCCTCTACAACTAAGAATAATAAAGAAGGAGTTAAAAATGATTTTTTAAAGTTAACCCTGGTGGCTCAGTGGTTGAGAGTCCGCCTGCCGATGCAAGGGACACGTGTTCGTGCCCCGGTCCAGGAAGATCCCACATGCCGCGGAGTGGCTGGGCCCGTGAGCCATGGCCACTGAGCCTGCGCATCCGGAGCCTGTGCTCCGCAACGGGAGAGGCCACAACAGTGAGAGGACCACGTAACGCAAAAAAAAAAAAAAAAAAAGTTAACCTCAAAGTCACCGGAAATGAATAAGCTGTTATGCTTAATTAGGCAAAAACTCTTGCCATAAAATGCCTATCTTCCTTTAGCTACATGATGTGTGTGCTAATTAATAATCAAAGTACAGCCTGAAGGAAGTTTGGTACAATAATTTGTTCAAGTAAAAGTGGAATTTGAAATGTGCTGTCAGTTCTAATTGAGTTATGACAAAATCCCCAGGATGAAGATTTTTTTAAAATAGCAGTTCAAATTTAAAAGAAATCTTTTAACAAGAAAGTAAAACTGTCTAGAGAGTAGTTTTATAAAATATATACTAGAACTTCTAACTTATTGTGATCAACAGGAACTTATTATTTTTCAGGAAAATCATTATGAATTAATGACAGCAAATAGAATGACGTTGGCTGAAGAGCCATAGCAGCACAGTAATCACTCATCTGGAGTGTCTCTCTTTCCCTCAAGGGGCAGATAAGTTGGAATACTTTTGGCACAGAGCATTGTCTGAGATGCTATCAACAGTTACCTTTGATTCAAATTCATAAATATTATTTTGTGCTCAGATTGTCCTGAGTGATGTAATGAGGAATTTTAGGAAAGAGTATAATATGTTGTCCATTCAAGAAAATTATTTTCTTCTTAAGAAAAAGCACCTTCAAATATAAACCATTTGCTAATAATGGAAAAACACAATACGTGTCTAACCATACCACAGTATGGTTAGAATTATTAGAGTACATTAGAGTTTTTGGTGGTATCATAATCAATTAGGTGAGACATTAATGAGGCCTGGAAAGATGGAAATTACTCATATACCAGAAAAGTGGTGCATATATGAAACAGTGGGTGAAACATTGACCGTAAAGAAGAAAATGGGTAAAGTGTGTGAGATAACTCTCTGGACTTGATGAACCCGTTTAATTAGGAAAAATGAGAAATAATTTTGAAAGGATATTTTGAAATTCTTTCAGAGCCTATCTCAGCAACTTCTAATGGGGGAGCTTCTGAAAAGTGCATGTGCATAAAATAGCAATAATTTTTATTCATTTATTTATATTACTTTAATAAAGCTAATTATTAAACATAGTCTCCAATATGGATCTTAATGAAGCTCATCTCCTGGTATTCATATTCCTCTATAATCCTCTCCCAAATCAAATAGGGTCAACCTAGTAATCCATAGAGTATTGCAAAAATGATGTGCGATTCTGAGACCAGATAATCAAAACCCTTATGCTACCTTGTGTTCTAAGGAATCACTCACTGTGGAGATATCATGAGGACACTCAACAGCCTTATGCAGAGGCCCATGTGACATGGAACTCCTACCATATGCTAAGAGTCACTAAGGAAGTGAGGTTTCCTCTTAATAGCCATATGTGAAAACCCCCTTGGACAAAGGTTCTTTAGCTTTGTCAAGCCCTGAGTTGACTGCAGTCCCAGCTGACATCTAGATTGCAATCACCTATGAGATAGAACCACCCAGCTGAGTCAACTCCCAAATACCTGACCCTCAGAAATGGTGAGATAATAAATGTTTAAGCTGCTCAATTGTGGGGTAATTTCTTATGCAGCAATAGGTAACAAATGAAAAAACCTTTGTCTTAAACATTAGTGACAAATGAATGCAAAAAGGAAATAAGGAAGTGCCAACCCTCTATGTCTAGTATACTAAATATTCTAAATACTTGCTGATAATTGATGACTTTTTTCCTCATTAAAATATTTATTCTAAGGGCTAATGAATTTAGGCAATTACATGTGTTTCCCTTGTATAGATTCAGTGAGAGATTAAACAAGGAGTTATTAAAAAAAGTTATCTAATGTTAAAATCAGAGATACCAATTATCCAATATTAATATGGTCAGCATATTCCCAGAGCACCTGAACCACTCCTTTATGCTATCTTGACTATCTTGGCTAAGTCAAGGTTTGTTGATCTTAGGTAAATGCTAACCTGATGCTTTAAACCAGGGGTCCCCAATCCCCAGGCCTCAGACTGGTACCCGTCTGAGGCCTATTAGGAACCGGGCTGCACAGCAGGAGGTGAGCGGCGAGAAGAGCAAGGGGAGCTTCATCTGCAGCTCCCCATTGCTCGCATTACAGCCTGAGCTATCCCTCTCCCCTCCCTCCCCGCCTCCCCCGGCCCCCGCCCACCCCCGTCAGTGGAAAAATCGTCTTCCATGAAACCAGCCCCTGGCTCCAAAAAGGTTGGGGACTGCTGCTTTAAACAACTCTAATATTCAACTAATATTAATTGTCACATTTGAAGAAATATGAATATTCTTTATTCTGAGACAGAATAATGTGCTGCTTGAGCAGGTGGTAAAATTCTGGAGGGGATGAAAATATGCTTAACTCAGAAACTATTTTACTTATTAAAATTCTTCTTCACTGACATTTATTGTAATTTCATCAGAATAACTACAGTGCTGACAAGTTTTAAATAGCATGGAATCCGCTATTAGAGGTTTTGAAATTCTGAATACAAAATTAAAACATTTCAAGTTTTACAGAGAGTTTTCATGTTTTACTTCAAAGTCTTATTCATTTAATCAACCTGATTCTTAGTTGTGAGGGAGGAGAGCCACTTTCAATTATACATTAATTTTTATTATGTTCTTTCACATAGAAGGATGATAAGAAGAGAAGTAAAATAATCTCCCTCTAAATATGGAGAGAATGGGCATTCTTCCTGTCTTTCAAAGAAAAGGTAATTCTCCAAGACAGATTATGAGTGCTGTCGGCATCACTTTTTCTAATACTTCACAGCTTCTCACATTCCATATCAAAATAGGCTTAGTTATTTTTTTGAGTGGGTTCAGTTATATTCATTTATTTCATATCCTTTCTATAAGAGAAATTAGAGGTAACTAATATTTTAGAATTCACAGTATCCTATCTTTCAAGTGTAAAAATGAAAATTAGTGGCAAGAAATTATTCCTATTCCATCCTTTTCTAGCCAGCATTTTTTTCCCAAGAGCTTCCTAGTTAAGTGCCTGGTTGCATAAAACTATAAAATTTAACAATCAATGCTAAAGTAGAAATTAACACATTTAGAGCCTATAAACACTTAGAGTCATGAGAAAGAATTGGTCTATCTACATTTAATATGTTTTTTGTGTGTGGGGGGGGATCTTAGTTCCCCGACCAGGGATCGAACCCGTGCCCCCTGCATTGGAAGCGCAGAGTCTTAACCACTGGACAGCCACGGAAGTCTCTAATATGTTTAAATGAGATATCCTTATGAGTTGATGAGTTAATATATACGTATCCCATTTAGAATTTGGTATATATTTCAATTTTTAATTTAATTTATCTTTGCATTGTGGGTAAATGCATATAAAATAAGGCAGAAATTATAATACAAGTGTCTATAATAGCTTTTATAGAAAATTTAGGAATATAAGCAAAATTAAATTAATTGTTAGGCATATTCAATTTTTCTCTCAATATGTTGGATTACATATGCATCAATGGATTGGGCTAAGAGAAAAATGTAGATCTCATATTCATGCACTAAAGAATAATAGAAAAACTGCTATTTGAATCCAGTCATTGCCCTACTGACACATAACATGGAGAGAAGACCTTTGAAAAGAACATGTAAAATTCACTGGAAAACAACAGAATTTAATCAGAGATGAAAATATTATGGAAATCAAATCATCATTATAAATTTTAAAATACTACAAACTCTTTTCATTCTTGATCAATATATCTTTATTTTTAGTAAAGCTTTCATGTAATTATAATGTAATATAATTGTATCCTTACAACAATTAGAAAATGTGTTCATTTCTTAAAGTTTTTTTGTGTATTGTATATATGTATTTGTATTCTTCAACAAGAAATCCAGAAACTGGCATCAATAGAAATGAAATATAGGGTCATCTGAGCTCTCCGAAATGAACACAAGTATCATTTATATGGCGATAGTTTGACAAGAGAGAAGAAATGCATGAGGGAGCAATAAAATATCTTTTAAATACAGAGACTAATGAATTGCTTTATTGGTTACATGTATACTAAATGATGGGATAAAATGCTACATCTCTTATTTAAATTGGTCAGTTCACAGAATATGTAGAAAATTATTTTTTTATATTTTTAATGCTTTCATATAGTTAAAAAGGTAGAGGATGAGAGTACTAAATTTTTTACAGTGGAAACAAAATCAGTCATTATTGAAAGGCAATTTCATCCCATAAAGTTAATTTCAGTCACAAGGGGAGACAGAGAGGAGAGAGAATGCTATCACTAAATAAATGACAACACTGTAGTAGGTTCCAAACTCAATGTCTTCAATATTCTGAACCATCGTTCAATTACATGATACACTAGCAATATAAAAAGTAACCTAATTACTCTTGTATTTATTTTGTCTCAGAACCAAATTTTATCTGAGAAAAAGAAAGTTGAAAACTAGAATTTGGGCTGAGAGTTAAGGATAATTTCTATTTATTACAATGCAATTGACATAAAGTGGTAAATTATTAGACATTTTGTTATCTGCTTTACTTTTAGAAATTAAAAGGTTACCACCTACAATGCTATTAAAGTTTCAGTATTTGTCATCTACTCATTAGAAAGTAAACACACATTTTAAGGTTATTTTAGTTCTAAAGAGGTGAAATACAAGCTGCTGATGCATTCGATAAGGCGCAGTTTCTTTTTCATAAGCATTTTTTACTTAGAAGTACTCTTTAGTTTCTAGTTCATTTTTACAGAAAGAAAATAAAGCAAAAAAGAACAATAAAAATTATAACCTCACTGATTCACAATATTGCTTATATTTTGGTTAGAAGAATGAAACACGTTCTATGATACAAATGATCCTTCTATCATAGTTCAATAATGGCAAGTTTATTTGAAGTAAATTATTTTTAGGTTATGTTGTTTCATGAAAAATTCAAGAATACTCTTTTCTTGGTCAAACCTAATCAGAATTACATCTGGAAAAGAATTATATAAATGATGTAACCCCTGATTTATAATAATACACTGAGGTATTTATCAAGAAAAATCATATAATGGTAGAATATTTAATTTAGAAGGCATCATAATACAAAATACCTATTAATTCATGACCCAATATAGGTATACTCACTATCCTGCAAATGGAAGAGAGTCCTCTATCTACTGCTAGAAAATCTCTGGTAATCAAGAACATATTATGATACAAGTCCAGTGTCCAGCGGTTAGGTTCATAGTTTAACTTGAACCAAAGTCTGCCTTTACCTAACTCCCAGATTTAGACTTAAGTATTATTTCTAGAAGAATATTAAATCTACTATCTCCTTTGTATACCATTTCTTTTAATAGTTGAGTGTACTCATCTTCATTTAATGCATCTAGCTCATGAATTACTTTTAAATGACCTGATTTCTGAGCTCCCTCACTTTGTTTTCATGTTTACCTTCATTCTAATTTGTAAATGTTTTTAATATGAGACATTTAAAAATGTTTATTTCACCTAACAAGATTTTTAATATATTACTCTATGCTTTGTAGTAGACTTTAGAGATTGTAATCCAAAATTGTCTTGAATTTGGTCTTTCACACAATTATTTGGTATTATTAATAAATTGATTTATTAAGTCACTCAATAATTCAGACCTCCAAAGTTACTACCACAAATTATTTAAAATGTTACTATGATGCAATATGCTACTTAAGTTTATTATAAAATTGTAACAACATATTTTTGTATCTAAGAATTTCTTTTATTATCAGTTTGTAAGGATACATATTAAGAAATATAGGTATGAATCTGGTGATGTCATCACAATGGCTGAATAAGACTCTGTTGCATGTACTCCTTCCCAACAACAATAATTTGACATACATTCACAAAAGCTTCCTGGGAGCTTTGGAGTCCAGGTAGACTTGTGAAACCTCAGTGTAGAGACCAAGACTGTGGAGGGACATTTTGAGAAGTCAGGCTTACAGCCAAATGTCTGGCTTGCCCACCCATGGTCCTGGCTACAGAAATGGAAACTTCTCCATATCTCTGTGGACTGCCACAGCCCCATTTGGCTTTGGGTCTAACACCAGTACCACATACTAAAGATCTATGAGGAGTCATGCCGACTGCGTGTTGGGCAGTCGAGACTGAATGTGGAATGGTTATGATCTTTTCAGGTTCTTCAACAGTTACATATGAACAATATTTTCAAACATGCAAGGTTCCAAATAATTGGATTTTTTTAATACTTACAGTACCCTTACTTAGGTACTGTGAGGGGAGAGCAGGATGATATATGGGGATGGGGAGGATGGTGCTTTCTGAGCCCCACTAGGCAATTGATCCGTCCTCAACCCCCAGCAGCTAGATATTTTGGAACTGAAGCAGCTGAATTTCATGATGGGGAGACCATGGCCTCTTGGTACTTCACAAGCCTCTCAGCTTCCTGGAGCACAGGTGCTACCAAGGACCAGAATAATGGAGAAATTTCCAAAAATTCACTGGCCAAACATTAATTCTCAGGAGCTACTTTCCTGTGCAGTGATAAAAATTATTAGCAAGCCAAAACAAATACAAGCAGAGCTATTAAGGGCTCACTTATACTATTCAAGAATGAACTTGGATAGTCCTGCCAAGTTAGAAACACATCCAGATACTTCTGGTTGAGGAGAAAGGGAATATGGAATGGATAGTAGAAGTTATAAATAGTAGGAGATATAAATACCTTATGAACAATTATAGAAATGAGGAATATAGCAAATATGCTTTGTTATATACATATTTGTGTTCATTAACCCTTTTACCCTGTCCTCTGTCTCTACTATTTTTTGTAAAAGGTATTAGGAATGGTTGGTTATTAGAGTACACAATATTCAAGTGAGATTATGGCTGCACTAAAGAAGAATTACATCATCCCAAAATGGATTCAAGTTACAGGAATTGTGAGGCGCTATATTGATGAGTGAAACTGTGTCATTCCTCTTTGGGGAAAAGGTGTGTCTTCATTTGTAAAAGGGATATTTAGATCTTATTAGGCAGACATAAGATGCTGTGGTGTAGGAGGATGGATAAGAACGAAACCAGTCTAAGAGGTGAATAGTACCAGAGAGTCTGTTGATATTTCACCACAATTATTATTTCTTTCTAGGCCCTCCCCAGTGTCACAGCAGTTGGAAGATTAGAAACTAAATTTTTTGCCAGAATATTTACAGTTTAGGACTTACCATCAAGAAGAACATGTGGAATGTAGTGGGTAAAGAAGAGACCATTATAGCTCCAGCAGTGCTAGTCAGGCAAATGGGCTTCCACACATGGAAGAAGTAGGGTTTTATCTTCCTGTGAACTACACATTTTTGTGCTATACGCAGCTGGGATCATTGAACGCAACTTTCAGCAATTCCATACCTTCTGAATTCCTGAATACTAGCAAATGTGTCTCTAAACTTTATTCCTCCAGCTCTTTCAACTGTTTTTTAAGCCTCTAATTCATGATATGGAACCTCCTTCTGCTTAATATGCCTAGATTATTTTCTGTTTTCCTGAAGAAAACTCAATGATACTGGAAATCCAGTATTACTTGAGGAAAGTTCCCTTCCTATTTTGCTCCCCTCTACAAATCCTTAGAATTGTTTACTGGACACTGAAAGCCTACAGAAAAATTTACCTGGCTTTGTAGAAGCTTTTAGCCTTGTTCCCCATTCTCTATATTGCTCAGAATTTAGCACTATTCTGTGAAAAAACTGACCATACATTTCAGGCACTTGCATTTTCCTGGTTTTTCAAAAGAATCACTAAAAGTTCTATTGGTCTTTCTTTTCTCTGTCAGAGGCCCAGAATCTTCACCCAGAATCAGCAAATGTACTAAGGGGAAAAGTATGCTGGTAATTTTCTGCTCACCTAAGAATGTTTTTGTTTCTCTGGATTTTTTTAATCTGGTTCCCATTCCTTCCGTAGTTCTCAGAAGCCTTTGAAAGCTCTGCTTATGTTCTGTAATGTAGCTATCTTTTTCCCCTGCCACAGGAGCACTGGCAAACAACTGAACTGCCTTACAATGTAGTGAACTTTCTGTTACCAGAAATGCTAAATTGCAAACTGGATAAACATGTAAGACATTTGACATGGAGGAATGGGATTATGATCTTGATTATGGAGAGTTAATCTACGCTAAACTTGGTGTGTGTTTTCAAGGTTTCAAATCTGTGACTCTGTGACCATATTTCTAAAGTAATAACTATATTGCTACAAGTTATTAGCAGCATTGCATATCACATATGTGTGTTTGTGTATTTACATGTAATAGAGTTGAATTAATTTAATCTTGCTGGTGTTATTTTCTCTTCTTATAAATTAATTATACAAATCTTGCAAGAAAATCAAAGATGTGTGCACAGGATATTACATGTTTGGAAATCAAGACAGCACATGTTGATTTGAGAAGGTGGTGGTCTTAAATTTGAGCTTGCATCTGAATCGTCTGGGGGGATTGTTAAAACATAGATGGCTAAACCCACCCTAGAGTTTCTGAATCAGTACATCTGGAGTGGGGTCTGAAAAGTTGTACTTCTAACAAGTTCTCACATTAATGCTGCTACTGGGGAACACAGTTTGAGAATCACTGGTATCAAAACATAAAACAATTGCATTTCTTTTATTTTGTGCTTTATGTAAACCTGAAATATGAAAAGTGCAAGTGAGGGCAGAATGACCCCCATAGCTTACAGTTCTGCTCTATAATTTCCACTTACAAATGGCCTGTCAAGTTGGTTCTATGATCAGCTATTTAAATGTTGACGAGACATTTTTTCCCTCACTGCTGTTCTCAGCTATGCCAGCTTGGCATTGTAAGCAAATCATTTTGTCAGTCTACATGCAACACACATTACTTTATTTTTCTCCCCGTCACTGTATCTTCCTCCAATAATTTACTCTAAAACTTGCTGCTTACCTCTGACAAGAATAGTGGCAGCTCAGGTCATCCATCAAACCGGAGCTCTGTGTCAGCACCTTCTCAAATGATATAAGGTGATTCTTATATGACATAACCATCAGAACGCCACAAAAAAGAAGTCACAGTTGTCAACTTGGGTCATAAACCACAGGAAATCTCAATGAGCCTTCTAGTACCTGCCAAGACTAGTATTAAAGAGACAGGAAGATGGAAAGATAACATGGCTACAAATGGCAGGTAAATACGTCTTTCAATATTAAAATGCATATATTACAGCATCTATATTATGGCCACTGTTGTTACAATTATGTCCCCATTTTCCTGATTTCTAGAAGTGAAATTTACATAAGACATAATATTCTCAGAGATAATTCACATGTGGAAAATACATTTTTAAATTACAACTACTCATTTAAGCTTAAAGGGTTTAATTAATTTCGGTAGATAAAGGTAATAAAGATGTGATTGTTTTGGGCTCATTGCTCAGGTACATATATTCCTGACTAGAAAACAGCCTTTGTTTTGAATTTTCCGCCTCAATTATATTTGATAAATTTTATTAGTCAAGTTTTATTTAGTTGTAATTGATAATTAAAAGAGAATAAAATATTTATCTGTGTTTTCTTCCTTTACATTTACTTTTTTTTTTTTAATTTGGCATTATTTCCAAACTAGTTAAAGAGAAAAAAAATCTTGGGGTTTCTGTGTTTGATTCCATGGAGGACACGTTTGCTCATGCTTTGTAAACATGAGGAACATGTTTTCCAAACTCAGTGCATAGATACTATGAAAAAAGAAAGAAAGGAAGGAAGGGAGGGAGGGAGGAAGAAAAAGAGAGAGAGGGAGGGAGGTAGGAAGAAAGAAAGAAAAGGGGAGGGAAGGGGAGGGGAGAGGAGGGGGTTAGAAGGAAAGGGAAGGAAGGAGAGAGGGAGGAAGGAAGGAGGAAAGAAAGAAAGGAGGAAAGGAAGGAAGGAAAGGTGGAAGGAAGGAAGGACATGAGGGAGAGAGGGAGGGAGGAAGGAAGGAAAGAAAAAAGAAAAGAAAAGAAAAATAACAAAAACTCCCTTGACAAAAAATAGTTCTGGGCAACATATGAATTATTAAAGTTGCAGAGTGAAACAGATATGAAATGCAATTTTAATGTAAAAATAAGACTCCTTCAGAGATTTCTCCATATTATCATAATGCACAAGGAAAAGGGGGAAAGGAGGAGAGGGAAGCATGGGAAGGAAGGAGGGAGGGAGGAAGGAAAAGAAAGAAAAGAAAAATAGAAAAAACTCCCCATGACAAAAATAGTGTTGGGCAACATATGAATTATTAACGTTGAAGAGAGTGAAACACTTAGATTTGAAATTCAATTTTATTGTAAAAGTAGACTCCCGAGATTTCTCCATATTATTATAATGATCAAATTTAGATTGAACCTCTTTGTCTCGTAACCTTTCTGTAATTTTAATTTCTTTGCCGTGTTTGCTATAAAGGCTGTACAATTATCTGAACATATTTTCAGGGTTTCCAATATATTTTGTTGGTGTTTGTTTTCCAATATTTTTTCATCATGGTTTTAATCTCAAAAGGCTCTTTCATATCCTTTATACTCTATATGGCATAATTTTTTTTATTTTAAGGATGTAATTCCTCTCAGATATTTTTAGCATATTTGTTAGGGGTTTTTATTTGTATTGTTCTCTTTTTCTTCATTTCCTACAACGCTTATTAAATCACTTATGTTCTTTATTTTTGAAATTATCTTCCTTTTGATATGTTTTTCTTACACAAGCCTAATTATTATCATCGATATTTATATTTAAAAGAGAGGAAATGGATAATTGGCTGGGTTTCCTGTGCTGTCTGATTAGTAGGATTGTTTCTTGATATATTTTTCCATAGGTGGTGCATCAAGAGAAGTAAGCTAAGTTATGCTGTAGTGACAAGCATTAATTTTAGTGGCTTGACACAAAGATTTATTCCTTGCACGTGTTAAATTTCCATCTGGAGTTTCTGTCTAAGGTTTGTTTTAAATTGTCCTCACTTTGGGACTAGTGCTGCCACAGCAGTTACTATTTGGATTTTTATTGGTCATCATGGCAGAAAGAAAGATAGCAGTAATGACTCCTCTGTCAACAGTTAAATGCTGCAATCTGGAAGTGGTGCTAATTGTCTAGAACCAGTGACGGGCCACATTCAACCACAAGAAGGCCACAAATTGCAATCCTATCATTTGCTCCTTTAAAGTCAGAGGATAAAGACAGAGATTTATAATAGTGATTAATCACTACTATAGGTCAGAATTTGACAAGGAGCTCAAGGAATGATAGAATGCGGTATGTTGCATTTAGTTGAGAGTCTTCAATTATGATGCTTTAGTTGAGAGGCTTCTGTAAGGAAGTCAACTTTCTAAGTGCTGGAATGAGGAAGGTTTTTCTCTAGGAGACAAAATCTACACTAGATCTTCAGCTTTCTCCAGATTCTTTAATCAATTGCATTAAAGAAAAATGCACTGCTAGTTTTCCTAAATGTCAATTCTCATTGTCTCGATTCTGTATAACGAATGAGTGGAAGAAAGGGATTGGAGATGAGCTCTGTTTTCATTCCTAACTTTTACGCTTGTACAATTTTGTACTTGATGAATCAGAGCCAAGACCACGTTAGGGTGTCAGTGCAAGGACTGCATTGCAATTTCTCCTGCACATCATCATAGCTTACATTAAACAGTAACTTTCTATGAATTTCAGCCAATAAATATGCTCCATCTAACTTATCATTTGAAGAAATTCCCTGTTATAGGTTGATTCTTATCTATTTTTACATTTTAGTCTCAATAAGGTTTCAGGAAGGAGAGTCATATGTGTCCAGTATCTCTGTCTGAAAGGAGAAGCTAAAGTGTGGGATGTTTTTTTGGTTTGGCTTTGTTATTTAATTTTTAAATGAATATTTTATTTTAGAATAGTTTTATAAAAAATGTTATGAAGGCAGAGAGTTCTCATATACCCATACCCAGTTTCCCCTATTAACATTTTATTTTAGTATAGTACATATATTTGTCACAATAGATGAACCAATATTAATATACTGTTGTTAACTAAAGTCCATACTTTAAGTAGATTTCCTTAGTTTTTAGCCCAATGTTCTTTTTTCTGTTCTAGAATCCCATCCAGGATACCATGTTACATTTCGTTGTTTTGGCTCCTTGTGCTCCTGTTGGCTGTGACATTTTCTTAGATTTTCCTCGTTTTTGATGATCCTGGCAGTCTTGAGGAATGCTGGTCAGATATTTTGTAGGATGCCTCTCTCATTTTTTTTTTCTGTTTTTTCATGGTTAGACTGGGGTTTGTGAGAGGGGTATCTCTGAGAAAAAGTGTCATCTTCACAATATATCAAGGGTACATATTATCAACATGCAGTCATTGTTGATGCTAACCTTGGTCACCTGACTAATATTGGTTAAGTTTCAACAGAGTAAAGTTACTTTTTTCCCCCTTTCCACACTGTACTCTTAGGAAGGAAGTCACTCTGCATAACCTACACTTAAGGAATGGGGAGTTAACCATCACCATCATGAGGATGAAGTAACTACATAAATTTAGAATTACTTTGCACAAAATATTTGTCAATCATTTATTTATTATGTAAGTGTGGACTTATAGGTATCAATTTATATTTTAGGTTATGATTCAATAATACTTTTAAAAAATCAGATTTTTCCAGCTTTGGTTGATGGGAATTCTGTAGTTGGATCCTGGGTCCCTTTTATATATCCCTATCATTGTGTGTATATGTGTATCTCTGTGTGTGTGTGTGTTTTCTGTTTTTAACCTTGCTCTTATTTTCTGGTACTCTAAGGTGTCCCAGGTTCATCATGCATATTTATTACTCCATTCTGAGAATCAGCTATTTCTCCAAACAGCCTTGGCTCCTTTAATTGAAGAAAGGTATTAGAAATCAATATCTAGAAAATAGATGTGCTCATTATTACTGGGGCCATAGATTCTAGGCCCTCTTAACTGACAGATAAAAAATATATATGTGTATATACTGACCCATGAATGTACATATTATCTATCTATCTATCTACGTAATAATTTGTGTATCCACCTGTATTGATATTAAACTAAACATGGGTTCATAATGATGTCTTGACCTCTAATCTCTTAACACATGTATCATACATGGCTTAGTCCCTTGTTTGTCTGTAACCCCAGACTCCAACAGTGATAAATTCTGATTCTTTTACTTAATGTTTCAATTCCAGAGTACATGAATAGTGTTTTCAGGATTGTTAACCCATACCCTCATGGAAAGCAATTTTATCAACTACCGAACAGTGCTTATGTGCAGTTTATTTTTCCTTTAGTTTTACAGACTAAATTTATTTTCAAAGTTACTTAGATTAGCATCTTTTTCTCTCCTTTCAGTGAGGTCATTTCATATATTTGTAAAAAAAATTCATTTGTTAAATCTGCATTCTGTCCTGTGATACTTCAATGCCCTAAATATTTTTTTTAATTTGCATATACTATGGTTTACTCTTGGTGCTGTAATGTTCTATGAATTTTGACAAATGTGTGATATAATTTGTCTATCATTAGTCTTATTTCTTGACTTTCTATTCTGTTCCATTGATCTAGGTATCTGTTATTTTGCTAATACAACTTAGTCTGTGTACTGTAACTTTAAAGTAAATCTTGAAATCTGGTATTGTGAGTCCTTCAACTATGTTATTTTTCAATATTAAGCTATTCTAGGTCTTTTGTCCTTTTTTGTACATTTTAGAACATTTTGTAGAGTTCTACAAAATAGGTCACTAGGATTTTAGTTGATATAGGATTCAATCTATTAATCAATTTCTAGAAGATTGACATCTTATAATATTGAGTCCTCCAGTGCATGAACATGGGATATTTCTCAATCTGTTTAGAATTCCTAATTACTTTAATCTGCATTTTGTAGATCTATCCTATATGTACTATTTTTTATATTTATATCTCAGTATTTTATTGGTAATTTTATATAGTATTTTCAAAAATTCTGTTGTTTAATACTGGTATATTTGAAAGGAAATGACTTTTGTATATTGGTTTTGCATGCTGTGACTTGCTATACTGACTTATTTTCCAGTATTTTTTGGGTAGATTCTTTGGGAGTTTTCTACATAGATGCTCATGTCATTTGCAAAACAAAATAAACTGAAACAATTATTTCTCTTTTTCCAGTTCGTATAGTTTCAAGGAATTGCAGTATGATGTTGATTAGTAATGATGAGAGAAAACATCCTTGCATTTTTTTCTGAATTTAGGAAAACTTCTCCAGTCTGTCAACTCAAACTGTAATGGTAGCTGTAAAATTTTAGTAGATGCCCTTTATCAAATTAAGGAAATTAACTTCTATTCCTATTTTGTAGAGAGTGTTTAACAGGAATAAGGATTGTATTTCGTCAAATGTTTTTTCAACCTCAATTAATATGCTCATATGAGTTTTATTCTTTAGCTTATTGACATACTGGGTTACATTTATTGCACTTTAAACATTGAAATTAATTGCATTAATGGGATAGATCTTGTTTGTAGTGTATAATTTTGTATTAATTTTGCTAAACATATTGCAGCTTTGATTCTCTGCATTCATCTGTGTCTCTAGAGTTTGGGTAGTGATTTACAATCTCAGTTCTTAAATGGGTCTAAGAAAAGTCATTGATTTTTAGTGTTTCCCTCTTTTTCTCATTGTTAGGATGAAAATTATGACATCTAGGTCTTTACATGTTGGAGTTAAAACCAGTAACCTCCCCTTATGCCCCCCACAGATAAAAAGAAATTAGTATCTTAATCCTCACAAATTATTGAATAATTGCACCCCCCTAAAATGACTTATGTGAAATTATTACAGATTAATAATATTTCCTCTTCCAGCTTCTCCATAGTCACAGGGTTAAAAAAACACAAAAGTTTTTTCTTTCTTTTTCTTCTTCCATATTGCTCACTTTCCTATACCTTCTGTTTTAAGTGAAAATATCTAAGCAAACAAACAAAAAAATCAGTTTGGGGCTTCCCTGGTGGTGCAGTGGTTGAGAGTCCACCTGCCGATGCAGGGGACACGGATTTGTGCCCCGGTCTGGGAAGATCCCACATGCCGCGGAGGGGCTGGGCCCGTGAGCCATGGCCACTGAGCCTGCGCGTCCGGAGCCTGTGCTCCACAACGGGAGAGGCCACAACAGTGAGAGGCCCGCGTACTGCAAAAAAAAAAAAATACCAGTTAAATATGGTCAAGAAAACCAATCAGTAGTGCCACCAGAAACAATGTATTATTGTCAAATTATAAGTAGGTCTCTAGACATAGAATTCTCTCCTCAGTTCATACTCAGCCATGTCATTTATTACATGTATAAGTGCTGATAATATTTGCCAGTGAAAGTAAATGAGAGATTATTCTAGCATATCTGCGTCAAATCTATCAATATATCATAAAATATATAGATAAGAAGGAATGATAAGTCTAAGATAACAAAATTAAATTTAACTGGACTGTCCTATATAGTATTCCCTCCCAGTGACAGTTACTAACAGTGAAAGAAAAGAAAATCAAATTCAGTAACATTCAACAGGCTATTAAAGCATCTTCAGTTTCAATAAAATGTCCTTTGCATGCATCACTTCATAGAATTCTTAACTACATAAAAAATATAACAGTATAATTATTGTTTTAATATTATAAAGAACCTGAGGACCCAAGAGGTTACTTTTTGTGCCTCAAAGTCAAATAGGTAGTATTAGAAAAAATAATTGAATCTATGCCATTTGAACTCACTATGCAATAATATGTAAAAATGCAATTGTTTTGTGTCACATACTTATACAAAGCTGGGTTGCATTATTTATGATTGTGGTTAATAATTTTATAGTGCGTTTGGAGAATTTCAGTACACACAGAGTAATGTATACAGGATGAATAAATACTTGGAAAGACATCAAAAGGACAATGGTTGAGGATGCTCAGAAAAGAAGGTCATGATAACTCTCCTCATATGAAAAATAAATAGCCTTAGAAGAATATTAGTGATAGAGTGGGGTTTAGATCCTTAATTTTTTTTTTGTATTTTCTTTGCATGTGTGATAGGGCTGTCCTTCCACTTCATTTTTGTTTCTTATAAGACATGAAATATCTGAATACATTTCTGTCTTTTTGCTGTTTTTTTGTTCATAGAATTCTATTTGGCCAGAGTTTCTGTCTAAGCAATGGAGTGTGCTCTTCCAAGGGGTGGGGGAGAGATGGTTAAAAATTAGAAATCTTATATCAGAAATAGATAAAGAAAGACATAAAATTTGGATTCTTAATTTTGCAGTAGTATAATAGTCTGGAAAGCCTGGTAAATTATTTATAAGAGAAAAGTAAATTTATCCTTTAACATGTAGTAACAAACCAAGAGTGAGACCTGGACAACCAGCCGGATTACAAACTATTTCGTAGTGTAGGAAGAAATTCAAAGACTCAAGATATATTAAGAATTTTGCTGACCTGTGGAAGGAAGAAAAACAAGAAAATAAGAGTCTGAGGTAGGAGAGGAAAGCATCAAGATTAAGATTGAACACTCCCTATGCTGATGAATTTGAGGAGGTGTTTGGTATGTTGATGAGTGAAGAGAAATACCAAGAAAGGCTCTTACTGCCCTGCTTTCCTTTTGAGACTGGGAAGAAACCTTTCAACTGGGGAGGTCTTGCACTGACAGGGGGTGGTCTCAGCAAGTAAAGACGATAGTATAGAGTGAATAAGCAGAGACAGGGATTATTTAATAGTCCCAAACTTCACTAACCTTGCTTGAAGTACATCAGCACACATGATTTGTTACATTTCCTTGATGATTAACAGAGGTCAGCCTAATTGAAAGCCTGTCAGTAAGATCTAAATGTCCTTAAATCGCCACCACCAATCCTAGTAGTCAGTGAGTTGATACCACAGCAGAGGATGTGGCATAGAAATCCTGGGCCAGAGCCTGTGGAGAGAATGTAAAAGAGGCTTAGCGAGCTTGGGGGGAAGGAGACCTAAAATGTCTCAGAGGTTTTTATAGAGGCCTAATGGGCCTTAAGCAAGGCAAAAGAATGACCAGATCATGAGTTAAAGCAGCCAAGGGCTTCAGGAGCAATTAGTATCTCATCCAGGAAAGGAGCAGTCTTATCTCAGCTCTTCCTATCCAGGGAGCAACTCAAACCAGCCCCTCCACAGTGGATACTAGAAGGAACCAGTGGACCAGACATTGATATGGGGATGCCTCTCTCCTCTGATATCATAGAGTTATGGAAAGCCACTGTTTTCTCCATGTACAAGGAGCAGGGAGAGGAGTAAAATCAAACAAGAAGCATTAGAATCAAAGGAACTTATTAAGGAGAAGAAATCATCAGAGCATCTATCAAAATAATTTGCTTTCCTTTCTACTCAGTCTAAATCAAGGAAATTTTAATCTGGCTATGTCAATGTTTTCTTTGTAAAAACCATTCATATGCAGAAATATTATTAGCAATTTCCTTGTTTTGTTACTGATTTGTTTTGACTTTTTAAACCAGGATATTTTGTTTCTCTACCCTTATTGAAGTTTACAGGAAGGAATGTTAATATCAACTTCAAACTTTAATTTAATGTACTTTGAGAAAGTTTTAAACATAACATATAAAAAAAACCATATTTCCATGTATTTGTTCCTGATTTTACATTCTAAAATGTACATTTTCAGGTACCTATGTACAAAAACATATTAGCAATGCCAAGATATCACATATATATGTTATATTATGAAAAATTAAAGTACATTTCATTTGTAAAGTTATACAAAAAACAAAATATTGACCAATTGTATTGATTGTCAGTGATTCTTCATCTTTTGTTAAAGAAAAGGCTGCTTGTTTTCTAATGATTTTGATACAGCTTGTAAAAGGGAAAAACAATGATAAGTACAAAAAGGATTCAAGGATAAAAAGGAATACAGAAAACAAGTGCTTCTTTTTGTATGATATTCTTAAGAATAATCACACAATTTAGCTCTCAGTTTTAGGATAATTTGAATATCACATGTTCATGCTTGTATTCTACTAATTACAGAAGACAACCATTCTTAGTTGATGGGTAAAATGTTATTCTTATTAAATGGACACCTGGGCTTTTTTTCCCACTCTTCCAATGTACAAAAAACAAATGACAGCCCTAATTTATTCTGAAATTTTCCTCCATTTTAACCAGCCAGCCTCTACGTCAATCCTACTCCTAATCCATAATAATGAGACTGTTTAATTCTCTAATCATGAAGAAAAAGATGTTCACCTAAAAAGACATAGCAATGTGTGCAGCACTCAGACACCTGTTCAACATTTCTTTGTGGGTGGATTTAGCATAAAAATATTCTATGACATTTGTTAGTTAAAACTGACATCTTTAAGTAAGTAGACATTGAAGGTGACATACAAGCTTCAATTAAGTTGCATGCCTCCAGATCCGCTTGTGCTCCTATATACATTGAAGTTAGGTTTTCATCTATATAATCATTCTAAATATCTTATTACTGTAAGAAATACAGTCAGGTATATTTAATTTTATTGACTCTGGCCTATGACTAGATCATTTTATGTTTTATTTAATAGTATGATACAATTATTTACCATAATAAGCTCAATCTTGTCCCAATTTCATCTGGTTGACTGTTCTGTTTTTGTTGTTACTATTTTACTTTCTTAAGTCACTCCTTATTCCTTTTTCCTTTCCCACAAGTATTTTGCTTTTATCTTTGTTTTATGTCTCCCCCCTACACTAGGAATAACATGCCCACTTTCTCCCTTTTGGAATATGAAGAATTACCATGTCATGCCTGTCTCACCATTGTATCTGGAAGCAGGTAACCATTTTATTAGCTCGTCAGCTCCACAGACAAAGAGGATTTTTGCCCCAGGATTCATCATACTCCAAGTCTCACTCATACCTGATTTATATGATTTAAGATAATTTAACAGCTGAGATTTAGGATTTATATAAGATTTTAGATTTAGAGTTGATGCTGTAATTTTTTTTTTTTTTTTTTTTTTTTGCGGTGCGCGGGCCTCTCACTGTTGTGGCCTCTCCCGTTGCAGAGCGCAGGCTCTGGACGCGCAGGCTCAGCGGCCATGGCTCACGGGCCCAGCTGTTCAGCGGCATGTGGGATCTTCCCGGACCAGGGCACGAACCCGTGTCCCCTGCATTGGCAGGTGGACTCTCAACCACTGTGCCACCAGGGAAGCCCTGTAATAATATTTTGAGAATTTGGGGGATGTTTGGTTGGAGTGAGTGTATTCTGCACATGGGATGGACACAAAGATATTTGAGAATAATAACTTCTTTAACATATGGTGCAGGAATATGAAAAGAAATATCTCTAAGTCCTAACCTTTTGTACCTGAGAATATACCTTGTTTGGAAATTAGTCCTTTGCAGATGTATTAAACTAAGGATCTCAAGATGAGATCATCCTGGATTTAGGATGGACCCTACATCCAATTGTGAGTGCCCTTATGGGAGACACAAGAGGAAAAGACACAGAGATACTTAAAGGGAAAAGCTATATGAAGACAGAGGCAGAGATTGGAGTGATGTATCCACATGCCGATGCATATCAAGATGTGCCAGCAGCCACCAAAAGTTAGGAGAGTGGAACTGAACAGGTTCTCAGAGACTTCGGAAGGAACCCTATCCTGCTGACATATTGACTTCAGACTTCTGGTCTCCAGTATTGTGAGAAAATAAGTTTTTGATGTTTTAAGATTCCAAGTTTGTGCTAATCGTTACAGCAGTACTAAGAATATATAATCATCTTACCATATGATCTACAATCACACTCCTAGATATTTACACAATTAATTGTAAAACTTATAGCCATGGAAAACATGCATGAAAAGGTATATAGCAACTTTATTCATAATCACTAAAGCTGGAATCAGCTGTTCAATAGGTGAATATGTACACAAACTGTGGTGTATCTATTCAGTGGGATATTTAGCAAAAGATTTTTTTAAAAAAGCAAGCAACAAAAGAAATTGATGAATCTTAAAATGTATATTAGTAAGTTAATGAAGCCAGTCTTAAAAAGCTACATACTATATGCTTCCAATTATGCAGCATTCTATAAAAAGTAAATCTATAGCAATGGTAAAAAGACTTACATTTGCCAAGAGTTTGAGTGAGAGTGGTATTGAAAGGGAATTGAATAGAAGGGGTTTTTAGAACAGCAAAACTGTTCTGTATGACATTATAGTGGTAAATACAAAGCATTAAGCATTGTCAAAAAACCCATAAAACTTCACAGCACAAAGATACAACCCTGAAATATGTAATTAAAAAAAATCATTTAGGAGTTTGAGGATTTTAAGATGGAATGCAGAATGTTACAAAACTACCAAACTGCATTATTCATTCTCTTGATAGTGTCCCATGATTCATGTAGGTTTTCTTCACTCTTTTTTATTCTTTTTGATTTTAGTACCCCTAAATGGCTAACTTCAAGTGATCTGTCTTCAAGTTGGTTGATTATATTTTTTGCATGATCAAGTCTGTTGAATTTATTGAATTTTTCAGTTCTGCCATTTAATTCTTTAGCTCCAGGATTTTTGTTTGGCCTTTTATGGTTTCTATTTCTTTATTAAATTTCTCATTTTGTTCATGCATTGTTTCCTGATTCTGTTCAGTTGTCTATCTGTGTTCTCTTGCATTTTGTTCAGTTTCTTTAAGATAATTATTTTGAATTTTTGCCAGGCCAATCATAATTTCTTTAAGTGTAGGTTACTCAAGCTTTATTAGTTTCACGGTATCATATTTACCTTATTCTTTGTGATCCATGTAGCCTTATGGTGTCTGTGCATTTGAAGTAGCAAACATCTCTTCTAGTCTTTACACAGTGGTTTTAGCAGGTAAAAGGCCTTCTCCTCTCAGATCCCCAGGGTGATGGGATTACCTCTAGAACTGCAGTCTAGATGAGTTGGAGCCAGTTAAAAGGCTGTCGCTGAGTCTGCAGTGGGGTCTTCTTGTTTCCAGGGCTCAGGTTGGTATAGATTCTATCTGGTGGGTAAATCTTCCAAACCCAGTGGCTCCTGGAGTTCAGCTGAGAGGGATAGAGCCAGCCAATTGGCCACGTCAGTATCCATACCCAGGGCCAAGTTCTGCATGCCTTTAGTGAAGCTCTTTTATGTTTTTTTTTTCTTCTGCTTGCTAAAGAAGGGGTAAGGAGGCTATGGTGGGTGGTAGGTAGAAATAAAAAGGAAGAAGTAGTTCCCAGTAGTTTAACAGTTTCTACTAAAAAATTATGTTCCGTGTAATATGACTTCTCCTATGAATCTCCACAGTCTTCTTATTGTATTTCTTTGGGAAAATGGTGTTGAGACTAAATCTTTTGTCGAGTTTTCATCAGATTTTAACAAAGGCTGTGCACTGTATATCTTGAGTCACAACTTTTTTTTAGAAAAGTTAAAAATTAAAAATTTCCAAAATAATAAATAAATAAAATAGCCTTTTGATATCTGAGAGGTAGAAAGAGAAGGTATAGTATTAGCACAGGTATAAGATGATCAATCTAATGATAAGATATCAATGTATTTGTCAAATTCCAAGCACATTACATTTCTTTGATGTTAGAAAAACAACTGACAGTTGTGTAAATTTACTTGCTGTGGAAATCAAAAGTTCTGGGTTCAAATTCTAAACATATACTAGCTCTGTGACTTTGGGCAAGCTGAGTACACTTCTGAATTTCTTCACAAAATTACAATAATTGTACAAGCCATGTCTCAGGGTTGTTTGAGAAACAAATGATAAAATCATACATAAAATTATTTGGCAAAACTACAAAACACTTTTTGATGTGGGATTCTTAGAGAAAGTGATGTTGTGCAGCATATGTGAGAATAACAGGAAATTGTACACAAATAGTATGCTTTAGAATCAAATGTCATATATTTTAGCTCCGTTAGTTTGTGCTTTTCTATGAAATGAAAAGTGACTGCCACTGAAAAGTAGTGAAAAAAACATTGAATTTGATATAGACAGTTCTGGAACTGACATCTTTTTCTTTTATTTAACAGTGACTTGCTAGCTAAGCCTGCATTTTCTAATTTGTGAAATGTGGAGGGGGAGGCATGAAAACTTGTGTTGAATAGTGTTAAAGTGTATAAAGTACTAGCAGAGCTTCTAGTCCATTTCATGGACTCAATAGATTTCAATTATTGTTATTTTTCTAGTTAATAAAATTTTGTAAATGTCATACTAAGGAAATTGGTAATCAAAACGAGACGGTAAAAATGATATATAGCATTAAAATTAGGTGCAACATGAATGCAAATTCATTTAACAAAGATCTGTTTTGCTACACATATATTTTGCTCTATTTCCAAAAGAGACTTTAGTGGCCATAACCATTGCATGTTGCATCAGTACTAATTAATAGTAATAAAACTAGTTCTCATTCAAGAGAACTTATTATTATAATTTTTGTCAAAAACAACTACTTTTTCTTCCTAGGTCAGGTTGGTATTTCCCTAAGGTAGTCTGATTTGGAGAACTGTACTTTCTAAAGGATCAATCAGCATCTTCTCTGTGAAACTGTAAAACAAATACTCTCCAACTCTCTAGGTTTATCAAGCCTTAACCAGTTCTCAATTTATTCCTTGGCTGTGATTACAACCTCTGGATCAAGCAACATCCCGGCATTCTGCCACAATGTGCTTTCACTATACAAAAATGTTGCCAGGCAGTTCGTTCAAAGTGTCCCAAAGGGCAGTGTCTTGCAGCTTTTGCTCAAAAACTATTCTGAAAAAGAATATTTTCACTTTCCTCTTATTTTCTTTCATTACTTGATTTTTAAATGTTCCTGTTAAGTATTGAGCAGAAACAATATATATAAACTAGGCGTAGGATATAAAGAACAATGAATGCATAATGCAAAGAATTTAGCACAGTGCTGACAAATGGAAAATGCTGAAAAAGGTGACTATTATTAGAAATTTTTTATACCTAAAAATGTATTTTCAGACTTTAAAAAAAAGGTTAGAAATATAAAGTGATACAGATACATTTGAACTTCCTCTAGTCCATTTAATCTCTTCCATTCTCCAAGGAAACTGCCATCCTGAAATCAGTATGATTTATGCATACAGACTTCTATATTGAGGTAGTTTATTCTTTATATCTGTGCATACTTTATTAAACCTAAACTAAAACAATCTTCGTTCATAAAGAATAATCTGAGGCATAGATTCAGAATTTGATCATAGTACCCAATAGTAATAATAATAGAAGTAATTATGATAGATAGCATTTATCATACGTTAGCTATGTTTTAGTTACTTCTTCTAGGTACTTTAGCACAACTCTGTGATGTAAGCTTTATTATTGTGCCCATTCTACTGATGTTGTAACAGAAATCCAGACACTTTAAATGCCTTGGCAAAGAATAGAGTCTTAATGGGAACTCTGGAGTTTCAATACCAGAGCCCCCACTCCAATCTTCACTCTATATGCTTCTCAATAAAGCAAATACATAGTTTCATCAGTTGGTCTTTACTATTTACTGCTCAATGCTATGTTCTATAATTCTGATGGAAAATATAAAACAGTGATTTTGAGATGCCACTATCTATTGACCCTAATTCATCACTATTACTTCTCCCTTTAGATTTTAACGACTGTCCTCAAGCATCTCCTTTGCGGTTGTCAGAAATCAATCACACATCCTATTGCCCAAGAAACAGAGGCGTGTGGTTAGGAACTCTGTCACTTTCTTTTCCTGAATTAATAAAATTTAAAATTTTCTGTTTATTTTTTCCCTTGGCTCTTTCCTAAGAAGTACCCCTAGGCCTCACCAAAAATAAGATTTTAATTAGGCTCAAGATTAAACCAGCTCCCAAATTTTAGTAGCTGGCCTTAGTCTCACTCCTTCTCTCCAGAATTGTCCACTCAACCTTTCACCTTGGTCTGGTTTTGTATAGAAGCAGAACTCCTCTCATGGCCACACGGCCGTAGAGTTACCACTCTTCTTTTTTATAGCCAAGATTCTTTTAAGAAATGGACACTTGTTTTTTTCTTTTGTTCGTTAAATTGTTCTTGGCCACATAACTGCTTTAAAACTGCCATTATAATAATCACCTAAATTATTTTTATAAGAACTATTTAGTTAACAACCAAATACACAACACCCATCTCATTAATTTTACCTTCTCAAACACCAACATATGGTTGTTATGCAATTTTTAAATATTAACTTGTGTAGTATTCATAACAACCTTATAAGGAATACACTATTACCAACCCCCTTTATAAATGAGGAAATATCACAGGGAAATTAAATAACATCTAAGGTCATACAGCTAGCAAATGGCAAGCTAGAATTTGAATGCAATCATCTAATTCCAGAGCATTAACAGCTACTTTCAGTTGCTTCTTAAAACTTAGCATTTGAATACAATCAATAAAAAATACAGATAAGTTTAAATAACCTCCTTACTCCTCCCTCATCTCCCAGAGATAAGTAAACACGCTCTTGAATATGGTATCCGTCATTCCTTACATGGTTTTATATTATTACCAATCATGTAAGTATCTGTAAAATATACCTTATATAAATACTATGATATATTTTACAATTTCTTTTTATCAATATGTTTTCATGATTTATACATTGACTTGTCTAATATATTCATTTTCATGGCTATATTGTTTCTGTAGTACCATAATTCATTTTTCCATTATACTGCTTAATTTAAAAAGTTGTGTCAATAGTTTTTATTGTTATCGTAAGACAATGCTGCAGTAAACATTCTTCTACATCTCTTTTACACATATGTAAATAATTATTTCAGGATGCATAGGGAGAAATAAAATCGCTGAATCAAGTAAAATGTATCATTTATTTAAAAGCTACTATTAAAATGATTTACAAATGGTGGTACCAATTTATGCTCTTATGAGAAGAGTCTGCATTATTTTTGCCAAGATTTGGCATTGCCAAACTTTTTACTTTTTATCAGGCTATTGGGTATAAAATGTTGAAATTTAATGAGTTTTTTAGATTATTTACAAGATTGAGCATCTTTTTCATGGGTTTACGAGCCACATGTGATTCCTTTCCTGTGAAATTCTTCTTCATGACATTTGGCAATTATTTGCTTGCCTTGTTTGTCCTTTTACCAGTTGAAATGGCGGAGATGCTTATATATTTTGCATATAAATATAATAATTTATTTTTCTTGCAAATATCCACTCACGGCTTGCCCAATTGTTCTTATTATGGTGTTGTAAAAGTAATATGATACTTTTAATATTAATGCTCTCAAAATCACCAACTCTTTATTTCCTTTTGTTATGAATTGGTTAAAAATATTTTCCAACCCTAAGATGAATAGAGCTTTCTCTAAGTTATTCTAATAAGTAAAATGTGACTTTCCACAGTTTAGCCTTTAAAACATTAATTTTTTTCATATGATGAAGAGTAGTAGATGTATTTTTAGATATAAAAATAGATATAAAAATTTGCCTTGGCACCATTTACCAAGTAGTCTATACAGCACCCCAAAGGTTTTTGAACAGTTTTATGTAGCGTATAGACGTCGGTAGTATAGATACTAAAGACTTAGAAAAAAAATGAAAGTTCATTTGCATGTATTTTCCAATTATTTAAAAATTTTGAATAGGTATTAAATTGTTTCTTTGTTTCAGCCCCTCTGATTTACAGTTGCTAAATTTAGCAAATAGAAATATGAGAGGTTCAGATAAATTTGAAATTCAGATAAACAATGAATACTTTTCCACGCTGAGCATGCCTCAAACATTGCATGGTATATACTTATACTAAAAAAATTCACTTTTTATCTGAAATTCAAATTTACACAAGAGTTCTGTATTTTATCTAGCAACATTATTCTTATTGAAACAATTATAAAATTAAAAGTTTACTTTGTGCTTCTAATTGAAAGAAAAGTAAAATTAGAAGTTAATTGTGGAAAATTCTCAAAGCTGAAACTTTAAAATAAATTTGAATAAACTTTCAAATGTATCTTATTGGGAATTTGCTGCATTTACTACTTAATTTTGCACTGGTCTTTTGAGACATTCTATGCAAGTGCAGTTTTCTGAATTTATGGTTCTCTTTTATTGAAGTGTAGTTGATTTACAATGTTCTGTTAGTTTCAGGTGCACAGCAAAGTACATATATATATATGTACTTATGTACATATATGTATATATATATGTCTTCTTATATATATTCTTTACTGTTTTTTTTGTTTTGTTTTGTTTTGTTTGTTTTTTTTGCGGTACGCGGGCCTCTCACTGTTGTGGCCTCTCCCGCTGCGGAGCAACAGGCCCCGGACGCGCAGGCTCAGTGGCCATGGCTCACGGGCACAGCCGCCCCACGGCATGTGGGATCCCCTGGACCGGGGCACAAACCCGTGTCCCCTGCATCGGCAAGCGAACTCTCAACCACTGCGCCACCAGGGAAGCCCTATATATTCTTTTATAAATATATATATATTATTTTTCAGATTCTTTTCCATTACCACTTATTACAAAATATTGAATATAGTTCCCTGTGCTATACAATAGATCTTTGTTGTTTATTTTATATATAGTAGTGTGTTTCTATTAATCCCCAAGCTCCTAATTTATTCCTCCCCCACCTTTCCACTTTGGTAACCATAAATTTGTTTTCTATGCCTGTGAGTCTCTTTCTGTTTTGTAAATAAGTTCATTTGTATCATTTTTGTTTGTTCATTTGTTTTTTTTAGATTCCACATATGTGTTTTCATATGCTATTTGTCTTCCTCTAACTTATTTAGTATGATAATCTCTAGGTCCATCCATGTTGTTGCAAATGGCAAAATTTCATTCTTTTATGAGTAGTATATATATATATATATATTATATATATATATATATATGAGTAGTATATATATGCACACAGGTATATATATATATACAGAGACATGTCATATATATATGTCATATATATATATACATACATACAGACACACACACAATGGAATATTACCTAGCTATAATAATAATGAAATCTTCACTTTGCAACAACAGGGATGGACATAATAATAATAAGCTTCATGAAATAAGTCAAACAGAGAAAGACAAATACTGTATGTTATCACTATATGTGCAATCTAAAAAGTAAAACAAGTGAATGTATATAATAAAACAGACTTACATATATAGAAGTGAGGAAGGACAAGATAGGGGTATGGGATTAAGAGATACAAACTACTTTGTATAAAATAGATAAGCAACAAGGATACATTGTACAGCACAGGGAAATATAGCCATTGTTTTGTAATAACTTTAAAGGGAGTATATAAAAATATTGAATCACTGTGTTGTGCACCTGAGACTAATATATTATAAATCAACTACAATTCAATAAAAAAGGAACTGTCTTCCTTGTCTTTTGTTAAACTTGTATATTTTACTCTCAAAAGTTTATAACAATAAACAAAATAATAATGATCTTACTAAATGTAAAGGTAAGAACTCATCTCTCCAGTTATATTAGATTAATTAGATAGTCATCCTCACCATAAAGCTTAATTAGGAGAATAATAAAGCTGGGCAAACATGTAGATAATTCAGTCCTTTGGTGGCAACTGTCTCTTAATATTGATTCATCAATGCTCCCAATGATGCTGATGAATCCTCAGAGACACCACCCCACCATGTTCTCTACTTTGTTTGTATCAATGAATTTGGTAAAGTAGCAGGATACAAAATTAATGCACAGAAATCTCTTGCATTCCTATACACTAATGATGAAAAATCTGAAAGAAAAATTAAGGAAACACTCCCATTTACCACTTCAACAAAAAGAATAAAATACCTAGGAATAAACCTACCTAAGGAGACAAAAGACCTGTATGTAGAAAACTATAAGACACTGATGAAAGAAATTAAAGATGATATAAACAGATGGAGAGATATACCAGGTTCTTGGATTGGAAGAATCAACATTGTGAAAATGCATATTCTACCCAAAGCAATCCACAGATACAATTCAATCCCTATCAAACTACCAATGGCATTTTTCACAGAAGTAGAAAAAAACATTTCACAATTTGGATGGAAACACAAAAGACCTCGAATAGCCAAAGCAATCTTGTGAAAGAAAAACGGAGCTGGAGGAATCAGGCTTCCAGACTTCAGACTATACTACAAAACTAGAGTAATCAATACAATATGGTACTAGCACAAAAACAGAAATATAGATCAATGGAACAGGATAGAAAGCCCAGAGATAAACCCAGGCACATATTGTCACCTTCTCTTTGATAAAGGAGGCAAGAATATACAATGGAGAAAAGACAGCCTCTTCAATAAGTGGTTCTAGGAAAACTGGACAGCTGCATGTAAAAGAATGATATTAGAACACTCCCTAACACCATACACAAAAGTAAACTCAAAATGGATTAAACACCTAAATGTAAGGCCAGACACTATAAATCTCTTAGAGGAAAATATGGGCAGAACACTCTATGACATAAATCACAGCAAGATCCTTCTTGACCCACCTCCTACAGAAATGGAAATAAAAACAAAACTAAACAAATGGGACTTAATGAAACTTAAAATCTTTTGCACAGCAAAGGAAACCATAAAGAAGGTGAAAGACAACCCTCAGAATGGGAGAAAATATTTGCAAATGAAGCAACTGACAATGGATTAATCTCCAAAATGTATAAGCAGCTCATGCAGCTCAATATCAAAAAAACAAGCAACCCAATCCCAAAATGGGCAGAAGACCTAAGTTGACATTTCTCCAAAGAAGATACACAGATTGCCAACAAACACATGAAAGGGTGCTTGACATCTCTAATCATTAGAGAAATGCAAATCAAAACTACAATGAGGTATCACCTCACACCAGTCAGAATGGCCATCATCAAAATATCTACAAACAATAAATGCTAGATAGGGTGTGGAGAAAAGGGAGCCCTCTTGCACTGTTGGTGTGAATGTAAATTGATACAGCCACTATGGAAAACAGTATGGATGTTCCTTAAAAAACTAAAAATAGAGCTAACATATGATGCAGCAATCTCACTACTGGGCATATACCCTGAGAAAACCATAATTCAAAAAGAATCATGTACTACAATGTTCATTGCAGCTCTATTTACAATAGCCAGGGCATGGAAGCAACCTAAGTGTCGATCGACAGATGAATGGATAAAGAAGATGTGGCACATATATTCAATGGAATACTAGTCAGCCATAAAAAGAAATGAAATTGAGTTATTTGTAGTGAGGTGGATGGACCCGGAGGCTGTCATACAGAGTGAAGTAAGTCAGAAAGAGAAAAACAAATACCGTATGCTAACACATATATATGGAATCTAAAAACAAAAATAAAATAATATTTCAGAAGAACCTAGGGACAGGACAGGAAGAAAGACAGAGAGGTAGATAATCTACCTGAGGACACGGGGAGGGGGATGGGTAAGCTGGGACAAAGTGAGAGGGTGGCATGGACATATATACACTACCAAATGTAAAATAGCTAGCTAGTGGGAAGCAGCTGCATAGCACAGGGAGATCAGCTCGATACTTTGTGACCACCTAGAGGGGTGGGATAGGGAGAGTGGGGAGGAGACACAAGATAGAGGGGATATGGGGATATATGTATATGTATAGCTGATTCACTTTGTTATACAGCAGAAACTAACACAAACTTGTAAAGCAAATTTACTCCAATAAATATGTTAAAAAATAAATAAATAAATAACATTCTAAAGACATCAAAGAAAAAAAAATCACACACATACTGAAAATGATCATTAAAAGGAAATATAAACTCTATAATATCAAATCCATAAATAGTTTTTCTGAGTGAACGTCAGTGGCATATCAGATTTGACTATTTGGCTTTGAATAGTAGCTAAGTATTGATTTTGAGCAAGATACACACACTTTCACACACACAATGGATTAATAATGTCTGCATCACAGGGATGTTCTGACTAAATGCACATAAAATTTCTAGCATGATATTTTTCTCATTTTATGACCACAATTAACAATATCTTTTCCTGCCTTTAGGTAAAATTGAAAAAAAAAACAAACCCTGAAGCATTCATTTTAACTGTCTTTTATAATACTCCTTGACTTGTGCTTGATGTAAAAAATTTCTAGGTATCCTGATTCACGCCTATATATCTTTATATATATTTCATAGAGTGATGTGATTTAGTAAACATTTTTCAAAAGGCAAATATAAAACATATTTTTATACATTAACTTGTACTTAGCTTTATGTATTATAATGATTGACTGATTAATTTGAATTTTCTTCAAGTATTATATTACCTTTTGCATTGTAATTTAGAAATATGTCGATTCAGAATTCATCATACAAACTAAGTTAAGGCAAATACAATTACATTGCCAATATAGTGATAAAATAAAGTAATATAACATCATTTCCAATAGATTTTTAAAGGAAAGTAGATTTGCTCACATAATGTAATGGCTGATGGCTGTCTTCAGAGTATGAAACTCTGTGGTATTGAAATATTCCATTTCCTTTCTGGCACTTGCTATAAATGTGCATGACAACTGCTTTCATGCAGGTGAACAATGGAATTACATTTTAATCCTCACTCTAAAAGAAGGATTGGTCACAGAGAAAAGTGACTTCAATTATTTTCTAAAAAATAAAAGGTGAAGGAAATTGTACTACTTATACAATGGTCGTTTCCTACACAGTGACATCATTCAACATACATCATTCTAAAAAAATAAAATGAATTGACAAGCTCTTATGCTCCACATATCCTTAGAGTCCTCTCAGTTCCAAAAGGAAGACTCTTACTATTGATTTTTTTTTCTTTTTGGTAGAAGCATAATTCCATATCCTTCAGCTCTTAGTCATTATAGATGACAATAGGATATGAGGAATGACAGCAAGATGCCTTATTTTCAAAGTAATTTTCTACTTTGAATGAAAGTCTTTCAGTATCTTTGCCAGTACAGTATAGTACTGGGGGAAAGTAAAATAATAAATTAAAAAATGTTTCTCAATCCAGAATATATTATCTCTTCTGATTCTCTCAAAACCATGTGAAATAGAAAAGGCAATGATAAATGAGAACATCACATTTCAGAGAGAATGACATTCACATAGTAGCATTATACATTTTTAGAACTGTATTTTATTCTTTTTTCTGCTGTACCACATAATTATTCTTTCTTCCTTTCCCCTTCTGCCTGAGGTTAAGCTAATATTAAAGTGGAGTATTTATACATGATCTCATCTCTAAATAGCTTTACTTTTATGTAAAATTGACATTAGATATTGTAAGAGAATAGAAAATATATACATTGATCTCTGCCCCTGGTTCCTGGCACAGAGCTCCTAAAACTCTTGTAATTTCCTAAGTGAAGCACTAGGAGCGTCCTTTGTTCTAATATATGATTTTTCATCCCAAGTAAATGACACAGAGCTCCTATATCTTTTGGAATTTCCTGGGTGATAGCTGTGCCTTTTGTTTTCATGAGGTGACTCTGGGTGGGCTCCTGGATGAGGTCTGGTCACCAGAAAGGGCAAGCCATGATTAGAGGCTTAGAATTTTCAGCTCCACTCCCAATTCTCTAGAGAGGGGAGAGGAGCTGGCAGTAGTATTAACGATCAATTCATGCCTTCGTGATGAAGCCTCTATAAAAATCCCAAAATTATAGGATTTGGAGAGCTTCCAGTTTGGTGAACACATCTTACCTACCAGGCAGGAGATGCACCCCATATCCATGGGAACAGAATCTCCTATACTCAGTATAGGAGCTCCCAGGCCTCCCCCTATGTATCTCTTCATCTGACTGTTCATCTGTATCTTTTTTCATATCATTTATTACATAATAAATTGGTAAACATAAGTCTTTCCCTAAATTCTGTGAGCTGTTCTAGCAAATAATCAAATTCAAGGGGGAGAAAATCATGGGAACCTCAGGTTTATAGCCCAACTGGACAGAAGTTGTGGGTAATCTGGGGACCTACTACTTGTGGTTGGCATCTGAAGTGGGGGGGTCAGTGGTCTCTTAGGATCAAGCCCTTAACCTGTGGGATCTGATGTTATCTCCAGGTAGATAGTGTCAGAATTTATTTAAATTGTACGACACCCAGCTGGTGTCACAGATAACCACTTGCTGGTGTGGGGAAAAATTCTCACACATCTGGTGTCAGATGTGTTGTGAGTGTGGAGTAGTGTGAGAGTAAAGGAGAGACACGCAGGAGAAGTGGGTTTTCTTGTAGATATCGTTGAAGAACACAATAGTTCTATGCAATGAACAAATGTTGACTGAAAATTCAACGTCTGTATTAGCGTAAAAAATGTGTCTATCTCCTGTGTCTCTCTAAACTTCAGCGTCTCAAAGCCACCTTTTATTGCACTACTCAAAATATGTTCTCACATCTCTAGGACCTCATATTAATTTATTTTCATTTCTTTTATGTCAGATTAGATGATACTCACAAAATCATGGAAATAAACTGTTCCTTGGTCTTAGCATATTTCTTTATTACTTACACATTTTTATCTCTCAACAAAGACTGTAATCTCTTTGACATAATAATCAGTTACAATTACTATTTGTAATTCCTAGAGCACATACCTCAAATCAGTACATAATTATTGATAAGAGGAAAATGAAAATATTTAAAAATTAATGATAGGCAGATAGATATAAAGATAGAATGAAAGGAAACTGAATGTTAATACCAGTTTTTAAGCCAGAAACTTCATGAGAAGGAAGCATATAGGATTCTCCTTGGAGAGAGGTAATCTCTGAAAATTGAGCTAGTCAAAAATCTCTAGTATGGGCTTCCCTGGTGGCGCAGTGGTTGAGAGTCCGCCTGCCGATGCAGGGGATGCGGGTTCGAGCCCCGGTCCGGGAGGATGCCACATGCCGCGGAGCGGCTGGGCCCGTGAGCCATGGCCGCTGAACCTGCGCGTCCGGAGCCTGTGCTCCGCAATGGGAGAGGCCACAGCAGTGAGAGGCCTGCGTACCGGGAAAAAAAAAAAAAAAAAAAAGAAATCTCTAGTATGACCCCTGTAACAGAAACCACTATCAATAGATAAGAATGTGGGCAAGGAGCAGAGTTTATTCATTATTTAGTCTCTAGTGTTTATTATAATATGTTATAGGCACATAAAATGTGCTCCTTTTCTAATTATTTGGTAGAAAATTGCCACTATAACTTAATCATAAACTTCCTTAAAACCACAATTTTAAAGAAAATTTCCATTTAGCTTTAACATTACCACAGAAAAATGAAATAGCATATGCATAATATCTTGAGATATGTGGGAAATAAAAAAATTAGAGATATGTCAAGTGTTATTAATAACACTATCAATGTGTTTTTCCTTATTTGAATTCAAGCTGCTGATAGCTTAAAAAAATACTATGAGCAAAAATACTAGTTTTAAGTTGATATTAATATTTATAAAGGAGTTTTCATATCCTTAATTGGATATGAAACCTAAACCATCCAAACATCATCATCATTAATTTAGAAATAAGGGAATTAACATTCAAAGAGTATGTTTCAAATGGTTAGGAATAGAGATCACGTATTGAGCGCATTTCATTATATTATTTTTCTTTCCTCAAACAATGATAGTTAGAACTGTAATAAGTGATAGACTGTGTTGACTTGATTGACTTCTTTTGTTTGGGATTATACATATTTGTAGTTTTTGATAACCAAAAATTGAATATTTAGTCATTTATATACTGTTCACTATGTGACCTCCCATCCCTATCAAATACCATATCATGTTTGAGATGATAATATTACTCAGAACTATAATAATTATTTATGAGAAGTAATAGCATTAATGCCAGGGAAAATAAAATATTTTTATTTTTAAAAATAAAACAATAAACAATAAAACAAGGATAAAACAAAATATTAAACCCAATACATATAAGGCAATCAGCATACTTTTTAAAAAAAATAGGTTAAATAAATGATTTCCCAGAAAAGTCAAATATTCAGTCACTAATTTGCAGTCCTCAATATTCTATAAACATAATCTAACAATAACCTAATCAATTTAACATTTTACTACAAATAACCAATGAAAACTGCTAAAACATTTGTTAAATATTAGAATTAATATGAGCTGAAACACTTATTTTCATAGGAAATGCACTCATTAAAATAATAGGTTACTTTCCAGCTCTCAGATACCCTGATCTGGGCCCTATATATTAGCAATGATGTGGAAGTAATAGAATACTATGCAAATTAGCAGCACAAAATACCATGGGTATAATAGATTATGAAGAGAAAATAATTAAAAAGGTTGGTTTTCAAGAATGATGACATTTAGAGCCCTTGAGAATCCATATTGCACTTGATATATTTATTCAAATGTAAAGTATTAATTTTAAAAACTTACATCCATAAGTGAAATTGTACTGACAAATAAGTCATGCCTTTCACTAATAAAGAGATCACTTTATCCCTGATGAAGAGTTATGAAGAAAGAACATTGAACAAATTCTTCACGTTAATGGTCATGTTATTTTCATTAGAATCTTATCACTATCTTATATCATTCTTCAATTCATGTCAGGTTTTCACTGTTACACTTCCCAGTTAACTTTATTCTTGATTTGACCATTGTAGACGCCATTTTAAAAACTGCAGAAAGCACCCATTTCAAAGAATGAGTTCAAATAACTTATTAAATCTAGCAGATGACCAATGCTCAGTACTTTTCCATGCCAGTAACACCCTTGGAGGCATCCCAGAGGTTTCACGTTGAATAAAGGTAGAAGAGAACCACACACACCTCTTCAGCAGTAGGCAGTGCACATCATTTACATTGCTGGAAAACTATGCCATTGCATTCTGAATATACTCAGGAATATCAGTTCTGATGCTTGAGAATTCAACCCTATTTCAAAAGCACTACAATTAATTAACAAATAAAGTAATAACATCCTTTGTATGGAAAAAGGATTGCTCTTAAACAATTATCTACCTTGCATACCTGAAATTACTCTTTACAAAACTGCCTTTTACAGTGCTTTTTCCACTTAAATTATTTGACAATATAATCCATATTCATGCTGAAAACTGTGGGGAAAGTGCAGAAAAATGAATAAGAAATTAATTTAGAGAAACTTTTGTCAAATAATTGGTTTGTAAGATAATAAGTATTGCTTGATAAAGATAATTTCTCATCCATTTCTAGTGTCATTAGATATGTACTACCCAGAATAAATTACAGCTTTTGTCTTTATAACTTGTAAAATACTTTCTTGGTATTAAAATGTGATTGTAGGACTTCCAGTTTTAGCCCAGCCTGTATAATACTTGGAAGTTATCATTTCATCATTATAGGAAAATAGCTGAACAAAATGAAAAGCAGTGACTTCTATTAGACTCATCAGAAATTTGAGGTCAGTGGAAAAATTACCATCAAGACTCTGGAGAGGCAGGCAAATACAGTGATTAACAGTCTATATCAACTTACCTGACTACCTCTGGAGTCATAAACTGGTAAGAAAACATGTGGTCATTTTGACGAATTGACTGAGACTGAGTGTGGACTACCTTGAGAAACTGTCCAAATTTTTGTGGATATTACCTGAAGGAATCCTACCAGGTTCTCATGTTTAAGATCCAATAAAAATGCCCTCACATTTTGGGCAGAGGAAGAGGAAAATAAGCAAAATATTCCTAGAGTATTCTCCACAACAAGGATCAACACTCCAAGGGAAAATATGTTACTAGAGAGCATTATCAGGGGAAGAGCAATTAGGTTACTCCAACCACACCCCCACCCACACTCCCCAGCCTTCCTGTCTTATGAAGGGAAGGGGGAAGAAAAAGCTAAAAGATACTTGTGAAAGTCACAGCTCAGGGACACAGGCCCACCAAAAGACAGAAATAATCGTAAGATTATAGAACAATTTCCCTCCACACACCCTACCATCATCCATTTCAACAGGGCTCGAGTGTAACAACAGAGAATCACAACTGAAAGATCTGCAAGACACAATCTTTATTTAAGAAGGAGTTCTTAGGAAAATCCAAAGACAAAAACGTTTTCAAGCAAACAAACCTAGGGAGATTGTTGCCAGTAGACCGGGCTTGCAAGAAATATTAAAAGTTCTTCACAGTGAATGAAAATTATATGTATCAAAGTTTAGATCTACATAAAGAAAAAGTGTCAGAGATGAAGGTAAAATAAAATGTTTTATTTTCTTATTCTTAATTGATCTGATAGGTACCTATTTAAACTAATAATATTATCAATGTTTGAGTATTTGTAACATGCAGAAAAGTGGATTGAATGACAACAATGTTATAATAGGAGGGAGGATGGAATTAGAAATTCTCCTTTAAAAATTACTTACCCTGTCACTGAAGCTGTATACTGTTATTTGAAAGTGAACGTAAGGTGTATATTGTAAACTCCAGAGTAAACAGTAATTTAAAATAGGTGTATATAATTCATATACTAATGGACTAGGGAAAATTGACTAATACAAAATTCTCATTTAAAACCCCAGAAATTAGAAAAAGTGGGGAATAGTAAAAAACAGAAGAAACAAAGAACAAGTATAACAAATAGAAAACAGTTATAAACAGGGTAAATGTTGCTTCAACTATATAATCACTTTAAATGGTTTAAATATAGCAAGTAAAATACAGAGACTCTTAAGAGTGGTTAAAATAACAAGCCCAACTATATTCTTTCTGCAAGAAACCCTCTTTAAATATAAAGACACAGATAGTAAAGAGATGAAGAAAGATAATATGCTAATACTAATCAAAAGAAAGCTTGAGTGACTATATTAATTTTAGAGAAAGCAGACTTCAGAACAAGGAAAATCATCTAGGATAAAGTGTAGCACTACATAACGATAAAGAAATCAATTCTCCTGGAAGACAAAACAATTTACAATGTGTGTGCATGTAAAAACAGAGCATCTAAATAAGTGAGACAAACAGTGATAGAACTACATGGAGAAATACATAAATACACCACGATAGTTGGAGACTTCAACACCCATTTTTAAGCAATTGATAGAGCCATCAGATAGAAAATCATCAAGGCCATAACTGAAGAGAACTGGATCTAATTGATATTTATAGACTACTTCATCCCACAGCACTTGAATACATTTTCTTTTCAAGCTCACATGGAACATTTACCAAGATAGATCACATTATGGGCCAGTAAAACACACCTAAACAAATTTTAATAAATAGAAATTATATAGATTATGCTCTCAGACTACAATGGAATACAAAATAAAATTGAATTCAATTACAAAATGTTTTTAATAACAGAAAATCTCAAAATATTTGGAGAGTAAAAAACACACTTCCCAATAACACTAGGGTCAAAGAAGAAATCTCAAAAGAATTTAAGAAATACTTTGAAGAAAATGAAAATACAATCTATCAAAATTTGTGAGATGCTGTGAAGGCAGTGTTTAGAGGGAAATTTATAGCATCAAATGCATGTATTATAAGAAAAGACAGATCTAAAATCAACAATCAAATCTATTTTAACAAGTTAGAGAAGGAGAAACAAGGGAAATTTAAGCCTAAAGCAAATAGAAAGAAATAATCAAATTTAGAGCAGAAATAAATGAAATGGAAACCAGAAATCACTGAAGCACAAAGCTGGTTCTTTTGACAATATCAATAACATTTATGTAAAAAATCGAGCCAGGATAACCAAGAAAAATGTGAAAAGACAAAAAATACTAATCTCAAGTTGGGAGTGTCCATCACTAATAATCCCATAACATTTAAAAATAACAGTAAAGGAATATTATGAACAACTCTATGCTCACAAATTTATTATAGTAATTTGAGAGCTAAAATTATAACACCTTTAGGAGAAAATATAGGAGAAATACTTGTGACTTTGAGTTAGGCAAATATTTCTTAAGACAGCAAGAATACCGCATATATTTTAAAAAGTAATAAGTTAAGCATATCGAAAGTTTTTGAATGCTCCTCAAGATGCACCATTAAGAAAGTAAAACAAAAACAAAAGAAAAAAAAACAAAAAAAGAAACCCATAAGCTGAAAGAAAATATTTGCAAACCATACATCTGAAAAGTGACTTATCTTTAATAAATACTAAGAATTCTTATAATCCATTAAAAATTGCAAAAACCAAATAAGATGTATACCAGCCCTTATAAAATATATGATTTGTGCTTATTATAAAAAAAGGTGTTCAACATCAGTTATTAGGTCTACAACATAAAAGACTGACAATATATCATTCTGGGAAAGTTGTGGAGGAACTGGAATGTTCAGACATTGATGATGTGAGTGTAAAATAGTACATCTGCTTTAGAATAGAGTTTGACAATTCCTTAAAAATTATACATATAAATATCAAATGACCCAACTTTTCTACTTGTAGATATATACCTTCAAATATATAAAATTATATCCATACAGCTACATGTACATGACTGTTCATACCAGCATTATTTATACTAGATAAAATCAGGAAATAATTCAGTCAACCAATTAGTGATAAACAAAATGTTTATCCTTATATGCTATTCAGCAATAAAAATGAATGAATTACTGATTTATGCAGCATCATGGATAAGCCTCAAAAACATGCTAAGTGAGAGAAGTCAGATCAAAAAGACTACAGTCTTGGAAATTTCCACTAATATAAATGATGTGAAAATAAAATGTAATGGCCTGTTTTTACAAGGGATATTTTCTCAAGGTCTTCCTCTGAATGCTACTTAAGATTTCAGATCAAGTTTTCTGTTCATTCCTGCGTGATTCTTCAGAGAATTGATATGTCACCCTCTGAAATTACTAATAACTGTTCAATAGCTTCTGAGTTTCAGAAATAAAAAATTCCTCCATTTTCTCTCACTAAAATTTGTTCCATATCTAACAATTTGCTGACTCAAATACCTCTGAAAACTATTCTTAGGTAGTAGTTAGTAAATGATGAATTAAATGTGATTCTTTAATACCTAACCAAACTAAACTCTATATAAATGTATAATTGTACCATTTATTTGACAACATACTAGTGAAATCACCAATGTCATTTTCAAATATTCTGCAAATATCCCAATATGTAATTTTTAAAGTAAAGTAACAGAACATGGCAATATCAAGACCAGAAGAATCCAAGTCATTTGATTTATTCAGTAAGTAAAGGACAAGTGGTTGAACAGCTTAGTATTTCTGAAGGGAAAAATCATTTTACACAACTTTGAACTTAGATCAGAGCAATACAGTGTAGGTGAGAAAAAGTGAATCAGATAAATTCCTGAGTGTCTCTGGAGCGAAGATAAGCACCACAGATTGTCTCCTTTTGAGAGAGGAATATTGGGGTGAGAAGGTCATAGTGATCAAACCCCATCAGGTGACTGACTATTAAATTCAATAGCCTCTGCAGTTTTCTTATCGACTTCTCAAATCTCCATTAAGGAAATGTCTCAAGGGAGAGAGACAAATAAACCATAGGGAAAGTGGTTTGAAATAAAGCCAGCTCCAGGATAAATGTCTAGTTACCAGTGAATGTGAAAATAAAAACAGCTACAAAATATAAGCAGGTTAGTGTTATTTAAATCATTACAAATGCAGATTTAAATGGGCCAGTTCTACTGAACCAAATAATCACTTGATGTTGGAAATCCTATAATTAACATATAAAGCATAGACATTTGCAACAGTTAAATTCTATCTGAAGATCCAGTCTCTTGTTTAGGGTGTAAAATCATGCATTGTGTTCTTAGATATATGGACCCCTCTAATAAAGTGTTATAAATAAGGGTAGAGTCAGGAACATTCCTGATTATTTTTGTTTTTTTCATATGATCCTTCCTTATGGAAAATGGGACTGAAACAATCAGAATTTCTAGATGAATCTGTCTCCCTCTGTCTTTAATATTTATATTAGACTGGCATATAAATTTAATGCCAATGAAAAGGGGTGTGTGTGTGTAAGCAAGATTTTCAATAAGTCACAATTTGACTCCAACTTAATAATTTTCAATAGTACAAAAATAATCTAGTGATGGTAAAATAATCTAGACATAGAGTCCCAACTTTTTCTTTTTGCAACATCTTCTATCCCTAAATTTTATCTGGAAATACATAAGCACACTATTCATGGCATGGATGACACATTGTTCACATTGTCAATGTCATGGAACACTTGTAAGTTCAGCAGCATTCTAAAGTTCCACAAAACAAAATAACTATCTTGCTCTAACTCATCTCCATTGTAAAGATTATAGAGAACTAAAAAAGAGAGCTTTAGAGAACTAAAAGCTCTCAAATGGGACCAAAAAAAAAGTTTTGGGTTTTGATCATCTTGTAATTTTGAGTTATTGCAGTATAATCTAAAATTTAAATGTTGGCACATTTAATAGCGTATCATTATAATTAAAGTGTATAAATTAGATATTTATGCATTACTTATTTGTGCCTTCTAAAGGAAGCTATTACTTAATAAATTCAATAGAATTCTTTAAGCTACTCTAAGAAACTATACTAAAATCTGACCAGCCATCTGTCAGTAGACATACAGCTGTCTCAAGTTTCTGTAGCTTCACTGTATTTTGAGAGATGTATGGTGTATAGATCTTGGCTCCCTCTAACTTTTCCACTGATCCTTCTACACAGTTGCCTATATGATGATTTTCATCTATAATTATACTCCATGTGTATATAGTAATCACAAATATTTTGTTATAGTATTTTGAGATCCTGTTTCTTATTTGAAGAAATAGTTGTAAATAAAGGTTTCTATAATGAAAGAAACATTTTTATAATTACTTTAATACTTTAAATAATAAAATTACTTTAAATAATAAAATTGATACAATTTAATATAATGAGTGTGAATAAAACATTTATAATTACTAAAAAAAGTCAATAGCTCTTACATCCATAGCTTTAAGCAAAACCTGCCAGATTAAATAATATATCATATATGATTTCATCTCTATAGAAAAAAATCTGAAAATACTCTTAGATGTTACAGTAGTATTTATCTTGTGGTCTTGTGAAGTCTGCTAAGGACACACCTATGAGCTCTGCAGTCTTTGAAGCCCTAGGCACCTCTGGTCAATACTGCAGTTATAGTGGTGGAGTCATACAGAACACAGCAGAGTGAGGGTCCAGGTAGGAAGCACCTTGGCTCTTCTCAGCACTAACTTCACATTAACATGTTTTCGAAGCTGTCTTCTCCCCATGGAGCTACCCTACCTGTCCTGAGCTACACTACCTGTCCTGTATATCCCATGAGGTCCTCTAATTCCTCCATCTGCTGCCAACACATTTTCCCACTGGCTTTCCTTCCAGTTGTTAGTACCATTCTGATTTTTTTCATGAAGGTTAGTTATAGTTACAAAGATTCAAGGGGTATGCCTGAAGTGTCAGAATTCAGAGAGTGTTACATTTATGATGCACACTCTTATGTGCATGTATATTGATGAAATTTAAAAATTCAAGTAACCAAGAATAAGTTTACTAAATGACTTGAAAGACCTCAACACCAAAAGCAACACATCATTACTGAGAGAAATTAAAGAATGTCAAAGTAAATGGAGGGTTATACAATGGTCATGGATTGGAAGACAATAATAGAAAGATGTCAGTTCTCCTCAAATTGACATTGCACTAAGTAAAAACCTTAGCAGATTTTTCTATTGAAAGTGGCAGGCCTATTTTAACAGTTGTGGAGAAATGCAAACGTCTGAGACTAGTCAAGGCAATGAAACTTAAACACTTCTAGGTATTAGAAAATTATAATGACAAAAAGTATGGATTTTACACAAGAGTAGAAAAATAGACAAGTGGAACACAATAGGTATTCCAGAAAAAGTTATAACCACATACTTAGTCTTGATATGTGACAATGTTCACAGCAGTTCAGAAAAAAATTATATTTTTCTTAACAATAAAAATAATTAAAAAATAGTCTTCCTTTTCCCATCCCATAGCGACTTAAAGTATGATTACTTACAATAGAATTGTCTAGCATATTTTGAAAATGAAAAATTGTATTATATCACAACTGTTTGAGAACATGCGTTGATTAAATGGTCATTAAATGCTGAATGTAGAGAAAGTAACTTTGATTTGTCAAAATAAGCGAAGGATGATAAAAATAAATACAGAAGGCATATATATTACTTATTTGAAATGCTAATACATCTGAAATTTGTAGTTTCAAGGAAGTATCCTAGATCACCATAGCTAGTCACTCCCTGAATACTTTTTTAATGTATATGTTTGTAGAAAACCTGGGAATTTCTCCACCTTAAGGGTCCTTGATGTTCCTTCATGCTACTATTGACTTCTCAGTTACCAAAAATTATATGTTGAATTAAGGAGAATACATTATTAAGTACTTTCTTACACCATTAACAAGATTAAGTTGATGTTTGTGTCAAGTTTTGTTTTGAAGCAGATTCAGAAAATCTTGTCAGCAAAAACGATCTTATTTTTCGTGTGGTTGAGACAATTTGTGACAAATTTCCAACTTTCAAATGTATCAAATTACTACAGTTTACCCTTGAACAGCATGGATTTGAACTGCACTGGTCCACTTAGATGCAGATTTTTTTCATTTCTATAGTACTACATGTTCCCCTGTTGGTTAAATATTCAGGTGTGGAACCACAGATATGGAGGACTGACTATAAGTTGTACCTGAATCTTTGACTGCAGGGAAGGTCGGCAACCCTAGTTCCCACATTGTTCAAGGGTCAACTGTATATTTTAATTTTCCCCATTTGGCTAGGTTTTTTCTTTTCTTTTCTTCAACAAATTTGTTCTTTTTAGTACTCATTATAGACCAAGATGGATATTTTATTTAAAGGAGTACTGTTGAAATGTTAAACCAACAGAACTATATTTTTAACACTGAATAGCTCATTGCTTTTAATTTAAAACAATAAATTATTTGACTAATTTATGCTTGTAAAATAAAGTTAAATGCCACTTAAATATTATAAATATTCATTAAACAGGTATAAATATTATAAATGTTTATATGTACTAAGTCTTTCATCGTAAAAGTGACACAAAAGGGGTGGAGTTACAGTTACCTTCCCCAAATTTGTCCTTAAATTGATCAAAATTTCCAAGTGTATTTATTTATGAAATGTATGCTTTTTTAACGGTCTCACCCAAGCCAGACACACTAGAAATAGCTAATTTGTCTGCTAGATGCCTAAGATAGTAGTAATTGATCAGAAATAGTACCCTCTCATATCTTATTAAGCAGAGATGTCTACCACATTCTAGTAGAGGAGAAATATGTGAAATGATGTAGAGTTTTGGAAGAAAGTATGATATTTAGGGTAACAAGTTTGATATCATATAGACAAAAGCAAAGGAGGTGGGGAGAGAGGATCAAGAAGGGAGGGAAGGAGGCTAGATTTTCCTAAGTACAAATCATTAAAGAACTTCCTGATCTGCCATTCTAAGAAATGTAGAAATCTTCTATAGGCAGTAGGGACCTATATAAGATTTCTGCCAGAGAAACAAATTGAGCGGATTTCGATTTTTGAAAGAGAATTCATGGAGTTGTAAAGAATGGAAGTCAGTTCTTCACAAAGGAATATTGTGTACTAGAAGACAGCTGATTACTGTCTGTGCTGCTTTCACCTATTTTTTTCTTCAGGAAATGGCTACATAATATAATTTTCTATCTAGATTCCCTATAATGTCCTTAAACCTATTTGAGTTTGCTAGAATCTGTAAATAATTGTTTACCATCTCTATATGCCTAAATATAATTAAAATGCTTAAGTGTCCTAGGAAAGTTATTTCATCTGTAAAGTATATCCAAATGACATTCCCATCATTTGATAACATCGTCTCCCCTTGCAACCATTTTGTACCATGTTTCTACATATCCCAGTGTTAACTCTTCTTTGTGTAAAATTCTACACTTGGCTGAACTGATCCTCTTTATTACTTAGATAAAGAGGGATTAAAGGTCCATATATTTTCCTACTAAAAGATAGTAGTTGGCTCTGCTGTGCCTCAGCAAAGATATACTAGAACTGTTCAACCCTGGCAATGTTTGTAAATCAACAGCTCTAGAAACACACAACCTCAAAACGTTTCCAAAGAAAAGTTGTGACATTTTATCTGGCCCTGTATACTCCAATATGACTAACAAGTCATTTTTAACAAGTTAAAAAATGGAAATAGCCTAATATAATAAACTTGTATATCATTATTAGCACTATTTTTAGAAGAAAATTATATGTTTATATACTTTTATATTATATATTTACTATATATATACATATATATATACATATATATGTATATATATATATATAAATTCTTATATGTCCAGTTGCCATAAGCATTTTGGCAATGGAAGCCTAGTTACAGGAATCTTGGTAAAGGCCAGTCAATGATTTCTTTTTTATTTGGTGTGAAAAGTAATTTATTATGTCACCCTTCTCTGGCTATTCAGTAACACAGACCTCATTTCAATGCATATGTTGCTCAGCTAAAGGCTCATGTGCTCTTCTTAAATAGTTCCTATTAATAAGGTTTTGAAATTTATACTCTAAAGGAAATATTATATAATCCCTGGAGTTTGTAGATGATAATACCTAATTATTACAACTGTGACACAATGTGGATAGTCCTGTAAAGTTTTTTTTTAATGTTGTAGAATATACATAATACAAAATTTACCATATGACTACTTTTAATTATACAGTCCAGTTGCACTAAGTACCTCACAATGTTGTGCAATCATCACCACTGCCTCCAAAACCCTTTCATTAACCCAAACTGAAGCTCTGTACCCATTAAATACTTCCCCATTCTTCCCTCTCCCCAGCCCCTGGTAACCACCACTCTACCTCTGTCTCTATGAATTTGATTATTTTAGGTACCGTATATAAGTGCAATTGTACAATATTTGTCCTTTTGTGACTAGCTTATTTCATTTAGCATAATTTCTTCAAAATCATTCATATTGTAGAATGGAGCAGAATTTTACTCATTTTTTAAAGTTAAACATTATTCCATTGTGTGTATGTACCACAGTTTGTTTATGCATTCGTCTATTGATAGATTCGTGAATTGTTCCCATCTTTTGGCTTTGGTGAACAATGCTGCTATGAACAATGGTATATAAATATCTATTTGAGTCTCTGCTTTCAATTCTTTGGGGCATATAACAAGAAGTGGAATTGCTGAATCATATGGTAATTCTAATTATTTTCAGAAGCACCACACTATTTTCTACAGTGGCTATACTTTCTTATATTCTCAACAACAATGCACATGGATTAAAGTTTCTCCACATCCTTGCCAACACTTGTTATTTTTTGTTGTTTTATAGTGGCCATCTGATGGTCTGTAATGGTATCTCATTTTGGCTGATTAAGTTTTTAGTAGATTTACTTTCCCAAAACAAAAGCAATAGTAAAGACATCAAATATTTCCACAAAAGGCCCTTTTACACACTACAATGGTTCAAAAGACTAGTTTTCTATGAGATACCTATCTCACCTGTCATTGGCATGTCACCACTTCCTATAATCTCAATATAATACTGTTTCATGGAAGTCTAAGGATAAATATGAAAGGAAACAGTGAAGAGATAAACGTTATCAATTTTAACTTTGTTAATATTTCTTCAAGAGAGTATTTTATCATCAGTTTTTCCCTACATAAAAACATTTGTGGGGCTTCCCTGGTGGCGCAGTGGTTGAGGGTCCGCCTGCCGATTCAGGGGACACAGGTTCGTGCCCCGGTCGGGAGGATCCCACGTGCTGCGGAGCGGCTGGGCCCGTGAGCCATGGCCGCTGAGCCTGCGCGTCCGGAGCCTGTGCTCCGCAACGAGAGAGGCCACAACAGTGAGAGGCCCGCGTACCAAAAAAAAAAAAAAAAAAAAATTTGTGACATAAATGCCATACTTACTATTGTAAGTGATTATCTCTTTTTAATATAGTTTTTCCTGATGTATAATCATATGTAACTGGAATAAGAAAGTCAGGGATTGGAGAGAATGATATACAGTGAGACTTCTAAATAATGAAAATCACCATCTATGGCCCAGAGAGAGAGAGCGAAAATTTCATTTGAATGACTTCTAGGAGTGTCCTTCATACTCAATATAATATAATATGTAATATAAGACATCTGTTTATAATAATAGCATGTGATATCAAGTAGCATTTAAAATCTGGTACATATCAAAATATGAGGAGAATAAAATCTTCTGTGACAGATTAGTAGATGTATAATTTATCAGTACTTGTTCTGATAAAGAATGCAAGAAATAAATTTGATAAAGTTAGCAAGGTAGTATCTTTAATTGAAAACATAAGAAACTAAATACTGTGTTAAAAGTATGTATAAAAATCAACATAGGTTTTATAACAGATATTATACTTTTCAATGAAAGAGTCTAGGCCTGGACATCAAGAACAATATCACAGGAACATCAGGAGACACAGATACTCATGAAAGAGATTCAGAAATAATAAATCTGGAGTACAGTTTTTACTGATTTTTACTTATTTTAGAGCCCTGAAATATTCACCTTTCAATTTTTAGATTTTAGATTTCTCAGTATGAAGCATACAGTGATCTTATTTATTATAGTAAATCTGATTTATCATTAAATTTTAAAAAAGCCACAGGGAAAATTGTTTACAGTAGAAATTGTTTAAATCCTTCTGAATCTTGGACAGTAGTCTGAAAAGTAATTTGTTTAAATAGCTCAGATACTCTTCGATATTAATTAAAATTTAATCAGTCCATTCTGTCTACAAGAAAACTTATATGTATATAATGAATTACAAATGTAATGAAATATGTATACAATGATATCTATACATAGAAATAGATATGTATTTTCACAGCCAAAGACCCTAGCTAAACATGTGAAAACATAGTGAGTTTTTTCTCAATAAACAAATATTTTGAAGTTCAGTTTAATATTTTACAAGATAAATTATCAAGCTTTATGCATAACTTTTTTCTTACTGATGATTTTTACATCCCATTCCTCTAACCACAAATATAATTATATCATATACATACAATTTATATAAAGTATTGGTTTACTGACATTTTCTGACTCTAGACAGACTTTCCCAGTAGGACAAATAGCATATGATCTTAATGGGAATTATTCAAACAATACCACCTAGTAAATCAATGTAGGAAGAACCAGCAACATATAACTCTTATATGTTATCCAGGACTTCCACTGCCAGCCAATTTGAAATAATATGGGACAAATGTAACCTCTTTCCTGAAATAACTGAATATCAGACAAAATATCTGAAACAACAGTTTTTAAGATACTGAACATCAGGCAATGAAGAACAGTGATCCCTGTGAGACAAGACACAAACAAGGTGAATCTTATAATTGCCTAAGCTTACTGCGTTAAGTTTCCAGGTGGCAGTAGTGAGGGAGGGCAGAGAAAACCTACTTCCTAATTAAGAAAATGGAGTTGAGATTCCAGGAGATAAAGACAACTAGAATTTGTGGATGATGTATCAAAGAGGAAAGAGCTTCACAGACAGAGAACTGTGGAGATCTGCAGAGCTTCCCCCTCAAATATTCAACAGGGTATTGATCAGCACATGGCCTCAAGAAAATGTTTTAATATTGAGGAAAGAACTACCTGAAAGAATTAAAAGTAACAATATCTGGCACTCACACAGAGCTGAGAATAATACCTGTTTCCAAAGGATTGTACTGGAAAATTTCATAAATTACTGAGCACTTGTTATAGTACTCAGAAGAGTCTTGCCTTAGGTGTAAAGAATAATAAGCTCTAAGCTAAACACTGATTTTGTCCTGCCTAGCAAATCTTAAAAGCAAGGCTTGAAAGGATCTACCTCTTTTCTAAGTATTGAGTTGGCCAAAAAGTTCATTCAGTTTTAAGTAAAAATAAAAGGCACATATTTCATTTTCAACAAGACATTTATTGAACAACGTATTCCTTAACAAATGAACTTTTTGGCCAACCCAATATATTAAATGCACCCTAGAACAAACGCAAGAATATTTTAATTTTAATTTTTTTTTTTTTTTGTGGTACGCGGGCCTCTCACTGTTGTGGCCTCTCCCGTTGTGGAGCACAGGCTCCGGACGCACAGGCTCAGCGGCCATGGCTTACGGGCCCAGCCGCTCCGCGGCATGTGGAATCTTCCCGGACCGGGTCACGAACCCATGTCCCCTGCATCGGCAGGCGGACTCTCAACCACTGCGCCACCAGGGAAGCCCAAACTCAAGAATATTTTATAGGATTATAAAAATATCCAGCATGCAACAAAGTAAAAAAACCAAAACTGTCTCCAATACAATATAAAATTACCAGACTACCAAAGAAGTAGGAAAATATAACCCATAATGAGTAGAAAACTCAGAAAAATCAATTAAAACAGTCCAAGAATTAACACAGATGTTACAATTAGCAGACAAGGATTTGAAATATTTCACATAACTATTATAATTCATATCCTCAAAAAGATAATTAGAGACATAGAAGATAAAATATGAACCAAATTGAGTTGTGGAGATAAAAGCTATAATGAATGTGTTGAAAAATACACCAGATGATGTTAATGGCAGATAAGACACAGCTAGAAGCTATTCAAAATGAAACACAAAAAGGAAAAAAAAAAAAAAGACTAAAAAGATTAATAGAGCTTCAATTGACTGCCAGAAAACTTGAAGCAGTCTAATATATGTGTAATAGGAATCCCCAGAGAAGACATGGTGGAGAAACTGAAAATAATATTTGAAAAATTATGACTAATAACTTTATAAATTTGATATAAATTATATACCAACACATCCAATAGTTCAGAATATTTCAGGCACAAGAAAGAAGACATATTCTAATAATACTTTACTTGTCTGAGATTCTTCATCCCCATTCTTCAGGCATAGCTTAGATTGGCAGTTGTTTGCTCCCCACCCCATGGCAATTTGAATATGTTATACCACTGACTTCTTGCATGTATGTGGATGATGTGAAATAGACTGTCAGTGTAAATCTTAGCTTTTGGAAGTGCTTTGCAATTTCCTTTTTTATCTTCTATGATTTTAAGATTTATTTTCTCTTTTTTGTAATTTAGGATTTTCAAAATACTATATTGACCTGTGAGTATTATATGGAAGACTTGTCTTCTGTCATTCCTAGAAAATTTTATGCCATTATATCTTTGGAAAATAATTTCCCCAAATTCTGTTTTTTTAAAATTCCCCATAAGGTTTAAGCTTGTTTATTATGTTTTAATTCAGCAAGTATTTTTTTCCTGTGAAATATAATGTAAAAACTTAAAAAACAAAAACCTCAATTACATAGAGTCAGGAGGTCAGAAGGGGAAGCTTTCATGCTCTGCAAAGATAGCAGAGTTCAACAGGAAGAAGCAAGATGCCTCTTCTTTCCTGGCAAGGATTCAGCCAATGAAGCCATGGACTCTTTGTTTACTATACCCCTCCCAAATTTCTCTTCCCCTCCATAAAAATGTTCTCCTTCCCTTGCAGTGTGGGCACTTGTACATGACTAACCATGGTTGCAGACCCTGAACTGCAGTTCTCTGCTGATCCCAAATAAATCTGCCAATGAAAAAAATTAATCAACAGTCTATGGAAGAAATGGAAAATTTTATTCAGGCCAACCTGAGGATTATAACGCTGAGAGAGTCTTTCAGTAAGCTCTGAGGATTGTTTCGTCCATTAGAGGTCAAAGCACAGTTATATAAGTTTTTGAGACAAAAGGTTATAGGTCCAATGACATATTGCTGACAATTTACATGATCCATACCTATACATACAGAGCAAGTAATGGGTCATGGGCTATCCTGGTCTCTTAAAAGATTAAGAAGGAAGGTTATCTCCTAAGGAGGTCTGGTTACTGCAGATGCACAATACACATTAAAGGGGAGGGAGGAAGCCCAAATGGGCAAAGAAAAATTTTATGCTTAAATTCTTCTTGTCTTACTATAAAATATGAATTTTATTTTTTATTATTTTTTTCATATTTTTTCTACTATGGTTTATTATAGGATATTGAATATAGTTCCCTGTGCTATACAATAGGACCTTGGTAATCCATTCTATATATAATAGTTTTCATCTGCTAGTCCCAAACTCCCAATCCAACCCGAATTTTATTTCATCAAACCCATCTTTGCTGGAGAAATACCTGGCAGTCTGTTTGTTTAAGGTCAACAATAGTATCCACATAGTCTTTTGAAGTTAGATAAATAGATGATTCAAAAATAATATAAAGAATGAGAATTAAGGCAAGCACAGCATGGGACAAGAAAGAGTAACAACAATAAATGTTGGGAAGAAGAGTGTGATACTGTGATTTATAGTAAGAAACATATATTTGTTTTTCATCCCTGTTTCTGGTAAAAAGCACAGATAACCTTTGGAATCTCCTAGGTGATGAGAGCTTAAAAATGTCTTTTGTTATGTTAATGAGGCAACCTTTGGAAAGCCCCCAGGAAACCTAAAGATGTGGACTATTTGCCAGGGGAGCCAACCTTGTGATTAGAGGGTTGAAACTTTCAGTCCCACCTCTGACCTCTTGGGAGGAAAGAGGGAGTGGAGATTGAGTTCAGTCATCAATAGCCAATGATATAATCAATCAATCATGCCTATGTGATGATGCTTCCACAAAGACCCTAAAGGATAGGGTTTGGAAAACTTTCAGGTTAGTAAACATGTAGAGGGAGGTTTAAGGTGAGGAGTATACCTAAAGAGATCATGACAGTTTCATGCCTTTTCCACATGCTTTTCCCTATGCATCTCTGGCATCTGACTGTTCCTTTTATTATAACCAACAATCTAGTAAGTAAAATGTTTCTTTGAGTTCTGTGAGCTGCTGTAGCAAATTAATGGAACCTGAGGAGGAGATCATGGGAACTTCTGGTCTGTATCCAGTCAGGTAGCACAGGTGACAGTGACAATCTGGACTTGTGATTGGCATCTGAAGTAGAAGGGGTGGGCAATCTTGTAGGACTGAGACCTTAACTTGTGGGATCTGATGATATTTCCAGATAGATAGTATCAGAATTGATTTGAATTGTGGGGTAAGCAGCTGGTGTCTGAGAATTGCTTGGTGTGTGGGGACACTCCACATTGTAAATAGTGATCAGAATCATTAAAGGGGAACCCCAAAAAGGACAGAAAATTGTTAGCTAGAGAATTAGAGTAGAAATCGAATGAGGGGTATTCCTGAAGCTAAAAAATACATGGTTTTTGAGGGAGAAAATTTTTACTTAAGAGTCTAATTCAAACATAGTAAATGGAAAAGTGTATATAGGATTTAGAAGAATTGTGAATCTTGACAAAAGCAGTTTTTGTGAAATGACATGTTTGCAAACATATGGCAATGCATTAAGAAGGCAGTGAGATTAAAATAAATAATGCAGATAGTTAATGTGGACAACCACTCAAGCATTATACTATGTCTCGCCAAAATTAAGAGAGATTATTATGGTATGAAGTTGAGAGGGATTTTTATCATTGTTGTTGTTGGAATATAAAATTGACTTGAATGTATGTAAATACTACTAGAAGAAACCTATAAAGATAGAGAGCTCAAAGCCTCAGGAAAGACATAAGATAATGAATTGATTATGTTGTACAATGGGTTGCCCCATTAAGCAGCCTCTAAGATGAAACTTAGAAGGCAGGATGTTTATTAAGGACTACCCATGGGATAGACAACCTGTGGAAAGAAGATGAATTGTGCAGAAGGAGACATCAGCTGAGATACAGACCCAATAATAGCCTCAAGCAATTTCACTAGGAATTCTATAGATATAATAGCCTTTCATAATCATCCCAAATTAGGCTAAGATGGCTAGGTCATCATATTCTTGCACAGATCAGTTATTAGATGTGCGCTGGCCTGGAAATCAGTGTATCTTGGGGCAAGGATGTCTAGAACTGAGGCAGTCGTAGGAGCAGCTGAAGGCTGCCTTCCAACAATAATCCCAGTAGCTGGGTCCTAGAGAAGAAAGAATGGTTGTGATCCTAAGTACAGAAGAAATAACTGCTTTGTATAGGTTAAGAGAAGACTTTTACACCAAGAGTAAAACCAGCCTTACGGATGACTTGAAAAGACACAACTAGTTCTTGGTTTACATGGAAAAGAAACAAACTAGAATCAAATCTCCAATAGCTAGCCAAATAACCCGGAAATAATAATTTGGGAAGAGATGATAATCCAAAGTCCAAAGCAGTAGTGAGGGGTCTGTCATCTAGTGAAGACTGGAAGTCAAATCAGGTAAGGTAATCATAGGGTCAAATGTAGATTAGCAACCCTAGAAAGACTATGGAGAGCATCAAAGAAACTTGACTAGTAAATATGAAATGGGGAAAAGAGTGGCTACATTCATTTAGAGTACCTTAAGTGATAGGGACTATGCTAAGTACTTTATGAGAAATGACATAGCATAGTGATTAAAAGTAAAAGCGCTGAAGCCAGAGAGCCAAGGTTAACAATCCCATATTGCCACATACAGCCTGGTGACCTCAAAGAAGTTACTTAGCATTTCTGTGTATCAATTCTCTCTTCTGTGAAATGGAGTTGAAAATAATATTAAATTTACTTGGATTGCTGCAGGATTTTGTGAAAGTTTATATAGGGGCATTGTTAATGAATGGGTGATACCAATCATCACAATAATCAAAAACATCTGAGGCAAAGCAGAAACCCCAAAACTCAATTGTGGGATGAGACACAGGAATCAAAATAAACAAATACTCACTTATTGACAATAAGATGGAAGTTAAAATTGGGAATTGAATGAGGGAAATTTTAATGCTGAATCATTGAGATTTGAGCATAAAGTTCCTTTTATTAAACGTTTAACTGGCAAGATGAGCTCCAGAATGTGAAATAGGTTTGAAATATATATATGTGGATTTTGGTTGACTCTAATTGCAACAAGCCAGAAAACTAGTTCACAGCAAATTCTAAGGTGCATAAGGGGTAAGACTAATATTCATCAAGAAGTTGATATATGTCAGTCATTGTTAAAAGTACTCTATGTACATTATTTCATTTAATTCTCACAAACAACATGTGAGTTACTTATTTTAATATATATATATAATATAATTAAGATAGGGAAATCATGAATGATGATTACTGGTGATAATTACTCTATATATGGTGATAATAGTTCAAATTGATGAAATTTGAATTCAAATAGAGGTTTGTCTCATTTCAAAGCTTGCACTGTCACATGTTGTGTTGCATGTGTGCTAATCTCACTTCAGGTAGCCTCAGGTAACTGGAAATGAGCATGCATCCAAAAAATAAGAAATAAAAGAGAAGATAAATAGGGATAAACAGGAACATAATTTTATTAACCCCCTCAAAAATAATTAATATACATATATAAAGTCATATATAGACATAGTCCTAGTTACAAGAAATAAAAATAAGGTTTGCGTATTTTCTGGTTTATTTGTCTCCATTCCATTAATTATTAATAAGCTACATAGTGTTTATATGCATTACAAAGTCTCTTTGACCTTATCTCACATAGAAAGAAATGGGAAATTTCCATCAGCTTGAACCTCCACCTGCAGAGTGAGGATCTTGGCTCCTGTAGAAGTCCTCTCAAAGTATTTCCAGGACTTAGTAGAGGGTGCTTTACAAGCGTTTGTGTATGTGTCCTCTATGAGTAGGCCTTGATAATTGCTATTATGACAACTTTTCCTACTATGTGTGGTTGTAATTCTATATCAGCAAAGAAAGCCAGTGACACTTCTTCACTGGGTACCTCAGTGTAGCCAGACTCTGCTGTACTTGACAAGGCCACGTTGTGTCCTCTAATCTTTTCTCCATTCTGCATGATCACTTTCCCACTCTTCTGTGTAGCACAGTTCCCACTCAGACTGCTGCTCACAGACCATTAAAGAGCAGTGTGAGGGGATGCAATCAGTACCTCTTTACCTTTGGCTTCAGTTTTATTACAGGATTCCCAAAGTAGGGCAACATGTCCCAGTTCTTCATGAGTTACCTATAGCACTCTCTTGTCCTAGGCCCTGACCCTGGAAACAACTGGTGTGACAGACAATATGATCTATGACAAATTATTACTTCCGATAATGAGTAAAGGTTCACATTGGGTTAAGCCTATTGTTCCTGGATTCTTCCTGCAGAATGATGTATATACTCAGTTTTCATACAAAAGGACCTAAGTCTCAGGTCTCCCAGTTGTAGCAAGAAATATGTCTGAATCCCAATGTTTGATGTCTGTGTTTGTGTGTGTGCATATGTATATAGTATAGTCAACTGTCTTGTGATACTCTTTTAATGTGAATAAAGAGATTCCTTGATGTAGTTAAATTATAGAGATTTAACACTGCTCTAAGACTTTACCAGACAAAAACAATTTAAATTCTCCTGGATTCAGAATGGAAATTACAATTAGCAGCACATTTTGGGTAATGGCATCTATGATGCCACAGTCACAGACATCCCGCCAGAATGTGGGTGGCTTGATTGGAGCCATTCATTGCCTGGCTCCATCTACACCCTGCAGAGCAATTTAGCTCTTTAAATAACCATACTGCTGAAAGCAACTATGTGCTGTGCAAAGTAAATCAACATACAAATCATTTGCTTATATCAACAAATCCTTAATTTGCTTCGTCACAAGAAATTTCTAATAAATCTTAATTGAGATCTTATTAAGAGTGAATTTGATCTACCTTAACATGAGAATATTCCCGAAGAAGATTTCATAAATGACATATATACTAGCATCATAAAGTAAGAGTGCTAATTGAATTTTTATAAAAGCAGCTTTTTAACCATTTTAGGAGAAGAAGTATCTTCAATCAGTGTCCAATTTATAAGGGTTTCCTGTGAAAGTCAGTCAGTGCATAATTTATTTCCCCAGCCTACTCATGGAAACTTCAAATCGTTATTGTAATTTGTAAGGTATTGGGACTTGCCCATCATTTTTGTGTTCATGCCTGAATTCAAATGCTTAAATTTCAGAACTTGGCTGTAAATTTATTATCCATTCAAACGTGAAGGCCTCAGATAAAAGTTAAGATTTTGTACTTAATTTACCCCTCAATTTTTCATATCATAAAATCAACTGACATCATTCTTAGATGTAAAGTAACATGATCGGAATGCACATTGGTCTACACTAACATAATCTTAATAATTTATTAACTTCAACTGCATCAGAGATACAACAGTATAAATAATTTAATAGTTATTTGGTAAATGGATTTCAAAGAAGATAATGGTGTAAAACTAATGTGTACCTTAGGTTCTTCAATTGTATCTAATGCATAACATCTCTTTTACATAAGGGTCTGAAAAAATTTTTTAAAATACAAAGGAATGGTAGAAGGAGATCAACACAGTCAATGTTATTCACACTAAATCTTAGGTTAGATGAAGTAGCAGTTCTAATACGGAACTCCAGAAATAAGCTGATTTACCCACCCAGTTACAGGCAGCTGTAATTAGGGCAGGCCTCCCAGTACTGAACAAGAAATTGCAAAGATGAAGAAACAGCTCTGTAGATTAAGTTCAGTGATTTTTTTCCAGATTTAACAACTAAGTATGTCAGTCTATTGTGGAGCGAACAAAGAAGATAAAAGATGTCATAATTTGTGCTTAGAGAAAGTGACTCATCTAGGTAAACAAGGGTATAAAAAGCACAATTACTTTTTTTTTTAATTGAAGTATAGTTGATTTACAATGTTTCAGGTGTACAGCAAAGTGATTCAGTTATACATGTATATATCTATTCTTTTTCAGATTCTCTTCCATTATAGGTTATTACAAGATATTGAATATATTTCCCTGTCCTATACAGTAGGACCTTGTTGTTTATCTATTTTATACATAGTAGTGTGTAGTTGTTAATCCCAAACTCCTAATTTATTCCCCCTTCCTTCCCCTTTGGTAACCATAAATTTGTTTTCTATGTCTGTGAGTCTATTTCTGTTTTATAAATATGTTAATTTGCATCATTTTTTAAGATTCCACATATAAGTGATATCATATGGTATTTGTCTTTCTCTGTCTGGCTAATTACTTCACCTAGTATGATGATCTCTAGGTCTAACCATGTTGCTGCAAATGACATCTTTTTATGGCTGAGCCCATTCCTTTGTTGATGGACATTTACGTTGCTTCCATGTCTTAGCTATTGTAAATAGTGCTGCTGTGAACATAGGGGTGCATGTATCTTTTCAAATTAGAGTTTCCATCTTTTCCTGATATATGCTGGAAAAAAAGCACAATTCCTCTAAAAATTTTGGTCCTATTTTTCTCTTTAACGAAATAAAAATCTCAATAAAGAATTACAACTTCAACCATAGTGAAGTTTTTGCCTGTTACTTCACAGTCTAATTACATGTAATATTACCAAAATTCCTAGAAAAATTGGTCAAATAAGCATTTTTCAAAATCTATTCATATCTTCCTAAAATCATGAATTTATTAAAAATGTACAAATTTAATTATTATCAACTTATTAAGAGTCAACTTTATTTTGCAAGCTTGAATACTCTGGTAACTTATAGATAGACACTAAAATTGCTACAATGGTGACAGCATTAGCACCTGTCTCAGAATGATTTTTGAAAAATAAAAGAGTTTATCCATATAAAGTACTTAAACAATGTCAGGTACATAATAAGTGCTCTTTAAATATTTTCTATAATTGTTGTAACAATTATAATAATAGTTAATAATGATATTGCATCTGATATCTATTATTTTAAAAAGGAATACAAACTATTATAGTATGACACAGCACTAAAGAGTGTACAATTTTTAGAAATTATTCTGTGATATTTCAGTTATTCATCCAAAAACAGAGAATTGTTCAGGATGTATTTATATTTTGCTTAAGAAAATATTCTTGCAAATGAATCCACTTGCTTTTTTTTGTCATGAAACTCAGCACATTTGATAAACCTTTTTAATGATTGTTTTTTTCAGGATATCATAAGCATTATAGAGTGTAGGGCAACAGGATGAATCTAGTAATTACCTGTTGACTAAATGAAGGTTTTACTGAAAATAGTAGTAAAATCAATTGTCTTTAAGTGAATTAAGCCTAATACATCGTCTGAAACAGGACACAATCCTTTTGATGATCCTATTCATACAGTCTTTGGAGTAAGTGCCTGGGTTAGAAATGCAGATCTTAGTAAGAGCATGGCCAGCCAGAGAGAGCCTGAGTCCTTGACTGAAACTCTATTCAGAGACTGCAATGCACTGGCTGTGCACCAATTCTGGTGTGGGGAGGGCAGCTTTCCCCCAAGAGGCCTGCCAGGTAAAGCCTCTATAGTTTCCCATGGTCAGGCCTGAAAAATCATACATAGGTTTTTGAACAGGAGCTGAACTCCTCACCCACAGTGCTGTATTTGAATTTCTACTCCCTTCATAACTGATGATGCTGATTGCTTCTTTATTAACTTATGGGTAAGTGTATAACTTCCTTTTTGAAGTCTTTATTCTTTTGCTGATTTTATTTGCTCATTATTGATTTGTGGGAAGTCTTCATGTATTCTGGAAACAAGTCTTTTGCCAAACACATATGTATAACATTTATTTTCTCCCACTCTGTGGCTTCCTGTTAATTTTCATACTTATGTCTGTTGCTTAACATCTTTTTTTTTTAAGTAGTTATGTATTCAGTATTTTATTTATTTATTTTTGCCTGTGTTGGGTCTTCATTTCTGTGCAAGGGCTTTCTCTAGTTGCGGCGAGCGGGGGCCACTCTTCATCGTGGTGCACAGGCCTCTCACTATCGCGGCCTCTCTTGTTGCGGAGCACAGGCTCCAGACGCGCAGGCTCAGTAGTTGTGGCTCACGGGCCTAGTTGCTCCGCGGCATGTGGGATCTTCCCAGACCAGGGCTCAAACCCGCGTCCCCTGCATTGGCAGGCCGATTCTCAACCACTGCGCCACTAGGGAAGCCCAACATTTTTTTTCTAAATAAAGATCTTTATTGTCAAGGCTTACTGGGTCCTCTCTAAGAAATCTTGACTATGCCAAGATTGTAAAGAGATATTGTGTGTTCTTGTAGAAGATGTGTACTTTTAGCTTTCTTACTAAGGTCAAGTATCAATCTCAAATTGTGTGTGGTATGAGATAGTGGTTCATTTTCTTCACATATGAATAGCTCATTGTACCAGAACCATTTCTTGAAGGCTTTCTTTTGCCATTAAGTGGATTTGGTACATTTTTAAAAATCCATAGGCCTTATAAATACATATTTGTTTCTGGACACTTAATTTGGTTCAATTGATCTAATAATCTATTTCTATGTCAGTACCACAATATGTCTTGATTATGAAATAAAGTATGATTTCTCAAAATGTTTAAACTATTTCTTCAAAATTATTTTGGCTATTTTAGATCGTCTGAATTTCTACATGAATTTTAGAATAATTTTATCAACTTCCAAAAACAATTTTTTTCAGAAATTTGTTAGAATTTGTTAATTCTAATAATAATTTCTGGGATAATTGATATAGAAGTATTGAGTCTTTGAATCCATAAGCATTGTATAAATCTCAATTTGTTTAAGTCTTCTTTGACTTCTGTCACCAAAGTTCTTTAGGTATTATTGTAGAGGTCTTATATATGTTTTGTTACATTCATCCATGCATGTTTTATGTTCTTCAGCTCTTTTGTAAATGATATTTTCATTTTAGTTTCATTTTATAACTGTTTGTTGATAGTATACAGAAACACAATTGAATTTTAGATAATGTTATTATAAAAAGTGAACTTATCAAATTAATTCTAGTAATTTTTATAGTTTTTAGGCTTTTATATGTAGAACATTATCTTTACTGTGAATAAAATTGTTTTATTCCTTCTTCTGTAAACCGTATACATTTTATTTCATTTTTTCCATTGCAGAACTTTCTAGGATCTCAAGAAAAAAGGTTGAAAGTACAAATCCTTACCTTACTCTCAGCCTTATGGGAAAAGCATTCATGTTTTCACCAACAAGAACATAAACTATGTTGTTAACTGTAGAACTTATAAATGACCTTTTGGGTTAAGAAAGTTTCCTTCTACTCCTAGTTCACTTCAAACTCATTTATAACTTTTATTTTGATTATTATATTTCTAAAGCCAACCAAATATTAAAATATTTTGGCTAAAGAAGAGCACATAGGATAAAGTAGGAATATAAGGGGTGGTTAGGTGAAAATACTATAGATGGTAAAATAAAGGATAGCTACCATCGAACATTGAGTCTTTTCTTAAGAGTATGTGTGTACTTCCAATATGGAAAACAGATACACTGTCATAAAACTGGTTTCTAGCATCTCTCTAACTAGGATCTGTATTCCTGATACCATGTTTTAGAATCAGATGGCTACTTAACATTCATTGCTCAGTCACATTTTTTAAATAAGCCAAATTTAATACCTAGAGTTGTTGTGATAAATAAATGCAAAAAGAATATATGGAAATCTTCAATTCATCCACTGACACATAGCAACATTTTATATTTTTTAATTGCTCTAATGGTGATATTTCAGATGATGAAGTCATAATTACATTCATCATGAAGATGATGGTGATGGCAAATAACCATTATTAAAACACGATACATAGTTGTGTTTAATGCCCATGGCAGACTAATAAAAGAAAAACCACTGAATCTAATAGAAGGAATAAATACTTAAAAATAAAATACATTGTCCTAGTGGAAAAGTAGCAACAAGATACAAGCTACCTTCCATTCAAGATGTCTCAAGGTAAAAATAACTGACATTTTAAAACATCAACATAAAACCTGGGTCTATAATGAAAACTGCTTAAGCAGTTCCTGTAATTTTTCTCTACAGTTATGTAAACTACCAGCTCTATCAATCTAGTGTTTTTGACAGTATTGTTTTCATTTATTCCTTGTCTCATTCTAAATACATGATTTATTACACAATAGTTTTAGCTGAAATGATTCAAACCAAGAGAACAAGAAAAGCAAAAGTAAACTAAGTTAAGTGAGGCTTGTACACATTGTGTGTGCACTGAGGTTCTGCACTTTTGATGGAAGAGCTCCACTTTCAGTCACAGCTATATAGCAGCTAAGAGCCAAGTGCAGTTCAGTGAATTCACAAACCATGAAAAACATTGTGAAACCTAGTAACATCTAACAGAGAAAATAGTAATGTAAGATGGGTATTATATTATAATTATATTATTATGGATATTATAAACATTCTTACATTACAAAAATCTAGCAATATGTTACAGAATGTCTGTCAATGATGCTCATATCATACCAAAGCAGAGCAGAGTTGAAACATTCTACCTGGAGTTGCCCAATATAATGAGATTCAACTACATGATTCTGATTTTATAAAAGTTAAGCATACTTGAATATCTCCTTACACCTTTGAAATTTTCCTCATACATTCCCTATTAGAGATTTGATCAAATTCAAACATGAGTATATGCACTTTGTTCTCAAACAATAGCTCCTTTATATTAAGGATGATTATCCCTTTTCTTCATAAAACTCTGACTGATTTATGCTTCTTGACAAACACAAATCATTATTTACACAACTGTAATACATTTTTTTTCCTTTGAAGAACTGACATAGCGACAATAGTTGTTTATCCTATCTGTGATAAAATTCATCAAAATTGCCTGTGGTTTTAACAAAATGACATTGAACTTTTGAACTGATTTGACTGTAGGAAAATTGAGGCCAAAATTTGTTCAGGAAAAATAGTTAACTGAAAGAAAATACTCTATGGAATTATGTCAGATGTATAGGTAGGAAGTGACAAATAATGCAGCTATTGACTTCTTTTTCAATAAAAAAATCTATGTTATTAGTATGTAGTCTGTGAATTGATAGCATGACTGGTGAGAGAACCAGTAAAAATTCTACTTAGAAAATATTTTTCAGGATGCCTTTCTTCTTTGGTGTGTAGATTAATAATTTACTCTTTTTGTATGCAGACTTTGCCAATTTAACTGTCCATTTCTCATTCTTGAAGGATTCTGACTGATAAACTATCTTCCAGTAACACTGATTATTCAGCAATGCTGAACTTGCAAAATATAAACAAACTCTGAATCTTCTTGCAAATTTGCAGCCATATCATTGCCTTCTAAATTCAGTGTGTCTAAAGTGTATTAATACTACACTGCATACTGACCATTCAAACTCTTTATCATGTAAGGACTGAAACTAACACTAAGAAGCTCTCTTTGTTTTATGCATAAAGTATTGACATTGGTGGCAACATTAGAGCAATTAAGAGACAGTATTAACTGAAAACTGTTTGGTTTTCAATATTGGATAGAGTGCATAGAAGACACAAACTCCCTTAACTTCCATTTTAATATTGATGCTTACGTAAACAGTATGTATGGGATATTTTCAGAAGCAACTTTAAAAGAAGACAAAGTAAATTGTATTTGGTAGTACATATTTCACCATTTCCTTTGTTAAAGAGACAAGTCACTCTCAAGGTCACACTTCAGCAACAACCAAGTAAAAATTAATTTTTTTTCAGAAATGGCAATTAAGTGGCAGTATAATTATTTCTTACAAGAAAGAACAATACATCCTGCAAAGAAGAATTTCTCCCACAAAGATTCAAACTGTATGAATATTAAGTGTTTATATTTGCATTATGCAATCAATTTCAAAATAAAGTAGTATCATATACATTCCATATGTTTCCACACTTCCACATTTCATCTGATAGAAGGACCAGGCTTCCACGAATTTTGTGCAACTGACATGATGATTTACCCAAATTCAACCTGGAGATCCTATCAGAGAGCAACCTGAGGTAAGATAGCAGAAACAGAAACATAAAAAAGGAAGTAGGGCTATGTCACCAAGAGTGACACATGACATGGCCAAAGGTGAGCCTGTAGAACCACTGATGCTGCTGCCCTGCCCTTTCAGGCCCAAGTCCCTAAGGCCTGGCCACCACTGCAGCAGTGAAGAAGTTCAACTTCTTGAAGCAGCTGGCCAACCAAACTGTGGCTAGAGCTGAGAAAACAGAAGTCCTCTGTGAAGATCTGTTACAATTCAAGCTGTGCATGGACATGGTTCAGTCAATGTACCACCATCCCCACAAGAGCCTGATGGTGTGCTTCCAGGGCCAGTGTGGCACCAATGCCAGGAGATACAGAAAACCCCTTTCAAAACTCAAAATATTCAAAACGCATCAGCTCAGCTAGAAGAATTTCTCTTGGGGAAGATGCTGGACACATGTGGGGATGCTGAGAATCGATTAGCTCTAAACTCTCTCAGCATGATGGAGTGCTTTTCTTTGTTGAAGAAAAGATTGTGGACTTTCTGCATGACATAAACAGAAGTGGAGATCCCTAAATATAGAGAAACAGAGGAAATAGCTCAATAAAATGGGATTTGGTTAGAGCTAGGCGGAACTAAGCTCACAAAACTTCAGAAGTCAACTTTCAGGGGCTTCCATAAAAAATAGATACCTTAAGAGATGGTTGAAGCTGGAAATCAAGTAGAACACTGCAAAGATCAATTTGCAGCAGACATGAGCAACTGTATGGCTAAAGAAGGGCAGTATAACAAATTCTTTGTTTCATTATTAGAAGCCCAAGCAGATTACCATCAAAAAGCTTTAGCAGTCTTAGGAAGGGCCCTCCCTGGAATGTGAGCCAATCAAGGTAGGTGTGTGGAAAACCAGCTTTGGGGACTCCTTTGAAAGAATAGAGGTGGTTCTGGTTGAGACCTGTCATTGCTTCTCCTAGAGAACCACATAGAGAAGGGCATTTTTAAATTGGTATTGGGGCCTCCAAGTTAAAGAAACAGAGCTGTTTTAGACTGCTCTACCTCTAACCTAGATGAGTTCTATTCAGACCCCCATTCTGTAGGCTGTTGATTTAAAGTCCTAATTATGGAAATTGCCTTAAATTTTGATGACTTTTAATCTGTGTGAATAATGGACACAAGTTGCAAGTGTGCAGGATTGAGACAAAAAAACTTCAAGATTTATGGAGAACAGGTCAAAAGTTGTCACCACAAAATTTCGTTAAATTTAGGTATTTAATTAAGTTCCTTTCAGAGCTTGCTTATACCAGCAGCATTAACAAAATGCACTGCAATCATATTTGTGCCTAACTTGTTATGGGCCAAAAATGAAGGAGTGCTTGCTGAAATGGCTGTAGCCACATCCATTCACGTGGTTATGGTGATTGAACAAATCATTCAGTATGACAACTGGTTCTTCACTATAAAGGTAAAATGTAATGTATCGGAGCATTTGTACATTTCCACACAAATTCCATCACTCTTCCCACACTGGAAATGACTAACTCAGGGACCCTGCAGAAGAAGTGGCCTGCCAGTTTGGTGGAGATGGAAGGAGAATTGGCTAAGAAGGAGAACTTAAATATGAAGCTTATGGACTTCTAGGGTAGCACTCTAAAGAAAGCATATATCCCCTGCTTTCCACCTGCCTCTCCCATCTGCAGATCACATCACCTTAGCTTCAGTGGACCCAGAGCACCCTCCGAAAGCTCTACGGCTGAAAGCAGTGAAGGGGATAAGACTGCCTCTACTTTATGGACACATTGGAACAGGGGCTGAGGAACTGGAGTCAGATAACTATTAGCCAAAGCCAGTCTCAGGAAGCTGTCAGGTCCCATCAGCTTTGGTACAGCTCACAGGTCCTCTGATCTTAGCACTCATACTTTGCTCTGAGCTGTTAAAAATCCTTCCAGCACACCTAAAACCAGGAAAACCACCTTCTGGCTACCCTGGGGGCCAGAGTTGTCCAAGAATATCTTAGCATCTAACCCGTCTCTCATCAAATCCTCCTTGCACTCAACATACAGGGCAGGCTCTAGGCTAGCCCTCCGCTGTCTCCCAGCTCTCTGGGCCCTGGGGGTACTTCCATAGCCTGTCCTTTACAACCTCACAAACACCCACTGACACAGCCCCAACCTAGACCAGCCAAGTTGGGTAGCCATAGCCCTTCCAAACCCATGGCATTGCCCAGTAAACATGGACTTGAGCAATTATCTCACACTTCTCTCCAGAGTCCAACACCCTTAGTACTTCACTCAAAGAGGACAGTCCTAGATTTTAGCTTCTTAGATTCAAGCTTTGAGTAACCTTGAGACTGTACAGTTACATAGTGAAATCTTACTGAAACCAAGACAAATACCAAAGCCATGATACTGACCCAGTGTGCCCCCATCCCCTTATTCTCCTGATGCCCACTCAGTGGGGTATGGCAACCTCACCAACACAGCACTAACAGCTTTCAAAATAGTAATGGATATATGATCTTCCATATTTCGTAATAACTGGGGCTTATAATATTTTATGACAACAATTCTAGGTTTTCAGAACCACTTGGCAGCATATTTCCTGAAATACACTCATATTCAGTAAGCAAAAATTGCCCGGCTACATTTTACTGGATATGGATGATACAGAAAGGGCAGCCTTATGAAAAAAGCTGCCTCCTAGCCCTTGACCTCTTCTTTACTGGTGAGTGGAATAGGGCAGGCAGCCATACTATGCAAGACTTTGCCTTTTGCTCAGCTTGAGGAAAAAGTGGAGGCTAACACTTAAAGATGAATGACTTGTGTCTTGAGAAGTTGAATTTACTTAAACGGGAAAGAAATGCCAAAAGCAAAAGCAAAACAAAATGAAATACCTAGACTGGAAAGAATATTATTGCTGAGATGTGTATAGGAAGCTTTAGTCACAGCTGTTATTGCAAGCAAGTAGCGCCAAGGCAATTTGAAATGAATAAGAAGCAATGTATAAATGATTTATTTAATAAAATACATTACTTGTAAGTTACCTACTTCCTGCTACTTGGACTTTCATTCTTATGTATTAGGAATGAGTTGCTTCTCCTTCACTCTTGTTGCAAAATCATTTTGTATTAAGTATGGTCCACTTCTCCCCTAAACTTCTCAAACCATAATCTTTTGTGTTAACCTGACTTTCACTGGTTGGTCCTTAGTTGCAAGCAGGAGAAAACAACCAGGAAGCCAAATGTCTTTGACTATTCGGGGTCAATGTCTGCACAAGCAGTGGTTTGTCTTCCTGGGCTAGTTCCTTCAGAGGTTGTAGGTAAGAGTTCTAATTGTCATATATGGCCTGGCCATTGTTTGTATATCTATTGTCTCTCAGTCCTCATTCTGATCATTCTGTGCCTTGCAAGAAGTTGACCAGCTGAGTAAAGGCTAGATCCAGGTCTTCACTGCTTTAGGATTGTTTAGTTGTGTCCTTATGCAACTGTATGAAAAACAATTCTTGGCATTTTTGTTGTACTATCATGGTAATCATCTGACAAAAGAGCAGCTGCATAGAAGCATATAAGATCAGGGATATAATGTAGTGGAACAGCATAATGACTACTAAAATGAATACAAAGTAACAATAATTAATACTTCATTTAAGATGCTTGGAACCAGGAGCCCAACCTTCTGAACTCAGGCCAAAGAACAAGTCTCATAGACCACAAGGAGAAAACTTAGACATTCAAGTAGCTTCTTCCTTAAGGCAATAATATATAGCCTATTCTACTTTGCTTGTTTCATTCATCCAAATAAAGCAAGAAGTATTAGCAATGGCACAGACATCATTATAATTTACCAACAAGAAATTGAGAGCAATTTCACTAGTCATGCCAATGAGTTCAGACTGACCTATATTCCACCTAGGGCAGAAGTAATATCTTTAATAACTTCTATCAGAGTTATTGATAAGTTTCCTTCACTTTTGTCTATGTGTAAGATTAGCACCAGTGGGGACACTGCTCTGATTTTTCATATTAAAAAATGAATCAGTAATTTGTATGAGTAAAATGTTTGAATAATCAAGAGTGGCCTTTTTTTGGATATTGTGCCTGGGTCAGAATTTCCAGACTTGGTTATTATAGAATTAGGGTCTCTGTGTATAGAAAAATCTTTAAATTTTATTCCTAAATTTCATGAGTTACTTGTCTGAGGCAAACAAGACCTGGAACCCTGGCTACAAATAAAGTAGTACCTGCTAGGGGCACTCAAAGATGCAGAGAAACAAAGGAGTTGTCCACAACATGAAGTCAGAATCAAAGCCTTACATTAGCTAGGTTACATATTTGGATCTCTATTAGTCTCTTTCAGGTGGCAAGTACTTGGCCTATTGCCCTGTGAAGATTGTTGAATTCAAATTTAGAATTACCTGTCATGTGATCAATAGATTTGTAATGCTTTTTTTTCTTTCTGGGATGGAGTGGCACTAGCAAAGTCACAGGTTCATTTGTTTATGGTCACTTGTTCATATAGTTGCAAGTAAAAACACTATCCAGTTGTAATTCCCTGAAGTGTCACTTGATGAAAGCAGAATTGACCACAAATGTTTATCATGAGGGTCTGGTGATACATGGTATAGTCAATAGTAGGTAAAATTGAGAGCAGTAACTACATTTGGGATAATCTAAGAATTGTCTTAGAATGTGTATTTTTTTAAAAATTTCCGTGCTGTACATTTTTATCCCATTTTATATTTTCCATGCTATACATTATTTAAAATGTCTATGTTTTGATCTAAAAAGTATAATAAAGAGGAAAGAAAGTAGAAAAAGGGCCTTATAGGTGAACAACAATGAGGAATCTATTGAAAATGAGAAGAATGTTTATAAGTGAGAAAGTAAGAAACAAAACAGGACTCAGGTGTGAAACAGACTTAGGTTTGACATCTTGAGTGAAAGCAGTCCACTATCTGACATCATCTGCTTGTTCTGGAGGTCTTGGGTCAGCTTTGTACTTAGGAAAATGAGTTGCTTCTTTAGGATATCTGTGAATCTTCACTTTGAGGTCCCCTATTGGAGTATTATCCAATTGTGTACAATTCTACATTGCTTCTTTAGTTGCGAAAGGTAAACCTAAGCATTGACTTCCTGAAATTTTTTATTTGTTGTTAATAGAACCTGATAAAATTGATTTCAACAAGGTTCAAGACCAGCTTTTTCTCTGATGTCTTTTCCGATACATGAGAGCTCCTTGTTCAAGATCTGAAGAAGAAAGGCAATCTTAACTTGATGGTGATAGGATAGGGTATAGTACTTAAGTCCCTTGCAATATTTTGCCTTGACTGCATGTAGCAGATCATAGGCTAGTATAAAAGAGAAAAATCTCTAAATGCATAGACACCTCAGTTACCAATTCATAGAGGGTAAATTGATGTGTCTGTGAATGAGAGGACTATATGGCCATTAGGGCTAATTGGAGTACCTTTAGCCAAAGAAATTAAAGGTTTTCAAAATTTTACTAATTTTAATTTAAGGATGCCATTGAGCTTTTCAACCTTTCAAGAAGATTGTGAGTGGTAAGGACAGTGTGGTTTTTGAGTAAGAGATAACATCTTATAGAGTTCTTTTATAATGGTTTCCATAAAGTATGTACATTGGACACATTATATAAATGTTGGAATGCCCCAGGTTGGAACATAAAGTCAAGCAGCATTTTAGTGACTTGTTAGGGCAGTGACTTTTTAGCAAAAGAGTTCTTCAATCTATTCTGAAAATAGACATAAACTAGCTAAAACATACTCAAATCCCATCATGAAGGGAAATTGGATAAAAGCCATTTCAGGTTGCTCAAATAGCCCTTGAGGATTTGCTTCCTGGCAATGTCCTACCCTTACAGGTTTTCCAGGATTATGTTGTTGACAGGTGATGATAAAAATAACCTCAGATGTATTATTAAAGTCTCCCAGTTGCTTTGAGATAGTAACCAATTTGTCTTTACTATGATGAATATTTTCATGGAGAAATATTTATGATATCTACTAGAACTCATCTGGTGCCACCAAGAGGCTGACTTTGGAGGACCAGAAATTATTCAGTGAAGGTCAGTGTGAGAATGAGAAACACCAAGAGGCCTCAGTCTTGTGGGATGGAGTGGGGCGAGGCTATTTTAGCGGGAGCCCTATCTTGTGTGAATTTTCTCTCTGAGAATTTCACCAGATTCTCATAGTGAGGATTTGAGAAAGATCCCTTCATGGCACTGGAAGAGGAAAGGAAAATGTAATCATTGTGAAAGGTGAGCAGCACGTTATCAATGACAGTGACCTATACTCCAAGGGAAAGAACTTCACCAGATTGCAATTCTGGAAGCACATTCTACTGGGGCAAGATGATTTCTCCTTCTTCCGTCATCTCCCATCTTCTTGGAGGAGAAAAAACAAAACAACAAAATTCTCATTAGGGGATAGGACTTTGAATAAATAGATTGAGAACTCTGCAGTTAGAGAAAGGAGTAGGGTGTGAGGATAAGGAACAGAAGCACTTGTGAAAGCCACAGTCCTGCGATGCATGGCCATTAAAAGATGAATACTAAATCTGAAGTTTATAGAATGCTCCTACTAACTAACAATTTACCACCACTCCAATAGGCCTCCAGTTTCATTACAATGGATTACAGATGAAAGAGTTACAAGACACAGACTCTCTCCAAGAGCAGCATATAGGAAATCCCCAAAGCCAAAAAAGAAGACAAAACCAAAGCACACTAGAGAAATAAGTTGAAGCTTCTTGTAACTAAAGATAAAATAAACATTAGACATATTAACAATTAAATAACACAACCCAAGTACTAGCCAAATTATCATAAGTTCATACTAAAGATTTATGTACTTCATTCTATTACCTGATAAACCTTATCCAACTGTCAACAAAAAATTCAAAAACATGCCAAAAGTCAAGGAAAAGCACAGTCTGAAAAGATAAAACAAGCGTCAGAACCATATTCAGATATCAAATAGATATTGGGATTGTGAGAGAAGAAATTAAAAATAATGATGGTTAACATGGTAAGGGATCTAATGCAAAGAGAAGACATATATGAACAGGTAGGTAGTGTAAACAGAAAGATGAAAAGCTATGAAAGAATCAAAAGGTAATACTCAAACTATGAAATAATTGAAAAAATCAATGCTAGAAATCAAATAAACAGTAATAGAAATGAAGAATGACTTTAATGAATTCATTGGTAGACTCAGCATGGCCAAAAAGAATCAGTGATGAATAAGAAAGATCAGTAGAAACTCTATAGACTGAAATACAAAGAGAAGAAAAAAGAATGATTTTAAAAACAACAACAAAAGGAAAAAGAACATCCAAGAATTGCTTAACAATGTCCAAAGATGTAACATACCTATAAGTGGAGTATAAGAAGTATAGAGAATGGAGCAGAAGAAATATTTAAAGAAATATTGGCCAAGAGCTTTCCAAAATTGACAACGGACAACAAACCACCCATCAAGGAAGATCAGGGAATATCAAACAGGATAAATACCTCCTCTGCAAAAAAAAATCCATACCTTGGCATATTATTTTTAAATACAGAAAACCAAATACAAAGAGATAATCTTAAACGAAGCCAGGAGAGGATGTGTGACACCTTACTTAGAGAGGAACAAGGATGAGAATTATAGTGGAATTCCTACACAAACTATGCAAGCAAGAGGGGAGTTAAATATTTAATGTGTTGAAAGTAAAAGGAAAAAACTAACTAGAATTTTATCTCCAGGAAATTATCCTTCAGAAGTAAAAGAGAAATAGACTTCCTCATATGAATTAAAACAGACCTGTCCTGCAGACCTGCCTTGAAAGATATTTTAAAAGAAGTTCTTCAGGGAGAAAGAAAATTCCATTGATCTGACACCGGATCTAAATAAAGCAAGAGCACGAGAGAAGGAATAAGTAAAGATAAAATAAAATAGTTTTTTCTTATTTTTAAATGTTCTAAAAGATAACGCTTCGTTAAAGTAATAATAGTATACATGTATTGGGTGATTATGGCTTATGGATAAGTGAAATGAATAAATCAATGCCACAAAGGATAGGAGGGAAGAATGGGAATACTCTATTACAAGGTACATGCACTACATGTATAGCAGTACAGTAGTGATATGTGTAGCAGTATAGTGTTATTCAAAGGTGAACTTAGATTGTTTTGAAATATACATTTTGAACCCTAGAACAACTACTAAACATTTTTTAAAAAGAGATATAAATGATATATATGCTAAGGGAGGAGATAAATGGAATCATATAAAATACTCAGTTAAAACCAGAAAAGGCAAAAAAAAGGGGAAGGGAGAAACAACAAAAAATACAATGAGTAGAAAACGGACACAAATATGATAGACATTAATCCACTGTATCAAATAGGAATGTTCTAAAGACACCAACTGAAAAACGGATGCCAAAATGAATAAACAAAGTAAGACCCAACTATATGTCATAAATAAGAAACTCACTTTAAAGACTTAGATGAGTTAAAAGGGCAGAGAATGATATACCATAATAACACTAATAAAAATACTAAAGCACCTTCCTATTCAAAATGCATTTAAAATTTACCTTAAGGTTTATCATTATAATAAAGTTTTTTCTGTTATTGCTATAGATTGCACATTCAGAAACTATAATTACTTCATAGCAAATTTATGTAACTTTTACTACTACTGAACATTTGTTTTGAGGTTTCTTACATTTTATTAAAAGATTTGGAAACTTTGAGTAAAAACAGTCAATATTACTTTTAACCTTTGTGCCATACTTTGAGAAAACTTACTACATTAATAATTATTTCAGCTTTCATTTAAAGACTAAAGGATTCTAAATATTACTTAAGAAGATGTTTTAAAGAACATTCAATTACTTTTAGATTTAATTCACAAATTAATTCTTCTAGGAGTATTTTTATTTAACAATGGATATGATATTACAAGAATATTTATGAGGCAAAGAAACCCATCTCTAGTAAATGTAACTCCAAAAAACCATATGTACAATTTATTGAACACTAGCATTCACATTCGATGTTGATATATTTTAAATAAATTTATACTTATGACAGCTTATATGCCTGGGGCAAGGTATGATGTTGTTTTATTCAAATGGCAAGGTATGAATTTTTTTATTAAAATGTACATCAGAGAAATACTCTCCTTCAATTTTAGAAATTTTGTCCACAAAGGAGGTTTTTAAGAAAAAATGTAGGACAGCAAAGTAACTTTTATAGAAATTGTGTGATGATTTTTCTCTATTTTTTAATCTTTACATCTTTATTTTTATATTTTTGTGCAATCAATGACAATTATATTATTAGGTTATATTGACTGAGCACTTACCACATGCCAGGCTTTGTGTGAAGTGCTGACTATAGATTTTTTCATTTTAAAATTGAAGCCATAATTTATATACAGTAAAATTCACACTATTAAGTGCTCAGTTCTGTGAATTTTTAAAATGTATACAGACCTATAGTTACCACTAAATTCAGGATGAGAGCAGTACATCATTTAAAAATATTTCTCATGTCTTTTTGTAGTCAACCCCTCGGCTTTACTTCAGACTCTGGCAACAATTGATCTGTTATCTATTCTTAAAGTTTGCCTTGGAAAGAATGTCATATAAATGAAATCATACAATATGTAATTTTTTGAGTCTGGATTTTTTCACTTTGCAAAATGTATTGGAGATTCATCCATATTGTCACATGTAGCCATAGTCTATTCCTTATTGTGGAAGAATAGTTTGAATTCTATTGTGGAGATTTGGATGTATCATAGTTTGTTTACTCATTTCACAGTTGAGGAACATACGGTTGATTCCAGTTTTTAGTAATTATTAATAAAGCCTCTGTACACATTCATGTACAGGTTTGTGTCAATGTAGGTTTTCATATTACTTGGTCAAATTTCTTGAAGTGTGATTACTAGGTTATATGATGATTATATTTTTAACATTATCAGTAAATGTCCAACTGTTACTAAAGGGATCTACAAACTTGCATTCCCCCAATGATATGAGAGTTCCAATTGCCTCCCAACCTCTACCAGTACTTAGTATTGCTTATATTTGTAAAGACATTCTAATAAGTGTGTTTCAATTTGCATTTCATTAATGAATAATGATGCTGAGCATCTTTTAATATGATTATTTGCCATATATATTTCTTCTCTAGTAAAGTATATGATCAATTTTTTAAATTAGGTTAGTTGTTTATTATTGAGTTTTGAGTATTCTTTATATATTGTGTGTACAAGTTCTTTATAAGATAGATCAAATATTTTCTCCCAGTTCATGCTTGAATTGAGATTTTCTTAAAGTTTTAATTTCAGTAAAATCCAATTTATGTTTTATATTTTATGAATTATGCTTTAAGTAAACTAATGTCATACGATTTTCCCATATTTTCTTCTAGATATTTTTATAGTTTTAGCTTTTACCTTTAGGTGTACAATACAATTTGAATTAATTTTAAAATATATTTTTCTGTAAGTGCGTTTATGTGGTTGTCTATTCAAAAATGTATCATTGGTCTATTTGCTGTACAAAGAGTGAATGAAACCAAAATTTTCACAAATATTTTCTATGACATTATAAGTAAATGTCACTGATTTTTAAAGTTAATGAAATGTGATCTTGCATGTTTTCTGAAAGTATATTTAAATTAAAATAATAAATGTAATTATGAATATAAATATTATATAAATATCTAGTTGAATTCAGGAAGAATCTTCTAACTGAAAATACCATTTCTATCAATTATAAGTCTATCAAATTTTAAACATGAGAAATATAGTGATGCTTATAATGTAAATAATTGGACATAGATATTACAATTTTTAAAAAACACATTAAAATATAGATATAAAATTGCATATCCCAAAGTTAATTTCTGTTCGATTGTAATCTTGAAGAAATTCACCAGGATGGTTAACCTATGCACAATACATGTATTTGATGACTTAAATGTTCTAAAGTTGGATATGATGGCTAAAAAAATTCATTATATTTCTAAACAATATTCACTTATTTTCTCATTTGAATTTACTAAAATATGGAAACATATTAGAAATAATTCATCTTGACAAAACCCACAAAAATCATTTCAGTAAAGTTTTTTTGTTTGTTTTTATTTTTTAGCTGCACATGGAATATCTCCCATTTGCCTTCTATGAGGAAAATTATTGCCAAATAAACTTTATATCAGTGATATTATATAGGGAAAGTGAAAAAAAGCAATAACTGTTGTGGATTATTAAAAAGTGTTTTACACTTTTCTTTGACATTTTTTATATGATATTTTCCTTACTGATTTACTTAAATTGTTACTCTGAGTAAAATGAATATGAATTTGTCTCTTAACAGCCAATAACAACTTTATTGAATTATATTGATTCTTAAGTTATCCAATTAACTAAATGATAAAATTTCTCTTTTCTTTCAAAAGATCTCACTGTTATTCTCTAACACACTTACATATCCATTATCATGATAAAGATAGATTCATATAACACCTCAGCTATCAGGATGTCTCCAGAGTGCACTAGCAGTTTTATAAATGTCACCTCCTGAGTATTACATGTGAAAATGCATCAGTGCAGTAAAGCATCGAACTGGCCTTGTTTCAATCACTGGAGTATTACATTTTAAAGGTCAGATGTATATGATTATTTTACCTGAGCCACCTTGTTGGGAGGAGAGTGGCTGAGTCACTCACGAATTGCTCCAATTTTCTTAATGGTTCAAAACTTAAAGGAAAGAACCTTGGAAATATGAAGTGAAGAATCCAGACATCAAAAATGTAAAATAATTTAATCACAAGACTGTAGTTTGTACACATGAGTACTTGGTGTTAAAAATTGGGGAGGATATAAACAATTTATGTTTAAAATATAAATGTGATTAGCTTTAAAAATTGTATACGCTTATCCTAAGTAACTTGTGAAAAATAGTGGCATAAGTAATTGTTCTATATCTTATTCTATATCTCTATATATTCTACATACAATTTGACGTACTTTTTATTCTTAATTTGCATAGAATTCTATTTGATCAATTTCAACTTCATGAACTCTATAAACTTGCTCCAATTCTCCTTCAAAAAATTATTGAAGGTGCATGTTGAGATTCACTAACTATGAAAACATTAATTCTTTCAGGTCGTCATGAATAAGTGGCAAATAAATCCAGTAGACACCATTTGCATGAACAGTATCCTGACTTAGTATTGTAGTGAAATAGTTCCATATCATTTTTTTTTTTTTTTTTTTTGTGGTACGTGGGCCTCTCACTGTTGTGGCCTCTCCGGTTGCGGAGCACAGGCTCCGGATGCGCAGGCCCAGCGGCCATGGCTCACGGGCCCAGCCGCTCCGCAGCGCGTGGGATCTTCCCGGACCGGGGCACGAACCCGTGTCCCCCGCATCAGCAGGCGGACTCTCAACCACTGCGCCACCAGGGAAGCCCCCATATCATATTTTAAAAGTCCCTGAAAAACAACAATAGTATTACCTGTAAATATTTTTCACTTTACATCATCTACAATAGAGCTACATGACTGTAACTGAACACCAGACCCAGAATAGGCAGAGAAGTAGGGCCATATCCACACACATTTATATGAATAATCATAGGTAGGGCTATTTTTTCTGGAATTTATCAGGAAGCCCACATCAAAAGATGCATTTATATAATTTTCTTCAAATACTCTGTTCATTAAAACAAAGAAGTCTAAATTCAAACCAAAAATACGATCTCTTGAGAGATCTTAACAAAAATGAGGTAGCTAATGAAGACCAAGGCACCCACTCAAATATATTAGAACACAACATTCATGGATTAAATGCTCTATCCCTTTCAATGAGATATTGGTGTATTCAATTTTTATTTCACCATTATCTCTAAATTTCCCTGTGCTGTATTCATACATATCTTCAATATATGTGAAAAGTTAGATTAAAGGTTAATCTAAAAATTAACTAATAAGAACCTAAAATCTAGAAGGAGAGGTTGTTTGAAACTATCAATGACCATTACAAGTGAGGATTTCATATAAAATATTTGCTTTTAAATGACATCCAAGAAAGATACACTTCCAGAATAGCAGAATAAAAATTAACTTCACTGTAAAAGTAATAAGATCCCTCACAAATATTGTTAAAATAAATTAATAATCAAAAACCTTCCCATAAAGAAAAAATCCAGGCTCAGATAGCTTCACTTGTGAGTTCTAATAGATGTTTAAAGACGAATTAACACTTATTTTTCACAAACTAATCCGAAACATAAAAGGAGAGGTGCTTCATCCCAACTCATTCTATGAGACCAGTATTATCCTGATACCAAATCCAGACAGATACCACAAGAAATGAAAACTATAGGCAAATTTCCTGTACAAAAATAAGTATAAAAATCATCAACAAATACTAGTAAACTGAATAATGCAGTATATAAAAATGATAATATACCATAATGAAATAGTATGACAATACATCATAACAAAATTGATCTCAGTAATGCAAGCTTGGTTTAACATACAAAAATCAATCACTGTAATGTGCCATATATAAAGAAGAAAAATAGTTTGTTCGTCTCAGTAGACAGAAAAAAAGCATATGACAAAATCAAGCACACTTTCATGATAAAAACACTCAAACTGATAAAAGGTATCTATGAAAAATTCCCATTTAATATATACTTAATAGTGCTTTCCTCTAAAGGTCTTGGGTAAGACAAAGATGTCCGTTCTCACCACTATTATTCAACAATGACCTGGAGGTTCTAGACTGGGCAATCAGAGAAGAAAGTGAAACAAAATGGAATAAAATTAACAAGGAAGAACAAAAATTATCTCTATTCACAGATGTTATAACCTTAATTTTTATTGAAGTATATTGATTTATAATATTATATTAGTTTCAGGGATACAGCATAGTGATTCAGTACTTTTACAGCTTATAGTCCATTAAAAGTTATTACAAGATAATGTTGATGAGTCCATGTATATACAATATATCCTTGTTTATTTTATACACAGTAGTTTTTGTCTCTTAACATACCACTGCCCCCTTCCTTCTCCCCACTGGTAACCACTAGTTTGTTTTCTATATTTGAGTCTGTTTCTGTTCTGCTACACACATTGATTTGTATTATTTTTTAGATTCTATATATGTGTTATCATACAGTATTTGTCTTTCTTTGTCTGACATTGTACTTACCTAAGCTCATATTCTCTAGGTCCATCCACATTGCTGCAAATGACATTATTTTGTATGGCTGAGTAATATACTATATTATATATGATATATTATATATAAATATATTTAAATGACATCTCCTTTATCCATTTCCCTGTTGGTAGACACTTGGGTTGCTTCCATATCTTGGCTGTTGTAAATAATGCTGTTATGAAATTGGGATGCATGTATCTTTTCAAATTTGTGTTTCTATTTTTTCTGCATATATATCCAAGAGTGTAATTGCTTCATCATATGGTAGTTCTATTTTTAGTTTTTTGAGGAAACTCCAAGTGTTTTCCATAGTGGGAGCACCAATTTATATTCCCAGCAACAGTGTACAAGGGTTCCCTTTTCTCTAAATCCTTACCAACATTTGTTATTTGTAGACTTTGTGATGGTAGTCATTCTGACAGGTGAGGTGATATTTCATTGTTATTTTGATTTGCGTTTCTCTAATGATTAGCAATGCTGAGCATATCTTCCTGTACACGTTAGCCATACCCTTCTTTGTCTTTTGTTCAGCCTTTGTTTTAAAGTCTGTTTTGTCTGATGTGAGTATTGCTACACTCACTTTCTTGTCATTTCCATTTGCATGAAATATCTTTTTCTATCCCTTCACTTTCTGTCTGTGTGTTTGTTTAGCACTGAAGTGAGTCTCTTGTAAGCAGCATATAGATGGATCTTGTTTTTTATCCAACCAGCCACACTATGTTTTGATTGGAGCATTTACTCCACTGACATTTAAAGTAATTATTGATAGGTATGTACTTATTGCTATTTCATTACTTGTTTTCCAGTTGTTTTTGTAGCTCTTCTCTGTTCATTTCTTCTTCTTTTTGTTCCTTCTCTTGTCATTTAATGATTTTCTTTAGTAGTGTGCTTGTGTTCCTTTCTTATTAGTTTTTGTTTATGTATTGTAGGTTTTTGATTTGTTGTTATCATGGAATTCATATATGTTGACCTGTAACTATATAGACTTGTTTGAAACTGGTAGTCATTTAAGTTGAAACACATTGTAAAAATCTACATTTTTATACCCCTCCCCCACATTTTTGTTTTTGATGTCATATTTTCATCTTCATGCTTATCCCTTAACTGTTTATATTATAGTTATAGTTGCTTTAAAATTTTTGGCCTTTTAATATCTGTACTGGCCTATTTAATTGGTTGATCCTCAGTTCTTATTACATATTTGCCTTTCCTAGTGTGATTTTCCCTTTCCTATAGATTCTTACTTCTTTTTCACTGAAAGAAGACTCTTTTAAGATTTATTTTAGGGTAGATTTAGTAATGATGAACTCTTTTAGTTTTTGCTTGTCTGAGAAGTTCTTTATCTCTCCTTCTATTCTAAATGATAATCTTGCTGGGTAGAGAGTGTCCTAGGTTGCAAGTTTTTCCCATTCAGCACTTTGAATATGTCATGTCATTCCCTTCTGGCCTGCAAACTTTCTGCAGAAAAAGCAGCAGCATTCCCTTGTATATGACTCTTTGTTTTACTCTTGCTGCCTTTAGAATTCTCTCTTTAACTTTAACTTTTGCCATTTTAATTATGATATGTCTTAGTGTGGATATGTTTGGGTTCATTCCGTTTGGTACTCTCTGTGCTTCCTGTACCTGAATATTTGTTTCTTTCTTCAGGTTTGGGAAGCTTTCAGTCATAACTTCCAAAAATACATTTTTGATACCCTTCTCTTTTTCTTCTCCTCTGGGAACTGTATAATGCAAATGTTGGTAAACTTAATGTTTCCCAGAAATCTCTTAAATTATTTTCAGTTTTAAAAAATTTGAGTTGCTTTTTGCTATTCTGATTGGGTGATTCCCATTATTCTACTTTCCAGATGACTTATGTGTTCTTCTGTATCATTTAGTCTGCTATTTATCCTTTCAGGTGTGTGTTTGTTTTTTTTTTTAATTTCAGCTATCAAATCCTTTATTTTTGATTGGGTCTTCTTTTAATGTTTTCTAGTCCTTGTTAAAGTGTTCACTGTGTACATCAATTTTTTCCCCCTAATTCAGTTAACATTTTTATTACCAATGTTTTTAATTCTTCTTCTGGTTAGTTGTTTATTTCTCTTTCATTATTTATTTTTCCAGGGATTTTTCTCATGCTCTTTCAATTGAGAGTAGTTCCTCTGTGTTTTCATTTTGCTTTACTTTCTCTGTCTCTATGAATTTAGGTGAAACAATTACCTATTTTTGTCTTAAAGTGGTGATCTTATGTGGGAAATCCCTATGCAGACTTTGTGTGCCCAATACCTTTGGTGGGGGAGCTGGATTTGACATGAATGCAAGTCACATCTTAGGGTGTTCTGGTGCTATTACCTTGGTTGGGGGTGGAGCTGGAGTTGGAGGGGCTATAGCTTGAGCTGGTTGTGAGACAGGACTTCCTCTCTCCTCAGTGGCTATGGCCACCCTCTCAAGGGCATGGTCTGATCCCAAGTTGCTGGAGTGAAGCCCGGAGAGTCAGGCCTGAGCTGCAGCTCTGTTCCCTTTAAGTGTGTGTTTTTCCCTCTCTCCACACCAGGATCTTTGCCCCAGAGTGAGGGAGTGCTAACGCAAGTGGGGTCTCTGTGACCTCTTGGCATGTGTGGCTTGGGGAGAGCTGTGGTGGAGCAGCCACTGTCAGAGATCTGGGCTGCTTCTGGGGTGCTGCTTGAGTAAGCACCAGCAATGAATGCCACTCCGCACCAACGTTTTGCCTCAGGACCAGGTCACCTCTCAGTCCCACGATTAAGTCTTTTCCCCAGTCATGGCCACTCTAGATCCAGTGCTGCACTCTGTGATGTGGAGTGAGTGGAGCTGAAGGGGTCACTCGGCTTGGGCAGGGGCTTATGGTGAGTCAGTCATGGAGACCAGTCAGCCCCTGGAGCAGACTTCTCTTCTTTCTGCCTCAGGGGCAAGCCAGCACGTTCGTGCTCCGCAGGAGTGGAGATCAGGCTTCCCACCCACCCTTCAGCTAGTCTCAGTGGTCCTCCAACTAGCTGAGAGGGCTTGTCTACCTTGCATAGGAACCCAGGATTCATACGCCCAATCTGTGGCACAAACCACTCATCCCTTAGGCGGGTGTCCACCTGTGTTTTCTCCCTTTTCCTCTGAGTCCTGTCCCAGGGACACAGGTCTCAAGCTGATTGCTTTTCTTCCCTTCCTACCTGTTTATCTTTCTTATAGCCTTGGCCATAAAGGAGTCCTTCTTTCAGTTTCCAGCTGGTTTTCAGTAATAATTTTTCCACATGTAGATGTATTTTTGATGTGTTTGTGGATATAGGTGGAATCCACATCCTCTTATTCCACCACCTTAATCCAAATCCCCTGTTATAAATGTTATATGCAGAAAATCCTAATGAATCCATACACAAAAAAGTATGAAAACCAATAAAGGAGTTTAGCAAAGTTGCAGAATACAAGATCAGTGGACAAAAATCAGTTGTATTTTTATATACTGGGAATAAGCAATCTGAAAATAACTTTATGAAAGCAATTCCATTACAATAACATTTAAAATAATAAAATAATTAGGAATAAATTTCACAAATATATGTAAGAGTTGTACAAAGCAGATATCCAGGTAAAATAATTAATTTAGACCTTTACTCATACCAAATGCAAAAATTACTCAAAATAGATCAAGTATCAGAATGTCAAAGCTACTCTTTAGGAAAACTTAGGAGTATTTTCAAGACCTTGGATTTGATATTTTATTAACGAAGACATCAAAAGCATAACCAACAAAATAAAACATATATAATTTGTAACTAATCAGGATGCCAAACTTTTGTGCTTGAAAAAACGCTATCAAGAAAAACAAAAGACAGCTCAAGAATGGAAGAAAATTTTGCCAATCATGTATCTGATTGGGATGTAGTTTTCAAAGTATATAAAGAAGTTTTGTGACTCAACAATAAAAAGACAAAAAAATTAAAAATGGGAAAATAATTTAAATAGATATTTTTTCAAAGAAAATATGTAAATAGAAGTAAACAAATAGACATCATTAGTCATTGGAGCAATGCAAATCAAAACCACAATGCGATATTACTTCACACCCTCTAGGATGGATAGTGTCTAAGAAATAAGTAATAACAGGTGTCAGCGAGGATATGGAGAAATTGAAGCTCTTGGTTTCAAATTGTAAAACAATCCAGTCACTTTGGAAAACAGTTTGGCAGTACATCAAAATGTTAAATAGACAGGTACCATATGACCCAGGAATTCTACTCTTAGGTATACATTCAAGAGAATTGAAAACATGTTCACACGAAAACTTGTACTAATACTGATAGAATTATTATTCATAGTAGTTAAAAATTACTAAATTAGTAATTTTTTACTAATTTTGTAAAAAATTACTAAATTAGTAAACCAATTGCCCATCAACTAAACAAAATGGATAAATAAAATGTGGCATGTCCATACAAGGGAGTACTATTTGGTAATAAAAAGGAATAAAGTACTGAAACATGATACATTATGGATTAATCTTGAAAACATTATGCTAATTGAAAGAAACCAGTAATGCAAGTCCACATATTGTATGATTCCATTTATATGAAATGTCCAGAATAAGAAAATTTATAGAAAGATAAAATAGATTAACAATTGCCAGAATCTAATACTGGGAAGAATATGAATGACTACTAATGAGTCTGGTGTTTCTTTTTGAGATGACGAAAATATTCTGAAATTAGATAATGGTAGTGGCTGCATAACTCTGTGAATATACTAAAAGAACTGAACTGTATATTTTAAATAGGTTAACTATATTTTATGTGAATTATACCTTAATAAAACAGTATTTGAGGAACAAGAAACAAAAAATGTGGGCAGATACTCTTAAATTCGGGGCTATATCAAAACCCTCCCTTTTGTTAAAAAAAGAAAGAAAGAAAAGAAAATGAATAAAAGATTCCAATTAACTTAAAAACAATGCAAAGGAAACAATGTGAATAGTTCTACAATACAACTATCCTGGACTCTTCAAAATGTTTATACCAAATATAAAAAATCTAGTGGAACTGTTCTAAGATTAAAAAGAGAACAAAAAGAAGCATCAACCAAGTGCCAAACAAAAAAAAGTCTCATCCAAATGATTTGGGTCTTATTAACCTAATCAGTTTTTTTTCAGTGTTACAAAACCTGAAAGAAAAGAGAAAATATAAAGTGAGCTACCATGTATTAAAAAAAAAATGGACAAATAAGTAACAAAATAATTCATACAATGACTGTATATGAAACAAATACATGCCATTCTATATAAAATAAATCCATTTATACCAAGGTAAACATAAGTATTTTACATGATATTAAAAGGGTTATGCTTTCAGGATAAAATCACTTAAAACTTTTATAACTAGAAGCAAAAACTAACAACCTCAATATAATATTAACATATTTAGAAAGATCTATTAAAGGCATTGCTATAGGACTTAAAGAAGCACAGGCAGTAGCAAAATAATATGTCTTATCCTGAATTTGGTGTATTAGGAATATTTGGGCTGAAAATATCAGAAAACTCAATTAACAATGGCTTATAAATCAATATTGTTCATTTTCCTTATAAAACAAGATTTAAGAGAGACACTTCCCAGCTTTGTTTCAGCTAATCAAAGACTTAGACCCTTTGAATAGTTCTGTCTACTATACAGTCAATTATTAATCTTTCACATGTGTTTTATAAAATATGAATATGGGTTTAGGTTTCTACAAATACTTTTTAATATTTTTGTTCAATTCCTAAATATTTTTCTAATTATCTGCCCTTGCATTCATTTCTGAGAAATAAAAATTATACCCAATTCTATTTTTAATAATGATTATCTTATCCAAAGTTGTCTAATTTGAGAGTTTGGTTTGGGAGCTTGCCTGTAGTTATCATTGTAAAGAGCATACAGCAGCTGGATTTTATACTTTAGTTATTACATGTTTTACCAAACTGAGACTCTACTGTAATGAAAAAAGGATTTATCTCTACTGTTTTCTTTTCACTGATTTTTTCTACTGATAAAAATACTAAATGATATTTTATATTGTATTTTTTAGTCCTTCAATGTTTTCCTTTGTTTTTTCTTCCTTTCCTTTACTCCTGTGAATTGATCTCTTTTATTCCATTTCTTTTACATTTTCCATGGTTATCTTTGAGAATTTCTTTTTTTTTTTTAATTCAGTACACGGGCCTCTCACTGTTGTGGTCTCTCTCGTTGCGGAGCACAGGCTCCGGACGCGCAGGCTCAGCAGCCATGGCGCGCAGGCTCAGCAGCCATGGCTCACAGGCCCAGCCACTCCGCGGCATGTGGGATCTTCCTGGACCGGGGCACGAACCCGCGTCCCCTGCATCGGCAGGCGGACTCTCAACCACTGCGCCACGAGGGAAACCCTAGAATTTTTAACTTGCACTTTTAATATGACAAAGTCTCAAGTCAATCAAAATTCATATTTTCTTGGTAAAAAATACAATTACAGTTAGCTCAAACAAAAGTTTAGTTGCTATTACAGAGATTCAAAATAATAATTTTTAAAACATAGCCATCCAGAAGCATGTGAGCACATCTGAGTGGTTAAAATGATGTTCTACCATGAACAATCATCAATATTATGGGTTTACAGAAGAACGTGCATTTGTGTCAGCAGTAACAGGAGTTTTACTAGGGTACATATTCATCTCTGAAACACAAGTATTTTGAGAGAGTTGTCACTTATAACATCAACAACAAATATACACACACACAAACACATACATAATAAGATGTATAGTTGTGGCTTGAAAGTAAGGATACTGAGGGTTCAGCAGGGGCCTCCCATATTGGAAATATTCATATAAACTTAGCTCAAACCACTACTTCTCTGTTTACCTTCTCAACCTTTGTTCTTCCCCCACTCACCTCTTTCTATGTATACCCTCTTGATTTCACTCCACACACCTGAACTCAAAGCCCCATCACTTCATATTAATTTTCACACACACACACACACACACACACACACACACGCTACATCACACCTAAAGATTTAATGAGTAACTACCCTGGAGATTTGGAATTATACTTAGTCAAAAAATATTTACATTGAATAATATTTGGTAAAAGTGGAAAACAGATCATTGAGCTAATTCCACATAATCATAATTGTTTAGTAATTTCCTTCTGCTTCAATTTGATGGTACACCTGCACAAAAGGGCTTGAAATGTCTTATTTTGAATAACGTAGAAGTTTAATTCCAGAATGTCTTCTGAACATGGTTGACTATTTTTATCACTCTGTACAGCTTTAGAATTGTTTTGAGATAGAAGAATTGTTTCAAGAAGAATACTAAATTATTTTAGTTTTCATGTGGAGTTTTCATTATTTCAAACCACATTTAAAAAAAATATTTCTAAGGAAAACAAACATCTTGTGATCAAATGATATTATACATTTGTAAAACTTAAATTCTATCTGAAACTAGAAATTAACCCCTAAGAATCTCCATAATAATAGATTATTATACAGAGATTGTTAAGATTCATATAATATCTATATATGTCTGTATAATAATCTAGAAAATCAGGTAGCTTGGGTAGTTCTTGACTTAAGCAAAATAAAAATATAATTCTTAATTTTTGCTTAAGCATATTTTTAATCTGAGTTCTATTTGCTTATATTAGTGGAAGAGCCTGCTTCATGATATTCAAAGTGGGAATTAATGAAGAAAAGATGTATCCTTTAGTCTTGATCATAACATTCAGCTTCAAGAAAAAAGTAATTATGGGTCCTTGAATTTCTACTCCAAATTTATAACCTATCATTCATAAAATAACGTGTGTCATGATACTTCAATATTTCATTCAATGTTTAATATATTCCTAATTATTATAAAGAAGTGATAATCTGTTTGAAGTATCAGCATTATACTGAATTGTGTATTTAAGAGTTATGGGGTAATTCATAGGAATCAATATGTCTTTTACTTTTTCAACTATACTTAATCATTTTTAAATTTCGTGAATTAGTCTCTGGCTAATCAATTGTTCCAATCTATTTGTAAGTGAACAATTAGTAGATACTCTAAAATATCTAGTTTTCCACACTAAAACATTACAATTTTTGTACATTAATAGAAACCTACTTGAATACATATACTATTTCTGGGTAATCATATTAGTAATGTAAATATCATAAAACTCCACTACAAATTAAGGTTACTAAATCAAGTGATTTTTTAAATCTTTCACAATTTAATTAGAAGACTTCTTCAGAGTCACACAACAAAGAGTGGCTGTAGTAATAATGACAAAGTAACAAGCAAAGTAACTGGTAAACTTTGCAATAAATCATGTCTCAAAGAACTGATTAGATCATTGAATGTTTTTCTGCAATGCCTATAGAACATGCAGTGCCTATTTATTGAGCAAACTAATAAACAGATGTTCACTTTGGCATTGTAACATAATTCTGAGAGCTGATTAACTATTAGTTCTAATAACTCTTAGAATTGCTTTAAAGTAAATCCAACTAGTAAAAGCATTTGTCTATAATGAGTCCTATTATGTGCTTCCAAGCAATAACTTTTAGAATTTTGCTCCAACACTAGTGAAGAGCACAAGCTGTATATGTTGTCCACAAACTTCACCATTTGAACTGTGCCAAAATATTTTTCCTTAAATGAAAATCTGATTACTCTAATCTAAAATGTTTTATTGTCTGCCCATCAACCAACAGGATCAAATCCAAATGCATTAAAATGATTTATGAACCTCTTCATGATCTGATTCTACCTCATGCCCAGGCTCAACTCCTTTCATTTTCATAACAGAGACTCGATGCCAGTCATCTTGAACAGTCCTCCAAATGCACAATGAGTCCAATGCCCATAAGATTGGCATATTCTCTCCCTTCTACTTAGATTATTCTTCCAACACTTATTTTTATAGCTGGAGAATATTTGCAAAATGTTCATATTTCAGCTCAATCCCTATTCTTTCTATGCATTCCCCATATCATAAGAACTACTTGATTACCCTCCTGCAACATGAACATATTATAACAATGCTGGTAAAATACATTGTTGAGCTCTAAAGTTAAGAATTTACTGTGGGAGCTTCCCTGGTGGCTCAGTGGTTGAGAGTCCGCCTGCCGATTCAGGGGACACGGATTCGTGTCCCGGTCCGGGAAGATCCCACGTGCCGCGGAGCAGCTGGGCCCGTGAGCCATGGCCGCTGAGCCTGCGCGTCTGGAGCCTGTGCTCCACAACGGGAGAGGCCACAAGAGTGAGAGGTCCACGTACCGCAAAAAAAAAAAAAAAAAAAAAACAAGAATTTACTGTGGTATGAATTTTATATACATTATTGCAATTAATTCCATTTGCATATGATGAAATTTGAGTTTAGGGAGAATAAAGAGATAAATTTACAAGACTAGCATGTGATATAATCAGTATTTGAATCAGATATTTCTAAAGTCAAATCTCTGTGCTAAAACCCACCACCTTGCTATGTTGTATATATCAGACTGTATACACTTAATGTAAATATTTATATGTTTCTCACATTGTAATGCTTTAAGGTAGAGTTTGTTCATATTTGTTTTCACAGATTCTGGCAAATAGTATATGCTTAGTAGATATGTATGATACCTTTTTGTGCCATTATTTCAATCTAAGTAAAACATATATTAAGTATTTTTGTCTTATTTATGTATTTATGTACATAAACAATATTTATGTATTGATATGCTATGTTTTTTTCACATAAAATACATCAGTAAGTTTACCACCTCCAAAGACAAATATATGAACCACCATAAAAAGTATACCTTGAACTTGTAGGATGATGACTGTTTAAATTGCATTTTCTACTTTGCTTACTAGAAGTTGTCCAAAAGCAGTAGTGTGCATATATATATATTTTATTTATTTATTTTTATATTTCATTTACAGAAACTATAGGAGAAAGTATGATCTTAAGATGCCAAAATATATTAAAGCTTGCAAATGCAGCTCAAATTAAAGCAGTGATAATAGGAAGAATTGGAGAAAAAACACACAGTGAGAGATCTCATTGATGAAAAAACTTAACAGTAGCAGAGTTAAGCGTTTTCCAACAATAATGCAAAGCTCTGTCTGGCCTCGTTTACAAACCTATATTAGATAAACTATCCACCAAGAAAAAGTGATGGAGAAAATACAGAAAAATTGAGTTTTTTGAAATCATTTGAGAATTACCAAGGAAACTAAAACTTTATTGACCAAGGGAACTGAAGAGAAATAAAATACATTGTTGAACCTCACACTGTGCTAAGCTTTTCTCCTGCAGGTGTTTTCTGATTCAAAGGTTGCTGCCTAGAAGCTGAGAAGCTGAGCACAAAGCAGTGTGCTAAATGGCTGGAGACTGAATAAAGATTTTGTTATTCTCATGAAGCTAGAGAGACAAAAATCAGAAATGAGATATCTTGAGGCAGATAGGACTTGTGAGGCCAATACAGTGGGAAAAAAGAAGCATAGAGAAGAGATCTTGACATTCAGTGTCAGTTTTCCCCTTGAGATATCTGATTATTTGTAAGCAGCTGATAAAATATGGAGAAGCCAAGCAGAACTTTTGACTATCTCCTAATAGTGGGTGACAGAATTTGGATTTTAAGTTACACCAAAGCATGTGTCACTTACTGGTAAAACCCAGGCTTTTGGTTGGGAATACTCAAGTACTATGCTACAGGAGTAATGGCTAATTGATACTGGAATAGATTTCATAAAGACTGAAACTTAGCTCTAAATCAGCTCAAATCTCATGCTAAGAGTAGTCTTCCCTTACTCTGAATGCCTAATGTAGAAAAACAACACACAGCATAGGAAGTTAACATCAAGCAGAGCTTCTGCAGTTTTTAATACAGAATGCCTAGCCTTAAATAATAAATTATAAAGTATACACATGGAGGCAGGAACAAGAGACACAAATAGAAATATAACTACAGGTGATATAATGAGGCTTTCAGACATGGACTTTAAAATAATTGTGAATAATATGTTCAATTGGATAGATAAAATTTTCCATTTTATCTGAGAACTGAAAATTAATATATCAAATGGAAATTATAGGACAAAAAAATCTCAAATTAAGAATTTAATAAATGGGTATTTTCTCAAAATAAGAATTTAATAAATAAGCAAGTTAGACTCAGAAGAAAGAGCTGCTAAAATAAAATATAGGTCATTACCAGATTGAAGCAGAAAAAGAAAAATGGATAGAAATACAAGAAAGAGAAAAATTCATATGAGACAAATTTTTAAAATTTTCTTAGGGCAACAATAGAAACCTCAGAAGAATAGGCAAAAGAGAATGCAGAAAAACAATTCTTGAAGAGATAATGACCAAAGGTTTTGAAACACTAAAAGTAGACATCATGATACAGATTCAAGAAGTACTCTAAAATCAACAAATATAAAAAGAAAGAAAACCACATCTAGAAGTATCACAATAAGGCAACTTAAAATGAAAAAAAAAAAAGTCATCTAGAGAATAAAGACACATTATCTTCAAAGGAACAACAATAAAACTGAAAATTACCTCACCAAAGAAATGACTGAATCCAAATGAGAAAGGCATATAATATTTATGGGGCTGAAAGAAATTAATAAATGATAAATAACTGAAATATTTTTATCAATCCAAAGGAACACAAGAAAAAAGTTTTTATTAAGGGGTACTAATAAGATGGTCCAAATAGAAAAATAAAAAGAAAGTAGACACAAAATGAATTCTGTCAATAATTACACTAAATGTAAATAGAATACATACACACATAAAATAGTAAGATTGATAAACTGGATTAGGAAAAAAAATTCATGCTTACAAAACACATGAAAAATATTTTTACACCCAAGAGCATAGTTTCCAAAGATATAGAGCAAGTTGCAAAAAGAAGAGTAAAAAGGGAAAATTCCAAAACAGTGATGGTAAATTTTAACAAATTTCTCTAAAAGGGGGTAGAAAACATAGAAATTAAATCAGTAAGAATAGAAAAGTCCTGTTAGCCTAATGATTATGTAAATTTCTTTTCAAATATTGAAGTAACATCATATATGTACAGTAAACTACACTAGGTTATAACATGGCACCTTCTTTGAATATTTCCAGATTGAGTTATTTCTGTCTAAAATGATTTGGTGAGTCCATTGGTGAATCCATCTGCATCTAGGATTTCTTTAAAATAGATATCCAGATATCTAGATTTTCAATTTTTGTCCACTTCTAACTCTGTTTAATTTTATCCTTAAGTATTTTTTCTATTTCATAGAAAAAGTTTAATGCTGAAGACTTTTTAATGTTATTATTGCCTTTTTGATATCTGTAGTATCTGTAGTGGCATTTTCTTTTTTAAGAAATATAAATACTGTCAATTAATGTTTTCTATTTTTCCTGATAATTATTACTAGGTATTTACAATTTAGTTAATCTTTTGTCTTTGTAGATTGTCACTAGGTGCATCTATATTCTATTTCAGTTTTTCTGCCTTTCTCTTTATTAATTCTTTTACTTTCTTTAGGCTGTTCTGTTCTTTTACTAGCATTATTACAAGAAAGATTAAATCATTCATTTTAGCTTTCAGCTTTTCTGCTCTTCTAACATAGAAGTTATGTTTACACATTTTCATCTAAATATTGTTTTATCATCTTCCCACAGATTTCGATATGTAACTTCTATACTTTTATTCAGTTAATGACATTTTCTGATTTATGCTCTAATGTCCTCTTTGAACAATGGATTTCTTAGAATTGCATTGTTTCTATACAGTTGGGAATTTTTTCTTTATTTTTTAAAATGTGTTTCCAGGATAATTTAATTATGGTCAGAGAATATTCTCTGAATAATTTCAAAGCTATTAAATTTATAGAAATTTTCTTTTATGGACTCAGCATATGGTCATTTTGGTAATTTTTCCAAACACATTTGAAATAAATGTTAATTTTGTTAGATATAATTATATATATATGATTTATAATATATATAATACACATATAATTTCCGTATTTTATATATGTATATATGTCATAATTGTAAGAAAAATTGTTGCCTATGTACCAAACTTGGCCTTTTTCCTCCTTCATTAATCTGTATAAGGGACCACCTTTGCAACTATATGCATGACCTGCGGGAAATGTTCTAAGCAATAGTTGTGGATGAGATAGGGATCTGGGCCACTGATTCAAATAGCTTAATTTTGACCATGGTGATGGGCATAAGACTACACATGGCTCAACAACATGAATTTCCCTTTACCAAGGCTGACCTTGTTAATATTACTAAAGCAGCTATTCTATCAAAAGCAGAGACCAACATTGAACCTTGACATGGCACCATTCACTTGGGAGTCCAGCACCTCCACTGGACCTTCATCAAACCTGTTTCATCATAGAGGGTATTAAAATTCCTCCTCATGTGGATGGACACAGATTCTTTATATGGATTTGTCTTCCCTGCTTGACTGCTTCTGCCAACACAATCTATCATCGTGGTATCCACCATACCAATACTGACAAGGAGCTCATTTTACAACAAAGTGATTGAGCAATTAGCTGTTCATCTACTTAAAATGTGGCTTACTAAAGATTCTGGTATGTTGCCAGTTGGGAGAAAATGCCCCTAAAGATGGGGATTCATCTTACAGGATAGAATATATGCTTTGAATCAGAGACCATCATATAGCCATATCTCACCCATAGCCAGAATACATGGAGTCAAAATAGAAGTGGCTCCTCTTACTATTAAACTCAATTACTCACAGAATTTTTGCTTCCCATTCTGGCAAAATTGAACTCTGATGGCTTGGAGTTCTTAATCTCCAAAGTAGTAATATTTTAACAAGGAGGCATAGCATTAGTTCCATTGAATTGGAAGATGAGACTGCCACCTGGGCTTTTGTGTTTCTTTATGCCACTAAACCAACAGGCAGAAACAGGGGTTATTCTATAGGCTCAGGTGATTGATCCCAGCTATCAAGGGAAATTGGGTTATTTCTATATAATGAGAGTATCAGGGACTATTTCTGAAACTCAGGGAATTCTATGAGGCAACTCCTAGTACTTCTATAGCCTAAAGTTAATAGATAACTACAGTTAAAAAAAAAAAGAACAATTGAGGACTCAGTGGCTTTGGGTCACTCTATCACATAAAAGAACTGAGGTTCTGACTGAGTAGAGAAACATCAAATGGGTAACAGAGGAAGCCATAGCTATCAATTACAGCCTGTGACTAAATACAAAAATAAAGATTATAGTAGTTTAGCATACTTTCTCTTTGCTTACTATATGTTTGTATTTATTTGTCTATACTAACCACTTTTTTCATCTCCTTCTTCCTTTTTTTAATATAGAAGTTGTTGGAGATTTAGTCTTTTGGTAACACAATATTCAGTGGGATTGCAATGAATTTGATGCATGATTAGTATAAACAGAACAGTGATTGTTGGGATTATGAATTTCCTTATTTGGGAGAAATAGTGAGAACTTCTTCACTTATTAGAAGGATAATTGTTTCTTATTTTGGAAATATAAAGCTATTTTATTTATGTACAGAAGTTCAAAATTAGGCAGAAGTGTACACACAGAAGCTGAGTATCCAAATAAGTGTACAGTGTCATTTATTAATTTTTTGATTCTCAACTCCAGATATACCTTACATTGCTTTCTCTGAAAAAAAGAAAAAATGGACCAATAAATACTTCTGCTTTGCTAGCTGGCATGGTGTTAAGTTTTGTCAAAAGAGGGCACCAAGGGACAATGATAGAAGACGGGATTTCTCTCCTTTGTTTTGGTGAGCTCTTCTCATCAGGCAGTGAGTAGTTTTGTTTTTTTGTTTTCATTGATTTTTTTCCCCCCACAACCTGCAACCAGGAGAATATGGTACCTTACAAAAGGCAGCTTTTCTCGGAACCCTCTAAGACAGCATTGTAGCAGAGTAGCAGAACACTTCTCCGTTACTGATATTTCTTGGTGTGCCCTACTCAGTTGACTTTGTAGCAGAGTGTCACTGGTGGGGTACTTCCCTGTCACAGGCTTCTCCAAGTACCTTCTTAGGCAGTTTTGCAGCAAAGTGCTACCACAAGGACACCTGACTGCGACAACTACTCTGAACAATGCAGGGGAAATTTTCCCATGAATCCTTCCGACATAGAACCTCAGAACACATCTTTGCTATCCATTGAGTTATGGCTGTGCCCTTTCCAATTAGATCTGTATTTTAGTCCTGTGGTCTGTTTGTGTGCTTTTTCTCAGTTCTAAGAGTAGAGGCTTCTCTTTATATCTGCTACTCTTGTATTCTTTAGGCTTTTCTTTTCCTCTTACTAGCCAATCCCCCATTACTTCATTATCTTTTCCTGATAATACTTGTGATGGGTTGAATAATGGCCCCCAAAGATAGCCACATTCTAATTGCTGCAATCTGTGAATATGTGACCTTATATGTCAAATGTGACTCAACATATAGTTAAGAATCTTGAGAAGGAGCGATTACCCTGGATTATTCAGGTGAGTCCTAAATGTAATCACAAGTATCCTTATTAGAGATAGGCAAAAAGATATTTGACTACAGAAGAAGATAAGACAATGTGACCAGGAAAACAGAGATTGGATTGATGCAGTCACAAATCAAGGAATCCTGACAGCCTCCAGAAGCTAAAATAGGCAAGGAACGAGCTTGCCATTGAGCCTCCAGAAGTCCTGCCAACAATTTGGCTTTAGCCCAGTGACATTGAATTCTGGCTTCCAGAACTTTAAGAAAACGCATTTCTGATACTTTACAGAAGCAATAGGAAGCTAATATAATGTGTTATGTTAAACTTTTCTATTCAAATTACTGTGTGGTTTCTGTCACCTGATAGGACCCTGACTGATACAGTCCTGCATGAATATGAAGTGTTTCTAATCTTTTTTTTTCTTGATGGGGATGGAAAATAATGCAATTTACAGAGCAGTGGCTGCGTATTGTATACTGGAGTTGTTCATCTGATCTTCAAAGACACTACATCTGGCATGGAAGCTCCAGTTAGAGATACTTCTAAATTAATTGTGTGGTATAAACTTGATACGGCAGGATCCATTTGGTGTTAGCAGGTTTTGGACTGGAGAATTAAATGGGGTTATGATGGTACTACCATACCTGCATTCCTTAAAGTGGTCACTGTTTTCTGCCATACCACTGGGATATGACATTTTACTTGACTTACTCTCTTGGCCAGAATGAGGATCAAAATCAGAAACTTCCATTTGACTTTCTCCACTACAATAGCTTTTATCTCACATGCCAAGGACTAGTTTTTACTAACTAACAAAATGTACATTCTAATTTCACATTTTCAGAACAGGAAAATGACCACTGTGTGAGTCTATGAACTGTGCCAAGGCTCCAATTACCTCTTAGCCTACATATAATATACTCTTACTCTACTGGGGAGAGGGACATGATGATACTTCAGATCCCTGGGAATTAATGCCAACTTGAATTCTGTCTCCAATAATTCTCAGAATGTCAGGATATTTCCATTTTTCCAGATATAATTACCCAAATAAATGGCCTTAAAAAATTGATAGTATCATAACCATATAGAAGGGCTTCAGTCAAAGGTTTACAGGTCCATAAAATGGCTAAACCACAGAAATGAGTTATGAGATAACTTTAATAGTGTGATTGTCCTCAAGTGGCTGATCACACATTCTTGATTTCTTTATATTTTGTAAATTAAATAAGAACGTTGTAGGCTGCCAATCTATTCTTTTCCTAAATTCATCCTTTCTATTAACCATTTCCCTAATTTTCTGTAGGTCATTCTCCTCTGGCTGCCACTTTGAACTTGAAACCCATTATAACAATTTCTTCTTTATACCTCCTGATGATTGAGTACCATGTTTGACCTCCATTATTTCAGGATCCTATTACCCCTATTGCTAAAAGAGAGCTCAGTTGTGTAATAGCACATCTGATCATCAGCCCTGGCCTAAATAGGGCAGTTACTACTGAGATTCTCCTGGTGCCCTTTCACTAGCATATTCCTTATCTCTTTGATAAATAGAGTCCTTTGTGTCCTGTGGATATTTTCAAGTGGTGGTTTCCAGCTTTAATTAATATATTCATACTAATAACAACTGATTATCTAACCTTTTCTATCTCTTTATCCAATTCTCTGCTATTATAATTCTGGGGTTTCTCTATCTTTTAATGTGGGCTATCTTTCTTGCTTCAGTTCTTCATTGCCCACCTCCTTCTTCCTCTTCTTCATTTAGTGTGGACCATTACAGGATTCTCCAGAGAAACAGAACGAATAGATGTTTGTTTTTTTATTTTAAGGAATTGGCTCACACTTATATGGAGGTTGAGAAGTCTCAAAATCTCTGTAGTCAACAAGCTGGAGACCTAGGAGAGCTGATGATATAGTTTTAGATGGGGTCCAAAGGCCTTAGAAGCAGAAGAGCTGATGGTGTAAGTTCCAACCTGAATCCAAAGGCAGGAGATTGTCCAAGCTTGAAGACAGTAAGACAGTGAGAGAGAATGAATTCTTCCTTCCTCAACATTTTTGTTCTATTCAGGCCTTCAATGGATGAGGCCCATCTACATTGGTCAGGGACAATCTGCTTTACTCAGTCTACTATTTCAAATGTTAATCTCATCCAGAAACACCCTCACAGAGACATCCATGATAATGTTTAACCAAAAACTGGACACCTCATAGCCTGGTCAAGTTGACACATAAGATTAACCATCATAACACTGTTTTCTGAGAATGTTGCTAAGGTATTAAATCATATTTACAGGGGAGTATGTCCATGCTGGTAAATATTCTCTGATCCAACTTTACATTTTATCACTCTCAACATCTTAGTCCTATGCATACACTCTTCGATACTGCCAGAATACGTTGGCTAGTCCAGCAGGTATTTCAAAGGTTATAATTCCTTTCTTCCTTTAGCAACCAGAGATCTTCCATAATTGTATTATGTTGTGACTTGTGTTAATTAAGCATTTGGGAGGAATGTAGACTAGGTTCTTAGGTGAGTGCACATTGGTTCACAAGGATGAAGCTACTGTATTATCTTCAAACATGGAGAGCTTGCCCATGAAAAGGAGTGAGAGATATTTGTTCAGACTCAGAGAGTTCAAAGAGAGCTGGGGTTTCAAAGTTATTACATGCATTGACCCATATTTCTGTATCCCATGTCTCAGGATCCCAGTCTATCCAATCCAGGCCTGCCTTTGCTCTAGGGCATTTCCCAGATTGAGACTACAAACTTCCATGGTTCTCTAGTACACTAATAATTAAGTCTTGGGCCAGGTTCTTAGCTTCTTCTGTCCTCTAACTGTAGGAGAGAAGAGGGCTTTTAAAAGGTACTTCTAAGGAGAGCCGTTAACTCTCACACTTCTTAAATTGGTGAGTAATCACCCTCAGCCATTCATTGGCTTCCTCCAATGCATTGTTACAATCAGCATCAGCCACCTAATTCAAAAGTACTTACATTTACTTTCCAACCACCTCAAAAATGCTGAGATACAGCTTTACGCGTGCATTTCATCCATCAGTATCTAACCTTAGTCCACCTCCAGTGAAAGTTTTAACAATTGTACCACTACAACTTTCTTGTTTCTATCAGTACTCTAACAACACCAGTTATGCGGTCCTTGTTGAGAGCTGACCAACAAGTGATCCTGTTCTGAAATCTAAAATAAGTTGGTAATAGGTTAGAATTCCTGGGAAAGAGGCTCTGAGATAAAACTGAGCAGATGGTATATTGGGAATTACAACAGCAAGAGACTGAAAGAAACAGGATTCATCAGAGGTAGATATTGAACTCGGAAGCAATTGCAACATTGGCCTTATTCAATCTCATGGAGAATGCTGGAGCTGGAATATCACCAGAGTTGTATCTGACTTGAGATAATGGAGTTAAGTCTTTGTATACTCCATATTATCCAGTCATTGGTTATAGGCTTCCCCTGGAAAAAGGATACTTCATTAAAAATAATATTAAAATTAAACATGAAAAGTGCTCAACTTTATTAGTCATAGGGTAAATGCAATTAAACTTGCAAAATACCAGCACACACCAGAATGCCTAAAATTAAAAAGGCTGACATGCTAAGGGTTGTCAAGGATGTGAAGGAATTAAGAAATCTTATATGCTGCAAATGTGAGAGTAAATTTGTATAACTACTTTGAAATATTATTTGGCAATATCTACCAAGTTAAATGAATGCATACTGAATGACTCAACAGTTCTAGTCTAAGATATATACCCAATAGAACTGTTCTCATATATTTAACGAAAGACATATAATAGAATGTGCCCAGCTACACTATTTATAATGGCACCAAACTTCAAAGTACCCTAAAACCATTCATCATTTGAATAGATAAATAGATACTGGTACATTGATAGGAATGAATAACCAGTTTAGATAAATGAGAATCAATGATCTACAAACATACGCAACAATATAGATGATTCTCACAAATGTTATGTTGAACAAAATAAGTCAGACATAAATATATCCATGATGTATAATTCCATTTACATGAAGTATTAATAAATCTATGCTGTTAGAATGTAGAAAGAGAAATATGAGTGCCTTTTAATGATGAGAAAAGATATATAACCTCAATAGTAATAGTACAAGTAAAAGTTACAATGCCATTATATTTCACCTATAAACTTGGTAAAAATCCCGAAGTTTGATAATGCCTTGCCTTATATAGGAAATCTTGCTGAAAAAATATAAATTGGTACCAACCTTAAAGAGGAAGATTTGCCCATGATATATAAAAATGTTTTTTTAGGTTAGCACACATGTCACCTATCAAGCTCATTAAATGCAGATTCCTGAGTCCCATCTATGGATATATGGATTCAGTAGATCTGGGGTAGAGAGTAATAATTTTCACTTCTAACAGCTTTCCAGATATTATTAATGTTGCTTCTTTGCAAATTACTCTTTAAATAATACTGCCTCAGACTCAGTTTCACTTATAAGAATTTATCCTATAGATATGTCCTTGTGAATGAGGTTTATACCAGGGAAAAAATTACCAATGTTGAAAAAAACATACTCTTTCAAACGTTTATTGTTTAACTTGGAAATAAATTCACATTCACGAAGTTTGAAAAAAATTAAAAATTTAAGAAAGACTGTACTGAAAAATTCTCTCATACTGATCTCTACAAACTATTCAGCCCCTAGACTACCATAGAGAGTGTTTACTTGGTTTATTTTAAACCTTGTGAGTGTTTTTGTATTTCCTATTCAAAATATAAACCTATATGAAACATGCTATTTTACTCAGATGCCAGATATTATTTGTTGCTATTCAGTATCGTCTACTACTGGAAAATAAATCTTAGTAGTTTATAGTGCAGATCTGGCTTCTAATAGGATTCTATTTCATTCTAATCAATGAAAGGTATACACAAAAGATGTAGAAAATGGAAGAAGTCATTATTCTGCCAAGCAGCTAAGGCAAGGACGTGTATTTCAGCAAATGGCCTTTGAGAGATTGTACCCAGAATCCTAAGGGGTCTACAAAGACCTCTTTGGCCTTACAGGCAACTGAGACAAGTGAAAACATCATGCAAACATTGTTCCGCCATTCCCTGCAAAATTCCTGAATTAAGCTTCTACAGTTTTCTAAAAGTTATTAAGTTATCATGTCCCTATATTAACCCACTAAGTCTAAGTAGCTAAGTAATATACTTACTCTAAGGGACTTCCGTTTCTTGACTGAGCCCTTAATGACACCTGTAGATACTCAGATCCTGTTTTTGTTCTATAAAACTAAAAAGTTTAAATTTCCACTTTCTCCATAATTTGTCTCCTAGTGTTATATCATTCCTCTAATATAGCATAGTTCATGTGTGTGTGAAAAGGGGGTCAAATGTAGAATGAAATCTTGCATTGTCAAAAGTCATGCAAGAATAACTCATAAAAGCTAAAGGATGCTTTTTTCCTCTATGATCTCACTACTCTTGCAGGATAAAAGTGAGAGCATTTTTGCACTAGGTATTGTCAAGCTTTGGACTTGTCACATTATTCAAATCAGACAATAAGAATAACTAATGGATTTCATGGAAGAATAGAACTTTAAGAAAGATAATTTTTTAACCAGACACTCTATCCATTCTAATAGATTACACAATAGCCTCATCACATGTGATAGCAGTAAGCTTTTCTAGGGAACTGAGATAAACGTAGTGACTGGAGAAATGACAAATTATTATCCTGAAATAAAAAGGCTATTAATTATACCATTTATGATTTATGCTACACCTGAGCTTATCTACATGAGTAAGATAAACTTGGATTAAAACGGCATTGGATACTCATTTCTAAAAACATTATGGCCTTATTTCTATCTTACTGAAAATATACATTTCTATGTCCAGGAGTCTTATAGAGGACAATGGGAACACGATCCGTGTTAATTAAATAATACTGCCAGACAGATGAAATTTCAACTAACACAAAGCAGATAATTATAAATAGCTATTAAAAATGAATAGTAATAAAAGGGAAATTTTCAAATTTATATTCACCTAGTTAGTTTAAACCCTAAGCTTTATCTGAGTTCATATTACCTGAGTCCTTCAGAACATCAGAGTCACTATTTCATTAATATTTAAGGATAGTATCTTCGGCCTTTTTAGAACAACCTGTTAGTGACAGTGAGCCACTCTTCACCTTGAATACACAGGTTCTCAGAAAACTGTTTCTCCCAGACCTATTCTGCTCCGTGTCCTATTTCTACAGAGTTCTACATCTCTGTTTTAGTCTCAGTTCTTATAAATGCATCGTCATCCCAAGGAGTTTTACCTTTTTTCGCCTTCTCCATCTTTATTTAATTAATAAATTCATGTTTGTTATTCTTGTTTGGAGAAACTCCAGAGGATTAAATCACTGCTCAGTACAGGCTTCAACTTAAAACTGAATATTATATATCCATGTCTTAAAGATCCTCATCATGAAGACCTTCCAACTGGCTGCGTATGTCTTATACTTCTGCATCAGTCTGTCACTATCTTCTTTGTCTCTTACTGAATTTCTCTTTATTCCCCACCTCACACACCCCCACACACCTACCTCAAACACCTCACAAGATCCTTCCCTTTTCCTCTCTCGTGCATTGTCTTGAACTTTCATTAATTTCACGTATAAAATGTTTTCAGTTTCTTCCCTAGGTCCCAAACTATTTTTTGGCCTACCCAAACATTGCAAAACCATTAAGATGGTCTCCTAAACAGAGGAAAACCTATTCAGGATCTTTTTCATTATGCATTAAGAAACTCTAATTTCTAACCCTTTATTTACTCTATTCCCAAATGAACTATAAGGCAGGGCCTCATCCACTCATTCACCAGAGTAAATTCCTAAGCTATGTGGAAATTTTATTTTTTGCCTTGTGGAATGTAGGATTGATCCTAAGCAAGGTTATTTAGGGTAATCAATTCTATTCCAAAGGTCTTCAAATGCTAACTTATCACAAGTGTCTTCATTATTTTTCTTTCATTGTGAGCTCAAAATTCTTATCATAATTATTTTTTCTCCTGATGGCACTCTGTAAAATACAAAATGTTCCCTATGAGAGTAGTTTATACTTAAACCACTATCACTTTCTAAATTAAAGCATTCCAAGACCCACCCAAGAAGCAAGGAGAAATGAAGGGGATACTGTATTACCTTAAAATACATTGACCCTATTTATATATACATATGCAGATAATTTAGGAAGAAAACATGATCGCAGTTGCACACAACCTGGCCAATCACCTAAATGAATGTTAACCAAAGTACATTTCATCTGAGGATGGCAAGAAAAATAATAAGCCAAAAGCAAAATATATCCATCTAGGACTCCTGCTAATTTCTACTAATTAGGAACAGACAACTCAGATTTCACAATCTTGCAAGGGTCACAATCATCAGATTTTACATGAACTTTAAATATTAGACCATAAGCCAAACCACACGAAGAGAAAGCTTTTTTTGTTTCTGCTCTTATCTTTATCTTACATGTAAGACTATAAGAGTAGCCAAGACACTTCAACACCTTAATATGTTTTCTAAAATGTTCTCTATTGCTATGACTTGTGTTACTATGGTCCTTCAGTATGTATATGTGATTTTTAAAAGAATAGTTGGGATTTTAATTAATTAATTAATTGATCAATTAGGAGGGTATTGGAAAGATTTCCTCTAATTATAGTCATGAAGATTATATTTGTCACTTATTTGGCTTTTATTGTTCAAACATTTTAGAGCACATGAAAATATTTTCAAGAAATAAAGATTGGAAAAAAGTTAAAAAAAAAAAAAGCATGCTTGAATTGCTTAAATGTAAGTAATGGTCCTGGGCAGCCTCTTTTAAGCAATTTTAGTAAATTTTAATAGGAGATCATTTTCAACTGCAATTTGCTTCCTTAGTACCAAAGTATTCAAATGTTTAAATATAACCATTTATCTTTGCTGGTATCATTATTATTGTCAGCATCTCTTGGATTTTTACTTTTCTTTTATTGAATTTTTATTTCTATAGTTCTATCTTTCACTTTTTTCTCCCTTCATATCTCCATTTTCTAAGATCTATTTTGCCTCATTCTTATAAATTTTTCTTTAGGTCTATAAAAATATTCAGCCTTTGTTTCTTTTTGAGTTACTTTTAAGTTTATTGCTTCCCACTTGAGATCCCTTTCTTTTCTTCCATTTAAAAGAATAATTATCAACATTTTTCTGTTTCTTCCCAATAGAATATATTTTCCTTTCCAATATTTTTTAACCAGCTCTGTAATATGATTTCAGAACTTGGTATTGAAATTTATTTACTTCAGCTTTAAAGGAATGTTATAAACTATTCCTGGAAGAAAAATAAATAAATAAATAAAGCATTTTTTTTTTTCTATGTTCTGTGTAACTTATATATAATAGCTAAACTGAGTCCTATTCAGTATATTTTAACAAATTACCCACTTTATTTCTTTTTAACGAATAAGTAGGCCTAGATTCAATCAGATTTTATATAATTCTGACTTTGTCAGGATTTCTTACTGGCAGTTTAAAAAAGACTATTTATTGAGATCGACTTAAAGGATATAATTTGAAGAGACAGTAACAAATTTCTACTCAGGAATAAACAATAACTCAGGTATTGTCTCAGTCTTGCTTTAGAAAAATCGTCTTTCTTTATCATGGTTATTGGTGAATTTTAGAGGCATTCCTTCTGAATTTATTCATCATTCAGCTATTTGTTCACCTAGTTATTACAACAATTTTTGTTGTTTTGCTGTTGTTTTTCCCCATTTGCAAGCCATTTTGGCTGGCCTACCTTTAAATGATTCTCAGTGTGCCCTATTCTTTCCATTTTTGTGGGTGCTTTTCCCATTACATGGTTTTGTACTTCATCTAGTGTAGTACATGCCACTGCATTTCAGTTTAGCTTTTTTTTCTCCCTGTTAAGCTCAATGTCTTATGAGTTCAGGGTACAAATTAATTACACCTCTTTGAAAGTATAATTTCCAAGGAAGATAAAAATAAGACAAATAAATAGTGAAAAGGTATCAACATTTTCTTAAATCCCTTAATGTGAGATCCTTTGAGGTGGTATAACTACTTCAGTGAGCATTTGAGAAACTGAGTATTTATTTGTGCTCTTAAAAATTTTGGAATTAGCTTAGGTATAAAACAAGCTAATATAAATTAAACCATACACATTGTGTTTATCTTTTCCATTGGACAAAAACTCTACAAGTTGACGTCTAACTTCATGGAGACTGGCCTTAATAAATACAAATATTAGGTAAAAGAGAGACGTGTCACCTAAAGGATTGAAATCTCTTTGGGCAGGCTTATTAGACATTGCTACTGTATGACATTCAGAAGACACACAACCACCTTTCTCCACATGTCTAGGTATTTGATAATTTTTTTATAACCTCTCTCTCCTCGCCAGATTCTAAACCAATTGGAAAAATTCAATAATATGTAACAAACTAGCTTTATTAGCTGAAGCCAGTAATAATTCTTACCCTCTTACCCTGCCTGAAAATACTTAAAGTCAGTCATAGCAGAAAAGCAGGATAGCTACACACTTTGCCCCAGGTGGTGAGGCTGCTCTGGTGGTGTTAACACGGAGGGGAGACAAGTACATGGAGCTTGAGAAGTAGAGGATCCGCAGGAGCCTCATTTATAGGTGAGCAGTGACCATTCTTCACTCAGACCAGGGGAGAGCAAGATTTTCCATTGCTAATTCATTGGTCTATTAATGAGAAGCACTGGGTAAAGAGAATGGAGAGATGGGGGAAAGTTCTAAGAGGAGAGATGTTCAAATATTATAGGCTAAAACATAATAACACATAATCAATGAAGTTAACTTTTTTACAGGGCAAAAATCTGCAGATCACATCTAACTTTATGGAGACTGAATCCAAATTAATAGTAAACAGCAAGCAAAACAGAGATACATCTCCCAGACAATTAAAATCTCTTTGATCCCTCTGACAAGCCACATATTCTCTCTTTCCTTAATGCTCACAAGATTTCTCTTTTAAGGTTTCTTACCTCCACACTGAAAAGAATCTGTTGTAACCTCACAAGGCAGATCCCAACCCTCTTGCTACATTATGACCCCATCCCATGTCCTTGATATTTGGGCCAAAAGATAGATCCAGTTCCTCATTCTGTTATTTATTTATTTATTTATTCCTTTTTCTAACTTCATCACCCTTTACTATTATGGAGAAATAAGGTACCCTTTTTGGAAGAATGCCATTAAGAAATATGATGAGGGCAAGAAAATTTTTTTTCTCTGTGAGAGTTTCATTTTCTTTACTTTAAACCTTTACTAAATCCAAGAAGCAGGCTTGAGTGGATTGAGGTAGTATACACAATGAGATTGAAATTTTAAAAGTAGAAGTACTTAACCAAGTGGCCTGTAATGATAGAGTTTTGAATTCAAGAATATCTGTTAGTGTTATTGGTATAAACTGTTAGTAACTGAAAGATTTTATCAGACCTTCAAGCAAACAAGTTAGCTTGTCATAGTTTCATGGATGCTGACAGAAGACACAAGATTCCTCGGTCACAGAAGGACAGTTTATTACTCATAGCAATAGCACTAGTCAGGGTATCATAATGTTGATTCTTCTAGCTCTTATTCCCACAAGCCATTTGAAAGGTCATCTAACACCTGAACATGTAGTAGATTTTATTATAGGAGAGGAGTTCTGAGAATGGAGAGATGGAATATGTATTGAAGATGAGTCTCCATGTGTCTCTTGTATTTCTCCACATCTGGCAAACAGACACTGACTGTCTTTGTTCTGGACAAACATCCTTGGAGAATATCCTTGTGCCTCCCTCTAGAAAAAAGGCCAGGTATACTTAGAGATTTCAAAGAGAGATAGCGTCTCTCTTTGGGGCAAAGGAAAAGCATGCTGAAAACATAACACAGGTTAGTTTCAAGAATCACAAGTATGTGGCCAGAATCAGCTGATTGAACTGTAATAGCAACACTATAATTTTAACAAGTATCAATAGCAGTATGATACCATTGATAAGCCTGAGACTGGTTTAAAGGTTCAATGTAGTCAGTCTGGGTCCATGACCAGTATGTTGTTGCCTCCTTCACCATACAACAAAAAAGTCAAGTTTGGCATAAGTCGTAAGACTTTCATTCAGTCATAGCCTCTGTATTAGGAACACAGAGTCCTTTATTTTGTGTCCAGGCTATGATATTGATGCATTGCCAAATCTTGTGCGACGATGGGTTCAAGCAAAAATATTTGCAATCTGCTGGGTATAGGCTCAATCAGCAGTTAGATTCCAGATGGCCTCATCAGACAATGGGCATGTACATTTACTTGAGTGACCCAGATGATTAGATCAGCAGCTGTGATTTGCCTTCCCAATGTGTGGCCCCAAAGAAGGATTTTTTTAATGTGCTAATCTGTAGTTGTCCAAGTGGCAGACTAGGCTACAGTTAACAAACAAAGAATTAGTAAAATTAAACAAGGTTCATCAAGAAATGTTGGTCAGACCTATGATAATCCCTTGAGTTATATCCAATGAGTGGAGCACTTACACCCATTTTTAGTTCTGCAAAGCTGGCACTGAGTTTGAAAAGCCATACCAGTATAATGGATACCATCTGGTTGCAGCTTAGCTGAACCATCACTAGACCCCTACCAGGCACTTATGGGAATATCTATGACCTGAAGATCTCAATGAGCAGCCAGCTTCGTTTCAGATGGCAAAGTGGGAGATAAAGATTCCCCAAAAGATAGCTGTCACTTTGTTTACTTTCTCATGTATAGTCAAGATAACATTAGGAACAAGCTGGCAGATCCTTCACTCATACCGTTTATTTTCTACAAGCAAGATTTTTTGGCTCCAGGCCACCTTATTGGCAATTGAATATGAGCTGAGCCACCTGTAATGAAAATATCAGGCCAGAGAGTTAGCCTCCATGGGTTAAGGCATTCAGATGCAATAAGAAACCAGTAGCAATCTAACAGCTGCTTTTAAAAATCAGTGTACCTAGTAGCTATGTGAAAAAGGGGATGAATGTAAAACCTCACGTGATATCTCTAGAGGAAGTCTGCCTCACTTTTCTATAGATGTCAATCAGCAAAGTCAGCATTCATAGAGACTTGTATCTTGAAGGCATCATTAGTGTGGTAGGAACCAAATGTACTACCACTAGTTTATATGTGGATTTTCCCAATTAGGAGACTCCCCTCTGTCATTTAAGGGGCCAAGAAGCATAAGCATATAACACATTAATTCCTACTGTACATTCATATGTAGAAGAAATAAGAAGAGTCCATTGAATTGGCTGGTAAGACACTCAAACTGTCATGTCAAATTCTCTTTTCCACTGAGAACACTGCCGAAATATTGTCAGTTTAATTTTGATAAAACTTTTCACACCTCTTGTACTGCAGGGGATGCAGTAAAATGGTGACTTGGATGTATATATCAAACACAGCCATAAAAGTCTGATTGGTTTCTCTTCCCCAAATTCCTCTGCATACTTAAAAGAGCATGCATTTGCTCTCCAGTCCCCCTTGGGTTCCAAGAGAACTTAGCCTCAGATGTATTCAATTACTTTCTTAAAACAGCTGAGGTAGAGATAGTGGGGGAGGAAGCGATCAAAGGGTGTAAAGAAGAAACTTTTTTTTTTTTTTGAGTACTGCGGTGGTCATTTATTGGTGCTCAACCAAACAAACTTGCCATGGTTTCAGCCCACCCAAAGCTTTATAGCTGGCAGAAGTGTGATCATTACTGACAGTTTGGGGACTCTTTGTCATAGTAGACAGGGACACATTGCTTTCTGGTGATGGCTATGGGATTTATGCCCTTTGACTCACATGGTTTTGATTTGCACAGTGATTACCTTGTTTGAGGAGGCATTTACTCCCTCTGTTATGCAGACATTTGCTCCCTCTGTTATATCAAGATAACATTTGTTAGATTACCTTTCAGATTCAAGAAAAATACTAGCAGAATTTCCCTGCTAGGTGTAGGACTAGAATTTCCCTAGGTGTAGGACTAGCCAGAAAACATTTTTTTTTCTGGATTTCTTTGAGTCAATTTCTCATTCTCCAATGGTTCACCTTCTTCATCATGGAAACTATATCCAGGGCAGTAAGAGTCTGAATAGCAGTCATTGCCTCATCTTTGATTTCCCTGAGGACTTTACTGTCTCAGGGAAATCTCTCTTATAAAACTAAAACCCACTGAAAAACATTCTGAGACTTCTTACTTTCACCTCTGAATTGATCTAAGGTAGACATGATAGACTTCAGGAGGGGCTGAGCTTATGACTGCTCAGGGTTGCTATTTTTCTTAAAAAACATTACACGTCTTGCCACCTCGTCTCCCAAGTGAACCAGCCAAAATTCTAATGATACAACAGGCTTTTCTCCACAGCAGGCACAAAATTTCCTGTCTTATGCTCTGTGTAGCAATGTAGGGGTGCGTCTCTGTAACTGTTATTTGAAAAGGGAAAGAATCTTCTGCCCATTCAGGATGAATCTTGGTACTAGTTTTTACAATAAAGTGGACCTGAGACTGATCACCAGATTGATAAGAAAATTTCCCTTGTGTAGGGGAGAGTTAGCAACAAATTAGATGTTTTTGGGGGCAATTGTCTTTGAATCTATTTCCTACTACTCAGCAATCAACCCCCTCCCTTACTCATCCCTATTAACAGGTAGTAGCGTGTAGAATCATTTATTGCCCCGTCAACCACAAAATTTAGTCAAAATGTTCGTTACCAGTTCACATGGACTCACTCAAATCTTGTTAACTGGCTGGATTAACATCCTTTCTCTTCCTTCCTCTTCCAGAAAGCCTTCCCTTAACAGCTAACAAGTTAGTCTGTCACAGTTTCATGAAGGGTGGTAGAAGAAACAACAATTCTGGGTCACAGACATATGGATTTAGTACTCACAGCAATAGCAATAGTCAGAATATCAGCATTTTCTTGTGCTGGTTCCCTAAGCCTCAATTCCCACAAGGTTACATAAAGAGGGCCAAGTAACCCTTCAGGGCACAGTCATTTATGTTACAAGACAGGAACTCTGAGTTTAGGAAACGTGGATACTTTCATATGGTAACTAAGCATTCCTGTCCTTTGTTCTAGAGGAAGATATTATATCTGTCTCCTAAGGATGTTCACTATTCAAATATCCTTGAAAAGATAGTCCAGAACAAAGGTAGCCAGTGCCTCTGCTCACAAGATGGGTAGAAAAGTGATATCATATCGATGGAGATTATCTCCCAGCAAATAATAACCAAGATACAATCTGTGAGTGAGTGATTGTGGTGAAAGGCAAGAAAGTGTTTTTGGCAATTAGGACCTCAAGAAACTGGTAGATATATTTGATTTATGTGCCTTTTATGTGGATATTAAATTCACCATGGATAACAACATGACTATGTATGGATTAAAACACTGATTTGGATTTTGACATCTTCGATGAAAGGAGAAGAGTGACTGGGAGGATCATGGGAACTTATTTCTAGTGATTTCTAAATTCTTCACTTGCTAGTAGAGGAAAATTCCAAGGCATCTCTTCCCTCAGTAACTCCACGGTATTATATAAGAAATAAGTTACATTTTAATGGCTTTGACAAGTTGACTTCTGATTAAGAAAACATTAAGGTAGGGCTTCCCTGGTGGCGCAGTGGTTGAGAGTCCGTCTGCCGATGCAGGGGACACGGGTTCATGCCCCGGTCCGGGAAGATCCCACATGCCGCGGAGCGGCTGGGCCCGTGGGCCATGGCCGCTGAGCCTGTGCGTCCGGAGCCCGTGCTCCGCAACGGGAGAGGCCACAACAGTGAGAGGCCCGCGTACCGCAAAACATTAAGGTAAATTATAAATGCACTTTATGATTTGAGAAAATGTTAAATGAGAAGAAGGAGTGGTATCCAATTATATATACATGTATATACATATGCATAGAAATGTATATACATATGTATACATATATATAAGTATGCAGACACACATATAAAGTCTGTGTGTGCATTTGTATATGGACATATGTATATATATATGATATGTACACATGCATAAATATAACATGTATATGCAGTATATATATGCATATTATAATTAATATTATATATAATGCAGGCAAATAATATTTGAAATAATAGTATGATGTATTTTGTGTAATATATTACAATATAACATATTTATGTAAATAAGAATTTTTAGAGAAATGTATTAATAGTGTTTATAACCTAGAGTGATTTTTAATATCTTTCTTATATGTCCATTTTTTTCCTTTCCACAATAAATCAGAATTATATTTACTAGAACCTCAGAAATGTTTCAAAACACGTTTGTTTCTTAGACAAATAGGTAAGTAGCTTTTCCTGCATTTCTTGATGAGTCTTCCCAGACTTAGACTTATAATTTGAGAATGTAACAAAACATTTAGTAGTCAATGCTAAGTACCAAGAGTACAGAGGGCAAGCTGTCACTGACAAAGCCTTACTCAACCAAATTCTGACATATCTTTCAGACTTAGGGAAAAAAAAGAAGACCCCCGCCCAATTATATTTAGCCTATTCTCAAAGTTTAGGATGAATATCCATCAATCTCTATGTTCTGTGGAATGGATTTTAAATCACAATTTTCAGCTGACACAGATCTGCCACTTGAAAAAGTGTAATTGTTTCATTCTGAAGAATAATAATTTTGAGTGATTACTACATCTCAGGGGGTGAGATGTATAAACATTTTACTAAGAATAACTTGTTTAAATCCTTATGACATGCCAAAAAGTAATCACTAGTTTCATTCTCACTTAAGAGATGAAAAACCTGAGAGGCACAGAGATTTGAAGCAGCTTGTCCTGACACATAGAGCTAGTAAGTGGCAGAGCTGTGAATAAAACCCTGGTGACCCATGCACTTAACCTGATTCTAATTATGCCTCCCAAGAGTGTTAAGAAGACATCCTCCCAGTGGCCCAGCATGCCCAAATTCTCAGTGTGACCTGGTGATCAGTAGGTACATTTGCAAATCTTTGAGGAAGTTTGCAAGATGAGAACTATTTTCATGAAAAATAAAACCATTTTTTATCTTTTTAATACTCATTCTCTCACAGGTGTACAGTAAGAATTTTCAGAAACTCATGGCATGATATGAGTGAATGCAGAACTAGATATGAAAATCCAAATATCTTCTATTAAGCCAGAATTGCATGTAAAATTGAGCTACTCTTCTATTTTCTTACTTGTTTTGGAAAATCTATTTTTTATGTGGTGTTTCAGGTTAAAAAGTTTCTTACTACAAATAGCTCAATTTCGTTTCTTTTTATGGCTGAGCTATTTGTAATGAGGTGGATAGACCTAGAGTCTGTCATACAGAGTGAAGTAAGTCAGAAAGAGAGAGACAAATACCGCATGCTAACACATATATATGGAATTTAAGAAAAATAAAATGTCATGAAGAACCTAGGAGTAAAGCAGGAATAAAGACACAGACCTACTAGAGAATGGACTTGAGGATATGGGGAGGGGGAAGGGTAAGCTGTGACAAAGTGAGAGAGAGACATGGACATATATACACTACCAAACATAAGGTAGGTGGCTAGTGGGAAGCAGGCGCATAGCACAGGGAGATCAGCTCGGTGCTTTGTGACTGCCTGGAGGGGTGGGATAGGGAGCGTGGGAGGGAGGGAGACACAAGAGGGAAGAGATATGGGAACATATGTATATATATAGTTGATTCATTTTGTTGTAAAGCAGAAACTAACACACCATTGTAAAGCAATTATACTCCAATAAAGATGTTAAAAAGAAAAAAAGAAAGAGAAAATTTGTAACCATAAAAAAAAAGTTTCTTACTAATATTTTTGAATAGATTAAAAATAAATTTTATAATAAATAAACATTTTACATACAAAAAGATACATTAGATAGATGATAGATCTGGTAAATTTGAAGTTTAAAATCCAAATAGGCGAAAGTGTTTTGGTTCCTCAATTGTTTTTGATAGTGCAAAGGAGACTGAGAATAAAATGTTTCAGAACCACTGCCTTAATGTATGAAAGTAGATTCCTAAAACAGACGGGACATATTTTCTTCATTCTCCCATTATAAATGTCTCTGAGTAGATAGCCACATCACTTCTATAATCCCTGGCATTGCAGCCTAGCTTGGGGCAGAAGAGAAGGGCAATGATGACTTGACTCTGGGACCATAAATTTTTAAGTTAGGCAAAGGAAAGGGATGTGGAAGTGTCTTCTCAAGTTCTGCCCAGAAAAGAACTACACATAGTTTTAGATTATCAATTAATAAATAACACTACAGATAATTAAATGCCAGGGATAAGAGAGCTTCTCAGATTGCATTTTCAGTTAAAGGATTAATAAACAGAAATTGAAGTAGAAGCAATGGATAGCTCTGAGTGTGCAAGCTCAGTCACTGAGAAGAGGCTCTCACAGAAACAAGTGAACATTTCTATATATGAAGAAACTAGGGAAAAATTAGGGGAGTGGGGAGAAAAATTAGGGGAGTGGGGAGAAAAATCTAACAGTGTTTCTAAAAATTTTCTACTGTATTTATGCTGTAGCATTCAAAAATAAAAAAATGAAAGCATTCCTTTGAAAATGGTTTGCTCTAGAAAACAGAATAGGATGTAAAAGAACATCTCTTTTCTCAATCAAATCTAGAATATACAGATAATAAATTATGAAAAGTGAGGTTACATGACAAGAAAAGATAATTTTTAAAAAAATCTGGCTGAGAGAACAAACTAATGTAGAGACTGGATAAGAAGAGAGTATAAAAACTAATATATACTACAAATTTAGATTAATATTAAATATTGTAATGTGCAGACATAGCAAGAAAAAGAAGTAAAAGTTATATGCAAGAAGCCTTCTCACCAAGAGAAGGAAGTAGGCAGGCTTGGAAATGAAAGAAGGTGATAAAATAAAATCAACATAATAGAATAAAATGAAAATGCAGTTGTGGAAATGCTGTGGCACTGGCAATGTGCTCAACATGTAGGCAATTTTTTAAAAAATGAACTAACCTCTATGTTTCCTGGGAGAAATATCTGAATTATAAAGAAAGAATCCCAATAAATATCAGAAAGCGAAAAAATCGCAAGATTCCTACAAAGAACCAAAATTCTTGCTAATCATACATTTCCTCTCTACTACACATATTGTGACAAAATAGTAGAACAGTATCTTTAAAATATTGAGTCAAAGATGTTACAAAAATATTGTGAACACATAATAATTCAGAGAGATAGAATCAATTTACCTTTCATGAAAAAATATTTTAGCTGATTAAAAATAAATCAAATATAGAGTTGAAACACAGTTGTAACTGAGAGGAAAAGGTTTGAGAATACATTAAATAACATGAAAAGGGGCTTCCCTGGTGACGCGGTGGTTGGGAGTCCGCCTGCCGATGCAAGGGACGCGGGTTCGTGCCCCGGTCCGGGAATATCCCGCGTGCCGCGGAGCGGCTGGGCCCGTGAGCCATGGCCGCTGAGCCTGCGCGTCTAGAGCCTGTGCTCCGCAGCGGGAGAGGCCACAGCGGTGAGGGGCCCGCGTACCGCAAAAACAAAAAAAAACCACATGAAAAGTTTTCAGTTTAATTTTCATTTAACAAATCAGTAATTGAAATAAATATACACCACAAGAAACACAGTTACTTCAGAAAGCTTGTCAATAAAATATCTTACTTCATTCCCTATAAAACTCGTAAAAAATAATTTTAGAATAAATTTACACTATAAGTTCTACTTTCTAAGGCTAATTTGAGTTCTAAGTGTTTAGCATTAGCAGTAGGCAGGCTAAACAGCATAACAGATTTTAGAGAGTAAATATGCCTTTCTGTTTGATATTTCCTAGTAATTTATCTAATTCAAGACCAAAAGAGGGCTTAGCTCTTTATTTATATATTCATGTATGTTTAGATATAAATATTGAATGAGTGTTCTTACATGTAATTTTGACTTTATAATTTTTCATACAGAAACAGTATCAAAAGTATTTTTGTTGCCAAAAAACTGGTAACAACTCTAATAACTAGATCCATCTCAGAATTTAGTAGTTTGCAATTTGAGTAACCATGTTGTCAACTGATATAGATATGAATTATAATTATTTATATTTTTAATAAGTAAATCTCAGCAAAATATTTAATTACATATTGTAGTGGAAAAGGTGATAAACTGATAGTGTGGGGGTCCGTATTGATTCCAGCCTTTGACACTGTTTGGCTGCACCATCCTGAATCAGTACGTCAGCCTTGTTGGCCTTGGTTCCCTGTTTCTTAAAGAAAACTATGAGACCATTTATTTCTAATAACAGTTACATTATTAAAACTTTGGATACTAATAACACTTTCCTTAGGCTCAGATAAATTGAATTCTTATGTTCTATATTATTATTTAACAATATCAGAGCTTGTGATCAAGATTGCCTTTGTTCAGTGGGGTAACATCATTAATGAGAAAGCAAGATATTTTGAAATGTTCAAAATGTTATTTTCCTTTTTTATTTACAGATTTCTAGGAGTCTCAATTTCCTTTTCTTAGTAAAAAATTCCTTTGAGATTTCATCCTACTATTTTCTCCAGTAACTTCCTTTTTTGATTGAAATATAATTTACATAATGTAAAATAATTTTTTCTTGTATGGTTTTATGAGTTTTGACAAACTCATGCAGTCTTGTGACCACAGTCAAGACAAAGACCAATTCTATTACCACAAATAATAGAACTTTCTGTCCCTTTGTAGCCATTTCTTTTCCTTCCCAGACCTTGGATACACTTATCTGTTACAATAGTTTTGCTTTTTCAAAATGTCATATAAATGGAATAATTCACTTTACAGACTTCAGAGTCTGGCATCTTTCACTTAGCAAAATGCACTTGAGACTCAAAAATATACATATATAGGTATATATATATATACCTATATATATATATATACACCTATATATATACTTTTTTTTTCTAAGCATACAACTTTTTTTAAATTGAAGTATGGTTGACTTACAATGTTGTGTTAGTTTCAAGTTTACAGAAAAGTGATTCCATTTTATATACATATATATATATAATATTCTTTTTCATACACCTTTATAGGTTATTACAAAATACTAACTATAATTCCCTGTGCTATACAGTAGGTCCTTGTTGGTTATCTATTTTATATATAGTAGCGTATATATGTTAATCCCGAACTCCTGATTCATCCCTCCTCCTGCCTTTCCCCGTTGGTAACCATAAGTTTGTTTTCTATGTCTGTGGGACTATTTTCTGTTTTGTAAACAAGTTCATTTATACTACTTTTTTAGATTCCGCATATAAGTGGTATCATATGATATTTGTCTTTGTCTAGCTAATTACTTCACTTAGTATGATACTCTAGGTCTATCCATGTTGCTGTAAATGACATCATTTCATTCTTATTTATGGCTGAGTAATATTCCATTATATATATTTATATATACTACATCTTCTTTATCCATTCATCTGTTGACAGACACTTAGACTGCTTCCATGTCTTAGCTATAGCAAATAGTGCTGAATGAACACTGGGGTGCACATATCTTTTTGAATTATAGTTTTCTCCAGATATATGCCCATCAAATGTCAAATATATTTTTGTGTATAGTTTGTTCCTTTTTATTGCTGAGTAGTATTCCATTATATGGGTATAACAAAGTTGAAGAAACACTGGGTTGTATTTTTTTTACTGTCTTTGTTGATTACAAATAAATATTTGTAAATATTTGTATAGTCTGAAGTCAGGGAGCCTGTTTCCTCCAGCTCCGTTTTTCTTTCTGAAGATTGCTTTGGCTATTTGGGGTCTTTTGTGTTTCCATGCAAATTGTGAAATATTTTGTTCTACTTCTGTGAAAAATGACAGTGGTAATTTGATAGGGATTATGTTGAATCTGTAGATTGCTTTGGGTGGTATACTCATTTTCACAATGTTGATTCTTCCAATCCAAGAACAGGGTATATCTCTCCATCTGTTTGTATCACCTTTAATTTCTTTCATCAGTATCTTATAGATTTCTTCATACAGGCCTTTTGTCTCATTACGTAGGTTTATTCCTAGGTGTTTTATTCTTTATGTTGCAATAGTAACTGGCAGTGTTTCCTTAGATTCTCTTTCAGATTTTTCATCATTAGTGTATAGGGATGCAAGAGATTTCTGTGCATTACATTTGTATCCAGCTACTTTACCAAATTCATTGATTAGTTCTAGTAGTTTTCTGGTAGCATCTTTAGGAATGTCTATGTATAGTATCATGTCATCTGCAAAGAGTGACAGCTTTATTTCTTCTTTTCCGATTTGGATTCCTTTTATGTCTTTTTCTTCTCTGATTGCTGAGACTAAAACTTCCAAAACTATGTTGAATAATAGTGGTGAGAGTGGGCAACCTTGTCTTCTTCCTGATCTTACTGGAAATGGTTTCAGTTTTTCACCATTGAGAAGGATGTTGGCTGTGTGTTTGTCATATATAGCCTTTATTATGTAGAGGTAAGTTCTCTCTATGCCTACTTTCTGGAGGCTTTTTATCATAAATGGGTGTTGAATTTTGTCAAAAGCTTCTTCTACAACTATCGAGTTTTTCATATGGTTTTTATCTTTCAGTAGGTTAATATGGTGTATCACACTGATTGATTTGCATATATTGAAGAATCCTTGCATTCCTGGGATAAACCCCACTTGATCATAGTGTATGACCCTTTCAATGTTCTGTTGGATTCCCTTTGCTAGTATTTTGTTGAGGATTTTTGCATCTATGTTCATTAGTGATATTGGCCTGTAGTTTTCTTTTTTGTGACATCTTTGTCTGGTTTTGGTAACAGGGTGATGGTGACCTCATGGAATGAGTTTGGGAGTGTTCCTCCCTCTGCTCTATTTTGGAAGAGTTTGAGAAGGATAAGTGTTAGCTCTTCTCTAAATGTTTGATAGAATTCACCTGTGAAGCCATCTGGTCCTGGGCTTTTGTGTGTTGGAAGATTTTTAATCCCAGTTCCAATTTCTGTGCTTGTGATTAGTCTGTTTATATTTTCTCTTTCTTCCTGGTTCAGTCTCTGAAGGTTGTGCTTTTCTAAGAATTTGTCTATTTCTTCCAGGTTGTCCATTTTATTGGCATATATTTGCTGTGGTAATCTCTCATGATCCTTTGTATTTCTGGAGTGTCAGTTATTAGTTCTTTGTTTTCATTTCTAATTCTGTTGACTTGAGTCTTCTCCCTTTTTTTCTTGATGACTCTGGCTAATGATTTATCTACTTTGTTTATCTTCTCAAAGAACCAGGTTTTACTTTTATTGATTTTTGCTATTATTTCCTTCATTTCTTTTTCATTTGTTTCTGATCTGACCTTTATGATTTCTTTCCTTCTGCTAAATTTGGGAGTTTTTTGTTCTTCTTTATCTAATTGCTTTAGGTGTAAGGTTAGGTTGTTTATTTGAGAAATTTTCATGTTTCTTGAGGTAGGATTGTATTGCTATAAACTTCCCTCTTAGAACTGCTTTTGCTGCATCCCATAGGTTTTGGGTTGCCCTGTTTTCACTGTCATTTGTTTCTAGGTATTTATTTATTTCCTCTTTGATTTCTTCAGTGAGCTCTTGGTTACTTAGTAATGTACGTTTAGCCTTCATGTGTTTGTATTTTTTACAGATTTTTTCCTGTAACTGATATCTAGCCTAATAACATTGTGGTTGGAAAAGATATGTCATACAATTTCAATTTTCTTGAATTTACCAAGGCTTGATTGGTGACCCAAGGTATACTCTATCCTGGAGAGTGTTCCATGAGCACTTGAGAAGAAAGTGTATTCTGTTGTTTTTAGATGGAATGTCCTATAAATATCAATTAAGTCCATCTTGTTTAATGTGTCATTTAAAGCTTGTGTTTCCTTATTTATTTTCATTTTAGATGATCTGTCCATTGGTGAAAGGGGGGGTGTTAAAGTCCCCTACTATGATTGTGTTACTGTCAATTTCCCCTTTTATGGCTGTTAGTGTTTGCCTTATGTATTGAGGTGCTCCTATGTTGGGTGCATAAATATTTACAATTGTTATATCTTCTTGGATTGATCCCTTGAACATTATGTAGTGTCCTTCTTTGTCTAATTTTCTTAATTTAAAGTCTCTTTTGTCTGATATGAGAATTGCTACTCCAGCTTTCTTTTGATTTCCATTTGCATGGAATATCTTTTTCTATCACCTCACTTTCAGTTTGTATGTGTCCCTAGGTCTGAAGTTAGTCTCCTGTAGACAGCATATATACGGGTCTTGTTTTTGTATCCATTCATCAGTCTGTCTTTTGGTTGGAGCATTTAATCCATTTACATTTAAGGTAGTTAGTGATATGTATGGTCCTATTACCATTTTCTTAATTGTTTTAGGTTTTTATTGTAGGTTTTTTCCTTCTCTTGTGTTTCCTGCCTAGAGAAGTTCCTTTAGCATTTGTTATAAAGCTGGTTTGGTGGTGCTGAATTCTCTTAGCTTTTGCTTGTCTGTAAAGGTTTTGATTTCTCCATCAAATCTGAGTGAGATCCTTGCTAGGTAGAGCAATCTTGATTGTAGGTTTCTCCCTTTCATCACTTTAAATATGTCCTGCCACTCCCTTCTGGCTTGCAGAGTTTCTGCTGAAAGATCAGCTGTTATCCTTATGGGGATTCCCTTGTATGTTATTTGCTGTTTTTCTCTTGCTTTTTTAACATATGTTTTCTTTGTATTTAATTTTTGATAGTTTGATTAATATGTGTCTTGGCTTGTTTCTCCTTAGATTTATCCTGTATGGGACTCTCTGCACTTCCTGGACTTTATTGACTATATCCTTTCCCATATTAGGGGAGTTTGCAACTATAATCTCTTCAAATATTTTCTCAGTCCCTTTCTCTTTCTCTTCTTCTGAGACCCCTGTAATTTGAATGTTGGTGCAATTAATGTTGTCCCAGTGGTCTCTGAGACTGTCTTCAATTATTTTCATTCTGTTTTGTTTATTCTGCTCTGTAGTAGTTATTTCCACTATTTTATCTTCCAGGTCACTTATCCGTTCTTCTGCCTCAGTTATTCTGCTTTTGACTCCTTCTAGAGAATTTTTCATTTCATTTATTCTGTTGTTCATCATTGTTTGTTTGCTCTTTAGTTCTTCTAGGTCCTTGTTAAACTTTTTATGTATTTTCTCCATTGTTAAACTTGTTAAACTTTTTTTGTATTTTCTCCATTCTATTTCCAAGAATTTGGATCATCTTTACTATCATTACTCTGAATTCTTTTTCAGGTACACTGCCTATTTCCTCTTCATTTGTTTGGTCTGATGGGTTTTTACCTTGCTCCTTAATCTGCTGCATATTTCCTGTCTGCTCATGTTGCTTATCTTACCATGTTTGAGGTCTCCTTTTTGCAGGCTGCAAGTTCATTGTTCCCGTTGTTTTTGGTGTCTGCCCCCAGTGACTAAAGTTGGTTCAGTGGGTTGTGTAAGCTTCCTGGTAGAGAGGGATGGTGCCTGTGTTCTGGTGGAGGAGGCTGGATCTTGTCTTTCTGGTGGGCATGACCATATCTGGTGGTGTGTTTTGGGGTGTCTGTGAACTTATTATGATTTTAGGCAGCCTCTCTGCTAATAGGTGGGGTTGTGTGCCCATCTTGCTACTTGTTTGGCATGGGGTGTACAGCACTGGAGCTTGCTGGCCATTGGGTGGAGCTGAGTCTTAACATCAAGACGGAGATGTCTGGGAGAGCTCTCACCAATTGATATTACGTGGGGCCAGGAAACCTCTGGTGGTCCATTGTCCTGAACTCGGCTCTCCCACCTCAGAGATTCAGGCCTGACATCCGGCCAGAACACCAAGACCCTGTCAGCCCCACGGCTCATGAGAAAATGGAGAAAAACAAAAAAGAAAGTAATAAAAATAAAATAGTTATTAAAAATTTTTAAAAATATTAAATAAAAATATTTTTTAAAGTAATAAAAAAAAAGAAGAGAGCAACCAAACCAATAAACAAATCCACCAATGATAACAAGTGCTAAAATCTATACTAAGATAAACATAAAAGTCAGAAACTAGTCAGTCACATACAGCAAACCCTAAGTCTACATTTGCTCCCAATTCCACTGTCTCAATTTTGGGATGATTCATTGTTTATTCAGGTATTCCACAGGTTGCAGGGTACATCAAATAGATTGTGGAGATTTAATCCACTGCTCCTGAGACTGCACGGAGAAATTTCCCTTTCTCTTCTTTTTGTGCACAGCTTCTGGGGTTCAGCTTTGGATTTAACCCCAACTCTGCATATAGGTCACTCTCTGACGTCTGTACTTCTCCCAGACAAGAGGGGGTTATAGGAGAGGCTGATTAGGGGCCTCTGGCTCACTCAGGCCATGAGGAGGGCGGGGTATGAAATGTGGGGTGAGCCTGCTGCGACAGAGGCCGGCGTGATGTTGCACCAGCCTGAGCCATGCTATGTGTTCTCCTGGGGAGGTTGTCCCTGGATCACGGGACCTTGGCAATGGCGAGCTGCATAGGCTCCCAGGAGGGGAGGTGTGGATAGTGACCTGTGCTTGCACACAGGATTCTTGGTGGCTGCAGCAGCAGCCTTAGCATTTCATTCCCGTCTCTGGGGTCCATGCTGATAGCCACAGCTCGTGTAGTTCTCTGGAGCTCGGTTAGGCGTTGCTCTGAATCCCCTCTCCTCGTGCACCCAAAAACAATGGTCTTCTGCCTCTTAGGCAGTTCCAGACTTTACCTGGACTCCCTCCCGGCTAGCTGTGGTGCACTAGCCCCCTTCAGGCTGCGTTCACACAGCCAACCCCAGTCCTGTCCCTGGGATCTGACCTCCGAAGCTGGAGCCTCAGCTCCCAGCCCCCACTTGTCCCATCAGGTGAGCAGACAGGCCTCTCAGGCTGCTGAGTGCTGGTCGGCTCTGATCCTCTGCATGGGAATCTGTCTGCTTTGCCCACTGCACCGCTGTTGCTTCCCTCTCCTCCGTAGCTCCTAAGTTTCCCCCTGCCCACACCCCGTCTCTGCCAGTGAAGGGGCTTCCTAGTGTGTGGAAACTCTTCCTCCTTCACAGCTCCCTCCCAGAAGTGCATGTCCCATCCGTATTCTTTTGTCTCTGTTTTTTCTTTTTCCTTTTGCCCTACTTAGGTATGCGGGGAGTTTCTTGCCTTTTGGGAAGTCTGAGGTCTTTGCCAGTGTTCAGAAAGTGTTCTGTAGGAGTTGTTGCACATGTAGATGTATTTTTATTGTATTTGTTGGGAGGAAGGTGATCTCCATGTCTTACTCCTCCACCATCTTGAAGGTCCTCACTGGTTTCCTCTGAAGTCAGCTCTGGCAACTACTTTTGACTGACAATAAGGCTAAAGAGTGCCAACATATTGAATAAAATATGGAAAATCTACACTGTACAGCATGGAGAATATAGTCAGTAATAATGAAACATCTTTGTATGATGATACAATAGTAACTAGACATTGTGGGGATATCTTGTAATGTAGAAATATCAAATCACTATGTTGTGCACCAGGAAATAACATAGTGTTGTAGCTCAATTATACTTCAAAAACAAACAAACTCATAGAAAAAGAGATCAGATTTGTGGTTATCAGAGGTGGGAAAGGGGTAATTGAAAGAAGGTGGTCAAAAGGTACAAACTTCCAGTTATAAGATATATAAGTGCTAGGGATGTAGTGTACAATATGATTAACACTGCTGTATATTATATATGAAAATTGTTAAGAGAATGCTGTACACCTTAAATATATACAGTGCTGTATGTCAAATATATCTCAATAAATGGGAAGAAAAATAATAAAGACATGTTTTAATCAAACTTTAAAAAGTGTGGGATATCCAAACAGTTAGAATTTTATAAGCAGAACACTGGATATATCAATAAACTCATTTTGCCAATAAATTTTGGATTTTGAAAGTTCAATTAGAGAATTTACTAAAAACACTACTGTGTGAACATTTAAATTTATAAAAACAGCAATTCTTTATAACTTCACTATTTCCATCTGTCTCCTGTATCACTTCCTATATTCTTTAATTTTAAGTCCTGCAATAAGTACCCCATGTCACATTCATTTATATATTAATAATAATACCTCTTATAAGTCTCACCTTGAGTTGTGTAAATGCCTGCAGTTATAAAGCAAAATATTCAGAATGTAAATTTTCATAGAATGTGATGGGCAGCACTTCTGTAACAGCACTGTTGAATAAGGAGAAACAAGGCTGGTATTTGCTGGTCAGTGCCAGGGCCAGGTGTGTGGATTTGTTCAAGTGCAAAAAGGATACCATTCACTTGTCTGCTGCAGGGAAAGGGAGATGGCAAATTGTGTGTTGTGTCACAGTTCCAATAGTAATCTGGTAATCTGCCTTAGCTATAAAGGAATAAAGAGGAAAAATGGTGAGGCACCTTGTTAACATGTGAATGAAAGAATTTGATGTTTTGGAAAAAAATGAGAAATAGTACAATATAGGGTAGCAGAGACATGAAGCATGAGGAAAGAAAAATTTTTCATACCGAAGGGGTCAGGAAGGGAAAAAGTCACGTTCCTATAGATTCCAGACTGAAGTAGGCTAGATCTAGTGCAATGTGACTACAAATATAAAACCCTTCTCCAGAAAGGAAAAATAATATTGTTGAACTCAGACATTGGCTAGGAAAACTAATCATGAGGTGGATTAGAGGGTTTTGTTTTGTTTTGTTTATTTCCAAAGCAGTCATAAGTGATAAGTATTATTTCCCGCTACAAAGGAAGCCATAAAAATTCAAGTCTTTAAAAGTTCATAGAAAACTTGAAGTGCTTTGGAATATGCCAGGCCACAAAATTAGGAATTTGAGACTATCTTTTCTAGGTCTCTTGCAATATGGAGCCCATAAAAGCCATTACGGGTATATACAAATAGTCTCTATTATTCATTAAATTTTATTGATATAAAAATGAATGTTATATTTCCTCTCCCATGTTATCCTTTAAGTAAAAGAACATAAATATAATTTAATCTTCTTTAATCCTTATTATTTAATATTCTTTTACATTTGCAAATGGGGTATATTTATAAAATAAATGATTCAGTGGCCAGCTTGAAGCTGTTTATTATTACTGATCCCTTATGTCACTGTACTATTTTTATAACACTATAAAGTCGAGGGCTTGTTCAACACAATTTATTTTTTTTCTCCTCAGCCTTCTGTCTGCTTAAATAATAGAATACGAGTGAACTAAAGAGAAAATTGATAAAATTTCTTCAGTGAAAATATTCAGACGTTATTCCATATCTCACAGGGACATTTTTACTACTAGAAAAAAATATATTTCAGTTCCTTTTGGTTAGTTCACAGTTTAGTTGTTAGGATGTTCATATCATTGAGCAAAGAAGAGAGCAGCATTGGAGATATGTGGTAGACTAAAACCTGACATTTCTAAAAGACATGCAGTCCTTCTCACAAGCAGTTTTCAGAAGCGACATTCATTCTATATCAAAGAATCTGATGCTTGACCTAGAATAGTAAAGGAAACCCCACAAGACTTGCAAACCTACTTTCCAATACTTGAAAAGAGAAAATATGCTTTGAGCTCTACTGCTTAGAAAATTAATGAGTGATTCATCCTAGTCAAGAATGAGTTAGAGTTACTGCAACCCACTTTTCAGACCCCGACGTGTGTGTTATACATAAATAGGAGGTGAGAAGGGCTTTATGTTAATTATAACATTTAGCCTCTTAGCCTGAATTAAAATAAATAAATAATGTGTCATTGTAGGTCACTAAATGAATCCATATTTTACCTAAGAGAATAAATATAGTTTTGATAAATACAAATTTTCCTGAAGGAATTTATTTTCTGTTATGTGCACAGACACCCTATAAAGAGACAATCTTTGGCTCTGATGGAAAATCAAATTGCTAAGTTATCTTATACATACCACTTTTTCTATTTCTTCATTATTAACCAGTGAACCAAAGCAGAGATGGAAGTCATTAACTACATACTAAGATGATTAAAGCTGTTCATTAGAGTTTTAATCAACTGACATGGGCATTTAAGTCAAGCTCACCAATTTACATTTTATGTGTTGAGATGCCCAGAGAACATGCATTTGGAAAGTAAAACCGACTCAGTTTTAAGGAATGATTTGAAATCATTATGAACATTTGAGTAACACGATTGATTTCTTTTTTTAATTGATCTATATTTGCTGTACAATATTATATGTTACCAGTGTACAATATAGTGATGCACAATTTTTAAAGGTTATACTTCATTTATAGTTATAATAAAATATTGGTTATATTCCACTTATTGTACAATATATCCTTGTAGCTTATTATATACATAATAATTTGTACCTCTTAATTCCCTATCCTTATATTGCCCCTCCCCTATTTCCCTTCCCCACTGGTAACCACTAATTTCACTAATTTCTTCTCTATACCTGTAAGTCTGTTTTTTGTTGTATTCACCAGTTTGTTGTATTTTTTAGATTGGACATATAAGTGATATTATACAGTATTTATCTTCTTCTGTCTGACTTATTTCACATAGCAAAATATGCTCCAAGTCCATCCATGTTGCTGCAAATGGAAAAAATTCATTCTTCCATATGGCTAAGTAGTGTGTGTGTGTGTGTGTGTGTGTGTGTGTGTGTGTATGACAAATATTCTTTATCCATTCATCTGTTGATGGACATTTAGGTTGCTCCATATATTAGCAGTTGTAAAAAATGCTGCTATGAACATTGGGGTGCATGTATCTTTTTAAATTAGTGTTTTTGTTTTGGATATATACCCAGAATTCGAATTACAGGTCACATGTAATTCTATTTTTAGTTTTTTGAAAAACATCCAAACCGTTTTCCACAGTGGCTGCACCAATTTACATTCCTACCAACAGTGTACAAGGGTTCCCTTTTCTTCACACCCTTGCCAAAATTTGTTATTTGTGTGTTCTTTTTGATGATAGCCATTCTGACAGGTGGGAGGTGATACTTCATTGTGGTTTTGATTTTCATTTCCCTAATGTTTAGTTATGTTGAGCATCTTTTCATGTACCTGGTGTCCACCTGCATGTCGTTTTTTGAAAAAAAAGTCTATTCAGGCCTTCCGCCCACTTTTTAATCAGGTTATTGTTCTTTGGATGTTGAGTTGTATGAGCACGTTATATGCAGATTCAATGCAATCTCTATCAAACTACCAATAGCATTTTTCACAGAATTAGAACAATTGTTTTTACAATTTGTATGGAAACACAAAAGACCCCGAATAGCCAAAGCAATCGAGAAAGAAAAACAGAGCTGGAAGAATCAGACTCCCTGACTTCAGACTATACTACAAAACTACATTAATCAAAACAGTATGGTACTGGCACAAAGATAGAGCTATAGATCAATGGAACAGGATAGAAAGCCCAGGAATAAACCCACACACCTATGGTCAACTAATCTATGACAAAGGAAGCACAAATATACAGTGGAGAAAAGACAATCTCTTCAATAAGTTGTACCAGGAAAACTAGACAGCTATATGTAAAACAATGAAATTAGAACATTATGAACTCTAACTCCATACACAAAAATAAACTCAAAATGGATTAAAGACCTAAATGTAAGACCAGAAACTATAAAACTCCTAGAGGAAAGCATAGGCAGAACACTCTTTGCCATAAATTGTAGCATTATTATTATTATTTTTTGGATCTGTCTCCTAAAGCAAAGGAAATAATAGCAAAAATAAATTGATGCCACCTAATTAAACTTAAAAGCTTTTGCAGAGAAAAAGGAAACCACTAACAAAATGAAAAGATGACCTACAGAATGAGAGAAAATATTTGCAAATGATATGACTGATAAGGGGTTAATATCTAAAATCTATAAGCAGCTCAGACAACATAATTGATTTCTAAAAGTTACATTAGACATTATAGTAACATTTTTGGTAGCGCAGGTTAAATGATTTTCTTCCTTGGTTATATACAATACATTCCCATTTCTCATGGCTACAGCTCCTTATGTATTATTGTTTTGTTTGGAAGAAACCACACCATTCCCATGAATTAATATGCAGAATAATAACTTGTTTTAAAATTTATTACTGACAAATTACAAATGTAAAAATTGGCTTTAGTTATTTTAGGGATTACACTTCTTCTCTGAGTACCTAGATGAAATTGTAAAAATTCTTAGACAAACCTAGTTATTGGATTCAGATTTGACCATTAGGTGTGTGATGTGGTGTAATTTCTAAATGACATGACCCTTCTCTAATTTCCTTTTCCTCTGTGACAAAGTTCTCATTCTTTGAAAGAAGTTTGCAGAGAAAAGTATACTTAGATACATAATAGGAGGAAAAATCTTTGGGATTCAGACTTTGCCAGTTTCTTCTCCTAGACCAGTGATTTTTAAGCTGTTTCTAAAACATATATCCTACCATCAACCCCCAAATTTTGGTATATATTACCCCCACATTCTGGTAGCAGGAAACCTACCCTCCCCATCCCTGAGCTGCAAAATATTGAGTTACAGTAGTGGCCTCCAGAGGGGGAGAACAACTTACACCAATGGATACGGAAAGAAAATATTGTGATTCCTCTATGTATTTATTTCTAGAACATTCTTTGAAGATGTTCACTTCTAATAGTTTATACTGTGTATATTACATTAGTAAATTTGTGTGTATATAGGTATTTCTTCAAAACTGGTGTGTTCATGTTAAAATAACTCCAATAAAAGTTCACATTAAAACTACTAGACCCAATGGGGATATATTTGATATGCAATGCATTTGTGTAGGTGTATTTTTGTAAGTAACTTTAAAAAATGCATGCATCACCTCTCAAAGTTTCTAATAAGTCCTCTGCCAAAGTCATGGAGGCATAAGTAGATATAGGTGTGAAAGTTGTTCAAATTCATATATATTCTATAGTTTGCTGTCACTATATGTCACTCTTGATAAGCAATTTGTGAAACTTAAGACATGTTTTCATTTAAATTACACATCTGGTTTAGAAAAATATACATTTCTGGATATGTCTGTAAGCAGAACATACAATATGACCAAAAGCAATTCTTACTGATACTTGAAAACCACGTGGTGTACATAATAAGTATAAAACATACAGAGAAAAGTGATTTATGGCAGGGATATTAACCTGAAAGAAATTAGTATCAAAATATAAGGAGTTTACCATACAAACTGTAAAATTATTTGTTCTATTTCTGTGAAAAATTCCATTGGTAGTTTGATAGGGATTGCATTGAATCTGTAGATTGCTTTGGGTAGTATACTCATTTTCACAATGTTGATTCTTCCAATACAAGAACATGGTATATCTCTCCATCTGTTTGTATTGTCTTTAATTTCTTTCATCAGTGTCTTATAGTTTTCTGCATACAGGTCTTTTGTCTCCTTAGGTAGGTTTATTCCTAGATATTTTATTCTTTTTGTTGCAATGGTAAATGGGAGTATTTCCTTCATTTCTCTTTCAGATTTTTCATTTTTAGTGTATAGGAATGCAAGAGGTTTCTGTACATTAATTTTGTATCCTGCTACTTTAACAAATTCATTGATTAGTTCTAGTAGTTTCCTGGTAGCATCTTTAGGGTTCTCTATGTATAGTATCATGTCATCTGCAAACAGTGATAGTTTTATTTCTTCTTTTCCAATTTGAATTCTTTTTATTTCTTTTTCTTCTCTGATTGAAACACAAAATACCCCAAATAGCCAAAGCAATCTTGAGAAAGAAAAATGGAACTGGATGAATCAGGCTCCCTGACTTCAGACTATACTATAAAGCTACAGTAATCAAGAGAGTATGGTACTGACACAAAAACAGAAATATAGATCAATGGAACAGGATAGAAGGTCCAGAGATAAACCCATACACATATGGTCACCTTATCTTTGGTAAAGGACACAAGAACATACAATGGAGAAAAGGCAGCCTCTTTAGTAAGTGGTGCTGGGAAAACTGGACAGCTATATGTAAAAGAATGAAATTAGAATACTCCCTAACAACATACACAAAAATAAACTCAAAATGGATTAAAGACCTAAATGTAAGGCCAGGCACCATAAAACTCTTAGAGAAAAACATAGACAGAACACTCTATGACATAAATCACAGCAAGATCCTTTTTGACCCACCTCCTAGAGAAATGGAAAAAAAACCAAAAATAAACAATGGCACCTAATGAAACTTAAATGCTTTTGCACAGCAAAGGAAACCATAAACAAAACGAAAAGACAAACCTCAGAATGGGAGAAAATATTTGCAAAGGAAGCAACTAACAAAGGATTAATCTCCAAAATTTACAAGCAACTCATGCAGCTCAATATCAAAAAAACTAACAACCCGATCCAAAATTGGGCAGAACACCTAAAAAGACATTTCTCCAAAGAAGATATACAGATTGCCAACAAACATGAAATGATGCTCAAATGATGCTCAACATCACTAATCATTAGAGAAATGCAAATCAAAACTACAATGAGGTATCACCTCTCACTGGTCAGAATGGCCGTCATCAAAAATCTACAAACAATAAATGCTGGAGAGGGTGTGGAGAAAAGGGAACCCTCTTGCACTGTTGGTGGGAATGTAAATTGATACAGCCGCTATGGAGAACAGTATGGAGGTTCCTTAAAAAACTAAAAATAGAACTACCATATGAGCCAGCAATCCCACTACTGAGCACATACCCTAGAAAACCATAATTCAAACAGAGACATGTTCCACAATGTTCACTGAAGCACTATTTACAATAGCCACGATATGGAAATAACCTAAGTGTCCATCTACAGATGAATGAAGAAGATGTGGCACATATATACAATGGAATACTACTCAGCCACAAAAAGAAACGAAATTGAGTTATTTGTAGTGAGTTGGATGGACCTAGAGTCCATACAGATCAGAAAGAGAAAAACAAATATCATATGCTAACACATATATATGGAATCTAAAAAAAATGTTTCTGATGGACCTAGGGGCAGGACAGGAATAAAGATGCATACGTAGACAGTAGACTTGAGGACACAGGGTGAGGGGAGGGTAAGCTGGGACGAAGTGAGAGAGTAGCATTGACATATGTACACTCCTGAATGTAAAATAGATAGTTGGAAGCAGCTGCATAGCAGAGGGAGATCAGCTTGGTGCTTTGTAACCACCTAGAAGTGTGGGATAGGGAGGGTGGTAGGGAGGCTCAAGAGGGAGGGGATATATGTATACATATAACTGATTCATTTTGTTATACAGCAGAAACTAACACAACATTGTAAAGCAATTATACTCCAATAAAGATGTTAAATATATATATAAGGAGAAAAAGCAATGAAAATATGTTTTAAACTTTATCTGAATATTTTATAATACTCTGACTTATTAACTATATAGTTCTTTGTACTGTTTAAAATTATATTTTGTTAATCTAAAGTTTAATAGTTTTCAGTCCCATAAATTTTGTCACATATTTCTTCAATCTTTATATTTATAAAAATTTAGCTGAAAAAATTATAATTATTAATGATATTATTTGCACTCTTTTTGTCCTCCTTTAATATATGTTTTATTAAAATCTAGGTTAACTTACATGAAATGTTTTTACCAATACCCCAGGGATTTTAATATAAATTATTCCCAAGATATGTACAAAAAAAACTTACTTTGCTTTATAACAAATGATGTTTTCTATGATTTTTTCTTCTATCTCTTGAACTGTCCTACAATGTTAATTTTCTAACATTTGACTACATTCTTCCCATTTAGTAATTGTTTGTCTGTGTGTCTCTTCCTTTGCTATTAAGGAAGAACAAAAGAACAAAAAAATTTCTATCTAGTACAGTGTTTGAAACATAATAGACACATAATTAATGTGAGTAATGCAGTGATTTAAACAATGTGAAAATATAATTAACAGGAGTTGCAGTAATCAAGGCGGGTTCTATTATCTTAGTCAACTTATGATTTTTCTTGCTGTGTGTGACGAACATAAAAGTTGAATAAAGAAAAAGCCAGAAACATTTTTTATTCATTTTATGTTTACACAAATAATAATGTCACTGAACTTGGGGGGCTTAGTAGGCTGCTTTTCTTTAACTGAGCATTTTTTAACTGAATAGATGAGGAGAGAAGAGGAGTAAGGTAATTTGGAAGAAAAAGTACTTTGGAATAATAAGCTTTCCATACAAATTTTATTTTAAGGAAAATATTCAGATTATTTGGTCTCCCCCACCCCGCCACCTGCCTTCTATCCTAAACACATAACACAGAATTCTTACAAGCTATTCAAATTGTAACTTTTGGATGGGTTGGTTATCTCTCTATAAGAATCAATGTGATAAAAAAAGATAGTTAGAAATACTCTCTTGTCCACTATCACAGTACAAAATGTTTCTATGATAGTGTTACCAACCTAGTTAACAGTGATGTAATTGAAAAACATTTTCTTTAATACATATCATTTATGCAATTAAGGAAGTATCCTTATCTTCAAAATTCATTTCTTCTCTGGAGTACGCGTGAGTCTAGTTTCAGATGACAAAATGAGCCATACGTTTTCATGTTTCTGATGTGTTTGAAAGAAGATTTGTGTATAATTTTCATAGATTCTCTCCTTTGAAATAATTTTACTTATGAAATTTGTACAGAACTAGAGTCTATTTTAGATAGCTCACTTAGGCCTGAATGCCTTTTTCCTACTTATTGTGGATTAATCATTCAGAGTCCTATAATAAAATGGTAATTACCAACATTTCATACAACTTTTTTTTTTTTTTTTTGCGGTATGCGGGCCTCTCCCTGTTGTGGCCTCTCCCTCTGTGGAGCACAGGCTCTGGACGCTCAGGCCCAGTGGCCATGGCCCATGGGCCCAGCCGCTCCGTGGCACGTGGGATCCTCCCGGACCGGTACACGAACCCGCATCGGCAGGCAGACTCCCAACCACTGCGCCAACAGGGAAGCCTCATACAACTTCATTTTGATCATACTTCCCCCGCACAACATTGCTTAGCTTTCTAAATGCTGCTAGGGCTCATATACTTGTTGATTTGAATCCTCATGAAACTAAGCATATTATGTCACTCTAAATGCAAATCATTTTGCACACTAAGCTGTATAAAATGTAGATAATGTTGACATGTGTTTGAGAATACAATTTTCACTCGGCATAAATTTCTCTACAGGTGTGAAAAAAAACAATGTAGAGAAAATATTTTCCTAAATAATTTTCATTTGTTTTAAATATACCTGTAGCAAATAGTCTTATACTTAAGAATAATCTTAGAAATTATTTAGCTCAAGTATCTGGGTTATGAGAGGCCCAAAGTATCCAAGGAACTTGCCTGTCTAGGGTTACATAAAGTTAGAGCTAGAAAAACTATTTCTCAATGTGCCTTAGGGTCCATTGTCTTTCTGGTTAAGGTCCAATATCTTTAAACCATTTTAAACTGAGAACTTCCAATTGTAGGTAGAACAGGTGTGAAAAGATTCAACTAATTGATATATAATCACATATTAAGAAAATTTGGATATAAAGTAAAAGGATGACCATGTGTCCTTTAAATATCATAGACTAACACAGGGGCCAAATCTGGTCCATCACCTGTTTTTATATGACCTACGGACTAAGGTTGTTTTTCACATTTTTAATTGATTGAAAAAATCAAAAGAAGACTATTTTATGACATAAAAATTGTATGAAATACAAATTTCAGTGTCCATGAATAAAATCATATGGAAAAATAGCTATGCTACTTTCTTTCTGTATTATCTATGTCTTTTTTGCTCTACAATGATAAAGTTGAGTAGTTACATCAGATACCATATATATCACAAAGCCTAAAACATTTATTATCTGAACTTTCATACACACATGCAAAACTTGATGACCCCTGGCCTATCAGTCTTGCTCATATATCATTTAATTTTCTATGGGATGTACCTTTATTTGATTTACTGTTGACTATTTATTAGAGGTTTGTTTCTTAAAGTTACAGGCTAAAATGTAGGTTTTTGTCAAGAGAGATGAAAATGATGTCTGTTGAGTAGAGAAGGTGACCCCAACGTTTAGGTTTTATTACCCTATGGGACATAAATCAATCTATTTTCCAACTTAGCAAACTTTTTCCAACTTAGCAAACTTTTCTCAAATGACTATGAAAAATTTCTCAAATGATACGATAAAGAGCTTCACATCTTGCAAGTTCTCTCTTTAATGAGTTAAATCAAACTTCAATTAATGTCTAGTCTATATTTTTATGAGAGGCATGTTTAAACCTTTTGAAAATAATGCTTTGATACATGAAATTATTTTGCTTTTCTAGATATACCCTGTTCAAAAAACTTCCCTTCTGGGTAATGAGTTCCCTGGATAACAAGTTATTATTTCAGTCAACGTTTATTATTAAGACTTAAACCTATCTATATGAACATTTCAACGTTACTTGATTCAAAGGGTCACCCTCACTCACTTCTGAAATGGGCATCACCCAGAGTCTTAGTGAGAAGAAATTTTGTAATATGTTTCCCACGCTCTCCGTATCTTCTCTTCTTGAATTACGCTTCTGGCGCCAGAGAATGGAAAAGGGAAAAGTCAAGAGTTAAATGCAGCTACATGTGCCCCATATGAGTTGGCAGTGCTCGTTTCTTTATAGGATGGAATATTAACAGCATCTAGTAAGTAGTAGCAAGGTTGCTGTCCTCATTCTGTTGGTCATCAACCACAGAATGTGTGGCTGATATGAACTTAATTTTACACATGCCCTCAACAGTTATCAGCTGACTTCATCCCCATCTTACCCAATTTGCTTGTTTCATTTCTCCCCCTACATTTTACTGTTGTACCTTCCAAGTCTATAGCCCAGAATTTCTCATACATTTGAGTCCCTTCAGCAGGGATACTTCTCTCACACTTATCTCACATATCTCTTTAGAACCAAGAACATGAGCAAGTATGAATTATCTGACTAATATCTGTGTACCAGTTCTCCCTGGAACACTTCCTATACCAGCCAGATAGTAAGTCTGGTGGCTAAACAGTCAGTAGTTTGAGGCACAGAGTGACAGCCTTCTCTTCTCACAAATATTCATATCAAAATTCTTTTGTCTTTCTGCCTTCAGTTTCAGGGAGAAGAAGCAGTCTAATGCCTCCATCCATCCTCCACGACAGGAAATGGTGAAAGGATAACATCTTATGGTAAATAATGAAATGTGGTTGCCAAGAGAAAAATCTTCTTTTTATGTTTGCCCTCTCCATTCCCATCCACCCCCCACCACACACCCCGATCTCTCTTCTACAAGGTTTTCAAACCAGTCTAAAAATCTTTAGTCCCTCCCTGGGTTTGCGGAAGTGGGCACATCAATAACCAGGTTCTCTTTGAATTTAGCCTTAGAATTGGTGATTATGTTCTCAATAATGGGCACTGTCCATTCTTAGAATCTCAACTGGTACTTTGCCTCATCCTTTCACCTAGATAGTACTTTTGTGTGTGTGGACATTCCTGTTATCTTAGCTCAGAAGGGGAATTGGGCAGAGTTTATTGGAAGGCTCACCAAAGTGGCAGAGGTCAACATTTCTCAAATATAGCAAAATATATTATGGCTTTGTAAGAAAATATGATGAAAAATACATGCTTTCTGAGTTTTGTTTCATGTTTTAAGCATGAGGGACTGGTAAGAAAAGCTTTTATGGTCTTGTAGATAAGGAAAATGGGCAATTTTAACCATATGAGAAGAATTTAAAATCACAGATAGTTTTATGACTCAAATATATTAATTAGTCAAAACAAAAGTTGTATACTTAGAGGAAGCCCAGTAGGCTCAGAGAATGATCAGTCTCTTCCCTCTGAGATAAAAATGCAACTAGCCCATTAGGTGCTCTTAAGCCTCGTGGAGCCTAAATGACTTGAATGTATACACTGCCAAACCCACTGGAAGAGAAATGATTACAAATTACAGATTTATAAATCATCTCAACATGTTTGATACTATGTTGTAGTTTTGTTTTAAATTGAGGAGTTGAAATGTACCTCACTGTCCACAACTATATTGAGTGATATTATGATTGTAGATACATTTTCACAACTAAAGAATAAACAGCACTAAAACAAATATGTTAGAAAGTTAACAATCTGCCTATTTAATCTATCATTAAATGCCATCATTCCCACCACACCAGACTCTTGAATTATTAGTTAAAAAAGCAAGCAGTTCATATTTTAAATCATGTATTTACAAAATTCAGTCCTTTGTTGGTGATCACAAATGTTACATGTAGATATCAATTCAATTAAAAAAATAAATTTACATACTTTTCAACCTTGAATATTTTTAAATTTAAATGGAAATAATTTTATGAATAGAATTTAAATATTCTAAATCTGTTTAACAAACACTTGTAGAATACATGATATATGCTAAAAACAGTTAAATATTTTAATTTTTTGCTTTAAGCGCATATTACATGAGGCACAATCTTAAGTATGCATTTTAAACAGAACAGCAGTGCTTAATTTGGAAATTCCAGTCACTATGACCTTTTTAGAAAGATGGTTATTAAATTATTATTTTCTGAAAATAATGCATATATGTCTTTGGTAACATAATTATGTCCTTAATGATTTGCTACACTACATAACGAAACACACTTTTTTATTAAAAAAGAATCATTTTAGTCTTTTTGTTTCACATTGACTTCTAAAACATTCCTCAAATTTAACAACCAGCTTAGACTATGAGGTAGTTGATTTAAAATAAGTTTTATTAAAATGTATAATTAAATTAAATGATATACCAAGTGAAGCTCATTCCACTTTCCAGCACTCAAGCAGCATCTACTTATTTATAGTTTTCTTTCTTAAATCTGTCGTGTAGAATTAAATTACAGACAAATATTACACGTACGCAAGCTTCTAATGCACAATGGCTTATGCTTTTCCAGTAACTTCATAATTCGTGTTGACTACAGTAAAGCATCTAGTACCTTTAATTGATCTCATACATGTGAATTGCCATTTAGAAAGCTTTTACCCTTAGTACATGAAGCATTTTAAAATTTACTTGATGTAATGCAACAGAACAATATAATTCAAGTGGGTAAATTCCTTATGTATACACAGTGGAAGTGGCAAAACAAGATTTTACTCTGAACCAGTATATTGATATCTAGGAATTAGCTGCACTAAGAGTTAATACTTCTGTTCTAAAGATAGAAAGAAAGCAATTCCTCACAGTCTAATTTTATGTGTTTCACAAAGTTATTTTTACCGATAGAGCTTAGAGCTTACCTGTTTAGGGTATTTAAATGTATTTTCAAGTAATTAATACATAGTTGAAAACACCATCTTCTTATAATGATATATTTGAAAACATATATTTTACTGAGTATTAGTCGCTAGTGTTTTAATAGTTTCACCTGAAACAGCCAAAATCTCAGAGGCCTCAATTAAAATTATTCCAACTCTTCTGGCATAGTAAAACATTCAAGTCTTTCTGCTAGCTCCCTGATGTCAGCCACATTGATTTTCAAAGTTTACTTTGAATTTAAGTACATATATTCCTTCTTGTCCTTTTTTTTTTTAACCCTTGCTTCTATTAAAATCTTTATATTATCAACTAGCTTTAGTGCACAGAGCAGTCGAGAAGTGTTGGTGTGAAACCAAAATAAATATTTAAAATGAACTTTTTATTCAGATCAGGTTGCTATCATGTAAATCACAGTCCCTTGCTAATTTGCATACAGGGCACTTTCTTTTCCCCCCATGACTTGAGGTCACATTGGCCTTGTGGTGGTATTATGAAGAGTGGACCAAGCATATGTCATATTGCAACTCTTTCACCTTGTCTGGGAATCAAAACTCTGCCTAGAAATGGATAACAGTAATGTTATTAACATATTAGAGATGAGTCTGATGAGTCTCAGCATCAAAATGAGAAGGTTAAGTGGTTCATATGAAGATGCCAACAGACACGTTTGAAGGACGTATATTTGTTAATGACAAATGATGTAACATTCCTAGACGTTCCCAAAGCAGGAGAAACCACAGCATGTGACTCATCTGAGCAATGCCAGTTTTTCAGAACTCCCTAAATCCTTACTGGGATGCCATCAGCTGATGAAGTAGCACGTAAGGAGTATAATTAGGTCACACAGATACAGACACACACTTTTACACACACATAGATTCTAGTCTCATTCTCTGGATTCTCTCATTTGTGCCCTTTAGAATCTCCCTGCCTTCTTTAACCTGGCCTGCTGTCCATACACAATTCAGTACAGACTCCAAGTATTTAATGAGAGGCAGAGTGAATTTCTGAACAATTTCCAAGTTGTTCCTACACTTTTTCTATTCCTTAACAGAACCTAGCCTCAGTCCTCCCGGAAGCTTTAAAACTTTAAAAAACAATGACATATTTTGATTTACTGGATAGGCTCCTTTGATGTGGACCATAAAAATATTGTCTGGATGAAAATAATATTTTTAAACCGAATTTGGTGAAAGCAGGAACCGTATGGGTATACTTTTAATTGAAATTTAACTTATACAAATTTACCTCTTGCAAAATGTGTTCATGTGGCATTGTTTTCTATACCACCACAAGCTCTTAGCATACCATAATTTGTGCATAAACACACTTAATCCTGAGGAAGAAATTAAAGGTAGGAGTATTATTGCTGATCTGTTACTATGTGCTATCAAACTTTTATAGTATTTTGCCCTTCCTTTGTTTGCCTGAGATAAAAATGCACTAAACTTCTGAGCATGACTATGTGTTTTGAGGTGAGAGTAGAGGGATTTTGTGTCTATGTTCAAAACCTGATTGAACAAATGACTTAAGGAACAACATTATGAACATTGTCTCTTCATAATCTGATCCATACTCTTAGAACCTTGAGCTTTGTTTCTTTGCCTAATATTATGTAAATTAGTTTTTTTGCACACAAGCAGGCATGGGAAACATAAAGCATGGGGAAGAAGAATAAACACAGATTTTAAAACTGTACTCCAGCTGCATTTGAGAGGGGGAAGGCAGCTGATGCAGAATGTGAGAGCATTTTAGGGTATGTACATCATAAAGTTGTATTAGACAGAGATAAGCCCATAAAACCCATGTCCTGGGGAGGTGTCAACCAAAACTTTACTCTGTTTCAAATTTTTGTCTGTTTTTTTAGTGTCAAACATTCATGCTAAACTACAATGTTGGAAACTCTGCATAGTTAAGAAGGCAAGATATGAGTCAAAACTTTGATTCCTAATATTAAAATGTATTTGGATGGAAAGCCAGGCACAAAAGATCATTTCCTACAGAAAAACAAAACTTACCCCCATGTATCTCATAAAAATGTGATGAGAAGAGATGCTGACAATTTTCTGCAGATTAAGGCAGGGTACCTAGAAATTATCTTTGGAGTAAGAATTATTATTTGTTTGTCACAAGTAAAATTTCATTAAATGCTAGGTGGCATTTGTGTTATTTTATTGATTGCCAGAAACCATCTAAGCTCTGTCAGAGTTTCACTTCTACTCTGGTTTTGCAAACCCTATGTTACAAGTAAGAGCACCAGTATGTCCACTTTTTGATTTTTCCTAACACATTGGGTACTGCTGAAACTCGGACCTAGCACTGAGAACACATCTCCCCTAGTGAAGGGAACTAGAGCTTGGATCATTCTAGAAGACAAGAAGGGAGGGTGTCAGTTGGTTCTGTCTTTGTGGGAAAGAACTATCTGACTAGGTTCAAAAGGGAGTATGAAGAAAGGAAATCTAACTGAGAAAGGGAGTTCGAGTAGAAAGAAAAAGGAGATGTTGAGGCTGAGAGGATTCAAAAGAAATATCTGTATATTTCTTTCAAATTTTGCTAAGGCCAGCTTTGATCTTAGGGAGTGTTTATAACCCACAAAAGAGGAAAATCTTATCCTTGTTTTATAGTAACAAAAGTTTCACTTTTATACTTTCTTCTGGAATTATCTTTATGGAAAAGCCTGTAGGAAATGCTACAAACGCATAGCCAAGCATATTTCTATTTAGTTTAGTTTTGCTTCTGCAGCAGTGCCTTTTTGTGTCAGCAGAAATCCACCACCTGAGCAAGGTTAATTTTTAGAAAATTGCTAATGCAGAAATATGAGTAAAAGAACATAGAATGTGATGTAACTTTATTTTCCAATGTGGAAAAAGCCCTATAATTGACAAACTTAAGCCTCTTAAAATGAAAACACGCCACGGGAAACACAAAATAGATTAATAGAGAAAGGAAATAAAAGAGAAAAAAATTTACTGAAAAATATCTTTCGAAAAGTTTTGCTTTCAAGTACAAGAGGTAAAGTTACATAAAAGTAACTTTGACAAAACATAAATGTGGCAATACCTACTAGTTTTCACATGTATTCCTTAAAAAAATTCACATTATCAAAAAATTGTTACTATAGGCAAAATAGTGGCTAGAAATATTTAGTCTGATAATAAAATTATTTCTTGAAGGCATATTAAAGTAATAAATTTTGCTAGAAAATTTTAACTATAATATCTAAATTCTATGATAAAAATTCAGATTCAGGTTATGTTTACTTTCAATTTTGAAAGCTACAAAGAGATTTTCTTATCTTCACAATTAGCCCTGCATTTCTTGAAGAATCTCCCTAGCTTCTGTAGTATTGTGGTATACAGAGTCCAAGACTATTCAAAGTAACACACTGAGTTGCTAGTACAATATTTTATTTTTTCTCTGTGTTTTGCTATCATGTTATATAATCATCAATACTTCTCTATCAAGTATACATTATGTTTTTTAATTAATGCATTGGCTCCAATATATCCATTTCCATAACGAAAACATGTGCTGTTTCACACATAGAAATAGTGATACAAAAAACATACTCTTGCTGTCTTCCACAAGAACTACAGTAGTCCAAGTTCCTGATTTCCTAGCTTCTCTCTGGCCCCTCTGTGACCAGAAAAAAATGAGTGCAGGGGCACTCATTAGATGATTAGAGAAGAGGTTATGTTGTGAGAAGGTAGGAATAATAATTACAAGTAGAATAAAGGCAGAAAGAGAGACAAACAAACAGAAAGACTGGTAAACAGAGCTAACAAAGGAACAGATGAAGGAATGAAAGGAAGGAAGGAGAGAGAAAAGAGGAAGGAAGAAAAAGAAAAATGAAAGAAAAAGAGAGGAAGGAAGGAAGGAGGGAGGAAGGAAGAAAGGAAGGAAGGAAAAAGAAAAGGAAAGGAAAAAGAGAAGAAGAGAAAAGAAACAAAGAAGATAGAGGGGGAATGTGAACATGAAATAAAGTCAGGGTAAGAAAGTTAGAAAAGAACACCACAGTTCTCTCTCTACTTTTCTCTTTCCAATACCCAATATATAAGCAAACAATATGAAAATGTATTTAGATCAATTTTAAGACTTAGTCTGACCCAGGATATAAATAAGGAAAAGTGACCAGTGAATTACTCTTTAAAATTGAAATAAAAATGATGAACATTTTAAAATAATTTCATTGATTTCAGAAAACAGGAAGTGGATGATATATCCCCCCAAATACTTATCCTTTGTGAAGATGAATTTACTATACCAAAATACTATTACATCATTTAAATCTTCATTAATATGTTACAATTAAAGTCCTGATACTTTGTTTTTTAAAATGTATAATAGCATTGATTATTTTAACTAAAATATTTTATATGCATTTGACATGGAAATTCCATTAAGCATGAAAATCCATTTTAAAAGCAGGATACATTTATATATAACCAATGTTCAGAGAATTTAGTGATTTTAAAAATAAAATTCAGGCCTGAGGTTTATTTAGGGTATCTTTGGGTCTTAGAAATTTTTGAAACTTTAGAAAATAAAAATCCTGGTAAGCAATGTTAATGTTCTTTAAAACAACATAACATACAAATGTTTATATATTTTCCTTACCTTTTTGTTTCTCCAAAACATCTTCTCAGATTAGTGTGAGGGAACTGTAGTTATGGTACTACTCACACAGTGAAGGGTACCTTTCATAATATTCATAGAATGGATCAAAGATATAATGAGAAAGTGAGAGGAAAGATATGGGAACTTAGATTTACCTTGCATGCCACTTGATTTAAAAGAGGTTCCTGGAACCCTCTGTCTTGCAGGATTTAATGGCTGCCTTTGAATTTCATGATAAAGGCATAACAGCAAATTAACAATGTCTGTCATGGGTAAGGGAAGTAAGATGAACATTTTGTGTGGGTAGGCACTTTACATCCCAATACAAGTGGAAAGCAGACAGACATAAAGGAGAACTACATAATGGACTCCCAAGTTAATAGCAATTTTCAAGACACTGCTATCCTCACCTCACATTTAAACACATGACCTCTTCAGTAGGGAATTCTGTTGTTTTTGTACAGCATGATTTTTCTTCCCTGGTCATATATGATTGGTCTAGGCATGAGCCAATAAAATTCCTTTCCTTGGGAAACTGGAAGGGAAAGAGAAAATGAGATATGACATCTCTCTGGATAGAAGAATATGTAATATGCAAAAATAGAAACTGTTGATATCTATCATCTCTCAAGTATAGAAAGAAGGGAAAAAATCGTGCTTCAAGTTTCAAGTCTGCATATAAAGAGAAGAATAAAGCAGAGAGAAACAGAGGTTAGAGCGAGAAAAACCTTATAGGTGTCACTGTTTGTTTTTGCTTAGTTTTGTTTTTAACACAACTTGTATTTTCATTAGAATTAATACCATTTTCTTAAGCTTGCTCCAGCAGGTATTCATTTTCTTTTTGCAATGAAATAATTACTGTGCAATAAAATAAGTGAAGAGTATAAAACACAATGTGGAAAAGTTTTTCTTCCAATCTTTGAAGAAAGAAAAAAAGTGTTCGTTAGGGAATTTATAAATATAAATGCAAGATACATATGGAAATCAGTCTTTGGTTATCAGTAATCAGGAAGGTTGGTGCTGACTCAATTTTTGTCTTCAAAACATGCTTCTTCACATCAACCAGAGGAAACTCAGAACTTCGTCGTTTCCCCTTTGTCTTTTGTTTACTTATCCTCTTGTCACTACAGATTTGAGCATTTGTTTCTGCCTTCCACATCTTGAAAAATATAATGATTAACAGATCTCAAGTTGCATGTTACATGTCCATCTATGTGGAGAAAGGATGCTCATTTCTATAAGTTCTTATTCGAGTCTCCCGGGGAAGGAAGTCATAGTGGCCATCTCTCAATCAACCAACTTCCTTGGACTACACCCAGCTCTTTGCCTTCTTTGGGAGAGCGCCATGTAGCCAGTGTAAGTCACACCATTGTTCATGTCAGAGTAGCCAGACTTTCCCATTTCCGGTATATTTAACATCTTGGGGAATGTTTCTTCATTTGCAAAATGTCTCAAAGTGTCAAAACGCTCTCTAAGCTTAGCATACTATGAAAGAAAAATGCATATTTTCGTTGCTTCTTTCAAGATTTCGGAGGAAAAATATTGAAATTTTTAACACTTTAAACACATACACTAAATTGCATGCTAAAGAGCAGCCATTAAAAATTCACTTAATACTGGGTAGTTACTGTGCAGTTCTATGTTATCTAATGATAATCAAATGCATTCTTTCTCTTTTTTTTCTTCAAGGTTCAGATTGTTATATTTTAGTATAAATCAAGAAAAAAAAAGATTCTGTAGAATCTTAAAAATACTAATATTTATAAAATATGTACACTATTTCTTATTAAATAAGACTTATTTATTTTTGTAAGTCTCCTCTGAGTTTTGTCTGACACATTTCACAATTATTAAATGAAATAAGTGCTTTTATGAGTAAATATAAATGGGAGGCAATATTATTGGAGTCTACTTTGTGAAAATGAATGATTTCCATATGAAACTCCTACCAAAATTGGCATTAATGTATTCCTAACAAAATATCCCTAATCAACAATAGACAGTATCTATGAATCATTATTTACTAGAGATATATTCAAAATGAAAATATTAACTTTTTGTTTTAATCATCATAAACTAAAACTTACTTCATTTATTAGTGAGTTTATCCTTGAAGCTTAGTGCCTTTTACCAAAGTCATTTTATGTTTGTTTTTTGCTAAAGGAAAGAAGAAACCATTTAAGAAATCTAATGCAAGGGAAATAAATCCATGAACAGAAAAGAGAACATCCGAAAGAGGATAGTTAATATTGACAAGCTATAGGTAAAATTTGCAGTTGTGAACAAAGAAGTAATCAAAGATCTGTCTCAAGATCATCAAAGGCATTTCCTAAACACTTATAAATCTCAACTGTTTATCTCCATATCAGATGTTTGTTTTGAATTCTAGACTGATTTATCCTACCTATAACTAAATAAACATCTCCACAGGCATGATTCTTCTAGAGTAAAATTTTCAAAACAATCTAATTTTTCCACCCCTCAAAACTTGAGCTTTACCTCCTTATTCTATGCCTCTGAAAATCACTCTGCCATGAATCCAGTTACCAAAGCTAGAAACCAAAAGTGAGCCTAAGTTTCTCATTTTTGTGTATTGCATATCCAAACATTCATGAAGTGCTGTTATTCAACTTTTTAACCATTCCCTAGAACAACTTCCTCTTCTCCATTTCACCACCGTTGAGTTGATCTCAGGTTTATGTTTCATTTCAGCCATTGAAATACCAGTACCCTGTCTCTAGTTTTTTACTCTTTTAAGTCCTTTCTCCACAGTTCTATCAGTATATTCTTTTCAAATAAAAATATAATCATAGCATGACCTACTTATGTTATTTGTACCTTGATAAAAATATCATTTTCTAACCATATCTGACTTTTAACAGTACTGTACCCACCTACACATCCAGACACACTTACTGACATGTGGCTTCACATTTTATATTACATCAGTATTGAACTACTTGTGGTTTCTTGAATATTACCTTCCTTTACACCCTTGCAGCAGCCACCCCTAACTAACTTTTCAATGATCTGGTTAAAATATCTTCTCTTCTTTCTCATAAATAATTAATGGCTTATCCTCTGCTTCAATATGTATTGTGTACATATTTCCATTGTGGAAATAAATTATCCTGGTAATACAAATAAAAATAAATAAATATATATATATCCACACAAATGCATCCACTTATATATGTTTATATGTAATACAAATCTACCTGAATATACAATAAGATATTACAGAAGCTAGACTAGTGCCTAGTATACCAGAGTCATTCAGAAAATAGATGACTAGTAATATTTGAGTTTTATGCATGTTCTGATAAATACCTAAGCTGTCACAAGGAGTTATATAATATGTTGATGATGTAGAAACAGCACACTTGAACCAATAATTATAATATTTCACCTAAGAATATCAGCAGAAAGAAACATGACTGTCAGTTGAAATAAGAATGTTAATACAAAAAAGAAAGATGTGTTTTTTAAGATAATCTGATAAAGTGTGAATATCAATAATGTTTACAGGAAAGTATAGGAAGTATTAAATACCAGATGTTAAAATGATTTATATAGATTCACATATAGTTAACTAATCTTTGAGAAAGGAGCAAAGGCAGTACAATCAAGAAAAGACAGTCTTTTCAACAAACGGGGCTAGAATACATGGACATTCACCTACAAAATAATGACTCTAGATACAGTCCTTAAACACTTCATAAGTATTAACTCAAAATGGATCAGATATAAATGTAAAACACAGTACTGTAAAATTCCTGAAAGTTAACGAGGAAAAATCTAGATGAACTAGGTCACAACAATGACTTTTTAGATAAACATCAAAGTCACGACCCATGATAGAAATAATTGATAAGCTGGACTTCATTAAAATTAAATATTTCTGCTCTGTGAAAAATACTGACAAGAGAATGAGAAGACAAGCCACAGACTGGGAGAAAGTATTTGCAAAAAACATATCGGTAAAGGACTGTTATCCAGAATATACCAAAAACTCTTAAAATTCATAAATAAGAAAACAACCAACCTGATAAAAACCCAATTAAAAATGGTCAAAAGGCCTGAACAAACACCTCATCAAAGAAGATATATAGATGATAAATGAGCATATGAAAAGATGATTCATATCATAGTCATTAAGAAAATACAAATTTAAACAAAGATGAGATACTACTAGATGCCTATTAGGATGGCCAAAATCCAAAACACTGACAGCACCAAATGCTGGTGAGGATATGGAGCATAATGCTGGTAGGAATGCAAAATTATATAGCTACTTTGAAAGATAGTCTGGCAGTTTCTTATAAAACAAACATTCTCTTTTCATATGATCCAGCAGTTGTACTCATTGGTATTTATTTACACAAATGAGTTTAAAATTTAAGTCCACACAAAAATTTGCACATGCAGCTTCATTCATAATTGCTAAATCTTGCAAGCAACCAAGATGTCCTTCAGTAGGTGAACAGATAAATGGTGGTACTTCAGACAATGGAATATTATTCCATGCTAAAAAGAAATGAGCTATCAAGCCATTGAAAAGACATGAAGGGAACTTAATTGCATAGTACTAAGTGAAAGAAGCCAATTTGAAAAGGCTATGTATTGTATGATTCCAACTACATAACATCCTGGAAAAGGCAAAACTATGGACACAGTAAAAAGATCAGTGGTTGCCCGGGGTTAAGGGGGAGGGTGTGACGAATAGGCAAAACACAGAGGATTGATAGGGCAATGAAACTATTCTGTATTATACTGTAATGATGGACACATGTCACTATACATACGTCCAAATCCATAGAACATGCAACACCAAGAATAAAGGACATTGGCTGATAATGATGTGTCAGTGTATCTTCTTGGTTATAACAAATGTACAACTTTGGTACAGATGTTGATAGTGGGGGGGGGCTGGTCATGCATGGGAGCAGAGGGAATATGCATTTGCTCTTCAATTTTGCTGTAAATTTAAATCTGTTCTAAAAAATTAGTCTATTTAAACGGAGAATATATGATTTACAAAATTCATATAAGTCAAATACAAAATATAGTTTATTAGATTTAAAACAAGGGACTTTTGAGTGTCAGCACATAATTACCAATATTAATATTTTGATTATTTTTTGTCTTAATAAGGCATTCAGATATATAAAATATGCTGCATTAAGTAATATATTTCTCTTGACTGCATTCATTCTTAGATTTCACAACATATTATCTGTGAACCACAGAAACACATTTATATTCTGCATTTATTCTTACTTGAATATGAAGTTATATGAGATGTTACACTTACTGGATGTCATCATTTGAGTATTAAATACCGTAAGGTTACAGTTAGTAAAATCAAATTTCAAAAAAATTTCCACATTATTAAATTATTTTAATAGTGTTTCATTTTTAAGACATAGGTCTGTTTCAAAATTCATAAAAGTGAATATCCCAGGCTAAAATGGTACTTAAATAGTGTCAACATAAAGCCAAACATTTATGCCAATATTGAAATTTATATATTTTTGACTGTTAAAATTGGAGTGGTATCTGCGTTTACGATTCCATGTTTCATTATGTAAACTTAATTTTTGGAGGAAAATCAATTCAACATTATTCTTCATGTTAGAATAATAAAATATATAGAAATACCTTTAAATAGATCATATAATAACCTATCACTAACTAGAAGTAAAACCATGAACAAATATGAAAGCTTGTAGTGTTTTTCAGTTGAAATAATAATATTTTCCTGTATGTTTCTAAATTAAACCATAAAATGTACTAAGTATTTATGAATTATAAATATGAGATTCCAAACCTCAGATAGTCAGATATGCAGATAGTATCACTAGCATGTCAGCTAAATGAGATATTTTTGTCACTGTTGTTCATCTATTTTATACATTATTGCATATATCCCACAATTATAATAAGGTTTGGTACATGGTAGGCACCTGATAGATATTTACCCAATTATGTATAAATGAATGTTTGAATAAATGAATGAATGTTTATATTTATAGTCAAAATAATTGAATCAAATACCTAGTCCAACTTTTAGAATACAAACTCCAAAGAAATTAAAATCAGATTTAAACCTGAAATTTCTATGAAGACAATTGATTTCAAACGTTAGCAATATGGCATAGTATACATCAAAAAAAAAAAAAAAAAAAATCTTTTGTTACCAAATTCCCAGAAATGTTTGACATAATAAAATCTCCTTTTAAGTGTATAGATAAATTCATAATAAAATAAAGGTTATTTTAGGCACAAAACTGTAAAGTGGCAGAGAGGATAGCTAAAGAAGTTAGCACTGTTCTTAGGACCTTAGCCCATCCCATAATGCACTATGGAAAACCAACTGATGCTTTAAATTATGTGCATGTATAACTTTGATAAAATAAATGAAATTCAATGTATTTAGAGTCAAGAATTATTATAAAGAAACAAAAAAATGTAAGGAAGAAATAAAGAAAGGGAAGGAAGGAAGGAAGAAATAAAAGGGGTATAAAGCATTAAAGAAAAGAAAGACTGGCAAGAAAAAGGAGCATAGTGAGGATGCTTCCCTTGTTTATAGTTTTCAGCTAAGGAAGATGGCTTTGTCTCATCATGCCATCAGGATGTGGCAGTGGGGCATAATATGTAATCTTCACCTATTAGTAATTAGTCATTATACACAAAAAAGTGTAGAACTCTATTTATTACATGTTTTTGCAGATTATAATTTTTCCTAGAGCCACAAATGGGCATGGATGACCTCAGAGAACTCTGCAGGCCTTTTACCTCATTACTATTACTTCAGCCAGAAGTATGTTTGCTCTATTTAGTCCATTCAACCAAATTACACTGTGTGCCTACCAAGTCAAAAGCGTTCTGCTAGGATCCGCAAGGCTTACACTGGTAAAGTACATTTTCTACTATCAAACTGCTCCAGTCTAGAGAAAGAGGAGACAAATTAATGCGATAAAATGCTAATAATATTTGACTGAGTTAGTAAAAAATGAACTATTTCAGGGGCAAAACTAAAGGAGGTTAAGTAAAGTAAGAGTACAAAAAATTCTTCATGAAGCTAGCATTTGAGCTGAGTATTGAACTGGGAGAGAAGATAGGGAAGGTGAGTCAAGGTTTAGAAAAAAGTCTATTACCTCATTTTAGTCTGGAATGAGCTGCCTGCAATGATTACAAATCAGGAATGCCTCTGCTCTGGCCAAAATAAAGCTTGTTACAGGCTAATCAGACTAACAGAGCCATTGAGCTGGAAATCATGGAGGAGAGCTTATAAATGGAGAGTGAATTTCTACATAGAATGAGTGTTGGTAAACTGTAATAATCAGAGGGACAGAATACCTACCAGTATTGTGTAGTGCTGTAGAAACTCCAAGCCTCACAAGTAGGCCAGGCAGGTAAGGAGCAACAAATGCTTCAGGAAATGAGTGAGAAAGGACTAACTAATGTAAGATCTTTGAATTCTGTTGTCAGTAGCTAATTGGTTAGGAGGTTTAGACAGAAGTGTCGGTAGGGATCAGAGGTAATATTGCAAGGAAATATTTAGTGAGTGATAATATCATTAACATTTTGTATGTGTGTGTGTATGCAAGGTGAAAGGCACTATTATAAATTTGTTCTATATATTAACTCATTCTCCCAAAAACACCATGAAGTAATTTATATTAGTTTCACCATTTTCTCAGTTGAGAAGATTAAAGTTTTGAGAGATGCTACGACGGTTAGAAGCTGCATGGTAGACAAAAGGAGATAATAACCAAGGGCTTTCCATTATTACCTATATCACTCCTTCATACTTTCAGCAATACTATATGTTTAAAATTGATCCTAAATGCTGCGTTCACTATTGACTCAGCACTTCACATGAGACATAGTGTCCCTGCCTCATATGTAGAGAAGGGTGGCAGAGTTGAACATTTAATGAAATATTTTATAAATAAACATTTTATAAAATAGGTCCCAATGACAAAGCTGTCTTTGGAGCTGATAAATTGTCTTTTCTAATTTGTTAGTGTTTCTTTGATACCACTGTTTTAAAAACACTTGAGCTTGTCTTACAGATTATAGGGCTTCTATTTAGAAGAGAGTGTTATCCTGGTTACCTTTACTCTGTATTATATGTGTTAGAAATAAATATATCCTGATAATGTCTATATCTAGACTTTGCCTTATGGGTTTTGCGAACATCTAAGATCATCTCTAACAATTAGAATAAAGTTTTGAAGAGGCTGGAATTGAAGGATTTAGAGGCAATGGGATTATGTTAGCAAGTACAAAGAAAGATACATTCTCAGAGTTTGGAGAAAATCAAGAGTGAGGGTGAAAGTGCAGGGTGAGATTCACACCAGTCTGACATTCTATTAGGGCTCTTCTTCAGGTAGGTGGGATGCTACTCAGTTGACCTGGGGAAAATATGGGTACATTCAATGAAATAACAAAAGTGGACCTGGGGAAAATATGGGTTTTCCCCAGTTGACCTGGGGAAAATATGGGTACATTCAATGAAATAACAAAAGTGGAGGTGATGGGACTACCTTTACTGCACTGATGGTGACTGGTCAGGAAATGGGTACTTAGCATCAGGTGATAAATAAAATTTGCCAAAATATGGTGAGAGATTAGATGACGTTATACCACATCTCTCCAATTTTAGGAAAAAAATACTGTGATTTTGCATAATAAAAACAGATAATGAAGGTAACAGATAGTGGACTCACCAAAGTCCAACAACTGGAAGATATTTGAACTACAGGGAAAAAAGGTGAAAAATATCTAGGTTTTTGTGAACCTTGCTGTGAAAGACTTTAGAGATTAGGTTGGGTAAAGTATGAGTGGAAGCCACAAGGATATTGAAAACTACTGACATCTGTGGCAGACAAGTTAATAAGGTTTGCAATAAATAAAATTAATGGGAATGAGACTGGTAGAAAGACTTGAGTATGTATGAGAAAAACTATTTCAGAATTGAAAATATAAGAAATAGGACATTTCTGATAAAGACACAGTTTAATGTTAGTTATTTTTTGGCTGCCTAAAATACAGTGAAGATTATTATAATTTAAAAAATCTAAAGAACAGTGAGACCAGAATTTTAGAAGAGTCTTCACTGTGCATTTTTAAGATTAAAAAAATGATGACAGAGGATAATTTGAAAAAGAAAATTGTAATCTATGAGCTGAAATCATTGAAGGAAGTAGATGAGTGTCATGGAGTTTGGTAAATGACCTCAGTGACAAAGATGGTAAAAGTGGTATCAGGATATAAATCACTCAGACAGGGTTGTTGGGAGACAGAAGTTCTAGGGGAAGAGAGAACCAAAGCATATTCTGTTCTTTTGCTAAAGTCGTGAGTATTGAAAAAAGATTGGAAGGAAGAGCAGCTTACTTTGAAGAGCAACTCAAAAGACTAGAAAAGCTTACAATTAATGAGAGATTGTATATGAAGAGAAAAAAATGAAAGGGAGTTTGTTCATGGTAAGGGAGTTATCAGGGAGTGATTCCAAAACTTAAGCACAAGAGAATCCTATTCTAATGTATTTTATATGTTGATTTAGTACATCAAGACAAAAGAAGAGCCATTAAAATTTAGTGACTTTCTGTGCATCACTATTTATTTTTTCATTCAAAGATAATAAGGGCATAATATTCTACCATGCTCTTTATAATGTCTATCAATTATTTGAACTTTGCTACTGGCACAGTAAAAATTCAAACACATTCAAATAAATTCAAGGGTCCACAAAAAATAATACATGATTGTTAATGAGGTTTGTGAATTAAAACTGTCTGGAATCTCAATAATCTAAATCTTGTTGTTATGAGGTATTTACATTCAAGTCCTTGTAAGTCATTAACACAAGTAATCATATTCAATATACTGTTATACAAACTTCAAATACCATTCACCTGGAACTTGTGGTTCATTGACTGTCAAATGACAAAAATAAAATATTACTGTGATTGTTAATGAATGAAGCTTAAAACAATATTTAGTATGTTAGAAAATACTTTTAATTACAAATGGCATTTACTTATCTTGTTTTGGAAGTAGCAGATTATATATTACAAGGTTAATTAGGTAAAAATATTGGAACCTTAAGTAGCCTTATAATGTATCATGAGAGCTAAAAAGAACTATCATAAGTGGTATAAACTTAAATTTTACTGAAATCATAGATACATCAGTATCTTTCAGTTATAAAATATTACGTTTCTAGAAATCAAAGGCAAATTCTTCAGTTCAAGTCAATAACTCTGTATTTCACATAATAACTCCTCACATATTTAAATGTTAACCCTTTCCCAATCCTATTCTAGTTGCCAAAGATATAAGGATGAACCAAAAATAGTAAAGATGACTTTTATTGTAAATTATAAAAATATCAACTCTTTTTTTATATTGAATATGTTTGCCAATATCAGTGCACCTGGAATAGTTTAAATAAATGTCTATTAAGTTGTCTTAGTGGGATTGTTTGATATTTGTTTAAAGTAGTGTACATTAGCTTCCAAATATGCTATCCCAGGTATGTGTGTATGTATATATATTACACAGTTGACCTGTAAACATCATGGGAGTTAAGAGTGCTGACCCACTGAGCAGTTTAAAATCCGCACATAACATTATACTCCAACCTCACATCTGATGTTCCACATCCATGATTAAACCAACCGCAGATGGTGTAGTATTGTACTTATTTATTGAAAAAAATATACATATAAGTGGACCTGCACAACTAAATCTCATGGTGTTCAAGGGGCATCTGTACATTGTTTCTACCTAAGTGCATTTTCTAAGGCAGTTCAATTTAGAGAGAAAGCACAAAACTTAACATGAATGATCATGAAAAAAGATACCTTAGGTGCACTTTACATATTTGTAAAATATTATTTGCAAGCTAGTTGAAGATTCAGTATAGTCTTAAATTCCATATAGGATAAATATATTTTTGATAGTAGTAATTTCCAAATTACAATACATTGTCAGAATCACTAGAATCTATGCTATATAAAATATTGATGTGCAGACCTTTCCCCTGGAGATTTTTTTTAAACAGGTGTTAGAGGACTCAGATATGTGCATTTTTAACAGAGTCCTCAGGTGATTCTGATGCTTAATAATAATTCAAAACAATTGGTCTCTGGTATGCTTTACTGATGTCATGAAATTGCATTAAATTCAACCATTTTTTTCAAATATTTGCAAGGAGAGTTCCCACAAAATCTTTAAAAAAAAGAATTTGGCAAAGAATGTAATCATTTTTTACAGGATAGAACTTCTAATTTACTTCAAAAAAATCAAAAATATGTGAAATCTTATTGGGGTCAATTTAGAACCTTTAATGTGTTCAAAATATGTTAAAACAATGAGTTGTTTTTGTTTTAAATAAATCATATACTCTGTACTGTATTATTTTTATAGACATGGTTAGTAAAACATTAACCAGGACTATAGTTTCCTATAAAAAGGAGATTTAAGCTATGTAAATACTTCATAAAGATTAATATTCTTAATATTCTGAAAGAAACATATCAATTTCTATATTCCAGATAAAATAGCAGTCTGGGTAAATTATCTGCATAATTTAAGATCAAGAAAGATAATTTTGACATAATTACCTACTGAAATTTTGTTACTTTAAGAAATCAAGATAATTTCTTCACATAATTATTTTAATCCACCACTTGATTATAGTTCTTTGCCCAATTTTATAGACACATTCATGGGTATGGCCTTAAGATGTGTACAAAAGTAGGAGTTATAAGGAGGGAAAGCAGGAAATGAGATTAAAGTAAATATGATATAAATATTGGTGAATTTAGGAATATGGTACCACATACCTGGTACTTGCTAGATTCTATAATACATTATTGTAGAAGAGAGACATTTTTCTACCCTTTTCCCCTTTTGGTAAAAGAGTGTCATGTTGGGGATACATATTTAAGGGGCAAGATCTCAAGTGTAAAGTATCCTGGATCACTCTGCAACAGTTGGAGACTATCTAATCCTAGGTCCCTAGAACTTGGAAGTTATTGATAATATTAAGCTGTGCTACTCTGATTCTCCCTATTGAATATGGGTTTTTCCTCTTGTCCCTTAGGACAATGAAAAGTCTATCTTACTATGCTAAAACAATTTGGTGATTTTTAATAGAGGAGACATCTGTGTTTAAATGATACAGACACAATCAATACAAACAAACAGTTCTTATTCCATGGAGAATAAAGAAAGTCAAATAGCTTATTTAGTATTGTGAACACCAAATCTTTTTTCAATTTTCAGGGATTTATCTGTGGACTTTGTCAAAGATAATCTGTGTAACTGAGGCTGTTATTACCTTGGCTGTACTCAAACTCCCTCTTGGGAAAACTTAGATCTTATATGAATTACAAAATGAAATGGCTTTTCCTCTGCAATGAAAATGGCATTTTCTTAACTCACAACCAATATCTATTTTTCTTTGAAATGACTTATTCTTTATCCTCCTATTCCAAATCAATCAACTGTTCATTATAATAATATTGTTTTTAAAATTAATAATATAAGAACTACTGTTTACAAAGCACTCAACATATAGGTAGTTTCTCAGGTCCTCAGAGAAATTCTGTAATTCATAGAAGAGAAGACTGAGGCTCAGAGAAGTTAATTAGACTGTCTAGGATCAGGACTCAAACTCATATCTGTCTGCCACTAAAACCATGCTCTTCACTGTGCCATGTTTTGGTGACAGTAAGACAGAACTTTATCTGTCTATACCCGGATAAGGCACTAATAGCTCTTTGGTTAAGCATTCAGATTTGGGAATGAAATAACTAGCTGTCTGAGAAAGCTTACCCTAACTTTTTCTTCCATTTCCCTCATCTGAAAAATGGAAATAACAATAATACCACCTCATAGTATTATGAATATAAATAAGAATATATATTCAAAAGCAATTAGAAGACTTGAGATCAGCACATAATAACAATTACCATTTACTCAGTATTTACTAGAACTTCATAGACTTTGGAGTAGGATTACAGTGAATAAACGGGTATATAGTTAAACTACTTGGAAAAAAATAACGGTTAATAGATCCAAGTTTGCACTTAATCTCAAGAAAGATTCATTAGATTTTTTCATTGTTCCCTGTAAACTAAGTATATTATAAATTAAGTAATGATTAAGGAATCAAGTTATGAAAACAAATATGACTTCACGTACCTATAATGATTTTTATGATTATTCAAGTTGCATTAGACTTTCCAGGAAAAGACGCATGTATAATGCACCTTAAAAATTGTCAACAAAAGTTTAAGTGGAGACTATGAGTTGATTAAATATGCACATTTTCTGAAAAGTTAAGTTGTGTGTACATTAAGAGAAGAAATTCCCTATCAGTACAAGGCAATAAAGTACACTAAAATGAATAAACAGGTATGTAATTAACATCATGTACAGAAACAAGTAATGAGTAAGGATAATTAAAATTTAAATCCAAAATTAATGTATGCTAGTAGGATACATTATAAGACCTGGGTGCTCTTCCTAGCAGGGCCTCTGTATTAAGGCATAAAGAAGGTAATGTGAGGCTGACCACTTATTTTTTATTTTATTTTATTTTTTACTTCAGACTGAAAAATATTTTTATTTTTATTAATTTGTTTTGAGGAGAAATAACAAAAGTAATTACCAAACACAACAGCCAATGCAAAATGCTTTACAAATTACACATTACTGCTTTTGAATTGTGACTTGAAATCAGATATTTCAAAAGCCATTATTGTGACTATGCATTTTAAAAGTTTATATTCTTTGTGACTTTTTTAATTAAAATTTTTAATTTAGATTTTAAGGATGTTTTATAGAAGCTGAACATTTATTTTAAGTGCCCAGAAATAATTATTTTTATATGCACAAAATATTGTTAAGACAATAGCTTCCCATTTGACTTTTTCAATTCACAAAGATAAAAAGAACAAATGTAAAGAATTTAAAGTCACAGATAAAATTACATCTGGATCTTACTGTTTGCAAAAGTGTCAATACCTGTAAGCAATTGTTTCCTCTCTCATGTTTATATCCAGGTACAAAGTGGGTGTGGGGGAGTGATTGATGATATACATAAGCTGATTTCCACAACACTACTACTGTCACCACACCTTGCACTCAGAGACCCAAACTGAGTGGCTATTCTTCCAAACACATGTTTTAAAATGTCTCTAGATGCAAAGATCAACTAGGACAAATTGATGGAAATATTATTGAGATCCGACTTATAGGTATGACTTAATGAGCATGTAAACTCTGGCAATTTTATGTTCATGTGACATTATTACTACCTGCACAGTGGGGTTACATAATTGGATAATAAACATTTATTTTTTTCCTAAAGATCTCTCTAATTTAATGACTATGAATTTAAACAGAATATGTTATTATCAACATCACAGAGAGTTTTGAAGATTTGAAATAATCTATACAAAGTGCTTAGAAGAGTGTTTGGAAAAGAGTTCCCTGATATTATTATTACCATTTTATAATTATTATTACTTTTATTTATTTTTGGCTCTTGTTCAATATGTTATTACCTAGGGAAGCTTATTCTGTATTTCTAGTTACTTTGAGCCCTGGATACTACTCCTATAATAGATAAAAGAAATGTGTTTTATATTGAATAGTAGAGAACATAGATATAAAGCCTAATTATTATTTTTTTTTGAGGTACGTGGGCCTGTCACTGTTGTGGCCTCTCCCATTGCGGAGCACAGGCTCCAGACGCGCAGGCTCAGCGGCCATGGCTCACGGGCCCAGCCGCTCCGCGGCATGTGGGATCTTCCCGGACCGGGGCACGAACCCGTGTCCCCTGCATCGGCAGGCAGACTCTCAACCACAGCGCCACCAGGGAAGCCCTAAAGCCTAATTTTTTTACAGATCATCAATACATCTTTATTTTTATTTGAAGTCTCTGCATTTAGATAAAAAGGACAGTAGAGCAGGGAGGACCTTGTATTTATAGAAAGTGTCAAAGAACAGGATCTCTTCTGTCAGGTCATTGCTTGTGATCCTAGGGAAAAAAGCTATTGAGAAGGAAAGAAAATAACAACAACATGTCTCTAGAGGAATGTGAGTCACATGTTTGGCAAGAGACTCACTGACTGGTTCACAAGGGCTAATAAAACTGAAAGAAAATATTTTAGTGAACAGGTGCTTTGACATAGAAAGAATAATGCTGGATGCATTGATTGAAAAAAAAAATCAAGAAAATCACAGGGAAGTAAGAGGCAGTAGTTTTGAACTTATACAGCTTTAGGCCAAACATTGGATTTGAATAAGAAATCAAGTGCCCTGGACGTTTTAACACAAGAAGGTAAATATAATCTTACAGTCATAGTAGGTATAATGGGATAGGATTTACAATTAAAACATCCCAGGGCTTCCCTGGTGGCGCAGTGGTTGAGAGTCCTCCTGCCGATGCAGGGGACACGGGTTCGTGCCCCGGTCTGGGAAGATCCCATATGCCGCAGAGCGGCTGGGCCCGTGAGCCATGGCTGCTAAGCCTGCGCGTCTGGAGCCTGTGCTCCGCAACGGGAGAGGCCACAACAGTGAGAGGCCCACATAATGGAAAAAAAAAAAAAAACAAGAAAAGCAAAAAACATCCCATAGTAAATTCATACACAAATGGACTTGACAGAGTGAAGAGTAACTTGTCATGAAGATATATACTTTTACAGAAAAACATAAATGTGAGACTGCAAAGAGTAAAAGCCTCCTCTTCCAGTCTCAATCCAGTTATTTCATCCCACACCCCATGTGCCAGTGACAGAGATTACTCCCCTTCCTCTGATCATGCCAAAGTGTTTTACAATCCCAAACACTGCTATAGTATTTTTCTCCTAGAATACATAGCAGTCATTACCTAGATATCCATTCCTATTTTTCATTCAGGAGCTATTGCACTAAAGGTTTTCTAATGCTTTTCTCCTCTCCAAACACAACACAACACAAGAAAAAAGTAAAAAAGTTCCATGAAATGTTATGTAGATTTGATTCCAATCTTTGACACATCCATTAGTCTGCCTCTCCTGCTCAATGGAGCTTCTAAAGGGAGACACTGTCTTCCTTCGCTTCTTGTCTATTTGCATAGATATTGGTCAGACACTCTGCTAGGTACTGAAGATACAGGAATGGGAAAGATCTCAGCATGTGAGGGAAATGATGAGCCAGTAGGTTTGGGCTAAGAGAAAACATGGGTTGTTGCTAGAAAATCTTGGTAACCCATGTTAAAGATTGGGAATTTTACCTTAAATGAATGAAAATTCATTGAAGTATTTTAAGACTTGAAATCCCACAACTAGATTTGCAATGGATGATGAAAAATGGATCTATAAAAGGGAGGGGAAAAGCTTGAATATGGACAGATTAATTAGACAGTGATTTTTAAAATGCTATTAATTAATAAGCTATTAATTTATAGACTGAGGACAAGATTGTGGCTGTATCAATGAACAGACAAGGATGGATTCAAGAGTAATATAATTCAAGAGTCATAGTTACAGACAATCATGCATTTTCTTATGATTCTCCTTCTGATTGCATATATATTTGGTGAACATCTACTTGTTTTTCAAGACTAACTTCAAGCAGCCTACACAAGATTCAGTTTATGGATCATCCCAGATCTGCACACTTACCTTCTTGTCTGGTCAGATCTGCCCTAGCATAGACTTCAGTGATTCTCATGGTCATGTGCGTTATTGCTGCTGCTGTTACTGCCCCTGAGGCGTCTCTTAGGCCATTATTCCTGATCGCTCTCCTTGCTTTCAGGCACACCCTATGGACACAAATACTCCTGCCACCTCTTGCCTCCATGTCTGGGGCATCACTCTGATCTGGCATGACAAGTAGCAAGACTCAACAGGTGTTCAGCATGAATGCCTGGAAATGATGGAGAATTATTGCTCATGGTGGCAAATTGTTACCAATAAAGATGAGAGCCAGTAGAAAAATTTGCCTGCCTTTCTCCTCCTTCTGCTCCACAGACCATTCACAGGGCCTTTGTGAAGATATCCCGGAAAATAGAGAAAATAGCTTATCAGAAAGGTGTGGCCAGCTTTTATGTGTTCCCCTCTTCCTTGTTTCAGTCTCCTTTTTGCTCCTTCCTGAGAATTGTACTCCCTAATAAAGTTTTATCAGTAAGTTTTTTCCCTTCTGTCTTTGTTTGATGGGGATTCTAGTCAAAGTCCCCAACTTTTCAGTGGCATTCATCGTTCATCATGGGCTACTCTAGATACCATGGGGCACTTCTCCTTTGTTCTTCCTTGTACAGAATCCCACATAGATATCCACACAGTATCTATAAAACTGTATTGTGACACTTTTGTTTAATTTGCCCAGCTACTTCTAAACATTAAGCTCTTTGAAGATGTTGATGTCTCTGACACCTATCAAAGGACCCCCAATACAGTAAAAATATTTAACCAATATTTGCAGAATGAAGGAATAAATATAAGAAGCAATATAGTCAGAGAAAACATTACTGTAGGGAATTTAAGATCAAATAATGGGGAGGAGCTTCAAGATGGTGGAAGTGTAAGACGCAGAGATCACCTTCCTCCCCACAAGTACATCAGAAATACATCTCCATGTGGAACAACTCCTACAGAACACCTACTGAATGCTGACAGAAGACCTCAGACCTCCCAAAAGGCAAGAAACTCCCCATGTACCTGGGTAGGGCAAAAGAAAAAAGAGAAAACAGAGACAAAAGAATAGGGACGGGACCTGCACCAGTGGGAGGGATCTGTGAAGGAGGAAAGGTTTCCACACACTAGGAAGCCCCTTCTCGGGCCGAGACTGTGGGTGGCGGAGCGGGAAAGCTTCTGAGCCGCGGAGGAGAGAGCAGCCACAGGGGTGCGGAGGGCAAAGCGGAGAGATTCCCGCACAGAGGATCGCTGCCGACCAGCACTCACAAGCCTGAGTGGCTCGTCTGCTCACCCGCCGGGGCGGGCAGGGGCTGGGGATGAGGCTGCGGCTTCGGGGATCCCAGGGAGAGGACTGTGGTTGGCTGCGTGAACACAGCCTGAAGGGACTAGTGTACCACAGCTAGCCGGGAGGGAGTCCGGGAAAAGTCTGGACCTGACAAAGAGACAAGAGACTTTTTCTTGCCTCTTTGTTTCCTGGTGTGCGAGGAGAGGGGATTAAGAGCACCCCTTAAAGGAGCTCCAGGGATGGGCATGAGCCGCGGCTATCAGCGCGGACCCCAGAGACAGGCGTGAGGTGCTAAGGCTGCTGCTGCCGCCACCAAGAAGCCTGTGTGCGAGCACAGGTCACTATCCACACCTCCCCTCCCGGGAGCCTGTGCAGCCTGCCACTGCCAGGGCCCCATGATGCAGGGACAACTTCCCCGGGAGAACACACGGCGCGCCTCAGGCTGGTGCAACGTCACGCCGGCCTCTGCCGCCGCAGGCTCTCCCTGCATCCGTGCCCCTCCCTCCCCCCCCGGCCTGAGTAAGCCAGAGCCCCCTAATCTGCTGCTCCTTTAACCTTGTCCTGTCTGAGCGAAGAACAGACGCCCTCAGGCGACCTACATGCAGAGGCGGGTCCAAATCCAAAGCTGAACCCCAGGAGCTGTGCGAACAAAGAAGAGAAAGGGAAATCTCTCCCAGCAGCCTCAAGAGCAGCAGATTAAATCTCCACAATCAACTTGATGTACCGCATCTCTGGAATACCTGAGTAGACAATGAATCATCCCAAATTGAGGAGGTGGACTTGGGAGCAACGATATATATATATATATATATATATATATGTATATATATATACATATATATATATTTTCCCCTTTTTCTCTATTTGTGAGTGTGTATGTGTATGCTTCGGTGTGTGATTTTGTCTGTATAGCTTTGCTTTTACCATTTGTCCTAGGGTTCTTTTTTTTTTTTCCTTAAAAATTTTTTTTCTTAATAATTATTTTTTATTTTAATAACTGTTTTATTTTACATTATTTTATTATATTTTATTTTATCTTTTTCTTTCTTTCTTTCTTTTTTTCCTCCGTTTTGTTCTGAGCCATGTGGAGGACAGGCTCTTAGTGCTCCAGCCAGGCGTCAGGGCTGTGCCACTGAGGTGGTAGAGCCAACTTCAGGACACTGGTCCACAAGAGACATCCTAGCTCCACGTAATATCAAATGGCGAAAATCTCCCAGAGATCTCCATCTCAATGCCAAGACCCAGCTCCACTCAACGACCAGCAAGCTACAGTGCAGGACACCCTATGACAAACAACTAGCAAGGCAGGAACACAGCCCCATCCATTAGCAGAGAGGCTGCCTAAAATAATAATAAGGCCACAGACACTCCAAAACACACCACCAGACGTGGACCTGCCCACCAGAAAGACAGATCCAGCCTCATTCACCAGAACACAGGCACTAGTCCCCTCCACCAGGAAGCCTACACAACCCACTGAACCAAACTTAGCCACTGGGGACAGACACCAAAAACAACGGGAACTATGAACCTGCAGCCTGCCTAAAGCTGACCCCAAACACAGTAAGATAAGCAAAATGAGAAGACAGAGAAACACACAGCAGATGAAGGAGCAAGATAAAAACCCACCAGACCTAACAAATGAAGAGGAAATAGGCACCTGAAAAAGAATTCAGAATAATGATAGGAAAGATGATCCAAAATCTTGGAAATAGAATGGAGAAAATACAGGAAACGTTTAACAAGGGCCTAGAAGAACTAAAGAGCAAACAAACAATGATGAACAACAGAATAAATGAAATTAAAAATTCTCTAGAAGGAATCAATAGCAGAGTAACTGAGGCAGAAGACCGGATAAGTGACCTAGAAGATAAAATAGTGAAAATAACTACTGCAGAGCAGAATAAAGTAAAAAGAATGAAAAGAACTGAGGACAGTCTCAGAGACCTCTGGGACAACATTAAATGCACCAACATTCGAATTATAGGGGACCCAGAAGAAAAAGAGAAAAATCAAGGGACTGAGAAAATATTTGAAGAGATTATAGTTGAAAACTTCCCTAATATGGGAAAGGAAATAGTTAATCAAGTCTAGGAAGCACAGAGAGTCCCATACAGGATGAATCCAAGGAGAAACGTGCCAGGACACATATGAATCAAACTATCAAAAATTAAATACAAAGAACAAATATTAAAAGCAGCAAGGGAAAAACAACAAATAACACATAAGGTAATCCCAATAAGGTTAACAGCTGATCTTCCAGCAGAAACTCTGCAAGCCAGAAGGGACTGGCAGGACATATTTAAAGTGATGAAGAAGAAAAACCTACAACCAAGATTACTCTATCCAGCAAGGATCTCATTCAGATTTGACAGAGAAATTAAAAGCTTTAAAGAAAAGCAAAAGCTAAGAGAATTCAGCACGACCAAACCAGCTTTATAACAAATACTAAAGGAAATTTTCTAGGCAGGAAACACAAGAGAAGGAAAAGACCTACATTAATAAACCCAAAACAATTAAGAAAATGGTAATAGGAACCTAAATATTGATAATTACCTTAAATGTGAATGGATTAAATGCTCCAACCAAAAGACATAGACTGATGAATGGATACAAAAACAAGACCCTTATATATGCTATCTACAAGAGACCCACTTCCGACCTAGGGACACATACAAACTGAAAGTGAGGGGATGGAAAAAGATATTCCATGCAAATGGAAATCAAAAGAATGCTGGAGTAGCAATTCTCATATCAGACAAAATAGACTTTAAAACAAAGACTGTTATAAGAGACAAAGAAGGACACTACACAATGATCAAAGGATCAATCAAAGAAGAAGATATAACAATTGTAAATATCTATGCACCCAACATAGGAACATCTCAATACATAAGGCAAATACTAACAGCCAGGAAAGGGGAAATTGACAGTAACACAATCATAGTAGGGGACTTTAACACCCCACTATCAACAATGGACAGATCATCCAAAATGAAAATAAATAAGGAAACACATGCTTTAAATGATACATTAAACAAGATGGACTTAATTGCTATTTACAGGACATTCCATCTAAAAACAACAGAATACACATTCTTCTCAAGTGCTCACGGAACATTCCCCAGATAGATCATATCTTGGGTCACAAATCAAGCATTGGTAAATTTAAGAAAACTGAAATCGTATCAAGTATCTTTTCCAACCACAACCCTGTGAGACTACCTACCAATTACAGGAAAAAAATCTGTAAGAAATACAAACACATGGAGGCTAAACAACACACTACTTAATAACCAAGAGATCACTGAAGAAATCAAAGAGAAAAGCAAAAAATACGTAGAAAAAAATGACAATGAAAACACGACGACCCAAAAGCTATACGATGCAGCAAAAGCAGTTCTAGGGCTTTTCTGGTGCCGCAGTGGCTGAGAGTCTGCCTGCCGATGCAGAGGACACGGGTTCGTGCCCCGGTCTGGGAAGATCCCACATGCCGCGGAGCGGCTGGGCCCGTGAGCCATGGCCGCTGAGCCTGCGCGTCCAGAGCCTGTGCTCCGCAATGGTAGAGGCCACAACAGTGAGAGGCCCGCGTACCGCAAAAAAAAAAAAAAAAGCAGTTCTAAGAGGGCAGATTATAGCTATATAAGCCTATGTAAAGAAACAAGAAACATCTCAAGTAAACAACCTAAGCTTACACCTAAAGCAATTAGAGAAAGAACAAAAAACCCCCAAAGTTAGCAGAGGGAAAGAAATCATAAAGATCAGATCAGAAATAAATGAAAAAGAAATGAAGGAAACGATAGCAAAGATCAATAAAACTAAAATCTGGTTCTTTGAGAAGATAAACAAAGTTGATAAACCATTAGCCAGATTATCTAGAAAAAAAGAGAGAAGACTCAAGTGAATAGAATTAGAAATAAAAAAGGAGAAGTAACAACTGACACTGCAGAAATACAAAGGATCATGAGCGATTACTACAAGCAACTCTATGCCAATAAAATGGACAACCTGGAAGAAATGGACAAATTCTTAGAAATGCACAAGCTTCCAAGACTGAACCAGGAAGAATTCTGGTTCATAAAGAACATAAAGAATTCTAAGACTCTATCAGAAAGCTACTAGAGCTAATCAATGAATTTGGTAAAGTAGCAGGATACAATATTAATGCACAGAAATCTCTGGCATTCCTATACACTGATGATGAAAAATCTGAAAGAGAAATTAAGGAAACACTCCCATTTACCATTGCAAAAAAAAGAATAAAATACCTAGGAATAAAACTACCTAGTTGATATTTAGGGGTGACCAGATTTGGGGGTTTTGTCTGAAGTTTGACAGGGGTGCAGGATGCAAATATTAAGTTGTCATCCTAAATACCAAGAATCTGAACGTTCCTCATGATAAGTTATCTAGAGACATACCAGGACAAATATCTGAAACAGGGGCCAAGTTTGTAGTGATAAGCTGACTCTTTCCTGATAATAGCCTGATTGTCATGGTATTTGAAGGGGCTTACACTAAAAAGTGAATGAAATACTACAGTGAGAGAAGGAAGTCAACTTGAATTATATAAGCCAGTTCAAAGTAAACAACTTATATTTAAGTAGGAAATCTTCATACATATGCTTTCAAGGTTCTAACAAGCAAAGATGACAAACAAATCTAATTTCAAACATATTCTATGTTTCCCCTCTTTTGCACATATGGTAGCATAGTTTACACTTTTTTCTGCAATTTTTTAAATAAAAATTTATCTTTGAAATAATGTCATACAAATACACATTGTGTAACAATATATTGTAATTTTGATCTCTAAGTTCTTTAAATAGCACCTATAGGGAAACATTTATGTTGTTTTCAATTTTTATGTATTGTAAACAATGCTGTAATGACTAGAGCATATATAAAACTGTTAAGAAGTAGAATTTCTTTCTGATCAAAGGAATGTACAGATAATTTGGGTTAATTTTCCAAATGCCCTACAATGAAATTATATTATCTCATACTTCCATCAATAATATTTGAGAGTGACCTTTCCCCTATAAACTCAACAAAGAGGAGTGTTATCATACTTCTTGAGCTCTGACAATGTGATAAGTTTAAAAATGATATCAATGAAATTTGTATATGCATTTTCTCAAATTAAAGAGATATTGAGTACTTTTATTATATATTTAGGATTTTTTTCTATGAATTAATATTCTTTGAAGTGTTTTTATTTGGTGATTAGACTTTTTTATCCTTATTTATTTGAAGAAATGTTTTATCAATTGGGAAAAATGACCTTTTTTTCTGTGATATAAATTGCCAAATCTTTCTTTTATGGCCATTCACCTTTACTTGCAGAATATATGTCTTCCTGTAGTTTATTAATTTTTTATGTCTTCTGGGATTACATTAAATTTCTAAAGACTTTTACACACTACAGTATTTAATAGAATTAAGAAAATAATTTTCTTACAGATTTGCCTAGTGCTTTTCATGATTTTAATTTTCATTTATAAATATTTGATCAATATGGTGTATATCCCAATGAAAGGTAAGAGGTAGGTGTCCAACTGCATTTATTCTTCCAAAAGGCAGCCCAACTGTCACAAAACTACTTACAAGAATTATCTTTAATGTGTTTGTTTATAAAATTAACTAGTTAAAACAGTAGATTTCACATAAAAAAATGGATAAATTTGAAAGAAAAGACCCACTACAATAAAAAACCCCCAAACACCTTAAAATTAACAAGAAATAAGTGAATGCTATATGAAGAGAGCTATATGTTCCTAAATCTATAAAATGACATCACATTAATGAGTGGAAAGCTGACATGTACCAAGTTCTTGGGCAGACAATGAAACATTAAAAAGACACCGATTTCCACCAAAGTAGAATTGACCTTTGAACAATGTGGGGATTAGGGGCACCGACCCTCCATGCAGTAGAAAATATGCCTAGAATTTATAGTCAGGCCCTTCATATCTGAAGTTTCACATCTGCAAATTCAACCAACTTTGGATTGTGTAGTACTGTACTATTACTATTGAAAAAAATATCCGCATATAAGTGAATCCTCACAGTTCAAACCAGGGTTGTCCAAGGGTCAATTGTAAAAAGTTTTGTACCCCTCTGGCCTGTCAATAACCAGTGTTGCTGGACAAACCTGTGTGTTTCTTATTATGACTGCAAGATACCCTTAGCAATAACCATTAGGGAACTTTGAAAAAAAACAAACAAACAAGGTTTATTATTCATAAGTCCCAGAGTGGGTATGCAGCACACCTGGGGCCACAGAGTGAAGTTACTAGTAAAGAAAGAGAGAGAGTGGGGGCCTAAGGTTGAGAGTTTAAAGGTGGGGCCTATGGTTTTGCGCATTCACTCTTCACTGGTGAATTTAAAACATAGGAGTGGGAATTAAGGTGAAGGAAGTAAAGAAAAAAAAGGAAGAAATACCCAAGTGGCCAAATGGTCAGTTATCTGAATCAACCAGATCCCTAACACAAAGGAAATATTGGTGGGAAGGGAATGAGATACAGCCTGGCTTTTTATCTAGTTGTGTGGTTGGCATGTGTGTTTTAGAGATAGGCATCTTTGAAGTAGATGCCTCTTTTTTTTTGTTTTGTTTATTAACATTGGTTTATAACATACAAGTTTCATGTGTACAACATTATATTTCTACTTCTACGTATCCTATATCATAACCCAATATAAAGAACTCATACAACTCAACAACAACAATAACAACAAAAACAACCTGATTCAAAAATGGGCAGAGGAGGTGGATGTCTCTTTGAAGCGGATGCCTTAGCAATCAAAGTTTAAGTCAAGCACTTGTATAACAACAAAAAAAACACAACCATCAGGGCTTGCGCTACATAACACTAATATATAAACATGATCTGAAGAAAATTAAAATAGGATGTTTTTACAACTAGGTAAATTTCTATAGAAAAATAAACAAGTAATCATAGCTAGAATAAAAATCTCAAAAAGAAGAGTAATGAGAATAATCAAGACAATGAAGCATGCTGGAGTTATTATGCTATGGAGCTGAAATAAATAAAACAGTGTGGCATAGTCATGTAATTAGAAAGGTCAGTGGAACAAATTCAGAAAATATAATAGTCTCATAATCTCCTATGGGATTTTAGAATATAAGAAAAGTGACAACTTGATTTGTGAGAAAAAAACATGCATTATTCAATAAGTCAGGCTCCATTTCAGGGGCATATTATTTCATAAATTTATATTACTATCTTTTTGTGAATTTCAAAACTAATTTTTCTCTTTTGTGAGGTATCAACCCAATTCAATTCAATTTCATAAATAATTTTGCACTCCTATTAAGTACACTGTGCTGTGCGAGGAACTATTGAGGACACAAAGAATTAGCTATCTATCAAATGAAAAATTTTATATAGCTAAGACATGCGTAAACATAAGAATTTAAATATAAATTTATATGTATAAGTCCAGTCCATAAATGTATTACTGACTGTGCTATTGTCAGGATTCAGAAGGTCTTCATTTTGTCAAATCCAATAGTCATTCGTGTGTCTTTGTAGTATGCATTGTCAGAGCTGCATTTGATGAAATTTAGCACTCCCATCATCTTTTTTTTCTTTTATTTTTCTTGTGATCAAATACTCATAACACAAAATTTACCATTTAAACCATTTTTAAGTATACAGTTCTGGGGCATTAAATACATTCAGGTTATCATGCAAACACCACATCATCCATATACATAACTTTTCCATCTTTACAAACTGAAACGCTATACCTTTAAACACTAACTTCCTCTTCCCCCCAGCATCCCAGCCCCTGGAAATCACCATTCTACTTTCTGTTTCTATGAATTTGACTACCCTGGGTATCTCAATCAGTAAAATTATACAATATTTTACCATTTATGTCTGACTTATTTTACTTAACATAATGTCTTCAAGTTTCATTCATGTAACATTTGTCAGAATTTCCATTTTTAAGCTTGAAAAATATTTAACTGTATTTTTATACCACATTTTGTTTATTGATTCATCAGTCAATGGACACTTTCACATTTTGGCTCTTGTGAATAATGCTGCTGTAAACATGGATGTACAAATATGTCTTAGAGTACCCACTTTCAATTCTTTTGTGTAAATAACTAAAAGTGAAATTGCTGTATCAGGTGGTAGTTTTATTTTTAATTTTTTGAGGAATTGCCATACTGTTTTCCATAGTAGCTTCATCCTTTTACATTCCCACCAGCAATGCACAAGTGTTCCAATTTCTTCTATGCTTGCTAGTACTTGTTATTTTCTAATTTTTGATAATAGCCGTAACAATGGGTACGAAATAGTATATAATTATGGTTTTGATTTGTATTTCCTTATTGATTAGTGATGCTGAGCATCACTTCATGTGCTTATTGGCTATTTATATACCTTCTGTGCCAACAAAATCCTACATAGAAGAATGATTTTAGCAGTTGTATCAATACAAGATAAGATGAAGAATTCCAATTACTTTGAGAAAATACACCAGAAGAGACCTAATGCATGTTCAGGCCTGAAGATACAAAATCTGTTTAATTATGCTTCTGAGCTCTCTTTGAATAATACCAGATGCTTTCCGTGTTCTGTTTGATGTGTAGTATGTATCTGAACATAATATATTACTCAGAATTTTTGAAAATTAGAAAAAATTTAAGAGTTTCTGCCCATATCTTTCAAGGGTGAACCAGAAAGGTAAATTTTTGTTTCAACTTATGTTAATTTGGTTTTAGACAACCTTTTTTCTCCCCTTTAGACTTAACATGGTTTCACTTTTACTGTTCTGGTCTAGTGAAACCCTGAATCTGTGCCTCACTTTTCTTATAGCTAATTCTGTGGCTCACATAGTACTTGGAGAAATATGTGTTTCTTCCAAACATCTTATTTATAAGAAAACATGAGAAAAACACCATGTTCTCCAATGAACAATAATCAATGACAATGTTATTCTAAAATTTATCTTCAGTTGTGAAAATATATGTTCATTTGTTGTAAATTAGAGATTGCACTTTGAACTTTTGCCAGCAAAAATATTCATGTAATCTCTCTTGAATAAGAATAATTCCAGATAAAGTTTGTTGATACCTTCCTGTTTTTTTAAAAGAAATAGCAATATAAAACATATACATAGATAGTTGGCACTACACTTCCAGTTAGTCCTTGATTCCATTGTCAAACAGACTTTATATATATATTTTTATTTTCTCCCCAAGGATATTTGACTCACAAACTAATAGGATTCCCAGCGTTATTCCCCTTTATTTCATGTACCATGCACCACAATTCAGGCCATCTCATCTGTCTTCTGTGCCCCCAATACCACTAACAGTTGAAGTCACTGAGAGAAATTGAGCCTAGAGAGAACAATGGAGCTTACAGCCCTTGGAGGGGTGGGTGTATGTGGGTGTACGTATGTGGAGGAGGTATCTCTGTGTGTGGTGTGGGTTTGCGTGTGCACATACATAAGTGATAGAGGGTCAATGTTGAGATTCACTGAGTACTTTCTTAATGCTGGAGAAGTTGAGTGTTTCTAGGTCACTACTTGGAGATATAGCTCTGTAGTTGAGATGTGGTGCACTGGCACTACTGACGCTTTGAATGTAAGAATACTTGACCTTGTTGATCTAGACATTAACTTGAGAATATGTCTGAGAGGCAGATAATAGTGAGTACAGGTATGTGGTGATGCAGAAGGAATACATAGAAGAGAGGAACTGTAACAGACAGGCTATTTTAAAAGATAACATGTCTATGAGACAATGTGAGTGACAAGGAATTGTAAGTCAGAGAGAATTAGGGTATGACAGACAAGGTGCAGAGAAAAATCAGGCTGCAGATGTCAGAAAAGGAGTACATGTGCACGACAGCACAAGTGGGAAGCAGACAATAAAAGAAATGAGGGGAAAGCAGAAAATAGGAATATTTAGGGTTGAAGAAGACCAGAACTAGTAGGAAAATATAACTCTAGAAATTAATTTTTATGATCATGATGTTTCAGGTTAAAAACATACAAACAAAAAACCCAATTAGTTTTTTGATGATAAGAGTAATTGATTTAAATTGTATGGGGAACTTCCAGGAAACATAATTTTAGGAGTGGTAAATACAATGACAAAATAATCTTCAGTATTTTACTATCTCTGTTTATTTCCAATCACCCTGAATAATGGGAAGGAGTGATAGAAAGCCAGAAAAACTGAATTTCTTTCCAGTATTTACACAAAAGTTGTAACATTTGATTTTGGAAAAATGGCATTCTACTTTAGCTTTTCTATGTGAAACAGATTTGATGCATTGTTTCACTGCCTAGGAAATTGATTTCCATAAAAACCTGGTGCCCTTCCTCAGTGCTCCTCAAAATTGTTTCTATAAATCCACTCTCAACATACGTGCTCGATGCAACGAAGGTGTGTTTTCTGTTCTCTATTCCCCACTTTACCTCTCACTACTCGAGATCAAGGACTGTACCTTATTTACCATTACATCCTTTGATACTAAAAATTAATGAATAAGAGAGGAGGGAAATCCCATGTTAGATCCTGGAACTAAAGATTTTCAACTAGAACTGTGAGATAGCACACGCCCAGAGAGGGCTGGCCACACATTAGATTTCGTGGGTACAAAATCATCATTCCTGGCTGCCTGTACAAATCTTTCCTGTTAACTCGTGGTTCTGAGGGTGGTTTACTCCTCTGGATATATTCTCTGTTCATAGGCATACACAAATGTGGAAGTATTTCCCCCTTCATAATTTCAGAGATTGTATTATAACAATATTCAATCTGTAATCTTCCAAGATTTATAAAGAAACTTGTTTACAATAAAAAATAAGTAAAGCTAAGAGTGAATCTAATTATATTAGTGAGACATGAACTCCCATTTTCCCCCCATGACTATACATGTAGATAAGTGTAAAAATTTGCCAGTGATTTATTAAATTGGAGACACTATGAAATATTACATATTCTTACATTCAACAAGTTATTTTTAACAGCGTATTATGTGCCAGGCTGTCTTCTAGGAGGTTTGTGTATACAGCAGTGTAAAGGATAAGTTGCTCCTCTGTAGAGAAAGCAAAATAATAGACATTTAGCAGACCATGCTATTTTTTATTTAAATCGAGAGATACTGTTTGTCATGTCCTATAATTACAGACTGTAAAACTCATTTTAGTATATATACAATAAAAGAAAATATGTTTTCAACAATTTTTACTTTTTGCAAGTAGCATAATATTTTAGCAGAATTTTCAGAGAACAAGTTCATGATATTTTTTTAACATCTTTATTGGAGTATAATTGCTTTACATTGCTATGTTTGTTTCTGCTGTATAAATAAGTGAATCAGCTATATGTATACATATATCCCCATATCCCTCTTACATCTCCCTCCCACCTTCCCTATCCCACCCCTCTAGGTGGTCATAAAGCACCGAGCTGACTTCCCTGTGCTATGCGGCTGCTTCCCACTACCTATCTCTTTTACATTTGATAGTGTATATAAGTCAATGCCACTCTCTCACTTCGTGCCAGCTTACCCTTCCCCCTCCCTGTGTCCTAAAGTCCATTCTCTACATCTACATCTTTATTCCTGTCCAGCCCCTAGTTTCTTCAGAACCATTTTTTTCTTTTAGATTCCATATATATGTGTTAGCATACGATATTTGATTTTCTCTTTCTGACTTACTTCACTCTGTATGACAGACTCTAGATCAATCCACCTCACTGCAAATAATTCAATTTCATTTCTTTTTATGGCTGAGTAATATTCCATTGTATATATGCGCCACATCTTCTTTATCCATTCATTTGTTGATAGACACTTAGGTTGCTTCCGTGTCATGGTTATTGTAAATAGAGCTGCAGTGAACGTTGTGGTACATGACTCTTTTTGAATTATGGTTTCTCAGGGTATATGCCCAGTAATGGGATTGCTAGGTCATATGGTTGTTCTGTTTTTAGTTTTTTAAGGAACCTCCATACTGTTCTCCACAGTGGCTGTATCAATTTACATTCCCACCAACAGTGCAAGAGGGTTCCCCTTTCTCCACACCCTCTCCAGTATTTATTGTTTGTAGGTTTTTTGATGATGGCCATTCTGACGGGTGTGAGGTGATACCTCATCGTAGTTTTGATTTGCATTTCTCTAATGATTAGTGATGTTGAGCATCCTTTCATGTGTTTGTTGGCAATCTGTATATCTTCTTTGGAGAAATGTCTATTTAGGTCTTCTGCCTAATTTTTGATTGGGTTGTTTGTTTTTTGATATTGAGCTGCATGAGCTGCTTGTCAATTTTGGAGATTAGTCCTTTGTCAGTTTCTTCATTTGCAAGTATTTTCTCCCATTCTGAGGGTTGTCTTTTCATTATGTTTATGGTTTCCTTTGCTGTGCAAAAGCTTTTAAGTTTCATTAGGTCCCATTTGTTGTCTGCCTAATGGTTTATCAATTTTGTTTATCTTCTCAAAGAACAAGCTTTTAGTTTTATTGATCTTTGCTATCGTTTCCTTCATTTCTGTTTCATTTATTTCTGATCTGATCTTTATGATTTCTTTTCTCCTGCTAACTTTGGATTTTTTTGTTCTTCTTTCTCTAATTGCTTTAGGTGTAAGATTAGGTTATTTATTTGAGATTCTTCTTGTTCCTTGAGGTAAGATTGCATTGCTATAAACTTCCTTCTTAGAACAGCTTTTGCTGCATCTTGTAGGTTTTGGGCTGTCGTGTTTTCATTATCATTTGTTTCTAGGTATTTTTTGATTTCCTCTTTGTTTTCTTCAGTGATCTCTTGGTTATTTAATAGCATATAGTTTAGCCTCCCTGTGTTTATATTTTTTACAGTTTTTTTTTCCTGTAATTGATGTCAAGTTCCTGATTTTTAAATAACATTGTAAAAAAGCTGTAATTCAAGAGATTTGAAGGTACCCAAGAGATAGGAAACTAGGTCATGACATTCCTTTTTTACCAGGGAGGCAATCAACATAACAAGAAATTTTTCATTATATTGTATAATATCTCAGGTTGAATCACTGCAAATTATGATCACAATTACAGATCACTAAGAAAGAAAAAAGGCAAGATAAGAAAAATAATTTGGTCATAGCTATAAATTTTACAGAGTAATCATCATATTTAAAATACTGTATCCTAAGGCAATACTACTAAAGCAAATCACTACTGAAAGCATCTTTGGTATCTGAAAATCGAATCTTTGCTCAATTTTAAATTTATATGTAGTGCACAATGGATTTCCTTGTGCTGTGTATTGTAGCAATTGCCTGGCCTGTGCCTTGAATACTGCACTAATCATTTTCATATTGATGCCACTACTTTTCTTCATTTTGTCAGCTCCCTGCTTGGTATTACTTTTCTAAGCTTATTCTGGAATGTGGTCATGTCAGTAAGATGGCACAAGGAGTTTATTTCATTATTCAGAGAAAATGTTCCCCTTTTAAAGACAAATATATTTTTGTGAAAATATCATTTGACTTTAGAATTTTCTCTTTTCCTTTCACCCATTTTTTTCTTTCTTTTCTTTTTCTCTCCCTTCTTTCTTTCTTTCTTCTCTCTCTCTTTTCCACTTGATTTCTTCCCTCTTTTTATTTTTTATTAGCATTTTTAGTTTCATACTCATTGATTACTATCACTCTGTCTTGACTTTATCATCTCACTTATGGTTTAGGTTTCTCATTAGAGGCCTCAAAAGATTTTTTGCCCTTAGTTTGTCTATACTACTATACACATTTTCTATGTATATACCTAATATTTTTTCACTTTAATTATTTTACTCTGTTTGCTACAGGAAACAAAGCATCTTTTACGTTCCCACAATTCTCCACAATACATAAAATATGTTCTCTTTTTCCCAGAGAAAAGAACTAGTGTGTGCAGGTGGAGACAATTTCAGAAGTATGCATGCCATTAATATGAGAGTAAATGTTATAGGAACAAATCATCTATCTTAGGATGTCTTCCCTCTCCTCTCTATATACCAGAAGACAGTCAAGGACAAGAAATGCTGAAAGGACCAGAAGGGAAAGGGGGAAAGAGAGTAAGAAAAGGAGAGCAAATTCACGAAAAGAAATGTTGGAAAATTTCTTCTCACACATTTTTCTTCCTAGAGCAATAACTAAGCCTTATTGTTCTAAAGACAAGCTCTTTTAACCACCCTGAGTCAATGGACAATGAAAGACATCTCCCAACACCACCTTTTGCCTTTGAGTTTTAAGATTAACTCCATAAAGAATCAGGCTCCTGTAGTGGATGAGGATAAGAAGAGAGACTGGTGACTTGAGTGGGAGAGGAGGAGGTGTGGTCAGCCCCTAGGGGAGGATTCCTTAGACTGGACTCTACAGGAGTGGACAATTCCAAGACTAGGAGAAACATCCCATGATTCTGCCATTGGCAGGAATTGAGACACTCCCACCAAGTGCCTCAAAGGTGGGGAGAGGATGTGTGCATGTAAGAGGTGGCAGGTCCTAAAGCCCAATGAACTTGAGTACATTTGTGAAGGAGCAAGTAGAGAGCACAATGCCCAACAAATGGAAAACATTCTCAGCTGGAAGCAGCAATACTGATAATAACAGCAACCACTTAAGCCTAAATACTAAGCCCGTCTTGTCTAAGATCTTGAGATTCCATACATCTGGCTGTAGGCAGAAAACTGCCTTCTTTTCAAAGATGCCCACATCCAGATTCCTGGTAACTATGACTATGTCACTTTACATGACATAGGAGCATTAGGTTGTAAATAGATTTACAGGTTGCAATCCACTGTTTTTAAAATAAGGAGCTTATCCGGCGTTATCCAGGTGGGTCCAATGTAATCACAGGCTTCTTAAAAGTAGAAAAGGGAGGCAGAGATGATGATCAGGGTCAGAGTGATGGGATGTAAAAAGAACTCAATCTGCTCTTGGTTTTGAAAATGGAGGACGTCTATGAACCAAAGAATGCCAGCAGTCTCCAGAAGCTGGAAAAGGCAGGAAAATAAATTCTCCTCTACAAAATTTCTCTCCTGCAAGAAATGCAGCCTTGTCAACACCTTGATTTTAGACCCATGAAACCTGTGTTGGGCATCTGACCTACAAAACTGTAAGGTAATAATTTGTTGTTTTAAATCACCAAGTTTATCTTAAGTTGTTACAGCAGAAATACAAAACTAATACCTCAAAAGGAAAAAAGAGGAGCATATTGAAAATTTACTGTTAGCATTCACCATCAACTTTAATTTGATTTACCAAAATAAGAAAAGTAATATTACACATATGTGAGTATTATGGAGCAAACTCACACCTATCTTATAAATCCTTGTCAAAAATAGTCACCCATATGTAAAAGCCTCACTTAATGTTGAATCACACAAGTATACCTCCTTAGGAGCCTCAACTCAAATGTTTAGATTAAATGTGTGTTCCTATCTAACAAAGAGAAAAATTGCCTCCAGCAAATAAAAGACTTTGCATATATGTATCCTGAAAGGAGATGCACTGGAAATTTAAACCCCCCCAAAGCTGAGGCCATTTATAATGGAGCCCAGGAGAGCATTTAGCCTGGCTCAGCTCACCAGGGTCAGTGTTATGATTGACCCCAGTCAAGTCTGCAAGCAACGCTGGGGAGCCCTTTTATTGCTCAACTGTCAGCTGCAGAGAGCTTTGCAATATCCTGTAAATACCGTATAATGAGGAGATTTTGTTCTGCGGTGTAGCTATTACATGGACAAGAACTATAGAAATCCTGTGTTTAGAATGAAGGTCAAATTCTCAGCAAGTAAAGCTTTGTATTACCACCCTCCTAAGCATAAAAGAAAAGTGAAATACTCTTAACTTCCCCACGATATGTTTTCCTTCCTGTCAGGTTTCTGCCTAAAATACATCCTAGTGACTGGAGCTAAAATACAACCAGGTGCTAATATTGGCAGAGGGCTAAAGGTAATAAAGTTCTACCCAGAGCAGAGCTGCTGGGCAGCAGATGGAGAGTGATTCCATGCAGATCCTGGCACATGATCCTTTATACACAATGTAGCACATCTCATAGGTGCTAGAAGTGTGAGAAATATTTGCTTAGGTCTGGGTGCATTCACCCATAAACTGATGCTTAAGAAGGAAAAAACCTCCATGAGAGGAGAAAAAAAGGACTACAGTATAATTCTATCATATGCATGATGGGATATTTATAATGCAGTCACCACAATTTCCCTCTTATTTCATTTTTATATGAAAAAAATTATAATCTACCTCACCAAGATCCATTTTCTGTTTCACTCTAATCAAAGTCGGTGCCTGATAGAGTCACATCCCTAAGAACTGTGAAGGGCCACTCGATGTCAAGAGGGCTCACTCTGCTGATCCTCTCCAACAACACAATGTTGAACTATTTTGTCAAAAACAGAGAAAGAGAGCCCATAGAAATGTTTTTCTTTCCAAGGAGGAAGTAGAAGCTTTCCTCTCCTGGGGAAAACTAATATTGTTAATCCTCCTCACATAAGAACACAAATACTTTATTCTTTGAAGAGAATGCTAGAGAATGGCTTAAGTTTAGGTATTCATTCTATATCCTTTATGAGTCCACATAACTAGGCCTGGAAGGCCAATTCCAATTACATGCAAGGAAGGTCTAACCTTGCAGACTCTGTTAACTCAGCAGCCTTCCTAAGTGAACCCAGGGGTTCACCAATCTTCATACTCCTGGTATCAAAGCTTGCATCAATGTAACAGTTATAACTCTGTACCAATGGGGGCAATTTCTTATTTGAAAATTTTCTTTTAAGTGACTAAGGAAGAAAAAATTTGTTGACACATTCACAAGGAACATATATAATAGAAAATGCTTGGCATGGGACTGCAATTTAGAGATATGTTATTTAGTGAGGAAGGGTTAGCTTTCAAGATACAGTGGAATTAAATGTCTATTAGTTATCATTTTTACTAGTGCCATTAGATAAACATGAAATCCGCAAACCTCTAAAAATATAATATATAACCAGTTATATCACAAATCCTAACACTAGTGAATTATTGCAGAAAGTAACTCACAACATAAAAGAAAATATATCATTTCACAGGAAACTGATGTTTAGCTAATGACATAACCAAAGGCTAGAATATCTTTTTATGCACATGTGTAAGTCATGATTCTTTTCAGTATATATATTTTTTCAATATTCAATGTTAAGAGAAGACATTATTGCATTTCAGTTTTTTTAAAATCTATATAAGTAAGGTTTAGCTAAATGTGGAACAAGAATAAATAAAATCTAATCATTTAGAATTAAAATGATACATTTAACAATAGGTAAAAACAGACGTGTAGATTGCTAAGGAAAATGACACAGTGGAATTATTTTTTCCTTTTGTCCAGAGAAAACTTGTATGAAATAAAAATGGGGAAAAAGCCTAACAAGTATATATTTTCAAAGACTTTTAGAGCAGTATCATATTCACAGCAAAATTGAGAGGAAGGCAGATATTATGACAATAATGAGTACATGAAAAAAAAAAAATAAAAACACAATAGTGCCTTCCCAACTATGGCTTCCCACATCTCAGAAAAACTAAACTATTTGGACTCATTAATATATGACTTTTGGTGCACAAAATTAGTTTTATTTTCAAAGTCTGAAAAAAAAAAACTGAGTCACTACATTAATTTACTGAGGATTTAATATAGCCTATTAGCAAGTTATAGTGTATATATGTGTAAGGTGGATTTATTTTCTCTATCATACAAACATCAAGAAGAAACATGGTTAGTATCTATATTTAGTGCTAACAATTAGTATAGAAGAACTGGAGTCACTACAGAGACACTTTCCATGGAAAGGCCTTGCTTCCATAGACAGATGACTGAACCAGGAGGCTTCATGACCAGTCGGCAAGGGGCAACACTCATTACAAATTCTTCATCAACAGCTGGAATTCTGGGGGCTCCTCTTAGGATTTCTAATCTCCCACCCTGCCCAGCTTCCACTCTGAGGTCCAAAAGATGGAGAATGGAATTTCAACCAATCTGTGTATGTTAGTACTAGAAACTTACACTAGTTAAGTGTAAGAAAATTTAGAAGTATGGCATTATTTGCACTCTAAAGGAAAAGGAGCAAGCAATTCTTACCTAAGATTTCCTTCTGGACAGCTCCAGTGTGAGTCCAGCCAGCAGCCTGTTTAGCATGTCACTTGTCATCTTTTTCTTTCTATATAAAAATATTCTTCCTTTTCATTTTCATAACAGGCAGAACTTTTAGAGAAATTTTATGAGAGACTTAGCTAAAAAGTTATTTGTGCTTTTTTTTTGTCATTTTACTACTTTGGAAATAGTGAAGAAATGTCTCTAACAATGATAGGAATGACATATTTGGAATGTTTTAAAAAATATAAAAGATCTTTCTATTTACCCAGCTCATGAAGTCTAAAAAGGACTGTATGGTTTGCAGGTAGAGGAGAATACCTGACAAGGGGATAAAGGGAAATTGACATTTGGAAAAAATGCCAGGAGAAAAATCAGGAGAAGAAATAGAAAAGATAGCATATCCTCACAATCTGTTTTACCCTCTGTGTTGGTTAATTTTATGTGTCAACTTGACTAGACTAAGGGATGCCCAGATAGCCGATAAAAGCTTATTTCCGGGTTTGTCTGTGAGAGTGTCTCTGGAGGAGATGAACATTTAATTTGGTAACCTGAGTGAAGAAGATTGCCTTCACCTATGCAAGTGAGCATCATCCAATCCAGAGAAGGCCTGAATAAAACAAAAAGTAGAGAAAGGGTGAATTCACTGTCTCTGCTTGAGCTGAGACATCGATCTTCTCATGCCCTTGGACACTGGCACTACTTGTTCTCCAACCTTCCTACTCAGACCAGGACTTACACCATTGGTGCCCCCTTCTTGGGCCTTTAGACTTAGACTTATACCTTTTGCTTCCCTGCTTCTTAGGCTTTTAGACTCAGACTGGATTACACCACAGACTTTCTTGGTTCTCCAGCTTGTAGGTAGCAGATGGTGAGACTTCATAATTGCATGGGTCAATTATATATATAATATATTATATATATATTATATATTATATATATATATTTCCACAAGTTATGTATATAACTTATATACATATATATATGTGTATGTGTATATATATATATATATATATATATATATATACACACACACAGATATCACCCATTTCCACAAGTTATTTGGTTGAAGAAGCATGACATAACAATGAGACAGCTAAATTGACATCTTCTTATATTGTCATTGATGGCAGATATTAGAAGAAGGTAGCTCCTGGGTTGTAGCCATAGAAAAGACAAAGTTCTCTTCTTCTCAGTTAAAACACATCTTCCATTTTTTTCCCTTCAATACCATTTTTCTTCAAAATGAATACAGGCCTGGATTTATTAAAGTTTTAGAGACATAAATCTAGAGAAACATGTTATACTCAGCTGAAAGATGTAGCTTGAAGTATTTTTGAATGCAATGTGTTGGTGGGAATCTTGGAGGGAAGTTCAGGGATTGAAGGATATGTGAATGATGCTTTTACCACACTCCAATGCTCTTTTTAAGTAGAAGAAGCTACCTTCATGTAACAATACTGACTTAGATCCATTCATTTACCCACTACAAAGAGGGAAAAATTAAATGGCTTATGCGATTGGTAAATTTAGGATAAAGGAAGGGCATATGTTGACCAGACACTTTCTCATTACTCTCAGTAGTGATTTACCCAGAGGGAATATGAGTCTGCTTTTCTCCTCCAAGTGTAGGATCTATCCTTAAAAAGAGATGCCTGTATCAACCTAAGTCTGCTAGGAATGCCAGTCATAAGCATAAAACTCAGTACTAGGAAAACCACTCACCAATGTCTGCTTTGTCTTCAATATACATGTTTGTCATTGTTTCTCAACTAGTTTAACATTGGGTAGAGGAGGGTAGTGCTATTAATTGAGCCTCCTTTTACCTCAACATGTAGTGCATGGCTGAAATATGTCAGCAGTAGAATATGGAGGAGCAAAATGAACATTACAGAAAGATTATTGTTGAGATGAGGTACGTGTGTTGTGCCCAGAACTTATTTTTATCTGGGAAGAACATTTCGAATCTGCTGTTTGTAGATGCCTACTTCAAGCAACTAGGCTGGTTTTCACAACGGTATAAATGTATGGTTGTTACAATTGACTTTTACAGGTTTGCCTAGGCAAGAGATAGGAAGCCTGAGGCTTCTTAATGTTTTATCTTGGCAGGTCACTGCAGCTTATTGATGCTTTATCCCCAAGTGTGTGGCTATTTCTCTGGGTCATCAACTGTTTCTCAATATTTAGGCTGCATGTGTCAGACCATAAATAAATGGTCATGGGTCTCAGCAATCACAGGAGACCTACAGACTTCAACATAGGCAAAAGAATGACACATGTTTGAATGTGGCTAGAGGTTGACTCAAGCAAATTTGAAGTGCCAGCGTAACCTCAACAAGTGCCAACCACAAGAGACTTGGCAAGTTAATGCCATCTAGGCAGGCCTCCACAAAAGGGGTGGGACTTAAGCAGGCTCAAATAGCTTCAGGATGCAGACTACTGGTGCTTGACCATGAATTAATTATATGCTTGTAGCTTTTCTTGTCTCAATTATAGGGAACAGAATCTTCCACATATAAGTCTTTCATATAATAGGAACTAGAAATTTGTTCCTTCAGAATTTTAAGGCACCTAAGTTCTGAGTGTACCGTGGAATACTTAAGAAGTTCTAGCTTTAAATAGTTAATATCAGGCCTTGCTAAGCATTTATAGATTGGTTGTCCGCAAAATCCATTCTCCATTTAAACCATGAGGGATTTCTGAGCATGTAGTTTACCAACATTCTCAAAAGTCAAAATAAATTTAACTCAAAGTATTGAACAGTGAGTTCCAGGGCCGTACAAGTATTTTAAATGAGTACAGCAATTGCCTATTCCCTAAGAAAAAAGTCCAAAGTAATTCCTGAAATTAATACTCTAAAGAACAATGGGGAGGCACATGAGGGCAGTATCAGGAAGTATATTAATATATTGAGCCCAGATCTGGATTTGATGCTGGTTGACATTTCTCAATTCAAGAAATTGAAAGTAGATAAGATTCATTGTCACTAGTGAATATTTTATGCAGATCCCCTGAGACAAAATCTACAAGGTTATGTTACCAGTACAGGTCATTAAGAAAAGGGAAATAAAATAGAGAACCATTTTGTGAATATTACTAGCCTTATATATATCATGGCAGGTAAAGGACAAAATTAAAAAACATATTAAACTGCTATTCAGGGATGTCTTTCTGAAGTGCATGAATGAACTAAATAGAAAGGAATAAAATATGACAAATATACCACATTGCTGCCAAAAAAGCAGCTTTCTGCCTCATAGAATAAGGAAGCATTTTATATACTGCTATGATATAATGAAAGTGGACAAAAGAAAAGTACATAGTAGTATGAGTAGAAGGATATAGTAATTGCTCATAACCTAAGAAATGTATTTGGGACAGTGCAAAAGAAATTGATAATCTGGAGAAGCAAGGTGAATGCTTGAAGGAAAAGGAAAGGAATGAGCTTTTATACAATGTATTCTTTTGTACCCTTTGACTTGAATATGAATGTTTATTGAAAATAAATGAAAGACCCCAAAGAACACATGCAAAAAAAAAAAAAACCTGTTAGAAATAATGAACAATTCAGCAAATTTCCAAGATCCAAAATCAACACACAAAAATCAGTTGTAGTTTACACACTAACAGTGAATAATCCAAAAAGAAAATTAAAAAAATAATTCCATTTTTGATAGCATTAAGGAAATATTTAGGAATAAATATTTTTCCTAACCAAGAAGAAAATATTGCTGAAAGAAATTAAAGAACATATAAATAAATGAAGACATTCCATGTTCATGCCATGGAAGATTTATATCATTAAGATCATTAAGATCATTAAGATGTCAATACTATTCAAAGTAATCTACAGATTCAATTCTATCTCTACCAAAATTCCAATGAAATTTTTTAGCAAATTTATAGGGAAATAAATTTGGTTACTCTTTTATTTTATTTTTCATTGAATTATAGTTGATATACAATATTATATGCTACAGGTGTACAATATAGTAATTCACAATTTTTAAACATTATACTTCATTTATAGTTATTATAAAATACTGGTTATATTCCCTGTGTTGTGCAATATATCCTTGTAGCTTATTTTATACATAATAGTTTGTACATCTTAATTCCCTACTCCTATATTGTTCCTCCCCCATTCAATCTTCTCACTGGTAACCACTAATTTGTTCTCTATATCTGTGAGTCAGTTTCTTTTTCATTATATTCAATAGTTTGTTGTATGTTTTAGATTCTACATATAACTGATACAATATTTGTCTTTCTCTGCCTGACTTATTTCACTTAGCATAATACCCTCCAAGTCCATCCATGTTGTTGCAAATGGAAATTTCATTCTTTTTATGGCCGAGTAGTATTCCATTGTGTGTGTATGTGTGTGTATATCTATATACACACACACACACACACACACCACGTCTTGTTTATCCATTCATCTGTTGATGGACACTTAGGTTGCTTCCATATCTTGGCAGTTGTAAATAATGCTGCTATGAATATTGTGGGGCATGTATCTTTTTGAATTAGTGTTTTTGTTTCTTTTAGATATACACCCAGGAATGGAATTGCTGGGTCATACGGTAGTTCTATTTTTTGTTTTTTGAGAAACCTCCATACTCTTTTCCACAGTGGCTGCACCAAATTACATTACCACAAACAGTGTAGGAGAGTTTCCTTTCCACATCCTCACCAACATTTCTTATTTATGTTCTTTTTGATGATATACATTCTGACAGTTGTGAGGTGATAACTCATTGTGGTTTTGATTTGCATTTTTCTGATGATTAGCAATGTTGAACATCTTTTCATGTGCCTGTTGGCCATCTGCATTTCCTCTTTAGAAAAATGTCTGTTCAGGTCTTCTGGACATTTTTTAATTGGGTTTTTTTTTTTTTTTTTTGCGGTACACAGGACTCTCACGGTTGTGGCCTCTCCCGTTGCAGAGCATAGGCTCCAGACGCACAGGCTCAGCAGCCATGGCTCATGGGCCCAGCTGCTCCGCAGCATGTGGGGTCCTCCCAGACCGGGGCATGAACCCGTGTCCCCTGCATCAGCAGGCAGACTCTCAACCACTGCACCACCAGGGAAGCCCAGGGTTGTTTGTTTTTTTGATGTTGAGTTGTATGAGCTGCTTATATTTTTTGGATAGTAACCGCTTATCAGTCATATCATTTGCCAATATTTCTCCCATTCAGTAGGTTGTCTTTTCATTTTGTCAATGGTTTCCTTTGTTATGCAAGAGCTTTTAAGTTTAGTTTGGTTCCATATGTTTATTTTTATTTCCTCTACTTTTAGAGACAGATCCAAAAATTATTGCTATGATTTATGTCCAAGTGTGTTCTGCCTATGTTTTCCTCTAGAAGTTTTATGATTTCCAGTCTTACATGTAGGTCTTTAATCCAATTTCCATTTATTTTTGTGTATAGTGTTAGAAAATATTCTAATTTCATGTTTTCACATGTAGCTGTCCAGTTTCCCAGCATCACTTGTTGAAAACATTGTCTTTTCTCCATTGTATATTCTTGCCTCCTTCACTGTAGATTAATTGATCATAAGTACATGAGTTTATTTCTGGGCTGTCTATTCTGTTCCATTGATCTATGTGTCTGTTTCTATGCTAGTACAATAGTGTTTTGACTATTGTAGCTTTGTAATATAGTCTGTCTCCCAAGACTGAACCAGGAAGAAATAGAAAATACGAAAAAACCAATTACCAGTAATGAAACTGAATAAGTAATTTAAAAACTCCCAACAAACAAAAGTCTAGGACCAGATGGTTTCACAGGTGAATTCTACAAAATATTTAGAGAAGTTTTAAAACCTATCCTTCTCAAACTATTCCAAAAATTGCAGAGGAAGGAATACTTCCAAACTCATTCTATGAGGCCACCATCACCCTGATACCAAAACTGGTTGGTTGTGTTGTAGAGGGTTTTTTTTTTTTTTTTTTTTTGCTTATTTGTTTAAAAGAAGAGAGTTTTAAATATGTCTACTCTTTTCCTTAAAAAATTATACTTAGGTATGAGCTAAAGCATCAGCAAATAAATTATACTAGAAAGCTAAAAGTCAGGTGAATGCTGTCCCATTTCTGGGGAGTAAATCAATGAAACTGAACAGAATTGCTCAAAGATCTTTGTGGTGGCACATTTATTTCTGAAATGTAGCTGAAAACTGAGCCTTGTGTCTTCTTGCTTCATTTGCAGCTGATTGGGATCAGATGGGAGTAGGGCATAAGGATTTTTGGGTCCACAGAATCTTAGGAGCTCCTTCTGCCACTCTCTGGAGTTAAATATGGATCCTGTAGAGACAGCTCTTGTTTCTTCCAGGGATAATTGAAACTGCCAACACTTATTGATCATTCATTCAGTAACTGTTGAACAAATATTTATTGAATGCCTCCTATATAACATTGATTGTGCTAGGTGCTGGTAATACAGCAAAGAAGAAATGAAGGGATGATATTTCCAAAATGCTGAAAGAAAACAATTGCCAACCAAGAATACTATACCCAACAAAACTGTCCTTCAAAAATGAAGGAGAGATAAAGACATTGCCAGACAGACACAAGATAAGGAGTTCACTAGACCTGCCTTACAGGAAATCTCAAAAGGAGTTATTCAAGTTCAAATGAGAGGACACTAAATAACAACATGAAAACATATAAAATATAAAACTCACTGGTAAAGGTAAACATATGATATAATTAAAAATACCCTAATACTGTCATGGTACTGTGTAAATCCTTTGATCTCTAGTATAAAATTTAAAAATTAATAATATTAAAAATAAATATAGCTACAAGAATTTGTTAATGAATGCACAATATAAAAAGATGTAAAGAGTGACATCAATAGCATAAAATGTGGGGGAGAAGTAAAAGTGTAGACTTTTGTGTTCAATTGCATGTAATTAACAGCTTAAAACAGACAGTTTTATATGTTTACATATATGATGTTTTATGTAAGCCTCATGGTAACAACAAAGAAAAAATCTATAATGGTTAAACAAAAGATATAGAGAAAGGAATTAAAGCATACTACTACAAAAAATAAATTACAAAGGAAGGCAATAAAAGAAAGAAAAACATTTTTTAAGTCAGAAAACAGTTAACAAAATGGTTATAGAAAGTCCTTACCTATCACTAAGTACTTTAAATGTAAATGAACTAAATTATCCAATAAAAAACACAAAGTGGCTGGATAGACAAACAGAAACAAGATCCAATAACATGCTGCTTACAAGAGACTTATTTTAGATTTAAATATACACACATAGGTTGAAAGTGAAGGGATGGAAAAAGAAATTCCATGCAAATTGTGACTAAAAGAAATTAGAAGTGGCTATCCTTATACTTGATAAAATAGACTTTCAGTAAATATCAGTCACAAGAGACAAGGAAAGACACTATGTAGTGGTAGAGGGGTCAATTTATCAAGAGGATGTAATGATTGTAAATATATACATATGCAACATTGAAGAACCTAAATATTTAAAGCAAATATTAATAGACTTGAAGGGAGAAATTGACAGCAATACAATAATAGTAGAGGACTTAATTACCCTACTTTCATACTGGATAGTTCATCCATACAAAAATTTAATAAGGAAACAGTGGATGTAAATAACACCATAAATCAAATATCCTAATAGACATATAAACAACATTCCATTAAATAGCATCTTATATTCTTCTCAAGTGCACATGGAACATTCTCCAGGATAAATTATATTTTAGGTCACAAAACAAGTCTTAACAAATCTAAGAAGGCTGTAATCATAACAAATATCTTTTCTGACCACAATGGTATGAAACTAGAAATCAATAATAGGAAAACTGAAAAATTCAAAAATAAACAAGTAAAACTACATTAAATTAAAATGTTTCTGCATGCAAAGGAAACAATCGCAAAATAAAAAGGCAATATATGGAATAGGAGGAAAATTTGTAAACCATATATCTGATAAAGGGTTAATATCTAAAGTGTATAGGAAACTCAAACAACTCAATAGCACAAAATAAAAACAAAAGCAAAAAGAGAAAAGCCATACAGTTTAATTAAAACTTTGGAAAAAGACCTGAATAGACATTTTTCCAAAGAAGACATACAAATGGCTATCAGGTACATGAAAATATGCTCAACATCGCTAATTATCAGATAAATGAAAGTCAAAGCCACAATGAGCTATCACCTCACACCTGTTAGGATGGTGATTATCAAAAAGACAAGAGATAACAAGAGTTGACAAGGGTTTTGAGAAAAAGGAACGCTTGTACAATATTAGTGGAATGCAAATTGGATGGATAAAGAAAATGTGGTATCAAAAAAGAAAAAGAAAATGTGGTATATATCAATGAGATGTTATTCAGCCTTAAAAAAAGAAGTAACTTCTGCCATTTATTGCAACATGGATGAACCTGGAGGGAATTATGCTACGTGAAATAAGACAGAAAGAGAAAGATAGTACAGTATGGTATCACTTATATGTGCAATCTAAAACATAACAAAAGTCAGACTCACAAAAGTAGAGAGAATGGTGGTTGCCAGGGCTGAGGGGTGGGGGAATGGGTGATCAAAGGGTACAAATTTTCAGTTATAAAATAAAGAAGTTCTGAGGATCTAACCAATGGCATGATGACTATAGTTAATAATACAGTATTGTATACTTGAAGTTTGCTGAAAGTCTTAAGCATTCTCATCACACACACGTTTGCTATGTCTCTTCCAAATATATTTTTGCCTTTAATATGTCTTTTAATGTTTTTCTTGATAGCCAAATGTGATGTACTAGGTAAAATGAACTGATGTAAATAAACCTTTACTAATGGGTGATAAAGTTTTGGGGGAGGGGAAGTATGCTATACTTGTTTTATTAGCTCTCAGTCTTTTAGCGAGCCTGTGTCCCTGGACTGTGAACTTGACATGTGCTTCTCAGCACTCCCTCCCCCTTAGGTGGGACAGGATGGTGAGAGTAGGCTGGATTTGGGTATGTCCCTTCCTCTATGTGGAAGGCTAGACCCACGTAGAATTGGCTATTTCTCTTCCCTCAGGTCAATTAGGCTCTGATAAATCTCTACTGGGTCAGACTCTAGTTAAAAACTTTCACCTGAGAGCATACCTTGTTAAGAACAGCGTGTCCTAGAAAATTTCAAAATGGCTCCTTTTCTCCTCCTGCTGGAAGCATGAGGGTAGTTTTCTCCACTATTCACTGTGAGAACCTGGTAAAACTCACAAATGTGTGGGTCCCCCCCCCACTATGCTTTGGCCCCCCTGGAGTTTTCCACATTGAGCCTCCAGAATTCATCAATTGCAGTTCTGGTTTCTCTATGCCAGCGCTGGTTTCCATTAAGGTTTCAGCTTGTGGATTTCTGCTCAGGTAAGTTATGATTCTCTGTATTTGACCGTCAGTCTCTCCAATTTGAGGGGGTGGGGTAAGTTTTTGCTTACTTCTCTTATGGATCTAAGAGTTGTTGATTTTTCATGTTAGCTTTTTTACTTGCTGTTAGGACAGAATGACAATTTCCAAGCTTCTTAAATGCTTTACTGGAAACCATTAGTCCCAGCTTTTAGCTTTTGAGGTGCTTCTATGGTCTGTTACTTCATTTTTTGATAATTATAAACAAGTTAAAGTAATTAAGGGGTTCTCACTGGGAAAAAAAAAACAAAACAAAAGCAAATGGCTAAGTCTTTAGAGTGTTTTTTAATTTTGAAGTTTTAAGAGATCACATTTTATGTAAAAATCCCTTTTTACGTCTCTCCACAGCCCCTGAAATCAATGCAATGCTTTGATTTTGACCATGCTAATCTTCATGCAATTTTTGATCAACATCCTGACTGCAATGGCTGTTTATAATCCCTCCAGAACAGCAAAGCACATCCACCTTCTTACCAGCTGATAACTATTCTGTGTTACCTTGAGTGTTTCCTTGAAATTATCCCCAAACCATTGTAAACCTTGCACTTTAATATCCAGCATGACACCCTTTATTTCTTCACAACTAGTCCGGCACTATCAGTTGCAAGTCTTTTATCAGTTATTATGGGTCAAAACCATTAGCTCAAAGACACAATTTATGGAAAGAGTGAGACATTGTGATATAAAGAACACAGGTTTTAGAACATATTGAAATTAGTGTAGTACAGGAGAGCACTGAGATCAATTTCACTTACACATACTTGTATTTGTAAGTGACAAATACAGACAAATGATGCATTGGGTAGAATTAAACTTTAATAAGTGTGTATTACTCTTTTCCCACTTCAGGTGGAGTATTTTCCTATTACACTTCGCTAGCTGGGACACTGTTTCAGAAAATTTCCTGGAAACTTCCTTTCACTGTTCTGGTACAGACTCTGGAGCTAAATTCCTCAGCCTCAGATCCTGATCCTCATTTAGTTTTGTGATTTCGGTAAGTTACTAAGTTATGTGTTTCTAAATTTCGTCATCTATATAATGGGGGGGGGGTGTGTCAAATTTTTTTATGACAATTGAATGGGGCAAAGTAAAGAGTGTGTAATGTATTTCAGGCAAAGATCAGGAAAATGAAGAATCAGTGAGTTTAAAATACTGAGAAATGATAAGTAGAGTTGGAGCTTAGACCCAGAGCGTAGCACTGTGGAATGGAGTAGCAGATGGAACTGATGTTTGAGATTAGAGTGAACTTTATAGTCTAATGAAACTTACAGTTTTAAAAGTAGCATGTACTGCTTTGTGGAAGCAAAGAAAGGCCACTGAAGTTTTTTAAAGATCAGATCGAATATTTTAGTTTAGAAAGAATTTTGTAATTCTTGAGGATGAATTTGAAAGATCAAGAATGGAGTCAGGGAAACCAGTTGAGAGGTTAGAGATGCTGGTGGGTGTATAAGAAGGTATTTGATTAAAAAAACAACACGGAATGTTTTTTGTTTTATATAGGGTTTCATTAATAGTATATTCAAATAAATAGGAACACATTATTGATACTTATAAAAATAAATAGTAAATAAGGTATCACCTCTCTGTTTAAAGCCATTTAATGTTACTTCATTTTCTGCTGCAAGTACGACAAAGAGCTTTTACATAGCTGGTACAGCCTTTCATAATTTACTCCAATTTAGCTCTTGTATTTAACTGTAGTTTTCCTTCTGCAACCTTTATATTTAACCACCTTGTTCTACTTACAATCCTTAAATCACCATAAATTTTCAGTCCTCCATTGCTTTTGTTATCACATGAGCCTAAAGTTAATCTCTTCTTCCTTTTCATTTTTAAAGTCTGTAAATTCCAATTTAAGCAGCATCTTTCTTTCCTTTTTTACTTCCTCCATCCCTTCCTATCTCCCATTTCTCCTTTCCTTCCTTTTTAAAATTTATTTTTGTATTGATTTTTTTCATACCTACCACCCCTCTCCCCTGTTTTTTCATACCTAACCGTCACTTCCCTTAATATAATACCTATCACAGTGTGACATGAAATCATTTGTCACTTTTGTTTATATATTAGGAGAGTCTCCCTTTTAGGGCTTTAAGTTTGCATCAGTCTGTAATTCAAAGGGTTATTAAAATAGTTTACTTATTCAACCTTGTTATTTCTCTATTTGTGAAAGTTTAAAACATGGACAATGTTAGCGCTGACTCTTTTTCAGTTTCTGTTTCTTCATTTCTATGGACTTATTATTTATCTCCTTGTGATTTGTGTTTTAATTAAAAAGAAATAATTCAAAAAAGATGAACACATATGTATGATTTCCTCCATGAGGTCCAAATGGCTATTGGGTAATCGTATCATCAAGCATTTAGAAATATGTGGACTAAATACAGTGCACTGTATAGTTAAAGAAGCCTGTAAAGGCTCAAGCAATATTGTTCCAACATATACCCACAAATCATTGCCTTCTCCATCAGTTGTGTCCTCACCTCTCAGCCTTAGAGCACTATTCATTAACAACCCCCATTGTTTTCTAAGACTTGCAAGCCCTAGCACACTGTAATGCTTGCCTGGTGGGAAGTTGATATGCTCCGCAGAAATCTTAACATCGTGCAAAATCCCTTAACACTAAGCTATTGTTACTGACATTTAACTGTAAAATGTTGGGAGACAGAGAGAGAGAGAGATGGAAATGATTTGAAAGAGAGAGAAAATGAGAGACAAAGAGAAAAAAATAGAAAACAAAGTTTAAAATGTTGTTTATGACATACGTCCAGCATGACTAGATTCAGAAGATGCAAATTACAAATGTAGGGGGTTGCCTTTTGTCCATGTTGATGAAAATGTAAGATTGTGGACAAAGTTGCACTTTCACCAAACAGTATTGATGAAAGAAGCAGAGATTGTTTTTTGGAAGTTTTCATAAGATGCCTTAGATTAGGCATCCCAGCAGGATCTGAAGCTCATAGACATTAATGTCCAGACATTCCAACATTTGCTACTCAAAATTAGTCAAACAACCTACTATAAGTGGAAATATTCCTCACTACAAGCTGTTGTGCATAAAAATTTTTGTCATTGGAGGTGCATTGGTTAATATGCATTCCTTCCTCAAGCCTTAGTTCAAATTCTATCCGCTCTTGAAGATCTCTGTCAGTACCCAACTAACTTTAAACTGTCTCTATTCGATTTCTTTTGCATTCAGCTCTATACATTATTTCCTAATATAAGACCTAGGAAATGTTCATTTGTTCTTCCCTAAGCAATGGACACTATAATTTTAATATCAAATAAAGGGCCCTTTCTTATAACACCCTTAACTAAAGACTTATGGCATCAATATCAGAATAAACTTCTATAAGCACTACAAGGGACCAAACTCAGAACATGTATAAGGCAATCAAATTATTTTACCCGATTAAAAAGTAAATGTAAGATTATAAGTTAAAAAATATTAAATGCATATCCTTTATGAAAAATCTCTATACTAGTTATTTAAATTGGTGTTTTGATTAGATGGGTGGTTGCGTTCCTGGTAGTTTTATCCAACAGTTCATTGAATTGCAGAAATTCTGTGTTATAGATTAAAAGCAGGTACATATACTTTGACAATTATCAGACAAGAGTAGGACTAAAATAATCCAATTCATTTTAGAGTAAATTAATTAACCAAACTGTTTATTGATTCGTTACTTCAGCAAATGTTTATTGAATGCCTAATCAGAAACCGTATGTTGTAGTGAAATGGCAAACAAGAAACTTTCATGTTCATTTCTTAATATGATCATCCCAAATCACTGTGGATGTAGGCTCTAATAGTGCCAATGGAGAAAGGTCCAAAATAGTCCTTAAATACATCTCTGGTTTTTGAATCCTCTAAGTCCTGTATCATAAAATATGGTTAAAATTTTAATTGAATTTTTTAAATATTTGAAGTCTAGTAATTTATTACCATATGTATTGATGTTGAATGTACTTAACTAGTTTTTTCTGGGACATGGTGTATCTTTTCCATCTGAAGATATGTCATCTTATATCTGGAAAGTTTTGCTAAATTATATTTTTAAATAATTTTATTATTTTGCTTTTTTGGAGAGGTCAATTATGTATATACTAGATTGTATTTGTTTGTCTCTATAATTATCCTATTAATCACTTTAATGCTTACTTTTTCCTATATCATTTTACTTTATTTTTAAATTTTTGTTCTCCCTATACTTCATTTCCAGTGATTACAGAAGCATCACTGTTTTGTGCATTTCCAAATTTTTCTCTTTTTTACTGTTTATTTTTTTCCCAAGGCTTTGATTTGTCACTTTATACATCTCTTTCTGTTACCTCAATATTTCTTCCCTGTCAGTTATTTCTAATTTGTACTCTAGCTGCATACAGGCCAATATGTTACTGCTCTTTATTTTAAAGTTTTAGTAATGCCTTTTTCAGGTTTCTTGTCTTTGCAATATTCTTCTACTAAGTATTCTTTTCTGTCCCTCCCTTCCTTCCTTCTTTCCTCCCTTCCCCACTTCCCCCTTGCCCCATCCCTTCCTTCCTCTCTCTTTCTAGTATAATATATTAGTATAGATCTTATCCTGGCTCCTTTTTAGATTATATATTCTTTGAAATAGTTGAGTATTTTCTAGGACTGGCTGTAAGACAGAAGTGTATATGTGTGTGTGTGTGTGTGTGTGTGTGTGTGTGTGTGTGTGTGTGTGTGTGTGTGTGTGTATGAGGTAGGAAGAGGATGGGGGCTGTTTTTTAAGTTAGATAATGAGCATTGTTCTTATGCCCAGGAGTTTTGTTGTGTAAGCCTATTGTGCATTTAGCTCAACCCCAACCCAATTACCTAAATTATGTAGCTGTGGGGCTGTTCAAAATTCAGTCTTTTTTTTCTCTCAACTGTAGGAACAGATATTTCCTATGAACCAAATATGGCCTGCCTATGGTGTTTCTCATTTAGGTCCATTTCTGCTGCATTTTAGGCCAAAATAGCATCAGAATCTCCTGGAGACAATACCCACATCTGTTGTAAACATAGGCTATGCCCTCACTTTTGAAAACGGTACTATTCCAGCTCTTTTCTGAGATCCTAGTCCAGAAATCCTCTCTCTGCTTCCACTTCCATTTGTCTTGTTTTATCTCCTCTGTTCTGGCAGCTCTGCCACCTAATTTGTGTTTTGTAGTTTTTAGCTCTCTTCATTTTCACTGAAGATGGTGCTTGCAGTTTTTATTCTTCTGTATAAAATAATATCTCCCTCTGCTTATAATAGCATGGAACATGTAATAAAAAGTGCTATAAAATCATGATGCAAAAACAGTGGTTTCAAACACATTTGTTTTACACTGTGTGAATTTTTTAGCTAACCAGGCCAAAAAAAGAATTTCTTAAATTTCTGTCCCCTGAAGTATACTAATATTAACATTCTATATAAAATACCAGTAATCAGGGTTCTGCATTATGTCTTTTACAATCTCTAAGTAACATGATGCAAAATTTACATTCTTTATCAAGAATAATGACTTCATAACGCTCTTTTGTATTAGTATGTCTTATTCCCCTCTAGATTATGAAGCTCTTTTGTTAAAAATAATATTTTACACATTTATATGCCTTAGCAGAGAGCTGGATACATATTTGGCATGTAAAATGTCCTTATATGTAAAGCCCTATAAATGAATGTTAAAAAGTTAAAAGCTATTTTAACAAAATATTTGAGATGGAAGACATTTATATATTCAGAGCCTCTATTCTATGAATCTAATAGGAATAGATAACATAATATATGATATTTATCACAGAAGGTGTCTAAACAATTATTATTCTCAGGATGTTTAAGGTTACAAACTATAATTTTATAGCATTTAATCTAATCTCACATATCTAAAAATTATTTTCCAAATCCCTATCCAGGTGACATTGCTCATAGATATTAATCTCAGCCCCATTGTTCAATGACACAGTGGACATCAAGGCTTGGACAGTACTTATAAAACAAAGCAAAATGAATATATAGTGATTTAACTTTGCTGTCTTTCCAAGACAGCTAAATTTGGGTTTCAGTAAATATCTCAGAAATCTTAGATGCTTATCGAATCACTTACACAATCTTTATTTTTGATACATTTTGGTTAAATAAACTTAATTTTGCTTATGTTTCAACATATGATTTAAATTTTTTTAATTTAATATTTTCCTGTTTATCTGATGTATCTCTCCTCTTCACAGAATCCTTGCTATATATTTCCCTTAGTTGCAAGTTATTTTTCACATTATACAAGCATAAGTATGAACTATTCAATAAAAATATAATTCATGAAATATATATAATTCATCAGTCAGCCATTTGCCAAACTAATAGCTCTACCCTGACTAACTGCCTGAATACTGAAGCTAGTTCCAAGGAGCAAATAGGTTCCAATGTCCCAGATTCATAAAAGAAGTAGAGTCCAGGTGTAGTGTGCAACACAACTGCCAGATCCACACCCGACCTCCCCAAAGTACTGATCTGAACTTGTGATGCCTTCCAACTCATCAGGAGACTTAATTATAGCCAAGACTTATTCCTTCCCAAATTCCTTTATTTGTCTCAGACCAAAGGAGGTCACAATTTGATTTTTTTGTGACAAAATTATCTCTGTTTCCTAACAAGTGTCTAGCCTTCCACACAAATTGAAAGCATCTACTGAAAAAAGCAATCAACTTTGAAAATGAAAACAATAATAAAACGTTTGAATAAGTAATGCATGCACATAGTACAACATTTAAAAGAGAATAAATTTTCTTCCTTAATTTTTTTTCTCTTTATACCTCAAACACTCAAGTAGAGTATGCTACATTTTTCTTCCTGTGTATACTTCTAGAAATACTCTATGTTTACAGAAACATAATGTTTATATTCTGTCTTTTACGAAAATGGTCCCATAACATACACATTATTCTTGTTTTTTCACTATGATGTATTACTATTCTGTATATGTACATATTGTAGAGTTTGGAAATTGGGGAGTAGAGGGAGAGTGCTCTGGAATATGACTCAGCCAGTGGAGTTGTCCTTCAATGAAGCAACGAAAAGGGGCGGGGGGTTGGCTCTTTATACCTCAGTGTCAATCAATCCTGAGGAGAGGGAGGAAGTAACTTCCTTGAGGAAACAACTTCAATTAGCCAAGTCCAATGAGCAATCCATTGTAGAAGAAGGGCAGCCATAAGCTGTGAATATCCACATTCATAGCAACTGGAGGATGGGTGTACTGACCCACTAGAGAGAACAGGGTGGAACATTACATTACTAGACATGTTTTACTTTAATATTTTGATAGTTTTACTCAATGCTTGCCTCATTTGTAAGTCATTAAGGGGCAATCCAAAACTATATCAAGTTGAAGGAAATCCATAAAATAGACATGAATCAGGAAGAAACTACAAGATGACCTTGAATAAGGCCTTCAACAAAACCAAGATAATACACCACGATCTCATGCATAGCCCACAAAAAACAAGAATTTAACTTAGCATCCAATCCCTCTATGCCCTCCACAGAACGTGTGGTTCTGCGTAACACAGGGCAGGGGACAAGTTCTCAATCAACAAAATAAGGACAAAAAACACAAAAAGCAATGAAACCTAAGATCACTGAGAACAAAGGAAAAGGGTTTGGATTATGTAAGCCAAGAAGAGAGTTCACAGTGCTGACAATGAATGCTTAATACTCAGAGTCTGAGTTAGATAAGTAAAAGTGTGTTCAAGAAATTTTTGAGGAAATGAGAGAGGGTGATGAATAAGTTGCTTGTTTTTTAAAGCTAGCTGGGATCATGTTACAAAAGCAGATTTTTAAAAATGGATTTATCAAAGGATTTATGCTCAGAAGACAGTAAGTTTAATGTAAAATGTAGATGGCCTAGGCAGAGAGATGCAGGAAGATGAAGTTGGACATGTGGGTTAGAGTCGGATTGTGAAGTCACTATAAAATAACTACAGTCCTTTCAGAATCAGAACAATCAGAAATGTTATTTCAAATTGGGAACTTGCATTGATTAAAACTTGGTGATCTCTATAATGTAGGTTTTGTTTTACTGGGCTGGGAAATCTGTTCATATGTTAATATATTAGGCTAATTCAGATTCCATAGTTTACATAATGTGTCCTGGCAGATAATTTGTACATCCACGTAATTCAGTTGTGCTCATGATATCATATTTCTAAAATGTGTTAACATTTGTTATTTAAAGATAACAAGATTTTACTTTATTGGACATTATTGCTAAGAGCCAAGATGAAATATATTTTTCCATTTTTATGTCAAAGTGACAAGATACTGACTTTTTTTACCTAACATTTAAAAAATAACCTATATTTTCTTCCTTTTTTACATATTAAAATGTTATTTATAAGTCTTTAAATTTTATTTAAAATAATTCTATACTGACAAATGTATTCTTCCTTTAGACATAACCTTAGTGAGTATTTGATGAAAATTTAGTCAAATGATTGTTGAATCATTTACATCCAACTGTATGTCAAATCTCATCTTGATCTATGGGTAGAATTTGAAGACTCTGATCACTCTTACCTCTCCAAAATTTATGAGGCTTTTAGGATAGTATGATTTCCTCATTTTCTTTTGCCTTTACTGACCCTTTATTTAATTACCTTTGCTTATTCCTACTTATCTCCCCCAACTTTTATTGCTGGTGCCTCCAGGTTTCCAATCTTGAGTCTCTTCACTTTCATGTCATTTAATCTCTTGATGATCTCATCCAGTTTCATAGCATTAAAAACCATCTGCCCACTGGGGGATCCCAAAATCACATCTCCTTCCTTGACCTTGCACATGAACATTAGACTTACATTTAAGCAAACACTCAATATCTCCTCACCATTTTCATCTCAAATTCCAACTCCATCCAAACACCAGTTGCATCTCAAATTCATCATTTTAAAAAGTGAATTCTAATCTTGGCCTCATGACTGCAAGTTCCAAAATCTCTCCATATTAATTCATGGTTGTTCCATCTTTCTGATTGCTCAAATCAAATTTTGGAGGCACCTAGAACACTTTCCTTGTCTTCTTTTTGACTTCCAATCCTTCAACAATATTTTATTGGTTCAACATTTAAAATAGGACTAGACTTTTACCTCTTCTTAATACCTCCACTACCATCATCCCAAATCACAGACACCTCTCACCTGGGAAATGGCAAATGTGTTTTAAAGCCTGATGTAACTCTTGGTCCTCTTCTGTTGATTTTCATCTCAACTGCCAGAGATATCCTGTTAAAAAGCAAATTGGAGATTTTACCACTCTGCTCAAAAGATTCCAAGGTTTCTGGTATCACTCAAAATAAAATACAAAGTCTTAAAAGCCTACAAGGCCCTACATCATCTGCGATCCCAGCTACTTCACCAAGGTTATCTTCTGACACTCTGCCACCACTTCCTATTCCCATCATGTTGGTTTCCTTGCTGTATTTCACTGCTGATTCAAATCCTTTGCACTTGTTGTTCCCTGTTGCTGAAAGTCCCTTTTCTCAGGTAACTGTATGACCCATTTTTCTGTATTTCGTATATCTTTATTCAAGTACTAACTTCTCACTAGAAAATTCTCTCCTCTGTCACTACCTACTCTTTTCTACTTTATTTTCCTTTATAGAAAACTGGGCTTCTAGTATACTATAAATTTTTATACTTATTTTTTATCTACCTCCCTTTCTGCAATATAAAATCCATGAAGTCAAGGGAGATTTTTTTATTTTTATATCTTTGCTTCTAGAACAATACATAGAATGTATTTATGCATTTACTAACATTTAATAAATAAATTAATTAAATCAATTAAATAATTATATATTAATTAATTAAATAATACTATATTAAATAACATTTAATAAATTTAATAAAAAATATTATAGTGCGTTAGTTCTATAGTGGTGAATAATTATAAATACATTGTACAATGTCAAATGCATCTATAATTAAATGCCATGAAATAAACAAAGAGGTTCTCAAAATTGTTTTTACAAGTATATTCATCAGGGCATTATTCATAATATTTAAGCATTTAAAATGACTTAATTTTTAAGTAGTTAAATTATTGTTCCTGTTTATAGTGAAGTACAATAAAAATATTAACATCATACTATATTTATAAGTAGTAAGAGAACATGGAAAAGTCCTTCAATTCTATTTATGAACATGTTAATAGCTTAATTGTATGTCATCATAAACATGAACATGCATGTACACACATATATTTCTTTATATATATTTATATATGTATATGAAGAGAGAGAGAGAAAGGAAAGAAGGGAGGGAGTAAGGGAAGAAGGGAAAAGTTCCTCTATTATGCATAGTAAATGTTAAAAGTAATGATAGATAGATAACTATAGATAACTTAAAGATATTTTATAATTTGCCTTCAGGGATTTGTACTTTATATTAAAGAAGTATATGTACTAGAAGACATGATGTTAGTTGTTTCTTCACATATTTAATCCGTAAATAAATTTGGAAGACCATGCTACAAATTGGCTTTAAGTGTAAATTATTTTATTTAGCAATGCTTACACAGTTAGAATAAAATGTTGCAGATAATTTGAATATGTGTCAGGTTTTTGCACCTTACCAGAAGTCGTTACAGTCTTTGCTTTCCTACTTTCTCAAGTATGTCACACAGCTTTTATTTTTGATACACTGAGGGCAGTTTTATGGGAAATACTGAATTTCTCTACAGGCACATCAGGTCACAGACCACTTTAGTTTTCTAGAATCATAGTGAAAATGTCCTCTCAATTTTTAATCACAAACATGGTGAGGAAAAATAATTGAGCCCAAAATTAGAAACACAATAAAGATATTGCAAAAGCAAATCCAAAGAATTGACTTTGAAATATGCAAATATGCATTCCTTCCAAATGTTTTTTTAAAAGAGTTCTTAAAAATCTGTTTCTGCTAAAACATATTTCATTGTTTTATATGCCTGTCTTCAGACAGATTCATCATATGGTCTGCAAGTACTGCGTGACCTTTTAGTTTCTCCGATGAATACTGAGGTTAAAGGATCATTCAGACCCTTGGCAATATGAAGCTTTTCTGCATTAACATGTCCTTTTGCCCTTTAATAGTGTCACTTATTTTTGCCTGGTTATCTCCTTCTCATATATGTTTTAAGTATTATATGCTGTTTTATTTCTGACTCACTTTCACATATTCTCTCATGTCATTTTTTATACTTCTGAGGGATTTTTTGTTTTTGTTGAAGTGTTTTTGTATTTTAACTACAGATAAATATTTTACCATTATAAAACAATATTTCGCAGACAATTTTCTGCCACAGGGAACAACAGAAATCCATATGTCTCTATAAAAGAAGTACTGTTTTAAGAGGGAAAATAGAGAAAAACATTTTCCCCAAAAAGGAGTTCAACTTAGTTTAAAAACATCCTCCTCCTCATCAACTTTTATTACACCTTGGGAGCCTATGATCTCATATAATTCCCATTAGCCAAGATGATGATCTAAAGGTGACAGGCCAGGAAACCTGCAGGAAGTCATGAAGAACACGATTGAGTAATCTCACCTTCATGTAGTAAATGATAAGGTTACAAAGGAATCCAAATATGAAGGAAGGGTCAATATAAATTCAAATCCAATTTCTTCTAATTTTATAAAATAAATCACTCTAAAATCTCTTTGGAATATTGAGACTGAAAAATATGGTCAACTGTAACCAAGTCTGAATATCCATAAACAAAGTCAAAGGAAGAATTGAACATTATGTAATGTTTTATTCTATGATCTGGAGAATTTTATTTTCCTTCAGTTTTTTATAAACTTGGCGTACTTAAACTCAGCTATTGCATCCTTATATATAAACTAAACCATGAAAATTGTAATAGTAAATGCCATACATGAACAGGTAAACAAAGAAGCATAAGACCATTTATGAGTTACATATTAAATCTTCTTTAAAGTATTTATCATATGTAATAAAGTTCAGAGATACATGTACATCTAGAACAATTTTGCTTATCACATATAACAAAGTAAATAGTGATTAAAGGTATAATACCCCCCTAAAAAGACACCATAAAAGATAATATTGAAGGAAAAAAAAGAAACTAAGTAAAAATCTTAATTCAATCAGGCAATTTTAAAAATAGACTTGTGAAGTTCAGTAATATTACTGTTACTTTCCTAAAATTGCTGACTACTGTTTCAGAATCTGTTTGTTTAGATATCTCTCATATTATATACATTTCAAATTGCATAATTCAAATAAGTGATTATTAATGTTTTGTTGGTTGGTACTTCACTTTATGATGTCTCGTCTTTTAAAAATTTTTTATCAATATCCATCCTTTGAAAGGCACTGAGAAAAGGAAATACAAATATACCTCATTTGATTGTACTTCACTTTATTGCACTTAGAAGATTTTACAAATTGGAGACTTGTGGCAACTTTGTGTCAAGCAAGTCCCTTGACACAATTTTTCCAACAGTGTTTGGTCACTTCATGTCTCTGTGTCACATTTTGGTAATGCTTGTAATATTTCACACTGTTTCATTACTATTATATTTATTATTGATGATCTGTGATCAGTGAGTGATCTTTGATGTTACCTACTACTATGACCCACTGAAGGCTCAGATGATGGTTAGCATATTTTAGCAAAACATTTTTAATTGAGTCATGCACATTGTTTTTTAGACATAATGCCACTGCACACTTAACAGACCATACTATAGTGTAAACATAACTTTCATATGCACTGGGAAACCAAAATATCCATGTGACTTGCTTTTTTGCAATATTCACTTTATTGTGGTGGTCTGGAATTACCTCAAAATATCTCCAAGTTATGCCTGTAGTGAATAAGACAAGGAACATGCCTGCTATCAGGAAACTTGCTTCTTTTGCAGGAGGTAATAACACAAGATGAATTAAAACAATGCATGGGGGAAAGAGCCATATAGTAGGAGTAAGAGATAAACATTTTTGGATGTTAGTGAAGGTAGAAATTATTTCCTCTTAAAAATATGATTTATGGCATTCTTTCTGCATGACTAAGAACCAAATAGAAAACATAAAATGCTATCATAATCATAACTTGTTTGATATATCTTGGTGTTTTAGTGTGCTTTATTCTGTACTATAGCCCTAAATGATTCAGTACAATTTTGTCTGAGTTGAATGTCTAAATTAACAATAACAATAATAAAGAGAAATAGGAGAGAGAGATTGAGGTACACACTTCCAGTTGCAAAATAAATGAGTCACAGGGATGAAATGTACAGTGCGGGGAATATAGTCACTAATTATGTAATGTCTTTATATGGTGACAAATTGTAACTAGACTTATTGTGATAATTTTGAAATGTGTAGAAATATTGAATCACTGTGTAGTTTAACAGGAGATAGCATAGTGTCATAGGTCAATCATAATTCAAAAACAAACAAACAAGCACACTAACTCATAGAAAAGGGATTAGATTTCTGGTTACCAAAGGTGGGGGACTAGGTGAGGGGAGAGGGAATTGGATGAAGGCAGTCAAAAGGTACAAAATTCCAGTTATAAAATAAATTAGTACTAGGGATGTAACGTACAACATGATAAATATAATTAATGCTGCTATCAATATATGTTATATATAAAAGTTGTTAAGAAAGTAAATTCTAAGAGTTCTCCTCACAAGGAAAAACAACTTTTTTCTATTTCTTTAATTTTAAATCTTTATTAAATGATGGACATTCACTAAACTTGTGATAATCATTTCATGAGGTATATAAGTCAAATAATTATGCTGTACACCTTAAACTTATTTATTGCTATATGTCAAATATATCTCAATAAAAGTGGAAGGAAAAATAACAATAATAGTAAAGTTACTATTAGGTAATAGCCACTAAAATATGAAACACCCCTGAAAATATGAGATACACCTGTAAATATAGTTTACATAATTCACTACATATTTAAAGGCTGGTTTCTCAAAGTAGTTTCTTTGAATAAAGTTTATAATGTGTTTTAGAATAATTCTACCTGTTCTATGGGAAAATATAGATTCAAATACTTTGGTTATGTTTTTATTTTTAATGTTAATTTTATGTCAAATTTTATAGTATTATGTAACTTATTTTGTGACTTTTTTACTCATTTAACCTTTAAAATTGAGATATAATTGGCATATAATATCATAGTACTTTCAAATGTATAACATATCACTCAGTATTTCTACATGTTGTGAGATGATCATCATAATTAGTCTAGTTAACGTCCATTACCACACATGGTTACAGAATTTGTTTTCTTGTGATGAGAACTTTTTAAGATGCGCCTCTCTTAGCAACTTTCAAATATACAATATAATATTATTAACTGTAGTCATCATGCTATACATGATGTACATTCCCAGGACTTATGGATTTTATAACTGGAAGCTTGTACCTTTTGAGCATATTTACCCATTTTGCCCACCCCCGATCCCTGTCTCTGGCAATCACCAATCTGTTCTCTGTATCTATGTTTGGTTTTGGTTTTTTGTTTTGTTATTTTAGATTCTACATATAAGTGAAATCATACAGTATTTGTCTTTCTCTGTCTAACTTATTTCACTTAGAATAATATCCTCAAGTTACATCCATGTTGTCACAAATAGTGAATTTCCTTCCTTTTCATAGCTAAATAATATTCCATTGTATTCATATGTCACATTTTCTTTATCCATTCATGCATCAGTGGGCATTTAGGTTGCTTCCATGTCTTAGCTATTGTAAAAATGCTGCAGTGAACATGGGGATGCATATATCTTTTCAAAGTGTTTCATATCCTTTGGATAAATACACAGAAATAGAATTGCTGGATCATATAATAGCTCTTTTTAAAATTTTTTTTGAGAAATCTACATTCTGTTTTCCACACCTGCTCTACCAATTTACATTCCTGACAGTACACAAGGCTTTTCTGTCCTTCTTATTCTCATCAACAATTGTTATTTCTTGTCTTTTTGATAACAGCCATTCTGACAAGTGTGAGGTGAAAGATGATATCTCATTGTGGCTTTCATTTGTATTTTCCTGATGATTAGTGATGTTGAGCACCTTTTCATGTACCTGTTGGCCATCTGTATGTCTTCTTTGGAATAATGCCTATTGAGTTCCTCTGCCCATTTTTTAATTGATTGTGTTTTGTTTTGTTTTTCTAATAAGATGTATGAGTTTTTATGTATTTTAAATATTAACTCCTTATCAGATATATGATTTGAAAATATTTTCTCCCATTCAGTAGGTTATCTTTCCATTTGTTGATGGTTTCTTGTGCTGTGCAGAAGCTTTTCAGTTTGATATAGTCCCACTTGTTTTGTTTTTCCTCTTTTTTTTTTTTTTTTTTTTTTTGCAGTACATGGGCCTGTCACTGTTGTGGCCTCTCCCGTTGCGAAGCACAGGCTCCGGACGTGCAGGCTCAGCGGCCATGGCTCACGGGCCCAGCCACTCCGTGGCATGTGGGATCTTCCCGTACCGGGGCACGAACCCATGTTCCCTGCATCGGCAGGCGGACTCTCAACAACTGCGCCACCAGGGAAGCCCCCTGCTTTTTCTCTTTTGTTACCTTTTCTCTTGATGTCAAATCCCCCCCCCCCCCCAAAATAAAAATCACCAAGACTGATGTCACGGAGCTTACCACCTATATTTTTTTCTAGGAGTGTTAGAGTTTCATATCTTATTTTCAAGTCTAGAATCCATTTTGAGTTAATTTTTATATATGGTCTAAGATAGTGGTCCAATTTCATTCTTTTGCATGTGGCTGTCCAGTTTTCCCAACACCATTTATTGAAGAGACTCTCCTTTCCTCCTTGTGTATTCTTGGCTCCTTTGTCAAATATTAATTGATATAATTAATTAATACATGCATTTATTTCTGGACATTCTATTCTATTCCATTGATCTATATGTCTGTTTTTACGCCAATACCCATACAGTTTTGCTTACTATATATAGCCATGTAATACAGTTTGAAATCAGTGAGTGAGATGCCTCCAGCTTGTACTACTTTGTCTAGATTAATTTAGCTGCTTGGAGTCTTTTGTGGTTCCATACAAATTTGGATTATTTGTCCTATTTTAGTGAAAAACTGCCATTAAAATTTTCATAGAGATTGCATTGAATCTGTAAATTGTTTTGGGTAGTATGGATATCTTAACCATATTAATTCTTCTAATCTATGAACATGGAATATTTTTCCATTTATCAGTATCTTCCTTAATTTCTTTTACCAGTGTCTCACAGTTTTCAGAGTATAGGTCTTTCACTTTCTTGGTTAAATTTATTCCTAGATATTTTATTATTTTTGATGCAATTATAAGTGGAATTGTTTTCTTAATTTCTCTTTCTGATAGTTAATTATTAGTGTATAGAAATACAACAGATTTTTGTATATTGATTTTGTATCCTGCAACTCTGAATATATTTATTAATTCTAACAGTTTTTTGGTTGAGTCTTTAGGATTATCTCTTTATAATATCATATTTGCAAATAGAGACATTTTTACTTCTTCTTTCCAATTTGGATGACTTTATTTCTTCTTCTTGCCTAATTGCTCTGGCTAGGACCTACAATACTATTTTGAATAAAAGTGGTGAGAGTGGGCATCCTTGTCTTATTCCTGATCTTAGAGGAAAAGCTTTCAGCTTTTCACCATTGAGTATAATTTTAGCTGTGGGTTTGTCATAAAAGGACTTTATTATATTGAGACATGTTCCCTCTATATGCACTCTGTTAAGAGTTTTCATCATAATGAATACTGAAATTTTCAAATGCTTTTTCTGCATCTATTGACATAATCATATGATTTTTATCATTCATTCTGTTAATGTGGTATATCACCCTGGTTGATTTGCAGATATTGAACCATCCTTGCACCCCAGGAATAACTTTCACTTGATCATGGTGTATGATTACTTGTAATGTACTGTTGAATTCAGTTCGCTAATATTTTGTTGAGGATTTTTGCATCAATAGGTATATTGACCTATAACATTTCTTGTAGTGTCCTTGTCTGGTTTTGGTATCAGGGTAATGCTGGCCTTGTAAAATGAATTTGGAAGTGTTCCCTTCTCTATTTTTTGGAAGACTTTGAGAAGGATTGTATTATTTTTTTCTTAAAACTTTTGGTAGAATTGACCAGTGAAGTCATGAGGTCCTGGACTTTCATTTGTTGGGAAGTTTTTTGATTACTGTTTCAATCTCCTTATTAGTCATGGGTCTGTTCAATAGTCTTGATAGGCTGTGTGTTTCCAGGAGTTTATCCATTTCTTCTATGTTGTCCAATTTGTGACCATATAATTGTTCACTGTAGTTTCCTATGATCCTATTTCTGTGGTATCACTGTAACATTTACTTTTTCATTTCTGGTTTTGAGTCCTCCCTCTTTTTTTCATGTCAAGTCTAGCTAAAAGTTTATCTACTTTGTTTATGTTTTCAAAAAGTAACTCTTAGTTTCATTGATCTTTTTTATTGTATTTTTAGTCTCTATTTATTACCACTCTGATCTTTATTTCTTTCCTTCTACTAACTTTCAACTTTCTTCTTCTTTCCTAGTTTCTTGAAGTTTAGAGTTAGGTTCTTTAAGATATTTGTTGTTTCTTAATGTTAACTTTTTATTCTAACTTTTTGTTGCACATTGTTTACTTATTGGTTGAGACTAAACTGCTGTGACCAATGGACTATGTGTGTATTCTAGAATTATATTTCCCAGAATCCCTTTCTCTCTACTTTCCGTTAGAATTGACCTAAAGCGGAATTTACATGAGAGTTGAAAGGCAGAAGTTGAGCAGTGGTCATTGCTCTCTAAAGAACATTGCAGTCACATAAAGTGATGCAGTGACAGACAGATGCAGAGACAGGTGCATTTCATCTAGGACCTTAGTCTTCTCTTCTCTGTGTATTTTTCTTTCTGACTACTGGGGGCTGTTGAACAATTGCCACTGGCCCACAAGTAAACTGTTGACTGTATACAGACAGAGGCAGAATCTACACAGTGGCAATAGCTTCCTGTAGACTTCCTCATCCATATCACATTTTGGAATCTGGATAGGCTTGCCATCTCAAAGTGACCACTTGACAAATCCTCTGATTCTCCTCTCTTATGTGGGCCTCCACTTCCCTATTTCCTTTCCCAAGTGTATAAATTCTAATTCCCATAATAACTTTGTCCCATAATATACTAATTTTGCTTTCCTGAATGAAACTCAACTGATATACAACTAACAATTTTCTACAACAAATGTTGCGTTGCCACATAGGTTTTAATAACTAGAAAATCACATAGTTATCACAATAGAATACACTAAAAAAACAGGTTACTGAATGTTACATTTTAGGTACTTTATTTTTAAGTGGGAAATATGGGGAAAGTGGTAGGATTATTTTAAGTTAATAAAAAAATAGAATTATCAGTAGTGACTAAACCATAAATTCCATACTTTTTTCACTTTCTATAAACATAATTAAATGTAGATTTGAAGTTACTAAGAAATTAAATATTAGTGAAAATTTTCTTGAATAGTGAACAACAAAATACAAACTTAATAGACTTATCTTGAGGTAACATGCTTTAAGATATCAGAGTCAGTAATATGTCCTTATTCAAATGCTCATCTTTCTGTACCCCATAATCCTTTACTTATAATAATTGTGAGAATTGTCATCTGACATATAACAATATACCCTGAACTGTAAAATATTAGAGTGACCCTATCTAGAATTGAAAGAAGAATATATAAGAAATTCCTGAAAATTTTTAGATTTTTATACTTATCTAAACTAAAATATGAAGTTAAATATTCTATATATTTTGAATCATTCTCCACATATCATTCTCTTACTTTAAATAATAGAATTTTTCTAATGTTTTAGGGATAATTTGATACTTACTCAGCTGTGTGGGAAGGAAAGCATAATAAATGGCCTGTGACATTTTCCTTCCCTACTTGGAGGTGCCTAAAGAGATGAGTGGCATTGGAAATGCCCAAGAGAATGAATGATCTCCCTGCAACCTTATTATATCATTTTAATAATATTTAATAATGTAAAGACATTAGGAGTCTGCCTTAAAACTTTCTTCTTAGCAAGGTATTTTAGGCTGCTCAAATTAACTAATGTAAATAAACCTGGAGTTTATATTTTGGGACATGGTTGAATGAAGAGTGGATATTATTTACACATTCGTTTTCCATAAAACTAAGAAGCCATAAAGCAACTTTGGAGGTCAGTGTTCAGCACACATTGTTAGGCACTCATCTGTTACTTTGAAACCAAAATAAATCCCAGAACAGAAAAAGAGATAACATGGAAGCTGCATTTGACAGAATGAGAGCCCGCTCAGTAAAGCATGCTATGTTTGTGTCTATGTCTTGCTTGTAGATTTTTAGTTATTTGCAGTGTTTGCTAAAACCTATGATTTGTGTGAGCCTGCTTTGGTAATTCAATAATTTCTATATGCATATATTGAATAGTTTAAATTCTCAAAAAGTAATAATGCATAACTAAAATGAGGTACTGTTAACCTCTAGCATATAATCCAAAATTTTTGAAAATGCCCACTTTGGGTTTCCTGTGTTGAAAAACATCTGTTGAAGACTTAGGGAAACATTGCATTGAGAAACACTGACAGGCATGGTGTATTTATGATTTTCTGGAACGTGAATCAGTGATTAAGTCCAAGCCAGTTGCTTACAATCCAGGGTTTGAATTGCATCTATGTTACGAAATTTTATGCTCTATTTTCTTTATTAACATCATCATGTTTTGGGTTTTGTTTTTACCATTCTTTTACTTTGCCTCATATTTTCATCTTAACCTAAGTATTTTTTTTCTCTTCTTTATCATCCCTCTATTGGTATGGAAACTGTAGATTAAATTTCTCATCTGTAAGAATTCCTCCTTAATTTCTGTCTCTTTTTTCTCTCAGATTATGTATAAATATGTACCTATCTACAATTTATAGTGTATATGTATATATTTTATAAGATATATAACTCTATATGTACATTATACATATATATATTTAGCTATTTGAGAGGGGATTGGAGACATTGTGCTTCTCTGCTCCTAACTACTTCAGTGTGAATTTCTTAAGAACAAGGATATTCTCTTATATAAACATAGTACAAACAAGCATCAAAATTAGGATGTTTGACATTAATAAAATACTATTACATAGTTCAAAATTCATATTCAAATATTGTCATTTGTCTTAATAATGTGTTAACTTTTTCCCAGTCCAGGATGTAATCCAGGATCACAAATTACCTTTAGTTTTCATGTTCCTTTATTTAATTTAATGTGGAAAAATTACTAAAACTTCCTTTGTCTTTCTTTAACATTTTTGAAAAGTATGCAGGCCAATTATTCTGTGGACTTTCACTCAATTGAGTTTGTCAGATCATTCCTTATAATTAGATTCAGCTTACAAATTTTCAGTAGAAATATCAGAAAAGTGATGTTATGTCCTTGGTATATCATATCAGGAGCCAGATGTTGGTCTGCTCTCATATCAGTGATTTTAACTTTACCACTGACTTACAAGTCTGTCCACCAGGTTTATTTATGTCAAAGTTACTATTTTTCTTTTTGTAATGAATAAACAATTTGCAATGAGATACTTTGAGACTAGTTAAATGTATGCTTGCTCATCAAATTTTACTTACTGCTTTTAGAAACAATTGAGTTCCTGACTTCACTGTTCCTTCAACATTTATTAGTTGACATAATCAACATTCATGGAAGAGCTTTCCTTTCTTCCTTATCTATTTATTTTTCATTCATTCATTCATTTATATCATGAACTCATGTTTTCAATGTTACTATTGTATTATTATATATTTAATGTTCAAATTGCTATATATTTGTCTTCAAATTTTAATCTATAGTACACCTTAAATGGATCAAATAAAATCTACAGTTAATCAGTATACCTATCCTCACTCTTAATTTTGACGAGAATCTTATTATCAACTAGACATTATGCTCCCCAAACATATTATTAATATTTAAAGTTTTCATTCTATTCTGTCAGTAGACACATGAAATTGTTTATTATTATTATTAAGCAATAATTTACTAAAATGATTTATTAATATTTTGGCTATTAATATTTTGGCTCACTATTAATATTTTGGCTCCATGATTTCCCTCTGGGTTCTATTTTCTTTAATAATGAAATTCATTCTTTAAAATTTCACTTAGGGAGGGACTGAGGGTGTTATGATCTTAATCTTTTTTTTTCCCCTCACACATGATATATGACTTGCCTGATTTATAAAATTTAGAATGATAGACATTCTTATCCAGCATTTTAACCTATTACTTTATCATTCTCTTTGTTGATCTTAGTAAAAATTTCTATGTCAATCAAAATGTCATTTTTTGGTAGGAAATTTATCCTTTATCTCTGGAAGTTTTCAAGATTTCATTATAAATCTTGATGGTCTAGAGATTAAGTATAGTGTTTTATTATTAAGTATTGTATTAAATTATTATGTCCATTATTATGATGGCCAAATTGCACTATATTGCATTTCTTTTCAACCTTAAGCTATGAATGCCGCTTAAATGGGCCAAATGAAATCTATAATTAATCAGAATGCCTATCCTCATTTAATGTTTATATTTAAAGCTTTGTACTCAGGTCTTTAATCTCCATTGTTTCCTCAGTTTTAGAAAATTCTCAAATATGTCTTTAAACATTGATTTTGCTCCATTCTCTCATTTCCTTCAACTGCATTTTCCTTAGATTACTGCTATGGATTCTCCAAATATCTTCTACCTGTCTTCAAGGTTATCCACATGTTTTAAAAATCCTTTTATTTCTACTTTCTAAATCATTTACATGTCCTCTTAATTTTCAAAGTTACTTCACTTTTTAAAAATTTTGTTTCATTTTATTTTATTTTTTCATTGTGGTATGAACACTTAACAAGAGATCTAAATTAACAAATTTTAAGGGCACAGCACAGTACTTTAAAATTTCTTTCCAATGTAATTGAGGAATAATTGACAAATATATATTTATTTAAAGTATATATATAACATGATTTGATGTACATATACATTGTGGAATTATTATTAAGATCAAGATAATTAACATGTCCATCACCTCACATAGTTAATTCTTGTGTGGGTTGGGGTGCGGTAAGAACATTAAAGATATACTCTCAGCAACTTTCAAGAACACAAAACTGTATTATTAACTATAGCAACTATATATTATATTAGATCCTCAGTACGTAGTCATAACTGAAATTCTGTACACTTTAACCTACATTTCTTCATTTCTCCCTCCCTGCCAGCTCCTGGCAACAATCATTCTATTCTCTCTTTCTGTGATATTGGCTTTTTTTTTTTTTTTTCAGATTCTATGTACAAGTAATACCACACAGAATTTGTCTTTCTCTTTCTGGATTATTTCACTTTTCAGAACACCCTCTTGTTTCATCCATGATGTTTCAAATGGCAGAATTTCCTTCTTTATCTGGCTGAATAAATTTCCATTATGTATATTTTTATGTCATATACATAATATACAAATATTTGTATACTATATATATATATATATATATATGAGATTTCATACATATACACACACAAACGTATATACTACATTTTCTTTATCCATTCATTGATGACTCTCAGGCTGTTTTCATATCTTGGCTATTGTAAACAATGCTGCAATGAACATGGGGGTGCAGTATTCTCTTTGAGATGGTGATTACATTTTTTTCAGATATATATCCAGAAGTTGAATTGCTGGGTCATATGGTAGTTCTATTTTTAATTTTTTGAGGTACAGTCATTATGGAAAACAGTATGTTGGTTCCAAAATATAGTATTGTTAGCTATAGGTACAATGCTGTGCAGCAGATCTAGAACTTATTCATCTTGCATAACTGAAACTATACTCATTGAACAGCAACTCCTCATTTCCCTCTTGTATCTAGTTGATTTTACCCTATTTCTCTTTTATATCAATAACTGTATTTAAAATTTTCATATCTACTTGAATATTACTTTTTCATTTTTGACTTAATTGGTTTGATGATTTCTTTTATATTATTTATCCCTGTAAACATACTAAGATAGTTATTTTTAATTTACTGGCTGAAAATTCCTCTTTTGAATTTTAGATTTTGCTAGCTAACCTTCTTAGCATTAGATTTTATCATGCAGTTTGGAGTTTTTATTTCTAAGTTCATTTTACATAGAATCTCTCTCTTCCTCTCTCTGCCTTCCATCATTCTTTCCGTATTCCTTCCCTTCTGTTCCCTTCCCTTCCTTTCGTTGCCATCAAGTATGTCACCTTTCTATTTTATCTCTCCCTGATTACTTGTTTTGTAGCTACCGCAGTAGGCTCATATCATACTCCAAAAATGTATCTCAGATAGTGTTTCTGAGTGACTGCCAGATACTGGGAATATGGCAGACTCAAAAGCATGTTAACTCAGGTTCTGGTAGCAAGACTTGCCTCCCACCTTCCTGCTCTTCTCAGCTGTACTTCACAGTGGGTTTGGATTACACCTCACCCAAATCCCTGGCTTCAGTCTGTAAACATGGTTCTGGAGCTCAGTTTCAGAACTGAGGAACTCAGAGGAGTTCTTTAGGCACCTCCATATGACCACCTGTCATGATCTTGATTCCCACATACATATAGTCTCAACCAGTCTCACTGTTTTGTGAGGGAATGCTGTTTCTGGTACATGAAGAAGTTTTCTCTAAGCTATGCTGTCTTTTAATTTTTGTCTTTTAGTCTATATGTCTAGAGTAGGAAGAATTTTTTGAATTGAGACAAGAACTCACTTGTACCATTCTGATCCATAAGTCCTTATTTGGTCTTCACAAGACATATTTCAGTTAGTTATTATAAATTGTATAACGGGATAATTGAAGTCCAGAAATCTTAAATCACTAGATATTAAGTAGTGGATCTGGAATTTGAACTGAGATAATTTCAGATTCCAAAACCCATTTTCTTTCTAATCTACCAAACTTACCCTCTCAGAAACTAAACAAATGCATTTTTATTCCCTCTTTGCAAGTAAAGCCATAGCGTAGGTATTTGATGTCAAAACTGAAATTTTTACTCAAATGTTTCTTTTAAGTTTCCAATTATCACATACCCATCTTTTAATTCCTGGGGATAACCAGGAAAATCCCTGTTGAAAATAAGAGTTCAGACATTTCATATACAACCCCAAATGCTGTCACACAAGAGTGCTATCCATAGGGAGCATTACAGCAACAAAAAAAATTTTTTTGTGTGAGGAATACATTCCATAGTTTATTCATTAAAAGATTATGTATACTTAAAACATTAACTTTCCTTGAAAATCTATTATTAAGTCATATTTATGTATGGATATGTTTCTACATATATCTTCAATTAGATAGGAAATTAAGGAGTTAAAGGAGGACAAAAAAGTAAAATATCAAACAACTTTCAGTTTCTTCTTAACCCAGTAGTACTGAAGTTCTAAAAATAGCATGATACTCTGAACAAACCAGTAATATAAATTGTAGATAAAAATATAAAGCATTGTAATCAAACAGATATTAGAATTTAAATCCCTTTAAGATTTTATCCTTAAAATAAAATGTGGAAAATCTGAGAATTCATATTAGAAGGAACAGACTTCATTCACTCTGGAAAGCATTTCTTTTTTATTTTTTTTATATTACTGAAAATAGTTTAATTAAGCCAGACCAGTTTTCTTTTTCTTTTTTTTAACATCTTTATTAGAGTATAATTGCTTTACAATGGTGTGTTAGTTTCTGCTGTATAACAAAGTGCATCAGCTATACATAAACATATATCCCCATATCTCCTCCCTCTTGCATCTCCATCCCACCCTCCCTATCCCACTCTTCTAGGTGGATACAAAGCACCGAGCTGATCTCTGTGCTATGTGACTGCTTCCCACTAGCTATCTATTTTACATTTGGTAGTGTTTATATGTCCATGTCACTCTCTCACTTCATCCCAGCTTACGCTTCTCCTGCCCCATGTCCTCAAGTCCATTCTCTATGTCTGCATCTTTATTACTGTCCTGCCCCTAGGTTCTTCAGAATCTTTTTTTTTTCTTTTTAGAGTCCATATATATATATATGTGTTAGCATATGGTATTTGTTTTTCTCTTTCTGACTTACTTCACTCTTATGACAGTCTCTATGTCCATCCACCTCACTACAAATAACTCAATTTCATTTCATTTTTATGGCTGAGTAATATTCCATTGTATATATATGACACATCTTCTTTATCCATTCATCTGTCGATGGACAGTTAGGTTGCTTCCATGCCCTGGCTATTGTAAATAGAGCTGCAATGAACATTCTGGTACATGACTCCTTTTGAATTTTCTCAGGTATATGCCCAGTAGTGGGATTGCTGGGTCATATGGTAGTTATATTTTTAGTTTTTAAGGAACCTCCATACTGTTCTCCATAGTGGCTGTATCAATTTACATTCCCACCAACAGTGCAAGAGGGTTCCTTTTTCTCCACACCCTCTCCAGCATTTATTGTTTGTAGATTTTTTGATGATGGCCATTCTGACTAGTGTGAGGTGATACCTCATTGTAGTTTTCATTTGCATTTCTCTAATAATTAGTGATGTTGAGCACTCTTTCATGTGTTTGTTGGCAATCTGTATATCTTCTTTGGAGAAGTGTCTATTTAGGTCTTCTGCCCATTTTTGGATTGGGTTTTCTGTTTTTTTGATATTGAGCTGCATATATATTTTAGAGATTAATCCTTTGTCAGTTACTTCGTTTGCAAATATTTTCTCCCATTCTGAGGGTTGTCATTTTGTCTTGTTTATTGTTTCCTTTGCTGTGCAAAAGCTTTTAAGTTTCATTAGGTCCCATTTGTTTATTTTTGTTTTTATTTCCATTTCTCTTGGAGGTGGGTCAAAAAGGATCTTGCTGTGATTTATGTCATAGAGTGTTCTGTCTATGTTTTCCTCTAAGAGTTTCATAGTGTCTGGCCTTACATTTAGGTCTTTAATCCATGTTGAGTTTATTTTTGTGTATGGTGTTAGGGAGTGTTCTAATTTCTTTCTTTTACATATACTACTACAGCAAAATTTGATCCACATTTTAACACCAAAGTCACATAGCATGTCAAATGCTAGGAAGCATGGAGATGTTGTTCTTTTATTTTGACAAGCATAATCAGATGCTATAATGATAGCAAACATATATAAAATCTTTTAAAATAAAATCATACTCAATTTATTTTCCCTTTTAACAGTCCAATCATTTCATTTTTAATTAACTTGGCTACAACTTGTTTGCTTAATATTATGCAATAATGTTCTCTTAAAATTGATTGCTTTATGTCTCTACATATATATATTATATACATGTACCTAACACCAGAAAGCCCTTGATATGACTTATTATTGCATAAACATTTCTTCCTAGGGAAAAAAATTCTACAACAAACAGGTTAATTTACTCCCACATAAGGGAAGATAAATTAGTAAATTTATCAGTAAACTTAATTTTCCCTTACCACTCTTTTTATAAAAAGGCATCATGTACTTAAAGATTAATATATCTTTAAAATGAATATGGCTTCCTTCAATAAAAGCTGTAAACAAATCATATTTGAAAAAATGTATTGTTAATATTATAAGTAATTTATTATTATTATATATAATTTTTCACAGCATCTTCTTGCAAGATTTTATACTTTTTTTTTTCAGTTTTGAAAATGCTGCTGCCTTGGAGACATTACTGATTTTCCCAAATGTCTCAAGCATTTGTCATTTGCTTCTAGGAAAAGATACTATAAAAATGAGCAGGAAAAAATTTTTTGTGAAGCTGCATTATTTTCTAGCCATTTTATTCCCAGGACACTAAACACTGAACAGTGATTCTTCATATCACATATATATTTTATATAGAATACACATTTTGTCCTCTATGTCTCTCCCTTCATTTGTTAATATAGGTTATATACTGTATTACCTTTGCACTCTATATTTGTGTATACTCAACAAATATTAGGATAATAGTTGTTAATATGATGATGGTATAAATATTAATGCCCTGAAAACCCTTAAAAGGAAATTTTTTCCTATGACTTAGTTTTAACTCTAATTATTTAATTCATGTTTTATACATACACATCTACTTTAAAATAATATTCTTATTGATTGAAGAAATTTTAAGAGTGATATTTAGTAATATATATATGCATATACCATATATATACACATATATACATATATATGTATATATATACGTATATATATAAAAAACAACATAACTTTTAAAATGTCCTCTAACGATGTGAACTTAGGGAAATTTGTCTAAATATTTCAGTCAGACAATAAATATAAGACTAGTTAAGGAGACAGGTTTTATTTAGTGGGACCACAATTCAAGTTTAGTGCTGCCAATTACTTTTAGATCTTTGGCAACTTGATATTTCTAAACTGCAATTTCCTCATCTGAATGAAGAACAATAATATAACATATAAGGGTTTGGGGTTTTTTTAAGTGTCAAATAGGGTAACAGTTTAGTACTAAAGATACTGTTAGTTGTCTGTCTCGTTTGCTGCCATAAGGTTATGATGTAAGAAACTAAGAGCCTGGGTTCTGCAGTCATGTTGTCTGGTTTCAAATTTCAAATCTTACACTGTGTAACCCTGAGCAAGTTACAGTGATTAATAAATGTTGGCCTCAGTTTTGTTATCTGGAGCAGATGACCCATCATCAACATGGGGCAGATGATAACTATGAGCCCCTACTCATAGTGTTTTTGTGAGAATAAGATGCAGTAGTGGTTTAAAATACTTAGGAATAGTACCTGTTATTACCATAGCATATAACAGCTCCTGTCATACATACAGTAGATGCTGATTAAATTCTGTTTGCATAAATGAATAAAAGCTAACACTAATTTTTATATTTATTAATTTAATTTTATATTTTAAATTTATATTATGTTTACTAGTTAAATTTATTTAGGCATAAAAATTAAGTTCTTCCCATTTCAACACTGAAAAATTAAAATAAAATATAGGTCTCAGAAGATTCCCTAAATCTATAATCCCAGATGGAACAGAGGTCTCACATCAACTTGCTCTCTAGGCCCACCCTCATTCTATCCTCTGTTCATATTCATCTTAGTAACTGCATCACCTGACTATTTTCATATTGGCACGAGCTAACTCTGTTTCAGCTCTGGTATGCAACTGTATGTTTTACTCAGAGATAATTTGGTCATGATATATCTCTATTTGCTATTGTTTCAACTGCCTAGATGTTTACAAAGAAACAAACTCCTAATGGCTTAAAATTAAGTGTATATCTCCCAAAGTACATTAATTCATTGGCTCAGTCATGTCATCATGGGACCATGTTTTTTCCTTCTCTGCTCTGCCATCTTCAGTGTATCACCTTTGATCCTCATAGTAACTCCCATCTTGACAGGGTAACTGTAGCAGATCTAGGAACAAAATGAAAGTAGAGAGATTATTTCTGAATTATAATTTTTTTTCTGTAAAACGCTTTGTTCAAAATTCCCTCCTGTTATTTCTTATCCCAAGCATTGCTTCTTTCATGCATTCCTGACTGGAACTAAGTCATTTATCACCCCCAAAACCAATCACTTCCAGAAGGAATGATTGGCTTGCAGTTTTCAAGATCTAACAATGAGTCTGAGGGAAAAGGATGGACACCTTTGACACTCAGGGCTCTGCTCACATGAAAGATGGGAAGGAAGGGCTATTGCGTAAACTATCAACAGTATTAAACTTGAGATGCCAAGTGGCTTTCCTGGACTTCTATTATTATTATCATTTAATAATGAAAAACAGGTCTTTTCGCTCAGCCTCAAGCAGTGGTCCCTTAGTTAGCTTCAGAGAAACTATAGGCCTCAGAGAACACAATTTAATAAATTTAATAGACACTGAGGGGGGAGAGATAAATTGGGAGTTTGGGATGAATATATATATATATATATATATATATATATACCACATATATATATACACACACACTACTATATATAAAATAGGTAAACAACAAGGACCTACTGTATAGCACAGGGAACTATACTCAATATCTTGTAATAACCTATAACAGAAAAAAAATCTGAAAAAGATACATATATAACTGAATCAGTTTGCTATACATTTCAAACTAAAAGAACATTGTAAATTGACTATACTTCAATGTAAAAATGCCACTGGAATAAATACCCACAGAAGTCCATTTCAGCTTTGAATCTTAGGAAAATGGAAGGAAAAAGAGAGAGAGAAAGAATAAAAGTTGAAGAGCTGCATTAGTTTCCTGTGGCTTCTGTGACTTAAAACAACAGAAATATATCCTCTCACACTTCTGGAGGCCAGAAGCCCAAAATCAGTTTCATTGAGCTAAGTTAAGTCAGTTGGCCTTGCTCCCTTTGGAAACCCTGGGAGAGAATCTGTTCCTTACTTTGTCCACCTAGCTATTCCTCTTCTATGTGCATCAATCTTCCTCTGTCTCTTTCCTGTAAGGATTTGTTTGACTACACTTAGAGCCCACCTAGATAAATCTCTGTCAAGACCCATTATTAAATCACATCTGCAAAGACCCATTTTCCTTTTAAAGTAACATTTACAAGCTCCAGGGATTAGGACCTAATATCTTTAGGTGACCTTTATTCAGTCTACTACTAGGATATATTGAATAGGATTCATTAAATAGTCAAAAAAATATAAAGATTTTTCTTGAACACAAGAAAGAAAAAATAATAATGTTATAAACAATTGTGAGGCTTCCCTATTCATTGATATCTTAGAGAAATATATTTAAAAGAATCTTCATTAACAAGGCTGCCAAACAACTGATGCTTCTTCTTTAAATTAATTTTCAGTTCCATGCTATTGAATTTTAATGGAGAGGTTTGGATGGAAAAGAATATCAATAAATAAATTCTTCCTGTGTTACAAAACAAAACTGTATAATGTATTTTATTAGACTACATTTACCTTACATGTTGAACAAGTATATGTAAATATATAGATATGTATAAAGTAACTAAAATTTTGCATCAAGACACAACTTTATTTTGGTCTCCAACAATTCCTTCAAATACATTTACTGCTGTAAACTCTCCTGCCCTTTAATGTAGCCTAGAACAGGACAATAACCCCCCTGATGATTCATAGGTGTTAAAAAGCCCTTTTTTTTTTTTTCTGTACGTGGGCCTCCCCGTTGCGGAGCACAGGCTCCGGACGCGCAGGCTCAGCAGCCATGGCTCACGGACCCAGCCGCTCCGCGGCATGTGGGATCTTCCCGGACCGGGGCACGAACCCGTGTCCCCTGCATCGGCAGGCGGACTCAACCGCTGCGCCATCAGGGAAGCCCAAAAAGCCCTTTTAATAATAAACAGAAATACATCTCAAGCCAGTAATTAGAACATTCTATCACACGTATGCTTACATATTGATCTTATAAATAGATTTAGAATTATATCTTCTTTTCCTTCGCTGTGCTCTTTTATGTGGTACATCTGAAGTGGAAAAGGGATCCCAACAAGTTTTTCTTTTCCACCTCTTTCCCTACACAACTCTCCTGCACTCACTAGAGCTCTTTTACTCTCAGCCAGGCTATGAGTAGATGGAGAGTAAAAAGTCAGAGGTAGGACAGTAATCCTTAGGTTAGGTACCCAGAGCACTTTGGGTCTGATGCAATTTAGGTATCCCTAAATTGCCTGGACAAGATTGTGCTAATTCATTCATGAACATGTTGTAGCTTTTCAGCAGTTCATTCCTGGACTACCTCTGCAGCAGTTTCCTTATAGGAACGCCTGTATTTTTATTCTAAGATGTAATTTCATTCCCCTTTGTGACCTACTGGGTGGTTTGGTGAAACAAAACCTCTTTGTGTTGGAACCAGCCTCTTTTTGCTAAGATTCACTTAGCCTTATTGAAAATGGTCCATGGTACCTCACCATGGACAAAAGATACAATGGAAACATTCAACAGTCCAACAAACTCTGAAAGTTATCTGGGCTCTGTTTCTAAATCAGTGAGCCCTGTAATATTTCATCTCCACCCTAGAATTCCTGAAGGAATAGGTGAGGGGTTGGAATTCCGACATCCATACATAATTCCACTATAATATTTTAAAATGTGGCTCAGCCATGAGTCCTTGATCTAGACTGCAATGGACATATTTACATGTTCTAATTTTTCCAAACCCTGGTGAGTAGGGTAAGAGCCTCATAGGGCAATTTTACAAAATCTCCCCTTCTCAAATTTTGATCTCTCTTTTATATTCTTGGTGGAGGTGCTAGAACTCAAAAGTGGTGGATCATTTTCTCTGAAAAGCTCCATATGCATATTGGTCTCACAATCATTTTGGTATCTAATTCTGTCTCACTGACATTTCAAAAGAAACTGAGCAAGAATGAGTCCTTTTTAATGTCCTGTTATAAAGGTTTAAAATGCAGGAAACTGGCATATTTTTGTATGTAATGGAAATGGTTGGGAGTGCTATATTTTTAATAGACAGCAAAAATGCAAATAGAAAAAAAAGATTTCATAGGGTTTTATATTTTACTTTTATAAAAAGAGAGTATCATATTCAGATTGAACTGAGTCAGGCATCATCACATCAGAGTTACTCCACAGAGAGGAAATTAAAGCCTGAGTATTCCAAGTAAAAGGCACATTATAGCTTTTCAAGCACCTAATTTCTCTCAGTGGTGTGGGAGATATAATGACAGGTAGCACTTCTGCAACTTAAGTTGCTCTTATACATAATCTACTTTTAAATGGTGTAAACTGCTTTGCAGTTTTTAATTTTTCAATCTTCAAGGAAGTATAAGAGTAGAGCAATCATGTACATAAGATCATCATCATACTTTTTTTAGTCTTTCAAAGCAACAGTTTATGACTCTAATAGTACAGGGTTACATTTCATGATTTTTGCATTCTTAGATTTTTTTTTCTCTGGTTAGGTAAAAATATGTTAAATTATTTAAGTTTTTTTTTATACTAGTATATACCATTGGACCATATAACTTAATTAGGGTATGATCTGTTTGCCTTTAAAAAGAAAATGATATGTGTAAGAGAAAATAATATTGAATAATAAAAATCAATGAGTACTTTTTTAATATATGTGTTATTGCCTATATGGAAGAACCTCCAATATTTTAAATGTAAAAAATTATAATTTCTATATGGCATCATCAACTAATTGAGAAAAATGAGACTGAAGATCTCTAATACAAAAGAGGCAATCCTAATGAGTGAGTGACAATGACAACACATTTTCTTAATAAGTCTTTCTCATACTATAGATTTTACCCTGGATAAATTTAGAGATCTTGACTTTGATGATAATTGAGTTTCTGTGACAACAGTTTTTACCTAATTTGTGTTTTTTGAATGGAGAAATGGTGACTAGTTTCTTTCCTTTAGATTTTCAAATATTTTTTTCTTCTATGTATTTTTAAATGGCCCAGAAATAAATTGCTTTAACACAAAGAAAATAAAAGTCTTTTAAAATTAGGCAACAAGGTAGACAACAAATCCATTTCCTATAAATAAGGGAGAATAGGCTGATCTTAGAAGAATTTTAGTGAAAAACAGTTATTGCCTGCATTTGTTCAAAAAATAATAAGTAGCTATTCTATGTCAAGCACTATGCTTGGCACTGAGACAGAAAACATGCGTTTCCTAAATTCATTCAGCTTAAAAACCAAAAGGCCTGGTGACCATGACAATTTTCCCACACATAAATAAATATACAATGACAAATTATGATAAATTCTGTGAAAAAAAACCTGAGTAACAAATGAAATACCTGATTTATGTTGGAGTGTCAGGAGAGTCATACTCCAAGAAAACCTGAAGGATAGTAGAGCATAGCCAGGTGAAGATTTGATAACCAGTCTTTCCAATAGTAGGATAAACATGTGCATGTCCTGGAAATAGGAAAAGGTTTGGCATATTCCATGAATATGTGTAGGGAAACAGCATATACAGAGATTTTCAAGGGACTCAAGGGGTAAATCTTGAACATCTTATTTTTGTGATGAATATATGCATCTGGAACTTGGAAAAGAATGAAGGTGAGTGATAGAAATCTGGGAATCAATAACATGAAAAGACTTTACAATTTATGAGTGAATGGAATCACTGAGGAGCTATCAGGGTGAGAGGAGAATGGGTCCCTGAGGAACTCCACCATGTAGAGAGGGCAGAAAGGATGAATGTCAAGAGCTATGCAGGTTTTTTAGATTCCACATGTAAGTGATATCATACAGTTTTTGTTGTTGAATTCGTAGAAACAGAGAATGGTTGTTACTAGGAGTTGAGGGATGGAGGAATTGGGGAGATTTTAGTCAAAGTGTACAAACTTGAAGTTAAAAGGTGAATACATTCTGAAAATCAAATGCATAGCATTGTAATTATAGTTAGAAATACTGTGTTATATACAGTGGCCCCTTGGACAATAAGGGTTTGAATTGCAGGGTCCACTTATACACAAATTTTTTTCACAAAATCTGTAACACAGTACTGTATGATTTGTAGTTTGTTGAATCCAAGAATATGGAACTGTGGATACAGAGAGTCACTGTAAAATTATAGACACATTTTCAACTGCAGAAGATTGGTGCCCCTAACCCCAGCATTGTTTAAGAGTCAACTGTACTTCAAAGTTGCTAATAGACTGTACTGTAAATGTTCTTAACACTAAATGATAATTATGTGACTTGATGGAAGTGTTAGCTATCACTACATTAGGTAATCATATTGCAATATATAAATGTATCAAATCAACAAATTGCATACCTTAAACTTACACAATGTTATACATCAATTAAAAAAAAACTATGTAGGGTCCGAGATTTTGCCCCACTTACAAGCTAAATATTTAGCCTGAAAGAATTTCATTAATACAAATAGAAAACATGAGACTCTGACTCTATAAAGTCTATAAAAATACACTTTATTACCCATGTTTCAGCAAGTACCATGAGTGTCAGCATATTTACAGCAGTTCTCCTTACCCCTAAGTCCCACAGGTCAATGAGAATGGGCCCATATTGATGCCCACATATGCATTGGGCTGGGTTGCAGGTCAGAAACCCTGAGATTAGGAACCCGAATCTTTTATAAAGGATAAAATCTTCCTGCCTTTTGCTTCTGAGGGAGACAATACCTTTATTATACAGGACAATAGGCATACCTCCAATTAAGACAACATCCTGATCCTCCAAGGTTGTTTGCTATACACATATCCTTGTAAAGGTAGAGTGAAACAAAAAGAAGTTAGTGCCTCATATAAGATGTGCAGAAATGCAAAAGACCCAGGAAGAATTGTCTCTCAACAATGAGGAGACTGCAAAGGACACTTGGAAGAAGCAAGAAAAAAACAAATGTAGAAGCCAAGAGAGAGTGTTAACAGGAGGAAAAAAGCAGTCTGTGGTGGCAAATGCTGTTGAGAAAAAAACTCAGATAATAACTGAAGCATCCATTGTATTTAGCAACATGAAAGTCATTATAAGTGATTCAGTTAATATCTTTAATAGAATACAACAGAAAATGACGAGCAAAAATGGAAAGTTATCATACTTCCTTTTGTTGGGAGATTCCTGGTGATGCAGGCTATCTAAATGTAATAATTAATAGCATCCCCATTAACTCTCAAAAGTGTCATGATTTGGACTATAAACTATGTTTGCTTAACAGAAGAGTTCATCAGAGTAAAACAAGAGCAGAGTATCTAAGGTCAGGGATGATAGAAACATGAGCTGCCCCAAGGCCTTTCAATAGGAGGATCTTATGGACATTTTCTGGGGAGGACTGATCAATAATAGTTTTTATATCTCACTATTTAAGTGTTTAAATCCTATTTAAAGATTTATAAGTAGCTCAGTTTGGTTTAGCTGACTCTGCACTTGTTTTAATCAGCCCTACCCAGGAGATATCAGAAGGACGAAAGAAATTTTTACTGGAGGAATCTTAATGAGACTGTATCTATCTCACTTGATGTTTCCTACACTGATCATAAAAAAAGTCCAATTTAGGTGACACTGTAGAAGTAAAAGCCAGTTTAGGTTGGATGGAAATGTGACTGGGGAAAAAAAAAAAAAGAAGACTAGAAAATAAATAGGAGACTTCATATCCAGACAATTCCTACAAAATATTTGGCTCTGAAAGGGGATAGGTGAGTATATTGGCCATAAGATCAGGGTGACAATTGGTGATTTCAAGGACTGATGTAGATGCGTAGAGGTTGAAGACAGGAAAGTCTATAACAACTCATGTAACTTCTCTGAGACATCATTAGTGGTGAGGATCCATGGCACACACAGAGTGATTGGTTCTTGGCAGGAAGAAGGAATTTCATCCATTGTAACCCAACGTAGAAGAAGAACACCGCTACAGATACAGATGAGTTTAGAGATTTGATGTCAGGAAGATAAGAAAGCTCTTAGCTGATGACATTTACTTTTTAGGTGAACTGTAAAATAAGATTGTATGCTGGGAATCAGGTAGGTGAGGGAGAGCTTTAGGATTAAAGGTAGAAAACACATGAAGTTGTTTCAGAAGCTAGAAAAATGAGGACAAAATAAAACTCTGGGCAATTCTGAGACCTCAATTCATATCAGTGTTCATAAATGTATAGTGTTATCAACTTGCCAGCTATAGGATTCATAGTGACAGTGGCCATATTTGCATCAATTCCAAACCAAATAATGGCATATGCAGTCTATTGATAGCATGTAAGATTTTAAATCCCAGAATATATGATTGTTATATCTATATTTTCTGGCTTCCTTTCTTAAAAGATATTAGTAAAAATTACTGGGTGGTTCTTTCCTTTTATATTTGAACATATGGTAATTTTAAATCTGGAGAGTAAAAATATTTTAGAAGAAATAACAGGATTATAAAAGCACTTTTGTTCTCTCCATAAGTCTCATGTCTCATGTATTATTCATAAATGGCAAGAATTAGGGAGCATTTTACTCTGCAAAACCAAAAGTTTCCAAGGGAGAACCCAGGAGAGAAGGAAATACATTGCTTATAGTGATTGTGTGGGCCTGGTTCAGAGCATTCATTTAGCAAATATTGGCTACATGAGGGGAAAAAGAGAGAGAGAGAGAGAGAGAGGGAGAAAAGAAATGTGTAAATGAGTGGGATAGAGACCAGAAAAAGAGACTAGAAGTTTATTTATTCTTTAAATTCTTATTCAGGGTATAGAATATTTATTTGGCTAGATTGTCCATTGGACACTATATCTCAGAAACCTAAGCATGATATTAGGTGCAGGATACAAATTTATTTCTCAACATCTTCATGCAATAATTATCCCCTTCTCTCCAGGCAGTAGTTCTTCATGGGTTGAGGGAAAAGAAGAATCAAGTCAGTTAAATTGCTATTGTAGGTCTCTTCATTTTTCTTCTCATAGGGCATGAGATTTAAGTTGTAGGAATTAATCATATTTTGTTTGAATTTTGTTGTATCATCTGTAATGCATATTTCTTGTTACCGTTTAAACTTTTCCCTCTTTGTATTATGAAACTGTCCACTTCCCCAGGAATCTATAACTTCTTCTTTAAGAAATAATCACATCATGTGAGAGTTCCCACTCAGGCCTGTGGCTGGTTGTATAAGAGTGAATTTAAAACTTATTCATATCTCTTTATCAGTATTTATTAATAATTGTTGATTTCTGTCCCCTAAAACTTATCCAGTATACATGAGAAATGTAAACTCATCTTTAGCATAATCTGAGTCTCTGTATAAAAGCTGTGATATTACTTTGCTACAAAGAGATTATGTGCTCTTCTCTGACTCTCATTTGACCACATGTCATATCTTAAGTCAAAATGAAGAGGGTAACAGATACTGGGAATAGCTACTCTGTGGCTGTGAAGTTTTCTACTTCTGCTTTTAGTGGCATATAGTTACACTTTATACTTTATCTCTTCATAGATTTATAATTAATGCAATTATTGAAACATTTTTATTTCAATATAGCATTTAGTACTGCTATAATTCCTACTTGTGCTGTTCTTGTATCTTATCCTCCTTTGGACTGATGTGAGGGAGGTTGTCTGTTTATCTGTTAGTTTTAATTTTAACATTTCATTTCTATCAACTTGTTGTGAATACTCTTTATTGTTATTTTAATTTTTACACTAGAGATTATATTATGCACCCCAAAATTAGTCTATATAAATTATTATTTTGTATTCTCCTAAACAACACAAAGATATTAGCATATTTTAACTTTAATTCTTTCCCAATTTATGTGCCACTTTTGTGTATATTTTACATATATATGTATGTGTGCGCGCGCACACACACACACACACACACACACACACACACACACACACACACATATGCATGCACAGCCAAGCCATTACTGGTATTTTTGCTAAGTCATTTGTATGTATATTTGCCTGTATACTTATCTTTCAAATTTTTCTTTATAATTATTTTGTCATTTTTCTTAGACCTGGTGGATCTGTTTGTATCAAATTCTCTGATTTATTTTACTGAAATTAGATTCATTTTTACATTCAAGTTATATTTACTGTGTATAATATTATAGGCTGTCACATTATATTTAAGCATGAGGAATTGATTCTATTGTCTTCTATGTTCCATTGTCCAGTTGAATAACATGATCTCATTATTGTTACTTCTTTAAAAGTGATCTGCCTTTTTTCTCTGTTTTAAGATTATTGCCTTTGAGTTGACATAAGTTTTACTAAAATGTGGTTTCAAGTTGCTTCTTCCTCATTTTCTCTTGCTTATTCTTCTTTTATCCAAATACAATTAAGGTAGACTTTTTCACTATATCCTTACTATCTTTTACCTCTCTTTTGTATTTCCCACTCATGCTTCATTTGCATATTTTCCTTAGGCCTCTTTTCCTATTCATTTGAGATTATTTTATTAATCTTTATTAATCATATTTTATTATGATGTGTATGTGAAAATATAAGAGAATCCACATAGCAATAGAATTTATAGGTGAAAAATAGAAGATACTACATGCAAAGTCAATCTATAAAACTAATTTTTATTTCTATTGACTAGTAGCAAACTAATATAACACTAAAATTTTAAAGTGTCTGTTAGAATAACATCAAAAATCATCAAATATAAGCCTATAAAAAGACATGCAGAATCTCTGTGCTGCAAACTAGAAAAAATTTTCTGGAAACAGTAGAGAAAACCTACATTTAATGAAGAGATACACATTCTGATATTATAATCTCTGTTCCTGATCCAAGTGCTTGGTTACATGTATGTGAAAATTTGCATCCCTACTCATTTATGATATTCATGCTTTTCTTAATCCATGTTACACTTCATTGAAAAGTTCATTAGGAAAAGCAAACAGGACATTTACCATACAGGACATATGAACAGACAATTCTTAGAGAAACAAAAAGGATTAAAACTGCAATGGATAGAGATAGATTTATAACTACAGGTATAGATATATATTCATTCCACACACTAAAATGACATGAAGAGCTTTAAAGGAATTACTTGACAGATCCCTAACTTCCATGAATTCCATTTTAAAACTGATCTACCAAACATCTGTCTTCAGCCAAGAAATTGTGAGGTTCTCGTTTTCCTCTCCCACTTAAAAAAAGCTGAAAATAGGGCTTCCCTGGTGGCGCAGTGGTTGAGAGTCCGCCTGCCAATTCAGGGGACACGGGTTCGTGCCCCGATCTGGGAAGATCCCACAGGCCGTGGAGCGGCTGGGCCCGTAAGCCATGGCCGTTGAGCCTGCGCGTCCGGAGCCTGTGCTCTGCAACAGGAGAGGCCACAACAGTGAGAGGCCCACATACCGAAAAAAAAAAAAAAAAAGCTGAAAATAATATTTTTCACCCATTTTGAATTTAAGTAGCATGTATTAAGGTGTTAAAACTTCCAAAACAGCAAAGGAAAGATAACTTGAGAGATTGGTATTTATAAAGCCTCCTGATCAAGGCAGCATGCACCAATTCAGCCTTCATATCTTTCCCTGTCTCAGAAATATTTCTGTTATGGAAAGGCATTACATTAGAAACAGGATGTTTTGCCCGTAGTGGTATGTTCTGAATTCAGATATATATATTTTAACGTCTTTATTGGAGTATAATTGCTTTACAATGGTGTGTTAGGTTCTGCTTTATAACAAAGTGAATCAGTTATACATATACATATGTTCCCATATCTCTTCCCTCTTGCGTCTCCCTCCCTCCCACCCTCCCTATCCCACACCTTTGAGTGGTCACAAAACCACCGAGCTGATCTCCCTGTGCTATGCCGCTGCTTCCCACTAGCTATCTATTTTACGTTTGGTAGTGTATATATGTCCATGCCACTCCCTTACTTTGTCACAGCTTACCCTTTCCCCTCCCCATATCCTCAAGTCCATTCTCTAGTAGGTCTGTGTCTTTATTCCCGTCCTACGCCCAGGTTCTTCATGACTTTTTTTTTTCTTAGATTCCATATATATGCGTTAGCATATGGTATTAGTTTTTCTCTTTCTGACTTACTTCACTCTGTATGACAGACTCTAGGTTCATCCAACTCACTACAAATAACTCAATTTCGTTTCTTTTTATGGCTGAGTAATATTCCATTGTATATATGTGCCACATCTTCTTTATCCATTCATCCGATGATGGGCACTTAGGTTGCTTCCACATTCTGGCTATTGTAAATAGAGCTGCAATAAACATTTTGTTACATAACTATTTTTGAATTATGGTTTTATCAGGGTATATGCCCAGTAGTGGGATTGCTGGGTCATATGGTAGTTCTATTTTCAGTTTTTAAAGGAACCTCCATACTGTTCTCCATAGTGGCTGTATCAATTTACATTCCCACCAACAGTGCAAGAGTGTTCCCTCTTCTCCACACCCTCTCCAGCAATTGTTGTTTCTAGATTTTTTGATGATGGCCATTCTGACCGGGGTGAGATGATATCTCATTGTAGTTTTGATTTGCATTTCTCTAATGATTAATTATGTTGAGCATTCTTTCATATGCTTGTTGGCAATCTGTATATCTTTGGAGAAATGTCGATTTAGGTCTTCTGCCCATTTTTGCATTCGGTTGCTTGTTTTTTTGTTATTGAGCTGCATGAGCCTCTTGTAAATTTTGGAGATTACTCCTTTGTCAGTTGCTTCATTTGCAAATATTTTCTCCCATTCTGAGGGTTGTCTTTTGGTCTTGTTTATGGTTTCCTTTGCTGTGCAAAAGCTTTTAAGTTTCATTAGGTCCGATTTGTTTATTTTTGTTTTTATTTCCATTTCTCTAGGAGGTGGGTCAAAAAGGACCATGCTGTGATTTATGTCATAGAGTGTTCTGCCTATGTTTTCCTCTAAGAGTTTGATAGTGTCTGGCCTTACATTTAGGTCTTTAATCCATTTGGAGTTTATTTTTGTGTATGGTGTTAGGGAGTGTTCTAATTTCATACTTTTAGATGTACCTGTCCAGTTTTCCCAGCACCATTTATTGAAACGGCTGTCTTTTTGACATTGTATATTCTTGCCTCCTTTATCAAAGATAAGGTGACCATATGTGCATGGGTTTATCTCTGGGCTTTCTATACTGTTCCATTGATCTATATTTTTCTTTTTGTGCCAGTACCATACTGTCTTGATTATTGTAGCTTTGTAGTATAGTCTGAAGTCAGGAAGCCTGATTCCTCCAGCTCCATTTATCTTTCTCAAAATTGCTTTGGCTATTCGGGGTCTTTTGTATTTCCATACAAATTGTGAAATGTTTTATTCTAGTTCTGTGAAAAATACCAGTGGTAGTTTGCTAGGGATTGCATTGAATATGTAGATTGCTTTGGATGGTAGAGTCATTTTCACAATGTTGATTCTTCCAATCCAAAACATGGTATATATCTCCATCTATTTGTATCATCTTTAATTTCTTTCATCAGTGTCTTATAATTTTCTGTATACAGGTCTTTTGTCTCCTTAGGTAGGTTTATTCCTAGATATTTTATTCTTTTTGTTGCAGTGGTAAATGGGAGTGTTTTCTTAATTTCACTTTCAGATTTTCATCATTAGTTTATAGGAATGCCAGAGATATCTGTGCATTAATTTTGTATCCTGCTACTTTACCAAATTCATTGATTAGATCTAGTAGTTTTCTGGTATCATCTTTAGGATTCTCTATGTGTAGTATCATGTCATCTGCAAACAGTGACAGCTTTTCTTCTTCTTTTCCGATTTGGATTCCTTTTATTTCTTTTTCTTCTCTGATTGCTGTGGATATAACTTCCAAAACTATGTTGAATAAGAGTGGTGAGAGTGGGCAACCTTGTCTTGTTCCTGATCTTAGTGGAAATGCTTTCAGTTTTTCACCATTGGGGTCAATGTTGGCTGTGGGTTTGTCATATATGGCCTTTATTATGTTGAGGAAAGTTCCCTCTATGCCTACTTTCTGCAGGGTTTTTATCACAAATAGGTGTTGAATTTTGTCAAAAGCTTTCTCTGCATCTATTGAGATGATCATATGGTTTTTCTCCTTTAATTTGTTAATATGGTGTATCACGTTGATTGATTTGCATATATTGAAGAATCCTTGCATTCCTGGGATAAACCCCACTTGATCATGGTGTATGATGCTTTTTATGTGCTGTTGGATTCTGTTTGCTAGTATTTTGTTGAGGATTTTTGCATCTATGTTCATCAGTGATATTGGCCTGTAGTTTTTTTTCTTTGTGACATGTTTGTCTGGTTTTGTTATCAGGATGATGGTGGCCTTGTAGAATGAGTTTTGGAGTGTTCCTCTCTCTGCTATATTGTGGAAGAGTTTGAGAAGGATAGGTGTTAGGTCTTCTCTAAATGTTTGATAGAATTCACCTGTGAAGCCATCTGGTCCTGGGCTTTTGTTTGTTGGAAGATTTTTAATCACAGTTTCAATTTCAGTGTTTGTGATTGGTCTTTTCATATTTTCTATTTCTTCTTGGTTCAGTCTTGGCAGGTTGTGCATTTCTAAGAATTTGTCCATTTCTTCCAGGTTGTCCATTTTATTGGCATAGAGTTGCTTGTAGTAATGTCTCATGATCCTTTGTATTTCTGCAGTGTCAGTTGTTACTTCTCCTTTTTCATTTCTAATTCTATTGATTTGCGTCTTCTCCCTTTTTTTCTTGATGAGCCTGGCTAATGGTTTATCAATTTTGGTTATCTTCTCAAAGAACCATCTTTTAGTTTTATTGATCTTTGCTATCATTCCCTTATTTCTTTTTCATTTATTTATGATCTGATCTTTATGATTTCTTTCCTTATGCTAACTTTGGGGTTTTTTTGTTCTTCTTTCTCTAATTGCTTTAGGTGCAAGGTTAGGTTGTTTATTTGAGATGTTTCCTGTTTCTTAAGGTAGGATTGTATTGCTATAAACTTCCCTCTTAGAACTGCTTTTGCTGCATTGCATAGGTTTTGTGTCATCGTGTCTCCATTGTCATTTGTTTCTGGATATTTTTTTATTTCTTCTTTGAATTCTTCAGTTATCACTTGGTTATTAAGTAGTGTATTGTTTAGGCTCCATGTGTTTGTATTTCTTACAGATCTTTTCCTGTAATTGATATCTAGTTTTATAGCATTGTGGTCAGAAAAGATACTTGATATGATTTCAGTTTTCTTAAATTTACCAAGGCTTGATTTGTGACCCAAGATATGATCTATCCTGGAGGATGTTCCATGAGCACTTGAGAAAAATGTGTATTCTGTTGTTTTTGGATGGAATGTCCTATAAATATCAATTAAGTTATCTTGTTTAATATATCATTTAAAGCTTGTGTTTCCTTATTTATTTTCATTTTGGATGATCTGTCCATTGGTGAAAGTGGGGTGTTAAATTCCCCTACTGTGATTGTGTTGCTGTCGATTTCCCCTTTTATGACTGTTAGTATTTGCCTTATGTATTGAGGTGCTCCTTTGTTGGGTGCATAAATATTTACAATTGTTATATCTTCTACTTGGATCAATCCCTTTATCATTATGTAGTGGCCTTCTTTTTCTCTTGTAATAGTCTTTATTTTAAAGTCTATTTTGTCTGATATGAGAATTGGTACTCCTGCTTTCTTTTGATTTCCATTTGCATGGAATACCTTTTTCCGTCCCCTCACTTTCAGGCTGTATGTGTCCCTAGGCCTGAAGTGGGTCTCTTGTAGACAGCACATATACAGGTCTTGTTTATGTATGCATTCAGCCAGTCTGTGTCTTTGGTGGGAGCACTTAATCCACTTACATTTAAGGTAATTATCGATATGTATGTTCCTATTCCCATTTTCTTAATTGTTTTGGGTTTGTTATTTAGGTCTTTTCCTTCTCTTGTGTTTGTTGCCTAGAGAAGTTCCTTTAGCATTTGTTGTAAAGCTGGTTTGGTGGTGCTGAACTCTCTCAGCTTTTGCTTGTCTGTAAAGGTTTTAATTTCTCCATCAAATCTGAATGAGATCCTTGCTGGGTAGAGTAATCTTGGTTGTATGTTTTTCTCCTTCATCACTTTAAATATGTCCTGTCACTCCCTTCTGGCTTGCAAAGTTTCTACTGAAAGATCTGCTGTTAACCTTATGGGGATTCCCTTGTGTGTTGTTTGTTGTGTTTCCCTTGCTGCTTTTAATATGTTTTCTCTGTATTTAATTTTTGATAGTTTGACTAATATGTGTTTTGGCGTGTTTCTCCTTGGATTTATCCTGTATGGGACTCTCTATGCTTCCTGGACTTGATTAAGTAGTTCCTTTCCCATATTAAGGAAGTTTTCAACTGTAATCTCTTCAAATATTTTCTCAGTCCCTTTCTTTTTCTCTTCTTCTTCTGGGACCCCTATAATTCAAATGTTGGTGTGTTTAATGTTGTCCCAGAGGTCTCTGAGACTGCCCTCAGTTCTTTTCATTCTTTTTTTTTTTTTCTGCTCTGCAGTAGTTATTTCCACTATTTTACTTTCCAGGTCACTTATCCATTCTTCTGTCTCTGTTATTCTGCTATTGATGCTTTCTAGAGTGTTTTTAAGTTCATTTACTGTGTTGTTCATCATTGCTTGTTTCCTCTTTAGTTCTTCTTCCAGGTCCTTGTTAAATGTTTCTTGCATTTTCTCTATTCTGTTTCCAAGATTTTGGATCATCTTTCCTATCATTATTCTGAATTCCTTTTCAGGTAGACTGCCTATTTCCTCTTCATTTGCTAGGTCTGGTGGGTTTTTACCTTGCTCCTTCATCTGCTGTGTGTTTTTCTGTCTTCTCATTTTGTTTATCTTACTGTGCTTGGGGTCTCCTTTTTGCAGGCTTCAGGTTCGTAGTTCCCATTGTTTTTGGTGACTGTCCCCAGTGGCTAAGTTTGGTTCAGTGGGTTGTGTAGGCTTCCTGGTGGAGGGGACTAGTGCCTGTGTTCTGGTGAATGAGGCTGGATCTTGTCTGTCTGGTGTGCAGGTCCATGTCTGGTGCTGTGTTTTGGGGTATCTGTGGCCTTATTATGATTTTAGGCAGCCTGTCTGCTAATGGATGGGGCTGTGTTCCTGTCTTGCTAGTTGTTTGGCATAGGGTTGTCCAGCACTATAGCTTGCTGGTCATTGAGTGAAGTTGGGTCTTGGTGTTCAGATGGAGATCTCTGGGAGATTTTTGCCATTTGATGTTGTGTGGAGCTGGGAGGTCTCTTTTGGACCAGTGTCCTGAAGTTGGCTGTCCCACCTTAGAGGCACAGCCCTTATTCCTGGCTGGAGCACCAAGAGCCTTTCATCCATACAGCTCAGAATAAAAGGGAGAAAAAACAGACAGACAGAAAGAAAGAAAGAAAGAAAAAAAGAAAGGAAGGAAGGAAGGAAAGAGAGAGAGAGAGAAAGAAAGAAAGAAAGAGGATAAAATAAAATAAAGATAAAATAAAGTTATTAAAATAAAAAATAATTATTAAGAAAAAAACTTTTTAAAGTGAAAACAAAGAAAAAACAATGGATGGACAGATCCCTAGGACAAATGGTGAAAGCAAAGCTATACAGACAAAATCTCACACAGAAGCATACACATACACACTCACAAAAAGAGGAAAAGGGGAAAAAATAATATATCTTGCTCCCAAAGTCCACCTCTTCAATTTGGGATGATTCGTTGTCTATTCAGGTATTTCACCGATGCAGGGTACATCAGTTTGATTGTGGAGATTTAATCTGCTACTCCTGAGGCTGCTGGGAGAGTTTTCCCTTTCTCTTCTTTGTTTGCACAGCTCCCGTGGTTCAGCTTTGGATTTGGCCCCGCCTCTGCGTGTAGGTCGCTTGAGGGTGTCTGTTCTTTGCTCAGACAGGACTGGCTTAAAGAAGCAGCTGATTTGGGGGCTTTGGCTCACTGAGGCCGGGGGTGGGGAGGGAGTGGTATGGAGTGCGGGGCGAGCCTGCGGCGGCAGAGGCCTGCAGGACATTGCACCAGCCTGAGGCATGCCATGTGTTCTCCTGGGGAAGTTGTCCCTGGATCATGGGACCCTGGCAGTGGCAGGCTGCACAGGCTCCCGGGAGGGGTGGTGTGGATAGTGACCTGTGCTTGTACACAGCCTTCTTGGTGGCAGCAACAGCGGCTTTAGCGTCTCATGCCCGTCTCTGGGGTCCGCGCTGATAGCCGCGGCTCGAGCCCGTCTCTGGAGCTCCTTTAAGCAGCGCTCTTAATCCCCTCACCTCACACATCAGGAAACAAAGAGGGAAGAAAAAGTCTCTTGCCTCTTCGGCAGGTCCAGACGTTTTCCCGGACTCCCTCTCTGCTAGCCGTGGTGTACTAACCCCTTCAGGTTGTGTTCATGCCGCCAACCCGAGTCCTCTCCTTGCCATCGGACTGAAGCCCGAGCCTCAGCTCCCAGCCCACAGGGGTCCCGGTGGGAGAGCAGACAAGCCTCTCAGGCTAGTGAGTGCTGGTCGGCACCGATCCTCTGTGCGGGAATCTCTCCGCTTTGCCCTCCACACCCCTGTTGCTGTGCTCTCCTCCATGGCTCCGAAGCTTCCCCCTCCGCCACCCACAGTCTTCGCCCAGGGAAGGGGCTTCCTAGTGTGTGGAAACCTTTCCTCCTTCACAGCTCCCTCCCACTGGTGCAGGTCCCGTCCCTATTTTTTTGTCTCTCTTTTCTCTTTTTCTTTTGCCCTACCCAGGTACGTGAGGAGTTTCTTTTCTTTTTTGTTTTTAAGGGCTTCAAATGCTTGGCTATTTATTTATTTATTTATTTACTTACTTACTTACTTACTTACTTACTTATTTATTTATTTATTTATTTATTTATTTATTTATTTATTTATGGCTGTGTTGGGTCTTCATTTCTGTGCAAGGGCTTTCTCTAGTTGTGGCGAGCGGGGGCCTGTCTTCATCACAGTGCACGGGCCTCTCACTTTTGCGGCCTCTCTTGTTGCAGAGCACAGGCTCCAGATGCGCAGGCTCAGTAGTTGTGGCTCATGGGCCTAGTTGCTCCGCGACATGTGGGATCTTCCCAGACCAGGGCTCGAACCCGTGTCCCCTGCATTAGAAGGCAGATTCTCAACCTCTGCAACACCAGCGAAGCCCCGTGGTGAGTTTCTTGCCTTTTGGGAGGTCTGAGGTCTTCTGCTGGTGTTCAGTGGGTGTTCTATAGGAACAGTTCCACGTGTAGATGTATTTCTGATGTATCTGTGGGGAGGAAGGTGATCTCCGCATCTTACTCTTCCGCCATCTTCTCTCCAGATATTTTTTTGAGTAGGGCAACAAGTGTGATGCCAATTTTAATTTAACAACCTTGTTTTTCCATACCCTCTTCATTGTCAAAGAATGCATGGCTCCTATGGAAGTGCCCTGAGATAGTAAAAGATCATCAGAAAGACATAGTGAAGATGGTGGCACTAATTGTTTGCAGATGACAAACTCTAAGCAAACCACCATGCTTGCTGTTAACCTGATGGCTCTTATCTCTTTCTCTTTCTCTTGCTCTCTCTTTTTTTCATCTAAAAACTCTCTCTCTAGTAAATAGAATGTTCAGCCTTGTAAGAAACTTTGTAACAAACATGCTGCTGGAAGATACAGACTTGCTCTCACCTTCGGTATCCACATTTTCTCCATTCCTGGGAATGAGTATCATGTTGGTGAATATTCTCATTCGTTAATCACCTCTTTCGCACTTGCATATTATGTATGATTTCCAAAAGTACAATCAAGAATATAACACCCAAAACTTTAAAAAATGATATTTTATTAATTACAACAAATTCCTGTTTCTCAGAAGTCTGTATGCTGTTCCAATTGTGTCTTAAGCATAATTAAAAGTTATTAATTACTAGACATAAAATAAAACTACTATTCTAGATATACATTGTGATTTTGAAATGTCCACCTCTTTCAATTTCTCTTACCATTTTTATGCTTTTATTAAAATTGGAGTATAGTTGATTTACAATGTTGTGTTAATTTCTGCTGTACAGCAAAGTGATTCAGTTATACATATAAAAACATTGTTTTTTAGATTATGTTCCATATGGTTTATCATAGGATATTGAATACAGTTCCCTGTGCTATTCAGTGGGACCTTGTTGTTTATCCATTCTGTATATAGTGGTTTACATCTGCTAACCCCAACCTCCTACTCCATCCCTCCCTCCTCTCCCCTCTCCTTTGGCCACCACAATTCTGTTCTCTATGTCTGTAAGTCTGTTTCTGTTTCATAAATAGGTTCGTATCATATTTTAGATTCCACATATAAGTGATAGTATTTGTCTTTATCTTTCTGACTTACTTAACTTTGTTTGATAATCCATAAGTCCATCCATGTTGCTGCAAATGGCATTGTTTTGTTCTTTTTTATGGCTGAGTAGTATTTTATTGTATATATGTACCACAACTTCTTTATCCATTTATCTGTTGATAGATATTTAGATTGTTTCCATGTCTTGGCTATTGTGAATAGTGCTATGAACATAGGTAAGGGTGCACGTATCTTTTGAATTACAGTTTTGTCCAGATATATGCCCAGTGGTGGGATTGCTGGATCATATGGTAACTGTATTTTTAATTGTTTGAGGAACCTCCAACTGTTTTCCACAGTGGCTGCACCAATATACATTCCCACCAACAGTGGAGGATGGTTTCCTTTTTCCACACCCTCTCCAGCATTTTTTACTTGTAGACATTTTGATGATGGCCATTCTGACTGGTATAAGGTGGTACCTCATTGTAGTTTTGATTTGCCTTTTACTAATAATTAGAAACATGGAGCATCTCTTCATGTGCCTGTTGGCCAGCTATATGTCTTCTTTGAAGAAATGTCTATTTAGGTCTTCTGCCCATTTTAAGACTGGGTAGTTTGTTTTTTTGTTGTTGAGTTGTGTGAGATTTTGTATAATTTGGAAATTAAGCCCTTGTCAGTCATGTCATTTGCAAATATTTTCTCCCAGTCTGTAGGTTGTTTTTTCATTTTGTTCATGGTTTCCTTTGCTGTGCAAAAGCTTGTAAGTTTGATTAGGTCCCAATTATTTATTTTTGCTTTTTATTTCTATTTTTGTTTTTCCTTGGGAGACTGACCTAAGAAAACATTGGTATGATTTATGTCGGAGAATGTTTTGTATGTATTCTCCTCTAGAAGTTTTATGGTGTCGTGTCATATTTAAGTCTTTAAGCTGTTGTGAGTTTATTTTTGTGTATGGTTGTGAGGGTGTGCTCTAACTTTATTGATTTACATGCAGCTGTCCAACTTTCCCAACCTGACTTGCTGAAGAGACTGTCTTTTCTCCATTGTATATTCCTGCCTCCTTCAGTGTGCGTTTATTTCTGGGCTCTCTGTTTCATTGATCCACATGTCTCTTTTTGTGCCAGTACCATGCTGTTTTGTTTTGTGCCAATACCATCAGCATGGCACTGTCTCACATCTCAGAGTTATGCCTCCTGCTTTGTTTTTTTCCCTCAGGATTGCTTTGGCAATTCTGGGATTTCTTATGGTTCCATATAAATTTTAGGATTATTTGTTCTAGCTCTGTGAAAAACATCATGGGTAATTTGATAGGACTGCATTAAATCTGTAGATTGCTTTGGGTAGTATGGCCATTTTAACAATATTAATTCTTCCAACTCTAGAGCATGTGATATCTTTCCATTTATTTGAATCATCTTCAGTTTCCTTTATTAATATCGTATAGTTCTCAACATATAAGTCTTTCACCTCTTTGGTCAGGTTTATTCCTAAGTTTTTTTGTTGTTGTTGTTTTGTTTTTTTGGGGGGGATTTTAAAAGGGATTTTTTTCTTTATATTCCTTTCATGATATTTTATTGTTAGTATAAAGAAATACAACTATTTCTGTATTTAATCTTGTATCCCACTACTTTGCTGAATTCACTTATCACTTCTAGTAGTTTTTGTGTGTAGTCTTTAGGGTTTTCTATACGTAGTATCATGTCATCTGCATATAATGACAGTTTTACCTCTACCTTTCCAGTTTGGATACCCTTTATTTCTTTTTCTTGTCTGATTGTTGTGGCTAGGACTTCCAGTACTATGTTGAATAGAAGTGGTAACTGTGGGTATACTTATCTTGTTACAGATTTTAGTGGGAGACTTTCAGCTTTTCACCATTGACTATTATATTGGCTGTGGGTCTGTCATAAATAGCTTTTATTATGTTGAGATATGTTCCCTCTATACCCACTTAGGCAAGAATTTTTATCATGAATGGATGTTGAATTTTATCAAATGCTTTTTCTGCATCTATTGAGATGATCATGTGTTTTTTGTCTTTTCTTTTGTTGATGTGGTATATCACATTGATTGATTTGCATATGTTGAACCATTCTCTTGCCTTTTAAAGTCACTTTGGTATGTACTACAAAATTCAAATTTTGCTTAAATATGTGGTCTTTTTAGTTATGTCAAATCAAAAATATATTAAGATGAAAAATTTCCAATGTGGTTATGTTTACCATAACATCACCTAGTTATAGCTCCATCAATAAAATATCTGTCTAGATCAAAGTTTCTCAGCGTCTATATTATTGAAAATATGAGCCATATAATTTGTTGGTGTGGGGAACTGTCTTGTGCATTTTAGGATTTTTAGCATCATCCGCGACCTCTACTCACTAGTTGCCAGTAGCACTTCTTCCTTACTACTCCTCCTCCCCACCAGTATGACAATCCTAAAGGTCCCCACACATTGCCAAATATCCCCAAGTTTGCAAAATGTTCCCCCATTGAGAATCACCACTCTATATGAAAGGTTACCAAGTAGAAGTATTAGTATTTTCTAAGTGTTAGTAAAACATTTTTTTCTCAAATATTGAGAATGTGAATGACTCTAATATCTGGGTATCAAATCCTCTTGCAAGACAGTTTCAAATTTGTTTCTTCAGCATAATGGAAAGGAAGAGCTAAATAATTTGTCAGTCAATGATCATGGACATTAATTTTTAGAGTAGGTCTTTATTGATTTATTTGGCCTATTTGCAAAATCCTATATAATTCAAAGAATGAGTTTAAATAATTTTCCAGTTCTATCTATGCACATATATGTGCAAGTTTTCCCAACACTCACATCTATAAGTATGAAAAAATAGGATTAGAATTGATTAAATGAGAATAATTGAATAAATGAGAGTAATTATTCTCATTTCAACAATAATTTAATTTATTCAAATATATGAGTCAAGTGAAGAAAACTACCTCCATAAGCTTTATAAGTACATTTCTAATAAAATGATATCCTTAATTCTTAATATGTATTAATATTAGAAATATGTTTATTTTGAGCTACTTTGCTCTAATAATGGTTATAAAAATAACTCATTTTGGAAAAATTGTTTGAACACTTGGCATCATGACCACAAGAAATAATAAAAAATGTATTTAAATTTATATATATTTTTCTTTAGAGCTGTATGATAGTGAAATCAATGAGACTTCAGAATAAACATTAACTTTAAGATAAATGTCTGTAGGAGAAAAGGAATAAAAGTAGGCATTCAAGGGAAAAAAGAATTAAACTTTATGGCTTTTACAAAAGAACTAGTTCATGAAATTATTTGAGTATTATAGAGAAATTAACTGTTCTAAGGACTATGGAAGAAGCATGTGACCAATTATATATTTTTAGATACACTGTCAGGAACAATTGTAGGAGGTTCTGATAAGGATTTATGCAGGACAAAATGTCAGAGGAAGCTTGATAAAGAATCATGAAGCAATAGAATATTAGAGTTAACCTGATAACGAATTATGAAAAACAGGGCATCAGAGTAAACTCAAAACTACTGATATGGGCTTCCCTGGTGGTGCAGTGGTTAGAAATCTGCCTGCCAATGCAGGAGACATGGGTTTGAGCCCTTGTCGGGGAAATTCCCACATGGCATGGAGCAACTGAGCCCTGCGCCACAACTACTGAGCCTGCGCTCTAGAGCCCATGAACCACAACTACTGAGCCCGTGTGCTGCAACTACTGAAGCCCACGCACCTGGAGCCCATGCTCCACAACAAGAGGAGCCACCGCAATGAGAAGCCCGTGCATTGCAATGAAGAGTACACACAACTAGAGAAAGCCCACACACAGCAAAGAAGACCCATCACAGCCAAAAATAAATAAATGAAATAAATAAATTTTTAAAAAACTGATGCAAATTAAATATCTGCTGACTACTTACTAAAAGTGGGATATATATAACAATTGTAGCTTTAACTACATATAAATAGAACAAGAAATCTACTAAACTCCATAGAGTTTAGATTTGCTGGCCCTACATAAATTCAGGGTATCTATGGTGGTCAAAAGCAAAAGTAAAACAAAAAATTCTCAGCTAATTATATATTTTTGATGTCTCATGTTCCTTTAGAGCTTGATTTATTTTCTTTTGAAAATATCAGATGTTAAAGAATTTAGACACTATTGAATACTTTTAAAGTGGCTTTGAAATTTTTGTTTAAGTTATCCATAATTATAGTATACCAAAAAGTAAAGAATTTGCAACTATTTTAAATTATAATCAAAATGTTAGTTATTAATGTAGAAATATGTTAAGAAAAGGAGTGCATTCTTTTAAGGGTTATAAAAGCCAAAATGGTTTGAAAATCCTATGTTGTACCCTAACAGGCATATAAATCCTGCATAAAACCAAAACGTTTTCTCAGAAAACTTTAAATAATGAAAACAAAGTTGAAACATTTAAAGAAAATTATAGGCATATTTTATAAATAGTCCAATTACTTAAAGTAGTGGAAAATGATTTTATTGATGTAGCTATTTGATTGATATGACTGTTTTATTGATAAAACTGATTGAAATAATTTTAAATAGCTGAAAGCTTATTCCAAAAAAGATTATCATATACACTGATTATATCATATACATTATACTGATATAATCAGTGATACAGTAGAAAACACGTAGGGTTTAGACATGAGAAAGTCCAAATAGTTTTATTACCTTTTACCTGTTTAATTTTAAGCATATTTCTTACCTCTTTAAATCTTAGTTTATTACTTATAGGAAGAATAAGAATATTCTATTTGTTCTGAGAACTTTAATAAGATTAATATTGGTTCTTGTCCTTTCATAATAATCTTAAATTGTTTTGAAATTAGTGTATGTACTTAAAATCTATTCTGTGATAGAATATCTATTCTCATTTTTAAAAAATCAATATATAGGAGCAATAAACCATCTTCTTTATATTTTTACAAGTAATTTTACTGAAGGCAACCTCTTCATGCATAACTTTTCTGACCGCATCCATGCAATCCATGGATCCATGGATCCTGGGAAATCTATAGGTTTCAAAGTCTAACACTTTTCAAACATCATTCTTACCAAGAGATTATTGATAAAATATCATGCAATGTATCTTGAAAGCTACCAGAGTTGTAAGAATGCTATCTGGGTAATGTTCATATAAATAATGAGACTAATATTCTTTCTGACAACTTGCCAATTACAATGTTGGAGAAGAATGAACAAAATCTAACATAGACCCATTATTTATATTTCTTTAAAATCATTGTGAAAATAATTTGAGAAATAATTCAGGGAAAAATACAAATAAGCAAACAAAAAATTAGCCACTTGAAACTATCCAACAAATCAGTTTAAAATTTAGAGAGATAGTATAAAAGATCAAAAGAGAGAAGAATTATGAAGATAATAATATTTTTACTTTTTATCTGAGTTGATAGTTGATTTTTTATGTTTACCCATATGAATTAATAATTATTTCCTGATAACCATCTAAACACAAACTATTCTCTTTTTCCCAGGTCTAGTAGAAACTATTACTATGAATCATAAATTTCAGACAATTATTAATTGTGGATGATCATATGATTCAATATATGCATGCCTCTTTATAGCTTTAAAAGATTTTTCATCTGATGTAATCATCCTAACATCACTGGGAATTTATTATTAAAATATTCTAATACATAAATGAAAAAGTATAGCTATAACTTGTAGCTAAGACTCTAAATAATGCCTTCTGCTTTCAATATAATTTATGAATAAGTATAAAATAACAATTTTTATAAAACAGCATATAAATAGGGAAGTAGGATCTTTTCAGGAATAATCAAATTTGTTCATAATATATGTTTTCAGGATAGTACAACGTCAGCAGACTTGATTCCTTTGCAGATCAAGGAAACCTGATTTATCCATGTTTTGGTGTTCACAAAATAAAGTGCATAAATACATCTTGAAAGCATATCTTTCAGATGCATAAGGGTAACTACTATAATAACAGACTAGCATAAGGCAAAGAACAATACTAAATAAAAATGTTTCTTCAATCCAGTGTGCTCCTTCTTGAGATGTGAAATCTAGACTCCACTTTAATTTTTCTACACCAAATCAGAGAGAAAGATTATTGTATTGGGTAGGTGTAATAAGATGAAGAATACTTTTGTAATTCTCTCTCATAATATTGGAGAATTGTAAATAAGTACATTATAGTGAGGAACATGATTGTCATCTCTGTATTAACTTATTTAGGATGTATTGCAAAAATTATATTGGCATAAGCTGATCAGTAATAATGAAATAAAAATTATATAATTGGTTCTTTTTGAATACTTTAAGAAATCTGTAATGCCAGAAATATTGTTTAACCACTAAATATCATTTTTCTTTACACTATGTAAATTAGTTATTTTCCTTAAAGATTTTCTAACCATTTGAAAATTTTGAGTTGTCTCCAATAAGTAAGAATAATGAAAGTTCAGATAATTTAAAGAATTTTTAAATGATAGTAGAACAATTGAGTTAGATTCCAATTTCTTTAAAAATTACTAGTGATGAAAGACATCTCTAATAAAATATTCACTCAAAATTGGAATTTGAAAAATTTATCTGCTAAATCTATGAAAGTAAAATAAGAAAAAAGAAACAGATATGCTAAATGAATTATATGTCTAACTCAATACAATGCAGGGAAATACTATTTTAAATCAGTCAGATTAGAAAATATATTTTAAGTTACCCTGATTGTTACCTAAAATCGTAAGACTACAAAGACATCTAGACATATTTCAACATGATTCCTTTTTTGAATGATTTTACTTTTTAAAAATCTTCCTATTTAAGTAATCCATCATGATTTCCAGGAAAGTCACTGAAACTCTTTGCTTTAAATTTTGTAAAGATAGCATAAAACATGAACATAGGAGGAGAGAGCTGAAGAAGATAATAATAACACTTAATTTCAATTTGATCTAAGATGATAGTCTTGTGTGTTTACCCATTTGTATTAATAGCTACCTTTCCCTTAAAACCATCTGAGCAGACTAGTATTCTTTCTAAAACTTAGTGTAAAACATTTTTCTCATGATATGTTTTTATGACAACATTAAAGCGTCAAAGAAAGCGCTACAATTAAAATTAAAGTAAGCAAGTACTTTAGTTTTTATTTCATGTACTCACACATATAGATCTTGTGTCACTACAATCATGTACCTACTGAAATGATACCCTACAATCCCAACTGCCAGCAGCAACATGGTTTCTTGTGTATTTAGGAAAACTGTATTTTAATATATTACAAAGGGTATATCTCCAGCATCATTACCATTACCATATTTATAATTATGGTTATAATAAGATATGGTTAATTCTCAACCATACCTTAATGTTAAACATCCTTCACTATTATGGCACATACTTCATTAAATTTGAATGTTATACCTTTTTGATATATAATTCTTTTTGTTCTGTCAATATATAATTTGTGATTCAAATTGATTCATAATGTTTTTATAAATTGTAATTTAGGATTGACTTGATGCCTGAATTGTCACCTTTGCACTTTTCAAATATTTTTGTGTAACACAAACACAATTTTCTTTACTACTTTCGATGATTAGGGCAAATTCCACAAGCAGTGAACTGAATGTGCTGGGTAGTCAGTATTACTGTTTACTAAATAATCCCAGATCTTTACTTTCCAGACAAATGCTACGTTTGCACTTTCTCATCTTTTTTTTACTGAATGTAATCATGGCCACAAATTTCGTTGGCAAGTGAAATGCAAACCATAGTGACTTAGCAGGAATTAAGTTTTGTCAGTTACAGGTGAGAGGTTTAAGAGCCAGCATGTGACTACCTACATCCTCTCTCCTCTGCTACATGATCTTGGAGGACCTACATATTGATGGGAAGCCTCAGTCAGCCTCAGTGACTACAATGAGAAGAGCCATCCTGAAATATGGATGTATACACACACACACTCATGCCCATACCCACAGTGGACATAGAGAATCCATGATATATAAACTTGACCATGTTTATCTGCTGGCACTTTTCAGTTGTCTGTTACCTCATCATAGCCTAGTATAATCTCACTGATTCACAGAGAGAAAAATTATACTGAATTTTATATATAGGATAATATAAAAGTCTTGAAAGGAATATACAAATGATTTTAATAGTTACTGGGATTGTAAAATTATTTTTCTTTCTTACAGTATGCTTCATTAAAAAATTATTTAGAAATAACATCAGAAGTTATAAACACTGTTATTGTGAACATATCATAAGGTTTATAATTCACTTACACAAAAAATTCTATTTTGTGCCTACATGTGCTCATCACTGGGGACATTATGATGAAGTGAACAGATAAGACCTCTGACTCTTGGAGTTATATTCTATAGGGGAAATCAAATATGGAATGTAAGAGAACTAGTTTGTAAAATAATTTCTAGCAAAAATACTGCTGTTATCAAGGATATGTGGTCTAATTCCTACTAGTGACCATGACTTTGAAAAAGTCTATTTAATTAGTTTATGGTTGATCCTTGAACAACATGGATTTGAACTGCAATGGTCAACCTATATCTGGACATTTTTCAATAGTAAATACTAGAGTATTATATTATAGACCATATATAATCTGCAGACCAGATTATATATGGTCTGCGGTTGGCTGAATCTGCAGATATGGAGGAACCCCAGATATGGAGGGCCAACTATAAGTCATACAAGGATTAACCCTCTGTGTTGTTCAGTTGTCAACTGTACTTACTTATAAAGAAACATAATAATTATATTTATGCTCAGACATTACTGAAAACTGAACAGACCATCAAAACTCATTCCCAAATTCCATCTTTCTCCTTCTCTTCTTGAAGAGGCTTTAAAATATTGATTTAAGCAATGTGCTAGGTCCTCAATTTCTATCTGTCTTTCTGCAATCTCCTTTACATCCTCTCTGGGCCACTGAAACTACTATATGAGAAGTCACTGATGACCTCCAATCCACTTGCAGACCTGGATGTATCTGAAGCCTTTATTTTTCCCCTTGGGCAACTTTATCCTGTCCCATGACTTTACCTACATCCATTCCTCGATTATTGTTTTATATATATTTTGCAAATTGAAATCTCTAGCCATAGCCTTTGTTGTGATATCCATTCTTAACCTTTCAAATGCTTTTGGACATTTTAATGTATGTTTAATGCTGAACATAATTTTAATCAAATATATTTACAAAAGAAGAATTTCTCAGATTGATTAGTTGATTAAATTGTGTTAAATTTTTAATATTAGCTTTAATGTAGAGAATTGAGGGGAAATTGTTTTGTTGACTTAATAATTTTAATTAAAATCTTATTTTTATTAATAGTATCTTCTCAGAAATTAAAGAAATAGTTATCCTCCATTATAGTTTTTACACTCAAAGATGTTTGATAACCAATTCAATTGATTCTTCTTTTAGTTAAATTAGTTCTTATTTATTCCAGACACACTCACCAAATATTTCATGGTCCTTTCCCTCACATGTACATAATTTGAACATTTTCTAAATGATCTCTCTATTCTTCTCTTTCTTCAGTATACATAAATTTATGTACAGTCCAGATTATCAAAAGCCCTATTTAACTCAGGTTCCTTTGAAGAAGATAGAAAAATATTTACAGTCTATACTTCATTGTCTAGAAATAAGTCAAATTTATGCTTAAATACTTGCACATTTTATCTTGCCAACTATACTACCAAGGCTTTGAGGGCATGTTCAGTGGTAGACTTTATTTCCTAAAGAATTTAACATCTGTCTTGCACTTTGTGTGCTCAGTAATCATTAGATTACTGATTTTTCAGTAACAGTTTTAACAAAATTATGCCATATTGTGAAAAAATATATATTTGGCCCAGATGGGGCTGGGAAAATATAACTACAACTTTTTTTCTGCATCAAGAGTATAATAGCAGTAACATACATTAACACCCACACATGAGCATGTGCACTCACACACACACACACACACACAGCGACACATTTTATTTAGTCAAAATAATAAAACAATATTTAGATGTAAAGCCAGCATAAAATTTCACATTTCCTTTATTGTTCTTCCGGTATTTTTATCAATTTTTTTCTTTCTCCTGTATTTGGATGCCTAAGGAATTTTATTAAACTACAGACTATAAATCACTTTCCTTTTTGTCACATGAGAGTGTATATCACTTTGTATTGCATTACTTTTGCATGGATTTTATTAGGATTAATTGGTTTGCATTTCCATTGGAATCTCCTCAGCTTGCTTAATGGATTCTTTTCTACCTAGACCTCAACAGCTTTATCCATGATTCTATTACATGATGAAGTAATGCCTGCTGGCAGTAGTAAAATGCCCTGTGGTATTTCTATTTTTGATACCATATTTCATAGGTTTAGCGCCAACCATAAATAATAGATGTGAAACTGGAAGATAAATTTTGACTTGGAATTTTTACAAGTGCTGAACTAGTTCAGCTTTGTTAAATTTTACTGCTTTTTTTTTTTAAATTTGTAAATGGTAACGTGCTAATTCTGCAGTTTTATGGTGTTTATGTTAACTTTTGAGAACATACATCAGTTAATTGGGATTATATAAAGTATCCTACATTCAGAAAACAACCGTAATTTTTTTTCTTTTATTTCTGCTAAGGAAACTTTACCATAAGTTACATTGTTATTAAAAATCATTCTGTAAACTAAATTACATATTTATGTCTGTAATATGCTACGTGTTGAAAATTGCTTTTCTCCCTCACATTCGTAAATAATGTAGATTTGCATGGTATACAGTTTGGGCTTTTTTGTTCATCCTAAATATTTGGGAAGGACAGGCATGTAAATACACCAGCTGTTCAGGAGCACTAACTTTCAGATCACTAAGTACCAAACCAGCGTGGTAGTAAGGAAAGTAGAAACTACCTGATTTATTCCAGGGAATTATTATTTCATTCGATGATTTTGAATAAAAATATTGGAAATAAGATTTTTCTTGTTTGGACTATTACCTCTGTAATGAAACTATTTTAACCATAAGTTTTGATTGGGATTTTCAATAGTTTTTTAAAGCAATCTTGTATGTAAAAAAGGCAAATTATTCCTGATGTACATCAAGTAAAATCATGTTATTTAGCTTTTACCTTGAGATGATTGCTGTATATTGAAAGAAATAATATGTATATATCTAATATTTAGAAGAAAAAAATATTTTTATTGATGATCAAGGGTTAACATTTTTATTAAATACATAAATTAAATCTTCTCTATCTCTTCAACAGATAATTTTGGAATAAAAATACAAAATACTCAGACTTGACTACATTTTAATAGTTAATCTAAGGGTTGTTCACATTCCATCTGGTAATCATGTTTTCTCTTATTTAGTTTGACAATAATAATATGTTAATGTCTTCCTCATAGAATAGAAATATTTACCAGCAATGTTCACTACATATGTGTTAAAGAAATACAACAATGTTTGGTACCTCTTCTACCTTTAATGAGCTTAACTAAAATTGGAGAGTGACTACATATTTGTGAAAAGCTAACCATAGTCTAAACAACAGTAATGGTATGAAACATGAAAATTCTCATATAAACTGCTGTGTATAAACCAGCAAAGTTCGTTCATCAAAATCTTGGTTGAAGATACAGCTTCTGTTGATCCAGAAGTTTTTTTCACTCTTAGCTTATGTGATAGAGAGATTCTCAAGTTTGTATGCAAAGAAATACAAACAAGGATGTTCATTATACCAATATTTGTACCAGAAAAAAATTTAAAACTGTCCATCAATGTATTAGTATTTTTAGGGCTGCAATAGCAAAATGCCACAGACTGAGTGGTATAAACATCATAAATTTATGTTCTCACAGTTCTGAAAGTTTAAGATCAAATTTCGGCAGTTTACTTTCTCCTGAGGACTCTCTCCTTGGCTTGCAGATAGTTGTCTTCTCGCTGTGTCCTCACATGGACTTTTCTCTGTGTGTTTCCTTGGTATCTCTTCTTCTTCTTATAAGGACACCAGCTATCAGATTAGGGCACACCCTCATGACATCATTTCACCTTAATTACCTCTTTAAAGGTTCTGTCTCCAAATATAGTCACATTGGGGGTAATAGCTTCAATGTATGAATTTGGGGGGGGGCACATTTCCGTCAATAACAATCAACCAAATAAATAAAAATTTTTGGTCTATATACACAGTTAAATATTCAATAGCAATGAAACTAAATTACATCAGTCAGCTTAACCTATACTTATGCTGTGCTAACAAATGATCCCAGTGGCTTACAATAAAGTTTATTACTCTCTCACACTACATCATAGATTAGCCTCTGTCCTGTTTTCCAACCTTTGCACTCTGGAAAAAAATTGACAGAGATATTTCTATAAGGATCATCAAGCTTTTCATGGAAAAGAGAAAGAAATCACAAAGTCATACCACTGACATTCATCACTTTCCTTCACATTTCATTGTCTAAAACAAATCTTATGGCCATTTCTGACATCAACAGGACACATATAATTCTCCCACTGGAGAAGCAGAAAATATTTAATACTTTACAACAGAAAAAAAATTCAGTTTCATTTTGTAGGTGTCAGTATAGATGAATCTCACATGAAAGAGTGATAAAAAGGAAGCTGAAGATGGATACAGCATAATATGGCACTAGCATAAAACACAACTGAATACTTTGAGGATATTTATTTAATTAACATCAGTATAAAGGCACGCAGGGGAAATAGTAAGTACAAAATTGAGGATATTGGTTACTTCTGAAGAGAGTATGAAGATGTGTTTGGGAAGTGGACAAACAGATGTACGTTATATTATTCTATGTATCTTCTTCATGTTTGAAAAGATTCAGTATAAGAACATTATTTTAAAAAACCAGAAATAGTTTTTATGAGGATAATGAGATCTCTATTGGATTTTCTGACATATATTAGTGGTTTATTATTATTTTTATATTGAATTAAATCTGATGGTAAAAGAGTGCATGATAAACTTTCTTAGTTGAAAACTTCTGCAATGTAAAACTTTTTACTGTATTTATGCTTGTATATCTCTTGGACTGTGTGCACTTAAGGAGTTAGTTATAGGACATAATCACTTTTACATGAACTGTGCCTAGAATGGTAAACATATAACTAGAGATAATAAAGCTTCTTTAAATTCAATTTCTTCCTTTATTCTATATTTCAAGTTTTCTAAAGCATGCAAGGATTACTTTTTAAGAGAAAAAAGTAAAATTCCATTTAAATTTCTGTCTTATGCTGCCCAGTAATCAGTGTGCTATTTTATATTTATTTCCTTGACTTTCTCATCACCAATGACCTTCTCCTCCACTTAATTTACTAGCTCTCATGAATAAATCTTCTATATTGTCATTTCTCTATATTTAAAAATATTGCAAGTCAAACATATCGCTTCTGATCACAACCTCTTCAATTTTTCACAAGTACTCAACTTTGGAGTTTTACATATGGATGTGACAAAGTGACAGAAGGGCAAGAAAGTTTAAGATATTGGCAAAAGTGCTATTAAATGGTGAACTATAGCGAATACTGTAGTTATTTAACTAGTACACTTTCCTCAGTTTTTTACTAACAAAATCTCTTTTAGTTGGAAGCAGCACCAGAAGATGAATCAAGACGGGGGTCGGGGAGAGGACACTTCTGGGAACCTTTTTTCTTTTTTACGATAGGAACACCTTTTGGCTGTCCTTTTTCTTCCTTCTTATATGAGATGTTAGTGAGAGGACAATGTTTGGGGCTGCAGGATTCTTCTTCTCACCATTAAAGAAATACCAAAAACTTGGCACAAACACTAACGCCCTGATATTATTGCACTACTGGAGGGACTCAAGTCTTTACCTCCAAATATTTTGTTGCATGAGGAAAATTAATGTACTTTTATAACCCATTCAAAGTCATGCATGAGTTTTGTGTTTAGCCATAATCTAGATTTTAGAGTCAAAGCTAATTAAGTAGGAAAATTTCAAAGGAAATAGACATGCTATACAGATTGGAAGCAAATAGACTAGGTGAAAATTAGGGGAAAGTATTGAGAGCTGGGTTCATAAAATGCAGCCAACTGATCCTAGAGTTGCTTTATAAATTAATAAAAGGCTACCAACTTCAAATGGACCAGAAATATTTCCCAAAATTCTTACTAAGTTTTTCTGTTCAACTTAGTCTTGGTTTCCACAGTGAAATCTTCACTCTCCTCAGACTTCTGTCTTCTGCTACTTCTGAATCCTTGTTTTCCTCAGAAGACATTTCCCTCTTTACAAAGAGAAGAGAAACTCTTCAATGAGAACTTTCTGAACATTGTCTGCAGATCAGTCTTAGAAACTGAGTTCCATCTTCTCCTTCCCTGCCTCCCTCTTAAAATCCAGAGACTCTTCTTTCTCTCATCTAAGAACTACTCTTCCACCATTTCTTAAGGCTCCCATTCCTCCTCATCCAGAATCAGTTTTTATGTATCCTTTCTATTTCCTTTGAAACTCCCACTCAAGTGGCTTTTTAAAAATATCATAAACTCTTTCAAGATGTATCTGACCAAATCTTTTGTCTGTTTTTCTGTTTGGTCGTCCACCTTTTGCTTATTAATTTATAGTTCTTTTATAGAGAATTGTTAGACATATTTATAGTAAATATTTTTCTCACCCTGCCCCATGTATTGCATGCTTTTTTTAATTGAAGTATAGTTGATTTACAGTATTGTGTTAGTTTCAGGTGTACAGCAAAGTGTTTCAGTTATACATATATATTTTTATCAGATTATTTTACATTATAGGTTATTATAAGATACTGAATATAGTTCCCTGTACTATACAATTATTTCTTGTTGCTTATCTATTTTATGCATAGTAGTTTGTATCTTTTAATTCCATGCTCCTAATCTATCCCTCCCCTCTCCCTTTCCCCTTTGCTAATCATAAGTTTATTTTCTGTGTCTGTGAGTGTGTTTCTATATTGGATATAGATTCATTTGTATTATTTTTTAGATTCTACATATAAGTGATATCATATAATATTTGTCTTTTTCTGTATGACTTACTTCACTTACTATGATATTCACTAGGTCCATCCATGTAGCTGCAGATGACAATATTTAATTCTTTTTCATGGACAAATAATATTCCACTGTATGTAATATATACCATATCTTATTAAGCCAATTGTCAGTTGATAGGCACTTGGGTTATTTCCATGTATTGGCTATTTTAAACGGTGCTGATGATATGAACATTGGGGTGCATATATCTTTTAGAATCAGACGTTTTGTCTTTTCCAGATACATGCCCAGGAGTGGGATTGCTGGATCATATGGTAGCTCTTATTTTTCTAAGGCCCTCCATACTGTTTTCCATAGTGGCTGTACTAATTTACATTCCTACCAAAGGTATAGGATGGTTCCCTTTTCTCCACATCCTCTCTAGCATTTATTACTTGTAGACTTTTTGATGATAGCCATTCTGACCAGTGTGAAGTGATAACTTATTGTGGTTTTGATTTGCATTTCTCTAATACTTAGTGATGTTGAACTTTTTTTTTTTTTTTTTTTTTTTTATGTACCTGTTGGCCATCTGTATGTCTTCTTTGGAGAAATGTCTGTTTAGGTCTTCTGCCCATATTTGATTGGAATTTTTTTTTTTTTTGGTATTGAGTTGTATGAGCTGTTTGTATATTTTGGATATTAAACCCTTGTTGTTTGTATCGCTTGCAAATATTTATTGATGGTTTCCTTTGCTGTGCAAAAGCTTTTAAATTTGATAATGTCCCATTTCTTTATTTTTACTTTTATTTCTTCTGCCTTAGGAGACTGATCTAAGAAAATATAGCTACAATATATATCCAAGAATGTTTTGAGTAGATTCTCTTTTAGGAGTTTTATGGTATTGTGTCTTATATTTAGGTCTGTAAACCATTTTTAGTTTATTTTTGTATATGGTTACAGTGTATGTTCTAATTTCATTGATTTACATAAAGCTCTCCAGCTTTCCCAACACCACTTGTTGAAGAGACTGTCTTTACTCCATTGTATATTTCTGCCTCCTTTGTCATAAATTAATTGACTGTAGGTGTGTGGGTTTATTTCTGTGCTCTCTATTGTGTTCCATTTATTTATATATCTGGTTTTGTGCCAATATCACACTGTTTTGCTTACTATAAATTTGCAGTACTGTTTAAGTCAAGAAGATTTATGCGTCCAGCTTTTTTCTTTTTCCTCAGGATCGCTTTGGCAATTCTGGGTCTTTTGTAGTTCCATATAAATTTTAGGATAATTTGTTCTAGTTCTGTGAAAAATCCCAGAATATGGGATTTAATTTTTATTTTGTTCTAGATTCAAGTATAGAAAATAAAAATTTGAAATTTCAAACATACTTTTTAACTCCAAGATGGTTTCCTATGGTTGATTATGTACCAAATTTAACTATATTCTTATAATAGTAATCTATTAGCACAATAATGAAAGAAATACTAGTGTACCAAAATGAACCTAAGTGGTATTACAGTGAGGTATAGTAATATTTTTACACATGAGCATTGTTGTAATATGATAGATTACTTTTTAAGAATATGTTTAAGGACAGCAGCCTAACATATTTTTTTAAAGAGTAGCAAACCAGTGTGGAACAGAAAAACACTTCTGGTTATATTAAGAGTATACTCTGAGACCTTCAAGATGATGGAGGAGTAATACGTGGAGATCACCTTCCTCCCCAGAAATACATCAAAAACACATCTACATGTGGAACAACTCCTACAGAACACCTACTGAACGCTGGCAGAAGACATCAGACTGCCCAAAAGGCAAGAAACTCCACACGTACCTGGGTTGGGCAAAAGAAAAAAGAAAAAACAGATATGAAAGAATAGGGACAGGACCTACACCTCTGGGAGGGAGCTGTGAAGGAGGAAAGGTTTCCACACACTAGGGAGCCCCTTCACTGGCGGAGACAGGGGAGGCAGCGGGGAAACTTCAGAGCCACAGAGGAGAGCGCAGCAATATGGGTGCAGAGAGTAAAGTGGAGAGATTCCTGCACAGAGGATCAGTGCTGACGAGCACTCACCAGCTCACCCACTGGCATGGGTGGGGACTGGGAGCTGAAGCTCGGGATTTGGAGGTCAGATCCCAGAGAGAGGACTGGGGTTGGCTGCGGGAACATTAAAAGGATCATACACCATGATCAAGTGGGGTTTATCCCAGGAATGCAAAGATTCTTCAATATACACAAATTAATTAATGTGGTAAACCACATTAACAAATTGAAGAATAAAAACCATATGAACATCTCAATAGATGCAGGAAAAGCTTTTGACAAAATTCAACACCCATTTATGATAAAAGCCCTTCAGAAAATAGGCATAGAGAGAACTTACCTCAACATAATAAAGGGCATATATGACAAGCTCACAGCCAACATCATTCTCACTGGTGAAAAACTGAAATCATTTCCACTAAGATCAGAAACAAGACAGTTGTCCACTCTCACCAATATTATTCAACATAGTTTTGGAAGTTTTAGCCACAGCAATCAGAGATGAAAAAGAAATAAAAGGAATCCAAATTGGAAAAGAAGAAGTAACGTTGTCACTGTTTGCAGATGACATGATACTATACATAGAGAATCCTAAAGATTCTACCAGAAAACTACTAGAGCTAATCAATGAATTTGGTAAATGAGGAGTATACAAAATTAATGCACATAAATCTCTTGCATTCCTATAAACTAATGATGAAACTTCTGAAAGAGAAATTAAGGAAACACTCCCATTTACCATAGCAACAAAAGGAATAAAATACCTAGGAATAAACCTACTCAAGGAGACAAAAAACTGTATGCAGAAAAGTATAAGACACGGATGGAAGAAATTAAAGGTGATACAAACACATGGAGAGATATACCATGTTCTTGGATTGGAAGAATTAACATTGTGAAAATGGCTATACTTCCCAAAGCAATCTACAGATTCAGTGCAATCCCTATCAAACTACCAAAGGCATTTTTCACAGAACTAGAACAAAAGTTTTCACAATTTGTATGGTGAGACAAAAGACCCCAAATTGCCAAAGCAATCTTGAAAAAGAAAAACAGAGCTGGAGGAATCAGGCTTCTGGAATTCAGAATATACTACAAACCTACAGTAATCAAGACAGTATGGTACTGGCACAAAAACAGAAATATAGATAAATGGAACAGTATAGAAAGCCCAGAGATAAACCCATGCACATATGGTCACCTTATTTTTGACAAAGGAGGCAAGAATACACAATGGAGAAAAGAATGCCTTTTCAATAAATGGTGCTGGGAAAACTAAACAACTACATGTGAAGAATGAAATTAGAACAGTTCCTTACACCATACACAAAAATAAACACAAAATGGATTAGATACCTAAATGTAAGACCAGACACTATAAAACTATTAGAAGAAAACATAGGCAGAACAATCTATGACATAAATCACAGCAAGATCCTTTTGGGCCCACCTCCTAGAGAAATGCAAATAAAAACAAAAATAAATAAATTAGACCTAATGAAACTTAAAAGCTTTTGCACCAGAAAGGAAAACATAAATAAGACAAAAAGGTAACCCTCAGAATGAGAGAAAATATTTGCAAACAAGGCAACTGACAAAGGATTAATCTCCAAAACTGACAAGAAGCTCATGCAACTCAATATTTAAAAAGCCAGCAACCTAATCCAAAAATGGGCAGAAGACCTAAATAGATATTTCTCCAAAGAAGACATACAGATTGGCAACAAACACATGAAAGGATGCTCAACATCACTAATCATTAGAGAAATTCATATCAAAACTACAATGAGGTATCACCTCACACAAGTCACAATGGCCATCATCAAAAAAATCTACAAACAATAAATGCTGCAGAGGGTGTGGAGAAAAGGGAACCCTCTTGCACTGTTGGTGGGAATGTAAACTGATACAGCCACTATGGAAAACAGTATGGAGGTTCCTTAAAAAACTAAAAATAGAACTATCATACAAGCCAGCAATCCCACTACTGGGTGTATACCCTGAGAAAACCATAATTCAAAAACAGTCATGTACCACAATGTTCATTGCAGCTCTATTTACAATAGCCAGGGCAGGGAAGTAACCCATTGACAGATGAATGGATAAAGAAGATGTGGCACATATATACTATGGAATATTACTCAGCCATAAAAAGAAATGAAATTGAGTTATTTGTACTGAGGTGGATGGACATAGACACTGTCATACAGAGTGAAGTAAGTCAGAAAGAGGAAAACAAATACCATATACTAACACGTATATAAGGAATAAAAATAAAAGGTTCTGAAGGACCTAAGGGCAGGATAGGAATAAAGACACAGAAGTACAGAATGGACTTGAGGACATGGGGAGGGGAAAGGGTAAACTGGGAAGAAGTGAGAGAGTGGCGTGGACATATATACACTACCAAATGTAAAATAGATATTTAGTGGGAAGCAACCACATAGCACAGGGAGATCAGCTCAGTGCTTTTTGACCTCCTAGAGGGGTAGGATATGGAGGATAGGAGGGAGACACAAGAGGGAGGAGATATGGTATATATGTATATGTCTAGCTGATTCTCTTTGTTATAAAGCAGAAACCAACACAGTATTGTAAAGCACTTATAGTCCAGTAAAGATGTTTAGAAAAAAAAGGAAAAGAAAAAAAAATGTATATTCTGTAGAATAGGATTTAATAAATTATTTTAAGGGATTGTGGTATATTATATATCTAGAAATCAGTTTTAGAAAGGTATCAAATGAAATACATTTTCATATTTGTAGTAACATATCCATGTTTTTCATAGAAAATCCTAGTTTTCAGTTTTATAACATCTTAAAATATGGAAGTGTCCTGTATTATTCTCTTTAAAAAGTCATTTAGTTTTGGCTGAGTTCAACATTTCAAAATTATAACTGGGAAAAACATATTTTTCTATAAATAATAACCACAGTAATTTCAAATGTATTTTTGTCTGTATGAAACCTAAGAGCCAGTATTATAGGAATTTTTGAGACTCTACAACAGAAGGATAATAACATAAAGGAAAATATTCCATACCTTTTCAATTTTACATGTTCTTCATGAAATAAATTGAACTATCATATCATAGCAAAATTATTACTGTATGCTTTTGTTTATCTCTTTTTTGCAAAAGGGAAAATTATACTTTCTCCACATGCTTACAAAGATAATGTGGCATACAAGGGATAACACAAGAGAAAAAAATTCAAATCATCTGGAAATATGGAATTCTGTCCAAGCAGTTTAGATGTTACTGACTGGTAAGACTGGTTAATTGTACTGATAGTTTCTCTAAAACATTTCCAACCTGAGTGAAAATGAATCAATATTTACTGATGAAAGATTATACATCTTTGAAAGAAGCAGACAAACTCTGAAATTAGTCTCTTACTACCTGAAACAAACTCCTGTTAGTGTACAGTCTGTGGGATGAAGAATAAAATAGCATTACCTTTGACTTGTAATTGATTTTCGTTTTTAGAAGATACTAAACTAATCAATAACAGTTATGATGACAGGAACTAGGGTCTCACGTTCAGAAGTTCACTAAAAAATATTCTCTATATTCAAAGGAATGTGAAGGTAATAGGCACGCGCTCTCTGCCATAAAATGCCTCTTCAAATAGCTACAGTGATGTGCAAATCAATATATGTCCAAGGCAATGGGTGATATGTAGAATCTTCCAATTGAGTACAATAGTATAAAGTGATAGTAAAATCAAAACTCTGAATTTCAGTGAGACTGCTTTTGACTGTAAGTATAGCAGAGTCAACTATAATGGATAAAATAAGAATGTATATTTGCTCAAACAACTAGAAGTCCAGAGGTACAATTGATTCCATCTAGCTAAATCCATTGGATCTAGTCTGTATCTCTGCAATTTCCCAAACTATGAGTTCATCTATCTTCATTCCTAAGGTAGTGTCCTTCATGAGAACAAAACAACTATGGAATGTCAAAGCTTCACAATCACATAGCACAAAATTACCAGACTGAGAAATTATATCTTCTGGTGGTTTATTTTAGGAAATAGAAAACTTCTTTATCTTTAGCCCCCAGCAAACCCCTATTTCACCTCTTTGTCTCAGAGTCAGCAATAAGCCAATCCTAGAAGCAAAGGGATTTTGTAGTTAATTGGTTTAGGGATTACCATTGGATTTATCAGGCTCCTCCCTCGACATGTAGATGAAGGAAGCTTTCCCTTTTCTATGAAGAAAATATGGTAACCTGAAAAAACAATGAGAGTACTCCCCAAATTAGAAATAAGAGTTTCATATATTGGCAAATAAAAATATTATTAAGCTCTATTTTTTAGCTATACTAAAATAATAAAAATTATACTCAAAAGGAAAGTATAAGCTTTGTCTATAAGAGGAATTGTCAAAAACAAAAACAAAAAACAGTGGCCAGGTAAAATCTGCTATCTATTCACACATTCATTCTTTAATGACGTCTTCTCCTCATTGAGATTATATTCTAGTTAGGAAGATAAATCAATAATTAAATGAACAAAATAACTATATAATGCTAAAGATCTATGAAAGAAATAAACCAGGAACTATGATAGAGAATAATAGGTAGAAGGTCGGACTACTTTTTCTAGAATGACCAGAGAAAGATTACCTGAGGAGACAACATTTAAACTTAAATATGAATGTTGAAAAACAAATAAAGAGCAATGGAATAGAGAAGGTTGCTTGAGAAAGAGGAAACAATGGGTAAAATCTCCTTGATACACACACACATTCTGGCCTGTGGAATCAGAACTCACTCTGTTAAGGGTGAAAGTGAGGAAGGAGAGACTTACAATAACGAAACAATTCAAAATAAGTATGTAAAGTTGATCAGTGCTTTCAACAGAAATAAGTGGGGAAGGGTTGAATAAGATGGGAATCATGGGGATAGGAAAAGGTTGGACACGTTAAGAGTGATCAGGAAAGAGCTTCAAAGAAAAGGTGAAATTTGAACAAACACCAGAAGGAAATGAAAGAATAAACCATTCATGGATCTAGAGGAAAACTGGCTTAGGCAGAGGGAAATGGAAATACAAACACACAAGATGAGAGCTTGCCTGATGTTTTTGATAAAAGCAAAAAGGTCAAGTAGCTAAAGCAAAATGAGCAAGTTGGGAGAGAAGAAGGAGCTGAAGTATTGTAGGACTTTGTAGGTCTTGGTAAGAACTTTCGCTTTTACTCCAAGATCAAAGCCACTGGAGGATGAGTTGAATAAGAGCAACAATGATCTACATGATCTGACAGATTTAAAAGATCACTCAGGCTGCTGTGTTGTGAATTAGAATACAAGGGGGCAAAGGCAAAATGGGGCCTTATTAGTATGCTGTTGAAAAATCTAAGTAGTAGATAACAATTGGGACAAAGCAGTAACAGCGGAGGTGGTTGGGAATGGTTGAATTCTGGATATGTATTAAAGCAAAAATGGAAAGGAAAGGATTTCCTGATGGATTAGATGTGGGTCTGAGAAAAAGTATCTAATCTATTAGGGAAAAAAATGACAAGTTCTAAATTTCTAGGGGAAATGGCTATTTCCATGTATATATAAATATAAATAATGTAACAAGATAAAAATTGCTTCATGTATTGTAATTCTTCACGTCTTTTTCAATAAATTTTATTACTTTTAACAAAGAGAATCGCATAATGGTGAGCCTAACTTTACTTCTGGAAATAAGTTATTCTGTGATAAGTAAACAATGAGCAATTATACCGGCATTATTTTTACAAGTATTATTAGTTTATTTGTTTTGTTTTGTTTTTAATTTTTATTGGAGTATAGTTGATTTACAATGTTATTTTAGTTTCAGGTATACAGCCAAGTGACTCAGTTAGATATATATCCACTGTTTTTTAGGTTGTATTCCCATATAGGTCATTACAGAGTATTGAGTAGACTTCCCTGTACTATACAGCAGGTTCTTAGTAATCTATATTATATATGGCAGTGTGTATGTGTCAATCCCAATGTCCTAATTTATCCTTCCCCCACCTTACCTCCTGGTAACCATAACTTTGTTTTGTACATCTGTAACTCTATTTCTGTTTTATAGATAAGTTCATTTGTACCCTTTTTAAAATTTCACATATAAGTGATATCATATATTTGTCTTTCTGTGTCTGACTTACTTCATTCAGTATGACAATCTCTGGGTCCTTCCATATTGCTGCAAATGGCATTATTTTGTTCTTTTTTATGGCTGAGTAATATTCCATTGTATATATGTATCACATCTTCTTATCCACTCCTCTATTGATGGATATTTAGATTGTTTCTGTGTCCCGGCTATTGTAAATAGTGCTGCAATGAATATTGGGGTGCATGTATGCTTTCGAATTATGGTTTTCTCAGGATATATGCCCAGAAGTGGGATTGCTAGATCATATGGTAGCTCTATATTTAGTTTTTTAAGGAACCTCCGTACTGTTCTCCATAGTGGCTGTACCAAGTTACATTCCCACCAATAATGTAGGAGGGTTCCCTTCTCTCCACACCCTCTCCAGCATTTATTGTTTGTAGATTTTTTTGATGATGGCCATTCTGACCAGTGTGAGCTGATACCTCACTGTAGTTTTGACTTGCATTTCCCTAATAATTAGTGATGTTGAGCATCTTTTCACGTACTTTTTAGCCATCTGTATGTCTTCTTGGAGAAATGTCTATTTAGATCTTTCACCCATGTTTTGATTGGGTTGTTTGTTTTTTCAATTTGAGCTGCATGAGCTATTTGTATATTTTGGAGATTAATCCCTTGTCAGTTGCTTTATTTGCAAATATTTTCTCCCATTCTGAAGGTTGTCTTTTCATCTGGTTTATAGTTTCCTTTGCTGTGCAAAAGATTTTAAGTTTCATGAAGTCACATTTGTTTATTTTTGTTTTTATTTCCATTACTCCAGGAGGTGAATCAAAAAAGATATTGCTGTGATTTATGTCAAAGATGTCTGCCTATGTTTTCCTCTAGGAGTTTTACAGTATCTGGTCTTACATTTAGGTCTTTAATCCATTTTGAGTTTGTTTTTGTGTATGGTGTTAGGGAGTGTTCTCATTTCATTAGTTTATATGTGGCTGTCCAGTTTTCCCAGCACCACTTATTGAAGAGGCTCTCTTTTCTCCGTTATGTATTCTTGCCTGCTTTGTAATAGATTAGATGACCAAAGGTGCTCTGGACTTTCTGTCCTGTTCCATTGATCTATATTTCTGTTCTCATGCCAGTACCATACTATCTTGATTACTGTTGCTTTGTAATATAGTCTGATGTCAGGGATCCAGATTCCTCCAGCTCCGTTTTTCTTTCTCAAGATTGCTTTTGTTATTCATGGTCTTTTGTATTTCCATACAAATTGTAAAAATTTTGTCCTAATTCTGTGAAAAATGCCATTGGTAATTCGATAGGGATTACATTAATCTGAAGATCGCTTTGGATAGTATAGTCATTTTCACCATGTTGGTTTTTCCAATCCAAGAACATGGTATATCTCTCCATCTTTTGTGTAGTCTTTTATTTCTTTCATCAGTATCTTATATTTTTCTGAGTACAGGTCTTTTGCCTCCTTAGGTAGGTTTATTACTAGGTATTTTATTCTTTTTGATGCAGTGGTAAATGGGATTGTTTCCTTGATTTCTCTTTCTGATATTTTGTTGTTAGTGTATATGAATGCAAGAGATTTCTGTGCATTAATTTTGTATGTGGTAACTTTACCAAATTCATTGATGTACTCTAGTAGTTTTCTGGTAGCATCTTTGGGATTTTCTGTGTATAATATCATGTCATCTGCAAAGAGTGACAGTTTTACTTTTTCTTTTCCAATTTGGATTCCTTTTATTTCTTCTCCTTCTCTGATTGCTGTGTCTAGGACTTCCAAAATTATGTTGAATGATAGTGGTGAGAGTGGACATCCTTGTCTTGTTCCTCATCTTAGAGGAAATGGTTTCAGTTTTTCACCATTGAGAATAATGTTGGCTGTGGGTTTGTCATATATGGTCTTTATTATGTTGAGGTAGGGTCCCTCTGTGCCCACTATCTGGAGAGTATTTATGATAAATGGGTGTTGAAATTTGTCAAAAGCTTTTTCTGCATCCATTGAGGTTATCATATGGTTTTTATTCTTCAATTTGTTAATGTGGTGTATCACATTGATTGATTTGTGTATATTGAAGAATCCTTACATCCCTGGGGTAAATCCCACTTGATCATTGTGTATGATCCTTTTAATGTGATGCTGGATTTTGTTTGCTAGCATTTTGTTGAGGATTTTTGCATCTATGTTCATCAGTGATATTGGCCTGTAGTTTTCTTTTTTTGTGACATCTTTGGTTTTGGCATCAGGGTGATGGTGGCCTTGTAGAATGAGCTTGGGAGTGTTTCTTCCTCTGCAATTTTTTGGAAGAGTTTCAGATGGGTAGGGGTTAACTCTTCTCTCGATGTTTTAGAGACCAAATATTTAGTCCATCCTGTCCTGCACTTTTGTTTGTTGGCGGATTTTTAATCACAGTGTCAATTTCAATACTTGTGATTGGTCTGTTCATATTTTCCATTTCTTCCTGGTTCAGTCTTGGAAGTTTGCACCTTTCTAAGAATTTGTCCATTTCTTCTAGCTTGTGCATTTTATTGGTGTATAGTTGCTTGTAGTGTTCACTTATGATCCTTTGTATTTCTGTGGTGTCCAATGTAACGTCTCCTTTTCATTTCTAACTTAGATTTGAGTCCTCTCCCTTTTTTCTTGATGAGGCTTGCTAAAGATTTATCAATTTTCTTCTCAAAGAACCAGCTTTTAGTTTCATTGAGCTTTGCAATTGTTTTCTTCATCTCTATTTCATTTATTTCTACTCTGATCTTTATGATTTCTTTCCTTCTACTAACTTTGGGTTTTGTTTGTTCTTCTTTCTCTAGTTGCTTTAGGTATCACGTTAGGTTGTTTATTTGAGATTTTTCTTGTTTCTTGAGGTAGGAGTGTATTGCTATAAACTTCCCTCTTAGAACTGCTTTTGCTGCATCCCATGCGTTTTGGATCATCGTGTTTTTGTTGTCATTTGTCTCTAGGTATTTTTTGCTTTCTTCTTTGATTTCTTCAATGATCCATTTAGTAACATATTGTGTAGCCTCCACGTGTTTGTGTTTTTTTACAGTAGTTTTTCCCTGTATAGCATTGTAGTTGGAAAACATGTGTGATATGATTTCAGTTTTCTTAAATTTACTGAGGCTCAATTTGTGACCCAAGATGTGTTCCACGTGCACTTGAGAAGAAAGTGCATTCTGCTGCTTTTGGATGGAATGCTCTATAAATATCAGTTAAGTCCATCTTGTCTAATGTGTCATTTAAGGCTTGTGTTTCCTTATTAATTTTCTCTCTGGATGTTCTGTCCATTGGTGTAAGTGGGGTGTTAAAGTCTCCCACTATTACTATGCTATTGTTGATTTCCCCTTTTATGGCTGTTAAGATTTGCCTTATGTATTGAGGTACAACTACATTGGGTTCATATATATTTACAATTGTTATGTCTTCTTCTTATATTTATCCCTTGATCATTATGTAGTGTCCTTCCTTGTCTCTTGTAATAGTCTTTATTTTCAAGTCTATCTTGTTAGATATGAGTATTCCTACTCCAGCTTTCTTTTGATTTCCATTTGCATGGAATACCTTTTTCCGTCCCCTCATTTCAGTCTTCATGTGTCCCTAGGTCTGAATTGGGCCTCTTGTAGACCGCATATATATGGGTCTTGATTTTGTATCCGTTCACCCATTCTTTGTATTTTGGTTGGAGTATTTAATCCATTTACATTTAAGGTAATTATCAATATGCATGTTCCTGTTGCCATTTCCTTAATTGTTTTGGATTTGTTTTTGTAAGTTTTTTTCTTCCCTTCCATTTTTTATTCTCTTGTAGTTTGGTGACCATCTTTAGTGTTGTGTTTGGGTTGCTTTTTCTTTTGTGTGTGTTTATCTATTGTAGTTGTTTGGTTTGCATTTCCCATGGGGTTTAGATAAAACAGTCTATACATATACAAGCTTGTTTTAGTTTCTGGTATCTTAACTTCAAATGCAGTCCCCATTTTCTACATTTGTAATTTCCTCACAGTTGTTGGTTTTGATATCATATTTGTGTTTGGATGGTTTCCCACTTTTACTCTATGTTTGTCTTCAGAGCACTTTCCCATTTGTTATTTTCTTGTTTCTAGTTTTGGCCTCTTTTTTTTTTTTTTTTTCCTCCTGCCTAGTAAAGTTCCTTTAGCATTTTTGTTGTAAAGCTGATTTGGTTGTGCTGAAGTCTCTTAGCCTTTGCTTGTCTATAAAGCTTTTGATTTCTCCATCAAATTTGAATGAGATCCTTGCTGGGTAGAGTATTCTTTGTTGTAGGTTTTTCCCTTTTATCACTTTAAATATATCATGTCACTCCCTTCTGGCCTGCAGAGTTTCTGCTGAAAAATCAGCTGATAACCTTATGGTGATTCCCTTGTATGCTATTTGTTGCTTTGCTCTTAATATTATTTCTTTGTATTTAATTTTTGTTAGTTTGATTAATATGTGTCTCAGCGTGTTACTCCTTGGGTTTATCCTGTATGGGACTCTCTGTGCTTCCTAGACTTGGGTGACTTTTTCTTTTCCATATTAGGGATGTTTCCAACTACAATCTCTTCAAATATATTCTCAGGCCCTTTCTCTTTTTCCTCTTCTTCTGGGACCCCTATAATTCGAATGTTGGTGTGTTTAATGTTGTCCCAGAGTTCTCTGAAACTGTCCTCATTTCTTTTCGTTCTTTTTTCTTTATTCTGTTCTGCAGAAGTGATTTCCATCATTCTGTCTTCCAGCTCACTTATCCATTCTTCTGTCTCAGTTATTCTCCTATTGATTTCTTCTAGTGTACTTTTCATCTCTGTTTGTTTGTTCTTAATTCTTCTATGTTGTTGTTAAACATTTCTTGTTTCTTCTTGATCCATGCCTCCATTCTTTTTCTGAGATTTGGATCATGTTTACTACCATTACTCTGAATTCTTCTTCGGATAGATTGCCTATCTCCTTGTCGTTTAGTTGTTCTTGTATGTTTTTATCTGGCTCCATGTTCTGCAACATGTTTCTTTGTTGTCTCATTTTGTCTAACTTACTGTGTTTGTGGTCTCCTTCCTGCAGGCAACAGGATTGTAGTTCCTCTTGCTTCTTGTGTCTGCACCCTTGTAGGTGAGTTTGGTCCAGAGGCTTGTGCCATTATCCCCTTGATAGGGAGTTTGACTGGTGTTGTGGTGACCAGAGCCTGCCTTAGAGATTGAGCAGGGCCTCCCTTTTGCTCTGTGGTTGTCACCGCCCTGCCACGGGTGGGGTCTGCTCCCTAGTTGTTGGAGTAGAGGCCCCCAGATCTGTTTCTTAGCTGTGTTTGTGATCTGTGGTGCAAGGTAGGTTGATTGGAGCACTCCCATCAGGAGAGAAGCCACTGAGTATTCCTCCTCTGAAGCCATTCACCTGTGAATGTGCTCTGTTGTGTCCCATGTCACACATTGTGTGGGCTCACAAAGTATACTGTTGCTGGCACTGCTTTCAGTCCCACCCTAACTGTGGGTATGCCAGCAATTGGCCCTGGTGACTCTAGGGCATTGCTTTCACCAGGCCACCAGCACAGATCCACTGAGGTCAGGTCCCAGGACTGCCGTAGTCGTGCACCTGGACCCACTCTGGGAGCTATGGAGGTAGCTTAGACTCTGACCTGACCCAACCCCCAAGTTTATGTGCTCACAAAGCCCACAGCTGCTAAAGCCATACCTGTCCCAGCTGCAGGAGCACTTGTCCTTCCAGATGTTTCACAGGTGCTGAATATAGGAAGCCATCAGCAGAGGTGTAACTCCACTGTTCATGTACCCACAAGGAGGTTTCAACTCTTCTTCCTTAGTCACACAGCCCCTGGGGCTCAGCTGGGTTTTCTGCCTCACCTCTGCATGTGTTCCTCCCACTGGAGTCTGCTCCAGATGTTGCAGGAGCACACGAACCTGTCAGGCAGGAAGGGGCCAAGGTAGTGATTGATATGAGCAGGCTGCCCAGACGGGAGATGCTGGGATATCAATTGGATTGTGCATGCCCATCAGGCAGCGATCAGGACTGGCAGGTTGCCCAGGTCAGGAGGGCTGTGGAAGAGGTGATGGCAGGGGTGTGTGAGCTGGTGGGAACCCTCCCTAGTGCATGTGGAGTCAGGGGTTGGCATGTGAGGAGAGAGGCTGCAATGGCAGCCTGTCACTCAGCAGTGGTGCTTTGCTTCTGTGGCGGTCCGGGCTTGTCACTCAGCAGTGGTGCTTTGCTTCTGTGGCGGTCCGGGCTTCCTCCATGAGCATTTCTGGTTGCGGAGCTCCTGAATCCCATCCCTACAGGCTGTCTCCTCACAGCCAACAGCAGTCCCCTCCCCAGGTCTGCTCTCCAAACCCCACATTCTAGCACCCAGCCCCCGTGCGCACCCACAGTCACCCATCTTGGGTTGGGGCACACAGGACTGTGGCATGGACCATCTGTGTAGGGCTCAGTCTGTCCTGCCTGCCACAGACTGGTTTCTGCACTCTCCTCTGAGCCTCCAAAGCTCCCCTTCTGTCCTAACTGTTCTCCCTGCCGGTGAGAGACTTCCCCAATTCCCCCCTCCCAGCTCCCCACCATGGGCTCAGGTTCCATCCTGTTTCCTCCCCTCTTCCTTTTCCCTTCTTCTTTCTTTCATCCTACCCAGTTACATGGGGATTTTTCTTGTCCTTTTATGTGTCTGAGGTCCTCTGCTAGTGTTCAGTAGGTGTTCTGTGAGAATTGTTCCATTTGTAGATGGATTCTTGATGTGTTTGTGGGGAGAGAGAAACTCTACCTACTCCTACTCCCCTTCCATCTTGGAAAATCCAAGTATTATTTCTAACAAGGTAGGATGCTTGTTTGTAAAAGTTTTGTACAGATGTATAATGAATGAAAGTACAAAAGAAATGAGTGAAGAAAAAAGGGAGAAAAAATTTTTAAATGATCTTAAAATATTGACATAGACCATATATACTAAATGTAAATAAATTGAAAAGGTTTTTCTTTTTAGTTTAAGTTTTTATTGATGTATAATACATGCACAGGGAAAAATTCTTACACCATAAGCAAACTGTTGAGGAATTTTCACTTGATAAGCACAACCTTGTAACTCGTACTACTCAAAAGAAATATAAAATAAGTGATAGCTCAGAAACCATTTTGTTGCTCTTTCAATCACTATCCCATTTGGTAACGACCATCCTGACATATAGAAGTATAAATTGGTTTAATATTTTGCATATAAATGGATTTACTTAATATGTACTCTTTTGTGTCTGGCTTCATTAGCTCAACATAACATTTGAAAGATTCATCTATATTGATGGGTAGAATTGTCAATTACATCAGTGCATTTGTGATAGATTGCATTTCCAAAGATGGCCAGAGCAGTATATCCCAGACCACATAGTCTTCTGTAAAATGGGCTAACCAATTCCAAAGGATGGATTCTAATTCCTCTCCCCTTGAATCATGGTGACCTTAGTCACTTGCTTGTAATCAATACTTCGTGGCTTAAGGGATTGTGTGTGACTCGTGACTTCTAAGGCTAAGGCAGAAGAAACTTTTTAGCTTTTACATTGGTTTCTTGAAACACTACCTCTTTGAATACTCCCTCTAGGGACTCTACCTTCTTAGAATGAAGCAGAAATGCTCAGAGAGGAGCACGAGCCACATTCAGAGGTTCTAGTTGAGGATAGTCTTAGTAATGTCAATTAGACATTAAACATGTGAGTGAAGAAGCCTTCAGAAACTTTTGATTCCCAGACACTGTAGTCATTCCCAGTTACTGGAATCTTTCTAGCTGAGGACCTACACATCATAGAACAGAGAAAATCCATCCCCACTGTAACCAATTCCAATTCTTGATTCATAGTACTTGTGATCATGTTTATTATTTTAATCTACTAAATTTGGAATGCTTTTGTAGGCAGCACGTGACAATTGGAAACTTTAGTATCCATTCTTTGAATGTCCCACAATTTATTAAGTCAGCTATGGATGAGAATTTGGATTGTATCCAGTTTGTGGCCTTTATGAAAGTGCTTCTGTGAATATTATAGAGTTTATTGTTGAACCTGTGTATATATTTTCATTGGATGTATAAACAGGGATAGAATTAATAGGGTATTCATTTATCAGGTTAGGAGATGGAACTAAATAATTTTCCACAGTAGATGTAACAATTTGCATTCCTACAAGTAGTATATGAGTTCTGATTATTCAAGATCCTTGTCCACATTTAATTTTTTAAATCATTTTTAATTTTAGCTATTCTACTGGATATGGAGTGGTATCACATTGTGGTTTTAATTTGCATTTTCCTGTTGTCTTAGTTGTGAGCAGCTTTTCATATGTTAGTTGGCCATTTGGATATCCACTTTTCAAAAGTTAGTCTTTAACTCATATCTCAAAGTTTTCTTTCTTATTATTTTAAAGAATTATTTATATATTCTGGGTATATATATTAAGTATAATTTCTCATACTCTGTGGGTTGCCCTGTCACTCTCTTAATCAAGTCTTGAAAGAATAAGAAATACTCATATTAACATAGTCCATTTTATCATTTTTTTCTTTTAAAGCTTTTTATACACAATTTTTAAAATTGATACTTAAACCAAAGTCATAAAGTTATTCTCCTCTAGAAGTTTTATTGTTCTACCTATCAAATTTAGGTTTTCAATACAACTGGGATTTTTGTGTTTGATGTAAGATAGAAATTCTGTGTGTGGAAAAGACAAAAAATAAGAGCTCTACTTTGCTTATTGATAACCATTTATTAAGTAGACCATCATTTCTTAATGCTCTACATTGCTACCTTTGTCATAAATCACTATTACATTTCAAAACTCCATCATTGCTCACTGGTACTTGTCCAGTAGTTCCTCACCAGTCAGCCTGGGCTAACTGCTCTCAAACTACTTCTAAAAGCTAGAAATATGACAATATCAGTCTTCTACTTTTCAGCTTTCAATGTTTTTTAATGCCTAAAACAGTTTTTCTCCCAGTGCAAACCTTAAAAATTCAAATTCTGTGAGTCTTCCATCTACCAAAATGAATCAGATGGGGAAAAGAGTTGATGGTAGCAGAGTTCTTAGGAATCTTCATTTTTAAAAGAAGTGCAAGGATGTTTTATGCACTTAGAAATATGAAAACCACTAGTTTAGCAAATTAAGACTAACTTCCAGAGTGTAAATAGAAATATACAAGGCCTTCTATGATTTAGTTCCTATTTACTTCACCTATTTTATGTTCTACTCATACTCATTTATATCTCCATTTACTCTTAATGTTCCGAAAAACACCAACAATTTTAGTGCTTCACACACATGCCATGCTACATAATCCATCTGCGTCTTTGTGTATATGGTGCCATATACGTTTAACATACCACCACCACCCTACAAAGGTCTAGTAAACCCTTGTTACATTTCAAAATCCAGTCAGTAATTATCCTTCCTGTTCTGCCTTCACTGATAATTGTTCTGTAATCTCCTCAATTCTCACACAACAATAATGTATCACTCTCACTTCTTCAGTACTCCTGCAACTTGAAAATACTTTAATTATTGCATGTGTCTATCTTTCCTATAAAATTCCAAATTCCTTGCTGACAGGGCCATGCACAATATCTGATATGTAATATATATAACATATTTTTAACTGGAGCTAAGACCACATTAATGTTATTTTTATGAAAGCATATTTTCAAATTAATCATTTAGGGAAATAGGACATTGGATTAAATTTTGTAGTTTAAAATTATAAACCATTAATCTAAGAAAATAATATTAGAACATCATGGTCACATATAACACTCAGCCTATGATTAAAATAATGAATTTTATTTCTTACTGTGGAAAAAGCCACATTGTTTATAATTAACTTCTATTTGCCAGACTTATTTACAAACAGAACTGTTTTGCTTCTGATAGTTTGCTCTCTAGAGCTGAACAATGATTAACAGAAGAGCAAAACCTGTTTAAGAATCTCAGTCCTGATGAACAACTGCCTTTGTTAATCTTAACATTCTTATCCCTTTTGCTGTAAAGAATTTATTCATCTATACTTATTAGAAATTAGTAGAAAAATTCATTAAAACTAAGACTCTATACAACTCTTTTTGAAAAGATTATCCTCTAAAATATTTTTAAAAGTTATATATGGCTGACTGGTAAAAAGGACAAATCTTAGGTTTTCTTTCAAACTTTATATGCTCTCGTGTTTAAATTTTGCAGTTTAATAACTTCAGCCAAGTGGAAGCAGTATGAAGCAGGGGATTTCACTGCTTTTATAATGTGGTCAGATTCCAGTTTATCCTGTAAAACATTTCCTGAGCCTCTGCAGTTTGTATTTGAGTACCTTGAGGAAAAGGAAATGAAGATTGTGCTTATTGCACCTCCTTCATATAGCACACAGCAATGCTGAACACATACCTGTCACTTAATAAATTCTTTCTTAATGAGTATTAGTTACTGTGTCAACTGTGCACACTAAAATTATGGAGCACTGATGAAATTAATAGGAACATGTAGCAAGGGACAACATGGGTTAGAGCAGAGATTGCCAAATGACTCTCATAGTCCTTGCTTATGTGAACTAGAAGCATGTGTTCAAGATTTCTAAAACGCCATATTCATGCATGACATATACTCATGCCATATACATTTTTATTATATAGGTAATATGTGTATAGAAAGTCTGCATTCAAACGTTCTTAAATGAAAGTATGTACATTATGCAGAAATGGTCTGTCCGCCTCACCTTGTAATTCCTCTGGCAGAAGCAGATTGTAGGTAAGAGGATGTTTAGTTTGTCCTTGAAATTATGATATTCCTGCCTAGGGCTATATGCAAATACAATATAAAAACCATTTAGGAAGCTGCAATTGCTCTAAGGCCATCCTGCTTTGATTTGGCTCAGTCTCTAATCCACTTTCTTAAGGCTCTTGTGTGCAGATTTGAACCTGGTGCTCACCTGCTATCCAACCAGATGCCTTGCTTACTGAAAGCCTCTGGAAGGCTCTGTGTGGTTGTTCTAGTCCCTCTACTCCAAATGGATAAAATGAGACTGATTGAGGGAAAACAAAATACTTAGCACTGAGGCCATTGTCGAGCAACTGTTCTCATTCACATATAATTTAACTGTACTAACACCAAGTCAAAAAAATGAATATCAAACACTCATTTTATTACATACTTTTCAACATATATTATTTTATTTAATATTTTTATAAGAATGTATGGTATAGTAATACATGCTTTTTACAGCTATATAGGCTAAGGGTCAATGAAATTAAATAATATGCTTAATATTAATAGTAAAAAAAGTTGTGTGAACAGGACTAAATTCAAGCTGACTTTAAAGTAAATAGTTAATCTGCCTCACCTCACTATTTTCTTTTTTTTTTACATCTTTATTGGTGTATAATTGCTTTACATTGTTGTGTTAGTTTCTGCTGTATAACAAAGTGAATCAGCTATATGTATACATATATCCCCATATCCCTCTTGCATCTCCCTCCCACCTTCCCTATCCCACCCCTCTAGGTGGTCACAAAGCACTGAGCTGATCTCCCTATGCTATGCAGCTGCTTCCCACTAGCTATCTATTTTACCTTTGATAGTGTATATATGTCCATGCCACCTCTCACTTTGTCCCAGCTTACCCTTCCCCCTTTCTGTGTCCTAAAGGCCTTTCTCTAAGTCTGCACCTTTATTCCTGTCCTGCCCCTAGGTTCTTCAGAACCTTCTTTTTTCTTAGATTCCATATACATGTGTTAGCATACGGTATTTGTTTTTCTCTTTCTGACTTACTTCACTCTGTATGACAGACTCTAGGTCCATCCACCTCACTACAAATAACTCAATTTCATTTCTTTTTATGTCTGAGTAATATTCCATTGTATATATGTGCCACATCTTCTTTATCCATTCATCTGTCAGTGGACACCCAGGTTGCTTCCATGTCCTGGCTATTGTAAATAGTGCTGCAATGCACATTGTGGTACATGTCTCTTTTTGAATTATGGTTTTCTCAGGGTATATTCCCAGTAGTGGGATTTCTGGGTCATATGTTAGTTCTATTTTTAGTTTTTTAAGGAACTTCCATACTGTTTTCCATAGTGGCTGTATCAATTTACATTTCCACCAACAGTGCAAGAGTGTTCCCTTTTCTCCACACCCTCTCCAATATTTAGTGTTTGTAGATTTTTTGATGATGGCCATTCTGACGGGTGTGAGGTGATACCTCATTGTAGTTTTGATTTGCATTTCTCTAATGATTAGTGATGTTGAGCATCCTTTCACGTGTTTGTTGGCAGTCTGTATATCTTCTTTGGAGAAATGTCTATTTATGTCTTCTGCCCATTTTTGGATTGGATTGTTTGTTTTTTGTTATTGAGCTGCATGAGCTGCTTGTATATTTTGAAGATTAAACCTTTGTCAGTTGCTTCATTTGCAAATAGTTGCTCCCATTCTGAGTGTTGTCTTTTTGTGACCTTTATGGTTTCCTTTGTTGTGCAAAAGCTTTTAAGTTTCATTAGGTCCCATTTGTTTATTTTTGCTTTTATTCCATTGCTCTAGGAGGTGGGTCAAAAAGGATCTTGTTGTGATTTATGTCATAGAGTGTTCTGCCTATGTTTTTCTCTGAATTTTATAGTGTCTGGCCTTACATTTAGCTCTTTAATCTGTTTTGAGTTTATTTTTGTGTATGGTTGTGTATTGTTCTAGTTTCATTCTTTTACATGCAGCTGTCCAGCTTTCCCAGCACCACTTATTGAAGAGGCTGTCTTTTTGACATTGTATATTCTTGCCTCCTTTATCAAAGATAAGGTGAACATATGTGCATGGGTTTATCTCTGGGCTTTCTATCCTGTTCCATGGATCTATATTTTTGTTTTTGTGCCAGTACCATACTATCTTGATTACTGTAGCTTTGTAGAATAGTCTGAAGTCAGGAAGCCTGATTCCTCCAGCTCCATTTTTCTTTCTCAAGATTGCATTGGCTATTTGGAGTCTTTTGTGTTTCCATACAAATTGTGAAATTTTTTGTTCTAGTTCTGTGAAAAATGCCATTGGTAGTTTGATAGGGATTGCATTGAATCTGTAGATTGCTTTGGGTAGTATAGTCATTTTCACAATGCTGATTCTTCCAATCCAAGAACATGGTATATCTCTCCATCTGTTTGTATCATGTTTAATTTCTTTCATCACTGTCTTATAGTTTTCTGCAAACAGGTCTATTGTCTCCTTAGGTAGGTTTATTCCTAGATATTTTATTCTTTTTGTTGCAGTGGTAAATGAGAGTGTTTACTTAATTTCTCTTTCAGATTTTTCATCATTAATGTATAAGAATGCAGAAGATTTCTGTGCATTAATTTTGTATCCTGCTAATTTACCAGATTCATTGAGTAGCTCTTAGTAGTTTTCTGTTAGCATCTTTAGGATTCTCTATGTAAAGTATCATGTCATCTGCAAACAGTGACAGTTTTACTTCTGCTTTTCAAATTCAGATTCCTTTTGTTTCTTTTCTTTCTCTGACTGCTGTGGCTAAAGCTTCCAAAACTATGTTGAATAATAGTGGTGAGGGTGGGCAAACTTATCTTGTTCCTGATCTTAGTGGAAATGGTTTAAGTTTTTCACCATTGAGAACAATGTTGGCTGTGGGTTTGTCATACCTGGCCTTTATTATGTTGAGGTAAGTCCCTCTATGCCTACTTTCTGAGAGTTTTTATCATAAATGTATGTTGAATGTTGTCAAAAGCTTTTTCTGCAACTATTGAGATTATCATATGGTTTTTCTCCTTCAGTTTGTTAATATGGTGTATCATATTGAAGAATCCTTGCATTCCTGGGATAAACCCCACTTGATCATGGTGTATGATCCTTTTAATGTGCTGTTGATTCTGTTTGCTAGTATTTTGCTGAGGATTTTTGCATATATGTTCATCAGTGATATTGGCCTGTAGTTTTCTTTTTTTGTGACATCTTTCTCTGGTTTTGGCATCAGGATGATGGTGGCCACATAGAATGAGTTTAGGAGTGTTCATCCCTCTGCTATATTTTGGAAGAGTTTGAGAGGGATAGGTGTTAGCTCTTCCCTAAATGTTTGATAGAATTCACCTGTGAAGCCATCTGGACCTTGACGTTTTTTTGTTAGAAGATTTTTAATCACAGTTTCAATTTCAGTGATTGTGATTAGTTTGTTTATATTTTCTCTTTCTTCCTGGTTCAGTCTCTGAAGGTTGTGCTTTTCAAAGAATTTGTCCATTTCTTCCAGGTTGTCCATTTTATTGGCATAGTGTTGCTTGTAGTAATCTCTCATGATCCTTTATATTTCTGCCATGTCAGTTGTTACTGGTCCATTTTCATTTCTAATTCTGTTGATTTGAGTCTTCTCCCTTTTCTTCTTGATGAGTCTGGCTAATGGTTTATCAATTTTGTTTATCTTCTCAAAGATCCAGCTTTTAGTTTTATTGACCTTTTGTATCATTTCCTTCATTTCTTCTTCATTTATTTCTGATCTGATCTTTATGATTTCTTTCCTTCTGCTAACTTTGGGGGTCTTTTTGTTCTTGTTTTTCTAATTGCTTTATGTGTACAAATACAAGGACTCTAAATGATAAGCTACTAAATAACAAACAGATCACTAAAAAAATCAAAGAAGAAATCAAAAAATACCTGGAAACAAATGACAATGAAAACACGATGATCTAAAACCTATGGGATGCAGCAAAAGCAGTTCTAAGAGGGAAGGTTATAGTAATACCATCCTATCTCTAGAAACAAGAAAAATCTCAAATAAACAACATCACCTCACTACATTGATCCCACTGATGTGACAGTGGTTTATAGGTAATTTAAATACTAAAGCTGAACAGATATGCCCTGTGACCCAGCAATCACACTTTTGGTTTACATATGACACAGAAATGTGTACATACTTTCACCAAACACATGTACATATATTCATAATAGTATAATTTGCAGTATGAAAAAGCTAGAAATAACCTAGATTGTCCAATAATAGAATCAATAAATCATCATATATTCATTCAGTGGAATATAATACAATGCAAAAAATTAGTTTATTGGCAGTGACAACCATATGGGAAAATTGACAAACCAAATGATATTGAAAGAAGCCATTCAAAATTAAAAAGTACAGTATGATACCATTCTTGTAAAGTTCCAAAATAGTCTAAACTAAACTGTGGTGTAGTGGGTGGGCTGCATCTGGTTGCTGGATTCTGGATGCTACTTCTGTGCTATTTATTGACCCAGGTTATGGTTACATGGATGTATTCACTTTGTGAAAATTCATCAACTTATAATATGTACACTTTCGTGTATGCATGTGGAATACTCATGTAAAATTTACTCCCCACTCCTCCAAAATGGGTAAATACAATAAACAGTTATAGGGAGCAGGATATTACGTGAAAGAAAATATATTTCCTCTAATTTTATTATTTTCATATACTCCTAGAAATATAAAATGACAAAGTAAAATAATAAGTATATAAGTAATTTACATAACATCTGATTAAGAATTTGTAACATAGTGATTTTTAAATAATATATCTCAGATAATAGCTCAAGACTACTGTTTTCTGATCTAAATGTAAATGAAGTTTTGTGGGAGCTCCTTATTCTTTTAAATATCCCAACGATTTTTAGTGGTTAGAGATGACATATATTTTCTTTACTTCCATTCAATTGTCCTACTTCCTTTGAATTAATTAAAATGATAGATGCTTTCACTGTTACATCCTGAGACAAAGATACCATGGAAAACAGCTTCAGTCTTTGATTTTCCCCCCAGATAAAAACAACTCAAATATATAAGTGTCTGTGTATTTAGTACACTTCACTGAAGATTAGCAATATGGAAAGATGAGGTGAAGCATAAATTTAGCCTTCCTTGTTTCTAAAACATCTCTCTAATATTTTTGTCAACTGAGATCTCAGCTTTTAAAGGGAAAAGGAAAGGAGGATGGGAAAGAGAGAGAGACAAGGTGGGGAGAGAGGGAAAAAGGGAGAGAGAGAAGAGACAGAAGAGAGAGACAGGAGAGGGAGAGACACACACACACAGGGAGGGAGAGAGGGAGAGAGAGAGAGAGAGAGAGAGAGAGAAATTGACAGAGAGAACCAGTTGATTTTCCTATGCAGAGTATTCTCTCTCTTCCTCTAGGTCCGATCAGATGGACTCCAAAGGAAGAACTCAATTCCATAGTGGAGCTCTTAGCCTCCCTGAGAATAGCCAAAAGTCATAAGTATGTACATTTTCCCCTAAAGGATGGTCATCTATTCAGGATCTTACCCATTTTTTTTCTATTCCACTATTGAATATAAGTGAAAGGAAGCAGTAGAAAAATTATTTCTATTAATACAATTAATTATGCATAAACATTAGAAGGCAGAAGAAATTATTACCAGTTTTAATTTTAATAATTCCCCTTTGTATTTTTATTAACAGGATACAACAACTTCAACATTAATTTCTAATGGTATATGCCACCATGAGCAAATTCATTTTAGCCTTATGATAAAATGAATAGAAATAAATACATACTATATGTTTAAAAGCTATTATTAAAGTATTATAGAGAAGAATATTCTTTTCAATTATTCTGAAAAATGTATATGCTTTCATATACTTCTAAGGTTTTGTTTACAATTGCATATAGGTTTACTCAATTTCTCACCAACAATAGTAAGACAGTAAAAACTACAATTATAGACCATATTTTAAAACGTTTAATCATTATTGAAATGTAGTTCTTATTCTATGCATAAAATCTTATTTTGAGAAAATGTATGGCATACATACAAGGAAACACTTCTATGTACTTAGCGTTCAGTATTAAGCAAATATTACTATAGAAGAGTTAACTACTGGGATTTAGCAAGACATTTTGGATTCTCCAGCACTTATTTGTAATATTTGTGTTTAGGAGAGGGAAGAGGGTATTTAACATAATTTTTAAAATAGAAAATACATTCACATATTACAGAAATTAGCAACTACATGATAGTGACTACATATGCACTTAATTTATCAGAACCTAATGATTAACAATACTTTGAGCAATTTATTCCTTAGTAACAAAAGGATCTTAGAAATGTTAACATCACTACTATACTCTCAGTTGATTTTGAAATAGTATCATTATTGTAATTCTATCTATTTTTTTAACTGCACATATAATTATCACTGTTTAATACAATTGATATTTGTTAAGATCTATTCTCAAATTTACCAGTTTATTTTTGCTCCATTTGTTCTTGTATCACAGGCATCCCTTCTGAGATCACCTTCCTTCTGCCTGAAGGACAGCCTTTCAAATTTCCTTTAATAATGGCAAGCTCTGTGTAGGTCTGAAAACATCTTTGGGAGTATAGATTTCTAGGTTGAAACTTTTTTTCTCAGTATCCTGGCTTCCATTGTTGCTGTTTACAAGTGAGCTATCAGTCTTACTATCACTCCTTGAAGAATATTTTTTCCCTTAGACAGGTTTTAGGATTTTCTCTTTGAATTTTTCTTTTATTGTTCAGTTTCACTTTGTCATCCTTAAATGTAAATGTTTTTCTATTTATCTAGCTTGGGATTCATTGGGCTTCTTGAATCTGTGGCTTCTGTCCCTTAATTCTGGAAAATTCTTACCCATTATCTCTTCAGTATTGCATCTGACACATTCTTGATATTCTTTTACTATGGTTAGGCTTTCTTACTTATTCACCATGTTGCCTAACTTATTTTAAATATTTCCAGTCTTTGTCACTATCTGTTGTATTCTGGATAATTTTACTGCTCCAGTTTTCAGGTCCTTTGTTGTATTATGAACTGTATTTAATCAGCTTGTAAAACCATTTACTCAGTTTTTCTTTTAGATTACTCCATATTTAATTTACTCAATTTCTCTTTCCTTTTTTTCCCCCCAAATCAGAGAGGTCACTGTACATAGTGTCTATTTTCTATAGAAGTTTTGAAGACTAGAAATATTAAAGTAAGCAGAGCTATTTTGTGTGTCTGATATTTATTATATTTAAGGCTTTGTAGGTCTATGTTTGCTATCTGTTTTTAAAAACTGATTATCACTCATGGTGCTTTTTCCTTGGGTATCCTTTTATTTTTTTATTCTAAGCTTCAGGTTTTTCTTGAAAAAATTTTGTTAAAATACTTTGAGTCTAGGATGAAGTTTTATTTCTCTAGAGAGAAACAATTTGCTTTGAGCATTTTTATTCCTTTTTAGCAAGATGGTTTGTCTGAATAAACTAGTCTGCCATAATATTGGAAATGAAAGTCCTCATGCCATCAATTACTATATCTTTAACACATAAATAAAATTTAACCTAAAAATGTATGTTGCTTTAGTGAGTACATCCTTTAGCTAATGTTCAAGTTTTAGTACTAATTTGTTTTCTCTTAGGGACATAAGAGAAAGACTTATTTGTAGCTTTTCTTTATTTTCTCTCTTACTCTTTTTAATTTGTTTTCTTCTATTTCTGTTCTTTAGGACAGAATTTTTCATGTTCTCCTTATCTGAAAACATATTCTATATTTTGAAAAAAATTTACTTTCTTAAAACAGCTTTATTGAGGCATAAATGATATTTTTAAAAAACTGAACATATTTATTGGATACAATTTGGTGAGTTTGGGGATATGATGAATATGTTTATTGCCTTGACTGGGTGTCTGAGAAGTTTTACTCTTCATTTTCACATTTCACTGTCTTACTTTTGCGATTGCTCAGAAGCTTAGTTAGTCCACTGTGGGTCTCAGTAAAAAGGTTCTGAGGCAAAACCACAAATACCTATTTAATTTCTAGGGAAACTGAAACATTCAACTTTTGTAGAAAAGATTAAAAACAACAACTTGAGGCAGCATAACTAAATGAATAAAAGAGAAAAAGTTTAAAGATGAACAATGCCTCTCTTTTCTTTTTTTAATTTATAAAACTAAACGCTGATGCTTAAAGATGGAGAGGCAGATTCAGTCGGAAGTTTGATCACAATTTTGAACATATTTTCTAACCAGTTTAATGGATTTAAATGTTTATAGCAGTATGTCACTATAATGTTTCATTTCACTTTAAAAGCTCATAATATATCATTAGATCTGAACCATTTATCACTACTATCTTTCAGGAAAGTCATATAGGAAGTGAATGGAGGAAACAATGAGGACAAGTTTGAAAATATTTTTTCCTTGTATGGTAAGCAGGTGAGGTAAAGGAGAATGGAGAAGGAAGAGTTGTTAAGGCATCTAGCCCCTATTATATGCTCATAAAAATAATGTCTCCACTAATAAAAGCTTCGAAGAAAATGCAAGTTAGTATTTTGGCAAGGTCTCCATAATTAAGGAGGGAGTGTGAAATAATAGAAAAATTTCTGCTATTTGTCTGCTTGGTGATCCTGGACAGGTTAATTTTTTCCATCTCAGTTTCTCTCTGTGTAAAAGGGGAGTGATAATATTGACTTTTTCAAACTACTAGAAATATCTAAAATAATGTATGTAAAATACTATATGCATACTAGGGATTGGAGAATGTGTATCTCCTGTTATTAATGTTGATTTTCTTGTGATTAATTTGATCCTCCTGCATTTCATATGTGTATATCTCACAGCTAAAATTATATTAATTCCGTTCTCTTTCATTCAAACAGTTATTTAGTCGGTACAGTGGGTTGCATTGTGCTAGTCTAGAGCACGCAGGAGGCTAAAGAGTCAGTGCAAGGGATCTGTAATTCATACAAGGAACACATTTTTTTCTGGAGACTGAATAAATAACATCATCCACATATAAGTACTACTGTTTTCCAATGCATGAGGTTGTGATTAATAAAGATGATTAAAGACATTTTTAAGGAGAGGGCTCTTTATTTATCCTTTGTTTTAAAATGATCACTAGAGATGAACACATGCTGGCTGAGAAGAGTTGGATGCATAAGCATATATAAATGCATATATGTTCACATGAGCAAAAAAGGGAATAAGCACAGGGAAGGAAACTGATAGTTACAGTAACTAATCATTACTAATCATGCAGTAAGAACATTTAACAAATATTAATTGAGCACTTTGAACCAGGCACAGAACTAAGTTCTGGTCCAAGTTAGGATTATAAATACTTAACAGGTAAACATGATTATATGTGACTCTCGGATAGGAAGAAGAGAAGAAGTGTTGTACAACTCCTATCTTTAGTTTCCTGCAGTGTTTCCTCAGGTAGTTCAATCAGGCCAGAACAATGTATCTATCCATCCAGACCAAAGTCCATGATATGTGCTAGCAGGTGTTTGTAGCCCAGAAATTGTGTGTTAATAGCAATCATCCTCAGAGTTTCCACTTGTCTTCACACCCTGCTTATCACAGGAAGGTGAAACTCAAAACAAGAAACTGTTTTTTATACATCAGTGAATTTATTTAATTGTTTTTGAAAAATTTTACTAGTGAAACTGCTGTCTTTAGGCACTAAAATAGCATTTTTTAAAACAAGATTTGTGAATCAGTATCTTATTTTTCAAGGAATTCTAATTTGCTAGAATATAGTTTATAAACTCTTCAGCAATCTTTTCCATTGAGACTAAGGAAACTATACACACATAGATTTTTCCCTGACTCATTATGCCTACAAATCATACCTAATCTTCGGTCGTCAACTCTACTCAAGTTCCAATGTCTTCTAGCAATTGTTTAAGTTTTTTATTGAAAGATCTAAATTGTGGACATAAGCCCCAATCTTGGCTGATTTATTGCCATTAAACTTATTATATATGGAGTTATTTAGATTTAGATGTGAAAATCCAGGGTAGTTTTATTTGAAAGAAGTACTATAGCTTCTCCCAAATTTCTTGTTTTTATATGTTCAGATGAGAATATTATCTAAATAGAGACATGTAATTCATCTGTCAGTTTTGCCTAAAATTTATTTAGAAAAACAATGAAGATATGTAACAGAATTAATATTTTTAGCTTTTTTTAAACTACATTTCCACCTCTGTCTGAAAAGAATAAAATCTATCGTTCTTCATTCTCAAACCCTTCCTCACTATCTAAATCTCCATGCTATCATTTTTTAATTTTAAAGAATGGATAAAAATTAACTAGAGTGATAGCTACAATTCAGATGGATTCATAAGGAAAGTATATCTTAATAAAATTTCACTTGGTTTCTAAAGCATTATTGTGAAAATACTGATTTTCACTGATAATTTCTATTTGCCACAAATGATTTGAAAAAAAAGTCAGCTAGTGATCAGGTAATTCTATAATTAATAAAAACTTTTAACCCAATCTTTTTGAATAAATAACTTACAAAATCCTAAACAACTACAAGGAAGTCATATACATTCATACTCTGAATATTTTGTGGTCATGTTATCTACGTCCTTATGAGACATAATTTTTTTGCATTTTTGTTTTGTTTTGTTTTTTTTACCTCTGGTGAGTTTTTTTTTAAATAAATTTATTTATTCATTTATTTAATTTTTGGCTGCATTGGGTCTTTGCTGCTGCATGCAGGTTTCCTCTAGTTGCTGAGAGCGGGGGCTACTCTTTGTTGTGGTGCGTGGGATTCTCATTGTGGTGGCTTCTCTTGTTGTGGACAGTGGGCTCTAGGCACACAGGCTTCAGCAGTTGTGGCACATGGGCTTCAGTAGTTGTGATTCACGGGCTCTAGAGCGCAGGCTCAGTAGTTGTCGTGCATGGGCTTAGTTGCTCGGTAGCATGTGGAATCTTCCTTGACCAGGGCTCAAACCTGTGTCCCCTGCATTAGCAGGTGGATTCTTTTTTTTTTTTTTTTTTTTGGTGGTACGCGGGCCTCTCACTGTTGTGGCCTCTCCCGTTGCAGAGCACAGGCTCCGGATGCGCAGGCCCAGCGGCCATGGCTCACGGGCCCAGCCGCTCCATGGCATGTGGGATCTTCCTGGACCGGGACACAAACCTGTGTCCCCTGTATCGGCAGGCGGACTCTCAACCACTGCGCCACCAGGGAAGCCCAGCAGGTGGATTCTTAACCACTGCGGCACCAGGGAAACCCCCCTCTGGTGAGTTTTTAAATATTTTAAATTTCTTAATTTTATTTCCCTTTGGAATTGACTATATATTTTTCATAAGTGATTTAAAATGCTTTTGTAGTTTCTTTTATGAATCATTTCCTAAGCATTCATAAATGGTGCATGAGAGAGTGGCATGAACATATATACACTACCAAATGTAAAATAGATAGCTAGTGGGAAGCAGCCACATAGCACAGGGAGTTCACCTCGGTGCTTTGTGACCACCTAGAGGGATGGGATAGGGAAGGTGGGCGGGAGACGCAAGAGGGAGGAGATATGGGGATATATGTATACATATAGCTGATTCACTTTGTTATACAGCAGAAACTAATGCAACACTGTAAAGCAGTTATACTTCAATAAAGATGTTTAAAAAAAAAGATTAAATGAATTCATGCATGTAAAGGTCTTAGAAGAATGTCTAACACATAAGTTCTATGGAAGCTTTACTTCTGTTTTACTATTAAGAATAATAATAAATAAACAATGACTTTGTTTATTTGTTATGTCATTGTTCTACGAGTTAAAAAATAAATAAAATGATGCCTGAAATAATTAAGCTGTAGGGAAATGACTCAAAAACAAACAAAAAAAGATAAGCCTTTCTTATCCAAACAAGGGAAAAAAATGACAGGCAATCTACTGGTCAAAGAGAAAAACAGGTTCTTAAAGTCCAATCAAAAAGCATTTAGATGTGAAGGAAGTTGTAATATAATCAACAGTATTAATATATCAAAAAAGTAATATATTACTGTAACAAGGATGGTCAATTGAGATACCTAGAAAATAGAGTGATGAGAGAGCAACAGTTTGACACTATTTATTCAATGTATCCCCCAACCAGTTTTGAGGGATGCTAGTATTGTGAACACTCTATTCTGGGAGGTGATCACTGCTATGTGACACAAAGGGTTCACTGTACCTGTGATAATCTCACCTCCTTTCGCTCAGGCATGTTCACCAAAACAACTTTCTGATTTTTTATTCCAGTTTTTTTTAGGTTTTACAATTTTAGAAATGAAGTGCCCTGGATAGAGGGCAGAAAAATTTCAGTAATTGTAAAATAATAATCTAGTGAAATGTTGGTATATTGACCATATAGTTTATTCATCATTCTTTTATAATGTTAAGAATTTAAGGACTTCCCTGGTAGTCCAGTGGTTAAGACTCCGTTCTTCCACTGCAGGGGGCATGGGTTCCGTCCTTGGTGTGGGAACTAAAATCCTGCATGCCATGTGGCATGGCCAAAAACAAAAAAGAATGTAATTAAATACAACCAGTCCACACCTGTTGGCATTCAAGTGGAGTTAAGAAGCTTAATTGAGTTTTTGCACATACATGGTAAGAATAGAATAATCTGTGCTAAGGGATTCACTCCCAAATGGGACACAGTGCCAAATAGATAGTCCATCTTCCTTTCTGTATCAATTTTATGATCGTGAGAGATCTTGCAGGAAGTCCTCTTCTGTGAAGTCCAGTTCTCCAAAATATTTCAATTTCCTTTCAATTTGAAAAGTATAAATCTTACATCAGCTATGGGGTACAATCTCCTGTGTATACCATGTCACCCCAGCTCCCAATAAAAATATGCTTTATTATCTAAATATACTAACCTGCCCTAATGTTTTAAATATTCTCAACTGATTCTAAGTTTTGTTTGTTTCATTTTAATGAGGAAACTGCATTTATTTATTTATCTTTTAAACACTGAAGATAGATGACAGTTGGGGGGGTGTTAATTGCAGTAAGAACATTTAACATGTGACATACCCTCTTAACAAAATTTTAAGTGCACAATACAGTATTGTTAACTACCTGCACAGTGTTGGACAGCAGGTCTCTAAAACTTACTCATTTTGCATAACAGAAACTATATCCATTGAACAGCAACTTTCATTTTCCCCTCCCCCCAGTCTCTGGTAACCATTCTACTCCCTATTGCTATAAACTTTGCTATTTTAGATATCTCGTATAAGTGGAATCATGTACTGTTCTTCTGTGTTCTTCTGTGGCTGGCTTTAGCAATAGTCAGGAAAAGTACTAAACTATTTGATGAACTGGGCCTCTGTCTCACCCAAAATTTTTTGGAGGGAATCTTTCTCCACAATACAGGAATACACCTCAAGACCCAATGAATAAGCATGAAATTTTAACAAGAATTTTTAATTCTTTCTATCCCCACCACTATCTTTTGTTATTTTCAGAATTTTCACTGAACTGACCAGACTTTTTATTTAACTAGAAACATGCTGTCTGTGTTTTGGCTACAACAGCAAGTATTTAAGCACAACTATGTTTTTTGTTTTGTTTTTACATTTCTGTGTATTTTGAGTAGAAAGAGGTAAGAAGAAGTGCTATTCTGTCCCCCAAAATAGCCAGTTGCTTATTTTTATGTCTCTGTCTACTGTATTGTATAAGAGATAATCCAGGGCTCTTTGATTCCCTCAGGTCTTTGCTGCTACTAATACTCCGTGATAGGAGGTAACTCTGACAGAAATATTGTTTGCTGTAGTTTATTTGTTTCACTAACACCAAAAAATACCTGTAAACGTGAAAACAAACTCTGAAGTCCTGAGATACCACATATTTCTATAAAAATATTCTTTCTTAACATTTAAACTTAATTTTCCAAGATGATTTATTTATGTATCCCCAGGTTGCTTATGTTAAATTAACAAATAGCCAACCTTAAACTTAACAAAAAGGAGCATTCCTCTATGACCTAATTGGTACAGCAAGTGCATTTGGAATCCTTTGCTTAGATATAGAGTTACCCCTTTGCCAGTGGCAATAGCCATGGAGTAGAATATTTCAGCACCTTGAGTGACATTGTGATATCTCCCGCTCTATCTGCTTTGGCTATATGTTAAGAGATTAAAAATTCTGAGAAAAAAGAAAAATTTTAAAAGTTGGCAGCCCCTGGCAATATTCATTAAAAAGCATGACACAGAAGTTGAAAAGCTCATCTTGGAACTACAGTCAGCATTAATACAACAGGGCTTCAGCACTTTACCAGAAAATGCGACACCTCTAGGCATTCTTTGAATTCTGATTGCCGGCCAAAGCAGAGCACCAAAGGTCAAAAATAGTAAGAAAAATTGATCTTCTGTCAGCAACCTAAATGACCCCATAATCTTTCCCTACTTGAAAACTATTAGTAAGCTGTGAAAAGACTTGGGAGAAGGAAATTTGGTAGAAACATCTTTCCTGAGATCCTTCCAAGATACTCACTATTCTCAAATATCTTAGAGAATTGTGTACCCATGGATGCTTAGGGAAAATAATAAGAAACAGAATGCTTTATGTCTGCAATATAAGAGGTACTATGCTGAGCACCTTAAATGGACAATTCTATTTAGTTCTTAAAACAACACTATGAGGTAGATACTATTATTTCCCCCATTTTACAAGTGATGAAACTGAGGTGAAATGAAATTAAATAACTTGCTCAAGACTACATCGCTAGTAGATGATAGAAGTGAGGCTCAAACCAAGTAGTCTAACGCCAAATCTTGCTTACCTAACTACTATAATACATTGCCTCAAAATAACATCAAAATATAAAAATTCAAACTCTTGTCTCTCATATGCCAAAGAGAGGCTACTCCTTTCCTTTAAATATACCCCAAAATGACTATGAAAAAACTAAGTGTTGAAAAGGCTCAATCATTTGACAAGAAAACAAGCAACTAATTATGTGAAATCCCCTTTCCTCAAGAATATCGTTTAACCTTTGGTACTCTCTATAACCACGTAATTTCTTTCCCACAAACATTTTTCTAATTATCCCTTTTCATTGTCCTTCACCAATATGAAGAGGCTTTTCTTATTATTACTGTATTTCTCCTCAAACAGAGAGTCCTTGGAGATAGTTATGCTCCTATATTTTAGAAAGACTAGGTTCATTAAGCAGATCTTGTACATTTTCTAAGTATAACACTTGATACCATGCCGTTGATGAAGTAAATAAGGAATCCATTTGCTCTGCCAGAAGCTTCATTAATTCTTGTAAAATGTGGCAGAAGTTCAATAATACAGGGAGGCATTCTAAAGTTCTACCAGGAGATAAATATAAATACTGGATTGCATAGTTATGCTCAACCAAATGGGTTAGAACTGAAAAAAATATTTATGACACCACACCTTAGGCTAGGATTTTTAAAGATTCATACAGACATAAAATATATCTATGGAATAATTATTTTCTCATTAATTTTCATGTTTCATTTTAGGTATCTTTTTAATGATAGTCAATAAAATTAGCTCATTGTTTGAATTGGATTTTACATATGTATTTTACCAGAATCACTTTTATGATGCAAATTATTTTCTTTTAAAAAAAGTGTCAATGATTTAGCCTGACTCCCTTTACAAACCTATTTTAAATTTATCAAGGATTTGTAATTCAAAAGAGCGAGTATTTAGGTCATTGCTAAGCACATTAACAGCAGCATTATCTTGCCACCAAGTGGTAGTTTCTGAATTGCATTGTCAGAGTTTGTTGTAATTTCACAAATATGTCTTCTATATCATCTTTAATATTTGCTAAGAAATCATCAAACCCATTGTGAAGGTGAAATTAGCAGTAGCTAATGATATATGCTTTTCCAAAAATATTCATATTTAAGGTGTTTATGATAAAAGGACTTGGTATTCGTTCTTCCCAGTTTGTTGTGTTGACTCAAATTCCATCAAGTTTTAAAGTACCCAAGATAAACAGAAGGTGATTAGATGTAAGTACTCTAAGAGCTTCATTAAGGACTTTGAATTTGAAGGCATGGTATCATCCTTTAATCTCTGTTAAGGATTTAATACTGTCCTTCCAAAAGATATGGTGAAGCCTTAACCCCCCCCCCCCCACCAGTACCTCAGGATATGACCTTATTTGGAAATAGAGTCATTGCAGATCAAATTAGTTAAAATGAGGTCATATTGGAATAGAGAGATCCCCTAATCCAATATGACTGGTGTCCTTACGAGAAGAGGGGAATTTGGATTAGATTGATACACCTTCAAACCATGGAATAGCAAGGATTGCTGGTTTCAGAGAGCCCTAATGAGATTGTGATTTTGGACTTCTAACCTCCAGACCTGTGAGACCACAAATTTCTGTTATTTTAAGCCACCTACTTTGTGGTACCTTGTTATAGCAGCCTCAGAAAACTAATGTAATTTCCCTTTCAAATTTAAAATATTTGTGCTGGATAACTAGTTAGAAACTGATGCTGAGAAGGCAAAGATTGATAGAAATGCTTAGTCTTAACTGAGTTTCTCAAACAAGAAACATCTTTACTGAATTCTTAGTTCATGTATTGTTATCAAGGGATAAAAATCAATACAGTTTCAGAGAAGTGAATGTCAATGTAGAACTGAGAGTGAACAAAACAACTGAGGTGACCATCTAAGTTGGCTAATTTGCTTTATCCAAAAGAAAAATAAACTTCTCATATGTTTAGTCCAAGAGGGAGTTTTGCAAATAGAAGTTAGACTCTTACCCTCCCACAAAGACTGAGAGATAGGAAGGCTATCTTCCCTAATGAGTACATTTCTAAGAGAAAGTTCTCAGGTCTGCGAGAAAGATAGCCTTGTTTCTGTAAATTGGGAAGAGGCTTTTAAAATGATTCATATCTCAAAGGGGCAGAAAAAGAATCGTGAAAAAGTGCAAGTATGTGTTTTCTAAATAAATGTTCTAGGAAAAAGGAAGACCTCTGTGGTTAGGCCTGGGTGAGAAGGAAATCAGGGGCCTAGAGGCACAAAGAAGGCTTTGCCAAGTCTAGTTAAGCAGAGGGAAATGTGAAGGCCTTCTTTTCATGTCAGAGAGGAAGAAATTGTCCTCTATCTTCCTAGGTTCTTCTGGCTGGTTTATGAATTAAGTTAATGTGATACATATTAACAGGAGGAAATCATATAAAAGTTTAATACCATGTATACCTGAGAGAGATCCAGGAAAATTGAGTAACCTGCCAAAATGGCTCAAACCCTTACCTTAAATATCATCTTCAGCTAAAGACAAAAGAGAACGTTGGGGGTAGTGGTTTGGGACTTCAGAGGGGAAGAAAGAGATTGAGATGGAGATAGAAAAGCAAATGTTTGATAAACAAATGTTTGCTGGGCCATACAGAGACAGTGGGACACAGAGAGGAATTTAACAGACTTTGCTAGGTTCCTCCCTGTCTACATGCCTAGTTCATACTATAGTTATCTATGGTGATATCTCCCTTCCTGGAACAGGCCTTCTATCTACATTCTTTAGGCAGTTAGGGGGAAGGTCAAAGGTTCTTCCTGAGTCTCTCTGGGCCTTGATTGTTTTCAGCTTAAGAAAATCCACATGCCAAAGACATTTTGAGGTGAAAAGTTCTGCTCCCTTACAGTCACTCCTTATGCTTAGTTCTTTTCATACATGATAGAGGCTATGGGTATCATTCTCAAGGTCTTCCTCTCACTCAGGTTCAATCCCAAAGTCTTTGGTTTTTATCTCCCAAATGTTTACATGGTCTTTCCCTTTCAAATTATCCCCAGATTCTCTATCATTGGTCAAGTGCTCTCTCATGCTCTGGCCAGGACCATAATAATAGCCTCTTACTGATCCTTTTTTCTCTATCTACTTTCTTATCACTGTGACTATTTTAGAATTTAGACTTGTTTCTTGTCACTTGGTTGCTTAAAGTCTGTCACTAATACCTCATGTCAAAAGGTACAAAATCCAAGCTTTGAGGAACTTCATTAATATTGGAATATTTGTGTTCATTCCTTGCAAAACAAATGTCATTAACCATGTAAGAGGAAAGTAACCAAATACAGACTGACTTGATAGAACTGCCTTCTTATAGTCAATCTGTGCTGATAACTAACTTTATGACATTGAGGAAGTTTTGTAACCTTTGGTAACAGGACCATGTAATCAATCAAAGTTAAATTAGAAAAGGGACCTCCTGCTCTCCAATTCCACAGTTTATTTTGCCGAATGGGATTGGTAGCACAAATTTTCCTTCTTTGGTCTTTTACTTTTTGGTTAATTATGTCTCCTAAGGATACAGGACGGCACAGCACCAAGGAGATTATATATACAATAATTTCAGGGACTTTACTTTTTTCTTAAAACGTTTGTGAAGAAAAAAAAAAAAGATTCACAAGGCTATTCCCTCAGGCAGTTTTCTTGACTTTTAATTACCTAGGCCATTAAAGGTGTTACTTTTACTATTGCCTATGGGTATTTGTGTGAGAATTTTTGATAAGAGAATGGAAAAGAGAATAAAGTTTATAACCCTCACTTGCTAAGACACCTACTCTGGAAGGATACTAAGATCTCTTGGGTAAATTTACTTTAAACTGTTAATATCAATTTAGTATAGTATTTCTCTAGAAGTCATTTTAAAATATGGTACAACAAGTTTTTGACCTTAAGAAGATTGTGTAAAGAGAGGAAAAAATACTGAAAGCTAACTTTGGAGTCATATTACAGCACAGAAAAAAATCAGAATAATACATGTCTTAGAAGCTCAATTTTCTGTCCCAATTAAAGTAAAATGGGATTTTTAATTCAGAATATATAAGCACCCCATATGTTTCCCATATTGTGATTGTATCAGAACACTGTCAACATATTTTTATATTATTGCCAATTAGAAATTGTTTAAAGAAGTACATGCAAGTGTTTAACTTTAACAACCACAAAATATCAATTATTCCAGTCTTCACATAATGACAATTTAAACAATATCTCCAGGGGCTATTAATGCCTCTGATATTAGAGCAGTTTTGAATCAAATATTAAAGTTTTCACTCTGATTTTAAAATAACCAGGGGATTTTGTTTGTCTGTTTGCTTTGTATTTTCCTTTCTTGGGAGATTTTTAATTTCCTTAATATAGCCACTTCAGGTTAGTAAGTCTATAGAAGTCATCTTCCACAAAATATACGGTTCCTTATATGTATATTATAAAGACATAATATAGCAGTAAACACTTTAGGGCAGCACGTAAATCGAATTACAATAACTATATTCTGATTTACCATTTGATAATGTGTCCTCTAAGAATACATAATACAAATAAAACTATTTTACATGCAGAAAGCATATTATACAAAATATCCTCATATTTTCCCATTTGACAGGTTTTATTAGTTGGATAGAAGTGAAAACTATACTGGACAATTAAGAGACGATGAAAATTATGTAGAAAATTAGGTTCACTGTCTTTTCTTATATTTTGCCAAGTGATTATTTGATATGAAACATTAATTTCCTAAATCAACTTGAGATAATAGAAATACAATCTAAAGGTAATATATAAGCAAGACCTATGTAAATTAGTATATGCATTACATATTGTAAAATCTTATTAATTTGCTGCAAGTGACTGCACATTCAGCTTTGAATACTCGAGCAGTAATACAAACATGGGAACATGATCAATTTTAAATAACCCATTTCTCAGCAGAATCAACACTATTCCTATAACAGAAACCAGAGGGAAATTTTACTTTTAAGAAATCTGAGTAATCTAATGAAAGATGTAATAAATACTTTTAAAGTAATCAAACAATGAATTTTACAGGGTTGTTTCTGACAGTAAGGACAGTAACAAGAACTTAAATAGCATTTTTATGTGTCAAGCACCGTCTCAAACTCTATATGTTTTCATTCATTTAATTCCATGGTAATTCTATGGAGTAACTACTATTAATATTTTCACTTAGCAGGTGAGGGAACTAAAAATCAGAGAGGTTAAGTAACTTTCCCAAGGTCACACAGTTGGTAAATTGTGAAACTGGAATAATAAACTCAGGAGCTCCAAATTCATTGTTCTAATAGCTACATCAATTACTTCCTAAGATGACATAAAACTAAAGCACTGTTACTGAATGGAAGAAACACCAGTTATCAGGAGCTAACAACAATTAAGCCATTCAACTAGTTAAACATTTTTTAAGTACTTATCTTTGCGAGGCACTGAATCTATCCTAGAGATACAATTATGAACAGCTAGCCCAGGGGCCCATTTGTACATACAAGACCTCTGGAAGAATTTTAAAAAGAACCTGATAATTAATTGTAAAACTGTACCCCATCTGGTGGGAAACTGACAGAAAGAGCAAATGGCTTAGTAAAGAGTGGAACATAAACTCTAACAAAACATCCACCCTTGAATGGGCAAGTTTGTTCAGTATATGAACTGCAAAATCCTGCTGAATGGGCCTGAGGTAGACATAGGTGTTGCTCTCACCAAGCTCTAGTCTAACAAAAAATACAAATGATAAAAAGAGCAAAAACAGAAAGTGTAATAATAATTATAAGCAAGGGAAGGCCTGTGCTATGTGAGTTACAGTGTAAGAACACATACCTAATATGCTGAGACTTGAAAAAAAGTTAAGTAAAAAAGATAGGAGTATCAGCATTTGCAAGGCTTATAGCAAAAAGAAAGCATCAGTGGTGGGGATTTCAGAAAAAGAAAAAGTCATGATGGTGACCTAAAAGTAGTGAGGAGGGGGATGAGAAAGATAACAGATCTGACTTTATTTTAAAGAGAATGGAAATTGATTTATCTTTACAGTGCCACTGTAAAATATTAGCTTCTTATAAAATATTATAATGCCCCTAGACATGTTAGTGAGGCAATATGCAAAAAATAAAATAAGACCAAAACAAAATCATAAAGATTCTATCTAAGGTGAATATCATAATCTCATCATACTAAAAACCCACATAAGCACACTTAAAAGTGATAATTTTAAAAATGTTGAAACAGCTGAAATAAAGTGCCTAATGAAGTTCAATATATTGTAGATTTATCAAATGCTTTTTCTGCATCTATTGAGATGATCACATGACTTTTATCCTTTTTATTAATGTAGTGTATCACATTGACTGATTTGTGGATGTTGAACCATCCTTGGATCCAAGAAATAAATCCCACTTGATCATGTGTATGATCACTTTCAATGCATTGTTGAATTCAGTTTGCTAATAGTTTGTTCAAGATTTTTGCATCTATGTTCATCAAGGATATTGGCCTGTAATTATCTTTTCTTGTGCCATCCTTGTCTGGTTTTGGTATTGGGGTAATCCTGGCCTTATAAAACGATACAAGTGTTCCATCCTCCTTGATCTTTTGGAAGAGCTTGAGAAAGATGGGTATTAATTTTTCTTAAAATGTTGGGTAGCATTCTCCAGTGAAGCCATCTGGTCCTGGACTTTTCTTTGTGAGAGGTTTTTGACTACTGATTCAATGTCTTTACAAGTAATGTGTCTGTTCAGATTTTTTATATCATCATGATTAATTCTTGATAGGTTGTATGTTTCTAGGAATGTATTCACTTTTTTCTAGGTTGTCCAATTTGTTGACATATAACTCTTCATTGAATTCTCTTATAGTTGTTTATATTTCTGTGATATCAGTTTTAACCTCTCCTCCTTCATTTCTAATTTTATTTATTTGGGCAATCTCTTTTTTTCTTGACAGTCTGACTAATGGTTTATCAACGTTATCTTTTCAAAGAACAAGCTCTTAGTTTCATTGGTTTTTTTCTATTGTCTTTTTAGTCTCCATTTATTTATGCTCTAATCTTTATTTCCTTTCTTCTACTAACTGTGGGCTTTGTTCTTCTTTTTCTAGTTCCTTGAGGTATAAAGTTAGGTTGTTTATTTGAAACTTTTCTTGTTTCTTGAGGAAGGCATATATTGCTATGAATTTTCCTCTTAAAGCTGTTTCCATAAATTTTGGTATGTTATATTTCCATTTTTGTTTATCTCTTCATTTTTTACTTATCTTTTGTTTTCTTCTTTGACCCATTTGTTGTCCAGTAGCATGCTGTTTAATCTCCACATATTTGTGAATTTTCCAGTTTTTGTTGTATAATTAATTTCTAGTTTCATATCATTGTGGTCAGAAAAGATGTTTGATATAAGATACTTGTGGTTGGCCATATATAACAAGCCCACAGCTAACATCATACTAGATGGTGAAAAGCTGAAAGCTTTTCCTTTAAGATCAGAAAAAAGTAAAAGATATTTACTCTTGCTACTTCTATTCAACATAGTATTAGGAGTCCTAGCCAGGCCAATTAGACAAGAAAAATAAATAAAAGGCATCCAGATTGGAAAGAAAGAAGTAAAACTGTCACTACTTTCAGATTGCATGATATTATATAGAGAAAACTCTAAACACTCCATCAAAAACTGTTAGAGCTAATAAATTCAATAAAGTTGCAGGATAAAAAATAAATACACAAAAATCTGTTGCATTTCTATACACTAATAACAAACTATCAGAAAGAGAATTAAGAAAATAATCCTATTTATAATTGTATCACAAAGAATAAAATACCTAGAAATAAATTTAAGGCAGAGAAAGACCTGTATATTGAAAACTGGAAGACACACATAAATTGAAAGATATTCTGTCCTTATGGATTAGAAGAATTAATATTATTAAAATGCCCATACTACGCAAAGTAATCTACAGATTCCTCAAATTTTCACTGGACCGCAGTTCCAGAAGAGAACATGTTTCTTCTTTAATTTTGGTGTCTACTTCCACTCTAAGGTCTACCTGTCTACATAAGGTCTACATTTTTAAAAATGTACATAAATCAACACAGGGGAGGAAAAGAAACTGAAATGGTTAATTTGTCATTCATATGCCTAAAATGTTTTCACTGGAAATGGAGAACTCAGTTACACTAAGTATTCAGGGGGAAGGACACTTGCTTTGGCAACACAGACCTGGTTTTGATTCATGACTTTGCAACTCAATTAGCTGTGTGGTCTCTGGTAAGTTATTGAAAGTTACCAATCTCAGTTTGACATTTGTAAACATAGAATGAGATTCTATTTTAAAAATTGTGTTAAGGATTATATAACATAACATCTAAAGTGCCTAGCACTGAGCCTAGCATAAAGAAGGCACTTAAGAGATGGTAGATACTACTAAATATTTAATTTTCCTGTAATGCACTTTCCACTGTTTCATTCCACATTACCTTAATGGCTCACAGAGTAGAACTATTTTGCAGCTATGGCAAAATCTTCTGACATAGCTCTTTGCAAAAGAATTGATAGGTGTGCAAATTTACCTTTCAGTCCTGTTAAGCATTGAACTATTAAATATCTTCAGGCTATTTCTTTGAATTAAACAGTTACTCCTTATTTGAGGTACCAGCTACCAAATCACTCTCAGCAGGGGCAAATACATTTTTGCTGACACTGTTAAGTATATACAGGAAAACCAAGAAATTCATTCATACCTATAAATTTGGGTGCATTCCTTTTACCTTGAAGTCCCACCCATCAAATCTACTAACTTTCCTAAACTACCAGCAAAGACTCGGCAAGTCAAAGAATAGGTAACAGACCAGTTTCCTAGAAGGGTTTTGTAAGCATTGCTTTCACATATGAAGTGCAAACTTTAATGGCAGGCTTGTCATTCCATAATAAATGAAATCTGTTCTCAAGCATGAAACTCTAGGAATGGCCTTGTTTGTACAATCAGTATGTCTAATTATATCCTAGTACAAAGGAGGACAGTTTCTTATTGAACACATGTAAATAACTATGTAGCCATTCAAAGTAGAGACTAGTTAAAAGTATTTCCTTCTCAATCCTAAGGGTTTGTCAAGAACAGGATACAATTTTTCAAATGTTTTGTTATGGTTTGCAAAACCCTAATCTACTAAAATGAGAGTTAAGTATAGATCAAGAAGAAAGAGAAAAGTCTTCTTTATAGGCCTGTCAGATAAGAAAATGTTCAAAAATCTAACCATAATACATAATAATAAAAAATAAACATATTTTTCTCAATCATTTACTCAGTCTTACATAATTAATTCTCATTCTGTCAGATCAGGCAACCTATTATTCTGAATATTAATAACTTCTTTTAAAATATATCAGAAGTAATACAATTATAAGGATTTTTTAAACTGTTTAAGGAGTAAAGAAATTCTGTCATTTGTTATTTTTAAAAATAATTACGGGCAAGACAAATTCAGCACAAAAGCACATAAAGTTATTCTAGTATGGCAAGAAAGTTTTCATGGCTGGGCAGACTACATTACCTTTCCTTAAGAGCAAACTGCGTAATTCCAAACCAATTCGTCACTTGAACAAAAAGAAAACAAAATTCTAGTCTTGAGTAATATAAAAAATGGCAGTAAAGAGCTCATAAGATTTGATTTTCTTTAAATAATCCAATCCAAACAGAGTCAACTTTGTCAAAATTTTAGCACATTTCATTGTTTCTTTTCAGACTCATTACTTGCAGGTATTTAAACCAAAAGATATCAAGTTCACTTTCTTTTAAACATTCTACCACTTTCTATATTCCTGCAAATTGATGTTTTAATATCTTCTTTCACCTGCTGGTACAACCACACATTTTTACTTTAAGAAAATAGTGTCTTTGTTTCTCTCTCTTTTTCTTAATAATTAAGATTAAAACACACATACACTATCTTCAATGCACATTTGCATTCCTTTAATATCATTGGTTCTATTAGAGTCTTGATTATCTATATTAATCTATATTAATTTTAATTGGAACTGAAACAATGATTTTTCTTATGGACATACAGAAAATAGGGAGAAGGGTATATGTTCCCCTCCAATCACGCATGCCCATTTACATGTCTTAAAGTGAGAAAAGATATAGCATTGATACTATATTAGTTTTCTATTGCTGCATAAGGAATCACTACCATCTTTCCAGCTTAAATTAACACTAATTTATTATCTCAGTTTTCATGACTCAGGAGCTTTGGCATGACTTAATTGAGTTCTGTGCTCAGTCTCACCAGGCTGAAATCCAGACAGCACTTTAATCTTAACTGAAGTTGGGGCTTTTTCAAAATCCATGCCAGCTGTTAGCATAAGTTCCTTGTGACTGTAGGACTAAGGTTCCATTCTCTTTCTGGCTGATACTAGGGGTCATTCTTAGTTCCTGGAAACTGCCCTCAGGTCTTAGCCACAAGGCTCTCATACAACATGTCATCTTACATCTTCAAAGCCAACAGAAGAATCTCCGCTCTTCTTCTCTATTGTTAAATTGTGATTTTTGTGGGCAACTGAGGACTGAGAGTTCCTATCCTGCAATCTTGCTGATGTGGGAAGTTCAAGGACTTTTTTATTAACTAGATTTCCAGGGAAAAACAAACCAAATCCTTAAAAATTTTAGATATACACTTTTATTATATTCTATACAAAATTTTCAAAATTATTGTTTTAGCAGCTTCGGTAAGAAGGCATTCTTCTGAAAAGTCTACTATATTTAAAGTATTAGAAGTTTAGCTTCTTTCTTCTTTTTGTACACCCAAATTGAATCTCATGAGCATTTCTATCAGATTTATTTATTCTTTATTAGCCAATCAGAATAGGAACTTCTTTAATGTTAAGAAACTTTATAATTTAATACGTTATATCTTAGGAAAAGATTTCATGTTAATATAATATTAACCCAATAAGAAATAAAGGCTCTTTTCTTTTATAGATAAAATGCCTAAGATCACAAAGAGCTTTGCAACTTCCCTTTTACAACTTTTTTTCATAGATGAAATAAAATACAGGCACAAAAAGACATGAAAACAATTCCTCTAGGGTTAAATGGACCAAAGAAAGCCCACAGAAAATCCAAAAAAAGCTTTCCAATAGGCCAATCTTTAAAAAATGGTAATTTCTTACTCTAATAAAAATATATGTATATTTTACTCTTTCTTCAATTATAAGACCTACAGGCTCCTGTGGGCCACTACTTTCCTTCCCACTTACTTTGTGATTCTAACAACCCCCCACCTGCCCCACCCAAGCCGTGAAATTCCTTAAACAAAAGAGACACTAACAGACATCTGAAAGTTCATTATTTTATTTCACCATTTGAAGATGTCACAGATTTTCACATTGAAGCAGTGGCATCCCAAACAGTATGCCAGTTGCAAAACTAAAAAGATAGGTGTCCAAGCAGAGCCAGATATACAAGGCTCTGACTCTAGAGGAAAAAAAATGCCGCCATGAACTCCAAGACCAAGTCAGACTAAATATTTCAAACTCCTATTTGAAAGATAATAGATTAATGAGGAATTGACCATCTTTTAATCAGCTGTCAGTCATTACTTATAGGTTTATTTTCTAACTTCTGGAAGATAAAGACACATTAGGTCATTAGATATTAACATATGGGAGCTCTGAAAATAAGGCCATTCTGCCACAACTCAGCAAGAACTTACTGATCAGGAAGGTCAGAGGTTACAAGTTACAAGGTCACAAGTTACACTTGTAATTTCCTTGATCCATGAGCTGTTTCCTAATCCAGCGAGTGTAACATCTCAGTGGGACTTCCATAAGAGTCAGTTATAATTCTCAAAATGTTAAAAACATAATGCTCAAACAAATAAAATGTATATATCAAAATTTCATTTACTTAATGAGGGAACCAGCAGGATGCAAGGCTAGTTCAAAAAGGATTTGAGAACTGACATTTTATACAGTCAGTGAAGAAAAGGAAAAAGGTAGAGAGATCAATAAGTTACAAACAACCGATTTTTGATAAACTTTTGAAGGGCTATTGTCTTTTATTGGACAAAAAACATCCTGCTTTATTAGTTGTATACAATTATAAACTATACAAGCCCCAAGCAATTGTTCAAAGTTGCATTCCTCCAAAGAGTGAGGCAGCCTCACTCACTCAGGCAGCCTTGTTAGAAAATGCTCTAGTATAGTCTTTAAAGATTACATAGTCATTTTTTTAATCTTAATTTAAATTTAGATAATTTTTATTAACGTATACAAGTGGATATCTTTCCTTTTACTATGACAAATAATCATACACACACAATTCATGCATAATAAAGATATAGTAAGAACCCATTAATTCACAATCTAAGTTAGGTATCAGGAAATGGCAAAATAAGTATATTTTTGAATACTGTTAATACAAATCACTGATTCCAACTCTCTCTCTTCTCACCCAGAGGAAACTAATCACCAGAATGCTGTGTTTATAATTTTGTGGTTATAGTTTTTGTGCAAACCTACACATGCCCAACCACATACTGTTTAGTTTTGTATGGGTTGCTCTTTATATTTAGCATTATCATATTGATTATTTTCTTCTCTGACTGAGTAGGAACTGTATCCATTTTGATACATGCAACTATATTTCATTAATGTTCACTATATGAACATGTTGTAATTTATTTATCCATTTCCCTATTGATGGAAACAAATTATTTCCAGTTTTTTCCTATTATAAACAGAATTGCTTGGGCATATTGGAGATGTTGCCTGGTGCATAAGTCTGTTGAATATATATCAAGGATTATAGGTCATAAATTGTTTATCTTCTCAGTTTTACAAGATAATATCAAAATGGTGGTCCAAATGATTAGACTTTTTTCATTCACAAGTGAGCATTTGAGTATTGTTTTTATTTATTCCACATCTTTACATGATAATCTTGTTTTATAACATATATAGAAGAAAATATATTAAAATGTCAATGGCCTTTAACTAATGACCACCAGGAAAGCACCTGCAATAAAATACCTTGAGTTTATTACTTATTGCAATGGGGTAGAACACATAGCATTGAGAACTGTAGAGTGCATTAGTAAGAGGTTGTTAGAAAAATACTATTATAGTGTTTAGGCTTTGGTTGGGAAATTTGGGGAAGGTACTGAAGAAGCAGGGGCTCATTCTAGATTGGGTGCTGTCAGAAAGTGGGACAACTGCATGGCTGGGCATTTCCATAAATGTTTTCTATAAGAAGGCAGACCAAAATGAGGATAAAACTGTAATTGGTAAAGATAGTTAGAATGAGGGATATTTAGTATTTTATGAATTTTCTAGTGACTTATATCATTATCACAGAGTAATCTCATCTGATACAGATATTCTGTCACATTGTTATGTTCAATAGTAAAATAAAATGACTAAACTGTAAGCATTAAATCATTTTGTAATAACATCAAGGCTTAGCTTGAGCATTAGACTAGGTTCTGGATAGCAGGGGCTTCTTCTTTCTTTTTATTTTTTTACTTTTTTCAACAAAAATGTCAGCAAGCCTTGGAAGAGAGAAATGGAAGTATGCAGTTATGAGGTTCTTAAGGGACCTCATAAGGGAGTATAATATCACTTAAAGGTAAAATGTGCTAATTTAAAGATATATATAAATCCTAAAACAACCATAAAAAACAAAACTAACAAGTCAACAAAGGAGATAAAATGGGATTGTAAAAGAGTACTAAATTTGTTTAAAACAAGGTAGAAAAAGAGGAAAAATGGAGCGAGAACAGATGGTGCACAGAAAACAAACAGCAAAATGGTAGATTTAAACCCAGCAATATCAATAATCGATATAAAGTAAATGAGCTAAATACTCAGGTTAAGAGACAGAATTTATAATAATGTATAAAATAAAAAGTGAAGCCCAACTACATGCTGCCTGCAAGAAAACCACATTAAATATACAACTAGAAAAAGTAAAAGTAAAATAATGGAAAACTATACCATCTTTCAAAAAAGTTAGTGGTGGTCTACTAGTATCAACATAGATTTCAGAGCAAAGTATAAAGAGAGTAATGACAAGAGGATCAATTCATCAACAAACAAACAACCCCGGGCTTCCCTGGTGGCGCAGTGATTAAGAATCTGCCTGCCGATGCAGGGGACACGGCTTCGTGCCCTGGTCCGGGAAGATCCCACATGCCGCGGAGCAGCTGGGCCCGTGAGCCATGGCCGCTGAGCCTGCACGTCCGGAGTCTGTGCTCCGCAGCCCGCGTAACACACACAAAAACAACAACAACAACAAAAAAAAAAAACAACCCCCTCCCCACAGTCCTAGATGTTTCTGCACCTAATAACAAAGATTCAAAATACTTAAGCACAAACTGATAAAATTAAAAGGAGAAAGACAAATCCATAATAGTACTTGCATATTTCAAAACCCCTCTCTCAAGAATAGAGAGAACAAATATATAAACCAATAAGGATTGAAAACATTGAACAACACTATTAAACAAGTTAATCAAATTGACATTTATAGAACACTTCATCCAATAATAGCAAAATACACATTCTTCTCCAGTTCACATAGAACATTTATCAAGAACATTCACTATTTTCTTTGCCATAAAACAAAGCTCAATAAATTCAAAAGGATTCAAGTCTACCAAGTAAGTTCTGTGACCATGAAGGAACTAAATTAAAAATTAATAATTGAATGATATCTGGAAAATCCCAAAATATTTGGAAATTAAATAGCATACCTCTAAATATCACATAGGTCAAAAGAGAAATCAAAAGAGAATTTAAAAACATTTTGAAATTTGTGAAAATGAGAACGCAACACACTTAATTTGTTGGATGCAGCTAAACTTAAAGGGGAATTTATAGCAGTAAACTAAATTAGAATGAAATAAAGGTTTCAAATCAATGTGTATAGATATTACCCTGAGAAACTAGAGAAATAAGAGTAGATGAACCATAAAGTAAGCAAATAAAAGGAAATAAAAAAGGTCAGAGTAGAAATCAATGATACAGAAAACAACAAAAAAACTCAATGAAAACTAAAGTTATTTCTTTCAAAAAATTAATAAAAACAGTTAACCTTTGTCAAGACTTATGTGAAAAAGAGAGAAGACATAAATTAAAAATATAAGGAATGAGTGATGACACTTATAGCACCAAAAATACAAACTAGTTAGAAACATTTCAGGCAAAAAATTCTGAGGACTATTTGCTGAAAACTACAAACATTGCTTAAATACATTATAGGAAACCTAAGTAAATAGTGAGATATACAATGTTTAGGGATCAAGAAACCCAAATATATTTATTATTTCAATTCTTCCTAAACTGATCTGTAGAGTCAATACAATCCCAATCAAAATTCCAGCAGGGTTTTCGTAGAAATCAATCAACTGAAATGCATATTGATATGAAAAGGACATAGAGTAACTGTCATGGTTAAGTTTATGTGTCACTTTGAATAGACCACAGGGTGCTAGCAATTTTGTCAAACATTATTCAGGGTGTTTCTGTGAAGGTGTTTTGAACGAGACTAAAATTTAAACTGTTAGACTGGACATAACAGGTTACTCTCCCTAATATGGGTAGGCCTCATCCAATCAGTTGAAGACCTGAACAGAACAAAATGACTGACCTTCCTCCAGGTAAGAGAGAATTCTTCCTGACTACCTTAGAACTAGGATATTACTTTTGTTCCTACCTTAGGACTCAAACTGAAACATTGATTCTTTCTGGATATCAAGCCTGCCAGCCTTGGAGTCTCTGGCTTGCTGATTCAACATGCAGATATTGGGACTTGTCAGGATATATATATATATATATATATATATATATATATATATATATATATACATACATACATATATATACACACACACACATATACACACATCCTGATCATTCTGTTTCTCTGAAGAGCCCTGATTAATACAGAAACCAAAACAGCTTTCATAAAATAGCAAAGTTGGAAGATGTGTGTTATAACAATGTAAATTTACTGTAATAATTAGCATGTGGTACTGGCATAAAGATAGAAAATTAAATCAATATAGAGTTCAAAACTAGACCCCCATAATTCAGAATATAAAGTTCAGAACTGATCCATACATATGTGGTCAGTTTATATTTGTCAAAAGTACAAATACTCTTCAGTGGACAAAGAATAGTCTTTTCAACAAATAGTGCACAGCCCATGACTATAAAACTTCTAGAAGAAAACATAATGGGAATTTTTGTGGCTTTTTGTTAAGCAAAAAAATTCTTTCATATGACACAAATCCCATAATCACTAAAAGTGAAAATGAATAAATTGTTCTTCATAAATATTAAGAATTTTGCTCCTCAAAGATACTGTTGAGAAAATGAAAAGCAAACTACAGAATGGGAGAGAATATTTGCAAGTAATAAATCTGATAAAATACATATATTTAGAATATATGAAGACTTCTCAAAATTCAACTGCAAGAAAATAAAAAAATTAATTTTTTAAATGAATAGAAGGTTTAGTCAGATACTTTAGCAAAGAAGAGATACAGATGGCAGATGAGCACAGGAATATTTCAAAATCAGTCATTAGGAAATGTCAGTTATAGTACACTGAGGCTCCATTTTATACTGTCAATGAAAAAATTTAGTCAGTTGTTCAAAGAAAGAAGTGGAAAATTTTATTTGAACTAAATTGAACTAAATTGAGAAATTTCTGAGAACTGTTCTGCTTGTTAGAGCCTAAAGCACAGTTATATAAAGTTTTGAGAGAGAGAGCTATACATTAAATGAGGTATTATTGACAGTTTACACAATCCAGGACTACACATACAAAGTGAGTAGTAGGTCATGGGTCATCGTGGCCCCTTACAAGATTAAGCAAGATTATCTCCTAAGGAGTTACCTTGTCGATGTGGGAAAATGTTGCTCTTTATGGCTGAATAGGTATTTCTGCTGATAGAGAGGTTTGGTCAATGCATAATGCAGATACACAATGCACAGTAGAGGCGAGAGAGGAGGCCAAAGGGCAGAGAAAAATTTTTATGTTTAAATTTTCCTTGATTTGCCTTAGAATACAAATTTTTATTTCATCAACACCTATTAAATGGTTTAAATTCTAATTAACAACAACAGAATATCAAGTGTGTGGGCATATTGAGCAACCAGAACGCTCATAAACCTAAAATAGTACGATCACTTTGGGATAAGGGAGAAGGTAACAGTTTGGAGTGTCATAAAAGATAAACCTATGATTACCACATGACTGTGGCATTATATTACTAGGTGTTTACTCAAGAGAAATAAAAGAATGTGTCCATACAAAGATTGCTATGCAAAATTTCACCAAGAATTTATTTGTAATAGTTCAGAATTATAAACAACATAAATTTTTTTCAATTGGTGAATTGATAAACAAAATGCGCTTTATACTTATGATGAAATACTACCTAGACATAAAGAGCTATAAAAACTTTGGTACATGTAGCAATATGAATCAATTTCAAAATAGTTAAGCTGAGTAATAGGAGCCAGACACACCCTCATCCCCCAAATAAAGATAGTATACTAATGATTCCACTTGTGTAACATTCTTGGAAATGCAAACGAATCTATAATGACATAAAATAGAACTATGGTTAACTGAGGACTGGTGTGGGGAGTTTGAGGGGGGTGGACATAGAGGTGAAAAGTGGTGGGATGAATAGAGGAATTATAAAGGGGCATAAGGAAACTTTTGGACCTGATAGATATCTTCATTATCTTGATTGTGGTGATGATTTCATGTTTACTAATATATCAAACTTACCAAATTGTGCACATTAAATATATTCATGTCGACTCTACTTCAATAAAGCCATTTAAACAATTTGCGTTTCTTATGTGACAAATGAAGCAGAGCATCCTAGATGACTAATGAAATAAAGCATTATTTATATAGGTTTTTCCAGTTCTCTGAAACACCAGCTCTGTGCTTTGACTTTGGTTCTAAGACGAACGTGCAGTTTTCCTTTAGAACTGTAATGCCCCCAATTCTTTTTTTTTCCAGCTTTATTGAGGTACAATTGACAAGTAAAATTGTAAATGTTAGAGAGTACAAGGGATGATTTGATATACATATACATTGTGAAATGATTACCACAACATCAAGTTAATTAACACCTCCATTACCTCACATAGTTACCTTTTGTGTCTGTGTGGTGAGAATGCTCCAAATTCTGATTTGCCGTGCTAGGCTTTCGCCCTGGGGGAGCAACACCATCTTCTGCATTCATTTATTCTTTTAACTTACCTTTTACTTTCTAAAATCAGATACATTGTTTTATTGTAGGGGTATGTATGTTTGTTTGTTTCTCTTGTATGTTTCTCTTATAAGTGCTTAAAAGCTTGGCAATACATTTCTTGTAGTATATCCAGCTCCTAAATATTTTGCTTTTCATAATATCTAGAATGCTATACTATCATAAATAATGTCCTAGATAGATTTGAGTGTGTGTGTGTATAAAATGCTGAAGACTCATGTGTTTATGTGGTTCTCCTGGAACCCTGGAAGAACAGGAGACAGATCAACAAAGTCTATAAATTCATAAAAATTTCAAATGTATAACTGTAAATCTTTTCATATGAGATGATTTCCAAATTGATAATAGAGAAAATTATGTTAAAAATATTTTTGTGTTTTTTTTGTCTTTTTCTGTGAAAGATGGGAATTCACAGAGGTTGGTATGCAAGAAAGGATTAAAACTAAGAGCAGAATTATTCTAGATCATAAGGTGGGGTGACAGAGAGAGGAAGCAAGGGAGGGAGATTGAGAGAGAAAGATTGAGAGTGACTAAGAGGTTAAAAGCCAGGAAATTTGTGAAAGAGCAGATATCCAGAAAAAGAAGAATCTAAATCATGGAACCCTGATATGCTCTGAATCTCACGCTCAAGCTTTAACTCTGCCACACACTAAATGTAAATCTGGTAAAGTTACATATCAAATATGAAATTCAATTTTCCTTCTGTAAGTTGGCACTGTTAATCATGCTTAATATATAATTTTTTTGTGGTGAATTAAGTGAGATAAGGCAGTGACTTTCAAATGTTTTGCCCATGTCCTACTATACATAGTACATTATATCAAGAACAGATAGGCATGCCCACGTGTGCACACACACTCATAGAGACATAATACAAAATTGAAACAAAAGTTACATGAAGAATAATGTTTAATCTTTCTAAAAGTGATGAACTCAGAGATGTATATATTTTTTCATACTATTCTGTTAGAAAAGGTTGTCTGAAACACTAAGATGATTCCATGTTGCACTAGAGGTTATAACCCACCATTTTAAAAGCATAAACTACTTATCACAGTACCTTCCAAGAAATTTTTCACAAAGTTTTATGTCTCAGTTTTACCATATTTTTCATTCTTTTTATTTTTGTTTCTTGTCTTATTTTAATTGAAGTATAGTTGATTTATAATATTATATTAGTTTCAGGGATACAAAATAGTAACTCAATATTTTTATAGACTATACTCCATTTAAAGTTATTACAAGATAATGGCTATAATTTCTTGTGCCGTACAATATATTCTTGTTGCTTATCTATTTTATACATAGTAGTTCATATTTCTAAATCTCATACCCATAACTTGCCCCTGCCCCTTCCCTCTCCCCACTGGTAACAACAAGTTTATTCTCTATATCTGTGAGTCTGTTTCTGTATTGTTCAACTTATTTGGATATTTTAAAAATTCCACATGTAAGTGATAACATAGAAGATTTGTCTTCCTCTGATTTATAGCTTTAAGCATAATAACCTCTATGTCCATTTGTGTCACTGTAAATGGCAGAATTTCATTCTTTTTAATGTCTGAGTAACATTTCATTGCACATATATACAACACTTTATCCATTCATCTATTAATGGAAACTTACATGGCTTCCATATCATGACTATGAAAATTGGGGCACCTGTATCTTTTTGAATTAGTATTTTTTTCTTCGTATATATACCAGAAGTGGAATTGTTGGATCATATGGTAGTTTTATTTTTAGTTTTTTGATGAACCTCCATACTGTTTTCCAAAGTGGCTACACAAATTTACATTCCCACCAACAGTGTACTACAGCTCCCTTTTCTCCACATCCTCACCAACATTTGTTATTTTTCATCTTTTTTATGATAGCCATTATGACAGGTGTGAGTTGATAACTTGTTGTGGTTTTGATTTGCATTTCTCTGATGATTAACAAAGTTGAGCACCTTTTTATGTGCCTGTTGGCCAACTCTTTGTCTTCTTTGAAAAAATGTCAAGTCTTCTGAACATTTTTAATTTGGTTGTCTGGTTTTTTGATATTGAGTTGTATGAGCTGTTTATATATTTTGGGTATTAACCCCTTGTCAGTCATATCATTTGCAAATATTGTCTCCCATTTAGCAGACAGTCTTTTTGTTTTGTTGATGGTTTCCTTTGATGTGCAAAAGATTTAAGTTTAATTAAGCCCCACTTGTTTATTTTTGCTTTTGTTTCCTTTGCCTTAGAAGACAAATTTAAAAAAAAAATGGTATGATTTATGTCAAAGACTGTTCTGTCTATATTTCCTTCTATGAGTTTATGGTTTCCAGTCTTATATTTATGTCCTTAATCCATTTTGAGTTTATTTTTGGTGTGAGGAAATGTTCTAATTTCATCCTCTTATATGAGCTGTCCATTTTTCCCAGCATCACTTATTGAAGAGACTATCTTTTCTCCAGTATATATTCTTGACTCCTTTGTCACAGAATAAGTGACCGTAAGTGCACGGGTTTATTTCTGGACTCTCTATTCTGTTCCATTTATCTGTGGATCTGTTTTTTGTACCAGTACCATACTGTTTTGATTAATGTAGCTTTGTAGTATAGTCTGAAGTCAAGGAATGTGATACTTCCAGCCTTGTTCTTTTTCCTCAGGATTTCTTTGGCTATTTGGGGTCTTTTGTGTTTCCATATAAATTTTAGGTTTATTTGTTCTAGTTCTGTGAAAAAATGTCATGGATGTTTGATAGGGAATGCATTAAATCTGTGGATTGCTTTGGGTAGTATGGACATTTTAACAATGTTAATTTTTCCAATCCATGAACACAGGATATCTTTCTATTTCTTTGTATCATCTTCCATTTCCTTCATCAATGTTCTATGGTTTTCAAAGTGTACATCTCTCACCTCCTTGGTTAAGTTTATTCCTAGGTATTCTTTTTAAACAGGATTGTTTTCTTTCTTTCTCATTTGATAGTTCATTATTAATGTATAGAAAAGCAAGAGATTTCTGTGTATTAATTTTTTATCCTGGAACTTTACTGAATTCATTTATTAGTTTTAAATTTTTTTGGTGGAGAATACAGGAATATATACGTATATATATATATAATCTGCAAATAGTGACAGTTTTACTTCTTCCCTTCCAATCTGGATGAATCTTATTTCTTTTTCTTGTCAGATTGTTGTAGCTATGACTTACAATACTATGTTAAATAGAAGTGTAGTCATCCTTCTTTCGTCCTTGATTTTAGAGGAAAAGCTTTCAGCTTTTCACTATTGAGTATGATGTTAGCTTTGGGTTTATTATAAATAGCCTTTATCGTGTTGAGGTATTTTCCCTCTATACCAACTTTGATTAGAGTTTTTATCATAAATAGATGTTGAATTTTGTCAAGTATTTTTCTCCATCTATTGAGATAATTATGTTATTTATATTCTTCATATTTTTAATTTGGTGTATCTATCACCTTGATTGATTTGTGGATATTGAAACATCCTTGCATCCCTAGAATAAATCCCACATGATCATGGTATATGATTCATTTTATAATTGTTAAATTCTATTTGCTAATATTTTGTTGAGGATTTTTGCATCTATATTCATCAAAGATATTGGCCTGTTATTATATTCTTTTGGATGGAAAGTTCTGTAAATAACTATCAAGACCAACTGGTCTAATGAATAATTTAAGACCACTGTTTCCTTATTGATTTTCTGTCTCTTTGATCTGTCTGATGTAAATTGGGTGTTAAAGTCCCTATTATTGTATTATTTTCAATTTTTCCCATCATGTCTGTTAATATATATTTTATATATTTAGGTGCTCCTAAATTCGGATATATGTTGATGAATATATTATATATTCTCTTCTTGTATTGATCCCTTTATCATTATGTAATGCCCTTTTTTGTCTTTTGTTATAGACTTCATTTTAAAGTCTATTTTGTCTTATGTGAGTATTGCTACCCCACCTCTTGTCATTTCCGTTTGTATGAAATATCTTTTTCCATCCCCTCACTTTCAATCTATATGTGTTTTTAGCTCTGACATGAATCTTTTGTAGGCAGCATATGGGTGGGTCTTGTTTATTATTCAGACACCTTATGTCTTTTGATTGGAGCATTTAGTGCTTTAGCATTTAAAGTAATTATTGATAGGTATGTACTTATTGCCATTTTATTACTTGCTTACTGGTTGTTTTAATAGTTCTTCTCTGTTCTTTTTTTCTTCTTATAGGTTTTTCCTTTAAGTTTGATAATTTTCTTTAATGGTGTGCTTGTGTTCCTTCCTTTCTAGTTTTTGTATATCTATTGTAGGTTTTTGATTTGTGGTTTTAGTGGGGTTCATATATGTTGACCTATAACTATATACATGTTTTAAACTGGTAGTCATTTATGTACAAATGCAGTCTAAAAGATCTACTTTTTTTACTTCCCTCCCCCACATTTTGTGTTTCTGGTGTCATATTTTACATTTTCATGTTTATCATTTAACCATTTATTGTGGTTGTTGCTTTTCCAATTTTTTTCTCTTTTAATCTTTGTACTAGCTTTTACATGGTAAACCACAGCCTTTACTATATATTTGCCTTCACAAGTGAGATTTGTTTTCCTTTCCTATAAATTCTTATTACTTGTTGTAACCTTCTTTTTTTCCACTTAGAGAAGACTCTTAAACATTTTTTAGGGTCAGTTTAGTATTGATGAATTCTTTAATTTTTTGTTGGTCTGAAAAGGTTTTTTATCTGTTCTTCAACTCAATGATAATCTTGCTGGGTAGAGTATCTTAAGTAGTAGGGTTTTCCTTTTCAGCACTTTAAATATATCATGCCACTCCCTTCTGGCCTGTAAAATTTCTGCTGAAAAATCAGCTGATAGTCTTATGGGGGTTCCCTTGTGTAGGACTTTTTTTTCTTGCTGCCTTTAGAATTCTCTCCTTACCTTTAACTTTTGCCATTTTAGTTATGATATAATTTGGTGTGGGTCTCTTTGGGTTCATCTTCTTTGGGACTCTGTGCTTCCTGTACCTGGATATTTGTTTTCTTCTGTAGGTTCCAGAAGTTTTCAGCCATAATTTTATCAAATACATTTTTGACCCCTTTCTCTCTCTCTCCTCCTTCTGGGATCTCTATAATGCTAATGTTGGTACATTTGGTGTTTTCCCAGAGGTTGCTTCAACAGTTCTTGCTCTCTCTTTTAAATTTGTTTTTCCTTTTGCTATTCTGACTGAGTGATTTTTGTTATTCTGTCTTCCAGATCAGTGTGCATTCTTCTGTATCACGTAGTCTGTTTTTAATTCCTTCTAGTGTCTTTCATTTCAATTATTGAATTCTTCAGCTCTGCCTGGTTCTTTTTTATATTTTCTCATTCCTATCAAAATTCTCACTGTGTTCATTTATTCTTTTCCATAGTTCTGTTACCATTCTTATTACTAATGTTTGAATACATTTATCTGATAAATTGTTTGTGTCTCTTGCATTAGTTTTTTCAGGGTTTTTTCTTGTTCTTTTGTTTGAAACAAATTCCTCTGTCTCCTCATTTTGCTTAACTTTCTCTGTCTCTTTGACATTAGATGAAACAGTTACCTACTGAAGTCTTGAAGAGGTGTCCTTGTGTTGGTGTGTCCCTGCACAGTTTTTGTGTGCCCAGTGGCTTTGGTGGGAGAGTAGGATCTGAAGTGAGAAGCAGTCACATCTTTTCCCACAGTGTGCTTCACCTGGGTGGGAGGTGGTACATAAATTTTTTAATTGTCTACAGAGTATTAAAAAGACAAAGTGCTTCATACTATAAAAATTATATTAAGTATCTGAATAAATTTTAAATTAAGATAACATGATGTTGCAATATCATACACTTCCTAATATTTAAAAGTACTTATTACTGAGGGAAGTAGATCAGATTTTTTTGATTTCAATTTTACTCTCTACATTAAATTATTTACCAGATTTTTTTTGCCTTAATTGCTATCTGTGGAATCAAACCTGAATTAGTGGGAATTTTTTGCAACCTCACACCATTCAAATGTGTCTCATTTACGTCTGTTTCCCCAGTGCCTAAAACACAAGACATACTATAGGAATTCAAAAACCTTCAATGTCTGGGCATTTTAAGTAAGTCCTCAAGATAAATGTGGTTTATAATTTTAATGGTACTAAATATTTAGAAAGAAGCACTGTAATTAATGTCTTAGGATAAGATCAATAAATAATCCATGCACAGTGGTAATAAATTCAAAGTTTCAATATGTGGTTTAATGTATTTTTCTTTAAATATAATTGATCCCATTGGACAAAGAACTCTTCTGGGACTGGACAGTGACTTTTTCATCTTTATATCTCTAGTACTCATCACAGTTCCCAGAACACATAAGACACTCAATAGAAGTGTTTTAAACAATGGAATCAATAGGTTTCAAAATATATTAAATAAATGGACAAATAACAGTTTAAGACACTGCATATTAGAAATCTATGATCATCAGGTATTACCAACTATTTTGTTTTGAAATTCTACCTCTAAATATGAGTCATAGGCAATATAGCAGACATTTTATTGAGTTTAAGTGATTTTTTTTAATTTTGAAAATATCTGCCAACTTCTTGAGATATATGAAATCATCTGAAATAATTCAGGGGTAAAAATATCTAGGCTTATTAATAGAAAAAAGCTAAATTTATTAGGGAAGATAATAAGTATGTGTTTTTCAATTTTTAAAAGATTAAAATTCAACAACCCACAAAAAAGACTTACTAATTTTATGGTATAACGGTATATATTTGTTCACTGTTTTTACATGGCTTTTTAGTTTGTAATAGTTTTAGATAGATGTACCAATATTCTGCATACAATTGTCAGTCCTTTTTTCACAAAATATAACAAGTGTTCTGTCATATTTTCACATGTATTTGGCAGCTGTTTTAATAACAACAAAATATTTCAATAAAATGACTTTCTATAACTGTTTAACCATTTTCTTTGGCATTTTTTAATATTATAAAGATCATTATTATTAAACTCACCAAATCTTTTTTGTCATCTCTACAATGAAAAAATTAATAGTATATGAACTGCAGTTTTTTTTAATGTAAGGAAAATTAGAAGATTCTTTTAAAACACTGAGCAGAGTGTTTGGCACACAATTTTTTTTTTTTTTTTTTTTTTGTGGTATGCGGACCTCTCACCATCGTGGCCTCTCCCGTTGCGGAGCAAAGGCTCCAAACGTGCAGGCTCAGCTGCCATGGCTCATGGACCCAGCCGCTCCATGGCATGTGGGATCCTCCCGGACCGGGGCACGAACCCATGTCCCCTGCATCGGCAGGTGGACTCTCAACCACTGCGCCACCAGGGAAGCCCTGACACAAAATTTTTAATGAATAAATGTATTGAATATAATCAGTATTACTCTAATCGTGGTTATTTTATTAGGTAAGTCCTAGACTAAACTGCAATAGTGAGAAGATTAAATGATACTGTGTTATTTTTTAACTCTCATGGAACAGACCAGACAGAGGTTGGTTTTCTAGATTTAGTAGGGTAATTAAACTTCGTGAGGTCATTCAAGGACCCTAGTTTCTTCTCCTTTTTTTATTATTAAATTTATTTTTTGCTTTACTGTTCATTATCATCTGAAACCGATGAGGCTCACTAAGAGATAGTTGTTCTTTTCTGTTTGCAAAGAAATATAGTCTGTGGGTAGGTGGCTAAATGCTCAGAAGAAGGGAAGAATGGGATAAGTGACATTAAGGAACAATTCCATCCCTCTGAACACCAACATATCCAAGGATATACGTCTTACAATACTTACACCTCCTCAAAAAGGAGACAGTGTTAAAGGGACATCCATAGATTCCATATCCAGCTGTAAACCCATGATTTCTGAGTAATATGCAGATGTGCAGGGCTCCTCCACCAGGTCCAGATATAGATCTTCATTTTCCTGTGGCCTATAAACTAAAATGTAAGTTTCCTCCCCTACACACATGCAGCTGATGTACACTACTGGTATAGGAACTGGATGACTTCAGTAGAATCCCCATTCTTAAAATATCTATTTTTAAAAGAAAAGAATGTGGTGGGCATGTTGGGGACAGAGTTAGTTTTCCATTGCAGTTATTAAAATCTGATGGATGGGAATTAAAGACTCACTGACTGGGCATATGGGCTTCTCCTTTACTATTAGCTTTTTGGAAATAAACAAAAACAAACAAACATGTCCATTGTCCTTTCTGGATTCTGGATTTGCTAGGAGCTTCTTATCAATCCATTATCCTTCATGGTCATGTCAAATGACACTGGAGTAAGTATGTATCCTCCTCTGCAATGACACAACTTCTACAGCCTGGTTTCTTGTGTAAAAGTTGTGGGCACAGAGGTTACAAGCTGTTTTAGGATTTGAAGTGTCAAAGGTATTGGAGGTGACTTTTTGGCTTCTTGGGCAATATATTTACTGAAAAACTTAAATTTTGGATGATTTGCTGTCAGAAACTTCTAAGTGTAATTTACCAAAGCCAAAATTCTCATCTAAATATAGTTTTTAAATACAAAGTATCTCATTTATTTACTGTTTTTTCTTCTCAGTTCATGCCCCTCTTTCTCAATTTAATGAAAACTTGTGGCCAACTAAGCACTAAGTTTGAGTGGGAAGGGTGAGTCTGGGGGATGAATCCCATTGTCTGATAGAGCGCACTTGTAGGGAGGTCCTTGAGAAAGGCTCTGAGTTTATCTCCTTATCTTTGTCATTGGAAAAAACTCAGTTTTTTCCCCCCAAAATTTGCAGATTTTGGTTTCTGGTAAATTTAGACTTTAGGCAGCTGACAGAGTCCCTTAGCAAAGCTAAGCAGAGGTTTGTTTGCAAACTGTGAAAGTGCTTAAGGTTTTCATGACTTTGCTACTTTTGACAATTACAGGCTACTTAATTGTAGATGGTCATTCAGTTTGGTTTTGTCTGATGTTTCCTCATGATTAGATAATGTTAGATGCCTTTCACATAGCTATTGTAGCAGTTTGCTAGGGCTGCCATAACAAAGTACCACAGACTAGGTGGCTTAAACAACAGAAGTTAGTTTTCTCATAATTCTGGAGGCTAGAAATCTGAGATTAAGGTGTCAGCAGGTTTGATTTCTTTTGAGGCCTTTATCCTTGGCTTGTCGATGGCTGTCTTTTCTCTGTCTTTATGTTGTCTTCCCTCTGTAATAAGTACTTCTGGGGGTGGGGTGTTTAATCTGTGTATGTATTAGTAACCTCACTCACCATGAGAAACCTAGCCCCATGCTTAATATATTGAACGGTTTTGAGACAGGCGAGGACCTGGGACCTGGGACCCTTTACCGGAGTGCTTGCACCTGGACAAATGTATCCTCCAGCAACAGAACACAAAGAAACTGTAAGGGACTGAAAATAACTGAACCCATATGCAGTTGAGGAAAAGTATGAACAATAAGATACAAAAAGGCCAAAACCCAACTGCCATTTTTGAGGTCCTGGAAGCAAAAGCAGGGTAACATGCATGATCCCTGTACTACCTCCTGTCTGATCCACCTATCAGCTCGCATCCTCACCCCATTTAAGAAACCAGCTTGCCCCAACTTGGGGAGTGAGCAAAGGAACCTCTTACTTGTTTTTACTCCCTCATGCTGCAGCATGAGTCCCAATAAAGCCTTGCCTGAATTCCTCATCTGGCCTCTTATCAATTTCTATTGATTAAAGAGTCCAAGAACCCTGGTCAGTATCAGGTTGTTCTATCTTCATGGGTTTAGGACCCAAGGTGGGTGAAGATGTAATCCCATGGAGGCATGGCCAGGACAGAGGAGCCCAAATATGGTGAAAAATGTCAATAAAAGGCAGCAGTCTGATGAGGGGAGTCTTAGTTTCATTGGGTCCGCATGGCCTGGGGTGACAGAACCCAAGTGCAGGGAGGAGGGTGTCTGGGTGGGGAGCCAGGGAGGAATCCTACTAGAAGACCTGAAGCTGGATGAGGGGAACATCCATGCTGGGGATGACCTTAACGAGGTATTGGAATCCTACCAGGGTGAAGAGAGCAATTGTATGGGGTGGTATGGTAGAGGGTGGTTAGAATCCAGCCTGGGATGTCAGAGCCCAAGAATGTGAGGGGAGTAGTTATGATAGAGACTGTTTGACTGCAAAGCTTAAAATATTTACTGTACTATCTTACCCTTTTCAGAGAAAAATGTGATGATGCCTGACCTAGAAAAGAAAATTTAAATTCCAGTATATTGACTTCATTATATAACTTCCTGCAATAAATTATACTCTTAAACTTTTTACCACTCTTTAAGCAGAGTACTTATAGTTTTCCCAAAGCTATTTCTTATGATGGTGATATGCTTTCCTACATAATCCATGTGATAAACTCTTACTACTTTTTGAGATTCGGCTTAATTATCACTTACTCTGTGAAACACTTTTTGATTATCTCCAACCCCCAGTAGAGAAATGCCCTGCTTTCCTTTTGTTACTATTTTTTACTTATTCCTCTACAACTCCCTCTCACATACCACAGTTTGGGGTAAGGTACACATCCACATGTATATATACATAGGTATGCACATATACACGTTCCTATATATGCATGTGTACCTTACAACAAACTGTGATTTATATGAGAGAGATTTAAATATCTAAAAGATTTTTCTCTATTGTTTACAATGAATGATTGCTAAATACATGAGATAATATAACAACATCTAATTTTACTGAGGGAAAAAGGCTATCCCCATAACTTCATGTTTCATCCATCTGATTTCTGCCTATTTAAGCACCATTGTCTTTTAAAATTTTACCCATTTTTCTGGTCATTTTTTTCCCTAAAATTTTATTTTATCCTTTTACTGCTTCATAAGCTGACTTGACCATAATTCGGACTTTACTTGATGACTCAGCAGTCTCATAACAATCTTTTATCCTTTTACTGTATGGCAATATCATTCTAGAAGAACTCATTTTTTCTTCATTCAATCTTAGGACTGTCAGCTAGCTCACTTTTTACCTGTCCCTAAGAATCTCATTCTAGTGTTCTATTCCATTGGGCTATAGTCTGATACCAAATAACTAATTTTAAGAGTTATATATTAAATGAGAATTAATGAAACTCTGAATAAGAACTAATAAGTGCATTGGATATATTCCTTGAATAAACCTCATGACAAAATTTTATATATTCTAAGATGTTCTGTTGTTTTCTACTAGGTTTATGACTTTGTTACTAAACACTGAAATGTTATTCCTGAACATGTAACCTTGAGACAGTGCTTATGTGTATATTTCGATTTAGATTAAAAACATAAGGTTTTTTAATTACATTTATTCCTCTATGCTTTAAAATTCACTTAGAAGAAATATTTCAAATAGTCTAAGTAATTTTTACAGATGTTGAATTTGAATTCAGAAGGTTAACACTATATATATAGTTATTTTCCCACTACCAACCCTAATATTGTGCTTATACTATGCATTAGTGACTCAGAAAGCAATACTGCTGTTGTAAACTGTTCAGCTTGCGCCAAATATTCTTGCTCTTCTACCCCTGCTTCAAAATGTCATGTCTTTCAGCTGTTCAACTCCTAGCTGCCAAAAATCAACAAGCATCTGCTGGTTCCATTTTGTTATTCTAAATCAAAATCCATTGCCAACTGGAAACTTAATCAGCAATAAATTTGCCATATGATATTACTTGTGGTAATAACAATAACAAACATATCTACCAAATACATGAAGCTTCTAATTTTTTTTTCTATTTATACTTTTCAAATAGAAAAGAAAGTGAAAGAAGGTTGCTCTTTTAATCTATTAAATATCTTTGTCATATATATACATATATTTTATATATGTATGTAGTGTATATCATATCTAATATATGTAATACATATGATATCTATCTTTCTGTCTATAATCACTGTTGCATGTATTGTGGATCGCAGTCACATGTTCAGTTGGTTTTATGGAAATAAAGTCAAGTCCTAAGTTCATTATTGTCCAACAAGTTGAAGTAACTAAAGGAATGGTGTTTTTGTCACAACAAACTCACATTCATATAACATCAATATAAACGCAAATTTGTAATCTTTTTTGTGATTTCCTTACAACTTAGCTAAAGTTTCATATAGAAAAGCAGAGATTACAGCAAATTCTGTGATTGAAAGTTTTCACATTAGTACCAGTACTTCAAATTTCTACTTTAGCTTTTCAAAAAGTGCTTTCACAAGCCTTTATCTTCAGAGACATCAAGTGCTATTTTCCACTGAAAATGCTAAAATTGTTAAATTAAGGTTGTCAATTTTTAAGATGCCTAAAATTTCCACATTAACACTGAAAGTGACCATAGATAAATTGATTGATGGAATGGATATGAGGGAAACATACTAACCCATACACATATATTTGTCACCTTTTTTGTGAACGAAAGAAAAAGACTGAATTTTTGAACCAAATTTTAGACATTTACAAAAGTAGATCTAGTCCAAGTTTATAAACTAATGCTCTTACAATATCTTTATTAGTCTACTTCAGTATTATTTCTTCCAATGAGCAATACTTATATTAGATATATCTCTTTTGGTCTGACATCTGAAAAGGACTAAAATTAAGAGTAAGAACAATTTAGAACAGGAATAGCAATTCTTACACACAAAATATGATTTCTAATTAAGATGTTGCCCTCTTCATTCTGCAAACTCTTTGCTCTACTTATGCAATAGTATCATTTACTATCAGCTAGAAATCTCCCCTAGGCAAGACATAACAATTTATTTTAAGGAAACAATTTTGGTGTAAAAAGTTTTCTAGCTGGATTAATGAGAAGAGACCTAGACACGTGGAAGTTCGCGTTTCCATTTAAAGGCTTCACATATGCTGATTTTCACTGGGTAAAGCTGAAGATTACCTATGTAAGTGTCAGAATAGTCCAGCATGTAGGTCAGGTGGCCCTGAATTAATCTCACTATGCTGAACAATACCTACTTTTCCTCAATTATTCATGATTTATTCTTATTAATGTTTGCAAACTCAACATATTGGTCAGACCTCACTAAGGTGTATTCAAGAAAATTAATGTGTCAGAAAAAGCTGTAGCTAATGTATATGAATAACACTTAAAATTTAGGGAAATTTTTAAATGTCAGGGTTTTAAGAATGGGCTTATTGCTCCACTTGCTGTTTTACAGCTCATCAAATGGCACTATATATTTATTCTATGTGTTTTTTCTTAAGGTAATAATGTCTGGATAAATTTCAATTTTATTCATGATGTAGTAATACAGATCTAAACAAGTAAACTTGACATGCTAAGTATTTATAAAACATGTTTTAATTTTCCTTTTCCAAGAGAAGCTTTTTCCCACACAAGGCAGTTTTTCGTTTGAACACATTTTACTCCATATTATTGCTGCCTATAATGATGCCAAGTGGCAGTGCCCTGAATATAACATCTGTATAGTTATGTATTTCCAGAAACTGGCCACATAATAACCCATCACCGGTCCACTCCAACATGTCAAACTGTGATTATCTGCTTAGTTGTATCTCCCAACCCTAGCCTCCTTTCATTTTGAGCACACAACTGCACAGCTATTTACTGTTGTTAAAGCATCTGTTTGGGGGCATGTCATCAATTCTAGTGCTGTTGGCATCAAATAGTTGGCCAGATTCCCTTATGGAATTTTATAATTTGTTTTCTTTATATTTTGGAGCAGGCCAGTAACTTTTTAGAAAGGAAGATTATGGATCAGATGTATAGTTCCCCAGACATTGTTTCTGTTTTTGATATGTAAATATGTTCTTTAATCATCAAAACACCTAGGAGACATGCTCAGTTGATCAGGCATTTTGGGACAAAAAAAAAAGCAAGAGGGAAGATAGTCAATGAAAGACAAGAAACCCATGAAAAAATGAATGTTTTCCTAGAGGAAAGGCTGAAACAATTTAATTTATAATAGAGATATCATTGAGTAAATAGGCATTCAAGGAAGTGAAGAGAATTTTAGAAAAGCTAAATAGACTGTCACTGAGTGAAAGTTCCTGACTCAGGAGTCACAAAGTCCTTGGTTCAAGTCCTTAAAGCCATTTAATGCCAGCGTTGGTAGGAACAGTTCCCTTGTGTAAAATGGAGAAAATATTAGCAAACTCAAAGTGGTGTTATATAAACTAATGAGAAAATTGTAGTTGGTTAATAATTATAGTTATTTCCTTTTTTCCCCTTTAGATCCCAAGGCCTTGTCTGACTCTATTTAAAATTCTTAAAAAATATATATTTTATATGCATTAGGACATGTTCTATTTTTATAATCATTTAATCTCTTTGTCTTATTCCTCAAATTAGAGACTTCCTTAGGGCAAAAACAATATCTTATTTCTTGATTATCTGACAATGGTCTCTCTTCTAATGAATTCAAAATATTAGTTAAGCAATAGGTTTTTAATTGTTTGACATCTGGAGGGAAGGAAGACTTCCCTCTGGTGTAGAATCATTTCAGTGTTCTCAAAAAATCCTACAGAGTCATAAAATAGAATTGCAATGCAAGATTTTCCCCATCAGCAACATTTCTGTAATTAATGCCACTTCTTTCAGTAATTTATTTAATCAGGTTCCATGGAAAAAAGATAAATAAAACACCATTATTTTGTGTTATTGATGTTATTTTATTATGATAAATAAAACAATCTGTGCCTGAAGTTCCAAGTTTAGTTCACATAGCTAAGAAAAAAAAGAATGCAATAAATTATGTAATAAATATATACACCAGTCCTAGGAGAAGAGGTAGAATTGTGCCTGTAGAAGTCTTCCTAGATGAGGTAAAAATTGATTTGATCCTTGTTGGATGCATATCAATTTAGAGATACACAAAAATGAAATTAATTTCAGATTGAAAGAAGAGCATATATCAATCAATGAAGAAGTGAAAGAGTATCAAATACACAGAAAACTACACATTTCCCAGGATTGCTGAAGTATGGAGTGAGAAGAATGGTTTGAAGGATTAGGTGCTACAGGACCTAATATGTCTTCTTAAGGAGTTTGAGTTTTTTCCAGAAATAGAATAATTTTAAGATAAGCAGAGGCTTACAAGTTTTGAAATTTTAAAAGATAATTTTATAACTGTTTGAAGGATGGGTTTAATGAAAAATAAATAGAAGCAAAACAGTTAAAAGAAGTTAAGTAAGTCTGGTATAACGTAATAGCAGTGAGGATGGGAAAGAGAGCTGTATATGAGATAAATGGCAGATTTTAATAATTGAATGAATTTAAATAAAGAGAATGTCATAGGTTAAGCTTCCCTGGAAACAGATATTGTGGCAGAGCTGTGTGTACACAAAGGTCATTTGGGAGTGCTCTAGGAATCAACCCAATGCAGGAATAAAGGGAGGCAGGATTCTACAGAAGAGGTTGGGTTATTGATGTAGTCTAAACAGAGGTCATTCAATATGACAAGGACCTCTGAAGCTAGGATGGAAGTTCAGAATTGGGCATGGACCAATCTCTGAACTTGACCCTAGGAGTATCCTTGAAGTAAGGTCAGTGTGATGGCATTGGGGGCTTAGTTGTGAGCTGTTAGCTCCAGGGCAATAAATGTCTTCGTCTAGGCAATGCATGATTGCATTCAGTGCAGAGAAGGAAAGGGAGAGGCCAAAAATTTTTTCTAAGTTTGAGATTAAGATCATCTAAGTGTGATTTATGGACAGTTCCTTAAAAACATATATTTCTAACAATAACATTAGGTATTATATAGTACTGTTGATGTTCTTTTTGAGAACAACCAAGAGCAACAAGACCCCTTTTGTTATTGTCTTTAAGCAAATAGAAAAGACCAGTGAGAACTTCTTATGAAAAGTCATTGCAATTGTGTCTTTACTGCAGTACAGTAGGCCGTCCATATCTGCAGGTTCCACATCTGTGGATTCAACCAAATCTGGATTGAAAATACATGGGGAAAAAAAATCCCAGAAAGTTCCAAAAAGTGAAACTTGAGTTTGTCCCTAGCTGGCAACTATTTACATAACATTTACTTTGTATTGAACTGGAAGTCTGTACATTTTTACCACCTTCACCAATTTCATCCACCCCCCACTGCCTCTGGTAACCACCAATCTGTCTATATCTATGAGTTCAATTTGTTTTAGTTTTTAGATTCTACATTTCAATGAGATTATATGGTATTTGTCTTTGTCTGATTTATTTCACTTAGCTTAATGCCCTCAAGGTCCATCCATGTTGTCGCAAATGGCAGGATTCCCTTCTTTTTATGGCTGAATAATATTTCATTGTGTATGTGAGTATGTATCACATTTTTCTTTACCCATTGATGCATTGATGGACACATAAGTTGTTTCAATATCTTGGCTATTGTAAATAATGCTGCAATAAACATAGGGATGCAGATATATTTTCCAGTTAGTGTTTTCGTTTCCTTCAGATAAATACCTACATGTGGAATTTCAGGATCATATGGTAGTTCTATTTTTAATTTTTGAGGAACCTCAATACTGTTTTCTATAGTGGCTTCACCAATCTACATTCCAAGTAACAGTGCAAGAGGGTTCCCTTTTTTTTCACATCTGTGCCAACACTTGTTATTTCTTGTCTTTTTGATAATAGCTGTTCTAATAGGTGTGAAGTGATATCTCATTGTGGGTTTGATTATATTTCCCTGATGATTAATGATGTTGGGCACCTTTTCATGTACCTATTGACCATCTCTATGCCTTCTTTGTAAAAATTGCTATTCAGATCCTCTGCCCATAATTAAATTAGATTTTTTTTTCTTTTTCTTTTTTCCTTTTTTTTTTTTTTGCTGTTGAGTTGTATGAGTTCTGGATGTACTTTAGATATTAACCCCTTATCAGATATACAATTTGCAAATATTTTCTCCCATTTCATAAGTTGCCTTTTCATTTTAATGATGGTTTTCTTTGCTGTTCAGAAGTTTTTTAGTTAGATGTAGTCCCAATTGGTCATTTTTGCTTTGGTTGTCTTTGCTTTTGGTGTTAAATCCAAGAAATTATCACCAAGAACAATGTCAAAGAGCTTACCACCTATGTTTTCTTCCAGGAGTTTAATGGCTTCAGGTCTCACATTCAAGTCCTTATTCCATGTTGAGTTGATTTTTCTGTATGGTGTAAGATATTGGTCCAGTTTCATTCTTTCACATGTGGCCGTCCAGTTTTCTAAACATCATTAATTGAAGAGGCTATCCATTTCCCATTGTATATTCTTGACTCCTTTGTCATAAATTAATTGCCCATATATGTGCGGGTTTATTATGGGCTATCAGATCTGTTCCATTGAACTATATGTCTGTCTTTATGCCAATGCCATACTGTTTTGATTACTATAGCCTTGTAAATATGTTTTGAAATCAGGACTTGTGATACAACCAGCTTTGTTCTTCTTAAGTTTGCTTTGGCTATATGGTCTCTTTTGTGATTCCATATAAATTCTAGAGTTGTTTGTTCTCTATTAAAAATGCCATTGGAATTTTGATAGGGATTATAATGAATCTGTTGTTTGATTTGGACAGTATGAAAATTTTAATAATATTAATTCTTCCAACCTCTGAGCATGAAATATCTTTCTATATACTTTTGACATCTTCAGCTTTATTTTTATCAATGTCTTATAGTTTTCAGTGTACAAGTTTTTCACCTCCTTGGAAAAATTTATTTCTAGTTATTTTATTTTTTGAATAAAATTGTAAATAGGATTGTTTTTGTAATTTTTCTTTCTGATAATTCATTATTAGTGTATAGAAAAGCAACAGATTTTTGTTTATTCATCTTTATCTTGCAACTTTACTGAATTCATTCTTTAATTCTAATAGTTTTTCTGGTGTAGAATTTAGGGTTTTCATATATATCATGTCAACTGCAAACAGTGACAGTTTTAATTCTTCCATTCTAATTTGGATGATTTTTATTTCTTTTTCTTGCCTAATTGCTCTAGGTAGAACTTCCAATCCTATGTTTAATAAAAGTAGCAATAGTGGATAGTCTTGTCCTGTCCCTTGTCTTAGAGGAAATGATTTCAGTTTTTTACCATTGAGTATGATGTCAGCTGTGGCCTTGTCATATATGGCCTTTATTATGTTGAGGTAAATTTCATGTATACCCACTTTCTTGAGAGTTTTTATCATAAATGGATGTTGAATTTTGTCAAAGGTTTTTTATATATCTATTGAAATAATCATATGACTTTTATTCTTCATTTTGTTAATGTGATATATCATGTTGGTTGATTTATAGTTGTTGAACAATCTTTGCATCCCTGGAATAAATCCCACTTGATCATGTTGTGTCATCATTTTAATATATTGTTGAATTTAGTTTGCTAATATTTTGTTAAAGATTTTTGCATCTATGTCCATCATGGATATTAGCCTATAGTTTTCTTTTCTTGTAGTGTCCTTATCTGGACAGAAAATGACACTATAAGAAAACTATAAACCAATATCCTTAATGAATATAGATGCATAAATTCTCAACAAAATCCTAGCAAACCAAATTTAATAGCACATTAAAATGATTATAAATTATGACCAAGTGGTATTTATACCTGGGATGCACCAAGAGTGCATGAGGGCTCCAATTATTGTTATTCAACCCCACTGGTTATGCTGTTATCTGTTTTGTTTAGGTTTTTATGATGGTCACCCTAACATGCATGAGGTGATATTTCATTGTAGTTTTGTTTTACATGTTCCTGATGATTAGTGATGTTGAACATTTTTTATATACCCATTGGCCGTTTGTATGTCTTTTTTGAAGTAATGTCTATTCAGGTCCTTGCTCATTTTTTTTTTATCAAGTTACCTGTTTTGTTTGTTTGTTTGCTTAGTTTTGTTTTCGCTATTGAGTTGTAGAAGATTCTTATATACTTTGGAGATTAACTCTTTATCAAATATATGATTTGAGTTTTTTTTTTCCTTTTCCACAGATTAACTTTTCACTCTGTTGAATGTTTACTTTCCTGCACAGATGTGCTTTGATGTTCCACTTGTATGTTTTTGCTTTTGTTGCCTGTGATTTGGTGTCAAATTCAAGCAATCATTTCTAAGACCAATGTAATGGTATTCTCCTTATGTTTTCTTCTAGGAGTTTTATAGATTCAGGTCTTACATTTAAGTCTTTAATCCATCTGGAGTTGAATTTTTTGTATTGTGTAAAATATGGGTCCTATTTTATTCTACTTCTACTTCTTCCTTTTTAATTTGTATGCCTTTTATTACTTTTTCTTAATTATACTCACTAGTAGTTCCAGTACTATGTTGGAAAGAGTTGGTGAGAATGGGTATCCTTGTTTTCTTCCCTGATCTTAGAGAAATGTCTTTTGGTTATTATTATTACTGTTGAGTATGATTTAGCTGCAGCTTTTATTATGTTTAAGAAATTTTCATTATTCCTTGTTTGTTAGTGTTTTTAATAATGAAAAAGGTTTAAATTTTGTCAAATGCCTTTTCTGCATCTATTGAGATGATTATATAATTTTTATCCTTTGTTTTGTTAATGTGGTGTATCACACCAATTCATTTTTGTATGTTGAACCATTCTTCTATCCCAGGAATAAATCCTGCTTGGTCATGGTGTATGATTCTTTTAGCTAGCATTTTGTTGAGAAATTTTGTATCTATATTCATCAGGGATATTGCTTTGTAGCTTTCTTATAGTGTCTATTTCTGGCTTTGGTATCAGGATAATGCTGGCTTCATAAAAATAAGTTGGGAAATATTCCCTCCTCTTCATTTTTTGGGGAGGGTTTGAGAAGCATTAGCAATCTTCCCTAAATAATTCAGAGAATTTACTAATGAGTCCATCTGGTTCTGGCCTTTTCTTTGTTGGGATGTTTTGGATTACTGATCTCCTTGCTGAGACTTAGTCTTAGTAGGTTGTTGTTTCTAGGAATTTATCCATTTCTTCTAGGTTCCCCAATTTGTTAGCATATGATTGTTCATAGTGGCCCCTTATGAGCCTTGTATTTCTGTAGTATCAGTTGCAATGTCTCCTTTTTCATTTATAATTTCATTCATTTAAGTCCTCTTTCTTTTTTGCTTGACTAGTCTAGTTGATGTTTTATCAATTTTGTTTGTCTTTAATAAAAAACAACTCTAAGTTTTGTTGATCTTTTTTAGTCTTTCTAGTTCCTATTTTATTTACTTTTAATCTCTATTAGTTCTTTCCTTCTGCTAATTTTGTGCTTAGTTTTTTCTTTTCTAGTGTCTTGTGGTGTAAATTTAAATTGTTTAAGATCTTCATTTTTAATGTAAGTATTTATTGCTTTAAATTTCCTCCGAGTACTACTTTGCTGCATGCTATAAGTTTTGGCATGTCATATTTTTGTTTGCAAATTGTCCCAAGATATTTTCTAATTTCCCTCAATTCATTTTTTGACTTGGTTGTTTCAGAGCATGATGTTTAATTTCCACATATTTATGAATTTTCTAACTTTCCCTCTGCTATTGCTTTCCAGTTGTATTCCACTGTGATGGGAGGATATACTTGGTATTATTTCAGTCTTCTTAATTTTGTGGCCTAATATGTGATCTGTCACAGAGAATGTTCTATATGCACTTGAGGAGAGTATGTGTTCTGTTGCTGTTGAGTGCAATATTCTGTTTATGTCTGTTAGACCTGATTGGTCTATAGTGTTTAGTCCTCTGTTTCCTTAATGTTCTTCTGTCTGATTGTTCTATCCATAATGAAAATGGGTATTAAAATATCCTGATATTGGGCTTCCCTGGTAGCGCCCCAGTAAAATTTTGTAAACGCAGAGCCTGCGTGTCCGGAGCCTGTGCTCCGCAACGGGAGAGGCCACAACAGTGAGAGACCCGCGTACAGCAAAAAAAAAAAAAAGAAAAAAATATCCTGCTATTATTGCATTGTTATCTATTTCTCCCTTCTGTTCTTTCAATATTTGCTGACAGGGAAGGATTTACTATTGCCATCATTTTTTTTTTTTTTTTTGTGGTACACGGCCCTCTCACTGCCGTGGAGCACAGTTGCGGAGCACAGGCTCCGGACGTGCAGGCTCAGTGGCCATGGCTCACGGGTCTAGCTGCTCCACGGCATGTGGGATCCTCCCAGACTGGGGCATGAAACCGTGTCCCCCACATCAGCAGGAGGACTCTCAACCACTGCGCCACAAGGGAAGCCCTATTGCCATCTTTTTAATTGTCTTGTGTGTCTTGTAGCTTCTTTGTCTTCTTCTCTTTTGCTGTGTTCCTTTGTGTTTCATTATATTTGTTGTGACATGCTTTTATTTCGTTCTCATTTTCTTTTGTGAATTTTCTCTAGGTATTCTCTTTGTGATTACCATAGGACTTATATAAAGCATATTATAGTTACAAAAATTTATTTTCAGCTTATGATAACAATTTCAATCATATGCAAAATTTTACACTTTTGCTTCTTCCTCTTCCACACACATTTTATGCTATTGATGTCACAAATTATTCCTTGTTTTACCCTGTATTCATTAATATATTTTACATAGATTTTTCTTTTAAATTCTATACAGGAATTAAAAGTAATTTACATACCATCATTACAGTATTACAGCATTCTGTATTTGTCTATATATTTACCCTATCAGCATTCTTATGTTTTCATATTACTATAAGGCATCCTTTTTTTCAACATGAAAGACTCCCTTTGGCACATTTTCTAAGTCAGAGCTAGTGGTTGATAAGCTCCCTTAGTTTTTGTTTTTTGGAGAATGTCTTTTTCTCCTTCATTATTGAGGGACAGATGTGCTAGGTATAGTATTCTTGGTTAGATTATTTTTGTTGTTTCTTTCAGCCCTTGGAATATATTATACTACTCCCTTCTGATCTGCAGTGTTTTTGCTGATAAATCTACTGATAGTCATATTAGGATCTCCCTCATACACAGTGTGTCAATTTTTCTTGTTTTCAAAATTTTCTCTTTGTCTTTGACTTTGACAGTTTGATTATAATATATCTCATTGTGGATTTCTTCGGGTTCCTCCTATTTTCTGTCTGCCGAGCTTCTTGAATCTGAATGCCCAGATTTGAGAAGTTTTCAACTATTATTTCTTCAAATGAGCTTTCTCTCCCTGTCTTTCTCTTTTAACTTTTTGAGATACAATAATGTGTATATTGTATATCATATGTATAATGAGTACATATGGTGTCCCATACATCCATTAGATTTTCCTCACTATTCTTCATTCTTTTTTTCTTTTTATTCCTCTGGCTGGATAATTTCAAATGACTTGTATTTTAATTTGCTTATTTGTTCTTCTGCTAAATCAAGTCTGCTATTGAATCTCTTTAATGCAATTTTCAATGCAGTTATTTTTTTTTTGAAATCCAAAATTTCTCTTTGGGTCTTTTATTTTTTATCTCTTTGTTGAAATTCTCATTTTGTTCATGCATTGTCTTTCTAAACCCAATGAGCATCTTTATGATAATTGTTTTGAATTATTTTTTCAGATAATTTATAGACCTCTTTCTATATGTTCAATTTCTAGAGATTTATTTTGTTACTTTTAATGGTCTATGTTTTCCTGTTTGTTCATGTTTCTCATAATTTTGTGCTGGTATCTGTGCACTTTAAAAAACAGCCATCTCTCCCAGTCTTTACAGCCTGAGTTCCTATGGGAAATACCTCCTAGAAATTCTGAGGGCTTCTCATAACTTTTTGGTAGATGTGTCTTCTCTGGACATGTACATGTAAATTTCCAGTTATAGTCTTTACCAGTTTCTCTTTTCAGAAGCTTGCAATATCTTGCTCTCTTTTGTGCTGATTTGTGGTACTGCTGGTTTTGTGGAGCAGCAGGAGGCCACAATTAAGTGGCCTGTCCCTCTTTTGTTCTTATTGGCCCCAGGATCTGGAGTTTCTGGGTGCCATCAATGCTCCCATGTAGGCAAGACAGAAACTAGTCCTTCAGACAGCCCCCTAAAAAGACAGAATATTAGATGTGTACTTCAGCTATCTCTCTTCCCAAGAAGTCAGGAGCTGGGGATTTACTCCTGTTTGCTCCATGTTGTGCCAGGAGAGAAGGGCTCTGGCAGGTGTATACATGTGTACATAGTATTCCATTGCCACCTTTGTTCTCAGTATCTCCCAACTTGATACCCTTTCCTTTCAGCTCTTAGATTTGGGAAAGACAGAAACCAGTCTCTTGGGCAGTCCTCTCCCCCAGAACTGGAAAGTTGGACACACAGCGTGCAACTGTTCTCCTTTTTCCCAGAGGTAGAATTCACCAAACAAATTGATCTCTGTCTGTTGTACCATGGGTCTTGCAGAGCAGGAACAAGCCTCAAGCAAGCTTCCCTCCTCTCTTTTGTTCTCATTAGCTCTCAGGCATCTAAAATATGCTGATCCCATCAGCACTCACAGACGGGCGATACAGAAACCAGATGAAAGAGTAGGCTTCACCCCCTCAATCCCCCCAAAACCAGAAGGTTGGACGCATGCTCCAACTTTTTCTCCTCACAAGGAATAACCAACAGTTGGGTTTTTTACTGATTGCTTTGTGCTTTTCCATGTGGGAGGGGCACTGGTGGGTGCATACCTGGTATTCTAAACCATCACTTTTCTTCTCTAGGTTCAGGAAAAATAGAATCCTGTCCCTCCAGCAGGCTTCTGAAAAGTCAGAACTTTGGATGTATGGTCCACTCTTCTCTCTTTGTCTCTACGAGAACCTAAGAGTTGGAATTTTCTTCTCTATTGCACTGTGGTATGCTGAGGGGAGAGGGTGTAGAGAGTGGGTGCCAAAATTTTCCTTCCTGCTTGAATGCAGCTGTTTTCACACTCACCTGGGATGCAGGAACCTCATAACTGGTTTCTGAATTTCTCATGAAGGGAGTTGTTCTGTATATTTTTAATTTGAAATCTCAGTAGGGAGGGTCTGAGTCTTCCTATTCTACCATCTTGCTGACATCACTCCCTCTCAAAGTCACTATTTTTAATCAAACTATGCAGTTATAAACTTTCTTCCTCTGACCTCTATATCATTTTATTTTAATATCTTTTCAAACACTTATGTTACCTTGCATGATAAATATTTAACATTTACTCTATAATCTCTTAGAGATTAGAATTTTCTGAGGGAAGCAATTATGTCTTTTTCAACTTTGTATCACCTCATTGCTTAGTAACTAATTATTAAAAGAATGAATCATGTATTCTTTTCAATTTATTTTTCTATACATATAAAATAAAAAAAATCTATGCCTTCATATTTCAACAATAAGATCCCAACCCTTTTCTTCACGTGCTTATATGTGTAGCTATCATTAGATCTTACTTGCAATTGTATTTTTAATTTCAAATTCCAATTGTTCATTACTGGTATATAGGCAATCAATTAACTTTTGTATATTAACCATTTATCCTGAAACATTGCTATAATTATTTACAAGTTCCAGGAGAATTTTATTGATTCTTTGGGATTTTCTATAGACAATCATGATATCTGAGAACAAAGACATTTTTATCTCTTTTTTCTCAATCTGTGTACCATTTATGGCATTTTCTTGTATTTTTGCAATAGCTAGGACTTCTGATACAAAGTTGTATAAAGTGGTGAGACGGGGCATTCTTGTCTTGTTCCTTGTATTAGGGGGAAAGCAACTAATTTCTCACCATGAGGTTAAATGTTAGCTGTAGGTTTGTTGTAGATGTTCTTTATTAAGTTGAAAAAGTTGCTCTCTGTTCCCATTTTGCTGAGATATTTTTATCCACTAATGGTTTTTGGATTTCGTCAAAAGCTTCTGTTGCATCAATTAATATAATCAGATAAATTTTTCTTCCTTAATCCATTGATGTAGTAGATTATATTAATTGATTTTTTTAACGTTGAATCAGCTTTGTATATCTGGAATAAAACCCATTTGGTCATGGAGTATACTATTTTTTATATATTCTTTGATTTGACTTGCTAATATTTTAAGACTTTTAATTTTTTTTCATGAGAAATATTGATCTATAGTTTTTCTTTCTTTTAATGTCTTTATCTGGTTTTGGTATTACTGCTGGTCTAATAGAATGAACTGGGAAGTTGGATTAGTTCTCTGGAACTGCCAAAGTAAAAAATATCACAGACTGAATGGCTTACACAACATAAATTTATTTTCTCACAGTTCTGGAGGCTAGAAATCCAAGATCGAGATGTTGGCAGGTTTGGTTTCTACTGAGGCCTTGCTCCTTGGCCTGTAGATGGCCATCTTCTTGCTATGTCCTGACATCATCTTTCCTCTGTGCATGTGCATCACTGGTCTGCATGTGTACATAAATTTCCTCTACTTTGAAGGACACCAGTCGCATTGTATTATGGTCTACTATCACAGTCTCACTGTAACTTTACCACATCTTTAAAGACTTTATCTCCAAATACAGTCATATTCTGAGGCACTGCGTATTAGGGTCTCAACAAATGAATTTCAGAGACACAATTCAGTTCATAAGAGAAGTGTTCACCCTGCTTATGTTTTCTGCAAGAGATTATAAAGAATTGGCATAATTTCTTCCTAAAATGTTTGGTAGAATTCATTATTGAAACCATTTGGGCTTGATGCTTTTTTTTTGTGGTGTTATTATTTTTTCATTTCTTTAATATATATAGACCTATTAAAATTCTTTTTCCATATGTGAGTTTCAGTTATTAGTGTATTCAAGAATTGGTTCAATTTCATCTAATTTATGAAATTATGTCCATAGGGTTATTCAGAATATCCCTTTACTATGCTTTTGATGTCCTTGGGATCAGTAGTGATGATTTTTATTTCATTTCTAATATTGGTAATTATATCTTCTTTTATTCTTGGTTTTTCTGGCTATGAGTTTGTCAATTTTATTTCTTTTCAATAACAAATTATTGATTTTAGATCTTTCTCTTTTTCTGATATATTCATTCAAAGCTATACATATCTCAATAAGTACTGTTTTGCTCCATACCACAAATTTTCATTAAGTTCAAAATATTTTAATATGTCTCTTGAAACTTCTTTGACCCATATTTTATTTAGAAGTGTGCTGTTTAATCTCCGGGTATTTGGGGATTTTCCAATTATCTTTTTGTTAGTGATTTCTGGTTTCATATTTGTGGCCTGGTAGCATATGTTGCATGATTTCTATTATTTTAAATTGTTTTCAGATGTGTTTTATTACCTAGAATGTAGTTTATCATGTAATGTAGTTCCATGTGAGCTTGAGAAGAATGTGTATTCTGCATTTGTTGGATGAAGCGTCTATAAATGTCATTTACAGCAAGTTGATTGTTGGTGCTTTTCAGGTCAAATATATCCTGACTGATTATTTGCCTGCTTAATCTATCAGTTACTGAAAGAGGAATGTTTAAATCTCTAACTATAACACTAGATCTATTTCACCTTATAATTTTATTTAATTGTTTATTTATTTACCTACCTACCTCAGGTATTTTGACACTCTGTTGCTATGTACATAAGTGTTAAGGATTATTATGTCTTCTTAGAGAATTAACCCCTTTATTATTATGTAATCTCCCTATTTATCTGTAATAATTTTCTTTGTTATGAAGTTTGCTTTGTCTGAAATCATTAGAGCTACTTAAACTTTCTTCTGGTTAGTGTTAGCATAGTATATCTTTCTTCGTCCCTTTACTTTTAAACTGAGTCATTAAAGTTAAAGAGAATTTCTTATAGACAACATATGTTGGTGTATTTTTTTTTAAATATACTCTGACATTCTCTGTCCTTTATTTGGTGTATTTATCACACTCATATTTAAAGTGATTACCGAAATTGTTTAATCTGTACCATATTTGTAACTGTTTTCTCTTCATTTAAATTATCTCTTTTTTCCTCTATTTTACAGGCTTCACTGATTTTTATAGTGCATTTATATAATTTCATTTTATCTCCTCTCTTAGGATATTGATTATATTTCTTTTAAACATTTTTTTAGTGTTTCACTAAAAATTTTGCAGGATTCAGTTACAACTAATCTGAGTACATACTCAAATAACACTGTACAGCTTTATAGGAGTGCAAGAACCTAATAACAAATTATTCACAATTCTTCCTTCCCATCCCTTATAATGTGGGTGTCATTTATTTCACTTTTCCATATTTTATAATCACCCAATACACTGTTGTCATTCTTACTTTGAATAAACAGTTTTCTGTTAGATTAGTTCAGAATAGGAAAATAAAATATTTTATTTGACCATCATTTATTCCTTCTCTGACACTATTCCTTTCTTTATGTAGATCTGAGTTTCTGACTATATAATTGTCTTTCTTCATGAAGAACTTGCTTTAACATTTTTTTGCAGAGAAGATCTACTGGTAATGAATCCCCTTAATTTTTCTTTGTTTATAAAAGCCTTCCTGTATTTTTCATTTTAGAAGCAAAATTCTGAAGACCTCTAGGTTGGTGGTGGTGGTTGTATTTTATTTTTTCTTTTAACAGCTTAAATATTTCACTTTAAATATGTAAATAACAGCTTAAATATTTCACTCTACTTCTTATCATGTTCCTCCTCTAGTAAGGTGCTTTTTAAAAATTTTTAAATTTAAATTTAAATTTTAAATTTAAATTTAAAATTTTTTTTTAAATTTATTTAAAAAAGTTTTTTGGCCACATGGCCAAAAACATGGCATGTGGGATCTTAGTTTCCCTACCAGGGATCAAACTCATGCCTGCTGCATTGGAAACATGGAGTCTTAACCACTGGATTGCCAGGGAATTCCCATAAGATGCTTATCTTTTTTCCCTTTCTGGCTGCTTCTAAGATTTTCTCTGCCTTTTGTTTCTTGCAGTTTGAATATGATATGTCTAGGTGTAGTATTTTTGTTATTTATCCTTCATGGTGATTGTTAGCTAAGAATCCTATATCTCTGTTTTGTTGTCTCTATTAGTCAAAGTTCTCCAGTGAAACAGAATCAATAGAATGTGTGTGTGTGTGCACACGCATGCACACACGCGTGCGCACAAACATGCATGCATATGAGAGAGAGAGGGAGGGTGTAGAGAGTGAGAGAGGTTTATTCTAAGGCATTGGCTCACATGCTTGTGGTGGTTATGTCCAAAATCTGCAGGATTGGGAGGCAGACTGGACACTCAGGCAAGAGTTGCACTTTGAATACAAAAGCAATCTACTATCAGGATTCTTCTGTGGTGAGAATAGGTTGGTCTTTGTTTTATTAAGGCCTTCAGCTGACTGGATGAATCCCATTCACATATGGAGAGTAATTAGCTTTACTCAAAGGCCGTGCATTTAAATGTTAGTCTAATCCACAAAACACCTTCACAGAAACATCCAGTATATTTGACCAAATATCTAGGCACTATGGCTTAGCAAAATTGACATATAAAATTGACAATCACAGTGTCTGTCATTAATTTTGAAAAATTTGTGGTAATTATTACTTCAATTATTTCTTCTGTATCAATATATCTTTTTCTTTCTGCTCTCCAATAATATATTCAACTTTTGAATTGTCTTACAATACTGGATGTTCTGTTGTGATTTTTCTCCCCATCCTTTTCTCTTTTTGCTTTTCTTTTTATTCTTGTTTAATGCTTTTATTTATTTTTAACATTTTTATTTTACTTAGGAGTATCATTGATTAACAATGTTTTGTTAGTTTCAGGTGTATAGCAAAGTGATTCAGTTTTACATATATATGTATCTATTCTTTTCTAAGTTAGGTAATTACAGAATATTGAACAGAGTTCCCTGTGCTATACAGTAGGTCCTTGTTGGTTATCTATTTAAAATATAACAGTGTGTATGTGTCAATCCCAAACTTCCAATCTATCCCTCCCCTCACCCTTCCCCCCGGTAACCATAGTTTGCTTCCTACATTTGTAAATATTTCTGTTTTGTAGGTCAGTTCATTTATGTAAATTTTTTTAGACTCCACATGAAAGCGATATCATATGATATTTGTCTTTTTCTAACTTATTTAGTAGGATAATCTCCAGGTCCGTTTATGTTGCTGCAAATGGCATTATTTCATTCTTTTTAATGGCTGAGTAATATTCCATTGCATATATGTACCACCTCATCTTTATATTCATTCACCTGTCAATGGACATTTAGGGTGCTTCCATGTCTTGCTATTATAAATAGAACTGCAATGAAATTGGGGTGAATATATCCTTTTGAACTGTGTTTTTCTCTGGATATATACCCAGGAGTGGGATTGCTGGATCATATGGTAGCTCTATATTTAGTTTTTTAAGGAACCTCCATAACGTTCTCCAAAGTGGCAGTACCAATTTACATTCCCATCAACAGTGTGGGAGGGTTCCCTTTCATGCACACCTTCTCCAGCATTTATAGTTTGTAGACTTTTTGATGATGGCGATTCTGACTGGTGTAGGTGATATCTCATTGTAGTTTTTGTTTGAATTTCTCTAATAATTAGCAATGTTGAGCATTTTTCTTGTTCCTCTTGGCCATCTGTATGTCCTCTTTGGAGAAATGTCTATTTAGGTCTTCTGCCCATTTTTTGATTGGGTTGTTTGTTTTTTTTGATATTGACCTGCATAACGGTTTGTAAATTTTGGAGCTTAACCCCTTGTCGATCTCATCATTTGCAAATATTTTCTCCCATTCTGTGGGGTTTTTGTTTTTTTTATGGTTTCCTTTGCTGTGCAAAAGCTTTTGAGGTTAATTAGGTCCCATTTGTTTATTGTTGTTTCCATTAATTTTGGAGACATATCAAAAAAGATATTGCTGTGACTTATGTCAAAGTGTGTTCTGCCTATGTTTTCCTCTAAGAGTTTTATAGTAGCCAGTCTTACATTTAGGTCTTTAATCCATTATGAGTTTGTTTTTGTGTACAGTATTAAACAATGTTCTAATTTCTTTTTTTACATGTAGCTGACCAGTTTTCCAGCAGCATTTATTGAAAAGACTGTATTTTCTCTACTGTATAGTCTTGCCTCCTTTGTCACAGATTGAGCATAGGTGCGTCAGTTTATTACTGGATTTTCTGCTTGTTCCATTGATCTATATTTGTTTTTCTGCTGTTTTAATGACTACCATATTGTTTTAATGACTAACTTTGTAGTATTGTCTGAAGGCAGGGAACCTCCTCCAGCTCTATTTTTTTTTCACAAGATTGCTTTGGCTATTCAGGGTCTTTTGTGTCTCTATACAAATTTTAAGATATTTTGTTCTAGTTCTGTGAAAAATGCCATTGGTAATTTGATAAGGATTGCATTGAATCTGTAGATTGACTTGGGTAGTATAGTCATTTTGACAATATTGATTCTTCCAATACAAGAAAATGGTATATCTTTCCATCTATTTGTGTCATCTTCGATTTCTTTCACCAGTGTCTTTTAGTTTTTTGGAGTACAGGTCTTTTGCTTCCTTAGGTAGGTTTATTCCTAGGTATTTTATTCTTTTTGATGCAATGGTAAATGGGATATTTTCTTTAATTTCTCTTTCTGATCTTTCATTTTTAGTGTATAGAAATGCAGTATATTTCTGTGTATTAGTTTTGTATCCTGCAACTTTACCAAATTCATTGATGAGCTCTAGTAGTTTTCTGGTGGCATCTTTAGGATTTTCTATGTATAGTATCATGTCATCTGCAAATAGTGACAGTTTTACATCTTTGTTCCCAATTTGGATTTCTTTTATTCCTTTTTCTTCTCTGATTGCCATGGCTAGGGCTTCCAAAACTATGTCGAATAAGAGTGGCAAGAGTGGACATCCTTGTCTTGTTTCTGATCCTAGAAGAAATACTTTCAGTCGTTCACCATTGAGTATTATATTACCTTTAGGTTTGTCATATATGGCCTTTGTTATGTTGAGGTATGTTCCCTCGTTGACCACTTTCTGGAGAGTTTTTATCATAAAAATGTTTTGAATTTTGTCAAAAGCTTTTTCTGCATCTATTGAGATGATCATATGGTTCTTATTCTTCAGTTTTTTTAATGTGGTATATCACATTGATTTGAAGATTTTGAAAAATCCTTGCATGCCTGGGATAAATCCCACTTTATTATTTTATATGATCCTTTTAATGTATTGTTTGATTTGGTTTGCTAGTATTTTGTTGAGGATTTTTGTGTCTATGTTCATCAGTGATACTGGCCTGTAATTTTCTTTTGTGTGTGTGTGATATCTTTGTCTGGTTTTGGTGTCACAGTGATGGTGGCCACATAGAATGAGCTTGGGAGTGTTTCTTCCTCTACAATTTTTTGTAAGAGTTTCAGAAGGGTAAGTGTTAACTCTTTTCTAAATGTTTGATAGAATTCACCTGTGAAGCCATCTGCTCCTGGACTTTTGTTTGTTGGAAGATTTTTAAATCGCAGTTTTAATTTCAGTACTTGTGATTGGTCTGTTCATATTTTCTGTCTCTTCCTAGTTTAGTCTTTGAAGGTTCTACCTTTCTAAGAATTTGTCCATTTCTTCTAGGTTGTCCATTTTATTGGCATAAGTTGCTTGTAGTAGTCTCTTGTGATCCTTTGTATTTCTGTGGTGTCAGTTGTAACTTCTCCTTTTTCATTTCTAATGTTATTAATTTGAGCCCTCTCCCTTCTTTTCATGATGAGTCTGACTAAAGTTTCATCCATTTTGTTTATCTTCTCAGAGAGCCAGCTTTTAGCTTCATTGATTTTTTTCTATTGTTTTTATCACCTCTATTTCATTTATTTCTGATATTTATGATTTCATTCCTTCTATTAACTTTGGGTTTTGTTTGTTCTTCTTTTTCTAGTTGCTTTAGGTGTAAGGTTAGGTTGTTTATTTAGATTTTTCTTGTTTCCTGAGGGAAGATTGTATTTCTATAACCTTCCCTCTTGGAACTGCTTTTTCTGCATCCCATAGGTTTTGGATCTTCATGCTTTCATTTTCATTTTTCTCTAGGTATTTTTTGAGTTCCTCTTCAATTTCTTCAGTGATCCATTGGTTGTTTAGTAGTTTATTGCTTAGCCTCCACATGTTTGTGTTTTTTACAGTTTTTTTTCCTGTAGTAGATTTCTAATCTCACAGCATTGTGGTCAGAAATAATGCTGGATATGATTTCAGTTTTCTTAAATTTACCGAGGCTCACTTTGTAGCCCAGCATGTGATCAATCCTGGAGAATGTTCCAGGTGCACTTGAGAAGCAGTGCATTTTGCTGCTTTTGGATGGAATGCTCTGTAAATATCAATTAAGTCCATCTTGTCTAATGTGTCTAAGGCCTGTGTTTCCTTATTGATTTTCTGTCTATATGATCTGTCCATTGATGAAAGTGGGGTGCTAAAGTTCCCCACTATTATTGTGTTACTGTTAATTTCTCTTTTTGTTGCTGTATTTGCCTTATATATTGAGGTGCTCCTATGTTGGGTGCATATGTATTTACAATTGTTATACCTTCTTGGATTGATCCATTGATCATTATGTAGTGTCCTTCCTTGTCTCTTGTAACAGTCTTTATTTTAAAGTCTATTTTGTGTGATATGAGTATTGCTACTCCAGCTTTCTTTTGATTTCCATTTGAATGGAATACCTTTATCCATCCCCTCATTTTCAGTCTGTATGTGTCCCTAGATCTTAAGTGGGTCTCTTGTATGCAGCATATATATATATATATGGGTCTTATTTTTGTATCCTTTCAGCTATTCTCTTTTAGTTGGAGCATTTAATCCATTTACATTTAAGGTAATTATTGATGTGTATGCTCTTATTACCATTTTGTTAATTATTTTGGATTTGTTTTTGTAGGTAATTTTTCTTCCCTTCCTCTTTTGTTCTCTTGTGATTTGATGACTGACTTTACTGTTTTATTTGGATTCCTTTTTCTTTTTTGTGTGTGTATCTATCATAGAGTTTTGGTTTGTGGTTACCATGAGGTTTTGATATAGCAGTCTATTTATAAACAAGATTGTTTTAAGTTGCTATTCTTTTAATTTCAAATGCATTTCCAATCTCCTGCATTTGTGCTGTCCTCACAATTGCTTGTTGATATCATATTTGTGTGCAGATGATTTCCTACCTTTACTGTATATTTTCCTTTACTGGTGTGTTTTTCTTTCATAATTTTCTTGTTTCTAGTTCTGGTCTTTTCCAGCTAGAGAAGTTCCTTTAGCATTTGTTGCAGAGCTGGTCTAGTGGTGCTGAATTCCCTTAACTTTTGCTTGTATGTAATGCTTTTGCTTTCTCCTTCAAAAATGAATGAAAGCCTTGCTGGGTAGAGTATTCTTGGTTGTAGGTTCTTCCCTTTCATAATTTTAAATATACTGTGCCACCCCCTTCTGGCCTGCAGAGTTTCTGCTGAAAAATCAGCTGGTAACCTTATGGGGATTCCTTTGTATGTTATTCATTTCTTTTCCCTTGTTGATTTTAATATTTTCTTTGTCTATAATTTTTGTCAATTTGATTACTATGTGTGTTGGTATGTTCCTCCCTGGGATTATCCTGCCTGGGACTCTCTGCACTTCCTGGACTTGGGTGATTGTTTCCTTTCCCATGTTAGGGAAATGTTCAGCTATTATCACTTCAAATATTTTCTCAGATACTTTCTCACTCTCTTCTCCTTCTGGGACCCCTATAATGTGAATATTGGTGAGTTTATTGTTGTCCCAGAGGTCTCTTATTCTGTTCTTATTTCTTTTTATTCTTTTCTCTTTATTCTGTTTCATGGCAGTGATTTCTACCACTCTGTCTTCCAGCTCACTTATCTGTTCTTCGGTCTCAGTTATTCTGCTATTGATTCCTTCTAGTGTATTTTTCATTTCAGTTATTGTATTGTTCGTCTCTAAAGCTATTTGGACTGTCAATATCCTGGTTGAGATATTATACTATTGTTTTGCAAGATGTTACCATTAGGGAGACTGGGTAAAGTGTACATGGACATCTCTGTGTTATTTTTTACACCTGCATGTGAATCTACAAATATCTAAATTTTTTAAAATGGGCTTATCACAATATCTTTGTTTAAATTGTCATATTGCATTTTACAATTGAAGCACTAACATGTTTCTTAAATAATTGAAGTACTAACATGTTTCTTAAATAGTTTTAAAATCATTAACTAGTAAATTAGGCATATCCTGTTCAATTCCTTTGTATTTCTCTTTTGAAAGTTTGTGTACTTTAGGATAGTAGAGGTAATACTTTCCTACTGTAAAACAATTTATAACATAGACAGGTATAATGAATTATCCTCTTTACATCAGCCTCATCTTTTTCATTCTTTTTTACTATAATGGAATTATTTCTTTTCTTGAAATGAAGCTGGTCATTTTTCTTATGCTTTGCATCCTTCATTTTTTTCCACTTTTCGGTATATTTGAGCTGTCAGTTAACCCTTTATCTTTAAACTTCTACATAATCTTATTTTGCTTCCATTAGCAATTACATATGCTCAATTCAGTCCAGTTTAAAACACCAAGTCAAAACAAAATGACACTTTCAAAGTTACTTTCCCCCCTGCATCTGATTCTTTCCTTTTACCAAATTCCCTTTACTTCTGTACTACAATGTAGTTTCTATCCTTAAACTTCCACAGACGTTGCAATCATTAAATGCACCAATAACCTCAGTGTTATCAAAAGTATACACAAAAGGTTCTACCAATTAAAATTTTCATTATCAGAGTCATTGCTTCCTCATTCCCAAGGTAGCACTAAGCACATTATATTTTGTATTTAATCAAAAGAAGGTACATTTGGTATTTAATCAAAAGAAAGTGAAACTAATAATACTTAAGCTTTAGGATGCTTTAGTTACACTGTAAGAAACACTAGCAATGTATTCACATTTTTGTGTATTTTGGACAGTTTTGGAAAGTAAGATTTTTATTGTAAAAGTTTAACACTTTTGTCTTTTTACACTTTAAATTGCTCTCATTTACAATTCCCTTTCTTTTGAGTGGCATTGGCATGGTCTCTGACATTTCCTGGATCTAGATAAGGGGGTGTTGAGTTTGGCCATAGTGGGAAATATTTATGTGTTTCATAGTTGCCTTTGTAAGTCATTCTGATATAGGAATGACTTCCATCTTCTATCTCCCTCTGTGCCAATACATTAGATATCATGACAAGATATACCTTATTGAAATGTAAAAGAGTCTGTGACACACAATCCCAAAATATATCCAAAAAAAAAAAAACACACTTGAAATCAGTAAAGCCAAAACCTAATCTTTGGAAAATTCCTTAAGTAATCACATGTGAAAAGTCATAAGCAGAATGTTTGGTTCTCTTTGAAGCATGGTCCAACCAGAAGTTTTCTCCTGACAAGAATATAGGAAGAAGTGATCAAAGATTATGCATCCAAACCTTTAGAGAAAACCATGTTTGAATGGTATGTCAAGCTGTTTATTACTACAAACAATGTTGTTTTTCTGGATATTTTCAAGTTTGTGGTAATTTAGAGATTTTTTTCTTAAATTCTAACTTGTAGTGATTTTTAAAAAATTCTAAATGGGCACTTATTATGTGAATTTGTACTTTTAATTGTGTATTTTTTAAAAACAGCAACCAAAATTTTAAATACTCAGTTTTCACAAAATCTGGAGCTACCACTGTTTATTCCAGTGTTCGTTTATACTTCACAGAAGGTACATGGTTATAGAGTATCACATCTCAGCTGCCTGCCATGCCTTATTTTAGAGCACATGGCTCCTCCTCTGAGCTGATGATTCCAACTAGACATACTTGGCCTAACCTCTCATATGTATGCACATATATATGTACAGCCTTTTTGCTTGTATGTTTGGGGGGCACCAAATTTCCTCCCAAAATGGCTATACCATTCTCATTCCAGCACCTGGCAAATATTTCTTGATACTTCACAACCATCTTCCAGATTTCCCCCCATACTAGGTATAAAATCATATATCATTTTAACTTGCATTCTTAATGCATGTTTATGCATCTCTTCATGTGCTTGTTGGACTTCCACATTTTTTTTTTCTGTATATATCTGTTGCCTATTTTTACAATGAGGTTGCTGTCTTTTTATTTCTGGTTTGAGTGTATTATTAGTGTATTCTAGGTGTTTGATTTTTTTTCCTTAGGCACTACATATAATCTCTCATTCTATCACCTATATATTCAATTTATATATGGTATCTTTCTTTGTACAAAATCCTCTAATGTATTTTTTAAAATAAAAGGACAGGCTACAGATGGAGCTCATTCATAGGACTTTAGAATAAGTAGCTTTATAAGAATTAGCACTGCTGAGCTGTCTTCTTGGTGTAACTTGGAGACATTTCCACTAAGCTAATTTCTAATTCAGGATCATATTCCCCATTTTCAGGCATTAAGTCTGATGATTTTTAAGATAGAGGCTGCTATTCAATCAGGCCTTGTTTGGGCCGGTTCATAGAAGGGCTATTATCTGAGTGAAGTTCACTTAAACTTCCTTAGCCTCTGCTACCTTAAGTACAGTGCTCAGGAGACTAGAAGTTCCCCATTGGGTTCTGTGTGAGGCCAAATTAGTTCAGATGAACTTATTCCTAGAGATCTGTTAAATCTGATATTTTTGAATTTTTAAAACCTAGATGGTTTAGAAACACTTTTTCTATTCATATTGTACAACTTAAAAAGTTATGAATCTGAGTGGCATTTTCATACACTCTTAATACTCAGTTTAAAAAGGAGACCATATGAGCCTATCCTTATTGCTCTTATAAATGTATCACATTTTCCATGGCTTTTTTTCTCCCTTATTGTATCATTTTTTCTTCAAGTTTTATTGAGATATAATAACATATGGCACTGCATAAGTTTAAGGTGTACAGCATAATTATTTGACTTAAATACCTCATGAAATGATTGTCACAAGTTTAGTGAACATCCATCATTTATATAGATATAAAATTAGAAAAAATGTGTGTGCAATGAGAACACAGGATTTACTCTGTTAACAAATTTATTATATAACATACAGCAGTGTTTAAATGTGTATAAATATAAATTATATTTATCATGTTGTATATTACATTGCTAGTACTTACTTATAAGTGGAAGTTTGTAGTACATTTTGACTGACTTCATCCAATTCCCCCTCCCCCCAGCTTCCACCTCTGGTAACCACAAATCTGATGTCTTTTTCTATGAATTTGTGTGTATGTTTGTTTGTTTGTGACTATAATTATCCTACAACACTATGGTAGTTCCTGTTACATAACATAGTGCTTTTTTTATACATTTCAAAATAATCACCAAGATAAATCTAGTTATATGTCACCATACAAAGATATTAGTTATTGACTAAATTCCCCACACTGTACATTTCATAACTGTGACTCATTTGATGTGGAACTGGAAGTTTGTACCTTTTATTCTCCCTCACCTATTTCTTCCCTCCCCCCATCCCCTCATCACTGGCAACAACCTGTTTGTTCTCTGTGTCTATAACTCTATTTCTGTTTTGTTATATATGATCATTTGTTTTTTAAACTCCACATATAAGTGAAATCATACAGTATTTGTCTTTCTCTGCCTTATTTCACTGAGCATAATACCCTCTAGGTCCATCCATATTGTCCCAAAAGGCAAGTTTTCATTTCTTTTATGGCTACTATTCCATTATATGTGTAAATTACATCTTCTTCATTCATCTATTGATGGGCCATTTGGGTTGCTTCTGTATTTGGCTATTGTAAATAATGCTGCAGAGAACATAGGGGTACATATATCTTTTTGAATTAGAATTTTCATTTTCTTTCTTTGGATAATACCCAGGAGTGGAATTGCTGGATTTTATTGTAGTTCTATTTTTAATTTTTTGAGGAATCTCCACACTGTTTGTTTGCCATAGTGACTGCACCAATTTACATTCCCATCATCAGTGCATGAGGGTTCCCTTTTCTTCATGTCCTCATCAACACTTGTTATTTGTTGATAATAGCCATTCTGATAGGTTTGAGGTGATATCTCATTGTGGTTTTGATTTGAATTTTCCTGATGATAGTGATATTGAGCATCTTTTCATGTGCCTGTTGGCCATCTGTATGTCTTCTTTGTACAAATGTCTATTCAGATCATTGGCCTATTTTTTAATTGGGTTGTTCGTTTCTTGTGTTGTATGAGTTCTTTTTATATTTTGAATATTAACCCCTTATCAGATATATAGTTTGCAAATACCTTCTCCTATTTAGTAGGTGGCCTTTTCATTTTGTTGATATGTTCATTAGCTGTACAGAAACCGTTTTAGTTTGATGAAGTCCCATTTGTTTATTTTTGCTTTTGTTTTCCTTGCCTGAAGAGACATATCCCCCCAAATATTATTAAGACCTATGTCAAAGAGTTCTGCCTATGTTTTCTTCTAGAAATTCTATGGTTTCAGGTCTTATATTTAAGTTGAGTTTATTTTTGTATATGGTATGAGAGTTGTCCAGTTTGATTCTTTTGCATGTAGCTGTACAGTTTTCCCAAAACCAAGTATTGAAGAGGTAATCTTTTGCCTATTTTATATTCTTGACTCCTTTGCCCTAGATTAATTGCCCATGTAAGTTTAGGCTCATCTATGGGCTCTCTATTCTGTCTCCATGGCTTTTACTCCTGTTTTTCTAGTACAAAAAACATTGTTTTCTAATATCATCAACATATTAGGTATGACTTTATAATAATCTATGGTAAACTTTGACAATAGAGACCTCAAAGAAAGATGAATCAATCTCTATCTCAAATGCTTCAAGATATTTTAGCAATTTCAATATAAAATAATGAGTCACACTTCTTCCTCATCTTTTCACCTAGATACTTAACACATTTAACATTGATAAAGTTTTTAAATATCATGGATGCTAAAATTATTATTTTATGGACTACTAATTTAAAATTAAGTGATTGCAATTTCTAAGGATATGAAAGAAAGGATACTGAATAGAAGGTGAGTACTTATTCATATACCACAGCAGAGAGGAAGAATTCCTATAGCTACTGGGTATATTTGTGTGTGTGTGACGAACACACAAAAATGGAATAACCTTGGCTTGTAGTTTATTATTAGCAAAGCAACATATACAGTATGACAATAAATAAGTAAAATAATTCAAAGAAATGAGAGGCTGGTATTTATTACATAGTAATCTAGCACATAATTAGTGCTGGCTGTTCCAATGATGCCTCTCAATCACTCTGTAATACATCATAAGTTTATGTTGTAGATAAGAAAAGGAAAGCTTAGAAAGTTTAAATGATGGGTCTAAAGTTACATAAGTGGTTAGAGAGAAAGTCAGGGAATTACCCAATTAAGACTCTATGCCACACTGCCTCTAGGTAACATGATGTTAATGCAATCCTGAGAGGAGAGGAAACTGTGAGAGTTACACATTCAATCATATATAATCATTTTTCCTTTTCCTTATTGGAGGCATCAGAGAAAAATGATTATTCAGAACAGTCATTTCAAGTATATTAAACTAAGACTAGGCAAATATATTTCTCTTTTTAAAAAGAAGTATCTCTAAATAATACATTTATAAGCAATTTATATAATGGTATCAACCAAAGCTCTATCAGAATTCCTGTGTCAGATTTTTGTTAAGAAAATAAGTATAAAGGTATTCTAATCTGATTAAATTTTAAATAAATAATTGGCATTTTCATGAACAATTTTATCAGAAATGTTATATACTGTTATACCATAGAAAATATGTAAAAAATCATGTCATTAATTTGATTTTTAATTTGCAACATCTGTTTCAGCCATAAGTATTTTCTTTAAGAACAAAAGCTACCAGTATGTCATCTATTTCTGTGTACTACACCTGAAAAAACTGCTTTATGTTTCCCAAAAGGGAGCCCAATTAGTGTATCATTCTTTAGTATCATTCTTTAAGATGCTGCTCCCTAAAACAACCTGTAAAATAGATTAGACATTTGTTTTTGGAAAGTAAGTATTATCAAACAGGCCCACAAAAACAAGAGGTAAAAAAAAGTCCTAGAGAAAAACTGGTAATGCTGAGAATACAATTCCTAAAATCTGTCTGGTTAAGCAGCCATTAAAGCACCTGGATATCCCAAGAAGATTGACATACTGACTAAAGAAAGACTACCTAGGAGAGTTTTGCTCAGTTGGCCAGAGGTTTGGCTTTTACTAAATGTACTCTGACATAGAGCAGAAGAAAATCTGAAACAAGTTTAAGGGATCTAAATTAAGGCTGCCTAAGCACAGATACGTATGCTTGTTTGAGGCTTTGCAAACTGGCTTAGAATATTGCAAAGCCTTGCCAATACCACTGAGAGAGTCTTCTTTGAAGCAGCAATAGTATATTGGGCTTAACTAGGCTGCCGTAAGCAAAGGGTAAAAAAAATATATTTTAGAAAACTATGGATATAGCTCAATTGACAGTTTTTCTGCCAAAAATTCATTTGTAAATTGATCCTTGGAAATCTGAATCTATTTCTCAAAATATATAGCAATGATTAGTGCATCAAAGATAAGCCACAGATGCCTAACACAATCCTTAAAATATATAAAATCTAGTATTGATTAATGCTTTTTACCCTAGCAGATATTTTTATATGGTTAAATTGTATTCTAAGTAAGTTCCAAGTAAGGTTGCCAATAATACGCATCACTAGCTGATGATGGACATAGCCACAGGATCCTGCTGGCTGTAGTGGTGATCATCTGGGGCAGACTTGGGTGGACTAGGACCTCAGAGAAAACCAAGCATTGCAGATCCTCTAAGAGCCTGTTAAAAGTTTTCTAAATAGCAATCAATGTTCATTATAACACTTTATAAGAGAGTTTAATTAAAACATGTGGAATAGCCTTATAAAAAATGGGATTATATTTATGATCCTAAAGAATATTGTTTTACTGATATTTCTCAATTAATGTTTATTTATTTTTTACAATGGCATTAAATCTTGCTTGGGAAGCTTCTCATATTCATATTTAAATCACTATCTAGGAGATGTTTAAGATTTTTACAACTGGGAAGAAAATTAACAACTGGCCAAATGATTTCTTTAATTCTCAAATAATTAAATAGGTTTGTCTTTGACACATTAATGTGATTAAATCAAATAATTTTTGTAATATAGATCCCTTAAATACACATTTAGAATGTATAAAAAGAAATAGGATATGTACTTATCTTAATACCCGTATTTATTTAACATGTCAGGTAAGAACCATTCCCCTAAGTTGCCAGTTCTGAGGAAGAAATAATACTTTCTTAACACTAAGGGAAAGGATTTTTTTTTAACCTCATTTTTTGGTTTGTTTTTTTCCCTCTCTCCTCCTCTGATGTTGTTCTCTTCTACTCTTGCATACTCTGTTCTGACACAGATACTTATATGTTTTGTGCACTGTAATAGGTGTTGAAGAAATAGTGGTAACCAGAGAGGTGCGGCCCCATGACATCAACACCAGACCTCTATTGGAGACAAAAACATAGAAGTGGGATGATTATTACCACAAACATGAAATATAGGGTATTGTGGAACATATAAAATAAGTTTCTGACTGTAGGTTTATGCCTGAGATAGAGAAATGAGGAAATTTATCATATTTGGGGAAATTAGATAGTATACTTAAATTTTTTTAACATCTTTATTGGAGTATAATTGCTTTACAATGGTGTGTTAGTTTCTGTTGTATAACAAAGTGAATCAGCTATACGTATACATATATCCCCATATCTCCTCCCTCTTGCATCTCCCTACCACCCTCCCTATCCCATGCCCCTAGGTGGACACAAAGCACCAAGCTGATCTCCCTGTGCTATGCAGCTGCTTCCCACTAGCTATTTATCTTATATTTGGTAGTGTATATATGTCCATGCCACTATCTCACTTCATCTCAGCTTACCCTTCCCCCTCTCCATGCCCTCAAGTCCATTCTCTATGTCTGCATCTTTATTCCTGTCCTACCCCTAGGTTCATTAGGACCATTTTTTAAAATTCTATATATATGTATTAGCATATGGTATTTATTTTTCTCTTTCTGACTTACTTCACTCTGTATGACAGACTCTATGTCCACCCACCTCACTACAAATAACTCAATTTCATTTCTTTTATGGCTGAGTAATATTCCATTGTATATATGTGCCACATCTTCTTTATCCATTCATCTGTTGATGGACACATAGGTTGCTTCCATGTCCTGGCTATTGTAATGAACATTGTGGTACATGTCTCTTTTTGAATTATGGTTTTCTCAGGGTATATGCCTAGTAGTGGGATTGCTGGGTCATGTGATAGTTCTATTTTTAGTTTCTTAAGGAACCTCCATACTGTTCCCCATAGTGGCTGTATCAATTTACATTCTCATCAACAGTGCAAGAGGGTTCTGTTTTCTCCACACCCTCTCCAGCATTTATTGTTTGTAGATTTTTTGATGATGGCCATTCTGACCAGTATGAGGTAATACCTCATTGTAGTTTTGATTTGCATTTCTCTAATGATTAGTGATGGATACAAAAACAGGACCCGTATATATGCTGTCTACAAGAGACCCACTTCAGACCTAGGGACACATACAGACTGAAAGTGAGGGGATGGAAAAAGATATTCCATGCAAATGGAAATCAAAAGAAAGCTGGAGTGGCATTCTCATATCAGACAAAATAGACTTTAAAATAAAGACTATTAATTACAAGAGACAAAGAAGGACACTACATAATGATCAAGGGATCAATCCAAGAAGAAGATATAACAATTGTAAATATTTATGCACCCAACATGGGAGCACCTCAATACATAAGGCAAATGCTAACAAACAGCCATAAAAGGGGAAATTGACAGTAACACAATAAGAGTAGGGGACTTTAACACCACAATTTCACCAATGGACAGATCATCCAAAATGAAAATAAATAAGGAAACACAACCTTTAAATGATACATTAAACAAGATGGATTTAATTGATATTTATAGGACATTCCAACCAAAAACAACAGAATACACTTTCTTCTCAAGTGCTCATGGAACATTCTCCAGGATAGATCATATCTTGTGTCACAAATCAAACCTTGGTAAATTTAAGAAAATTGAAATTGTATCAGACCACAACACTATGAGATTAGATATCAGTTACAGGAAAAAATCTGTAAAATATACAAACACCTGGAGGCTAAACAATACACTACTAATTAACCAAGAGGTCACTGAAGAAATCAAAGAGGAAATCAAAAAATACCTGGAAACTAATGACAATGAAATCACCACGACCCAAAACCTATAGTATACTTAAATTTGATAGTCAGTGTTATATACCAATATAATTCCTTGGTTGTTTTGTAACAATGTTGCTTTACCTTGAGAGCAATTACAGAGAAAACAAAAAGAATGATTCAGTATTGGGGATTGACATGACAAAATGATAAAGGAGTTGGATTTTGGGACTCCCAGAAAAGTCTTCCTTTAAAAGTATGGCTACAATCAACTGTCTGCCTTTCAGGTGATCTGTTATTTACGCATGTTCACAGGTGTTTTATTCTAGGAAATGTAAAGCAAGAGGTGAAGGAAGTTGGTCTCTAATCCTCTAACATTGCTTGTTCTACTGTTGCTAGTGCTACCTGTATCTTTCCTCTTTGTCTCTTCTTGTGTATTTTTAATTTGTAGACACTTGATGCTTAAACTCTTTTCCTTTATTTCCCTCTTCTGTTAGCCCAGGTGCCTGTGGCTGAATATCCACTGCTTTATGACTCAGCCTGTGTCTTGAATTATTTCTCTCTCTTTCACTACTAATGGTTTCCCCCATAAGTGTTCCTTCCTCCTTTAAAAAATAATCTGTATCTGACCCATCCTGCCTTGTTGAAATCTTCACTACTTACTGATCTCATTTGACATTGGCCAACTGCTTTCCTATGTGGAACAGATTTTATGCCTTTTTCTCTTCACTTCTGACACCTCAGGGTCAGAATTCACCATGCCCATAGACTTGTTATAGCCTGCCAACTGTCCTATCTGCCATCTGGTCTGCCTGTGGGCAGTTTCAATTTAAATATTCATAGTTTTCTCTACCTTTTAACTTGATGCTTACTAAACTGATTTGGGCTGCTCTTTCACCCTTTAGGCCATAGTCTCCTGATTTTGGTCATAGTCTCCTGAGGTCAGGCTTGTTTCCATTTTAGCCACACTGAGTTCCCAGCATTTGACAAATATTTTTGAAAACTTAATTTTCTTCTTTGCTTTAGATCTCATGTTTATAAAAAATGCTTATAATTCTACACTTAAGCTTCTGCAAGTATGTTTGTTTACATTTCATAACACTTTGCTTTTCAGTCATGCATCAGACTCAGTAAGTATTTAAACCAACCTTTCCAAGGAGAAACTATGCTAAAGTTTGTTTTAGTTTTTTAGGTCACACTATGCTTACTTCTGACTTAGCTCCATAAAAATAAAACTCCCTGAGTACTAATACATTTTATAGCCTTCTTAATAAGACACATTCACCAAGGCCTCACACATTGTTTATTTTGAATTAGGTGTATCATGCATCCTCAATAGCACAAGATCACTCCTAAGGGGGAAAATCATTTTGGGTGAGGGTAAAAAAATCTGACTCTTTTTGAGGGAATGAAGAAGATGGTGGAGAAGAGAATGTGGAACTCACCTTCCTCCATGAACACAGAAAAAATACATCTACATGTGGAAAAATTCTCACTGAAAACTAACTGGAAACTGGCAGAAAGACTCCTATACAACCAAGGCTATAAGAAAGATCCACACATAATCAGGATGGAAGGGAAGAAAGTGATCAAGTAGAGACCTGGGCCCTGGGAGAGGAATGGGAGAAGATACACGGGTAGAGACCAAACCTGAGAGTGAACAGTGAGAGCCACAGATTGGGTGCCCTAGTCCTGGGGGTCATACACAGGAGAGACAAGTCCCCTTGGCTGAGTGGACAACTGCTGAGACTAATTGGAGGCCTGTGGAAAGGCTGAACTCTGCTCATGAGGATTGCATGCAAGCTGGCTTACCCCTGAGGCTGGTCAGGAAGGGCAAATTGAAACAGCATGTCTGGCTGGCTCATTTTTGGTGACCTACTCAGTGCGGGCTCCAGCCCAATCCTAGTGAACCCTCAAGCCCTGCTTATTCTACATCACAGCATGCCATTGGATCTGGGGAGAAAACTCCACCATGGGACACACACACAGAGGCAACTAGGTCCCAAGGCAGAACCTGGATGGGGCAGCAGTGACCATCCTTGGCACTTACTCAAGCAGTGCATCAGAAGCAGCCCAGAACTCTGGAGGTGGCTACTCCCCCACAGCTCATGCCCTGGTATACAGCAAGAGTCCACACAGAAGCTGCCTGCACTGCAGTGTGGTTCCACAACAGTTGAGGGTGATGGAGGCTGTGGGGAGTGATTGGCTGTGACAGACAAAGGGGACTTGGACTCAGGACTGTGTCGTAGCAGAGTGAGTGGAAATTGCTGGTGCCTGCACAGGCATTAGAGATGGCACAGACCTCTGTCTGTGGCTGACATGGGCCAAGAGGCTTCATGGACCACTTGCTTTGGTGCTCCTCCCCTGTCACAAGGGTCCCACAACAGGGAGAGGGAAAAGTGAACAATCAAAGAAAACACAGCCATCTCAGACCTGACCCTCAAGCCTTCTGCTATAGCAACATGGGATCAGACTCCACCCTTGATAGGGCAGTGATGGCCACTGAGCATAGGAGAAGTCCTGCCTCACACAAAGTGCTAGCTCTAGCCCCTCTATCTGCAGTCTTACTCTCTATCAAGGTGATAGGTGCAGCATACCATGAGGAAAAATGTGAATAGCATCTAAATCAAATCCAGTTCTCCCACCAAAGGCACTGGGCACACACAGTTTGTATAGGGATGTTTCCACATAAGAACACACATTTAAGACCACAATAGGTAACTGTTTCACCAAAATTCATAGAGACAGAGAAAGTTAAAGAAAATTAAAAGGCAGAGGAACTGGTTTCAACTGAAATACCAAGAGAAAACCCCTGAAAAAATAAATAATAAAACAGAAATAATTTACCAGATAAAAAATTCAAAGCACTCATAATAAGATTGCTAACTGAATTAGGGAAAAGAATAAGTAAACACAGTGAGAACTTTAACAAGGAATTTGAAAATATGAAAAAGACCCAATCCAAAATCTAAATAATTTAATAGCTAAATTTTAAGGCACACTGAAAAGAATGAATAGAACACTGACTAAGTGGTACAGAAGAAAGCATAAGTGATCTGGAAGCTAGAATAATGGAAATCAATCACCCAATGAGAACAAAAAAAAAAAAAGAAAAATTTTAAAAAATGAGAAGAGATTAGGAGCTCTGTAATAACACTAAGTATACTAACATCAACATCATAGGGGTTCCAAAAGGAGAAGAGAGAGAAGGGGATTGAAAATGTATTTGAGGAAATTATGGCTAAACCTTCCCAATCTTGAAGAAGGAAACAGATATCCAGGTACAGAAAGCACAAAGCGTTGGTCCCAAACAAGAGAAACCCAAACACATCCATGCCAAGACATATTATAATTAAAATGGCAAAAGTTAAAGAATAAAAGAGAATTCTAAAAGCAGCAAGAGAAAAACAAAGACTCATATACAAGGGAATCTCTATAAGTCTAGCAGCTGATTTTTCTGCAGAAACTTTCCAGTCCAGAAATTAGTGGCATGATATGTCCAAAGTGCTGAAAGGGAAAAACCTTCAACCTAGGACACTCTACATAGAAAGATTATCATTTAGAATCAAAAGAGAGATAAAGAACTTCTCAGACAAGCAAAAACTAAAGGAGTTAATCAATATTAAACATACCCTATAAGAAATGTTAAAGGGTCTTCTCTAAGAGGAAAAGAAGAATCTATAGGAAAGGGAAATCCCACAAGGAAAGGCAAATATATACTAAGGACAGAGGATCAACCATTAAATAAGCCAGTATAAAGATTAAAAGACAAAAAAATTTTAAAAGCAATATAACTACAATTAAGGAATAAACACAAAGATATAGAATATGACAGCAAAAACACAAAATGTGGGGAAGGGGAGAAAAAAATGTAGAACTTTTAGAATGTGTTTGAGCTTAAATGGCAACCAGTTTAAAACAAGTAGATATAATTATATGTCAACATATATCAACCTCATGATAACCACAAATCAAAAACCTACAATAGATACACAAAAACTAAAGGGGATACAAGCACACTACTAAAGAAAATAATCATATTGCAAAGGAAGAAACAAAAAGAAGAATGGAGAAGAATTACAAAAACAACCAGAAAACAAGTAATAAAATGGCAGTAAATACACATCTGTAAATAATTACTTGAATTGTCAATGGACTAACTGCCCCAATCAAAACACATAGGGTGGCTGATTGAATAAAAAAACAAGACCCATCTATAGGCTGCCTACAAGAGATTCACTTCAGAGCTAAAGACACACACAGATGACACACAGCGACAAAGTGAGGGGCTGGAAAAAGATATTTCATGTAAATGGAAATGACAAAAGTGGGGGTAGCAATACTTAGGAAAAATAGATGTTAAAACAAAGGCTATAACAAAAGACAAAGAAGGGCTTTATGTAATGATAAAAGGATCAATATAAGAAGAGAATCTATTCTCATTAACATATATGCACCCAAATACAGGAGCACTTAAAAGGAGAAATTGACAATAATACAATAATAGTAGGTGACTTTAATACCCCACTTACATCAATGGACAGATCATCCAGACAGAAAAATCAATAAGGCAACAGTGGTCTTAAATGACACAGTAGACTGGTTGGACTTTATATATATCTACAGGACATTACATACGAAAACACCAGAATACACATCCTTTTCAAGTGGACATGGAAGATTTTTCAGGATAGATCACACCCTAGGCCACAAAACAAATTTCAACAAATTTAAGAGGATAGAAATTATATCAAACACTGTTTCTAACCACAACAGTATGAAACTAGAAATCAATTACAGAAAGAAAAATGGAAAAAGAAAAAACACGTGGCAACTAATAATATGTTACTAAAAAAACCAGTGGGTCAATGAAGAAATCAAAGAGAAAATCAGAAAATACCTTGAGACAAATGAAAATAGAAACACAACTTTCCAAAATCTCTTGGATACAGCAAAAGTAGTCCTAAGAGTGAAGTTTAAAGGGATATAGGCCTTCCTCAAGAAACAAGAAAAATCTCAAATAAACAACCTATCTTACTATCTCAGAGAATTACAAAAAGTAGAGCAAAGAAAGCCCAAAATCAACAGAAGGAAGGAAGGAAATAATAAAGACAGAGACAAATAGAGATGAAAGAAAGAGAGAGAGAGAAAGAAAGAAAGAAAATATCAAAGAATCCAAGAGCTGCTTTTTTAAAAAGATAAACAAAATTGATAAACTTTCAGCCAGGCTCACCAAGAAGAAGAAATGAGATGCAAATAAAGAAAGTAAAATATGAAAGGGGAGAAATAACAACTGATACCAGAGAGATACAAAAATCATCAAAAGAATAACACACAGTTATATGCCAACAAATTGGACAACCTGGAAGAAATGGACAAATCTTTTTGAAACATACAACCTGCCAGGACTGAGTCAAGAAGAAAAAGACAATCTGAACATTCTAATCACTATAGTGAAATTGAATTTCTAATTTAAAAACTCCCAACAAACAAAAGTACAGTAACACATGGCTTCAAAGGGGAATTCTACCAAGCATATAAAGAACTAATACCTATCCTTCTCCAACTATTCAAAAATATTGAGTAGGAGAGAACACTTCCAAATTCATTCTACAACTCCACCATTACCCTCATACCAAAAGCATACAAAGACACTTCAAAGAATAATAATAATTACAGGCTGATATCATTGACAAATATAGGTGCAAATATCCTCAACAAAACGTTAGCAAACCAGATCCAACAACATATAAAAAGAATCATACACCATAATCAATTAGACTTTATTCCAGAGACACAAGAATGGTTCAATATTTGCAAATCAATCAATGTGATACACCACAATAACAAAAGAAAGGATAAAAATCAAATGATCATCTCCATAGATACAGAAAAATCATTTAACAAAATTCAACATCCATTCATGATTAAAAAACTTTCATTAAAGTGGGTAGAGATGGGACATATTTCAACATAATAAAAGCCATTTATGACAAACCCACAGCTAACAGCATACCCAACAGTGAAAAGATGAGAGTTTCTGGTAATTCAGGAACACAACGAGGGTGCCTACTCTTGCCACTTCTATTTAACATAGTATTGGAAGTCCTAGTCACAGAAATCAGAAAAGAAAAAGAAATAAAAAGGCATTCAAATCAGAAGGGTAGAGGGAAAAGTGTCATTATTTGTAGATGACATGATACTTTATATAGAAAATCCTAAAGTCTTCATCTGAAAGCTAATAGAACTAACAAGTAAATTCAGCAACATTGAGAATTGAAGAAAATATACAGAAATCTGTTGCTTTTCTATGTACTAATAATTAACTATCAGAAAGCAAAAGTTAAAAGGAATCCTATTTAAAAATCACATCAAAAAGAGGAAAATACCTAAGAATAAACTCAACCGAGGAGGTGAAGGATCTATAATCTTAAATCTATAAAACATTAATGAAGGAAGTTGAAGATGATTCAAAGAAATGGAAAGATATCCCATGTTCTTGGATTAGAAGAATTAATGTCAAAATGGCCATACTACCCAAAGCAATCAACATATTTAATGCAATCCCTATCAAAATACTCATGACATTTTTCACAGAACTAGAAAAAAATAATCTAAAATTTACATCAAACCACAAAAGACCCTGAATTACCAAGGCAATCTTGAGAAAAAAACAACAACACTGGAGTTATCACCATCCCAGACTTCAGACTATACTAATATACTACAAAGCTACAGTATTCAAAACAGCATGGTACTGGCACAAAAACAGACACAGCAGATCAGTGGAACAGAATAGAGAGCCCAGAAATAAACCTATGCACTTATGTTTAATTAATCTAAGACAAAGGGGAAAAGAATATACAATGGAGAAAAAACAATCTCTTCAATAAGTGGTGCTGGGAAAATTGGACAGCTACATATACAAGAATGAAATTGGAACATTTCCTCACACTGTATGCACAAATAAACTCAAAACATATTAAGGGCATAAATGTAAGAACGGAAACTATAAAACTCCTAGAAGAGAATATAGACAGAACACGCTTTGATGTAAATCATAGCAATATATTTTGGAATGTGTCTCCTAAGGCAAAAGAAATAAAAACAAAAGTGAACAAATAGGACCTGATTAAACTTAAGAGCTTTTGCACAGCAAAGGAATTCATCAATAAGATGAAAAGACAATCTATGGAATGGGAGAAAATATTTACAAATGATATGACCAAAAAAGGGTTAATAACCAAAACATATAAACACCTTATATAACTCAATATAAAAAAATAGAAATAAAGAAATGGGTAGAAAACCTGAATGGACATTTTCCCAAAGACTTACAGATGGCCAACAGGCACATGAAAAGATGCTTAACATAGCTAGTTATTAGAGAAATGCAAATCAAAATAATAATGAGATATCACCCCAGAATAAAAATGTTACAAGGATATGGACAAAAGGGAACACTTGTGCACTTTTGGTGGGAATATAAATTGGTGCAGCCACTTTAGAAAACAGTATGGTGGCTCCTCAGAAAACTAAAAATAGAACTACCATATGATCCAGCAACTCAAGCCTAGGTATATATCTGGAAAAATTAAAACCACTAATTCAAAAAGGTAATGTACCTCAATGTTCACAGAAGCAAGATTTACAATAACCAAGATATGGAAGCAACCCAAGTGTCCATCAACAGAAGAATGGATAAAGAAGAAGTGATATACATATAATAAAATATTAGCCATAAAAAAGAATGAAATTCTGCCATCTGCAGCAACACGGATAGACCTAGAGAATCTTATGCTAAGTGAAATAAGTCAGACAGAGAAAGTTCTGTATGATATCACTTATATGTGGAATCTAAAAAAAAAAAATGAATGTACATAGGAAAGCAGAAATAGACTCACAGAAGTAAACTCACAGATACAGAGAAAAACTAATGGTTACTTGTGGAGAGAGGGAAGTGTAGGAGGGTAAGATAGGAGTATGGGATTAAGAGATACAAACTACTATGTATACAATAAATAAGCAACAAGGATATATTTTACAGCACAGGGAATTATAGCCATTATTTTTTAATAACTTTTAATAGGGTATAATCTATAAGAATACTGCATCACTATGTTGTACACCTGAAACTAATATACTGTAAGTCAACTATACCTCAATAGAAAATGAATACAATAAAATAAAATAGAAAAAAATTGTATTCATTTTATATATAATGCACAGACATTTATACAGTACATAACAAATATATAGTATATTTGTGATACTAACATTTCATGGAGGTGATTAGGGAAAAAATGCTTAAAAAGGCTCTTTGTGGAGGGTGATAATGAAAAAAATGTTGAGAAACACTGGTAAAAAAAAGTAAGAAAGAGCTTCATATCTGCTTTGCAGAAACATCAAAGTCAACAGGCAAAACTTACCAGGGATTTACTCCTTTAAGAAGTGACGTTTTTTGAACAAATTGTAAGCACAGCCTCTAAAATGATGTGGTAGTCACAGAGGAACATAGTCAAAAGATACTTCCTGGATTACCAACTTCTTTCAAACTTGAAAAATGTTTTTCAATGTATTAGGTTCTGACAATCTTTCAAGTTTTTAATTATTTTTCCTATCAACTACATCAAATAAATATCCATTTATACACATATAACCTTTTTGCACTAATGCCATATTACTTTTTAAATGTATATAGTTATGTCAAGAACTTTTTTTAGTTTGAAGGTACAAAATCAAATTCAAAGAGATATCTCTGCTGTCTCATGAATCACAAATTCATTTAGTCACAGCTACTTCTAAGAGCAAACTATTTTCTCTAGAAATAATCCATTTCAGGTACAGCCAACCTTGCACAACCCTCATAGACCCTATATACTCTTAACAAGTGAACACTGTTCATATCTCAAGTGCAATCAGAGACATGACACCAACATTTGAAAATACTTTCTTTGGATTGATGACTTGCATTAGCTTCACCATCCCTAACCTTCCCTTCCATTGCAAATGACTTTCTCTATTGTGCCAATCAGGTCAACATACTTCAATACTTGTAATCTTGGAATTCTAGAACACTAAAATTTTATATTTATTTCTTTGGCATTCCTATTACTTGTTAAATACAATCAATCGAGTGATATCTTCTAAAATCTCACCCACTTGATCTTTTAGTAACATTTGACAGATTTTTTTATTCCTTAAAATTTCTGATTTTTGGTACAGTTTGTGGTACAGTAAGTCCCTACATATGAGCAAGTTCCATTCTGAGAGCGCATTTGTAAGTCCAATTTGTTTGTAAGTCCAACAAAGTTAGCCTAAGTACCCAACTGACACAGTCGTCTATATAGTACTGTACTGTAATAGGTTTATAATACCTTCCACACAAATAATACATAAAAAACAAACACAAAAAATAAAGAAAACATTTCTAATCTTACAGTACAGTTCCTTGAAAAGTACACTAGTTCCAGCCACATCACTGCTGTTTTACTCTTGCTTCAGACATCCTGAGCTTGAGATAAAGATACTATATTACTGTACTCTATAAAGTACACAAAAGCACAACCACTTGTAGAGGATGCATGCGCATGACAATGTACGCCTGACACATGAACTAACGTACGTGATTGGACATGCGAACACACGTTTGCATCTTTGAAAGTTTGCAACTTGAAGGTTCGTATGTAGGAGACTTACTGTACTGCATTTTCCAGATTCTTCTTTGACCAATCTGAGTTCTCTTTTGAATTCCCTTTCCTTAGCCCTTCTGTTCTAAGCACACTACATTTTTCTGTCTGTAGACATTCTCATCAACTTCCATGAGTTCACTGTGTAATGTACCAAACTATATTAATGTGCAAGTTGCTAGGTATACAAAGATAGACTAAATATAGTTCTGCCTTCTAGAAGCTCTGTTAACATCTTTCCTAAATGTCATACATATATTTCCAACATGATTTTAGAAGTATTCACTTTCAAACTATGTGAACATCTCAAGCTTACTATATACAAACTTGAATTTTTTTGACCCTAAAACACACTCTTCTTCCTTGCTAAATGTCACAGTATCCACTATAACAACTATATAGTTAACTTTCTCTCCTGTTTCTTCCTTAAACCTCAAATAGAATCAGAGAGAAAATTCAATTTTGACCAGTTTCAAATCCTGGTTTCTCCACTTATAACTTGTGTGGTCTTTAACAGGACAAATAAAATCCTTGTATCTCAATTCTCTTATTGATACAATGAAAATATCCTCTAAATAATAGAATTCTGTAAGAATTACTTAAACATGTGAAAAGCATAACACATAGTATGTATTGAATGCATTTTTGTTTTCTCTTCCCCCAAATGTTTCTCCTTTTCTCATGTCACTGACATAGACTATATTTTTATTCAGTGCAATCTGGATATTCTGGAACAGATTTACATGCCTCTATTCTCTGTCAATAATTATCTAAACACTTCAATGTTATTTAATTAATTATCCTGCTGAAAGCTTTCCAGAATTTTCAATTTCCCACAAGAAAAATGTTAATTCCCACGACGTACCAAATAAGAATCTTTATCACATCTTATATACTTCTGTATATGACCAGTAGAGTACAATTGTAGGCCTACAGCAGATATTTGCCAAATGTTTTCAGGTTTTGCTTACCTCCCTTTGTAAAAACTTGTGTATAAAGTCCATGCTTAATGCTTTGTAGATATTACTGAGATTTGAAAGGAGGCTATTATATGCAAGCTAATGTTGATTTAAGAATTCCTAGAGGGACAGAGTCAAGGTGGCTAGGAGGACGTGGAATTTGCATCTTCTCACAACTAGAACATTTACCAGGCACTGGTGGGGGACAACAGATACCTAAGGGGACGGGAGGAACCCCCAAGGACCAGTTGTTTCAATTATAGTTTTATTTTTCCTAATATACACACACACACACAATATATATATATATTTTTTTTTTTTTTTTCCAGTACCCAGGCCTCTCACTGTTGTGGCCTCTCCCATTGCAGAGCACAGGCTCTGGACGTGCAGGCTCAATGGCCATGACTCATGGGCCTAGCCGCTCCACGGCATGTGGGATCTTCCCAGACTGGGGCACGAACCAGTGTCCCCTGCATCGGCAGGCAGACTCTCAGCCACTGCGCCACCAGGGAAGCCCCTTAATATATATTTTATATTACAAATTTTATTTTGTTTTTTATTCTTTGATATTGTACTGCTTCTTTTTTCTTTCTTCCTTTTTTTTTTTTTTTTTATCATGCCACGAAGCTTGCAAGATCTTGGTTTCCAAGCTGGAGGGCATGCCCAAGCACCTGTGCTGGGAGCTCTGAGTTCAAGAAGCTGGACTAACAGAGAAACTCAGACCCCAGGGAATACTGATCGGAGTGAGGCCTCCTGGAAGTCCTCATCTCAGCACCAAGACCCGGCTCTATCCAAACACCAACAAACTCCAGTGCTGGACATCTCAGGCCAAACAAACATTAAGACAGGAATACAGCACCACACAATGAAAAGAGAGAAAAAAAAAAAAGAACAAACGAAAAAAGAAATATGTCACAGACAAAGGAGCAAGGTAAAAACCTACAAGACCAAATAAATGAAGATGAAATAGGCAACCTACCTGAAAAAGAATTCAGAGTAAGAATACTAAAGATGATCCCAAATCTCGGAAACAGAATGGAGAAAATACAAGAAACGTTTACCAAGGACCTAGAAGACGTAAAGAGCAAACAAACAGTGATGAACAACACAATTACTGAAATTAAAAATATTCTAGAAGGAATCAAGAGCAGAATAACTGAGGCAGAAAAACGGTAAGTGAGCTGGAAGATAAAATGGTGGAAATAACTGCCAGAGAGCAGAATAAAGAAAAAAGAATGAAAATAATTGAGGACAGTCTCAGAGATTTCTGGGACAACATTAAATGCACCAACATTTGAATTATAGGGGTCCCAGAAGAAGAAAGAAAAAGAAAGGGTCTGAGAAAATATTTGAAGTGATTATAGTCGAAAACTGCCCTAACATGGGAAAGGAAATAATCAATCAAGTACAGGAAGCACAGAAAGTACCATGCAGAATAAACCCAAAGAAAAACACGCCGAGACACATATACTGAAGCTATCAAAAATTAATTACAAAGACAAAATATTAAAAGCAGCAAGGGGAAAGCAAGAAATAATATACAATGGAATACCCATAATGTTAACAGCTGATTTTTCAGCAGAAGCTCTGCAAGCCAGAAGGGAGTGGCAGGACATATTTAAAGTGATGAAAGGGAGAAAACTACAACCAAGATTACTCTACCCAGCAAGGATCTCATTCAGATTTGACAGACAAATTAAAACCTTTTCAGACAAGCAAAAACAAAGAGCATTCAACACCACGAAACCAGCTTTACAAGTGCTAAAAGAACTTCTCTAGGCAGGAAACGCAAGTGAAGGAAAACACCTACAATAACAACTGCCCCCACCCAAAAAATGGTAAAAGGAACATACATCTTGATAATTACCTTAAATGTAAATGGATTAAATGCTCAAACCAAAAGACACAGACAGGTTGAGTGGATACAAAAACAAGACGCATACATTTGCTGTCTAAAAGAGACACACTTCAGACCTAGGGACACATACAGACTGAAAGTGAGGGGATGGAAAAAGATATTCCATGCAAATGGGAATCAAGAGAAAGCTGGAATAGCAATCCTCATATCAGACAAAATAGACTTTAAAATAAAGACTATTACAAGAGACAAAGAAGAACACTACATAATGCTCAAGGGATAAATCCAAGAAGAAGATATAACAATTGTAAATATTTATGCACCCAAAATAGGAGCACCTCAATACATAAAGCAAATGCTAACAGCCATAAAAGGGTAAATCCACAGTAACAAAATAATAGTAGGGGACTTTAACACTCCACTTTCACCAATGGACAGATCATCCAAAATGAAAATATATAAGGAAACACAAGCTTTAAATGACACATTAAACAAGATGGACTTAATTGATATTTATAGGACATTCCATCCAAAAACAACAGAATACACTTTTTTCTCAACTGCTCATGGAACATTCTCAAGGATAGACCATATTTTGGGTCACAAATCAAACCATGGTAAATTTAAGAAAATTGAAATTGTATCAAGTATGTTTTACGACAACAATGCTTGGAGGCTAGATATCAATTACAGGAAAAGAGCTGTAAAAAATAGAAACACATGGAGGCTAAACAATATGCTACTAAATAACCAAGAGATCACTGAAGAAATCAAAGAGGAAATCAAAAACTACCTAGAAACAAATGACAATGAAAACACAACAACCCAAAACCTATGGGATACACCAAAAGCAGTTCTAAGAGGGAAGTTTATAGCAATAAAATCCTAGCTTAAGAACAAGAAAAAACTCAAGTAAACCACCTAAACTTACACCTAAATTAATTAGAGAAAAAAGAACACAACCCCAAAATTAGCAGAAGAAATCATAAAGATCAGATCAGAAATAAATGAAAAAGAAATGAAGGAAACAATAGCAAAGGTCAATAAAACTAAAAGCTGGTTATTTGAGAAGATAAAAATTAATGATAAACTATTAGCCAGAATCGTCAAGAAAAAAAGAAGACTCAAATCAACAGAATTAGAAATGAAAAAGGAGACAACTGACACTGCAGAAATATAAAGGATCATGAGAGATTACTACAAGCAACTACAGGCCAATAAAATGCACGACCTGGAAGAAACAGACAAATTGTTAGAAAAGCACAACCTTCCGAGACTGAACCAGGAAGAAATAGAAAATATAAACAGACGAGTCACAAGCACTAAAATTGAAACTGTGGTTAAAAATCTTCCAATAAAAAGAAGCCCAGGACCAGATGGCTTCAGAGGCGAATTCTATCAAACATTTAGAGAAGAGTTAACACCTATCTTTCTCAAGCTCTTCAAAAATATAGCAGAGGGAGGAACACTCCCAAACTCATTCTTTGAGGCCACCATCACCCCGATACGAAAACAAGACAAAGATGTCACACACACAAATAAAACACAGGCCAATATCTCTGATGAACATAGATGCAAAAATCCTCAACAAAATACCAGCACACAGAATCCAACAGCACATTAAAAGGATCTTACACCATGATCAAGTGGAGTTTATCCAAGGAATGCAAGGATTCTTCAATATACACAAATTAATCAATGTGATACACCATATTAAAAAATGAAGTATAAAAACCATATGATAATCTTAATAGATGAAGAAAAAGCTTTTGACAAAAGTCAACACCAAATTATGATAAAAACCCTCCAGAATGTAGACATAGAGGAAACTTACCTCAACATAATAAAGGCCATATATGACAAACCGCAGCCAACATTTGTTCTCAATGTTGAAAAACTGAAACCATTTCCTCTATGATCAGGAACAAGGTTGCACACTCTCACCACTCTTATTCAACATAGTTTTGGAAGGTTTAGCCAATCAGAGAAGAAAAAGAAATAAAAGGAATCCAAATCAGAAAAGAAGAAGTAAAACTGTCACAGTTTGCATATGACGTGATACTATACATAGAGAATGCTAAAGATGCTACCAGAAAACTACTAGAGCTAATCAATGAATTTGGTAAAGTAACAGGATACAAAATTAATGCACAGAAATCTTTTGCATTCCTATACACTAATGATGAAAAATCAGAAAGAGAAATTAAGGAAACACTCCCATTTAACATTGCAACAAAAAGAGTAAAATACTTAGGAATAAACCTGCCTAAGGAGACAAAATACCTGTATGCTGATAACTATAAGACACTGATGAAAGAAATTAAAGATGATACAAACAGATGGAGAGATATACCATGTTCTTAGATTGGAAAAATCAACTTTATGAAAATGAGTATACTACCCAAAGCAATCTACAGATTCAATGCAATCCATATCACACTACCAATGGCATTTTTCAGAGAACTAGAACAAAAAATTTCACAATTTGTATGGAAAAACAATAGATCCTGAATCACCAAGGCAATCTTGAGAAAAGAAAAATGGAGCTGGAGGAATCAGGCTCCCTGACTTCAGACTATACTACAAAGCTACAATGATCAAACAGTATGGTACTGGCACAAAAACAGAAATATACATCAATGGAATAGAATAGAAAGCCCAGAGTTAACCCCACACACATATGGTCACCTTATCTTTGATAAAGGAGGCAAGACTATACAATCAAGGAAAGACTGCCTCTACAATAAATGGTGCTGGGGAAACTGGATAGCTACATGTAAAAGAATGAAATTAGAACACTTTCTAACATCATATACAAAAGTAAACTCAAAATGGATTAAAGACCTAAATGTAAGGCAAGACACCGTAAAACTCTTAGAGGAAAACATAGGCAGAACACTCTACGACATAAATCACAGCAAGATCCTTTTTGACCCATCTCCTAGAGGAATGGAAATAAAAACAAAAATAAACAAATGGGACCTAATGAAACTTAAAAACTTTTGCACAGCAAAGGAAAACATAAACAAGATGAAAAGAGAACCCTCAGAGTGGGAGAACATATTTGCAAATGAAGCAACTGACAAAGGATTAATCTCCATAATATACAGCAGCTCATGCAGCTCAATATCAAAAAACAAAGAACCCAATCCAAAAATTGGCAGAAGACCTAAATAGACATTTCTCTAAAGAAGATATATGGATTGCCAACAAACATATAAAAGATGCTCAACATCACTAATCATTAGAGAAATGCAAATCAATACTACAATGAGGTATCACCTCACAACAGTCAGTATGGGCATCATCACAAAATCTACAAACAGTAAATGCTGGAGAGGGTGTGGAGAAAAGGAAACTCTCTTGCACTGTTGGTGAGAATATAAATTGATACAGCCACTATGGAGAACAGTATGGAGGTTCCTTAAATATCTAAAAATAGAATTACCATAGGACCCAGTAATTCCACTACTGGGCATATACCCTGAGAAAACCATAATTCAAAAAGAGTCATGTACCACAGTGTTCACTGTAGCACTATTTACAATAGCCAGGACATGGAAGCAACCTAAGCGTCCATCGACAGATGAATGGATAAAGAATATGTGTCGAGAGGGGGTAGATGGCGGAAGAGTAAGACGCAGAGATCACCTTCCTCTCCACAGATACATCAGAAATACATCTACACGTGGAACAACTCCTACAGAGCACCTACTGAATGCTGGCAGAAGACTTCAGACCTCCCAAAAGGCAAGAAACTCCCCATGTACCTGGGTAGGGCAAAAGAAAAAAGAATAAACAGAGACAAAAGAATAGGGATGGGACCCACACCAGTGTGAGGGTGCTGTGAAGGAGGAAAGGTTTCCAAACACTAGGAGCCCCTTAGTGGGCAGAGACCATGGGGTCGGAGGGGGGAAGCTTCGGAGCCATGGAGGAGAGCACAGCAACACGGGTGCGGAGGGCAAAGCGGAGAGATTCCTGCACAGAGGATCAGAGCCGACAGCACTCACCAGCCCGAGAGTCTTCTCTGCTCACCCACCGGGGCGGGTGGGGCTGGGAGATGAGGCTCGGGCTTCGGTTGGAGCACAGGGAGAGGACTGGCGGCATGAACACAGCCTGAGGGAGTTAGTGCACCACCCATAGCCTGGAGGGAGTCCGGGGAAAAGTCTGGACCTGCTAAAGAGGCAAGAGACTTTTTCTTCCTTCTTTGTTTCCTGGTGTGCGAGGAGAGGGGATTAAGAGTGCTGCTTAAAGGAGCTCCAGAGATGGGCGGGAGCCACGGCTAACACCGCAGACCTGAGAGACGGCCATGAGATGCTAAGGCTGCTGCTGCCACCACCAAGAAGCCTGTGTGTGACCACAGGTCACTGTCCACACCTCCCCTCCCGGGAACCTGTGCAGCCCGCCACTAACAGGGTCCCAGGATCCAGGGACAACTTCCCCGGGAGAACGCACGGCGTGCCTCAGGCTGGTGCAACGTCACGCCGGCCTCTGCCACCACAGGCTCACCCTGCATCGTGCCGCTCCCTCCCCACAGCCTGAGTGAGCCAGAGCCCCCGAATCAGTGGCTCCTTTAACCCTGTCCGGTCTGAGCAAAGAACAGACGCCCTGCGGGGACCTACACGCAGAGGCGGGGCCAAATCCAAAGCTGAACCCCGGGAGCTGTGCAAAAAAAGAAGAGAAAAGGAAATCTCTCCCAGCAGCCTCAGGAGCAGTGGATTAAATCTCCCCAATCACCTTGATGTACCCTGCATCTGTGGAATACCTGAATAGACAACGAATAATCCCAAATTGAGGAGGTGGACTTTGAGAGCAAGATTTATTATTTTTTCCCCTTTTCCACTTTTTGTGAGTGTGTATGTATATGCTTCTGTGTGAGACTTTGTCTGTATAGCTTCCCTTTCATCATTTGTCCTAGGGTTCTATCCATTTTTTTTTTTACTTAAAAAATTGTTTTTCCTTAATAATTATTTTTTATTTTAATAACTTTATTTTATTTTATCCTCTTTCTTTCTTTCTTTCTTTCTTTCTTTCTTTCTTTCTTTCTACTTCTCCCATTTTTTCTGAGCCATGTGGATGAAAGGCTCTTGGTGCTGCAGCCAGGAGTCAGTGCTGTGCCTCTGAGGTGGGAGAGCCAACTTCAGGACACTGGTCCACAAGAGACCTCCCAGCTCCACGTAACATCAAACGGCAAAAATCTCCCAGAGATCTCCATCTCAACAACAACACCCAGCTTCACTCAACGACCAGCAAGCTACAGTGCTGGACAACCCTTTGCCAAACAGCTAGCAAGACAGAAACACAACCCCACCCGTTAGCAGAGAGGCTGCCTAAAATCATAATAAGTCCACAGACACCCCAAAACACACAACCACCAGAAAGACCTGACCACCAGAAAGACAAGATCCAGCCTCATCCACCAGAATACAGGCACTAGTCCCCTCCACCAGGAAGCCTACACAACCCACTGAACCAACTTTAGCCACTGGGGACAGACAACAAAAACAATGGGAACTACAAACCTGCAGCCTGCAGAAAGAAGACCCCAAACACAGTAAGATAAGCAAAATGAAAAGACAGAAAAACACACAGCAGATAAAGGAGCAAGATAAAAACCCACCAGACCTAACAAATGAAGAGGAAATAGGCAGTCTACCTGAAAAAGAATTCAGAATGATGATAGGAAAGATGATCCAAAATCTTGGAAATAGACAAAATGCAAGAAACATTTAACAAGGACCTAAAAGAACTAAAGATGAAACAAGCAATGATGAACAACACACTAAATGAAATTAAACATACTCTAGAAGGGATCAAGAGCAGAATAACTGAGGCAGAAGAACAGATAAGTGACCTAGAAGATAAAATAGTGGAAATAATAACTGCCGAGCAGAATAAAGAAAAAAGAATGAAAAGAACTGAGGACAGTCTCAGAGACCTCTGGGACAACATTAAATGCACCAACATTCGAATTATAGGGGTTCCAGAAGAAGAAGAGAAAAAGAAAAGGACTGAGAAAATATTTGAAGAGATGATAGGTGAAAATTTCCTTAATATGGGAAAGGAAATAGTTAATCAAGTCCAGGAAGCACAGAGAGTCCCATACAAGATAAATACAAGGAGAAACACGCCAAGACACATATTAATCAAACTGTCAAAAATTAAATACAAAGAAAACATATTAAAAGCAGCAAGGGAAAAACAACAAATAACACACAAGGGAATCCCCATAAGGTTAACAGCTGATCTTTCAACAGAAACTCTGAAAGCCAGAAGAGACTGCCAGGACATATTTAAAGTGATGAAGGAGAAAAACCTACAACCAAGATTACCCAGCAAGGATCTCATTCAGATTTGATGGAGAAATTAAAACACTTACAGACAAGCAAAAGCTGAGAGTGTTCAGCACCACCAAACCAGCTTTACAACAAGTGCTAAAGGAAATTCTCTAGACAAGAAACAGAAGAGAAGGAAACGACCTACAATAACAAATTCAAAACAATTAAGAAAATGGGAATAGGAACATACATATCGATAATTACCTTAAATATAAATGGATTAAATGCTCCCACCAAAAGACACACACTGGCTGAATGGATACAAAAACAAGACCCATATATATGCTGTCTACAAAAGACCCACTTCAGACCTAGAGACACATACAGACTGAAAGTGAGGGGATGGAAAAAGATATTCCAAGAAAATGGAAACCAAAAGAAAACTGGAGTAGCAATTCTCATATCAGACAAAATAGACTTTAAAATAAGGACTATTAGAAGAGACAAAGAAGGACACTACATAATGGTCAAGGGATCGATTCAAGAAGAAGATATAACAATTGTAAATATTTATGCACCCAACATAGAAGCACCTCAATACATAAGGCAAATACTAACAGCCATAAAAAGGGAAATCGAGAGTAACACATTCATAGTAGGGGACTTTAACACCCCACTATCAACAGTGTACAGACCATCCAAAATGAAAATAAATAAGGAAACACAAGCTTTAAATAATACATTAAACAAGATGGACTTAACTGATATTTATAGGACATTCCATCCAAAAACAACAGAATACACATTTTTCTCTAGTGCTCATGGAACATTCTCCAGGATAGATCATATCTTGGGTCACAAATCAAGCCTTGGTAGATTTAAGAAAATTGAAATTGTATCAAGTATCCTTTCTGACCACAATGCTATGAGACTAGATATCAATTACAGGAAAAGATCTGTAAAGACAAACACATGGAGGCTAAACAATACACTACTTAATAACGAAGTGATCACTGAAGAAATCAAAGAGGAAATCAAAAAATACCTATAAACAAATGACAATGGAAACACAATGACTCAAAACCTATGGGATGCAGCAAAAGCAGTTCTAAGCAGGAAGTTTATAGCAATACAATCCTACCTTAAGAAACAGGAAACATCTCGAATAAACAACATAACCTTGCACCTAAAGCAATTAGAGAAAGAAGAACAAAAAACCCCCAAAGTTAGCATAAGGTAAGAAATCATAAAGATCAGATCAAAAATAAATGAAAAAGAAATGAAGTAAACGATAGCAAAGATCAATAAAACTAAAAGCTGGTTCTTTGAGAAGATAAACAAAATTGATAAACCATTAGCCAGACTCATCAAGGAAAAAAAAGAGCAGATTCAAATCAATAGAATTTGAAATGCAAAAGGAGAAGTAACAACTGACACTGCAGAAATACAAAAGATTATGAGCGATTACTACAAGCAACTCTATGCCAATAAAATGGACAACCTGGAAGAAATGGACAAATTCTTAGAAATGCTCAACCTGCCAAGACTGAATCAGGAAGAAATAGAAAATATGAATAGACCAATCACAAGCACTGAAATTGAAACTGTGATTAAAAATCTTCCAACAAACAAAAGCCCAGGACCAGATGGCTTCACAGGCAAATTCTATCAAACATTTAGAGAAGAGTTAACACCTATTCTTCTCAAACTGTTCCAAAATATAGCAGAGGGAAGAACACTCCCAAACTCATTCTATGAGGCCACCATCACCCTGATACCAAAACCAGACAAGGATGTCACAAAGAAGGAAAACTACAGGCCAATATCACTGATGAACACAGATGCAAAAATCCTCAACAAAATACTAGCAAACAGAATCCACTAGCACATTAAGAGGATCATACACCATGATCAAGTGGGGTTTATTCCAGAAATGCAAGGATTCTTCAATATATGCAAATCAATCAATGTGATACACCATATTAACAAATTGAAGAAGAAAAACCATATGGTCATCTCAACAGATGCAGAGAAAGCTTTTGACAAAATTCAAAACCCATTTATGATAAAATCCCTCCAGAAAGTAGGCATAGAGGGAATTTTCCTCAACATAATAAAGGCCATATATGACAACCCCAAAGCCAACATTGTCCTCAATGGTGAAAAACTGAAAGCATTTGCACTAAGATCAGGAACAAGACAAGGTTGCCCACTCTCACCACTCTTATTCAACATAGTTTTGGAAGTTTAAGCCACAGCAATCAGAGAAGAAATAGAAGTAAGAGGAATCCAAATCAGCAAAGAAGTAAAGCTGTCACTGTTTGCAGATGACATGATACTATACATAGAGAATCCTAAAGATGCTACCAGAAAACTACTAGAGCTAACCAATGAATTTGGTAAAGTTGCAGGATACAAAATTAATGCACAGAAATCTCTGGCATTTCTATACATTAAAGATGAAAAATCTGAAAGTGAAATCAGGAAAACACTCCCATTTACCATCGCAACAAAAAGAATAAAATATCTAGGAATAAACCTACCTAAGGAGACAAAAGACCTGTATGCAGAAGATTATAAGACACTGATGAAAGAAATTAAAGATAATACAAACAAATGGAGAGATATACCATGTTCTTGGATTGGAAGAATCAACATTGTGAAAATGACTCTACTACCCAAAGCAAGCTACAGATTCAATGCAATCCATGTCACACTACCAATGGCATTTTTCACAGAAGTTGAACAAAAAATTTCACAATTTGTATGGAAACGCCAAGGACCTCGAATAGCCAAAGCAATTTTGGGAACGAAAAATGGAGCTGGAGGAATCAGGCTCCCTGACTTCAGACTATACTACAAAGCTACAGTCATCAAGACAGTATGGTGCTGGCACAAAAACAGAAATATAGATCAATGGAACAGGATAGAAAGCCGAGAGATAAACCCACGCACATATGGTCACCTTGTCTTTGATAAAGGAGGAAGGAATGTACAGTGCAGAAAGAAGAGCCTCTTCAATAAGTGGTGCTGGGAAAACTGGACAGGTACATGTAAAAGTATGAGATTAGATCACTCCATAACACCATACACAAAATAGATTAAAGACCTAAATGTAAAGCCAGAAACTATAAAACTCTTAGAGGAAAACATAGGCAGAACACTCTATGACATAAATCACAGCAAGATCCTTTTTGACCCACCTCCTAGGGAAATGGAAATAAAAACAAAAATAAACAAATGGGACCTAATGAAACTGGAAAGCTTTTGCACAGCAAAGGAAATGATAAACAAGACCAAAAGACAACCCTCAGAATGGGAGAAAATATTTACAAATGAAGCAACTGTCAAAGGATTCATCTCCAAAATTTACAAGTAGCTCATGCAGCTCAATAACAAAAAAAGAAACAACCCAATCCAAAAATGGACAGAAGACCTAAATAGACATTTCTCCAAAGAAGATATACAGACTGCCAACAAACACATGAAAGAATGCTCATCGTCATTAGGGAAATGCAAATCAAAACTGCAGTGAGATATCATCTCACACCAGTCAGAATGGCCATCATCAAAAACTCTAGAAACAATAAATGCTGGAGAGGGTGTGGAGAAAAGGGAACACTGTTGCACTACTGGTGGGAATGTGAATTGGTACAGCCACTATGGAGAACAGTATGGAGGTTCCTTAAAAAACTACAAATAGAACTACCATATAACCCAGCAATCCCACTACTGGGCATATACCCTGAGAAAACCATAATTCAAAGAGTCATGTAGCAAAATGTTCATTGCAGCTCTATTTACAATAGCCCAGAGATGGAAACAACCTAAGTGCCCATCATCGGATGAATGGATAAAGAAGATGTGGCACATATATACAATGGAATATTACTCAGCCATCAAAAGAAATGAAATTGAGCTATTTGTAATGAGGTGGATGGACCTAGAGTCTGTCATACAGAGTGAAGTAAGTCAGAAAGAGAAAGACAAATACCATATGCTAACACATATATATGGAATTTAAGAAAAAAAATGTCTTGAAGAACCTAGGGGTAAGACAGGGATAAAGACACAGACCTACTAGAGAATGGACTTGAGGATATGCGGATGGGAAGGGTAAGCTGTGACAAAGTGAGAGAGTGGCATGGACATATATACACTACCAAATGTAAAATAGATAGCTATTGGGAAGCAGCCGCATAGCACAGGGAGATCAGCTCAGTGCTTTGTGACCACCTAGAGAGGTGGGATAGGGAGGGTGGGAGGGAGGGAGACGCAAGAGGGAAGAGATACAGGAACATATGTATAACTGATTCACTTTGTTATAAAGCAGAAACTAACACACCATTTTAAAGCAATTATACTCCAATAAAGATGTTAAAAAAAAAAGAATGTATGTCACATATATACAATAGAATATTACTCAGCCACAAAAAGAAACGAAATTGAGTCATTTGTAGTGAGGTGGATGGACCTAGAGTCCGTCACACAGAGTGAAGTAAGTCAGAAAGAGAAAAACAAATATTGTATGCTAACACATATAAATGGAATTAAAAAAAAATGGTTCTTATGAACCTAGGGGTAGGACAGGAATAAAAACACAGATGTAGAGAATGGAGAGGACACAGGGAGGGTGAAGGGTAAGCTAGGACGAAGTGACAGAGTAACAGTGACCCTACAAAATGTAAAATAGATGGCTAGTGGAAAGCTGTTGCATAGCACAGGGAGATCAGCTCGGTACTTTGCGACCACCTAGAGGGTTGGGATAAAGAGGGTGTGAGGGAGACACAAGAGGGAGAGGATATGGGGATATATGTATACACATAGCTGATTCATTTTGTTATACAGCAGAAACTAACGCAACATTGTAAAGCAATTATACTCCAATGAAGGTGCTAAAGGAAAAAAAAAAAAAGAATTCCTAGAGATTGTCACTGAGTGAAGTAAGTCAGACAAAGACAAATATATGATGTCACTTATATGTAGAATCTAAAAAATATGGTACAAATGAATTTATTTACAAAACAGAAATAGAGTCACAGATGTAGAAATCAAATGTATGGTCACCAGAGGGGAAAGTGGGGGAGGGATAAATTGGTAGATTGGGAGTGACATATACACACTACTATATATAAAATAGATAACTAATAAGGATCTACTGTAAAGCACGGGGAACTCTACTCAATACTCTGTAATGGCCTATATGGGAAAAGTGTCTAAAAAAGAATCGATATATGTATAACTGATTCACTTTGCTGTACACCTGAAACTAACACATTGTTAATCAACTATGCTCCAATAAAAAATTAAAAAAAAATAATTATATGGATATGGGAGGAGGGACTGAGTTAAAGCACAGCTTCCATTGGATGTATGGGATCTAATGTCCTTTTTCCAAGTCTGTTTTGTCTTCTACTTTGTTGGCATCTTTCTGTAGAGCTTTTATTCTCTGGGAGATGAGAAAGGCCTGTAGAAAATCCGTGTAACCTACATGCTCTCTGCTGGAGCTAACAGTTTTGTCATTCTTCTCTCCTTTCTAATACTCTTCCCTAGATTGGAGGTTAAGTCTGGATAATGATGATAATAATAATTAGTAATAATAATAATGTGATGTAAGCAGACTTCCCCATTGAGCTTCACCTCTTGTGTAGTCCTGTGGTAGGTATGACCTCAATCACCGTAAGAAAATATGGGTTCCTGCTGTTGTTCTCATGTGACTATAGATCCCAACACCTTGATCATTGGATATAACGGTCAGTACAACCACAAGTTTTGGAAAAATCTCTATCTTGCTTGTGAACTAAGGACGTATGTACCACCTTTCAGTGTCGTCTTGCTATTGCTTCTAGATTTCACAAACTATGGCAATTTTTCTTTCCAGTTTGTAGTGTAATGTTAGCGGGGCTTTGTTTCTGATTTTCTCATGTCTTTAAATGCTGATTAAATCAATTTACTTGTTAACATACATAATTTGGAAATACAAGTTGTTTCATAGAGGATAAAAGAGATTTGATAGATTATGAAAACACCTGGTAGTCAAATTAACACTGTCTCCACTTCTACAGAAGTTTTCTTCAATGGCCTAGTATTATACATGGACTCTAGGAGGTAAATTTTAATTTCTAACATTTTGTATAATGTATCTTTTATAACTTCAACTTTGTTTTGCATAAGCATAGAACATTGTTTATTTTTGAGGTGGAAAATATATGTAAGTTATAATTTTTCATAATTATATTCATACAAAATAAAATAATAAAGTATAAATGTCTGGTTTCTTATTAAAGTAATATATTTATTTATAATATATTTTCAGCTCTAATTCCATTGCTCATTAAACATTGTATTCTCCAGGCAGATCAAAGTAGTGGTAAATATTCAAACACATCCTGAACTTCTACCATGTGTCTGCTACTGCCACTATTGCCTTCACCTAGAACACTCATCTTTACATCCATCCAACT